>NW_025814897.1:46443500-47813000 GCF_022079265.1 Lynx rufus
AGTGCAAATAACCCAGAAAAGGACCTGAAGACTAGAAGAACAAACTCCGCAACTAAAGGTAGAGAAGAGGCCACATCGAAGACAGTAGGAAGGGTGGACACCCAGTGGGGATCTAAATGGACCAAGGCCACCCATGGACAGAGGGAGCTTTGAAGAGGGAGAGAAATAGACTACCACACCAAGGAGCTAGCAAAGGGACAACAAATCCCCAAAACATTTGGCTTTGAAAGTGAGAGGAGCCAAATTTCATGAGTTCTTACAGATAGCAAGACTTAAAACTTGGAGTTTTAAAAATCAGAAGGCTCAGCTCTCCAAGAGCCCAAAGGGCAATAGGAAGCTGAGTCCCTGCACTTAAAAAGCTCTACAAACAGCCCCCATAGAAGCAGCAGTCTGAAAACGCCTGGGGTAAACATGAGGGAATTTTTTTTTTACACATCTCAGAGCAGGTCTTGGAGGGGCAGGTCTCCCAGAGGGACTTCCCAGGAACAAAGGAGCTAACCAGCTCCATCTCCCTTCCCCACCCCCTAGCATAAACATATAACCACCTATGGGAACCAGCACAGTGGCAACATTCACTACCTAACTTGTGTATGCCAAGCCCCGCTCCCCCTCACTTTGGCAGATCTACCCTTCCCAGTCACCCTTGCCTCAGTCCAGGCACTGCAGTCCCCCTCCCCCAGAATACCTGCACAAATCTTGCCAACACCATTTCTCTGGACTTGGGCTTTTGCAGGGCCTCTGTCCCTATGGTGATGGCTGTAGACTCTGTGGAAGCCCAAGGCTCACATTGTTAAAACTGCACACCACACCCTGAAGCCCTGGTCCCAGCAGTGGCCCCACCTTATTAAAACTGCATTCCCCACCTGGGCCAGGGACCAAACTCTGCCTACAATAGTCAGAGCCTCTGCAGATGACTGGACTGATGGAAAAAAGGCAGCCAGGACTCAACAGCAGGGCACACACAACACACACAGGAGACAACCCTGAAGCACCAGGTTCTGATGAACAGAGGACACTGTACTGCATGGCACTAAAGGACCTCTTCTTCATAAGGCTATTACTTTCACAGAGCAGAAGATGTAGCTGACTTTTTCTAATACACAGGAAACAGGAATATGGCCCAAATAAAAGAACAGGACAAAACCACAGCAAGACACCCAAGCAAAATAGATAAGATGCCTGATAGAGAATTTAAAGCAATGATTATAAAGATACTCACTGGACTTGAGAAAAGAGTGGAGGACCTCATGAAACCCTTAACAAAGAAAAAGAAAACATAAAAAAGAACCAGAGATGAAGAGCACAATAGGTGAAATTAAAAATACACCAGAAGGAATAAAATGGCAGGCTACAGGAAGCAAAGGAACATATTAGTAACCTGGAGGACAGAGTAAGGGAAAGTAATCAAAACGAGAAAATGAGAGAAAAAAATTATGCAAAATGAGAATAGACTTAGGGAACTCAGAAACTCCTTTAAGCATGATAGCATTTACATTATAGGGATTCCAGAAGAAGAAAAGAGAGAAAGTGAAGATGGGGGGAAGGGGGCTGGCTGGCTCAGTTGGAAGAGCATGCAACTCTTGACTTCAGGATTGAGAGTTCAAGCCCCATATTGGGTATAGAGATTACTAAAAAATAAATAAATAAAATTTAAAAAGAGAGAAAAGGGGGCAGAAAATTTACTTGAGGAAATAATAACTGAAAACTTTCCTATCTGGGTAAGGAAATCGATATCCAGATCCAGGAAGCACAAAGATTCCCCCAGCAAAATCAACCCAAGGAGGTCTACACCAAGACGCATAGTAATTAAAATGGCAAAAAGTAGCAATAAAAACAACAACGAAAAATTCAAAGCAGCAAGAGGAAAGACAGTTACATAAAAAGGAAACCCCATAAGGCTATCAGGAGGTTTTTAAGCAGAAATTTTCCAAGCCAGAAGGGAGTGGCATGATATATTGAAAGTGTGGAAAGGGAAAAATCTGCAGCCAAGAATATTCTATCCAGCAAGGCTATCATTCAGAATAGAAGGAGAGATAAAGAGTTTCCAAGACAAGCAAAAGCTAAAGGAGTTCATGACCACTAAACCAGCCCTTCAAAAAATGTTAAAGGGGACTCTTTGCATGGAAAGGAAAGACAGTAAGAGTTTAAAAAAAAAAAAAGGAAGCACAAAAGCAGTAAAAATAAGTATATCTGTAAAAATCAGTCAAGAGACGCACAAAATAAAAGAGTATGATACCATATATCAGAAATGTGGTGGGGAAAGGAGTCAAGAATAGGCTCAAACTTAAGCTACCATCAACTTAAAATAGACTGCTATATATAGAAGAGGTTATGTACAAACCTAGTGGTAACCATGAATTAAAATCAGTAATAGATATGCAAAGAGGTGAAAGACCTGTACTCTGAAAACTATAAAATTGATGACAGAAATTGAAGACAACACAAAGAAATGGAAAGACATTCTATGCTCATGCCCTGGAAGAACAAATATTATTGAAATAGCTACACTACCCAAAACATCTACAGATTTAATAAAATCCCTAACAAAATACCAACAGCATATTCATTTTTCAAAGAGTTAGAAAAAACAATCCTAAAATTTGTATGGAACCACAAAAGATCCCAAATAGCCAAAGACATCTTGAAAAAGAAAAACAAAACTGGAGGTATCACCATTCTAGACTTTAAGTTATATTACAAAACTGTAGTAATCAAAACAGTATGGTACTGGCAAAACATAGGCACATAGATGAACAGAATAGAAAGACCAGAAATAAACCCATAGTTAAATGTTCAGTTAATCTTCCATAAAGGAAGCAAGAATAAGCAAAGAGAAAAAGACAGTCTCTTTAGCAAATGGTGTTGGAAAAACTGGAAGGCAACATGCAAAAGAATGAAATTGGACCACTTTCTTATACCTACACACAAATAAACTCAAAATGCATTAGGGACCTAAATGTGAGACCTGAAACCATAAAAATCCTAGAAGAGAATATAAGCAGTAATTTCTTTGACATCAGCCGAAACAACCTCTTTCTAGATATGTGTCCTGAGGCAAGGGAAAGAAAAGCAAAAAATGAACTATTGGGACTATATCAAAATAAAAGTCTCTGCATAGCAAAAGAAATAACCAACAAAACTAAGAGACAACCTACAGAATAGGAGAAGATACTTGTAAATGACATGTCTGATAAAGGGTTAGCATGCTAAGTGTGTAAAGAACTTATACAACTCAACACCCAAAAACCTAAAGAATCCAAGTAAAAAAAAATGGGCAAAAGGCATGAGCAGACATTTCTCCAAAGAAGACATACATATGGCCAACAGATAATGAAAAGATGCTCAACATTACTGATCATCAGGGAAATGCAAACCAAAATAACATTGAGATATCGTGTCACATCTATCAGAATTAAGATCAAAAATTCAAGAAACAACAAGTATTGACAAGAATGTGGAGAAAAAGGAACCCTCGTATGCTGTTGGTGGGAATGCAAACTGGTGCGGCCACTGTGGAAGACAGTTTGGAGGGTCCTCAAAAAACTAAAAATAGAACTACCCTGTTATCTTATAATCACACTACTGTGTATTTACACAAAGAATACAAGAAAACACTAATTCAAAGGGATATATGCACCCCTGTATTTATTGCAGTGTTATTTACAATAGCCCAAACCATGGAAGCAGCCCAAGTGTCCATCGATAGATGAATGAGTAAAAATGTAGTATATATACACAATACAGTATTACTCAGCCATAAAAAAGAAATCTTGCCATTTGCAACAACATGGATGGATCTAGAGAATATAATGCTAAGTGAAATAAGCCAGCTAGAGAAAGACAAATACCAAATGATTTCACTCCTGTGGAATTTAAGAAATGAAGCAAACAAACAAAGGGGGGAGAAAAAAGACAAACCAAGAAACAGACTTAACTATAGAGAACAAACTGATGGTTATCAGAGGGAGGTGGGGGGGGGATGGGTAAAACAGGTGAAGGGGATTAAGAGTACACGTTTCATGATGAGCACTGGGTAATGTATAGAATTGGTGAATCACTATATTGTACACCTGCAACTCATATAACACTGTATGTTAACTACACTGGAATTAAAAAATAAGTAAAAAATAAAAAGTAAAAAAAATTTACTCATAAAAAACTGAATTTAATATGAAAGAGTAGTAGTGCATTGAACAAAGGTATTTATAATTCTGCCTTATTTTTATCTCAGATTGGTATTGCTTAAAGGTCAAGTGTGTGTGTGTGTGTGTGTGTGTGTGTGTGTGTGTGTGTGTAAGAGAGATAGAAAAAGAACGTGCATCGCATTGCTTTGTTATCTGACCTTTTCAGCATTTTAGCTCCAGGCCAGTCGTGGAGCAACACTGGGAGTCTTGTGAGGATTATATATAGCAAAATGTCACCAGCAACCAAAGACATTCTGTCTCCCTCCCAATCCAAATACTTGAAATTCACACCCTGGAAAAAAATTCACAGTAAATTTTGGGTCAGCAAGAATAGCACTGTATTTGTGCATAGGACGTTTTATTTTTCAATTGTATTCACTGTAAAAGGAGAACGGGGCTGGATGGTGGGTTGGGAGATACAGAGAGCCCCCTTCCCCACCCCAAACAGTACTTGCTCTGTGAATGAATAGGAATTGTGGCCAAAATGACATGTGTGCTTAGCAATTTACAATTTCAGAATAACCCCAGCTTTTCATCCTCACAACAGCCCACTGAAGTTGGCCAGGCAGATATTACTGTGTCCATTGACAGATGAAAACCTGAGGCAGAATAAAGGAGTGAAGGGATAGATGTTAGACCATTCAGAGCCAGGTGAGGCCCACAAGCCTGCTGACCCATGCCCGGCACTCTTAGTACTGGACTATGGCAAGTCACAGCCTCTCCATTTCTGCCGCTATGACATGAACCCACCTCCAAGTTCCCCCACCAACAGCTTTAACTTGCTAAGGTTCTGGAAGGACCATGACAGGAGCAAATATTTACCTGCTGCTGGATTTCTACCATGTAGGGTAAGCCAGGCACAAAATTATGAAGTTGAAATAGAAGTTTCTGGGCTATTTCAGGACTACTCACCCATCATAGACAACAGCCTCATTGGAAAGATGCCCCGGGTAGCACAGGAAGCCCACCAGGTATGCGCCCCACCCACATTTTCTAGCAGGGTCATAAATCTTTCTTTCCACAGCTGGTCCCACACTGGTCCTAAGCCTGTAGTTCACACCAGGTTGGGAGTGACAGATCCCTTCTCTCCATCTCCTGCTTCAACACTCCTGGCTGGTCAATCAAGGCACTTTTTCTCAATGAACATGAACTTAATTAAATATTCGACACAAATGGACCCATGAGATGAAATTTTTTTGTCTGTGCATTAGGTAATTTTTAATAATTTGTGTCATGCTTGTTTCCAAGAAAAGACACAATAGATCAAAACTATCAAAATGACGATCAAAAGCAAGAATGGAGTAAGGGGAAGGGTGTGTGCAGAAAGGCTGGCCTGATGCTGCCTTCAGCCCAGGAGCAGAAAACTGAACTCTCAGCTTTCTCACAATGTCAACAGGAAAAATGGGTTACAGATACAGCCATTTTGTAGGAAAGACAAACTTTCCCTGACCTTGAAATCTAGGAGTGAAATCTAGGAGTCAGTTGTAGCATAGTTTTTAAAAAGGCACATCAGGCAGCTTAATGGGCATTGTCTTCACCCACCCAGGCATTGTTTCTCAGAGTTCTCTAGACTGTGAGAATCCAAACAATCTGGGGTGCTTGATAAAGATGCAGATTCCTGTTCAGCATGGTGACCACAGTTCATGGTTCCTACTGAGTCGTATACTTGAAGTTTGCTAAGAGAGTTTTCTTAGATGTCCACACCACACACACACACAACATGGTGTTGCTGTGAGGTGATGCATGTGTTAATTAGCTTGGTTGTGGTAATCATTTCATAATGTATATCACAGTATCCCACTGTACATCTAAAATACGTGATTTTTGTCAATTATGCCACAAGAAAGCCAGAGGGAAAAATATATATACATTCATGAGCCCTGCCCCAAACTCACTAAGTGAGAATCTCTGGAGGATGGGCCTGGTGGTCTGTATTTTGAACAAGCTCACTAACTGATGTTCTATACCTGCACATTGGTTAGTGGAAGAACTCCAGGTATCAAGACTCACCCAGAGAGATGTTTGAAGGCTGCAGAGGCTCTCCAGGCCCCCCAGGAGTTGGAAAGTCAAGGTTTCTTCATGCACTTGGGTGGCTAGTGAGCTTTCTGCTAGAATTTCAGATGGCCACAGGCCCCATCTCAGTCTTTCCATCACCCCTCAGGGTCTGCCATCCATAACTCATGGTAGCCACCAGCCTACATTAAAGACAAAAATATGGGCTCAGCTGACCCACCAAGCCTCGTGTTCCTACTCTCTCCCTTCCCCATCCTCATTCATAATGGGGAAAGCAGAGCCAGGGAGTCCAGGAGCCATCCAAGTGGCAAAAACCCCACTGAATGAGCCACGTCACCCCCCACCATCTGTCCTGTGCCTCCCCACTCCCAGGGCAGGTTGGGATCTGCCAGGGACTGACCTTGGGGAGAAAATCATGAGTTCTTTCCTTTCTCTTCCCACAGGTTTGGAATAAATTGCCTCATCCAGTTTGAAGACTTTGCCAATGCCAATGCCTTCCGCCTGCTCAACAAATACCGCAACAAGTATTGCATGTTCAATGATGACATCCAAGGTAAGTTTCCACCCCACCTGACAAAGCCACCAAGGACTCATGCCTTCTCACAGATTTCCCCTGGATGCCCAAGTTGGGGCACCTCCTAGCTAGTTTGCTGCCAGCAGCTGTGGAAGAAAGAGCATTAATGTTGGATTCAACTCCCACTTGGCTAAATTTAGTTCTGTGACTTTGAAAAAGTCCCTTAACTTTGCTAAGCCTCAGTTTCCTCATCTATAAAATGGACATCATTACTGCTTCAAAGGAAAGTAAGAATTATGTGATTTAATACATGAAAGAAATACTAAACAGTGCTGTCATTTTCCAGCTGGTTGAACTTGGGCTAATCATATCTCTGAGCTATAGTCTTATCATCTAGTCAATGTGGATGATAATAACTGCCTTGGGAGATTATTATGAAAATTTAAAGAGCTAATATATGGAAAGCACTAGCACAGAGGATTCATCGGACCAAAGCATCAATTACCCTAAAAATGTCCTTCCCCAGCCCCAATAGCTCGCTCTTGGATTTTCCAAATATTAGGTGCAGCTCTGTCAGAATCAGGACAGTCCCTTCTCTTAACTTGGCTAGAATGTGTGTTACTCAGAATGATAACTGTGGAAGGCATTGATGCCAGGGCCCCAGGGTGCTCCAAAAGCCAATAGGAAGCATTTTCTAGTTCAGGATCAACTTGGTTACTTGGTTACATAGAACTTCTGTTCTATGGACCAGAAGTATCTGAAGGCACTTGCTTCTTGCTGTGGAGATGCCAGTATATGAAACTGGAAGGGAAGTGTTGGGGGGGGGGTCCCTCATATATCATCTCTCCTGATCCAGGCATTCTCAGTAAGAGCACTGGGAGCTATTCCTAATGTTTTGTAGAAGTCAACAGAAACACTGATGACATGTAGTTAGCATCTAATAGAGGGAGTTTGGCAAGCAGAATGTTTTAAAACCAAAGATGCATGTCAGGACAAGAACAAGTTGGTGGGGGACAGGTGTTGGTCCTTCCTTGGGAGTAAAAGATTGGCCAACCTTTCATTTTGCAGATGAGACCCAAAGAGGTCACAACTTTTCATCAAATGAGTTAGGGTTAAACCTAAGAGGGTTCAAACCCAGATAATAATAGCTAAGGTTTAGAGCTGAACATGTATTATACATCAGACACTGTTCTAAGCACTCTACACATTTAATCCTATGTGATCTTATTATCTATGTCTTAAGAATGAAGAAACTGAGGCACAGAGAGTAAGTAATTTATGCAGAAAGTAAAACTGAGGCACAGAGAGTAAGTAATTTATGCAGAAAGTAAGTATAGAGTTGAAATCTGGACCCTAAATTCTAAGTACATAATCACTCATCGTACTGTTCCCAGACCATACTATTACAGAACCAAATGTTTCTTCCTTTCCTGTGGCCCACATTAAGAGCTAAAGAAATGTGATGAATGGGGTGTGTTTTTGGATTGGGCATACATTTTTAAGAGGCAGGATAGCACAGTTTAGCATATTTTTAGATAATTAAGATCAAAATATATGAGTTCAGCCCTTGAAGAGTGGGTAGCCAGAAAGGGGAGACCCAGTAAGGGAGAGCTGACATATGGCAACCCCCCAGCCTGTCACCAGTCTGTCACCCTAGATGTATGGGCCTGGGAAAGCCCAGTATTACCCAGAGAAGTGGGCACTCTGCACAGACAGGGCAGCACAGTCCAAGGGCAATGGTTGGTGGCAGGAAGCATTCCCTCCCTGCCCTCCTGCTGGTCACCTCACTGTCAGCCCCGTGGACAGGGGTGTGGCCACAGCCCTCAAGGAAACACCTGCCGGCTAGCCCCTGACCGGCTCCCCCGTCATGGCACTCACTCATGAGTCAGAGGCAGGACAGCCATCCCCCTGAGCCCACTGGGCTGCCAAGACCAGAAGGTGGGAGTGGAAAACAAGTCCATGTGGGTGGCACACCTGGTGCAGACCCCAGATGTACACACACACACACACACACACACACACACACACACACAGTCATGTGTGTACATCCTCATAAACAGGGGGACACATCTGGACCCTGCAATCCACCTGCCTCCACTACCCCCTGCTGCTGCCAGAAAGCACCTCTAAGATGAAACTATGGCCGTCAACCCCCTCTTCATGAGCAAGTTCACGCTGCCCCACTGCAAGTATCAGGCCTCGAGGATCTGCCTCTTTGGGCCCCACTCCACCCCCACTAATCTCTCTGTCCTCTGACCCACTGTTACGTTTACTCCTCTAACCCCTTTCCTTGTCAGTTCTCTCTGCGTGTGAAAGTTCTGCCCTTTAGTCACTCATATGTACCTTTCAAGACTCAGCTTAAGGGTGTCCTGTCCCAGGGAAGGACTCACGCAGCCTTTGCTCCCCCAGTCTGATTCAGGTGCCCACCAGGTGCTCCCACAGTCACCTGTGCTCCCCTGTCAGTTCTCTTACCACACACTGCACCCCAAGTCCGCGTGGAGTTGTCTGTCTCCCCAGGAGACAATAAGCTTCCAGAGGCAGAAACTATGTCATCTATTCTCATTCCCCAGTTCCCAGCACAGTGCCTGGCACATTCTAGATGCTTCATAAGTATCTGGAGAATGAATGAATGAATGAAGTCTACACACACAAATTGACATTCTCATAAGCATACCCGCCAATTCCCGTGGGCATGTCTACCTTGGACACCTGCCCCTGCAGCCTCTCTCTTGTCCAGGTCATCATACATGTACTTACACAGTAGTGCCCCCCACATGTGCTTACACTCAGATGGATTTACATCGTCGTGTGTACACATGTAGCATTTTTAATTTAGTCAATTCATTGTTAAATTCATTGCTTTTGATTTCCTGTTCATAGCCAGTCCCAGCAGAGTCTATTTCGCTCCCAGGCAAAGCTGGATGGAATAGTTTTCTGGGTCCCACAGCAAACAGTAGAGGACTTTCCCATTCTTTTCTCAGCAATTAAAAACTAAAGTCATGCATTAGGGGCGCCTGGGTGGCGCAGTCGGTTAAGCGTCCGACTTCAGCCAGGTCACGATCTCGCGGTCCGTGAGTTCGAGCCCCGCGTCGGGCTCTGGGCTGATGGCTCAGAGCCTGGAGCCTGTTTCCGATTCTGTGTCTCCCTCTCTCTCTGCCCCTCCCCCGTTCATGCTCTCTCTCTGTCCCAAAAATAAATAAACGTTGAAAAAAAAATTAAAAAAAAAACAAACTAAAGTCATGCATCTGAAATGTGTGATGAGAGCTAGCGAATAGTACCAGAATGTCAGGAGCCCTGTAATATCAAGTCTTTGATAGGACAGGCTGACTGTTAGGTAGGAGCATGTAAGTAATAACAGTAAAGAGGTGGGGGTGGAGGCACACCACCCAGATCTTCCTTCGAGAAAAGACTTGATGCCCCAACTACTGGCAGGGCTGTCAGCTGCCTCGGGCAGAGTCCCAGCTCCAGAGCTGCCTCGCCCACGGTCCTGCCCTGCCAGGGATGCCCTCACCCCGTGATGAGGGAATATAAAAGCCCAACCACTTTGGCCCAATGCAGGACAAGTCTGAGGGGACACTGAACTCCAGAGCTCTCCCACAGGGTTGGCTGAGGCTTTAGGGACTGCATCACAGCCCAGCTTCTCCTCTGCTCCCTCCTGCTTTCCCCCTGCCCCACCCCTTTCCCACTCGCTTCCATAGGTGCCAATCCCAAGGGCACTTCTTGGTAACATCCTGAACACTCTACATGTCTCAGAATGTGCTTCCCAGGGAGCCCAAGCTGTGCCAAATAATATTTTGCATGCACAGAGAACTTTAGGTGTGAGCTATTTTTTAATCCATACTGCCTCGTAACTTCCTGGCAACAGCCCCCCCTCGGGGAGGACAGACATTGCTGTCCCCTGTCACTGGTAAGGAAACTGGAGTTCAAGCATTAATTTTTGCTCCAAGTCACATAGCCAGACAGACACAAAGTGGGACTAGAACCTAGTTGTTTCTGACTCACAGTTCTCCACTCTGTCTCCATGACATCAGGCTGCCTATTCCCCTGTGTGGGTGAGGCGGTGCAACGAGTCTTCTTGCTAAGGATTAAATTCCAGATCCCACATAAGTGGGGATATCACTAGTCTCCAGAAGCCTGCTGCTCCCATCTTTCCCATCCCCTCCTCCCCTGGTTTACAGACCAAAGAGGAGATCCAGAGAGGGGAAGGGGCTTGACCACACCATCAGCTGGTTACTGATGAGTCCAGGACCAGAAGCCTATGATGTGTGTTCTCAGTGCTAAGTGGGCAATTAGGACATTGGTGAGCAATTCCAGGACTCAGGGGGAAACATGGAAGATGAAGCTCATGCTTAATTTTTAACTCCAAATACAAAGTTAAGAGAAATGAAACATAAAACTATATAGCCATGCTCAAAAATAGAAAAAGGAACACTGTATGCAGAATTGAAAAGGGTTGAGAGGGAGGGAGGGCAGAAGGGAGGGATGACCGTGGCAAACAGACCCCAAAAACAAGTTATATGTGGTTGCTGGGAACAGACCCAATGCACCCCAGCAGGACTCCCCATCGGAATCTACCTGAAACCCCACATATGGGAGGGGCTAGAACCAGGCTGCCACGTGAAAATGACACTGGGGCCATGCTGCCGGCTCCGAATACCGGCCCAGCATCACATCCTTGGTGGAACAAGGAAGGTGGGACTGAGGGCTTGAGGATCACAGCAGACAGCTCCAAGAGGGCAGGGCCATGCCTGGAGCTGAGCAGGAGCTCCAGCACATAATTTGAACTGTCTCCCAGCCAGCCCGGCTGTACCACACACCTTGGACTCACCCCACAGGGCTGACCACACGGTGGGGCCTCTGGAAACCCAGTGCTGGAAGGGTGAAGCGCTCCCCAGGACTGCTGACGGTCTCCTCTGTGCCCACCCCAGCTGGCTCACAGAGAGCCTCAGCCGCCCCAGGCTGGTCCTCGGTGAGCAGGGCTGCTCGTGTGCTGACATACTGCTGGCAGTCTTTTCGGGAGACTTTGGAAAAGACAGAGGCTCAGGTGACTTGTTTCAACTGGGACCAGAGAAGCCTCCCTGCTCTTAGGGGAGGAGGAAACTGGAAGGGGGACAGCAATAGGAATGATCATGCTGGAGGACAGGCCAGCTGCCTTCTTCCACAGAAGCCAGATCCAGGATGCTGCTGGCCTAGTGACCATGGACCTCCGGCCTGAACACACTGCTAGCTCCTCACACAGTGTGGCTCGGGTGTGAAAGTCTAGCTGGCATGTCCAGTCCACAGCATCCTCCTACCCCACCGGCCTGCCCTGGACCTGCACTACTCCCGAGTCCTACCACATACCTGGGGCCAGATGGCCTGTCAGTGTGCCCTGTGGCATGTCAGGCCATCATCACCTCCTCACACTTTCAAATTTTAATTTGTGAGTCTGAGTGCTTAATAGTCAGACCTTGTATTGAGACAAGCCTAGGTCTGAATCCCCATTTTTCTCCCTTTGGCTTTGGCCACTTGACTTAAATCCTCACAGCCTTCTTTATCTGCAAAATGGACATCATAGTATTAACAGCCCGAAATGATAATCGTCAGTATGTACAGAATGACCAAGATGGTTTTAAAAGGCCAGCATCTATTCTAGTTGGCTGGACTTTACACCAACTTTACACCAGAATTACCCCAGTTTATGGCACCAGGTCATTATAAGGACAGGAGTCATGTATAGGCAGGGACAGGCACGTAACAGTACTTAGTTCTGGTACCTAGTACAAATACCTCTGGTGCATAGTATGCTCCTGGCACATAAGTATGAGAGGGAGGGAAGAATGGTTGATACCCAGGATAGAGGCGCTTTGGTGGAGGTGAGGAAAGAGATGGGTGTGAGCACAGATCTGGGCAAGCCTGAGAAGGAGGCAGGACGTTTATCCACCTTCCACATATACCCTATTCTTCCAACCCATTGAACTCCTCACGGTTCTATGAATTTTCTGCCAACTCTGTGATTTTGAATGTGCTGATCCCTTTGCCTAGAATTCTCTTCTGCTCTTGGCTGACTTCTGTGTGTCCTTAAAGTCTCAGGCTTCACCTCCTCCAAGGTACCACACCTAGGGCCAAGCCTGTCCCACTGGTGTCTGGCTGATCCCACCTTTCTCCAGAGCTCAGGAGTCACCCACTTTGCAGAACGCTTCTAAGTTCCCCAGAGCTAAGTTTGTCATGATACCAAAGGGGCAGATGGGAAGGAGTGGCCAAGCTCTGAAGACTTTGTCCAGCTGATCTGTCCTGTTTACCAGACACCAGGAGTTATTTCCGGCTCTTGGGGGTCTGCTGCCCTCTTTCCTACACCATGGCCACACACATGGAACAGTACTTCCTGGCCTTTCTGTTCTCTTTCCCTCACAGTGAGGCCTCCCCTGGCCTTTTCAACCTTCTCTCTCCACAGCCTTCCTTTTCATGAAGCCCTGTGTTCTGTGCCTGCTCTTCACTTACAGGGCCGTCTCTAGCCCTGAGATTCCCATGGGTCTCTTACATCTGATCCTGGCTCCTCTGTGACCTCCCATTAGTCTGCTGCATCAGGTAAAAGCCCAGGGAAGCAAAAAGCTGGTAATTACTCTTTCTGGTTCCTCCAGAGTGTGTCTGAATAGGTCTAACCCATCTTCTGCATGGGCCAGGAACTGCCTTCTAGAGGGTCCAGCAGTTTCAGAAAATTCTCCTCATGACACAGAAATAGGACTGAAGTTGTTTAGAAGGCCTTTGCTTGGTATCATTAAGGGAACTTGAATTTTTCTGAACATAGAAGCTGTTAACTACCTACAGACTGTTCTATTTATCCTTATATCTGCAAGGCCAGGTGCAGTGAAGGCCCAGAAACAGGCCCCCAGACACACTAATGAACAAGTGAGTGACGGTAGCCAGCTGCTTTGGGAAGGTAATCATGCAGACCCTGGAAGCAGGCCTGGCCTTGCAGTGGACAAAACCCAGTCCCCCAGGGCCCTAGGCCTCCAAAGCCACTTTGAGCAGACCCTGACCAAGTCTAACTCCCTGCCCTTCTCCCTGTCTGGGACAGCAGTCTCACCTCACCTACAAAATGGCTAATTCTTTCCCTTTTCTCCAGTAATCTGTTGTTCACCATGGAAGTTCCCTATCACTTCGTCAAATGTGACTATTAAAAACAGAATAGAAATTACATTTTCAGCTCATCCTTTTGTGCATTTCCTGAATGGACAGCCTCTGATCCTCAGTTTGCAGGAAGTGTAATTATGGAAGCTCCCTCTAAAGAGGAAAACTTGTTTTTCTTTCATTGTGAATGGGAAACAGCCAGTCACACTTTAGGTGGCCCGTGGCATTTATAGGCACAAGCCATGTTCAACAACATCCCTGCACCCCTGGGTTTCTTCATGTGGTTACCTTCAGGAAGCTAAACAGCTTCCTTCCTCTCCACTTTTAATTCCCTAACACGTTACCCAAGAGCTGCCCCAAATGAAAGTTAATGATGGAGATAACTGTATTTGGCCAACTTTATAATATGGGGCTCAAGAACTGCTGTTCTTCCTCTTGAGTTCCGGTCTATAATCAGGGTAACTTGCCACTTCACAGGGTAACTTGCCTCAGAGGAAGGTTCCAGAAAGGAGAGCATGAAGAAGTAGCCAGCGAGGTAGCCGATGAGTGTGGGGCTCCAGGAGCCAAGTGCAGAAGGAGTTTCCCAAGGGAAAATAAGCAGTAGTATCCAATGCTGCTGAGAGGTCAAAGAAGAAGTGACTAAGGACTGACAACCGAATGTGACAAGGTGGTGGCACAGGTGACCTTGTCAAGAGGTGGGGACAGTTGATTGACTTGACTCGTTTCAGGGAGACTGAGAAAAAAGGAAACAGAGGCAATAAGTATACACAGCTCTTCCAAATAAGAACTAGGGTAGGACTATAGAGAGTCAAAAGGAAGCCTTTTTAAAGATGGGAGCTTGATGACATGTTTGTGTGCTGATGACAGTGATCTGGTAGAGGAGAAATTGATGCAGAAAAAAGGAGAGAAAATTACAAAGGAGAGCAGGCAAAAATGTTGGGACCTGACACACACCTGGGGGTGGCTTTAGCTAGGAGCAGGGACAGTTCATTGGTGGTAACGGGAGGAAACACAAAGCAAATGGATATGGAGGAAAAGGGTTTACAGACTTGGTGGTAAGAGGATTCAGAAGTTCTCTTCTGACTGTTGCTGTTCCCTTTGAACCTCACTTTCCACTTCTGAGATGGGGAGAAAACGGAGCTCATAGTACTTGTTTGGTAGTTATTTTGTGAAGATTAAATGAGCAAATGCAGGTAAGCACATACATAGCACAGAGTCAAGGTCACAGTGAGAGGGATCAATAAATGTCAGTTGCCTTTCTCTCCTCTCATCAAAATGTTCCCTTCTTTCCTATCAGATTTCCCATTGTTTCGTGTTCTCCACCCCTGCCAGAGCCATTGACATCCACTGCCTAATTCACTTCTTTCTACCTCCACCACCCCTCAGTTCTCCCTCAAGGAGAGCGCATAATGCCCCACCTGCTGCCTACAAGTCCAGACTCAGGAGAGGCTGGCTGAGCTTCATGGGCCACGAAGGGGTGGAAGCAGCACTGCAGGTATCCCTGCTCTGCTTCCAACTGATTGACTGAAAGGGGCCCCAGTTTCCTCACCTGTGTGCTTGGGGTAGGTCATGCTCTCCAGTCCCCATCCAGCACTGGATTTCTGCAGGTAAGCCCAGATAGTCAGCTTGCAGGTTCTAACCACAATAGATCCCTGGCATCGGAGAAGGTAAAGAGCCATCAAGCAGTGTCTTCTCTGATGGAATATCTTTGGCGCCATCTGGTGGCACATGTTTTGCACATCTCCTTGCCGGAGGCAGATGTCCCAAAATAGAATCAGATGAGCAGAAGACTCCCTCTCTATCCAGTGGAAGGAAACTAGTACTTCAGCTAGAGAAGTCGTCTAGTTCAGTGCATCGCAGACTTAAATGGCCATATAAGTCATCTGAAGACCTTTTGAAATACAGGCTCTGACTCAGTAGAGCTAAAATGAAAACAGCTCTTGGGGGCCAGAGAGTAGGATGGGTGGAGTTGTTTCCAGAAAGAGAAATGGGGACTAGCTGACACAATAAGTGGACTTCAAGAAAATAAGAGACCAAGGTATTTAGGAATTTAGAGGAGCACCATACCATGCAATTCTCACTACCTATGTAAATGATTTCAGTAATTACTTAAATTGCTTTTTGATGCTTTCTTGGCTATCAGTTTGGTGTTCCTTTTGGATGCAGAACAGTGCTGAGCCTGGCCATGACATAGCCCAGCTTTATTCAGGTTAGATAAAAAGTAGATCTGGGAAAAGAAGGAGAGGTTCAGGATGCCTGGCTGGGAAAAGCAGAGGATATCTGGCAGAGGAGATCATTTGAGCTGAGTCTTAAGGAAGAAATAACAACGCAGAAGGTCCTAAGCTGGTAAACAGCATGGGCAAAACATAGAAGTGTAAAAAGACGTGACCTGTCAGGGAATGATCAGTAGTGCGCCTGGGACACAGAGTATGTGGGGAGGCATGAAGCTGCAAAGGTAGGTTGATGCCGACAGTATACTTAACTGTAACTGATGCTTCATAAATAACTGAATGCAATTAGCCCTAAACAGTGACCTCTAACTGCTGATTATGTTACAGTTATTTGTGCCCAAGCCTTGGTGAACAGGGAGTCCCTGGGGGCAGGGACCGTGTTTGATTCATCTTTTGTAGTGCCTAGCATGGTGCCTGTCACCTGGTAAGCCCTCAGTACATGCACAATGAGCTCTTGGGGACCCTCCAAAGGATGTTAGGAAAGCCCCCAGTAGTCCTCAGCCCTGGCTGTAGGACCCTGTTACACTTTAGCAGTCTCCCCCACCCAGGCCATTCCTGTGTGCAGGCTGGAGCCTGTACCCCACCTTCTTGTTCCTACCTCAGGTCCTACCTTCTGAGGTCCACAACGATGAACGTGCACTTGTTAGGCTCCAACTGTTTGCTGTGCCCCCTGTCTTTGCCCAATACATGGCCTCTAAGCCAGACACAGGCCCTTCCCCAGAGCTACCAGAGTACTAATCCCTTAGAAAACTGGAAAGAGAAAACAGGAAATTCACTCATATTCCCACCCTGCAACCTTTAGTTCTAATCTTCCTTCCAGATTCTGTGTTTTTCGTTACACAGAACAACCTTTTAAGTTTCTCTTCCTTCCAACTAACTCAGTGAAACGCAGTTTAGTGGTTAAGAGCATAAGACCTAGGGGCACCTAGGTGTCTCAGTAGGTTAAGCATCCAACTCTTGATTTTGGCTCAGGTCATGATCTCACATTCATGAGTTTGAGCCCCATGTCAGGCTTATGTGCTGACAGTGTGGAGCCTACTTAGGATTCTCTCTCTGCCCCTCCTCTGCTCTTTCTCTCTCTCAAAATGAATAAAATAAACTTTAAAAAAAAAAAAAAGCACAAGGCCTAGAGCCTGGTTCCCTGGGTTCAAATCCTCACTTTGTTATATGATCTTGGACAAGTCATAAAACTACTCTATATTTCATTTTCCTGGGCTGTAAAATGAGGATGATAGTAGTTAGGATTAAACAAATAAATGTCTTTACAGTTAGACATCTAAAGCACTTAGAACAATTATCTGATGTTAGTTACTCACTTAATAGCCTCTTCTGTGTTGCCACATCATCTTCATAATAATTTTTAATGGCTGCAATATATTCTGAGTGTCCACACTCTTTACTTAATAGTTACTCCTTTGTTAGATGTTTAAGTTATTTCCAGTCATTCTGTATTAAAAATAACACTGTCATAAAGATCCTAGGACATGCGTTTTGGATTTTTCCATACATAGATTACCAGAAGTAGAAGTATGAGGGTAAAGGGCACAAGCATTTTATGCCTTTGGTCTATATTGGGAAATTGTTTTCCAAAAAAAGCTCATAGCATTGTAAAATACAATTTATGCTGGAATTTTTTACTTTTCACTACTCCCTCACCAGCCTCGGACAACATCAGTTTCTTTGATTTGTGCAGCTTTAACATTCCACAGATAGTCCCACTGTAACTTTCTTTTCTTTGACTATCATGGAGGATTCCCATTCCCCATGTGATTACTGTGTTGTGAACTCTCTGTCAGTAAGGGTCTACACCAGTTGCTCTAAGAGAGAAAATACAAAGAATTGCTGATTATGTATTTAAAAATGTATTATGTATTATTATGTATTTAAAATCAACCTACTGGGGCGCCTGGGTGGCGCAGTCGGTTAAGCGTCCGACTTCAGCCAGGTCACGATCTCGCGGTCCGTGAGTTCGAGCCCCGCGTCAGGCTCTGGGCTGATGGCTCAGAGCCTGGAGCCTGTTTCTGATTCTGTGTCTCCCTCTCTCTCTGCCCCTCCCCCATTCATGCTCTGTCTCTCTCTGTCCCAAAAATAAATAAACGTTGAAAAAAAAAATAAAATAAAATAAAATCAACCTACTGATTATGTATTTAAAAATGAAAAGCATTAAGGACCTACTCCTCAGGGAACAAAGGGAAGACCAGGTGGCAGCCGGCTAGCGTTGTTGTCTCTGAGGGGTGCACTATGAGGCTGCTTCTGCAGGAACTGCTTCTGCAGTTTGCAGGACAGACTGCAAACTGGATTCATCCACTGCTTCGGGAACAATCTATTGCTGTGGAAGTGGAAAACCAAGGCTGTGGGGTTTCCAGATTTAGCAAGGTCAAAATGCAGCATGCCTACTTAAATTTGAATTTCAGATAAATAATGAATTTTGATAATAATGAATAATTTTTTAGAATACTTATGCTAATATTGGATCGGAATGCTTACATTAAAAAAAAGTTATTTGTTGTTTATCAAAAATCTAAATTTAAGTGTCCTACATTTTATCCGGGCAATCTCACAAGGCGGGGATGATGCTGCAAAAAGCGTTCTTCCTTCCCCCTAACCCAGCCTTTCAGTCACCCTCTGGTGCCCCTCACTGGCAGAGCCCAGCATAAAGCCAGTTGACAAAGCTGGCAAAGCTGGTCTGCAGACAAAGCAGAGTGAAGACTGGGTTTGAAACTAAGAAACAGTTATACCCAGTAATTGGCACAGTCGATCCTTTTAGCTACTCAGCATCCGTACACCGCGTTGTATGCACTGATACTTCCAGAAAACAACAAAACAACTCCAACAAAACATATCTTTACAACAAATGAAGACATTCTCACCTTCTCCTCAAAATGGGGAGAGGCAAAGTCTGTACAGTCATTCTCTTCATCTCTGGAAAACAGTCACACTACCCATCTCTGGTCAGGATTAACTATCTTAAAACTCTGTCACAGTCATGTTTGAAAATTCTGTTACCTAAAGACTAAATTATAGGATTAAGAGGAAGGAGAAGGGAGAATAAATTAGCTAATATATACCATTACATATAATCACATAATACTCAAGGATGAAAATCTGCATGGCTGCTGTATTCCTTGTTTCTGTAACCAGTCTTGAGGCCATAATTGATGTTTATACATTTCTCCCTCAACATCCCATTCCATGCTTTCTTGTCCTCAGACAGGACTTCAGCTGGCCAGGGTTCTTTAGTGGGATGACCCAAACCTTTTATATCTGAATGGTATGAATACTAAGTGGTCCTGCCTCTGTTTTGTTGCAGTAATATTCATTAATATCTACTATTGAGCCTGGAAGTACTAAGACACACCCCAGAGGATCCCCTGGGCTCAGATCTAGTCCTCCCTATCCTCAGTTTCCCCTCAGTTATCAGGATGAATAACCACACCCTCTCTTTCTTTGCCCATTGGTTTCATGGCAAAAAATAAAATAAAATAAATAAGAAAGAAAAAAGTACCAAATGGCCAGGTGACACTCTCACCCCTCAACTTGGTAGAACCATGCTGTGAACTCTAATACAGGCATTTGTTTCTTGGGAACCAAATACCTCCAATCCAGAGAGCACAAAATGGAAGAATGTGTACAAGTGAGTTATCAGGTGAAATGGTGAAAGGAGCCACTTCCACTTCAACCCTTTGCTTTCCAGACCCAAATATTCTGGCCATGGAAGAAAGAACACAGTGTAGCATGTGCTAAGTCAAATTGCATCCTGTAAAATAGAATTTCACCATCTTCATAGGGTGTTACCTTGACTAAGTCTTAAGTAGACCATTCTACTGATCTATTAGGCCAGCTGCTCCTAGGTGGTAGAGTACATGTTAAGACCACTGAATTCCATGGGCATAAGCCTATTGGTGCATTTCCATTACTGTGAAATGAATTCCTGATCAGAAGCCTTTTGTCTGGAATATATCAATGGTGAATAGGCTATCCACAGATTCCAAACATCCACAGATTATGGCACTGGTAGAGTATTACATGTAGGGAAAGCAAATCTATAGCCAAAATATATTTTTAGTCCATTGAGGATAAATGTCTTTCTTGTCTATAATGGAAAGAGTCCAAAGTAACCATTCCACTGCCAGGTAGATGTTCTTCCCAGAGAATGGTGTCATACCAGGAGCTTAATGTTGGCATCTGCCATTGACAGGTTAGTCATTCGGCAGCAGCAGGTCAACCTTGATGAGAGGAAGTCCATGCATAGCCTCTGTCCTTGCCACCATGGCTACTTGGTACATAAACTCATTGAGCAAACCCTAAGTGGCAGAAGAAGGACACTGACTAACATATACATGACATGCCATTTTGTCCACCTGGTAGAGAGAACCTATTTCATTATGCCCTTTGATCAATTTTCATGTGTGGCACAACTTTGTTCACACTCTATACCTTTCCCAAGATGTCCATCCACACACCCCTATCCTAGGCTTCCTCATCACCAACCTTACTGTTTATTTTATTCTAAGTCCCTGACCATCAGCTAAACCATTAGCAACTGCCAATGAATCAATATAGGTCTAGCCATCTCTTGGACCAAAATGGACAACCAAATTTATAACTTGAAGTCATGTGCATTAGGAATATTTTCCTCACTGTTACCCTTTAGGACTACTTTTCATTGGGGCTGTGAAGCTGCAACATAAATTTCTCATTGATTCCAGCATATCATTAAGCATGATCTGTAAACCAAGCCCAAGCTTTTTTCTCCTTGATTATATGAGGCCCTAGGTGTGCACTGAAGGAGAGGACATCATGCAGCAGAAGTAGGTGTCAAATGAGTCTGAGCCACCTGCTCATGCAACTTATTTGTACCTTTCAGATGAGCTCAAGCCATTTGATGATGTTATGCTACTGGGCACACCCAGCCTTATGACTTGGTTGATAAGATAGACAGCTCAGATCACATAGTCACTTAATGGCTCATGGCTACTTTGTGGTTTCATTTTTAATTTGTTTTTTTTAATCCATTTATACTGTAAACAAATTATTCTATGAGGTTCATGCTTCTTTTTGGCCTCTGTTATGTTTGTCCTTGTCATTTCATTTATGAATGATGGTGGTAGCAACACCTGACTATCTGATCTTCTCTCCCAGAGTCTAGTAACAATCCAGGAGCTCTTTCTCAAAAGGACATTTTTCTACAAAAGAGGACATATCTTTATTCCAAACCTGCATGCTTACAGGCTTCTCTAAGGGCTAAGGAAAGTTGCTTCTTTGGCTACACATTCTAGGTGTGGGAAACTCTGCCAAGGGTCTTCTCTTTAGGGGTTGGGAGCCAATGACCAGAGATTGATCTCAGTGCCCTCTGTTACAGGCACAGCCTCTGTCGCTGTAGCGGGGATCCTGGCTGCTCTGCGAATCACCAAGAACAAGCTCTCCAATCATGTGTTTGTTTTCCAAGGCGCAGGTGAGGTAGGTGACATCAGGAGAATAAGGAGGGGTGGAGAAGCATGAAGGAAGGGAGGTGTTCAGGGGTGCTGAGAAGAGGAAGCAACACAGGTATATTGTGATAATTGCAGCTGCCTGGACACCAACATTTGGGTGTCTCAAGGACTTAACCAAGCCTCCTAGGAGTGGGGGGAAAGGTATGGAGAAGAGAGAATCTTGGTAAAGCATCTGATAAGTGGTGAGCAGCCATTTGCCTTGTATCTGAACATCTACCATATGGATGTTCCCTCCCAGGCAGCCATGGGCATCGCCCACCTCCTTGTCATGGCTCTAGAGAAAGAAGGTGTACCCAAGGCAGAGGCCACAAGGAAGATCTGGATGGTGGACTCCAAGGGACTCATTGTCAAGGTACTGTCAGTCTGGAAACCTAGAGGCTTCTTGACACCTACAGCTATCGGAACTGGACTATAAGAGGTCTCCAAGGGGCAAAGTACTCAAACAAAATAGAAGGCAAACAGGAGGACAAGGTTCTAATCTCCAAAGCAAGAAACACACCCCAAAGTAGCTCTTCCAAAAGCTCTCAATATGTGAGCAAGTTTGTATATATATGCCTCTTCCAGCTTTATCTCCCACCACTTCTTGCCTTGCACTAACCTCCAGCCACAGTAAATCATAGTTTTCCAGAAGTAACATGCTGTCTCTCCCACATCCTTGCATATTTTGTTCCTCTGCTTGAAATGCCCTTCTCTTTTTCAACATACCCACTCTCAACCATTAACCCCATCTGTTTCCTCCTTGTCTTCTGTTACCTCCTCCAAGTTGCTTTCCCTGAACATCTAGGTGTCAATTCATTTCCTACATTTATGCTCATATAGCCTCCATACATTGCACTTGCCACACTGTAGGGCAGCTGCCCTTTTAATTGTCTCTCTTGCCCCTAATCTATATAGTCTTTATACCAATGCCTGGCATGTAATGAGTACATAATTATGTTTGAGGTGTGGGCCAAAGAATGAATGAGAGAGAAACAGTCCAGCTTCTGACTGGAATGTGGTGAGGGACACAATTGGGTGGCCTCCTCCTTTAGGACTTCACTGAGCTCTCCATGTTTTAATGCCCCAAATTTCACTAACATAGAATATCAGTGAAAGATTTTTTAAAAAGATGACAGATGGGGCACCTGGGTGGCTCAGTTGGTTGAGCATCCAACTTGATTTCGGCTCAGCTCATGATCCCAGAGTAGTGGGATAGAGCCCCACATCAGGCTCTGCACTGAGTGTGGAGCCTGCTTAAGATTATCTCTTGCTCTTCCTCTGCCCCACTCCCCCACTCACAGTGTCTCTCTCTTAAAAATTAAAAAAAAAATAATAAGATGACCGAGATAGGATGAGGGGAGGCCATGGGGCTATCAACCAAGAACAGTAGAGACCTTCCAGAAGAAACTGACCTTCCCTTGTCTCATATAGAACCCAATTACCACTAGAAGGAATTCGTCCTCTCACCCCAGGTCACTCCAGAGCATAGTGCAGGCACAGGTAAAAGCTGCCAGAGATTGCCACACTTCCCTCTTGCCACCTTCCAGCATTATTTTGTTCATCCCATGGAGCTCACCTCTACTCAAATATCCCTCAAAGCTGGTGTCTTCACTCTGATTCTCAGGAGGCCAGCTGACCCAAAGGAGTCATCAGAAACCTTTGTGCTATTTACCGTACTGTCACCCACTGATTCCTATTTGAACAAATGGAAGGAATCCTGAGCTTGTTGGGAACAGCCAACCTTGGCAAGCCTTCTCTGGAACTTAGCTTATTATTGTTCCTGGGGAGGTTACTGGCCCTTGTAAAATACATTCACATTAGCTCCCTGACCTTGGCGGGAGCACAGGCCCCCCATCACTCAACTGCCCCTGTGAGTGCTGGACACCTTGGGGCCAAGGGTCCTGGTCAGTCTCAGACATTTCACGAGAGCCTTGCTGTCTTGGCCCCAGAGCCATGACCCTAGCAGCACAAAGAAAGGTTTTATGGATTCTCCACATGTGGCTTGGATTAAAGAAACCTCACACACCACCCCCACATGGTAACACAAACACACATTAAAATCCTCAGGTTCCACCTTAGGTTTTACCAGGAGATCTGCTCAAGAGGATAAGCCACCAGGCTTCTGATAGCTCAGACCAAAGCACAGGGCTCTACAGGGAATGCTCTCAGGATCTCCAGATGCATCCATGTCCTGCCCGGCAGTTCTCAATGCCAAGCCGCATTGTGTTTTCCTTTCCCTGCAGGGGAGGAGCCACCTGAACCATGAGAAGGAGATGTTTGCCCAGGACCATCCTGAAGTGAACTCCCTGGAGGAGGTGGTGAGGCTGGTAAAGCCCACAGCTATCATAGGTACGAGGAGGCAGGAGACCCACTGTTCAGCCCAGCTAACCCTCTTGACTTGCAGGTGGAAACTGAGGCTCAGCAAGGAGGCCTAAGTGATCAATAGAAACACAGCTCTCTCCCCTATCCCATGTCTGCTTCAGTGCCACAGTCTTTTATTGAGTGACTACTGTACAAAAATCATAGAACTAAGGCACAAAGTTGGGGCTTAGTGATGCAGAATTATCCAGTGCAGCGGAAAAGCACAGGGCTGGTCTGGGAGCAAATGAGTGCTGCTCCCCTCAAGAGGGGACCCTGGCACCTCTTCCTGGCCTGGGAGAGCAGCCCACTCTAAAGGACAATGCCCAGGAATGCCTTCACAGGTACATCTTAACCAGGCAGGGACCTGAAGTGGACCAGTGTTCCCTTAGGGATTAACTGGAGGTCTTACCCAGCTTGAGCAAGAAGACCCTTTTCTCTTTGGCTCCCTCCATTCCTATGGCAGACGCTATCTCTAAGACTCCTAAGTCTTTCATGTTGCACCTGGCTCCCTACCACCACCACTACCACCAGGAGAGGAATGGGTTGTTTATAAAGAGTAGGCATCCCTACTACCCCCCCCCTTTTCCCTGTAGGTGTTGCTGCCATCGCAGGAGCCTTCACGGAGCAGATTCTGAGGGACATGGCCTCCTTCCACGAGCGCCCTATCATCTTTGCCCTGAGCAACCCCACCAGCAAGGCCGAGTGCACGGCTGAGAAGTGCTACCGGGTCACTGAGGTCAGCGGGGAATCCTTCCTTCCCCAGGCTGAGAGGACACAGTAACAATAATTATGAGTAACCCTGTGAGGGTGAAAAAAAATCCCCACATCACTGATGAGCAAAATGAGGTTCAGAAGGATGAAATAACTTGCCCAAGGTCACCGAGCTAATAAGGAGTAGAGCTGGCCCTCAAACCCAGGTCTGGCTCCAAAACCCAGGCTCTTACCATCCTGTTATACTGCTCAAGGTTCCTCTAGTAATGTAGAGTTTTGACCAGAACCTGAGGCATTTGTAGACTCTAGGTCACTTGCACACCTGTCATGTCCTGGGATAGCCCTGTCGGGAGGTGACAGGTTAAAAACCTTCACCTTTCAGTGATTTCTTGGCTGCCAGGTAACTCAGTGGGAGCTAAGCTTTCTGGTCAAATGAACAAGTGTGCTCTCAGCACCTGTAATGTGCTCAGCACAACGCTGAGCCTGTGGGAGAGGATGAAGACGGGCTCAACATCTGGGAAAAATAACTAGGCCACCATTACTGCCTGAAACCAATCTCCAGGTTCCATCTCTGGTTTTCTTCCTGCCTCCAGGGCCGAGGGATCTTTGCCAGTGGAAGTCCCTTTAAGAGCGTGACTCTGGAAGATGGCAGGACCTTCATTCCTGGGCAAGGAAACAATGCCTATGTGTTCCCTGGAGTGGCTCTGGGAGTCATTGCTGGGGGGATCCGGCACATCCCAGATGAGATCTTCCTCCTGACGGCAGAGGTATCGCTGTCCCTCCTCCCTTGCATGCTCCCAACAGGGCCTGTGATCTATACCAGGTCCTACACTGGGCTCCCAAAGAATCCTTCTCTCATCTCTTCTACCCACCTGCCCCTCACCCTAGCAGTGGATCCTCAAAATGCTTGAACCTCAAGCTTCTCTCAACATCACCTTGAGGCTTAAACTTCTCTCAGAACACGCACACAATTTTTAAGGGGGAATAAGGAATAGTCAATGGGAGGAGGCATTGGCAGGAAGCACTGGTAGTGAGGGGACAGCACTGCCCATATACTTGCCTAGAACAGAGAAGATGCCACCAAAACCATCTGAAACTAGGCTCATGGACCATGACAAGCATTGGATTCTTCCATACACTGATCTTGACCATGTTACTAGGGTAACTTGTTGCAGAATAAGCCCCACTAGGGGCTTATTAAGGGATAGGTTGCAAGTCTGGATCTGAGTACTTGGATATTAAGCACAGATATGGGGGTGCTCCTGCTCCAGGTTTCTAACTAGAAACTCTCCCAAAATGATTCTTTACTGGACATGATGAAAGCAATGAAAGAATATATTAAGAATGACAGCACACATTCCTAATAACGGTGATTAGTAATAACAGCTATAGTGGCTTACATTTACCAAATGTTTACTAATGCCACGCACTTCACAATTATCCTCACTCTGAGGAAACCAAGGCATAGAAATGTCTGTTTTGGGAGGTTAAACTAATTAAAACTCTAAACAAATACTAAATCTATTTATCCCCACTGAGCACCAAAGGTTCTGCTGTGATTTCTGACATGTTTGCATTTCCCCATCACCATGGCACTGATGAGAGCCCCGAACCCAGCAAGACATGGGAATGGCTTCCATGCAGCCCTATCTAGCTCCACTTCTATGGGCCCCACAAGGAACTGTCTCATGCTCTAGGTTCCTTCTTACTACATCCTGGTCTTTGAGCACTGGCTCCACAAGGACATGCAAGTAGTATAGACCTGCAAGCACAATAGCCCCCAGGCCATATGCACACTAGCTGTGGCTTCAGGACATGGCTGTCTGACCATCTTGTGTGAGTATTCTGGTATTTCTTCTTGTTGCTGTGTTATTGGTGGTGGTGTGCTATGGCCGTGGGTAGAGCTATTTGAAACCCCCATGGGACGGAAGAGTCACTTCCTGCTTGGAGTTAGCATGAAAGCAGATCCCCCTGTTGTGCAGAAACATGATCGCTAGAGCCTTCCTATGTAACCCCAAGAGACATCTGCACGCCCACCTCCTAGTGCTGTGGGACCGTTCAGCTCCATCATTTCATGAACAGTGTCCATCAATTACACAGGAACCTCTCCTCAATGCATGTATTAGTCTCTTGCTGCAAGCAGGACAAGATCACTCCCTTCTAGAGCTGACAGTCTGGGCTTCAAAGGACTGGCAAGTTCTATTTCTGAAAGGGGTGCTTTTAAGTTAAGACAATTGAAGTTGAATCTGATTTCCGTATGGAAAAAAAACTAATACAACTTTTAGGAGATTTATATATTTCACCTTGAGCACTCTGTAAAATAAATATAGTGATTATCCCTATGTGATACTCAAGGGAAGTGAGGCACAGAGAGTCTAAGTTATCTGCACAAGGTCACTGGGCTTGTGAGCAATAGCACCAGGATGGTCCCAGCTGATTTACCCCAAGCTGCAGCAGAGTGTTACCAGTGCCCAGTGTCTTAGAAGTGACCATGCCTCACTCTACAGGATACCTTTTCCAGATGCAGATCTAGCCATGGAAATCCTGCTTCCCTCTGATCCCATCTTCTATACCTCCACCAAGAAAATCCTTCAAAACCCAGAACAGTCCATCTCTCTCACTTCAGACATTCGAATGGCTCCTCAGTGCTCAAAGAATAAAGCCCAAACTCCTTCACATGGCTTCTATATAAGATGTATCATCACTGAGCCCTCCTTCCTTCTCAAGCCTTTAGCCTCCCCCCTACCATCAACCTAGTCAAGGTTCTATTTAGAGTCAAGAACTCATGCTCTCCACTCCCTCCTTCTCTCCAAGAAATTGCATGTGCTATTGCCTGTCCCTTTTTGGGTAATTCATACTTTGTCCTTCAGGTCTTAGCTTATGTCTCTTCTCCTGGTAAGCTTTTCTGAAGATGGCAGACTAGGCCCTGCCTTCCTCTATGCTTCTATGCCCCTTCTCCTTGCACTCACTTCTATGTTAAAATTGTTGTACCTGTTTGTTAATTGCCCACTGACTCCAGACTACAGGAGGAAAAGGGCTTTTCCACCATGGATCCTCAGCAACTAGCACAAAGCCTGGCATCTCACAGAGCTCAGTTAATGTTTGACTCAATGAATGGAAAAGAGACATAGGATGAAAATGAGGCAGAAGAGGAGGAGGCCCTCTTTCCTAATGTCAGCCAAACTCTGAGGCAAGACCAACTCCTTTGGCTCATCCATTCTTGGACATAGTTTTCAGAGAGCACCATGGCTTCTCCCAAATTTAAATCTGACACAAGAAGATTGAGTGGAAGTGGATTCAGAGCCAGCACATAACAGAGGCTGTTCTGCAAGGCTGGATGAGCACCAGTGCCTGAGGCTGAAGGATGAGGCTTGAGGGGGAGAGTTGGGCCTCAGAGACAGGCTCTGTGGGAGGTGCTGTTCCCAGGATGATGTGTGTAGAACATTCGTTCAGATAAAGCCCAAGGCCCCTTTGTGGTGTCACTCCGAGGAGAAGCCTTTCCTCAGGGCTGGAGGAGAGCTCAAGGAGCTCTGAATACAGACAAGATGGCCTAGATGGGTACCCAGGATGTTACTAAGCATGTGGGAGAGGATGGAACTAGGGAAGTGAGAGTCTCAGGGATCTCTGTGCAATAGGCTGGACCAGCCAAGGGGATATCCCAGAGTCTGCTTCACAAGCCACAAGTTTATTCACCTTGGTCTTAGTGATTCTTCTTTAGAATTCAGGGTCTCATATTGCTTAAAGCTTCAGCCAGTCTCTCAGTACAGAAAGGATGTGTCCTTGCTTAAAAGCCCAAGCATTAAGCTCCCAGTGGGCCATGAGGTGGCAGAGACTACAGTGGGGAATGGCCATGGTTGGCCACCTGTGTGGGGTGAGGTGAGTCTCTGGGGTAATGGGTTGGGCTTGTTCTGGGAAGGCAGAAACTCAGCTTATTCCTCTTGGTTCTCTCTCCCCAGCAAATTGCCCAAGAGGTCTCTGAGCAGCATTTGTCCCAGGGGAGACTGTACCCACCACTCAGCACCATCCGAGATGTGTCTCTGAGAATCGCCATCAAAGTAAGGAGCATCCTGCCCCCAGAAATGTGGTTAGTGAGGCTCAACAGCCTCCTCTCTCTGTGAGTTTAGGAGAGCTAAGGGGATGGCAGCGATGGAGACATCCTGAGCTCCTTGGGCTGCACTGCAGACAGCCCAAGGCTGGGTGAGAAACTCCTATCTGCAGCTTGAGCCCCACCCCCAACACCCACTCAGGCCAGTTCTGGGAAAGCTCCTGGATTTCCCCTCAAACACCAGGCAAAAAGGTCATTAAAGTCCATAGTCTTGTGGATCAAAATGTGGGTGGAATTTTTAAAAAATGAATCATAAGTGCCCATTTATACAGAAAGGTCAGTTTTTATAGTATCATGGAAAGAGTTCAGGCTGTTGGGTCCTAGCTCCACCAACTACTTCATTTTCCTGAGCCTCAGTTTCCCTCTTTTCCAAAGGCGCCAGTAATTCCTTTCTCCCAGAGTTTGAAAAAGATTAAAGAGGACAGGGAAAAAGCTCCATACTCAGTGCCTTTCTTACCAGAGTAGATGCTCATTTCCCCCCTTTATCTCAGAATGACTGGGCCATGGGGTGATCAGGTTCATGGAATATTCCAAGGAAAAATGTCATCCTAGAGACCCTGCAGAGATGATGGGTTTTCGGGGAATCAGAACATGGTACAATAAAGACTGGCCCCAACACTGATAATTATTGATACAGATAATGATTGTATTAGAGTTTATTATACTGTCATTTTTATTAGTATATATATTTTACATTGTCCATAAGTTTTCAAAATAATTTCAGAAGACACATTGCACAAAAGCATCTATTCCCCATGCATTGTCCATTGTAAAATCCAGAATCAGCCCTCGAGACCAACAGTTCAGCTGATAGTCCCAACTCTGCCCTGTCCATTTCCTTCCTTTGGGGGATATTTAGATTCATGCTCTTCTGAAGCAAAATCTAATATGCAGAGAACAATGTCCAGGCTGTTGTCCCAATTCAGCCCACATTTAGCAGGGGGTAGGGGAGATATCAGGTGTCCAGTATTGGACACCACTCCAGAGAAAGGTCGCATTACTCACACTTTACAGATGAGGAAACTGAGGCTCAGCAATGGTAATGTCACTGCTCAGCACCCACCAGCAGTTGGAAGCAGAGGCAGACATGAGTCTGAGGCCTCTTGATCCTGGCCTAGTGTTTATTTCTACCTAGGCAGAAAGCTCACCATCCCTCTGCTCCAGTGGCTTCAGGGACAACAGTTCGTGGTTCTCCAGGGGGAATTCCCCTTCCACAGGCTCCCAAGCAACCTTCAGGCAACTTTTAGGCAGGTTCCTCCTCAGGTTCCAGTTCCTCAGCCACTATGTTTTTCCCTAGGTCCTCGACTTCGCGTACAAACACAACCTGGCCTCCTACTACCCAGAGCCCAAGGACAAGGAGGCTTTTGTAAGATCCCTGGTCTACACTCCAGATTATGACTCCTTTACACTGGACAGCTATACTTGGCCCAAGGAAGCCATGAATGTTCAAACAGTCTGATGCAGTTTCAGAGTCTGGTATGGGGCTGGAACAACCCCAGCGTAACACTGACAATATAAATGGGTTCTAAAATGGCCATCTTTGTCACTGTGTTTTTCCTTTGAACTTGCTGGTGTGATGGGAGCTACCCAGGCACACAGTGAATGACAGCCTTGTTCCTGAAAGCCCTGAGAATTCCCTTTTCTGTAACCCTCTTCTGACTTCCTCCCCAAGAATTTCTTAATCCAATTGCCAACAATTAGCTAGGCCTTGTGGGAAAGCTAGACTCCTTTCTAGAACTCTGCGTTGACAGAGTTCAGAGTCTAGTGAAGTAGAACAGGTATGGACACAATTCATTTTGCCACAGGGGAGAAAGTGGTAAGTCCATGAAAGAAGTGCAGATAAAGGTCAAGCAAAGGTGCCCAGAGAAGGGAGGAGACACTTCCTCTGAGGACATTAGAGAAGGCTTCAGGGGGAAAAGTGTGCACACTGAGTCCCAGGAGTGAAGGACAGGTAGGGGTTGTGGGGAAATGAGGAAAGTAAGGGCAGCCACTGGCCAGAAAGCATGGTCCACCCATGAGGGAGTTCAATCCCTGTTGGAAGAATGTACACCCTTCAAGACTCAGATGGATATGAAGGCTGAGTAGCTGAAGGCAACTCACTAGTCAAAAATAGTCACTGACATGTGGGTTATTTAATGTTAGGATTCCTTTTTGGTTATTACTAAAAGGAAAACTATAAATAAATGTGGGTGTGGAGGGGTCAGCAAGCCAAGGAGTGAAGAGGAAGAGAGACAGGGGAAGAGAACCATGGAATTCTAGGGAAGACTTGATTTCATTTTCCTGGCTCTGGAATTCTCTGTCTCCCACCCTTTACTCTGAAGGAATTCAGCAAACAAGGGCAGTATTCTTATAAAATGTCTTCAGTATGTCCTGGGGGTTTCTTAGACAAGTTCAGCCATAGCTTTCACCTCCCTCATGTCCAGCAGAGGACACCTGGGATGGGGAGGTGGGGACAAGCCTACAGCTCCTGCAATCAAAAACCCTGATAAATTGCTAGGACCTATTGAGATGACAGCTTCCGACCACTAATTTTATTGTATAACACGGAAAACAGTAAACCATGCTTAGGGACCTACCACCACAAACCCCTGCTGCCAGCTCAGCCTCAGAAACCTCACTGCCCACCATGAGTACGTTCTATGTAGCCACCTCCCAGTGACAGGACTGCTGGGTTCCTAGAAGAGTAATTAGCTAAGACACCAATCACCTCTTGCCTAGGTCTTGTTCTTCCAACATCTGCTTCCTTGGTGCTGGTGCTAAACCAAGCATATCCTGAGAAAACATCCCTGTTCTATAATCCCTGGGTTCACAGACAATGAGAAACTCTTCAGAAGAGGATTTGAAGTGAAGCAGGAATGTGAACACCAGGGAATATTTACACTGTCTTTTCTATATCCTGTACCCCAACTACATGTCCTTTATACTCAGTGTAATAGAAAAGAAAAATAGTAGAGAAAGGCAATGAAACAAAAACAGGTTCTTTGAAAAGATCAACTAAATTAATAAATTGTAGCTATACTGACCAAGAGATCAAGAAGATATAAATTCCATTCCCTTTGTTTCAACCACACTGAACAGATGGCACTAAACACATGCACTTTCAGGCCTATGCTCTTACACATGTTTGGTCTCCATCTATAGAGTCCTTCCCTCCCATTCCCTTTATCAATTAAATCGAAGTTCACTCTAGCTTTCTGCCTGGAGGCATCATTCTTTCTTAGAGTTCAAATGCAATTGGCTCCTGAACTCTTCCTGGACAGAGTTAATAATTAAATAGGAAATCAACAACAGTAAAAACAAAAAAAAAAAAGAAAGAAAGAAAGAAAGAAAGAAAGAAAGAAAGAAAGAAATTTCTAACCATTTGGAAATTAAACAATACATTTCTAAATAACCTGTGGCTCAAAGAAGAAATTGCAGGGTAAATTATATGTGTGCTGGATGAAAAAATATGTATTAATGAGTTATAGCTAAAGCAGTGCTTGGAGGGAAATTTTATATCTCTAAATAAATGCCTATATCAGGAAAAAAAAGTCTCAAAGGAATAACATAAACTTCCTTTAGAAACAAGATAAGCAAACAAGATCCAAAGCAAGTTAAAATCAGAGCAGAAATAAATATATCTATAACAAGTAAAGAATTTGAATTAGTAATTAAAAATCTTCCCACCCAAAAAAAACAAAAAAACACTTCACACTAAGAAAAGCACAGGCCCAGATGCCTTCTTTGGTGAATTTTATCAAATATTTAAAGTAGAAATAACACCAATCCTTCACAAACTCTTTCAGAAAATAGAGGAGGGAGTATTTCTCAAATCATTCTATGATACTAGTATCACCCTGATATCAAAACTACAGACCAATATCCTTCACAAATATAGATGCAAAATCTTAAAATATTAGCAAACTAGAGAGAAGTGAAGATGACAGAGTAGTATGGGGACCCTGAGCTTGTCTAGTCCCTGAAACATAGCTAGATCAACACCAAACCATTTTGAACACCTAGGAAATTGATCTGAGGATTAATGCAACAAATCTGCCTAATTTGAACAAGAGATCTTGGCAGGTATTTGGTGTAGACAGGAGAATTGTGAGAGAGAAAAGCCATGGTGCTACGGAGTGTAGGGAGCCATTTTTGCTGAAACAGGACAGAGAAAGACAGAAAGAGTGTAGCACATCAGGATCGTGATAGTTGAAAGGGAAAAAGATGGTTCTATACTGCCAGTTTTCTATAAACAGTAGAGCACAAAGTCTGAAGGTTTGGAGCTCAGTGTCTGGCAGTGCTCCAGTGAGGAAGCAGTGTCAATCTCCAGGAGCGGGCAGCATATTCTGAGGGTTCCATGTGCAGTTCCCTGCTTGGAATGCATTTGGTAGATGTAATATGGCTTCTCCAGGGGCAAAAGTACCAGCTAACTCCAGAGAGCTGCCACATTTACTGATATAGGAACAAAGACACTAACAGCAGAAATATCTGGCACTGGCTGTGTCTTGCAATTTACCATAAACTCAGCCATTGTGTCTGCACAGTTGCACAAACATTTGCTGGGACAAGTTGGTACCTGGCCATTGCTTGGTGAGAAAATCCCCTAGAGGATCAATGCAGGTCTGAGCCCCATGGGTCTGAAGTGCGAGGGTGTGAAGCACAGCCCCATCAGAGATAAAACTCTAGAGGGAGGTGCTGCCTGGCAGGCAAGCAGCTTGGACACAGACAGGGTAAAGGCAGGGAGTGGACAGAAGCCTGAGACAAAGGAGGGGTACTTGAAGGTATGTCTGTGAGAGTGTGAAATTCCTGCTCTGGAGACTAGAGAGGGGGGTGAAGCCATTTTCACCTCTAGCCCACCCGCACTGATCAATCACAGTGAGCTAAGCAGTGCCACCAAGTGGAGAATGGAGCCATTATACCAAGGCCCACCCTGGATGCGCCCTCCAGGCACACCCACCAAAAGACCAGCACAAATCCCTCCCTCCTGCTTCGTCTACAGATCATAGTGTGCTGCAAAGTGTCATTTCTAGGGGAAACTGGATCTAGCTTCATTTGAGTTTCATTTTGCTTGCTTGTTCATTTCTTTGTTTCTTTGCTTCTATTTATGTTGGGTTTTTTTCTTTTCTTTTACTTTCTTGGATACAGAAAGCAAGTCTTTTATTCTACTTTATTTTCTTCATTTTATTCTATTTTTTAAATTTTTAATTTCTAATTTTTTATCTTTCTCTTTTTTCTCTTTTCTACCAAGCTTCTCTTAAGCAGACTGAAACACACCTAGGATCTAACTTCCTTTATTTGATTTTTTTCATTTTAATTTATTTTATTAATTGTTTTCTTCCTCCAAAATGACAAGATGGGGGAATTCACCCCAAAACAAATTATAGGAAGGAATCACAGCCAGGGAATTAATCAACACAGATATAAGTTGTCTGAACTAGAATTTAAAACCATGATTATAAGAATACTAGATGGAGTTGAAAAAATCATAGAAGACACCAGAGAATCCCTTTCTGCAAAGATAAAAAAACTAAAATCTAATCAGACTGAAATTAAAAATGCTATAACCAAGATGCAATCTCAAATGGTTGCCATGACAACAAGGACGAATGAAGCAGAGTAACAGATCAGTGATACAGAAGATAAAATTATGGAAAATAATGAAGCTGGGGAAAAAAGAGGAAACAAAGGCAAAAGATCATGATACAAGACTTAGAGAACTCAGCAACTTATCAAAGAGGAATAGCATTTGTATCATAAGAGTCCCAGAAGATGGAAAGAAAAAGGGGCAGATAGTTTATGTGAGCAAACTGTAGCTAAAAACTTATCTGGTGAGGACACAGACATAAAAATCCAAGAAGCACAGAAAACTCTCATTAGATTCAACAAATGCCAACTATCACAAAGGCATATTATAGTCAATTTCACAAAATACATAGACATGGAAAGAATCATGAAAGCAACAAGGGAAAAATGTCCTTAATCTACAAGGGAAGACAGATCAGGTTCTTAGCAGATCTGTCCACAGTAACTTGGCAGGCCAGAAAGGAGTGGCATGCAATATTCAATACGCTGAATCAGAAAAATATGCAGCCAAGAATTCTTTATCCAGTAAGGCTATCATTCAGAATGAAGGAGAGATAGAGTTTCCCAGACAAACAAAAGCTAAAGGAGTTCATAACCTCCTAAACCAGCCCTGCAGGGAAATTTTATGGGGGACTCTCTGAGTGGAGGAAAAAAAAACAAGACCAAAAGCATCAAAGACTAGAAAGGACCAAAGAACATCACCAGAAACACCAACTCTACAGGCAACACAATGGCACTAAAGTCACATCTTTCAGTAATCACTCTGAATGTAAATGGACTAAATGCTCCAATGAAAAGACATAGGGTATCAAAATGGATAAAAAAAAAACAAAACAAAACAAGATCCATCTATATGCTGCCTACAAGACACTTGTTTTATACCTAATGACACTTGCAGATTGAAAGTGAGGGGATGGAGAAACATCTATCATGCTAATGGATGTCACAAGAAAGCCAGAGTAGCCATACTTATATCAGACAAACTAGATTTTAAAATAAAGACTGTAACAAGAGGTGAAGAAGGGCATTATAATTAAGTGTTCTATCCGCCAAGAAGATGTAACTGTAAATATATATGTGCCCAATGTGCTATCACCCAAATATATAAATCATTTAATAACAAACATAAAGAAACTCATTGATAATAGCACAATAATAGTAGAGGACTTTAACACCCCACTTACAGCAACGGACAAATCATCTAAGCAGAAAATCAACCAAAAAATGGCTTTGAATGATACATTGGACCTGATGGACTTAAGAGATATACTCAGAACATTTCATCCTAAGGCAGAAGAATACACATTCTTCTCAAGTGCACATGGGACATTCGCCAGAATAGATCACAACTGGGTCACAAATCAGTGCTCAACAAGCACAAAAAGATCGAGATCATACCATGCATATTTTCAGACCACAACACTATTGAAACTTGAAATCAACCACAAGAAAAAATGTGGGGGAAAAAAACCAAAAACTTCAAGGTTAAAAAAACATCAAAAACATCCTACTGGGGGAGGGGCCAAGATGGCGGAACAGCATGGAAATTTTTTTGCATCTCTCATGCCTGAAATGCAGCCAGATCAACACTGAACCATATTGCACACCTAGAAAACTGATTTAAGGATTAACACAACAATCTGCACAACGTGATCCACAGAACTCGGCAGGTACACAGTGTGGAGAGGTGAACTGGAGGAGAGTGAAGCCAGAGAGGGCAGGGAGCTGATTTTGCTTGTGGAGAGAGGACAGAGACAGGGGGAGAGTACAAGAAAAACAGCTGGAGGGAAAAAGGAAAGCAGCTGGAGGGAAAAAGGAAAAGCGGGAACAGCTGCAAGGGTTGGAACAAAAAAGGGAAAAAAGAGAAAGGAGAGGGTTTAAATTCCATTAAGTCTCTATTAACAGGGGGAGCATAGAGTCTGAAACTCCATAGCTAGGTACCTAGCGGTGCTCTAGTGGAAAGGATGAATCCCCAGGAGCAGAAAGAGGAGTCCAAGGGGTCCTCAGGCCACATGGGGAGTAGGGGTTCCCCTGCTGGGAGCACATTTGATACAAGCTGTGTGGCCCCCAACAGGCAGAGGTCCCAGTAGACCCAGAGAACAACCACATTCACTGGTGTTGGAACAAGGACGTTAAGGGTAAAGCCTGGTGCCAGATGTGTGTTATGATTTGCCATAGTCCCTGAAACACAGCTGCTACACAATCACACAAACTTTTTGGGGGATGGGCTGGCATCCAGCCACAGTTTCTGGGCATCAGCAGCAGCAGGGTCTCATGAACGTTCCTGGAAGCGGGCTGGCACCCATCCATTGTTCACCAAGACCTTCCCCTGGAGGGTCAGAGCGGGTCAAAGCCACAGTCCCTCAGAAGTGAGGGGTTGGGAAACACAGCCCCATCTGAGATAAAACTCAGGAGGAAAGTGCCTCCTGGCAGCCTGACGGCTTGGTCATGGATAGTGTAGAAGTGAGGAGTGGACAGAAGCTAGAAACAAAGGAGGGGTGTTTGATTGCCTGTCGGGGAGAACACAGAGTTCTGACACTAGAGACTAGGTAGCTGGGTGACAGCATTGTCACCCCTCCCCTGCATGCACATACATATATATGCCTACACGTGCCATAACAATTCACCCCAGTAAGCTAAGAAGCACCATCCAGTGGAGAACAGAGCTGTTACTCTAAGCCTCACCCAACTCGGCCAACTATGCTCTTGATGAACCCAAGTCTCTCCGCCTGCTTAGTTTACAGACTATAAAGTGTTTCACAATTTGATTGGGAAACCAGATGTAATTTCAATTGTATTTCATTCTGTTTGCTGGTCCTTTTATTCAATTTTTTTCTCTTTCTTTTCTTATTCTTGAATATAGAAAGAGAAAAAATTTATTTTTATTAAAAAGATTTTTCTTTAAATTTTTCTACTATATTTTTTACTTTTTTGTAAATTTTTTAAATTCTATGTTACTTTCATCATTTCATTGTATTCTCTTTTATTGTATTCATTTTTTCAAATTTTCAAACATTTTCCTTTTTTCTTTTTTTTTCTCTTATGTTTCCTTTTTTCTATAATCTATCAAGCTTCTTTCAACAACCAGACCAACACACCTAGGATCTAGCAGCTTTTATTTGATTTCTTTGTGTTGTTTTTAATTTTTTAATTTTATTTTTACTTTATTAATTCGTTTTCTTCCTTCAAAATGATGAAATGAAGGAATTCACCCTAGAATAAAAAACAGCAAGAAATGATAGCCAGGGACTTAATCAACACAGATACAAGCAAGATGTGTGAAACAAAATTTAAAATCACAATAATAAGAACACTAGCTGGGGTAAAAATAGATTAGAATCCCTTTCCGCAGAGATAAAAGAAGCAAAGGCTAGTCAGGATGAAATAAAAAATGTATAACTGAGCTGCAATCTTGAATGGATGCCACAGTGGCAAGGATGGATGAGCTAGAGCAGAGAATCAGTGATATAGGGGAAAAACTTATGGAGAATAACGAAACAGAAAAAAAAGAAAAAAGAGGGAGACTAAGGCAAAGAGCATGAAATAGGAATTAGAGAACTCAGTGACTCATTAAAAAGGAACTTCAGAATCATAGGGGTGCCAGAAGATGAAGAGAGAGGAAAGGGGGTAGAAAAGTTATGTGAGCAAATCATAGCGGAAAACTTTCCTAACCTGGAGAAGGACAGACATTAAAGTCCAGGAAGCGCAGAGAACTCCCAACAGATTCAGCAAAAACCAACCATCAACAAAGCATATCACTGTCAAATTCACAAAAAACTCAGGCAAGGAAAGAATCATGAAAGCAGCAAGGGACAAAAAAGTCCTTAACCTACAAGGGAAGACAGATCAGGTTTGCAGCAGACCTGTCCACAGAAACTTGGCAGGCCAGAAAGCAGTGGCAGGATATATTCAGTGTGCTGAATCAGAAAAATATGCAGCCAAGAATTCTTTTTTTTTTTTTTAACGTTTATTTTATTTTTGAGACAGAGAGAGACAGAGCATGAACGGGGGAGGGTCAGAGAGAGGGAGACACAGAATCTGAAACAGGCTCCAGGCTCTGAGCTGTCAGCACAGAGCCCGACGTGGGGCTCGAACTCACGGACTGCGAGATCATGACCTGAGCTGAAGTCGGCCGCTTAACCGACTGAGCCACTCAGGCGCCCCAGCCAAGAATTCTTTATCCAGCAAAGATGTCATTCAAAATAGAAGGGGAGATAAAAAGTTTCCCAAACAAAAATTAAAGGAGTTTGTGACCACTAAACCAGCCCTGCAAGAAATTTTAAGGGGGACTCTCTAAGGGGAGAAAAGACGGGGAAAAAAAGAAAAATTACCAAAACAACAAAGACTAGAAAGGATCCAGAGACCACCACCAGTAACTCCAACTCTACAGGCAACATAGTGGCAATAAACTCATATCTTTCAGTACTCACTCCAAATGCAATGGTCTAAATGCTCCAATCAAAAGGCATAGGGTAACAGAATGAATAAGAAAACAACATCCGTCTGTATGTTGTTTACATGAAATCCATTTATACATAAAGATACCTTCAGATTGAGAATAAGGGGATGGAGAACCATCTATCATGGTAATGGTTGCCAAAAGAAAGCCAGAGTAGCCATACTTATATCAGACAATCTAGGTTTTAAAATAAAGACTGCAACGAGAGATGAAGAGGGGCATTATATCATAATTAAGGGGTTTGTCCACCAAGAAGACCAAACAATTGTAAATATTTATGCTCCAAACATGGAGGAACCCAAATATATAAATCAATTAATCACAAACATAAAGAAACTCATTGATAACAATACCATAATAGTAGGGAACTTCAATACCCCACTTATACCAATGGATAGATTATCTAAACACAAAATCAACAAGGAAACAATGGGTTTGAATGACACACTGGACCAGATGGACTTAACAGATATAGCCAGAACATTTCATCCTAAGGCAGCAGAATATGCATTATTCTCCAGTACACATGGAATGTTCTCCAGAATAGATCACATACTGGGACACAAATCAGCCCTCAACAATTACAAAAAGATTGAGATCATACCGTGCATATTTTCAGACCACAACACTATGAAATTCAAAATCAAACACAAGAAAAAATGTGGAAAGATAACAAATACTTGGAGACTAAAGAACATCCTACTAAAGAACAAATGGGCTAACCAAGAGATTAAAAAGGAAATTAAAAAGTACATGGAAGCCAATGAAAATGATAACACCACAGCCCCAAATCTCTGGGATGCAGCAAAGGCAGTCATAAGAGGGAAGTATATAGCAATCCAGGCCTTCCTAAAGAAGGAAGGAAGGTCTCAGATACACAACCTAACCTTACACCTCAAAGAGCAGGGAAAAGAATAGCAAAATAAACAAACAAAAAAAGTAGAACAGATCAGTGAAACCAGGAACTGATTCTTTGAAAGAATTAACAAAATTGATAAACCCCTAGCCAGTATGATAAAAAAGAAAAAGGAAAGGACCCAAATAAATAAAATCAAGAATGAAAGAGGGGAGATCACAACCTACACAGCAAAAATACAAACAATAATAAGAGAATATTATGAACAATCCAGGCCTTCATAAAGAAGGAGGGGGGGCGCCTGGGTGGCGCAGTCAGTTAAGCGTCCAACTTCAGCCAGGTCACGATCTCGTGGTCCGTGAGTTCGAGCCCCGCGTCGGGCTCTGGGCTGATGGCTCAGAGCCTGGAGCCAGTTTCCGATTCTGTGTCTCCCTCTCTCTCTGCCCCTCCCCTGTTCATTCTCTCTCTGTCCCAAAAATAAATAAAACGTTGGAAAAAAAAAAAAAAAGAAGGAGGGAATGTCTCAAATACACAAGCTAACCTTATACCTGAGAGAGCTGGATAAAGAACAGCAAATAAAACCCCAAAACAGCAGAATAAAGAAAATAAAAAAGATTAGAGCAAAAATCAATGATATTGAAATCAAAATAAAACAGTAGAACAGATCAACAAAACTAGGAGCTGGTTCTTTGAAAGAATTAACAAAATTGATAAACCCCTAGCAGGACTGAGCAGAAAGGAAAGGACCCATGTAAATAAAATTATAAATTAAAGACAGATCACAACCAACACCACAGAAATACAAACAATAAGAGAATATTATGAGCAATTATATGCCAACAAATTGGGCAATCTGGGAGAAATGGCTAAATTCCTAGAAACATATAAACTACCAAAAGTGAGACTGGAAGAAATACAAAATTTGAACAGACCCACTGCCAGTAAAGACATTGAATCGTGGCACAAAAACAGACACTCGGATCAATGGAACAGAATAGAGAATCCAGAAATGGACCCACAAACCTATGGCCAACTAATCTTTGAGAAACCAGGAAAGAATATCCAATGGAATAAAGACAGTCTCTTCAGCAAGTGGTGCTGGGAAAACTGGACAGCAACATGCATAAAAATGAACCTGGACTGCTTTCTTACACCATACACAAAAATAAACTCAAAATGGATGAAAGACCTCAATGTAAGACAGGAAGCCATCAAAATCCTCGAGAAAGCAGGCAAAAACCTCTTTGACCTTGGCCACAGCAACTTCTTACTCAACACATCTCCAGAGACAAGGAAACAAAAGCAAAAATGTGGCACAAAAACAGACACATAGACCAATGGAATAGAATAGAAACCCCAGAACTAGACCCACAAAGGTATGGCCAACTCATCTTTGACAAAGCAGGAAAGAACATCCAATGGAAAAAAGACAATCTCTTTAACAAATGGTGCTGGGAGACCTGGACAGCAACATGCAGAAGGTTGAAACTAGACCACTTTCTCACACCACTCACAAAAATAAACTCAAAATGGATAAAGGACCTGAATGTGAGACAGGAACCATCAAAACCCTAGAGGAGAAAGCAGGAAAAGATCTCTCTGACCTCAGCCGTAGCAATTTCTTACCTGACACATCCCCAAAGGCAAGGGAATTAAAAGCAAAAATGAACTACTGGGACCTTATGAAGATAAAAAGCTTCTGCACAGCAAAGGAAACAACCAACAAAACTAAAAGGCAACCAACGGAATGGGAAAAGATATTTGCAAATGACATATCGGACAAAGGGCTAGTATCCAAAATCTATAAAGAGCTCACCAAACTCCACACCTGAAAAACAAATAACCTGGTGAAGAAATGGGCAGAAAACATGAATAGACACTTCTCTAAAGAAGACATCTGGATGGCCAACAGGCACATGAAAAGATGTTCAATGTCGCTCCTCATCAGGGAAATACAAATCAAAACCACACTCAGGTATCACCTCATGCCAGTCAGAGTGGCCAAAATGAACAAATCAGGAGACTATAGATGCTGGAGAGGATGTGGAGAAACGGGAACCCTCTTGCACTGTTGGCAGGAATGCAAATTGGTGCAGCCACTCTGGAAAGCAGTGTGGAGGTTCCTCAAAAAATTAAAAATAGACCTACCCTATGACCCAGCAATTGCACTGCTAGGAATTTACCCAAGGGATACGGGAGTACTGATGCATAGGGGCACTTGTACCCCAATGTTTATAGCAGCACTCTCAACAATAGCCAAATTATGGAAAGAGCCTAAATGTGTCCATCAACTGATGAATGGATAAAGAAATGGTGGTTTATATACACAATGGAGTACTACGTGGCAATGAGAAAGAATGACATATGGCCCTTTGTAGCAACGTGGATGGAACTGGAGAGTGTGATGCTAAGTGAAATAAGCCATACAGAGAAAGAAAGATACCATATGGTTTCACTCTTATGTGGATCCTGAGAAACTTAACAGAAACCCATGGGGGAGGGGAAGGAAAAAAAAAGAGGTTAGAGTGGGAGAGAGCCAAAGCATAAGAGACTCTTAAAAATTGAGAACAAACTGAGGGTTGATGGGGGTGGGAAGGAAGGGAGGGTGGGTGATGGGTATTGAGGAGGGCACCTTTTGGGATGAGTATTGGGTGTTATATGGAAACCAATTTGACAATAAATTTCATATATTGAAAAAAAGCAAAAATTAACTATTAGTACCTCATCAAAATAAAAAGCTTCTGCACAGCAAAGGAGACAACCAGCAAAACTAAAAGGCAACTCATGGAATAGGAGAAGATATTTGCAAACGACATATCAGATAAAGGGTTAGTATCCAAAATCTATAAAGAACTTATCAAACTCAACACCCAAAAAAACAAATAATCCAGTGAAGAAATGGGCACAAGACATGAATGGACACTTCTCCAAAGAAAACAGATGGACAATTGACACATGAAAAAATGCTCAACACCACTCATCATCAGGGAAATACACATCAAAACCACAATGAGATACCACCTCACACCTGTCACAATGGCTAACATTAACAACTCAGGCAACAACAGATGTTGGTGAGCATGCAGAGAAAGAGGATCTCTTTTGCATTGTTGGTGGGAATGCAAGCTGGTGCAGCCACTCTGGGAAAGAGTATGGAGGTTTCTCAAAAAACTAAAAATAGAGCTACCCTACGACCCAGCAATTACACTACTAGGTATTTTTCCAAGGGATAAAGGTATGCTGTTTCAAAGGGGCACATGCACCCCAATGTTTATAGCAGCACTATTAACAATAGCCAAAGTATGGGAAGAGCCCAAATGTCCATCGACGGATGAATGGATAAAGAAGATGTGGTATATGTATACAATGGAGTATTACTCGGCAATCAAAAAGAATGAAATCTTGCCATTTGCAACTACGTGGATGAAACTAGAGCGTATTATGCTAAGTGAAATTAGAGAAAGACAAATATCATATGACTTCACTCATATGAGGACTTTAAGAGACAAAATATATGAACATAAGGGAAGGGAAGCAAAAAGAATATAAAAATAGGGAGGGGGAAAAAACATAAGAGGCTCTTAAATATGAAGAACAGAGAGTTACTGGAAGGGTTGTGGGAAGGGGGATGGGCTAAATGGGTAAGGGGCATTAAGGAATCTACTCCTGAAATCATTGTTGCACTATATGTTAACTAACTTGGATGTAAATTAAAAATTAAATTAAGTTAAAAAAAAAAAAGGGAAATTGAATCAGTAATCAAAAATGTACCAACAAACAAGAGTCCAGGGTCAGAAGGCTTCCTGGGGGAATTCTATCAAACATTTAAAGAAGTTATTACCTATTCTTTTGAAAGTGTTCCCAAAAAATTGAAAATGAAGGAAAACTTCCAAACTCATTCTATGAGCCCAACGTTACCTCAAATCCAAAACCAAAGACCTCACTAAAAAAGAGAACAGACCAATTTCCCTAATGAACGTGGATGCAAAAATTCTCAACAAGATACTAGAAAATCAAATAAGATACTAACAATGATATATTAAAGGAATTATTCACTGCAATCAAGTGGGATTTATTCTTGGGATGCAGGGGTGATTCAATATCCTCAAATCAATCAACGTGATATACCACATTAATAAAAGAAAGGATAAGAACCACATGATCCTCTCAACAAATGCAGAAAAAGAATTTGACAAAATAGAGCATCCATTCTTGATAAAAACCCTCAAGAAAGTAGGGATAGAATGATCATACCTCAACATCATTAAGGCCATATACAAGAGACCCACAACTAATATCATCCTCAATGTAGAAAAACTGAAGGCTTTCCCCCTAAGGTCAGGAACACACAGGGATGTCCATTCTCACCACTGTTGTTCAAGATAGTACTGAAAGCCCTAACCTTAGCAATCAGACAACAAAAAAGAAATAAAAGGCATACAAATCAGCAAGGAAGAAGTCAAACTTCCACTCTCCACAGACGACATGACACTCTACATGGAAAACCTGACAGACTCCACCAAAAAACTGCTAGAATTGATACATGCATTCAGCAAAGATACAGGATATAAAATCAACATACAGAAATCGGTAGCATGTCTATACACCAATAATAAAGCAGCAGAAAGAGAAATCAAGGAATCAATCCCATTTACAGTTGCACCAAAAACATTAAGATATTTAGGAATAAACTAACCAAAGAGGTAAAAGATCTGTATGCTGAAAACTATAGAATGCTTATCAAAGAAATTGAAGAAAACACACGTGGAAAAACATTCCATGTTCTTCCATGGATTGGAAGAACAAATATTGTTAAAATGTCAATACTATCCACCAAAGTAGTATTCAATGCAATCCCTTTCAAAATAACACCAACATTCTTCACAGAGCTAGAACAAATCTAAAATTTGTATGGAACAAGAAAAGACCCTGAAGAGCCAAAGTAGTATTGAAAAAAGAAAACCAAAACTGGAGGCATCCACAATTCCAGACTTCAAACTGTATTACAAAGCTTTAATCATCAAGACAGTATGGTACTGACACAAAAACAGACACATAGATCAATGGAACAGAACAGAAAACCCAGAAATGTATCCACAAACATATGTCCAACTGATCTTTGACAAAGCAGGAAAGAATATCCAAAATCTATAAAGAACTTATCAAACTCAACACCCCAAAAAACAAATAATCCAGCAAAGAAATGGGCAAAAGACATGAATAGACATTTTTCCAGAGAAGACATCCAGATGGCTAACAGACACATGAAAGGATGCTCAATATCACTTGTCATCAGGGAAATACACATCGAAACCACAATGAGAGGGGCGCCTGGGTGGCTCAGTCGGTTGGGCAGCTGACTTCAGCTCAGGTCATGATCTTACGGTTTGCGAGTTTGAGCCCCACATCAGGCTCTGTGCTGACAGCTCAGAGCCTGGAGCCTGCTTCGGATTCTGTGTCTTCCCTTCTCTCTGCCTCTCCCCTGCTCATGCTCAGTCTCTATCTCTCAGTAATGAATAAACGTTAAAAATAGAAATTTTTTAAAAATTTTAAAAAATTTAAAAAAAACAACACAATGAGATACCATCCCACACCTGTCAGAATGGCTAAAATTAACATCTCAGGAAACAACAAATATTGGTGAGGATGCGAATAAAGGGAAACTTTTTTACACTGTTGCTGGGAATGTAAACTGGTGCAGCCACTCTGGACGACAGTATGGAGGTTCCTGAAAAAATTAAAAATATAACTAACCTATGGCCCAGCAATTGCACTACTAGGTATTTATCCAAAGGATATAAAAATTCTGATTCCAAATAGCAATGTTTACAGCAGTGCTATCAACAATAGCCAAATTACGCAAAGAGCCCAAATATCCATTGACTGATGAATGGATAAAGATGTATATATACACAATGGAATATTAAGCAGTGATCAAAAAGAATAAAATCTTGCCCTTTGCAACAACGTGGGTGAAACTAGAGTATATTATGCTAAGTGAAATAAGTCGGAGAAAGACAAATATCATAGGATTTCACTCATAAGTGGAAGAAACAAAACAGATGAACATAGGGGAAGGGAAGGAAAAATAAAATAACATAAAAACAGAGAGGAAGGCAAATCATAAGAGACTCTTAAATACAGAGAACAAACTGAGGGTTGCTGGAAGGGGAGATGGATGAGGGTGGGCTAAACGCGTGATAGGCATTAAGGAAGGCACTTGTTGGGATGAGCACTGGGTGTTATATGTAAGAGATGAATCATTAAATTCTACTCCTGAGACATAACTACATTATATGTTAACTAACTTGAATTTAAATTTAAAGAAAAGAAAGGGAGAGCATCAGAGAATAAATAAAAATTTTAAAGAAAAGAAAGAGAAAAATATTAGCAAACTAAATCCATCCATATAAAAGAATTATGCACAATGAAGAAGGGAGATTTATCTCAGGAATACAAAGTTGTTTTAACATTTAAAAATTGTTCATCTTGGGGCGCCTGGGTGGCGCAGTTGGTTAAGCGTCCGACTTCAGCCAGGTCACGATCTCGCGGTCCGTGAGTTCGAGCCCCGCATCAGGCTCTGGGCTGATGGCTCAGAGCCTGGAGCCTGTTTCCGATTCTGTGTCTCCCTCTCTCTCTGCCCCTCCCCCGTTCATGCTCTGTCTCTCTCTGTCCCAAAAATAAATAAACATTAAAAAAAAATTGTTCATCTTAGTACATGATATTAATAGAGTGAAGGATAAAAACCACAAGATCATGTCAATGGATGTGGGAAAAGTATTTGAAAAAGTCCAACATCCATTTTCTTATAATTTTTTACTGTTTATTTTTTGAGAGAGAGAGAGAGTGTGTGTGTGTGTGTGTGTGTGTGAGTGTGAGCCGGGGAGGGGCAGAGAGAAAGGGAGACACAGAATCCTAAGCAGGCTCCAGAGTCTGAGCTGTCAGCACAGAGCCTGATGCATGGCTCAAACCCATGAACTGTGAGATCATGACCTGAGCTGAAGTTGGATGCTTGACTGACTGAGCCACCTAGGCACCCCTCTAACATCCATTTATGATAAAACTTTCAACAAACTAGGAATAGAAGAGAACCTCCTCAACCTGATGAAGATCCAACAGTTAACATCATACTTAATGGTGAAAGAATGAATAGTTTCTCTATAAGACCTGGAACAAGTCAAAGATGTTGTCACCACTTCTGGTCAACGTGGAGGGTCTAGCCAGTTCAATGAAGAAGGAAAAAGAAATTAAAGGCATCCAGGTTGGAAATAAAGAGTAGAACTGCCTTTATTCACAGATGACATTATCCAGTATGTAGTAAATACCAAAGAATATAAAGAACCCTTTATGTCACTCTCAATCGTTCTCTCCCTCTCCTAACAAATCAGTTTACAAAGATCATAGGATGCAAGGTCAATATATAAAAATTGCCTGTATTTTTATATATTAGCAATAAGCAATCTAGAATAAAATTAAGAGCATCATTCCAGTCATAATAGCATCAAAAAAAAATACTTAGGAAATTAAGAAGTGCAAGTCGTGTATACTGAAAATTACAAAATACTGCTGATAGAAATTAAAGAAGATCTAAGTAAATGGAAAGATGTTCCATATTCATGGATTTGAAAACAATATTGTCAAGGCTGCAATTCTCTCCAAATTATCTATAAATTCAATATTGTATCTATCAAAATCCTTTCAGGCTTTTTTTAATTGACAGACTAATCCTAAAATGTATATGGAAATGCAAAGGACCTAAAATAGCCAGGGGCGCCTGGGTGGCTCATTCGGTTGAGTGTCCAAGTTTGGCTCAGCTCATGATCTTGCAGTTCGTGAGTTCCAGCCCCATGTTGGGCTGTGTGCTGGCAGGTTGGAGCCTAGAGCCTGCTTCAGATTCCATGTCTCCCTCTCTGCCCATTCCCCACTTGTGCTCCCCCCACCTCAAAAATAAATAAACACTTAAAATAGCCACACAAAAAAAGTACACTATCCAATTTCAAAACTTCCTATAAAGCTACAGTGATGAAGACCGTGTGGTTATGTAGATCAATAGAAAATAATTGAGAATTCACAACTAAATCCTTATTTGTATGCCAAATTGATTTTCAACAAAGCTACAAAGATAATTCAGTGGGGGAAAGGATAGTCTTTGAATAAATGATGCTGTGACAAATGAATATCCACATGCCACAAAAAAGTAGACATTTACCTCACACCATACACAGAAATTAACCCCAAATAGATCATAGACCTAAATGTAAGAGCTAAAACTATAAAACTTCTGAAGAAAATATAGCAGAAAACTCTCTGTGGCTGAGGAGAGTTCTTAGATACAATTTAAAACATGATTTATAAAAGAAAAATTGATAAATTATAATTCATTTTAAGTTTTGCCTTTGAAACATACAATTAAGAGAGAAAAAAAGCAACAGACTAAGAGAAAATACTTGCAAATAATATATCTGATAGAAGCATTGGATCCAGAATACATGAAAAATTTTTACAGCTCAATAAGAAGACAAAATGACACAATTGAGAAAGTAGACATGTTTGAATCGACATATTACTACAAAAGATACATGAATGGCTAACACACACATGAAAAGATGCTTAACATTACTGGTCATATGAAAATTAAAACCCCAAAGGAATACCACTTCACACTTACCAAAAACGCTATAATAAAAAAAGATATTAAGTGTTGGTGAAGATTAGAACCTCTTCTAATAAGACTTTGTCTCTTAAGCACTATGAGATTAAGGGAGATTCCCCTCTTTTAAGTCTTCATTCTAACTCCCCTGGCTCTCATACATAGCCCCAGAACTCAGCAAGTATCATTTAGTATAGTGGACACTGTGGCTGCACCACCCAGGTCCCTCTGCAGGTCTGAAACACTCATTCCCCAAGCTGCCACAAGTATTATCAGCTGAAGGTTCACAGCTGTATTCCCCTTCTGGGGATTGCACTTGACTAAAGAAAGGTTACGCCTCATCCTCAGGGACAACCTGCATCCAATGACTCGTTAATTTAAGTCCAAAGATTCAACTCTTTCACCTCAACTGAGGACTATCTTTAAATAGCTATTACAGCTTCAGAGCTCCCTGCAAGATTGGCTACGGCCAGTTTTGCAACTGTATGTATCACCATTCAACAAGTTCTACCATTCCCTCATTCTTTTGCTCCCTCAAAGGTGTTGAGACAACTCCCCAATAAATCTCCAAATGCAAACCTCAGATTTAGTATATGTTTTCTGAGGACCACAACTTGCAACATGGGTAGAGACCCACCTCATGGACCACACCTGATTCTTAGACCACGTCCAGAGCCTGTAAATGCTACCATTGGGGAAGGGGGGTGGGAGAGGAGATGGCCACTCACCTCAGGAGAGCTCCTCCCTCTCTGGAATTCCTATTCACCTAGTTCTTGTTGCTTTCACAGTTCTCATATGTCTTCAAACATACTACTTTTTAAATTTTTCCATATTTTTCTGGTTGTTGCAGGGTGGGTGGTGGAATGCCACAACCTACCACACCCCATCCAGAAGTAGAAAGCTCTAGACACAGATTCTCAAAACTCCAAATGTATAGATATTGAACTGTAGTCCAAGAAGTTATTTATCTTATTTATATTACTTATATATTGTTAAATTTGCTGAAATTTTTATTGTCAAATGTAATGAAATATTTCATGTACTCTTAAAAATAATATGGATTCTTACTGTTCAATGTAATGCCCCTTATATTGTCATGGGACCAAGCCTGTTAATTGTTTTGTTCAAATCTATATCCTTACTGATTTTTTTCTACCTGAACTGTTTCTGAAAAATAGTAAAATTTCCCATCACTATCATAAACTTGTCAATTTTCCTTGTAGTTCTCTCCATATTTGCTTTATACATTTTGGACCAATGTTGTTTGATGCATTAAGTTTAGAATTGTTCTGACTTCCTGGTGAAATGAAACTTGAAACTTTAATGATTTTTGTTATCTCTAGTAATGACTTTGCTTCTACTTTTACTAATATCAACACAGCTCTACCATCTTGCCTCTTTCTTCTGCAATTCATTATTTATTCAGATGGTTAAGCTCTTCTACTGGCTGGTGAATGGTGAACACTGAAATTATTTCTCCTCCAGAACTGTATTCCCAGATGGTATGAATATATGGTTAAACTAGCATTAATACATGTCATCATTTTATCAATCACATAATAGAACAAAGTATCCAGGTATCCAAATACGAATTTACTGAGTTCAAAAAGCATATAAAATATTAGATGCTTGATCACTTCATTATTGGAAACTCACTTCTTTTTTGATTGGAAGACAAGAAAAAATATGCTTCAAAGAAAAATAGTTAATAAAAACTTCCAATAGATATGAAGAATTACAAGATTTCAGAAATATTATAAATAAGAAATATTTTAGCTACAAACCATCTCAGCCTTAATTTTTAACTAAATAAAAGACCTATTCTATACATCCTGCACAAGACAAAGGCAACACTTTACTGGACATATTTCATAGCCTCCTCCCACTCTGTCTTCAGGCCCTCTTCCTCTAAGTTGTACCCCAACTGTAAACATAAAGTAACTGTAAGACTTTTTTGTCTGAAGACATTACACACATGTGCTTCTGTACAACGTATATTTTATATGAACTTTTAACCACACATTTGTGATTTTTCAAAATGGAGGCATTCATAACAGCACAAAATGAGCTTTATAGAAAGACATTAAATAATCCCCATAAGCCTTGGTAAGAATCCAATAAAATCAATTTTTGCTAAAACCTGATGTATATCTGTATGCTTGTAGGGTGGCAAACATGAATAACCACATAGGCCCTATTGACAATATTTGAAATGACTAAAGGAATAAACCACATATGGTTTCCAGTGCTATTCATAATCTAGGATTTTAATTCTGCATGATACTAAAAATACACAAGTATTGTGCTGGATATTTTGGCACCTAATCTCTCAATTTCTTACATATTATTTCTGGCATGGGAATAGTAGTAAGCCAAACATAGAGGCTGCAATTCTGTCAAGCTTGCTCCTTTTTCAATATTCCTATGGAAGCTTCATTAGACTTGTCATTCATTAAGCCTGCATGTTGGCTAATATGTACGATAAGTAAGTCCTGTCTCAAGTTCCATTTCCAAGGCAACAGCATCAGGCAGCCAAGTTTTATTGAATGTAACAATTGTTTCTATGACCACTGGAGGCTTTGTAGCACAGCCGCATTTTAGAACAGTATTTCTCCAAATACAGAAGTTGCTTAGTGTTAAAAGCTCCACGCTGCTTTTGTCTTATAAACTGTACTGCATGTTCATTTTTCATTCCACCTTCAATTAGTGCTAGGGCAACAAGCACTGGGGTTCTCCCAAGACCTGCAACACAGTGAACATCAATACAACAACCAGGTTCTTCACGAAATTTAATGTTGACAAGACTTAACCAGTCCTCAACAATCTGGTTAGATGGTGATGAACCATCATCAAAAGGCCAATCCAGCACCTGGATGCCTTCTTTCTCCACAAGAGCAGTGTTGTAAGTTGCTTCACATACTCTTACTATTGTAGTAACTCCATATTCCTTAAGTTCTTCTATAAATTTGTTGAAGGTTGCACTGGTTGGACTGTGTGTAATAAGAAATTTCATGTTCCTGTATGTGACTTCCACCGGGCTGGCCGGTTCATTGGAGCCATGTTAATTTAGTTAAAATATTCAATATGGTTACGAAAAAATGTTTTAAAGTTTTGAATACAGAAATTATGTAAAGCAAACAAAGTATCCTCTAATATATTCCACTGGAAATTCTCAATGATTTAAATATGTAGTAGAGAGTAACAGGAAATGAAATGAACCTAACAGGAAATAATCCCTCAGTTCAGTATACTGAGTCCATGGAAAGGATGTGCACCCAGGTTTACCCCATCCAGGTCAAAATTCTTGTAAAATGCTCCGATGATGTCAACTGTGCACTTCTGTGCCCAGGATAAGGGCTCTTATGGAGGTTTCTTGGTGTAGTAGTATGAATCTCTCCAGTTCACTTGTCCTCATAAAGGTTGCGCTGTGCCTGGCAGTAATCTCTGGGGCCCTTCAGAAACTCCATAAATGTGTGACCAAGAATACCACAGAAAGGCACCCGTTTACTCATTAAAGACTGTGGCTTAATCATACAACTGTTCCCGTGGAGGCGACACAGGGGGCAGCGGTGGCCTTGACTGCAGGGCAGGAAGCTGCAGTGGTTGTCCTGGGGCAGCAGCGACTGGACACCTGGCTCTACTATGCGCCAGCCTCCAAGAAGCCAATCCGCAGGCATTCAGGTGTTCTTGCATTGCAAGAGCTCACTTTCACAGCTGGTGTGACGTGTGCTCCTCTCCACCAATCACGGGAGTGGGGAGGGGCACAAGAAGCTGCCACAAGAAGCTTTGAGCGTGAGGCCTTCTTCACAGCGGACCTCACTACCAGTGCTGGTTTAGGAAGAGAGACATGGGGGACCCTGAGCTTCCTTCCTCTCCCTAGGAAGGAGGTGGGAGGGACACGGGAGGGTGTGAGGGGATGGGTGGGGGTGGGCGTGAAACAAATTCTGAAAGAAGCTGTAAAGAGACACAGAAGTGGACTATGATGGGCAGGAAAGGGAAGGTACTGGAGGAAGAATCCCATCCATTCCATTGACTTTGACTGATAAACCTTTTATCATTTGTTTCATGTTTTAGCTGGCTTTTGGGAACACATTGCTAGATTTTTTCTTTAATCCAGTCTGACAATATTAGTTTTTTACCTGAAGCAAATTAATTTATGTTGTTGTATTATTTTACATTGTTAATTATTGCTATATTTGCTGTTTTTGCTCTCGTTTTGTGCTATTTGACATATTTATCTCTTTTTTATCCTTCTTGATTTCTTTTGGATTAAGGTTTTTCTCTTCTAAATCCATATGCTAATTCCTCTACTGTGTTGGAATGTTGTGATTGTGGTTCAAACTTCTCAGCAATTATTATAGTTTAGACACTCTTCTAAATCTAAATGGCTTTATGTAAATTCAAGTGGTACAACAACCATATGAATTACATATTCTTTATTTCCATATCTCTGATTTAAAAAACAAATAAAACCTAGGCGCAGAAAAGTTTTTTCCCCTAAGTTACATAGTAGTAAATGTCAGGGCTGATATTTGAATCCTGAAATTCTGGCTCTAGAGTCTAACTCTCTAATATATATGTGTCCTATCATATATTTTATTTTTATTCTTTTACTACTTAAATAGCTTAGAAGAAGTCAAACATTCAAAATCCTTTCTCATGTCTTGAAGGAATTCAACACGGTGTGTGTGTATGTATATATACACACACACACCCACATACATACATACACATACATATATTGGTTTTTTCTTTGGCAGAGAAAGAGTGCACATGCACGTGAGTAGGGGAGGGGTAGAGAAAGGTGGGAAGAGAGAGAATCCTAAGCAGGCTCCAAGCTGTCAGCTCAGAGCCCAATTCAGGGCTCAATCTCATGAGCCATGAGATCATGACCTGAGCCAAAATCAAGAGTTGGATGCTTAACCTAGTGAGCCACCCAGGCACCCCTCAACAGCTTTAAATATTAATATTGCCAAGCATTTTTTAACCCCACAAATTACAATGTTTACAAAAAGTCTTTGCTTAAATTTGCCCAATATAAGTGATCAGTTTCTATGTTCACTATTCCTTCCTTGCATCTCTACTCTCTCTTATAAGGTTATTTTTTTTATCCAAGAGCATCTTTTATCCAGGAGCATTTCCAAAAGCTTTAATAAGTTTTTTTTCCTAAAATTCTCTTATTTGGGTTTCATTCTTAATAGTTTTGATAGGTATTTAATTTTACATTGACATGTATTTTCTTAGCCCTTTGAAGACATTCCTTGTTTTCAGATTTCCTCTGTAATAGCCATAGAATTCTCTAAAATGTGTAGTGTTTGATGGGGTACTTGGGTGGCTCAGTCAGTTAATGATCTGACGTTTGATTTCAGCTCAGGTCATCATCTCATGAGATCAAGCCCCACATTGGACTCTGTAGGAAATAAGCTTAGGAATTCCCCAGGCTTACACCAATGGGTTAACAAGGCATAAAGAAGTACAAAACCATAAGATGCTCTCACCCAAGTTTGGGTAAACAAGATTAGCACCCCAGAATAGGGAGGTACAAAGGCTCTGCACCCCCCAGAATAGAGAGGGAGGAGCAAAGGCTCCAGAATAGAGAGGGGCACAAAGGCACCCAATACAAAGGTATATGAGGTAAGCAAGTTTAGTCGTTCAGGGTGGAAGTGCCCCCCAATTTAGTACTTTAGCAGAAAACTGCTTTCCTAGAAGGGAAAGACCAAGTCAGGCAAACAGATAAATTGGACTATAGACCACTGCACTGCAGGTGAAGCAGCCCAGAATGGAGATGGTTAACAAAAGAAAAGGTGCCTTGTTAACCCTGAGATTATTTCCCCTATCTGTCTTATCCCCTTGGCTAGCTAAGATAAACAGACATGGCACCTCCTATCTGCTGTTAACAACCATCTGCCCATCTGCTCGGTGCCAGGATTTTGTTTTATATTGACCCAAACCCAAACCCCTTATATCTTCAAAACCCCCTTTTCCCTCACATCCGCAAGTTAATGTTCCCAGTTTCTTTGTCTTTTTGTACATGCCCATCATGTTTGTAATCCTTCTGATCTTAATAAACAGGGCAAGGACCCTTATTTGGGGCTCTTGTCTTCTCCTGGACATTAGCCATCTCTTGTTTTTCATCCTCTATCCTGCTCTTTTGCTGGCCCAAAGAGAACTTTAGAGTTAGAGTCCTACAACAGGGCTCTAAGCTGACAGCGCAGAGCCTGCTTGGAATTCTCTCTCTCTCTCTCTCTCTCTCTCTCTGCCCCTCCACCATTCATGCTCTGTCTCTCAAAACTAAACATTTAAAAATAAACAAATAAATATCTACTTTTTGAGCATAACCATGATACCAAAAACAGACAGTACAAAAAAGAAAACTATAGGCCAATATCCCTGATGAACATATATGTAAAAATCTTCAACAAAGTAATTAGCAAACCACATTCAATAATACATTAAAAAGCTCGTTCACTATGATAAAGTAGAATTTATTCAGGGGATGCAGGAATGGTTCAATACTTGCAAATCAATCAACACGATACACTACATTAATAAAGATAAAGGATAAAAATCATATGATCATCTCAATATATGCAGAAAGAGCACTTGTCAAAATTCAACATCTGTTCATGATAAAAACTCTTAAAGTGGATTTAGAGGGAATATACTCAACATAATAAAGACCATTTATGGCAAATCCACAGGTAACATCATCCTTAATGCTGAAAAATGGAGAACTTTTCCTTTAAGATCAGGAATAAGACAAGAATGTCCACTCTCACCACTTTTATTCAACATAGTACTGGAAGTCTTAGCTACAGTAATAAGACAAGAAAAAGAAAGAAAAGACATCCAGACTAGTAAGGAAGAAGTTAATCTGTCACTTTTTGCCGATGACATAATATCATACATGGAAAATCCTGAAGATTCCACCAAAATCTGTTAGAATAAGTGAACTTAGTAAAGTTGTAGGATACAAAATTAACACAGAAATCTGTTGCATTTCTATATACCAATAAAAGAATAGCAGAAAGTGAAATTCAGAAAACAATTCCATTTAAAATTGCACCAAATAGAAGGAAATACCTGGGAATAAATTTGACCAAAGAGGCAAAAGATCTATACTCTGAAAACCCTAAGACACTGAAAAAGAAAACTGAAGATGATACAAACAAATGGAAAGATATTCCATACTCATGGATTGGAAGAACAAACATTGTTAAAATATCCATACTAGTGAAAGCAATTACATTCAATGTAATTCTTATCAATATCAACAGCATTTTTCACTAAACCAGAATACTAAAATTTGTATGGAACAACAGAAGACCACAAATAGCCAAAGCAATCTTGAGAAAGAACAAAAAAACTACAGATATCAAAATCCTACATTTCAAGGTATACTACAGACCTGTTATAATCAAAATAGACACCTAGATCAATGGAACAAAACAGAGTCCAGAAATAACACCACACATATATGGTCATGTAATTTATGACAAAAGAGACAAGAACACACAATGGGGAAAAGATAGTCTCTTCAATAAATGGTGCTGGGAAAACTGGACCGCTACATGCAAAAGAATGAAACTAGACCACTTTCTTACACTTTACACAAATATTAACTCAAAATAGATTAAATGCCTAAATGTGAGGCCTGAAACCTATAAGTACTAGAAGAAAACATAGGTAAGTAGTCTCTTTGACATCAATCTTAGAAACATGTTTCTAGATATGTCTTCTTAAGCAAGGGAAACAAAAGCAGAAATAAACTATTGGGAGAATACAGAAATAAAATGCTTTTGGGTGCCTGGGTTGCTCAGTTGGTTAAGCATCCAACTCTTGATTTCGGTTCAAGTAATGATCACACAGTTCATGAGATCAAGCCCCACATCAGGCTCTATTCTGATAGCACGGGGCCTGCTTGGGATGTTCACTCTCTCTCTCTCTCTCAAAATAAATAAACATTTTTTTAAAAAAGCTTTTGCACAGTGAAGAAAACCATCAACAGAATTAAAAGACAACCTACTGAATGGGAGAATATATTTGCAAATGATATATCCTATAAGGAGTTAATATCCAAAATATATATTAAAAAAAACTTCTACAACACACACACACACCACACACACACACACCACACACACACCACACACACACACAACACACACACCAAATAATCCAATTTTAAAATGGGCAGAGGACCTGAACAGGTGATTTTCCAAAAAAGACATACAGATGGCCAACAGACACCTGAAAGCATGCTCAAATCACTAATCATCAGGGAAATGCAAATCAAACCCACAATGAGATATCACCTTACACCTGTCAGAATGGCTAGTATCAAAAAGACAAAAAATAACAAGTCTGGCAAGAATGTGGAGGAAAATAAACCCTTGAACACTGTTGGTGGGGATGTAAACTGGTGCAGCCACTATGGAAAACATTATGGACATTCCTCAAAAAATTAAAAATAAGAATATCATATGATCCAATAATTCTTCCTTTGGGTATTTATCCAAAGAAAATGCAAACACTAATTCAAAAACATATATGTGGTCCTATGCTTATTGCAGCATTATGTACAATAGCCAAGATATGGAAGCAATCTAAGTGTCCAATGATAAAGTGTCCAATGATAAAGTGTCCAATGGATAAAGAAGAAGTGGTATATATATGCGATGGAATATTACTCAGCCATAAAAAAGAATGAGATTTTGCCATTTGTAACAACATGGATGGACCTAGAGGGTATTATACTAAGTGAAATAAGTCAGACGGAGAAAGACAACTACCATGTAATTTCACTTATGTGTGGAATCTAAAAAACAGAACAAACAAAGAAAGACTTAAATACAAAGAACAAACCAGTGGTTGCTACAGAGGATATGGGAAAGGAATGGGTAAAACAAATAAAGGGGATTAAGAGGTACAAACTTCCAGTTATAGAATAAATTAAGTCATGAAGATGCAAAGTATAGCATAGGGAATATAGTCAATAATATCATAATAACATTGTATGGTAACAGATAGTGCCAACACTGTTTTGTGAGTCAAGTATAGAAATGTTGAATTAATATGTTGTACATCTGAAGCTAATATAACAATGTATGCAACAATATAACAATATATGTTAATTAAACTCAAAATTTTTTAAAGCAGAAACAGACCCATAAATACAGAGAACGAACTGGTGGTTTTCAGAGGGGAAGGGAGTGGGGGCATGGGCAAAATGGGTGAAGGGGATTGAGAGGTATAGACTCCCATTCATTCCAATTATCGAATGAGTACGTCATGGGGATGAAATGTTCGGCAGAGGGAATGTAGTGAATGATATTGTAATAGCATTGTATACTGACAGATGGTAGCTACAATTTGTGGTGAACTATATAACATACAGTTGTCAAATCACTATGTTGTATACCTGAAACCAATATAGCATTGTGTGTCAACCAAACTTCAAGAAAAATAAAATGTCTAGGATTTGTTTCCTGGCCTATGCATGGCCTACAATAATAAAGCTCAATTTCTTCCTTCTTTCCTCTTCCTTCCCTCTTCTCTCTTTTCTTCCTTTTTCCTTTCTTAATTTCTTCTATAATAACTCAGTTCACTAGATGGAGTGGAGCAAGGCAGTTGTCTGTACAGGGGTTCAGAGGATACTAGAGTCTGGGGTTGGGGGAGTAGGGCTTTCAAGCAACAGTAGGGGTGGTAGTAGCAGCCTCGTACAAAGCCCAAGCAGAGTGGAGAGGACATATACGTAAGTATTTATCCAATAATAATACATTGGGGATAATGGGGATCAGTTCTCACTGTCAGATAGGAGTTACAAATACAGAAAGGGAGAAAAGTAGAAATAACTCTAGGATTTTGAATTGGAATTGGTTGTATCTGTGTGAACTCTTAACACAGAGGAAAGAGTTATGGTGATACAGATGTGTGTGTGTGTGTGTGTGTGTGTGTGTGTGTGTGTGTATTCCCCAGCTTCATCCACAGAGAGCAAAGACAGCCTGAAACAATGACATCCCACTAGCAATGAGAACAACTAGCACTCATATCATGGTTTCTTAATACCATTCTCCATTAAAAGGAACCAAGTCTCCTTAAAGAAATGGCTGGTTTCAGAGCTAAGGCAGGAAAAATACAAGAGTTGCCTGGAACATACCTTGTTATGACAGCAAGAAAGTTTTCAAAGAATGATAGGAATATGCCAAAAGGACAGAGAAAACAAACCAAGGGAGTTTAAAGAGACCTAAAGAGACCTAAAGAGACCTAAATGTTACGTGGATGGGATCACAACTAAATGTAATGTGGGTGGGATCTTGGAAGAGAAAAAGGATGTTAGGGTTAAACCAGTGCAATGTGAGTAAAGTATGAAGTTTAGTTAATGGTAAAGTACCAATGTTGGTTCCTTTTAGTTATGACTAAAGTATCATAGAAATAGAAGATGTTAACAAAGGGGGAACTAGGTTAGGAATATGCAAGGAACTCTATAGAATCATTCTAAGATCTGTAAAAGCATAGAAACCAGTTTTAAGGGCTCCCATTGGTCATGATTTTATCAATGCACTGAATAAAATAGATACCCTTAAGTCTATGCTGATACACTAAATAGAAGCAAACACTTTGCCTTACAGTAGAATGCCAACTAATAATGTAACAGGAATGGTAGAATTTAAAAAGCCCTGTATTTAGCAATCATTATCATAATTATTCATTTAGCAAAAAAATATCAATAGATGCTAGAACTAGTGGGTGAAAGTTGATAAGGAATGGGATATTTATTTACATTCCAAATTACCTACCACAAAAAAAAAATTTGTTAAAAAAGAGAGTGCTAAACTTGGCAGGCATCCCTTAATCAAATGAACAAAATTAACATGACTAGTAATGGAACAAATTGAATTGTGTACCACCTGATAGGAGGATTGCAAGGAACATAGCATCCCACCTGTGATATTCCTGACAAAAAATATGTTAATGGAATTTTATGATGAAGAAAAATCTGACAAATCCAAATGGAAGGACTGAAATCAAGGGTGTCAGCCATGGAAGTCAAGTAAATGCTGAAGACTGTTCCAGGTTGAAGGATATTAAAGAGATAATGGCAACTAAATGTAACACATTATTATAGATTTGGATCCTTTTGCTTAGAAGGACATCATTGGGACAACTGGAAAAATCTGAATTGAGTCTTTTAATTGTATAGTAACAATGAATCAATATTAATTTTCTGATTTTGGCGATTATATTGTGGTTTTATGGGAGAATATCCTTATTCATAAGGTATCATATCCTAAAGTATTCAGAATTGATAAGGCATATGTCAGCAACTTGCTTGCTTTTAGTTCTGGCTGGGGGTAAGGAGGACAGGAGGATATATATTTTTTAATTTTTTAATGTTTATTTATTTTTGAGAGAGAGAGAGTGAGAGTGCAAGCAGGGGAGGGGAAGAGAGAGAGGGAGACACAAAATCTGAAACACGTTCCAGGCTATGACCTGTTAGCACACAGCCAGACATGGGGCTCAAACTCACAAACTGTGAGATCATGACCTGAGCTAAAATCAGACACATAACCAATTGAGCCACCCAGGCACCCCAGGATATTTTTTAACATTCTTGAATCTTCTCTGCAAGTTTGAAATAATTCCACATAAAAAAAATATCTTAAGTATTATTTTAAAAGACTCAGATCACAGATCCTTGCTGCTTAGAATCTTGCTCTTTGTGTTTGCCTCTGGGGACTTATTTTATAGGTTTACATTTTTAAAAGGTTTTTAAAATATTTTTGCTAGCATTGTCATTTATTTTGTAGCTCCCTCCCCCCAAAATTTCAGGTTATGGCAGACTGGCAGTGTCCCCTGTGTTCCATTTTCCCCATATTTAGTACTAGCATTCCCTTACTTTTTCTCTAGACATCACCACCAAGTTAGAGACTTCATTTCCCAAGTTCCCTTACAGCACGGTGGGGCCATGTGATTAAATTCTGGTCAATGGACCATGGACAGAAATAATGGTGCCACTTCCAATTTATACTCCTTTAAAAAATGCACACTTGTTCCCCTGCCCCTTTATTCCTACTTGCTAATTGGGAAATGTTAAGAAATGGAGCAGTTGCCTTGACCCAGTGGAGGAAACCACAGGAGAACCTAGTAGAGCCACCTACTATCTTAAGACTACTTATCTCTAGACTGTTCCTTGAGAGAAAAATACACTTCTGTCTTGGTTAAGCCACTGTTATTTGATCTCTGCTAAAGCACTATCCTAACAAAATTTAAGTACAACCTGACTTGGTGGAAAGGCAAAAGAAGGAAGAATAAAGACTCAAAATCACAATAAAACACCTTTGATGCTGGCCAAGATAGAGTAAGCTCACCACAGGATTTCTCTCTGATCCTAACTGAAGAGAATATAAATATCAACTATCTGAAGACACTGAAAAGTAAGCAATAGCAGAGAGATTGTGTAAGGAAGTCAAAACTTGAAGAATGACTGGCATAGTGATGAATTTACTGGTGAATTTATTCTTCCTCTTGCTTTGACCTAAGGGCAAATCTTTCTATCCAGAGAACCAGGAAAAAGGTCCCTTGTGAGCTGGACAATATGAAGAGAATGCCCTTTGTTCCTTTTTTTGAGCCTCCCTGGCGTGCCCCAAGGCCAGCAGCAGTCATGAAGCTGTGCAGGGGTGGCAGCAGCAGCAGTAGTGGTGATGACATTGTAAACACCTAAGACCCGGAGAGACCCTGTCCTCGTGGCCAGAGAAACCAGGAAAACAGACCCCTGTGGTCAGAAGAATGGGAATAATATCTGTTATTTTATTCTGTCTTGTCCCTCACTACTTTGCTCCAAGTTCAGCCCATTCATGTGGAACTTTGAGACATCACAACGAGCCAAAACTCTGGGAAAAAAAAATCATGGCTTTATAGCTAGAGGACTGGGAATAGGGGACTAAAGAATGAGGGAGAAATTCTAGTAAGAGAGCTGGAGAAAGTAATCTAATTCTTTGTATGAGTCAATACAAATCTCAAGTTTACTCCCCAACTGCACATGTGAAAACACAACCTTTGAGAATTGAATTGACATCATAGCTATTATCTACAGAAAGAAAGAACTTATATTCTTGGGGCACCTGGGGGGTTCAGTCAGTTAAATGTCCAACTCTTGATTTCAGCTCAGGTCATGATCTCACAGTTTATGAGATCAAGCTCTTCATTGGGCTCTGTGGTGACAGCATAGAGTCTGCTTGGAAACTCTCTCTCCCTCTTTCTGCCCCTCCCCTGCTCATGCTTGCTCTCTTTCTCAAAATAAATAAACTTAAAAACATTTTTTTAATGTTTATTTATTTTGACAGAGAGAGAGAGAGAGAGAGAGAGAGAGAGACAGAGCCTGAGCAGGGGAGGGGCAGAGAGAGAAGGAGACACAGAATCTAAGCTGGCTCCAGGCTCTGAGCTGTCACTACAGAGCCCCACACGGTCTCAAACTCACAGACCAGGAGATCATGACCTGAGCCAAAGTCAGATGCTCAACCAACTGAGCCACCCAGGCGCCCCTAAATAAATTAACTTAAAAACAAAAAAGGAACTTGTATTCTGAACATCAAGATCTAGCTTGCTTTAAAAAAAAAAAATCAACATTTTCCAGATGATTTTAACAGGACCCAGAGTTTCACAATATTCAAAATGCCCAAGGGAGAAGGGCCAACATGGCGAGAAGTAAGGGGATCCGTACTTCCTGTGTCTCTCAAAGAAGGGCTGAAGCCAAAGGACTTTGAACCCCAAGAGTCTGGGAGGAAAAGAGACTGAGTCTACCAGGGAGAAACTGGGACAACCTGATGGGCTATAGGTGGGTGAATGCGAAGTGGGGGAGATAAAACGGGAAGTATAGGCACAGAGGGGAGGGATCCACTTCTGTGCAGAGACAAAGAAGAGAAAGCGCGGCTGGGGAAGCATAGGACTGTATCTGGACTAGAGAAAAAACCTCAGACCAGAACGGAGAGAGATCCCATCTCTAACTCCAGGTTAGAGGATCTCTAACTGCAGATCCCATCTTCCAACTGGGGCTGGCTGCCCTGTTGGTGCATCCAGGGAGGAGGGGAGCCACCTTCGGTTCGGTGGTAGATCAGGGGCACAGTCTGAAGCAGCAGAAACAGGTCCCCTCCCCTGAAGTGCTGCAGCACAGGGCAAAACCAGCCAGGACGGCATATCGGGAGGTGCTTCCCCAGTACCGGGGAGAATGAAGTGGGAGTTTAATTCCCAGCCACGCACCGGGGCAAAGGAGTTGGCTGACCAAGACAGATAGCCTCCTTTGCATCCACGGCACAGTGAGGATGGCTCCAAAGGAGTGATTTGGGACACCCGGTTGTGGAGGAAAGAGTGGGGTGTCGCATTTTTCTTGCCACCACCACCAAGGCAGGGCCTTAGGGATTGGTAAGCAAGGCCCACAGTGGAGGCTGGACCAGCCTACACCCCACTGCACTGGGTAACTGCATAATCTACTGGAGCAGGATAGACACTATGGACCCAGACACCCCCCCCCCACCTCCCCAGACCAGCACTGCTTCATTGCCTGGATTAATTCTAGGACAATTCTTGCTATATAGATATATTCTCCCTTCCATTTCTCTTTTCTATCTCTTCCCTCCTGTAGGCTGGTTACTCTGGTTATTGGTTTGTTTTTTGTTTTTTTTTTAATTTTTTTTTCAACGTTTATTATTTTTCGGACAGAGAGAGACAGAGCATGAACGGGGGAGGGGCAGAGAGAGAGGGAGACACAGAATCGGAAACAGGCTCCAGGCTCTGAGCCATCAGCCCAGAGCCTGACGCGGGGCTCGAACTCACGGACCGCGAGATCGTGACCTGGCTGAAGTCGGACGCTTAACCGGCTGCGCCACCCAGGCGCCCCTGGTTATTGGTTTTTTTAAACAGACATATTTAATCCATTCTCTTGATACATGTTCTACACCTCCTTCTTTACATTCCTTTCTCTCTCTCTGGAATAATCAAGCCATATAGTTTCACTGTCTGGGCAACTTTATTTTCATTTTCTTTTCCCCTTTCTCTCTCTCTGGATTAAGACTTTTAGTCTCTCTGCCTGGTCAATGTTTATTTTTTTTTTCCCCACCCCTGTCATTTCTCTGTTTATATGTGCTCTTCCATCAGCACTGCCTCCACCCTGTTCTTTACTTGTAGCTGGTGTTTCTGGGTTTTTTGCTTTTGGATTGTTTTTAGTTTTTCTTTGTTTGTTTGTTTATTTGTTTGTGTGTTGGCATGTTTTTATTCCTATTTGTCTGTCTGCTTCTTTTCCTTTCCAGGGCTACTTCAAGGAATAAATCAAAGCAAACCTGGTGGAGTGTCCAAATAATTACTATGAGTAGGTAAATAAAATAACCAAAGTCACAACAACAGAGAGCAAGTAACACTCTCCAAAAAACACCTCCTGAAGGCCCTGGACAGTGTATTTTTTTATTTTTTTAATTTTTTCAAATGTTTTTATTTATTTTTGAGACAGAGAGAGACAGAGCATGAGCAGAGGAGGGGCAGAGAGAGAGGGAGACACAGAATCCAAAGGAGGCTCCAGGTTCTGAGCTGTCAGCACAGAGCCTGACACAGGGCTCGAACTCACAGACCATGAGATCATAACCTGAGCCAAAGTCGGAAGCTCAACCGACTGAGCCACCCAGGTACCTTGACCCCTGTTTAATATAGCAGTGCTCGCAGGTGCAGAGCACATAACAAGCTTTTAAAACTCATAAGGGACAGAAAACTAGCCAAAATGATGAAACAGCAGAATTCTCCTAACAGAATTCCAGGAAAAAGTCATAACCAAAGAATTGATAAAAACAGATATAAGCAACATAAATGAACAAGAATTTAGCATAATAGTCATAAAATTAATTACTTGGCTTGAAAAAAGCATAGAAGACCGCAGAGAATCTACTGCTACAGAGATCAAGGGACTAAAAAATAGTCATGATGAATTAAAAAAATGCTATAAATGAGGTGCAAAATAAAATAGAGGTGGCCATAGTGCGGATGGGAGAGGCAGAGGGAAGAATAGGTGAATTAGAAGATAAAATTATGGAAAAAGAGGAAGTTGAGAAAAAGAGATTTAAAAAATCCAAGATCATGAGGGGAGAATTAGAGAACTAAGTGATTCAATCAAATGGAACAATATCCATATCACAGGAATTCCAGAAGAAGAAAAAGAGAGAAAGGGGCTGAAGGTGTACTTGAACTAATCACGGCTGAGAACTTCCCTGATCTGGAAAACAGGCATTGAAATCCAAGAGGCACAGAGAACTCCCTTCAGACATAACTTGAATCGATCTTCTGCATGAGATATCATAGTGAAACTGGCAAACTACAAGGATAAAAAGAGAATTCTGAAAGCAGCTAGGGATAAACGGGCCTTAACATGCAAAGGTAGACACATAAGGGTAGTAGCAGACCTATCTACTGAAACTTGGCAGGCCAGAAAGGAATGGCAGGAAATCTTCAATGTGATTAACAGGAAAAATATGCAGCCAAGAATCCTTTATCCAGCAAGTCTGTCATTCAGAATAGAAAGAGAGATAAAGCTTTTCCCAAACAAAAACTGAAGGAATTCATCACCACTAAACCAGGCTTACAAGAGATCCTAAGGGGGACTCTGTGAATGAAATGTTGCAAGGACCACAAAGTACCAGAGACATCACTACAAGCATGAGACCTGCAGACATCACAATGACTCTAAACCAAGATTTTTCAATAATAACACTGAATGTAAATGGACTAAATGCTCCAATTAAAAGACACAGAGTATCAGAATGCATAAAAAAAAGACCCATCTATTTTCTGTCTATAGGAGACTCATTTTAGACCTGAGGACACCTTCAGATTGAAAGTGAGGGGACAGAGAACTATCTGTCATGCTACTGGAAGTCAAAAGAAAGCTGAGGTAGCCATACTTATATCAAACAAACTAGACTTTATTTTTTTATATATATATATATATGAAATTTATTGACAAATTGGTTTCCATACAACACCCAGTGCTCATCCCAAAAGGTGCCCTCCTCAATACCCATCACCCACCCTCCCCTCCCTCCCACCCCGCATCAACCCTCAGTTTGTTCTCAGTTTTTAACACAAACTAGACTTTAAATTAAAGGTTGTAACAAGAGATGAAGAAAGGCATTATATAATAATTACAGGGTCTATCCATCAGGAAGAACTAACAATTACAAATGTCTATGCACTGAATTCAGATGCACTCAAATATATAAAACAATTAATCACAAACATAAACAATTTTATTGATAAGAATGTGTTAGATGCAGGGGACTTTAATACTCCACTTACAACAATAGACAGATCATCTAGACAGAGAATCAGTAATGAAACAATGGCCCTCAACAATACATTGGACCAGATGGACTTGACAGATATATTTAGAACTCTACATCCCAAAGCAGCAGAATATACTTTCTTCTTGAGTGCACATGGAACATTCTTCAAGATAGATCACATACTGGGCCACAAAACAACCCTCAATAAACACAAAAGAATTGAGATCATACCATGCACACTTTCAGATCACAATGCTATGAAACGTGAAACAACCACAGGAAAAAATCTGGAAAACCTCGAAAAGCATGGAGGTCAAAGAACATCCTACTAAAGAATGAATGGGTCAACCAGGCAATTAGAGAAGAAATTTAAAAATATGTGGAAACAAATGAAAATGAAAATACAACAATCCAAACCCTTTGGAATGCAGAAAAGACAGTCCTAAGAGGAAAATACATTGCAATCCAGGCATATCTCAAGAAACAAGAAAAATCCCAAATATAAAATCTAACAGCACACCTAAAGACACCAGAAGCAGAACAGCAAAGAAACCCCAAACCCAGCCGAAGAGGAGAAATAATAAAGATCAGAGCAGAAATAAACAATATAAAATCCAAAAAAAATAAATAAAATTTTGATAAACCTCTAGCCAGGCTTCTCAAAAAGACAGAGGACCCAAATTGATAAAATCATGAATACAAATGGATTTATTACAGTCAATCCCTCAGAAATACAAGCAATCATTAGGGAATACTATGAAAAATTATATGCCAACAAACTGAACAACCTGGAAGAAATGGACAAATTCCTAAATACCCACAAACTTCCAAAACTCAAATGGGAAGAAATATAAAATTTGAACAGACCCATAACTAGTGAAGAAATTGAATCAGTTATCAAAAATCTCCCAGCAAATGAGTCCTGGACCAGATGGCTTCCCTGGGGAATTCTACCAGACCTTTAAAGCAGAGTTAATACCTATTATTCTCAAGCTGTTCTAAAAAATAGAAATGGAAGGAAAACGTCTGGACTCATTCTATGAAGCCAGCATTACTTTGATTCCCAAACCAGACAGAGACCCAGCAAAAAAAGAGAACTACAGACCAATATCCCTGATGAATATGGATGCAAAAATTCTCAACAAGATACTAGCAAATAGAATTCAACAGCATATATATAAAAAGAATTATTCACCATGATCAAGTGGGATTCATTCCTGGGATGCAGGGCTGGTTCAATATTCGCAAATCAATCAATGTGATGCATCACATTCACAAAAAAAAAGAACCATATGATCATGTCAATAGATGCGGGAAAAGCATATGACAAAATACAGTATCCTTTCTTAATAAAAACCCCCAAGAAAGTCAGGACAGAAGGAACATACTTAAACATCATAAAAGCCATTTATGAAAAGCCCACAGCTAATATCATCCTCAGTGGGGAAAAACTGAGAACTTTCCCCCTGAGATCAGGAACATGACAGGGATGTCCACTCTCCAGCTATTGTTTAACAGTGTTGGAAATCGTAGCATCGGCAATCAGACAATTAAAATGAAATAAAAGACCTCCAAATTGGCAAAGATGAAGTCAAACTTTCACTTTTTGCAGATGACATGATACTATACATGGAAAACCCAACAGACTCCACCAAAAGTCTGGTAGAACTGATACATGAAATCAGCAAAGTTGCAGGGTACAAAATCAATGTACAGAAATCGGTTGCATTTTTATACACCAATAATGAAGCAACAGAAAGAGAAATAAAGAAACTGGTCCCATTCACAATTGCACCAAGAACCATAAAATAGCTAGGAATAAACCTAACCAAAGATGTAAAAGATCTATATGCTGAAAACTATAGAAAGCTTCTGAAAGAAATTGAAGAAGACACCAAAAAATGGAAAAACATCCCATGCTCATGGATTGGAAGAATAAATATTGTTAAAATGTCAATACTACCCAAAGCAATCTACACATTCAATGCAATCCCAATCAAAATTGCACCAGCATTCTTCTCCAAGCTAGAACAAACAATCCTAAAATTTGTATGGAACCTCAAAAGATCCTGAATAGCCAGAGTAGTATTGAAAAAGAAAACCAAAGCGTGAGGCATCACAATCCCAGACTTTACCTCTACTACAAAACTATAATCATCAAGACAGCATGGTATTGGCACAAAAACAGACACATAGACCAATAGAATAGAATAGAGAACCCAGAATTGGACCCACAAATGTATGGCCAACTAATCTTTGACAAAGCAGGAAAGAGTATCCAATGGAAAAGACTGTCTCTTTAGCAAATGGTGCTGGGAGAACTGGACAGCAACATGCAGAAGAATGAAACTAGACCACTTTCTTACGACATACACAAAAATGAAATAAAAATGGATAAAGGACCTGAATGTGAGACAGATAATGTGTGAAGATAAAAAGCTTCTGCACTGCAATGGAAACAATCAACAAAACTAAAAGGCAACTGACTGAATGGGAAAAGATATTTGCAAGTGACATATAGGATAAAGGGCTAGTAACCAAAACCTATAAAGAACTCATAAAACTCAACACCTGAAAACCAAATAATCCAGTGAAGAAATGGGCAGAAGACATGAGTAGACACTTTTCTAAAGAAGACATCCAGATGGCCAACAGACACATGAAAAGATGCTCAACATCACTCCTCATCAGGGAAATACAAATCAAAACTGCAATGAGATACCACCTCATGCCAGTCAGAGTGGCTAAAATGAACAAATCAGGAGACTACAGATGCTGGTGAGGATGTGGAGAAACAGGAAGCCTCTTGCACTGTTGGTGGGAATGCAAACTGGTGCAGCCGCTCTGGAAAGCAGTGTGGAGTTTCCTCAAAAAATTAAAAATAGAACTACCATATGACCCAGCAATAGCACTGCTAGGAATTTACCCAAGGGATACAGGAGTTATGATGCATAGGGGAACATGTACCCCAATGTTTATAGCAAGGCTTTCAACAATTGCCAAATTATGGAAAGAGCCTAAATGTCCATCAACTGACGAATGGATAAAGAAGATGTGGTTTATATATATAATGGAATACTACTTGGCAATGAGAAAGAATGAAATCTGGCCATTTGCAGCAACATGGATGGAACTGGAGGGTATGATCCTAAGTGAAATAAGTCAGTCAGAGAAAGACAGATACCATATGTTTTCACTCATGTGGCTCTTGAGAAACTTAACAGAAGACCATGGTGGAGGGAAAGGAGAAAAAGAAAAAGTTACAGAGAGGGAGGGAGGCAAACCATAAGAGACTCTTAGATACTGAGAACAAGCTGAGGGTTGACGGGGGGTGGGGGAAAGGGTAAAGTGGGTGATGGGCACTGAGGAGGGCACTTGTTGGGATGAGCACTGGGTATTGTATGGAGACCAGTTTGAAAATAAATTATATTTTTAAAAATGTCCAAGATACAATACAAAACTATTCAACATACCAAGAAAATGTAACTTATTTTCAAGGAAAAAGACAACAAATGCCAACCCAAGGTCACCTCAATATTGAAATCCTCAGATAAAGTCCTTAAAGCAGATATTATAACCATAATCCATGAGGTAAAAGTAAATATTATGAAATAAATGAAAAGATAGAAGTTCTCAGGAGAAACAGAAAATATTTTTTAAAAAAGGAAATTTTAGAACTGAAAAAAATATAATGCAAAATTCACTGTGGATTCAACAACACAACATAGATGATGATGAAGAGAATCTGTGAATTTGAAGATAAATTAACAGAAATTATCCCATCTGAAAAATAGAGAAAAAATGGTAAAAATAATAATTAATAAAGCCTTCAAGACCTGTGGGGATGTATCAAAGGTTTAAAATACATTTCATTGGACTCCCAAAGAAGAGGAGATAGGTACAGAACAAAAATGTGAATAATGGATAAACCCTTCCCAAATTTGTTAAAAGACAAACATTTAAAGATTTGAGAAATTCAGTAAACAAAGCATAATAAACCCAAACACACCAAAGATATATTATAATAAAATTCTAAAAATCAAAAATAATGAAAAAATCTTGAAAGCAGCCAGATAAAGACACATTACATAAAGGGAGAACAATGATTCAGAAGGCTGAATTTTTCATCAGAAATCATGGAACCAGAAACAATAGAATGAAGTCCATTCAAAATGCTATTTCCAGAAAAAATGCCCGTCAGGTACAATGGCAAAATAAAGACACTCTAGGATGAATGAAAAACAAAATACACACTGTTATACACTGAATTGTTACCCCTCCAAATTCATGTGTTCAAGTCCTAACATCCAGTGCTTCAGAATGTGACTAGACATAGGATCTTTAAAGAGGTTAAGTTAAATTAAGTTAAAATGAGGACAGTAGAGTGGGCCCTAATCCAGTAGAACTGATGTCCTTAATAAAGGAGGAAATTAGGACACAGACACAAACTCAAAGCAAGCAAAAGATAGAAAATAACAAAGAGTAGAAATCAATCACATTGAAAAAACACAAATTGAGAAAAACTAATGGAATCAAAAACTGGTTCTCTGAAAGACCAAATATTTTTTAAAACTTCTAGCCAGACTGACCAAGAAAAAAAAGAAGACAAAAATTACTTATACTGAGAATCAAAGAGGGAATTTCACTACAAACACCACAGACATGAAAACAATAGGGAAAACTAACAATCGTATGCCCATAAATTCAACAATAGCTGAAAGTCCTTGATATGTCTTCCCAAAATTAAATTCATCATTTTAACCCTCCCAGCAAAGAAGACTCCAGGCCTGGATGGTTTCATTACTCAATTCTCCAAGTATGTAAGAAAGGACATCAATTATATACAATATCTTCCAGAAAATAGAAGAAAAGGGAACACTTCTCAACTCATTTTATAAGGTCATCATTGCCCTGATATCAAAACTTAAGGAAAACTCTACAAAAAATAATGTTACAAAATATGATCAGAATATTACAAGAAACCCATAACAAGCCTTTAACACATGACTTGTGAAACATCCTTCTCCACATCCTATCCCGCTATAATCCTGCAAAACCAAACCTAACTAAACCCCCAAGAAAGCCTTCAGGTACATGTATGCAGCTAAGACCCAAGGGAAAAATGCCAGGAACTTCAAGTATCTTACTGTATATCCCCTGATGCAGGGCTTAATGCGTGGAGTGGAGCTTGGGCTGAATTTTAGATCCCATTTACCCTGTTGTAAGCTAAACAATGGTCCCCTCAAACACCCATATCCTAATTCCTGGAACATGTGCATGTTATCTTCTATGACAATTAGGATTCTGCAAATGTAATTAAGGATCTTGAGAGGGGGGAGTTATTCTGTAGTATCAGGTGAGCCCTGAAGGTAATCACAACTGTGTTTTTTAGAGAGAGTCAGAGGGAGATTTGACTGGTGGAGAAGTGAAGGCAATGTAACAGAAGCAGAAAGACATTTGCGGATGCTACACTGCTAGCTTGGAGGATGGAGGAAAGGCCATGAGTCAAGGAATGTAAAGATGGGCTCTAGAAGCTAGAAAGGGCAAGGAAAAGGATTGTTCTCTCAGAGCCTTCAAAGGAACCAGCTCTCCCAACACTTTGACTTTAGCCCAGTGAGACTGATTTCACACTTCTGACCTCCAGAGCTGTAAAAGAATACATTTATATTGTTGTGAGCAACTAGGTTTGTGATAATCTGTCACAGCAGCAATAGAAAACTGGGAACTGGGAACCTTTGTACACAGCCCAATCTGCAGACCAAGATGGCCTGTGTGTAGTCCACTTCTTCCCCTTCTACACACAAACTAGTAAATTAAGACACAGGCTGCAACTGGTTAGCATTTCTTCTTTCTTTATAGTTCTAAGGCCTCCCGCAGCCTGCAGCCTAGGCAGTGGGGCATATATTTTCATTTGTTCTATCTCTGGCTTCTTTCTCTCTGATCCTCACATGTATTGGAAGTAAAGTTCTTTTGGCGGGGAGGAGGCATGAGGCAAACAGCTACCTGCTTTTCTTGGGATACCTCAGAAGAAGGACATCTGGTTATGACAAGATAGGACCTAAGCATTCCTCAGTCTCCTGGCTGAATGCTATTTTAACACCATCTTAACCACTAATGAATTCTAGCAAACTACACATTACTATAAGAGCACAGTAGAGAGAATTATATTAAAAGTGTGTTTGTCATATAGAAAACGATTTACATTAGTGGATTTTTAAATCACTTTTGTCTAATCAGAATTTTTACTGAAATAAAAAAGAAATTATCAGAATGCATTGCAGATGGATGGGGTAAGCAGAGCTCTGTAAGACTTTTGTCTCAATTATATGTGTGAGCACAGGTTCTGTGTTGCAATATGAAATATGTATTTCTTTTAGTGAGTCTTGGAAGGGTTTGAAAAATAATGGAGCATGTGCTTTCTGATAGTTATCCCAACTTTCACCTCACTGTTCTTGTGAAAATCCAAAGAGAAAGACAAAAATAGACATAGTTCTCTAAAACTGAAAGGGCCTTTTCAAGAAGCAAAGTCCTTCACTTTACTCACTTCTGATAGCTTGAGCTCGTAATGATACTGAAGGAAAGCTATCCAGAGCAGGGGTACTTAACTTGTGGTCCAGGTGGTCTAGGAAACCTCTGATTGCAAGCAAAATGTTGTATATGAAAAGGGACATATTTTTAGGAAAGGGTCCATATTTATCAAGGATACCCAAGAGAGTCTACAATTGTCCATGACATTAAAAACCATTGAAACTGGGAAACTTTTGATAGGTTAAACCTTTTTTTTAAATTTTTTTTTAATGTTTATTCATTCTCGAGAGACAGAGCACAAGCAGGAGAGAAGCAGAGAGAGAGGGAGTCACAGAATCTGAAGCAGGCTCCAGGCTCTGAGCTGTCAGCACAGAGCCCGATATGGGGTTCGAACCCATGAATCACAAGATCATGACCTGAGCTGAAGTCGGACGCTTAACTGACTGAGCCACCCAGGCGACCCAATGATAGGTTAAATCTTGTCTGGCAGTGCCATAATTCTGGGAATGACAGAACTTGGTGATAGTAATTCAAATTGGTTTAGGAAAAGACATTCTTACTGAGTCTGGCCTAATAACAGGGTTGGACTCATATAAGATTAGCAGTTTAGGTCAATTAAGAAGATATAAAATTATGAAGAATTTTTCTTAAAAAAAACTACATTCTCTATCATATGAAGTCATCTGTGTTAATTCCTGGCTGTAATAAAGTTTGAGTCTTAAAATGGCCGATACAGAAACATATTTGGTTTCATAACCTAACTCATATAACCACGTCTCCACCTTAGCCTTGATAGAACAGAAACACAGGGCCTTGACCTCTGTTGCCATGACCCCTTGTCACTCCTCACCTAGATATTTCCTATTTATCCTTACAAACTCATTTCAGGCTTCATCTTCTCCAAAAGCTTTCCCTCTCTGTGTCAGGCTAAACTGACTACAGGGGCTCCACCTTGTTCTTCCATAGCCTCCAATGCACAACACTAGTAGGTATTTACCCTGTTACAGGGAGATTCTCCAGTCAAATCTCACCTCTGCACTGCATAGTAAGTGCTCTGAAGGAAGACGGGGACTGATGAGTCTTAATCTCCAGGTCATCAAAAATTAGCTGGGTGTTTGGCACACAGTAAGAGTCAGTATCACTACCAATGGCAACAAACTATAAGTTCAGATCCTACAGTAAAAAAAACTGTCTATGAGGTTAAATCTTCTCACCTAAACCTACAAAATTGCTTGAAGTCTGTAACAAGGCAGTATATATATATTTTTTTAAACGTATTAATACAGCGGCACCTGGGTAGCTCAATGAGTTAAATGTCCAACTTTGGCTCAGGTCATGACCTACCTCATGGTTCCTGAGTTCAAGCCGCACATTAGGCTTTCTGCTGTCAGCACAGAGCTGGTTTCAGATCCTCTGTCCACCTCTCTCTCTGCCCCTCCCCTGCTTGTGCATGCATGCGCTAATAAAATAATAAATATACATATATATATATATAAATATATAATACAACACTATTATAGTAATTTGTTACATACTAGAGACAAAAAAGTACTCCAAGGGTGTTGCAGGTATGGACTTCAGGTGAGTTAGACTGTACTTTGGGAAAGCCTATCATTTTAAATATTGATTGGTGATGATTGGACGTGCACGGAATGATCTTTTGAGAAAACGCAAGTGGCAGTGTAGGAAGCTTTGGGGGAGAGGTTCCAGACAATTCCAGTCCCTAGGAAGCATACTGGCTTCCACAGAAAAAGATAACATTAGGGCCACCTGGGTGGTTCAGTCAGTTAAGCATCCGAATCTTGGTTTCAGTTCAGGTCATAATCTCGGTTGATGAGTTCAAGCCCCGCATTGGGTTCTGTGCGGACAGCACAGAGCATGTTTAAGATTCTCTCCCTCCCTCTCAAAAATAAATTAAAAGAAAAGATAAAGACAAAATTAGCAACAAAATTTTCCTGATATTAATTTAAAAGGTACTTTCCCTTTAACCATTCAGGGCTCAAAACATTCTTATTTTGTATCTGTGGTAAAAACAATGTGTTGGATGTCTCCCCACATATACTTTTCCCCATTTTCTAAGAAAGATGAGGCTGACAGAAAGCAAATAGTCTAAGGTACTGTATTCCTAGCTTTTGTTTTTCTGATATGTAGACCCCACTCTGCTTTGTTCATTGGTTTGCCTGAGGTAGTAGGACGGGGGAGGGGGAGCAAGGGTAAAGGATGAAAGTGCATGAACAAAGTTTTTGGTTTAAAACACGCATACCTTAACTGGAAATCAGTCCTTTAGCAGAAAGATATTCCTCTTCCACAGCACATGCAGCTCAAGCACGGAAGCAAGGGAAGCAAGGAGAGAAGGCGGCGGCACCTGGCAGGCCAGCCAGGCTCCTCCCACAGCACCCAAGTAGCCCAACAATAAACCTCTAACGGAATGCTTGACCAGAAGGGCACCAAGGCAATGATATCCCCGGAGGTCCCAACAAAGCTCCAGGTGTGTCTTCAGCTAGAAAGCTCAGAAAGCGTTGCTCTGATCACCTGTGGCAAATAACCTAATCTACCTCTAGAACGTTCGCGTATGCAGTCCTCCGGGGAGGGAGGTAAGATTTACCATTATGCACAGTCAGTCACATAGAAAATATTTATTAGGACACTATTCATTATACATGGAAAAAAGGATAAAGTTTTCCTGTCTTATCTATGCTGCTGGGTCAGCAGCAACCCTGCGGCCAGAATGAGGCTGGGTCCCGGTCCCAGCCCCCATGGCGGCAGGGTTCTGTGGGGCGGGGGAGGAAGGTAGGTGAGGCCCTGCCTATGTGAATTCAACAAGGGGTTAAAAAGCAGTCTACTCCTGAAAGGACCAAAACAACACAATAACTTTTTCCCTCCAAAGTAAAAATCAGTAGTTTCGCCATCATGCCTCCAACATTTAAAAGATAAAAATTTTCCGGAGGAAAACATAGATCCAAGCGGTGGGTTTTATGAAAAGAACCGCGAGCCAGGCAGGTGCTGGTTGAATGGCCACACGTTGCTCCTGCCCTTATTGTTGGTGCTCCTCTGGCACTGCTTGCAGCGCAAATATCTCTCGCACTGGTCCAGGATAAAGAGCTTGTTTGCAGACCTGAGGAGAGGCAAGGACAGGCGGTCATTATTAGGGGCTCCCTGAGTCCGTGCTGGGGCCTAGCTTAGAAGCCGGTGCCGGAGAAGTGATGCAGCAGAGAAGGCACATACCTACCATCTAGGAGCTTACTGCCTGCCTGTGAGGGCCCACCTGCCATCTCTCCCGTCCACACGGCTTCCTGCAGCTCACCCCAGCTTGGCATGTTCTGCTGTTGGCATGTCTGCTATTTCCAGTAAATATAAGACTTGGTGCCTTCACAACCGTCTGACCCCAGCGCTTCTCCCCAGCCCCACCCACCTAAACCCTCAGAAAAAACATAACTTGCCCAAGACCACACAGCCAGCAAACAGGTGTCTTCAAAGCTTTGCCATGTGGATACACTTTTATCTGTCAGGCTCTCGGGGGAAAGACAGCATTGAGAGGCAGAGCAGGCCATTAAGCTGCTGGTTAAGTTAAGCCCCAGCAGACAGTTAAGAGTAGACTTATAAGGTAAGTCTAGGAGTCCAGAGCCCTCTGGATGGTTAAGGGTAGGAGAGGGGGTGGAGACAAAGAGTAGGAGGACAAAAGGGGCTCAAAGCAGAGATGAAGTGATGGCAATAATTGATTTTGCATGTCAACAATTTTTCTTGATTATGCAGGACAGTCCCTGGTGTGTTCCCCTACCCTACCAACATTTCTACATGACTGGAATTCTGTAAAAAGGAGCATCAAGGACAGCCTTACAAGGTAAAAGAACAAATAATGTTAGCAGTGTTCAGGGGGGACCTACCTGGCTTGGTTTGGTGTTGGGATGGAGTATCATGTGCTAACTGCATTCATGGGAAGTTTGTTTTTGCTTCTGCTTTGTTTTTGTTTTAACAGCAACCAATTCCTTCTTCCTAACCTGCTCCTGCTTGAGGCCCTGCCCACAACTTGGCTTCGGTCTTCAGGTAACAGGATTGCTCTGCCATGTCCCTGCTATGTCCCTGCCATATCCTGACACTCAAGGTTGTTTCCTATGTCTCCTCTATCCTTTATCACCACGTTGGCCAAGCAATCTTCCGAAATCCAGCAAGATCTCCCCAGCATTAATGTCACTGCCTTTTACCTGCTTTTCCCCAACATTAAGAAAATGCCCTGAGGGGCGCCTGAGTGGCTCAGTCAGGTAAGCATCCAACTTCAGCTCAGGCCATGATCTCATGGTTCATGAGTTTAAGCCCCACATTAGGCTCTGCACTGGCAGTGAGTTCTCTCTTTCTTCCTCCCTTTCTGCCGCTCCCCCAGTCATGCTCTCTCACTCTCTCAAAGTAAACAAATAAATAAGCTTTAAAAAAAAAAAGGAAAATGCCTTGAAACCCCAGTGCCCCTTCGTCTTCTCTAAGCCAAACAACCCCACTTCTACTTTGGAACTTCATTGCTACATCATCCCTCTTAGTCCCATTGTAACAAAATATGGGTTCTACCCATTAGAAAGACAGGTAAGAGATGCCTTAAAAGAATATCTTGGAACAGAGTTACAAACCAAGACTTATTATGACAAATTTTAACTATGGTAAAAATTAGTTGATATGTGGGAATTTAAAATATTATTTTGGTATATTCAGGATTTAATAACATGTGACTACATAGGCTTGGTCTGTTCAAGTTTTAACATACTATGAAATCATACCTTACATTTGTAAAATATTTTCTTTTTTTTTAAGTGTAATGTTTTTCCATCTCTTTATTTGATCACAAAATTCCTGTGTTAGCTATGTCAGGCAGGTGTTTACTTTCTTCATCTTACAAATAAAAGACAAAAAGATTAGCTGCCTTTCCAAATTTAGTATTAATTCTCAAAGCCATGACTAGAGTCCTTGACTCTAGATTGTCAATCGGTAGCTGGGAAGAGGGGATATGGATATAATACATTTCAGGAACATGGTCTTGGGTTGGTTCTGTAACAGGCATTTCATTTTCCCAGTTGCCAATCTTACAACCCCTTGACTCTGCTCTTAAATGACCATTCTGTCAGACTTGGATGTGTCCAGATAGAAACTCCCTCTCCCTGTTTCCAGCTAGTTATTTCCAAGGAGAATTCCTACCCTCCCCCACCCCATGCTTCCCTACCCTCCACAATATGAAAATAAACTACCCTAAACAGAGGCAAAAATTAGGGCAAATATGGCAAGCATATAACACACATCCCAGCATTCTCCAATCCCATATCCATAGCAGACATTTCGAATACATCACCACAGCATTTCCTACTGAACCCAGAATTCTTTTCTCCACCAGGTTCACTAGGTAGCCACTGCTAATCAATGGGAGTTGGCACTGGAAACCTGTGTGCCATCCCAGGATTCCAGGAAAGTAAAGAAGGAATGGAGGGGGTTTCTCTGCAAAAAACTTCTGGTTCCAATTGGGTATTACCGCTGGAAAGCCTTCTCCTCCATGTCCCGCTGTTTCTTCATTGCGGTGCTCCTTTCCCAGTCCTTCAGCAAGCTCTCGTTCATTCTCTTCACCCGCTCCATCTCAGCCTTTCTGTCTGCCAGGTGTCTGGAGACAACAGCAGAGTCTGGTTTTGTTCACAATCACAATACCAGGGAGGGCATGCACCCACCCTGGAAGCCCCATTCCTTTATGGTAGATTACCCAGAAGACATTCTGGTTTTGTTCACTACTCCTTGAAATACACTGAAAGGAATGAACATTGAGAAAAACACTAAAAATATTATAGGTCTCAAATAGTTTACTGGTCTGGGACCTTTCAGGATTGAATTAGCAGGATTGAAACCTTTTTCCAATGAACAAATTCAGCCTTTAAAGCCATTAATTTCCTTTGAAGCTAATTTAACTAATCTGAAGAATCATCTCAAATGGATTTCCTCTACTTTAGGTTTCTTTCCTTTTATTCCAGTCACTCAGCTGTCAGTAATCAGCCCGAATTGCTACAGGCATGTTACAAGGCAAAGTAGACAGGAATACAAATGAATGGCTAGAAACAGGGAAAGAAACAGAAGTGACTAGGCAAAACAAAATGAAATCAAGAAAGTATGTAACATTGTGAAGAAGGTTCAGAAAAAAAAAAAAAAGAGGAATGTCTGGTGAAAGTAAAGACATCAAAGAAGTAATTATGGTGTATCTCTCTTCAAGTACCATTTCCCAGAATTCCCAATGAAAAGTGTCTCTATTACTAGTCTCCAGACACGTAGCCACTGCTGTTGTGAATCATCTTAAACCTGGTTCAAATTATTTATATGTGTCTATTTGCCAGACTGAAACTCTTACCTTCAGTTCTCATTAAAGTCTAGAAAGGACTTCACTAAATGTGCAGGTTGATTTAGCCTGCTCTGCCAGGCTTTGTGTTACAGGCAGCCACTGCCACTAGGTGTCAGGACCCTCTGATAAAAATCAGTAATGGACTGTGTGCTGGTTTGCTTTTCCTAAAATAAACATGGCCACGTTTTCCTCCAAGGAGCATTGAGCAATTCAGCTATTGTGTGGTCATTATAAAGATTAAATGAGATAATATACAGAAAGTACCAATGCCTATAACACAATGAGAGCTCAATGACTAAATGGTACCTATTATATATTTCTTTCATAACCTTTTTTTCCTTTTCATAGTGTTTTTTAATTGTAACACAAACCACATAAAGTTGACCATCTTAAAAAATTTTAAGAGTACAGATACATAGCATTAAGTACATTTGCATTGTTGTGCAACCAATATCCAGAACTCTTTTTTTTTTTTTTTAATTTATTGTCAAGTTAGCTAACATACAGTGTAAACAGTGTGCTCTTGGTTTTGCGGGTAGATTCCCATGATTCATCGCTTACATACAACAGCCAGTGCTTATCCTAACAAGTGCCCTCCTCAATGTCCATCACCCATCCCCCCATCCCGGTTCCCCCAACAACCCTCAGTTTGTTCTCCACATTCAAGAATCTCTTATGGTTAGCCTCCCTCTCTGTTTGAAAGTATTTTTTAAATAGTTCTACACTATTTTAAATAGTATAGAAACTCTATACTCATTAAACAACTTCTCATTTCTCCCTCCCCCTAGTGCCTAGAAAGCACTGTTCTACTTTTTCCATGAATTTGACCACTCTGATAACCTTATAGAAGTGGAATCATACAATATTTTGTATTGTATTATAATGACTGGCTTATTTTACTTAGCATAATGTCATCAACGTTCATCTGTGTTGTAGCATGTGTCATAATTTCCTTCCTTCTGAAGGCTGAGTAATATTCCATTGTATGCACGTTAACACATTTTGTTTATTCATTCCTCTGTGGCCAGACATTTGGGTTGCTTCCCTTTCTTGGTTTCTGAAGGCTGTTATGAACATGGGAGCGCAAATATCTCCTCAAGATCCTATTTTCAACTCCAGCAAAAAAACTACTAGAACCGATAAATGAATTCAGTAAGGTCACAGGATACAAAATCAATGTACAGAAATGTGTTGCATTTCTATACACTAATAACGAAGCACCAGAAAGAGCAATTAAGAAAATAAACCCATTTATAATTGCACCAAACTTAACCAAGGAGGTAGAAGATCTGTACTCTGAAAACACTGATGAATGAAATTGAAAATGATACAAACAGGGGCTCCTGGGTGGCTCAGTAGGTTGAGCATCTGACTTTGGCTTGGGTCATGATCTTGCGGTTTGTGAGTTCAAGCCCCGCATCGGGCTCTGTGCTGACAGCTCAGAGCCTGGAGCCTACTTTGGATTCTGTGTCCCCCTGTCTCTCTGCCCACCTCTGCTTGTGCTCTCTCTCTTTCAAAAATTAATAAACAAAAAAAAATTTTTTTAAAGAAAATGATACAAACAAATGGAAAGACAGTCCATGCTCATGGACTGGAAGAACAAATATTGTTAAAATGTTCATATACCCAAATCAGTCTATAGATTTAATGAAATCCCTATCAAAATACCAAAAGCATTTTTCACAGAACTAGAACAAATAATACTAAAATTTGTATGGAAACACAAAAGGCCTCAAATAGCCAAAGCAATCTTGAAAGAAAAAAAAAATCCCAAACCTGGAGGCATCACAATTCCAGACTTCAAGTCATATTACAAAGCTGTAGTGATCAAAACAGTATTGTACTGGCACAAAAAATAGACACAGAGATAGATTAATGGAATAGAATAGAATGACCAGAAATAAACCCACAAGTGTGTGGTCAATTAAACTTCAACAAAGCAGGAAAGAATATTCAATGGGAAAAAGTCTCTTTGACAAATGGTATTGGGAAAACTGGACAGCGACATACAGAAGAATGAACCTGGACCACTTTCTTACATCATACACAAAAATAAACTCAAAATGGATTAAAGACCTAAACGTGAGACTTGAAACCATAAAAATCCCATAAGAGAGCACAGGCAGTAATGCTCTGACATCGGCCATGACATCTTCTTAGATATGTCTCCTGGGGCAAGGGAAACAAAAGCAAAAATAAACTATTGGGACCATATCAAAATAAAAAATATATAAAGAACTTCTACAACTCAACGCCAAAAAACCAAATAATCCAAGTAAAAACTGGGCAGAGGATCTGAACAGATATTTCTCCAAAGAAGACATAAAGATGGCCAACAGATAGATAAAAAGATGCTCAACATCATTCATCAGCAGGGAAATGCAAATCAAAACCACAATGAGCCATCACCTCACACCTGTCAGAATGGCTAAAATCAAAAACACAAGAAACAAGTGTTGGTGACAATGTGGAGGAAAAGGAACCCTCATGCACAGTTGGTGGGAATGCAAATTGGTGCAGCCACTGTGGAAGACAATATGAAGGTTCCTCAAAAATTTAAAAATAAAACTACCCTACAATCCAGTAATCGCATTACTGGGTATTTACCCAAAGAATATAAAAACACTACTTTGAAGGGATATATGCACCTCTATGTTTACTGTAGTGTTATTTACAATAGCCAAATTATGGAAACAGCCCAGGCATCCATCAATAGGTGAATGGATAAAGAAGATGTGATATGTGTGTGTGTGTGTGTGTGTGTGTGTGTGTGTACATATACACACATACAATGGATGTTATTCAGCCATAAAAAAGAATGAGACCTTGCCATTTGCAACAACACAGATGCGTCTAGAGGTTATAATGCTAAGCAAAATAAGCCAGTCAGAGAAAGACAAATACCAGATGACTTCTCTCATAAGTGGAATTTAAGAACCAAAACAAACAAAAAAAGGGGGGATAAAGAGAAAACAAGAAACAGACTCTTAACTATAGAGAACAAACAGGTGGTTACCAGAGGGAGGTGGATGGGGTATGGGTGAAATAGGTAAAAGGGATTAAGAGTACACTTACCTTGATAAGCAATGAGTAATGCATGGAATTATTGAATCACTATATCGTACATCTAAAACGTACAATGTTATATTACACTATATGTTATGTATAACATTTCATGTTAACTACACTGGAGTGAAAATAAAATAATTTTTTAATTTTCTAAAAAGGATCCTGCTTTCAATTCTTTTAGATATATACGCAGAAGTGGAATTGTTGAATCATATGGTAATTCTATTTTTAATTTTTTGAGTAACTGCCATGCTGTTTTCCATAGCGGCTGCATCATTTTACATTCTCATCAATTGTGCCTGGGGTTTCTATTTCTCCACATCCTTACCAACACCTACTGTTTTCTGGGTTTTGATAGGAGCCATCCTAACGAATGTGACCCTAGTATCTTTCTCTTTTTTCTTTAGTTTTAGTTTTTGCGTTTGTTTTTGCTTGCCTTAGTTTTCTTTATCTTTCCTTTTTACATCATAATTGCATCTTAATGGTTTTGTCTACCACTGAATCGACAGTTTTCTTCCTTTCTAATCTTTTGCATAGTCTAAAAGAAGTACTTGTTAAATGTTTCATGGTGCATGTGGTATAAGAAAAATCTATAATTATTCTTGATTTGGACATTTCACAAGACAATCAAAGCATAGATTTTATAATACAAAATACATGATAGCACATTTGATCTTTGTATTTGTGAAACCTTAAGATGTTATTCTGCAAACATATGTTTTCTTTGCATAAAGCCCTAGGGGGAAGAAAAGATAGCCATCTCACCTGTATACATTACAGTGATATATAGATCTTAAACAGTGTAAGATTTTTTCTTCCATCTACATAAATGAGTTGCAAGGAGAAAAATGAACAATTTGCTAACTGCTTACTTCATTCAGACTGTCATAGACTTGGCCTCCAGGATGGATATGTGATTGGAATTAAATTATTAAATTGTGTAATACAAAACACAGCTACATTTGCAATCTCACCATCCTACTTTGCTACCTTTATTCACTGGAGTTGATTTTGCTACCTTTATTCACTGGAGTGGAGAATCCCTGTCTCTCAGGTCTAGATAAGTAAATATTCAGTAAAACATGAAACACTTCTTAGCTTGGAGAGGCACACATTTAGTTAAAAGCTAAATGACATCTATTCCAAACAGTACAAACAATGACAGCTGACAGCCGAATAAGGCTGACCTGCCCACGGTTCAGAAAGTGGAAACAATGTGTTAGTAAGCAGCTATCTCACTGTGGCTTTGATTTGCATTTCCCTAATGATTAGTGATGTCGAGCAGCTTTTCAAAAGCTTTTTGGCTATAATTGTATTCTTTTTAAAAGGATAGTTTAAAAATTCAGTTTAATTTAGATGCTAAGAAAGTGAGAAAATGAAGTGGGGCTACAGGGGAGGCAAACTAGGATTCCCACAAGACTGCTGTTGGAAGCAAATTGCCATACCTTTTTAGAAAGCAAACTGTCAGTATCTGGTGACATTTAAAATGTGCCATACGCTGGCATCCAGCAATTCCACTTTTAAGATTTTATCCAATGGAAACAAAAGAACCAGTATGAAGATATATATTAAAAATGTTTAATGCAAAATTGTTATAATAGCAAACCATCTGGAAACAGAGTGAATGTTCATCAATAATGCAAAAGTTAAATTATAGCAATCCATATTATAGATATCATGCTGTTTTTGAAGAAGAATGAATTTCCTTTCTATGTACTGATCTGATGAACATGAACTAATGATGCATTATTAGGTTAAAGAAAGATTGGGCTGCAGAGTAATGTATAAGATCTCACAGCTCTTATTTTCATTTACAAAAATGGAAGGAAAAAAATATATGCATCTTATTTGAATATATTTGTAAAGAATAGAAAAAAATATAGAAGGCTAGGGGGAGATTATTAACTTTTTTTTAATCTCTCCACCAATTGACTTTTTTTTTAAAGTTTATTTTGAGAGAGAGCAAGAGAGAGCATGCGGGAAAGGGCAGAGAGAAAGGGAGATAAAGAGAATCCCAAAAAGGCTCCCTACCATCAGTACAGAGCCCAACATGCGGCTCAAACTCAGATACCACGAGATCATGACCTGAGGCAAAATCAAGAGTCAGACACGTAACTGACTGAGTCACGCAGGCGCCCCACCAATTGACTTATTTTAATAAGCATAATTTGTTATATTTTTTATAAACAAAAGCAGAAGAGTTTAAAGAAAAAGAAGTAAAAATACTTTAGCAGGCCTGTTTGTTTCATAGTGACTAAATGATCCCCTCTGAAAGAAAGTGACCCTCTACTTGCCGTAGGAGGGCCTCAGATGACATCCTGAGATGGACCAGAGACAGGGAAGTTGGAAAAGAAAAGTGAGAGAATATGGAATAACTAGTAAAGGATATAGAAACAGGAGACAAGGACCTGACCCCTACAGAAAAGGGGGTCTGGGACCAGAGCTTCAACAAGAGAGATAACCAAGTAAAGACCTCAGTTCATATTTGTTCAGAGCTTTGCGGTTACCAAAAACGTTCTCAAATACATACTCATATAATTCTCACAGTAAGGAGAGGTAGGGCAGGTATATTATCCTTATGTTTCATGTGAGGAAAAGAGGGCCCGAAGAACCCTGTGTGTGTGTGATTTGGCCCAGGTCGTGGAGGTTGGAAGTGGACAGAGTTTAACATCACTCATCATCAGAGAAATGCAAATCAAAACCACAATGAGCTATCACTCTATACCAGTTAGAATGGCTAAAATCAAAATGACAACAAACAACAGGTGCTGGTGAGGATGTGGAGACAAAGGAACCCTCGTGCAGTGCACTGTTGGTGGGAATACAAACTGGTGCAGCCACTATGGAAAACAGTATGGAGCTTCCTCAAAGAGTTAAAAATAGAACTACCACAGGATCCAGTAATTCCACCTTTGGGTATTCACCCAAAGAAAATGAAAACGCTAATTCAAAAATATATATGCACCCCTAAATTTATTGCAGCATCATTTATAATAACCAATATGTGGATGCATCCAAGCATCCATCAATAGATGAATGGATAAGAAAAATGTGGTGTATATATACACACACACACATACACACACACACACCGTGAAATATTACACTGCCATAAAAAAGGATGAGATTGTGTCATTTGAGATGACATGGATGGACCCAAGGAGTTTTATGCTAAGTGAAATAACAAGTCAGTCTGAGAAAGACAAATACCATATGATTCTATTCATGAGTGGAATCTAAAAAAAAAAAAAATGAATAAACAAAAAAGCAGAATCAGCTCTACAAATACAGAGAACAAACTGAAGGTTGCCAGAGGGAAGGGGGGGGTGGATGATCAGGCAAAATGGGTGAAGGTGAGTGGGAGATACAGGCTTCCAGTTATGGAATGGTAAGTCATGGGAATAAAAGGCAGAGCATAAGGAATACAGTCAATGATATTGTACTAGCAATGTAACGGGACAAATGGTAGCTACACCTGTGGTCAACATAATGTATAAACTCATCAAATCAAAAAAGAAAAGAAGGAAAGGAAAGAAGGGAAAGAGAAGGAAAAGAAAAGGAAAAGAAAGAAACTGGGTGTTTGATGTTTGAATTTAAAGGTATTTGCATTGATAAGGCATAAAGTCCTCCTCTGCCTACGTTGCCACCTTCACCATCCCTCACCAGCCATCATCAGTGCAGCTTACTACATGAACGGTTCTTAGGAGGAAGAGGGTTTATTGGAGAAACGACCCAAGTTTCATGTCTGTGTCTAGTTGAGAAAAATAGCTGCTTTGTGGCTCACATTGTATTTCCAACAAGTGGACAACTCTTTTAAGAAGTTGTACTGTAAAGGGAAGGAAAAATATGGAGAGGTAACTGGTGAGAGGGGTGGATCGAGACTGGTTGGTTGGGTTGTTGTTTTTTTTTAATCAATAACCTTTCTTCATTGAGTGAATTGTGAGGACGAAACAAGATGAAGTTTGAAGGATAATATTTTGTACATAGTAACTCCTCAATGTGTTCACTATTATTATTGTTTCTGTGCTGTTGTAGGAGAAGGAGAGAAAGAGAAGGGGAATGTGGAGAGGGGAGCAGGAGAGGAGGAGGAGGAAGAAAGACCTGGGGTCCCTTACTCTTTTTGTGTCCTCTGAAGCATCTGCAAATCCTGCTTCTGGCCCACCAGGTGCTGCATGATGGTTCTTCTTTTCTGGCTAGCAGCGGTCTCCATCTGGTGCTTCATGTATTTCTGGTCTCGCTTTCGCTTTTGCACCATCATTTCACTCTCATCCTTAGCAAAGATGGGTTCACAAAGCTCTGGCTCAAACGTGGACATTTGCATGGATTTATTCTTTATCTGAAACAGGGACACATATAATACAGATCAGAATGATACCAGGCAATAAACCTTACACACAACAGTGTAGCATAGTAAAATACCAGTCCCTTAGAGGCAGGAACAAGGGCTGCAAAAACCACCAAATGGGTAACACACAAGGCTACAGTTTTTATACGTATTTTTAGAATGCTACTGCAGAACTGCAGAACTTTGAAATAACAGTTGTCCCCTTACCTGTGCATCCAAAGCTCTCTTATAACACTGGGTGTCTTCCATCTTATCTCTGATGTATTTGGCTCTCTGTGCATCAAGTCTAGCAATTAAAGATAAGAGGAGGCGGGGGCGATGTTCGTTATTGTCTTCAGTAATACAGATTAACATCACTAAAATGTATTTAATAAGTATCAATAGGAGTGAGAGCCTGGTAAATAAAAAGTGGCATTTCTTTCTAGGAGCTTCCATTTTAAGAAAGAAAGGAGTAATTCAAATGCATAGGCTAGTGGACAATGTGTTGAATAGAGGACAGACAGGACAAGTGTAAGCAGAGGAATGACCATTTTGTCCAAATTCACTACCACTAAGACAGGTCCTCCTTCACCCTCCCACCACCCCCCCCCACCCCCCCCACCCCTGTGCTTTAAAAAACCGTGACAGGAAAGCAGGAAGTGTCTATTTCTTCTACAAAACGATTCACCATAAGACTCCTTTTTAAGAAAGTGATATTTCCTATTATAAATTATGATTCTGTTATATGCAACCTAGAGGGAACCCATATGATCTATAAAGCGAGTATAATGGAACATAAACATTTTGTAGAAAAATAATTTTTCAGTCCCAAAAGCTAGCTTATTATTTGTTTTAGGAGTCTCTCTCACACTACAGTAGCCTCTTTAATTTCTCTCCTGACCTCAGTAGTAGAAGTGTGACTCGCCCTTAGGCAGGTTTGAACTCTGACCCTATCCCAGACCTCAGATGATCTGAACAATACCAATCAGATTCTCTTTCCTGAATACTCAGAATTGAGACTAACATTCATCCAGGTTTGAGCTGGAATAAAGATGATGTCTACCAAGGAGCTATGGGGGTGAGCAGAGGGAAGGATTCTTTACATGTCTTTTTAGACCTTGATTCTAGTCCTCTTAGATCCCCTCTCCCCCACATTCCTGTCCCCGGGTTCCCCTGTGAGATACCGGTACTGACATTAAACCCCAGGTTTGACTTGAGATTGACTGGGAATAGCTGGGAATAGTGCTTGTTCAAGACAAGTCCCCTCCTTCATCTACCAGTATTAGTGATCACAAAACAATACAAAATGATTCTCTATAATTAGTTATAGATTGGTATCACTATAATGATAATTATAATAATGACAGCTTTTTTCATTTTTCTAATGAAATGTAATGCTGTGGTACTGGCTGCCAGCTGGGTTGGTTGGCTCAGTTGGTTATAGTTGTGCTAATGAAACTACCAATGCTGATTGAATCCCACATGGAAATAAGCTTCACGTGAAAATTCTGAACCCGTTTTTAGAGCCTGTCAACCAGACTCACTCCTCTGTGAGATGCTTTTGTTCTAGGCGGCCCATCAGCTCTCTGTTTTGTCTTTGCTTTATTTGCTTTTCCCTTCTGTTATCCATTTGTTTCAGGAGACTTTGGGAATATTCTTCTTGTTTAAAAGCATTAATCTCAGAACTGAGTGGCCGTTTATCAAATAGGAAAGATTTCTGGAATGAAGGAGAAGCAATTCATTTACTTTAAAATACCAAAAAGCAACAAAGAATAAAGGTAGTAATTCAGAAAACTAAAATCCATGATTAACTTATAGTATTTGCAGGTATTAGCAACAGAAATTTTGAAAAGACTCACACAAAATTCAGGTTTCTCCTTCTTGTGGATTCTTATAGCTTCAGCAACTCCAAGATTATAGGCAGCATTTTTTTGATTCTGTGCTCTATTAGCCATATTTCTCATCTTTGAAAACAAACAAACAAAAAATTACGTACTGAAAATACAGCCTTTAAAAATTTAATTCTAGGGGCGCCTGGGTGGCTCTGTTGATTGAGCGTCCGACTCCGGCTCAGGTGGTGATCTCGCAGTCTGTGAGTTCAAACCCCACATTGGTCTCTGTGCCAACAGCTCAGAGACTGGAGTCTGTTTCAGATTCTGTGTCTCCCTCTCTCTCTGACCCTCCCCTCTTCATGCTCGGTCTCTCTCTGTCTCAAAAAAATAAATAAACGTTAAAAAAAATTAATTCTATTACATTATAATAATCCAACTGAGGTAGAAACTCGCCTTTTGGAGGCAATGGTACTTTCTATAAAGCTTCATAGATTTATAAAAGTGGGTTGGGGAAGGTTTTTTTTCTTTTTTCCTGTTTTGCGGCTTTAGGCAGCACCTCTGTGGGGATCGTAAGAGGGAATGGAAGATTTCTTAAGTGGTTACCTGGTATCACAAATGCAGGAAAGAGCAGTATGGTCAACTATGGGAGACCACAGAAATCTGGACAGTGCAAATATGGGGGTACCATCCTCTCTTTGCTTGCTTGAGATAGGCCATAGATTTGAAGGGGAAAGCCTTGGTTATGTTGTATTAGAAATCACAAATAAAACCATATAAATCCAGGAGTTCCACCTTTAAAACTAAGTCCTTGGGGGTTGGGGAGAGGGAGAAATCAGTGGCAGGTACAAACATTCAGCTGCTTGGACATTCATCCCAGTGTTGCTCACTATTATGAAAACTTGCATACAACCCAAGTTTTAGTCCAACAATAAGGAAATGATTAAATACATTACAGTACAGACATATGATGGGGCATTTAACGTGGCCCTTTAAAATCATGTTCCTACGGTCCCATTCTTCAGTCGGAGTGTTGAACTACCTGGTGTTTCTGGAGCTCCTCTTGATCCTTCATCATTTGATACTGCCGAATGTGTTGCTCATTTTCTCTCTCCCCTCTCTTCCTCTCACTGCTGTGGTGTCGTGGCAAATTGCGCAGCGCTCGTTGCAAACACACATAACACAATTCCTACAATACCGAGTTTGAAGACAAACTGAGTTTTTTGCCTTTTACTTGTTTTCCTTCACATTCCCTTCACAAGCTTTCCAGAGACTGAGTATGTCAAGCAACATACTCTATAAACGAATGTATTGATGGCAATTAGAAACATGAGTCTTGCAAAGTGGGCTCCACAAATATCCAAGAAGATTTACTGAACTCTCATTTGATCAAAAGTATTTATAGCAGGTGGGCCTGGGTAGTTCAGTCAGTTAAGTATCTGACTTTGGCTCAGGTCATGATCTCTCATGGTTTGCAAGTTCGAGTCCTGCATTGGGTGAGCCCCACTTCTCTCTCTCTCCCCCCCCCCTCTGCCCTTGCTCACTGCACCCTCTCTTTACCTCAAAAAAGAAATGTATTTGTAGCAAGTGAAAATTAGAAAGAGATATACCAACCCTACTTGTGTTAACCCTAGTAGATTTTAATAATAGATATGTTTATTGGAGTCTAATTTGGGGTCCTGAGTATTTGAACCATATCCATACATTGAAAAAAAAAAGCAATTCCCATAACTCTTACTGAGAAACAGAAGTCAGAAACAGAAAGATAACTTTGTTTGAAGACACTGTACCTGCCCTGCCTTAGTATGATCCTGGCAACCAGTGGCTGGAGAAATGTTATGCTTCATTTTATTGTAATCTTTCAAATAACGTGGAGATGATAAGCTATAAAAACAGTGCAACATGAATTAATGTTTAAAAGTCTGACATGAGCTATGATAATTTGGGAAGTACAAATATAAGGGAAAGAAAAATAATCTTAGCGATCTTTCTCAGAGGATCTATATGTATTGAGGTTAAGAATCCATGGTTTGTGTCAAATAAACTGGGGTTTGAATCCCAGCTTTTTTGCTTACAAGTTGACTGGCATTAGGCAACCTGGGTCATCTTGCAAAAAATCTCAGTTACCAATGCTATGAAATGGGTATAAAACGTATTCATTCTACAAAATGTATTGTGCTTATTATATGCACTATTTTAGGCATGGGAGATGCAGTAAAGAACAAAATATACAAAAAAAAAATAAGAAAAAGAAATCCTTGTCCTTATGGAATTAACATTCTGATAAGAACTGACAGCCTGCTGATAAACAAGTAAGTCAATTCAATAGTATATGTGATTGGGTGGCTCAGTCAGTTGAGCATCTGACTCTTGATTTCGGCTCAAGTTATAGTCTCAGGGTTGTGGGATTTAGCCCCACATCAGGCTCTGCTCTGAGTATTGGAGTCTGCTTGTGATTCTCTCCCTATCTCTCTGCCTCTCCCCCGCTCACACACATACTCTCTCTCTCAAAATAATAAACTTATTTAAAAAATAGAATGTGTGAAGGTGATAAATGCCCTACAATGCTGGAGGGATGGAGTAGTTAACCATAAAACAGAACGCCCATGTAAGATGTACCAAGAAGGTGATATTTCAGTAAATAGCTGAAAGAAGGAGGGGTTAATAATAATCAAATATCTGATGCAAAAAGCATTCCAGGCAGAGTGAATGAGTACAAAGTCCTTGAGGTGGGAGTGTACCTGTGCTCAAAGTAGCCAGTGAAAGATGAGATAGCAGACAGAAAGTAGGAGAGAGATCAGAGACCAAACAGGCTCTTGGAGGCCATGGCAAGGGCTCTGGCTTTTACCCTGGGTAACAATGTCCAGTATTAATAAAACTATGGAGAAGACAGCAGTCCCTCATATTTCTGCTACTGGGAAGATAATTTGATATAACCTTCCTGAGAATAATTGGTAGCATGTATCAAAGGCATGAAAAATGGGTTCATCTCTTACCTCTAAAATTTTACTTTAAAGTTTTTATTCTATAGAATATTCAGGTGCATGCAGAGAATTATGTGTAGCTATATTGTCACAGTATGGTTTATAATATTAAAAAACTAAAAATAATCTAAATATCCAAAAGGAGATGAGTTAAACAAAAGGTTTAATTAATGAAATGATGTGCAATTATTTGTTCATGTTCTGGGACATTCAAAGCCATGGGAAAATGTTAACCACTTATTGTTGAGTATAACAAAGTTTCATATGATATGATCTCAGTTGTACTTAAAATGTGTGTATATGTTTCAAATATAAATATATGTATAATGGGTGATTTTTTTGTATCTATTCCTTTTCTCATTTTTCAAAATTTCTGTGATACACATTACACACACACACACACACACACACACACACACAACCAACCATTTTTTGGTCAACATCTATAGGAAGCCTCCACCAATAAGCCCTAACAATTAATTACTCCCTCCTCCTTGCAGCTCCTGTACTTTCTTTTGTTGTCTTTACCATGTGTACTACTTCTTTAGTGTCAGTCTCCCTAAGAGACTGTTTATATGTCTTTTATATGTCTTACAGCTCTGTGTCTTTGGTGTCTAAAGTAATGCCCAGCATACTGTGGTGCTCAGTGTCTGTTGGATTGAACTAAATTCCAAAGTACAAGACATTTAATTCACAATTATCTTTCATAACCATGAGATTATTCAAAACAAGCATCCCCAGGGTTTTGAACATGACTTTAGTACCACAGAGTGCATAAATCACACATATGATAGCTGATACATTGTGACACATTAACAAATTCAAATTTGCTAGCCCAGTGCAGTGTAAATAATCAATGCTCAATAGATAACTTGAGTATGGTTGACTAATTTGAGGTTTTAAAAAGTGTCCTACTTGGGGTGCCTGGGTGGCTCAGTCTGAGCATCTGACTCTTGATTTCAGCTCAGGTCATGATCTCACAGTTCCTGAGATCGAGCCCTGCTTGGGATTCTGTCTCCCTCTCTCTCTGCCCCTACCCCACTTGCTCTCCATCTCTCAAAATTAGTAAAAGATAAACTTTAAAAAAAAGTGTGTTAAAAAAAAAAAAAGAAAATAGAAATCTTTTGGGGTGCCTGGGTGGCTCAGTCAGTTAAGCATCTGACTCTTGATCTCGGCTCAGGTTATGATCTCATGGTTTGTGACTTCAAGCCCCACATCAGGCTCTGCACTGACAGTGTGGAGCCTGCTTAGAATTCTCTCTCTCCTCTCTCTGACTCTCCTTTGCTTGCTCTCTCTCTCTCTCTCTCAAAACAAATAAGTAAACTTAAAAAAAAATGAAAATAGAAATCTTTTGACATAACATTGTTAGAAGACATGACCATAATGAATTGTAATACATTCATTCATTCAAAGAATGTTTATTGAATGCCAGCCATGTTTAGCAAAACTGCTTTCCAATTTGACCCAAATAATGAAACTATGTTATATCATAATATCCAAGCACTCAGAAAACAAGGGAAATTTTCCCAAATCCACAAGAGAGTTAGATGTTCTCTCCCCTGTGCTATTTTGTTTCCACCTCTGTCATAGTGTTTATCCTACTGAGTCATAATTTATCACTCTATGTATGCCTGGCTTTCCCACTAGATTATGAGCCCTGACTGAATCTATTATCCCAATCACCTAACAGGTAGAATGTACTCAAGGATACAGAATGAAGGAATGAATAAACACTCATTTAAATTCCCTGCATCAAGATATAACTCAAAAATATATTTAGTAACAGACACCAGATAAAATACCAATGCATTACCTTTCGTGGTTCACACTCTTACCACCACTAACATTCTGCTCCACCGTGTTTGGAAAGCTGATGTTTGTCACTTTGAAAGGAGAGAGAGCATGTTTTTCTCGAAGTCTCTTGTGTGTTATGATCTCTGTAAAATGAATGAAACCAAGTTTCCTTTCAACTTTAAATGGGTGGTTTTGTACTTAACTAATTTTTAAAACTCGTTATTTTACCCAGGAAAATTTATATATAAGATACATTTCTTATCTTAAATTATTGTCCCTTGCCCTAGTGTGATTCAAACAAATATTTTTTTGTATATTTATTACGTGCAAGACACTGGCTAGTCACTTTAGAAAATACAAGAGGCAAGTCTTTGCCCTTCAAGATCTTTCAAAAGATATACAGAAAGTTCTCAACTTAATAATGGTTTGACTTATGATTTGTGACTTTGGCTTTTGATGGTGTAAAGCAATGTGCATGCAGTACAAACTGCACTTTGAATTTTGAATTGTGATCTTTCCCTGGACTAGTGATATGTGACAAAACATTCCCTTGGGGGATGCTGGGCGGCCCAGCAAGCTGCAGCAGGCAGCCAGCCACAGTTAGGAGAGTGAACAAGCGATACACTTCCAGCTATTCTGTACCCATGCAACCAGTCTGTTTTTCACTTCCAGTAGTCAATAAGTTACATAAGATATTCAATACTTTATTATAAAATAGGCTTTGTGTTAGGTGATTTTGTCCAACTATAGGCTAATGTAGGCTAGATGACACATTTCAGACAGGCTAGCTATAATGTTCAGTAGGTTAGATGTATTAAACACATTGTCAGCTTATGATAGTTTCAACTTATAATGGGTTAACCTGAACATAACCCCATCGTTAAATTGGGGAAGATCTATAGTTGTAGAGAAAAATAAGATATAGACAAAAACCCCAAGAGCTCTCATCGTGGAGGTCTTATTACGTGCCTACAATGCTAAGTCGCTTTGCATACATTGCATAAATAGCAACTCAGGGCAATGATGAAAAACGTCTACATTCCAATTGATGGTGCTATCTTTAAGGGTCTGCCATGTTTAGAGATGAAAGAAGACACTTTAGAATCCAGTGATGAGAGAAGTGTTCATGGAGTAAGTGCGATGTAAAAATGATGCTAAGAGGTGAGTAGGATTGGGCTAGACTATAAGAAAAGGAAGGACATTCTAGGCAAGAGAAAAAGAATGAACAAAAACATGAAGTCAGGGAAGGACAAGATGTGTTAGAAGGACATAAATAGACAATTCTGCTCAGAGAAGGAATCTATAGGAAACAGTGACAGATGAGGTTACAGACACAAAAGCATGTGAATATTAGGCTAACAGTTTACATGTAATCCTGTAGGCCACATGTTGCAAAAACAATATCCACAAGCCAATGTTTACCCACTGACATGGGGTTTTTTTTGGCTCTATCAGCATTTTTTGCTTCAACGTCAATTAGTGTGTTGCCTACAAAGCAATAATCTCCTAAAGGAAGTTTCCAAAGGGTGGCATGGCAACCCCTAAGGATCCCTAGGATCCTTTCCAAAAGTCTTTGAAATCCTAGGATTTTCTTCATATGCTTCAACCAACACAAACATATCATAACAGATTAAATGAAGACACAGATATGAAAATCCAGCCACCTTATATTAAGCCAAAGATGCAAAACTTCCATTCTCCATTTTTCATAAAAATTATTATTTATGCTAACATGTCACCCTATCATGTTAAATGCAACCCACTTCATGCATTTACATTATCTGACTGGACCCTGTAGGCATATGAATTTTGACCTCTTTAAGTAATGGGGAACCAGCAAAGAGATCATAGTCTAAAAGCCTGAGAGTCAAAAAGTGGTTAAGATGAGATACAAGATTCCAGGAATAGAAGATATATGTTAGAAAGAAGAATACAGTAATTATTCATGATTCTAACTTTATTTATTTTGAGCATAGAAGTCACTAAGCAATATGGCTGGGCTACCATCAATATGGTAGCAATATTGGCCTACCTCTGACGCCTTCTTTGCTTGGATGGTCTTTTAATTCGCACTTCTCTTGTCCATTCATTTCATTTTCATCTTCCTCTACAATGGTCTCCATAGGTGGTTTTTTGTCCAACGTCTTGATCTCAATCCTAGAAACAAGCCATGATGTTTACTGCTCTGGGCCTGAATAGGTGAATGTGTGAACTTTCAATCCTTAGAAGCAACCCAGCTAGCTATCTGGTTCTGAAATACACCCACTTCTCTCAAGGGGGCAAGTGCTTTGATTTACTGAGGCTCTCTTTCAGGCTAAGTTTGGGAGCCAACCAAGACCTCCCCTCTCAGTACTGAGGCCTCAAAAGCAGCTCTTATGAAGATAAATTGAGGGATTTAAGCTTTGGGTTTGGTCTCAGTTTGAACCCAGCTGTCTTTTCTAGTTCTGTAACCGGATGCATAGAGGTGACAGTGAAAGGTGGCTGTTGGATGACTTAAAGGCAAAGATTCACAGCCTGGTAGGCAGAGACCAAAATATGCCCAGAAATAACTGCTCCTCCCCTCCCTCTTTCTCCTCCCCACAGCTCCATCCTTTCCCCAGGCAAAAGTGAGGGACTTGCAAAAGCACAATGGGGGAATGGATGTGTTCAGCTGGTGCATGTAGTTGTAGGTTTTCTGTGGTCTCAAGTATGGAATGCTGGGTTAGAGGTGTAAGCAGGAGAGAGGGCAGTGGGGGAGGGGTGGTACTTCCAGTAAATTCAGGGACCAAACTTCACATGAATAAAACATCTACAACTATTTTGAGTATTTGAGTTCTCCGGTCCATCTCTAGGCTCTCTAGTTAACAGGAGCTTCCATCTCTGTTCTTGACCCATTGCAATTATTTCCCTCCTGTAATGCTTCAGCCAAAATATGTCCAAGGGGGCAGCCAAATTTGCCTTCCAAAATACAATCACAATAAAATTATTTTGAATCCATTGATTTATTTTTAATGAGTAAGGCAACATGGTACAATGGAAAGAATAGTGGAACAGTCAGGAGCCATGGTTTTATTTCTAGCTTGGCCACTCAGTTGTTTGTCCATTTCATCCACAATATTAAGGGTCTAGACTAACTAATCTCTAATGTTTATTCTGACCCTCATACTGATTTTGAGGTATGTCATACAGTCCTTCCTAGAGGGGGTTTTTCCAAACCAACTAACACAGGAGGATGTCACAGATTAAAAAACCATGAGAAAATAATACTCTGGGAAGCTGGTTGTTATTCCCCAAACTTCCTCCACCTGAAAAGCGTAATAGTTAATGGCATAGCAATTAAGATTAAGAACATGATTAAGGGTACACAATGAGTGAGTGACAGCTAAACTGGGGGAAAAAAAAAAACAAGTCTCCTGACTCCTATTCCAGTGTTCTTTTTAAAAAATTTTTTTAAATGTTTATTTACTTTTGAGAGAGAGAGACAGACCATGAGTAGGGCAAGGGCAGAGAGAGAGGGAGACACAGAATCCAAAGCAGGCTCCAGGCTCCATGCTGTCAGCACAGAGCCTGATGCAGGGCTCAAACCCACAAACCACGAGATCATGACCTGAGCCAAAGTTGGACACTCAACTGACTGAGCCACCCAGGTGCCCCCTATTCCAGTGTTCTTAATACTGCACCATGTTGTTTCACTTATTAAAAGAAAAAAAAATTAAAATTACAATTTTGCACCTCTATAAAATGGATAAAATTAAATACACATCTCAAATAGCTAAAGTGAAAATTAAGTGCAATAATATTGAGAAAGTGCTTAATAGCACCTGACATCTACAGTAGTAAATATTCCATAGATGACAATTATTATTATTATTATTATTATTATTATCAGTATCATTATTATAATCATTGTCAGCAGCCACCACTAAAACCCACTGCACTCTTGGGATAAAGTTGTTCCTTTATTCTACCTTATCTCTCTAACCACTTGAGTGGTAAGAATCAGAGCTCAGACAGGTGAGCTAGACTGCAGAAAGAGAAAGCTAGTTCAGAGGAAATGATGGAAGGTAGAGGAAAGCCCAGAAGATGAGAAGAATTGCACTAATATTGCAGGGACTAAAATTGATGGGAGGTAGTATCAGAGTTTCTAGGGAGCTAAGAGTAGTTTTAAAAATGAATAGTCTAGATGGACCTAGAGGGTATAATGTTAAATTAAATAAGCCAGACAGACAAAGATAAACACCATATCATTTCACTTATATGTGGAACTTAAGAAACAAGACAAATAACAAAAGAAAAGAAGAGTCAAACAAAAAAGCAGATTCTTAAATACAGAGAACAAACTGGTGGTTTCCAGAGGGGAGGTGGGTGAAGCATGGGTGAAATAAAGGGGATTAAGAGTACATTTATCATGATAAGCACCAAGTAATGTATAGAGTTGTTGAATTATCATAAATAAAAATAGTCTAACTGGCCATTGCTTTCTAACTTAACTATGGAAAGTGTATGCAACAAATCCTTCTTTGCTGGAACACTGAAAGAGAGAGAACACTAAAAGGAGCATGAGCCAGAAAAGATGAGAAACACTACCCAATCACATTAATAAATCAACAAGGATTGCTGTGCCTGGAGGAACCTGTGGAGCAAAACACTGACCTTGCAAATGCACACCCACACTTGGATTGCTTCTCTGAGCTCTCTCTGCTGGACAACACAGAGTCCACAGTGCCAGGCCTCTGGAGGACAGAGAAAGAGAAAGGTTATGCTTGGGGCAGTGGTCTAGGACACATACAAATCAAAGCTATAGGCAGTCTCAGAGGCAAGGCTACCATGATACTCTCTATTGTTATTTCTTATTTATTTATTTATTTATTTATTTATTTATTTATTTATATTTTTTTAGTGCTTAAAGTCTAGAGCTTAAAATCCAAAGAGGAATTATCTCATTTATCACCGTGGATAGTCCCATACCAATTCCACTGATGCTGCCTTTTCTCAAACCATTTCCTCTTTGGAAATTACCTTCAGAGTTGATGGCTTCTTTTATACATCTTTAAGAGGAGAGCTGACTTATTTGAAACTATGAGGAAAATGAGCAAGGAAGCCAATTCCACTCTTGACCCAAATAACTCTAAGAGAAGGGTAAGAGAAGGGCTTTGAAGTCACGTGGATTCATGTTCACATCCCCACACTGTTAAGTTATGTAACCTTAAACCCTGAGTATGTGGGAATAACAGGATCTAATTCATAGAATTTTTATGAGGTACTGTATGTAAGTGGCTGGCACATAATAAACACTCAACAAATAGCAGCTATTATAATTATTATCACATTTTACAGGAATGACATTATTACATTATACTAGTATAGAAATCCAAAATTATTTTTGGAATGATATGGTTTACAAAAGGCTTTGAAGGGAATTAGCAAAAAGAAGTTTTAAATATGGTTCCAGCAAAAGCAGCATCATTGAAATAAACCTACAGCTTCCCAAGAGAACTACTCTGCAGAACAACACTCAGGTTTAAGTTATGGGACATTTGGGGGGAAAGAATCACTCTCACCACTTTATAGCAATTTCCCAAAATGTGATTTTTAAAAAAAATTTTTTTTTACATTTTATTTATTTTTGATAGAGACAGAGCACAAGTGGGGGAGGGGCAGAGAGAGAGGGAGACACAGAATCCAAAGCAGGCTCCAGGATCTCAGCTGTCAGCACAGAGCACGACGAGGGGATCGAACTCACAAACCGCAAAATCATGACCTGAGCCCAAGTCGGACCAACTGAGCCACCCAGGCATCCCCCCAAAATGTGATTTTTGCTGTTAACAAGCCTTGGATTAACCAAAAGTTCCACGATTCATGATTCAGTCAGTTAAAGCAGACTTCTCAGATCCTTTAACATGCCAGTGTGTTTTGTGCTTCTGTCCAGGAGGGTGATATATGCAGCAGCCCTCCATCTGCTTTGGTCTCCAGATCCTTTTTTCATAGAATATCTCTCGGGATGACTACTTCTGGAAAATGCTCCTTCAAAGTTATGTCTTAGAGTGCAGCAGGCTGTCCTCTCTTATAAACATGTTATTAAAGCTACAAAGTTCTGTAGAATCCCTGAAGATTAGACATGGGCCAGCACTTTGGCCTTGCTTCTGCTGTATTTTCATGGAAATGGGAGGGTGATAGCTGCGTGTTTCCACTTTACATACACAGGGTTAGTGCCTATCTTTAAAATCCTACATGAAGCCAGATTGTGCAGAAAACACCAAGAGCTTCATTATGCACAACTCTTAAATCCCCATCCCAGAGCTCCATGAAAGAGGAAATTAGAGAGTAGAGAGTAGAATTAGACCGTATTTATAGACTTTCATTTTATAGTCTTTCACTTAAAAATCAGGCTTTTGATGGGGCGCCTGGGTGGCGCAGTCGGTTAAGCGTCCGACTTCAGCCAGGTCACGATCTCGCGCTCCGTGAGTTCGAGCCCCGCATCAGGCTCTGGGCTGATGGCTCGGAGCCTGGAGCCTGTTTCCGATTCTGTGTCTGCCTCTCTCTCTGCCCCTCCCCCGTTCATGCTCTGTCTCTCTCTGTCCCAAAAATAAATAAATGTTGAAAAAAAAAAAATTAAAAAAAAAAAAAATCAGGCTTTTGCTCTATGGGACCCAGGATTTTATAACATTCTATGATAATATAATTCATTTGTACCAATTTTATTCATTCTTAAGGCACACTAAGCATTCAGTTAGTTCTGGTGATTAACTGTTTCACTACCTCCTTAAACTCTGCTATGTCCAACTTAGCATGAAGGTCATACCAGCTACTGAATAATAATGATGGGGTCAATTATGAAATTTCTTCCACAGTATGGCAAATTAAAAGCTAAAGATACATTTCCATGACTCGATTTATTGTAGACTGTCATTAAAATAAAATACCATAAGGACACCTAGGTGGCTCAGTGGGTTAAGCATCTAACTCTTGATCTTGTCTCACAGTTAATGAGATCAAACCCTACCCCGGGCTCCATGCTGAGCATGGAGTCTGCTTGGGATTCTCTCTCTCATGGTCTCTGCCCCTCCGCTGTTTGTGCACTCTAAATAAATAAATAAATAAATAAATAAATAAATAAGTAAATAAATGCTATAACCAGCCAAAAAAAAAGAGCCATTAGGAAGTCTGGTTCTACCACTTATTAGCACTCTGATTTCAGGCTTCCCACATAATCTCTCTGAACCTTCATTTTTCTCATTTGTAAAATCAGGATGATAATAATGCCAGTTTTATAATGTTTTCAAACTCAAATGAAATAATAGATATGGAAGAATTTTTAAACACTATATGGTACTATAAAGTATTCAGAATTATGAACGCTTTTATTACTATTTATATTTTTCAGTTGGTATTGACTCAAAACTTAAAGTTTCTTTGCCCTTCTAACCTTTTTGTTAAAGAGTTAACCATCTATAAACAAGCATTTTTTTGCACTTGGGGTAAGTGCCATTTAAAATACATCAACCCAGGGCGCCTGGGTGGCTCAGTCAGTTAAGTGTCTGACTCTTGATTTCAACTCAGGTTACCATCGCATAGTTCCTGAGATAGAGCCCCACATCAGGCTGCATGCTGACAGTGTGGAGCCTACTTGGGATTTTCTCCCTCCCTCTCTCTCTGTCCCCCCAACTTGCGTGCCCACGCTCTCTCAAAATAAATAAACATTTAAAAAAATAATAAATAGGGGCGCCTGGGTGGCGCAGTCGGTTAGGCTTCCGGCTTCAACTCAGGTCACGATCTCGCGGTCTGTGAGTTCGAGCCCCATGTCGGGCTCTGGGCTGATGGCTCAGAGCCTGGAGCCTGTTTCCGATTCTGTGTCTCCCTCTCTCTCTGCCCCTCCCCCGTTCATGCTCTGTCTCTCTCTGTCCCAAAAATAAATAAACGTTGAAAAAAAATTAAAAAAAAATAATAAATAAAATGTCAACCTGAATTTTTCTTAATAATGACACACAGGTAATTCAAAGTTTTGATTGGGAGAGGGGTGTGGAGAAGGAAAACATTAACTTACATTTGTGAGGGCTTCTGCCAAAGCCCCAGTTCCATCCATTTTAGAAAGGAAATCCTTATAAAATCTCATCTTCACTTTGCCGCCTTTAATCGTGAGGATCCCGATTCCTTTGAAAGTAAACTCCACATTTGGTTTGGTGGAAATGGATCGTGATAAAAAAAGCAAAGTTTCTTTCACACAGCTTTCCACTGTATCCCTGCTAAATGGACCCTGCAGGGATATCGTGACAAAATTAAGTGGAACAACGGGAATATCAGCTAGAGGAGAAAGACAGGGTGGGAGAAAGGAAGTGTAAATTACAACAAGGTCATATCATATACACTCACAAATAATTATCTGATTCTTAATACTCAAAAATAGAATTGTCCATGTTAAGTCCTTAGTTGTACCCTAACAATAGACAGTAATCAGTACAATTTTCCTTAAAAGTATATATTTTGCTCACAATAAGAACAATTAGGTTTCTAAGCAAATTCCAGACAAGCTTTTGATTTTCCCTTGGAGACAATGTAATAACTAACTGCATTTCTTCATCAGAGGGTTTTCTGAAGTTTTCAGCCCTCTTATCTCTCAGGACATACTGAAGCAATACACTTGCCTGTCTCCTCCAATTATCACATCATTTTTAAATGTTTATAAATATCCATAAATGTCAAGTGTTTTGAAAAGATAGTTCAGTAGATGTTACCTTCAAATGAAAGTGTCTTATCAGAGGGTATCAGACTGGATAACTTGCTTTTTCTCCCTAATGAATCCCTAAATGACATTGCAAAGGAATATGGTATATCTAGCATAAAAATAAGCATAGGGTCTATTCCACAAGAACAGATCACCAGTCAAAAAAGGGGATAAATAACACAGGCGATCAAGATAATAAATCCGAAAAGAGGCAGTAACAAGATCCACTAATAGAGGAACAGGATAGAAAGAAGAACATTCTAAACATTCATTGAGCAAGCATTAATTTATAGCTTTCCAAGTGCCCAATGGTGCTGGATGATGAAGATTAATATCTGCAAAACACAAGCTTCCCTATATCAGCCATGGTCTTCTGTACAATTTGATGGTGATTCTATACCACCTCCCTCCATTTTTTTAATGAAGTTCTTAAAAGAAAATGCTATATTGCCTGCCTATGGATTGTTCCCTCCCATTTATCCAATGTCTCTCTTCAATCTGTCTTCTAGCCCACTTACTTCAGTAGGGACACTATCATCTCATAATGGACAAGCCAATGGATGCATTGCAAATCTTAATCTCATGACCTCTCTGTAACCTCCATTGACCGTGCCCTCTCTATGCTCTTGTATCCATGGCACCACTCTTGGTTCTCCAATTTCCTCTTTCTTGGTTTCCTTTGCTGATTTCCTTCCTCATCTACTTCTGATAAGATGGTGTTTTGTTGTGCTGTTTTCTGTTGTTGTTGTTTTTAAACAAGACTTTGTCCTTGTCTGTCGCCTTCTCTTACTTTATATCTTCTCCTAGGTAAATTTTTCCAAATCCTGACCTCTAGTCTCCATCCCTCACCTGAGCTCTGGAACTACCTCCACCTACGTATCCCTACAGGAATTTCAAATTTAACATGTCCAAAAGCTAACTCATTATTTTATCTATCACCCCAACCTGCCTTCCCCCTTGCTTCCCTAAGGTGTTAATGACAAAAACGTACATCTATTTTCCAATAAATCGGAGTCATGCTACGTACCTTCCTTCTTCTTGCTACCCACCAGTCTCAACTGGCAGCCAAATCCCATCAGTTCTCCATACGAAATATCTCACAAATAGATTCCTTCATCTTCCTCCTGATTGCCACTGCAATCAGGCTCCTACTATATTTCATCAAACTGCTATAATTAAAAGAACTATCCTCCTAAATTAAAAACTGGACTAGTACATACAGTTCCTTGCTCAAAAACTTTCAATGGCTCCCCACTGCCTATAGGATGAATCCCAAAGTCCTTATCATACTGCCTATAGCCCCTTACAACTTAATTGCTACCAACCACTTTTGTCTTAATTCCCTCCAATTGCCTCCACAATCATATGCCTTGGCCACAGAGAAGTACCTTATTCTTATTCTTGAATTATTCTTATTGTTCCTGAAATATCTCCCACAGCTTCTATGCCAGCAAAGCCCTATCATTCTTTAAGACCTCCTGGGATATGTCATCTTCCTAAGCCTCCCTGAGCAAAGTTAAGCATGCTCTCCTCTGGGCTCCCCTACATTCAATCTAGTTCTGATCAATGCTGCTTTCACAGCATTTAATCAGGTTGAAATATTTGCTTATATATTTATCTCCCATGCTAAATTTTGAGCTCTTCAAAGCAAGGACCATGTCTTGATTATCTTTAAGAACCAATGTATAATGTTTAATTAATTACCTACTTAATTAATGATGAAGACTCATAACCACAAAGCTAAACTAGAGACAGAATTGTTCTTGTGAATTAATTCAATCATATATATTTAATTCTGAAATTTCTTCAGCCTTGTAAAAAAATTAATTATAGATCTAAGCTACTTTTTCTGGACTATACTATGAGATCCAAGATGTTTTTGTTAAAAAAAAAAACAAGTTGGCTTTATTTTCACTTTATTTGGTAGGTTTTTGATGAATTGGGGTATTATATGCCTTCTGTCATAAAATTCTAGGTAAAAATGGCTGAAAAGTCCATCAAATCTACCATAAAGATCATATGCATAATGAATTCTAAGTATAACTTGTTGGTATTTGGTTTTCCAATATTTCATTTTTTGGTGGTAAGTTACTCTGAAAATTAACTTTCAGGGAAGTTACCGTAAAGGCCAGGTTTAGCCTTTTGACCTGCTGACATTTGGGGTGGACTGTCTCTATCCACGTAGGAGTGCAATGCAAGAGGGGATGATAAGGAAGGTTAAAATGAATACAGCCCCAAAATCAGGAAGGACGTCCCCAAAGGCCTCTAAGTAACCAGGGGAGGTGTTACCAAGTCTACACACCAAAGCTGGAAGGTAAGCAAGCATCCTCTGTCAGGCACCATGTCCCTTTAGCTTATCACTATATCTCAAGTGCCTGGAACAAGGCCTAACACATAGTTGGCTCTCAGTAAATATTTGTGGAAAGAGGGAAGAAAGGAAGGGAGGCAGAAGGAAGGAAAGGGGAAGGAGGGAGGGAGAAAGCAAGGGAGGAAGATTTTAGGGTGTGAGAGGTATATAAGGTATTCATTAAGTCTTTATGGAATTATTAACCTCACTCCTAAGTTTTAATAATGTACATTATATATGATAGAACACAGTTAGTGATCTTTTTCATAGCTAATGTGGACTGTAATTCTAATTACAGTCCCTAATTAACTTTTTCTCTATAACCACTTTTAATTTCTGAGGGTCTAAAAAAATGAACAAAGGCTGTATAACTCTGTAATGTGGCATGTAAATGTGCCTTGATATCACATCAAGTCTTCCCATGCCTGCCTCTTAAGCTACTGAGGTTTAAAATGTCCTGCAGGAAGACTGTCTATCATTTCCCACCTTGGCCCTTCCCTCTTCCAAAGGTACCATGTGAAAAGTGAGCTGAAATCACAAACTGATAAAGCAGCAACTGAACAAACTTTGCCCTTCCATTTTCATCCCCAGGCCAGTAACTTTCTGAGAATGTCTTAAATATTGAAAAGATTTACCAGGAATGTATGTTTTGTTTTGTTTGAGTTCATGGGTCCGTACTAACTTCTCTGCCATGATAAATATGGGTCTCTGGATCAGAATAAACTTGTTGTTTCCCACGTCAATTTTTTGTCTCATGAAAGTAAAAGTTCCAAGCCCTGGAATCTGAACACCCTGAAAGAAAAAGGAAGGGGGGAAAAAAAAGAGCAACAATCAGAAATCACTGAAGAGGTAAGGAAAAATAACCCTTGGTACCGCTATTCAAAAAACCCCATGAAAACAATTAAGCCTTAAATATTCAATGATTTCTAAACTCTCTTCCAGCTATAGTATGTCATGATTCTAAGTTCTCATGTAAGTATAAAATGTAATATATTGATCTACAATGCTTCTGACATCAGATCCTGCATCTCCATTACCATTCAAAGGCTGTGAGGACTAAGATAACTTGTATGGATGCCATTGCTACTTTTAATCTATATTTAAGATTCCTCTTATCCTAAATTGTGGGAAATTCTGAATTTTAATCATTTACCATTAGAAAGAAGGAATTTAAAAAACTGTAAGAATCTCTGCTTTCTCATTCCTTCTTTTAGGTTTTGTCTCTCACTTAAAACCAGACAATCCAGCATCCAAGGCATCTGCTACAGTGTAGTGATCTTGGCTGAGGGGTAGAAGCAAATGCTTTTGGCTCTCAAACTAGGCCTCTGTCTCCCTGGAAATATCACACCTCAAGGGTTACAAACTCAAATGCCTACAGGCACCACCCACGAAAGAACGCAAGGGAATGAAGGTAGCCAGCCAGAGTGCAGTGGCTAGAAAGTACAAACCCCATCCAAAGGGAAGAACTCATTGTTGGCTCCAGCCAAGTGTCATCATGCAGGAATGGAAAACTGGTGTTGTTAAATCTGCTGATTTTTCAAGAAAAGAGAAACAAGTCCAAAACTTTATATAAACTCTCCAAATTTTAGGTTGGTGATGACTACTTCAAATTATCAGACCAAACAAAATAAGTTTGAAGGACGAATTCAGCCCACGGGTTGTCATAATGGGACCTGTGAGTAGGATATAAAAGTTTCACAATTTCCCAGCTCCCTCCAAACTCCCCAAATCTCTGTCCAGTTCCATGGCATCCAAACTGAAGTCTGGGCAAAGTTTCTCATTTTTGGCAAGATGAGTTCAATCCCAGATTGTCTTCTTGTATTTCAGTTAAAACCCATTCCCTGCAAAGAGGCATGGCAGGAAGCACTACATCCTTCTATAGCAATGCCAGAAACTATCAGGTCACAGATCAACAGAATTTATCCAGTTCCTCTACACACATCCAGACTAGTCAGTGATCTGCTTGGTATCACTAGAGAGAACTTTTACAAATTCATTACCTAAGAATAAAATCCATGTTTGCTAAATCTGCTATCTGTAAGTCATAGTGTGAGCATCATAAAATCACAGGACTGAAAGTCAAATTGAATGGCTCTAAAATCTGTTATCTTGCTCCCAGCAAAATTATACAAGACCAAGGAAGAAAGATCCTTTGGACTCTTCCATTAAACTTAAAGTATAAATCTTGCCTTTTGTAGGGATAGCTGTCGTTGCACAAATTCTGACACATTCCCCCAGATAGTAGACACTTCTGAAATTCAAAGGAAATAAAAAATAATTGATGTAAGCACTCATGTGATAGTATCTAGTGCTAATAAATAAAAAAGTAAATGTGAACTGCAGAATCAAACAATAGTAATTCCTAATTAATTTAGAATTAACAGAAAATAAGTTCATTCCCAAAAGTTAATTTTCCTAGTAACTAAAGCTTACCATTTTACATTCCAAAAATGTGCTTAAAAAAAACAATAACAACAAATTTTTAAATAAAATCTTCCTAGGATAAAGAGAACTCTGTCACACATTTCCTTTTATTCTTTATAGAAGTGGGACAGAGTTCCTTTTATCCTATAAATAGAGTTAATCAAGTATAATCTAGTCTTTTTTTTTTTTTTTTTTTTTTTTTTTTAGTTCTCTAGATTCCAGTTAGTTAACATAAAGTGTAATATTAGTTTCTGGTGTATAATTTAGTGACTCAACACTTCCATACAACACCTGATGCTCATTACAAGTGAGCTCCTTAATCTCTATCACCTATTTAACCCTACCCCTTTTTTCTTAATGACCGATTCAAAAAGTATTTATTGAGTGTCTACTCTGTGCCCTCTGAAATATAAAACTTTATTCTTTTTTATTTTATTTTATTTAATGTTTATATATTTTTGAGAGAGAGAGAGAGAGAGAGAGAGACAGAGCATGAGCAGGGGAGGGGCAGAGAGAGGGGGAGACACAGAATCCAAAGCAGGTTCCAGGCTCTGAGCTGTCAGCACAGAGTCTAACATGGCACTTAAACTCTGGAACCAAACTATGAGATCATGACCTGAGCCAAAGTCAGACACTCAATCAACTGAGCCACCCAGGCCCCATATTTTATTTTTAATGTTTATTTATTTTGAGAGAGAGCACACATGTGAGTGGGGGAGGGGCAGATGAGGGGCAGTGGAGGGGGAGAGAGAGCGAGAGAGCAAGCGAGAATCCCAAGCAGGCTCCACATTCAGCATGTAGCCTGACACAGGGCTCGATCCCACAACAAGTCACAGACTGACCTGAAACCAAGAGTGGGTTGCCCAACCAACTGAGCCACCCAGACACCCCTAAACCTTCATTCTTATGACATTCTTTAACACAAAAGTAAAGCCAAGCATCATTAAGGCATAAAAGGCTGCTGTCTGGGCATTAAGTGTCTCTATACTTCTTTTATTGCTTAATTCTTTGTTGGGGGCAGTGGGGGGGGGTCTTTATAGAGATTGTGTGTGTGTGTGTGTGTGTGTGTGTGTATCATCTTTCTCCACAACTCTGCCCAGATGATAACTCCATGACAGCAGAGACCTAAGTTGCTTTGTGCACTGAATCTTTGTGTACTATCAACCTTGAGTAGCATGTAGTAGTCTTTGATATTCTTTAAATGCCTTAGCCCATATAACATTATTACTAAACCCATAAAACAATATATTCTTTTTAAATTGAGATTCAGTTTGGCACATAATAATAGTGTCAGGTGTACAACATAATGATTTGATATTTGTATATATTGCAAAATGATCACCATATTTTTGCTTAAATCTTGACTTGCTTTTCATTCTCATTTGTTACTGTTAGACTACCAGCTGTTACGTCTCTCTACTGCTAGTGCTCTGCAGGCCTGATCCTAATTTACTGCTTCTGATCTGCTTTGTTTTTGCTTTCAACAAATACACTAATATTATATCTAAAGTAATATTTTTAAAGTTTATTTATTTTGAAAGAGAGAGAGGCAGAGAGAGAGAATCCCAAGCAGGCTCCACACTGTCAGTGCAGAGCCCAACACAGGGCTTGATCTCACAAACTGTGAGATCATGACCTCAGCTGAGATCAAGAGTTGGTCACTTAACCAAGTGAGCCACCCAGACAGCCCTAAAATAATAATTTTTGACAACAGACCTTTGGGTAGGGACCCAAGGGGCTTAATTTGAATCAGTGCATACACTTCTTACTATCTGTTTTGAATGATCAGAGAGGGGTCTTCTATGTTTTTCTTGTTCTGAGCTGTTTTCCAAAAAGAAACTGTGGTAGAAAAATAAGTAGTTGCCAATAACTAGGGTTAAATACATGATATGAAGGGATACTCTAGGTATAACTAATATTTAGAAGTACTGAAAATTAAGTCAGTGTTGACATCTCCACTCCAAACCTAATTATGTGTATTAAAGACACTTTCCAATGAACTCTTTGCAAATCCAGAGTGTTATGTTTTAGTTTTCAGAATAAAAGATCAATAACAGGGTGCTTAGGTGGCTCAGTCAGTTAAGCATTCGACTCTTGATCTCAGCTCTTGATCTCAGGGTCATGAGTTCAAGCCTCACCTTGGGCTCCCAGTGTGGAGCCTACTTTAAAAAAGAAAAAATCAAGAACAGTGACATTTACCAGTTTGCCACTTTGGGATATGGATGGAGGCAAAAGACTAGTTCTTTCCCCACTTTGGAAATTGCTTGATTTATTGGTATAACTTTTATTTCTAATGGTTTAAACTACTACCTAAAGCAGGGAAATTGTACTTTTAATTACAGCATGTCAGGGTTATAAATATTTTTATTACTATGCCAGGGGAGGAGTAGTTTGGGCAATGAGAAGTAGCAGTGAATGATTCTCATGGGTATCTGGGAACAAGTTGGGTGATGGAAATTCACTCACCCACCAAGGAAACTAGGGCTACATGCTACAGTGAGCCAGGTGAAAAGATCCTACCCTTCACTCTAAATCACAGATACACAGTTTATTATAACCAAGTCTTTCCTCTACTCTGCTCCATCCTACTGTATTCCCCATTCCTCTCCACCACCATAGACAAAAGAATTCTACTTCCGGCTGCTAAGAACTAAGAAGGTCTTTCAACCAATACCAATTAGATACTGAATTAAATTTTTCATCATGACCAAAAATGTCATTAATTTGCTAATAACACAGAATCTCCATATAAAGATTTACATGGAGACCTTTCAAAACTATGAAGTCAAAACTGTTAAGTCTTTTACCCAGGCTCACAATATGCAGCTCAAATTTCAGGAAAACAATCTATACCAAATGGAAATGATTTAATTAGAGCCAGGAGAAACTATATAGCTTGCAACCAAACCCTAATGAAAAGACTTGACTGAGCCTAGCTGGAAATTTGAGGATCATCTTTCTTCATTCGAATGATATATTCAAGACTGCCATGTTGTTTTATTCTATAGAATCTAATGGGCAAAATTATATAAAAGCAGAGTTTATTATTCTAAACTGAGATTTGCTATTTTTTTAATGTTTATTTTTAAGAAAGACAGAGCAAAAGCAGGGGAGGAGCAGAGAGAGAGGGAGACACAGGATCCAAAGCAAGTTCCAAGCTCTGAGCTGTCAGCACAGAACTGATGTGGGGCTCGAACCTATGAACTGCAAGATCATGACCTGAGCTGAAGTTGGACGCTTAACCAACTGGGCCACCCAGGCACCCTGAGAGATTTGCTGTTTCTTACTGAAGAAAAAAGAAAATATGCACATCATTCCCTTTGGGAAGTTGTAGGTTCCTGCATTTCAATTGGAATAGATTTGAAAATTTTACAAACAATGATTTTTAACTTTGATTTTTTCTGACGTCCCAAAGTCAGAGAGGATATCACTGAATCGTAAAACAAAAAGAATTTTAATCCAGTCTAAAAAGCGAATTAAAGATATGCTACTTTTATGTTTTAGAGAAAACTGGAGTTATTATTTATTTTAATCAACTATTGAAATACCTAGAATCATTATTATAAAGAAATAATCCCCAGACATACCTTCTATACTCAGTTCAACCACCATTTGACTTCAAATTCTAAACATTTTATGCATTCAAAACCATATTTTCAAACACAGTGCCAGGTAGCAAGAATGCTACATTTTATATATGATTATAAATTGTAGAATAATATATGCTTGAAATAGATACTAACACCAAATATAAGAGATAAGTTCCCTTGACTTTATAAGACATCTTTTTAAAAACAACACACACACATTTTTTAAAATGTTTATTTATTTTTGAGAGAGAGCATGAGTAGGGAGGGGCAGAGAGAGAGGGAGGCAGAGAATCCCAAGTAGGCTCCCCGCTGCCAGCACAGAGCCCAGTGTGGGCTCAAACTCATGAACCATGAGATCATGACCTGAGCCAAAATCAAGAGTCGGACGCTTAGCCAACTGAGCAACCCAGGCGCCCCATAAGACATCTTTTAAAATTAAAATACTGGCATACAAAACATAAAATTCAAGAGTGATTTGAACAAAGAAACATATTCCCAGAGCATAGGAGCATAGTTCAGTGGAAAGATCAGTGTGTTGCACTGAAGACATGCAGACTTCCTGCCTCTGCAGATTGCTAGCTATGTGGTCTTCAATAGTTTTGCCCGGTCACATCCACAAAACGACGACGGGACCTTCTAAATACTATAACTACATAATACTAAACTTTGGAAAAACATGAAAGCCACAGGACTTAATACATACAATGATGAAAAGTTAATTTATGGGCTTTACTGAGATTAGTTTATCCTCATTTCCTTTACAAGGGATCATTTGTGAACATTAATAAGTAGTCACTTACTAGTTAATAGTGATTTTAATAATGACTTTAATAATAACATTAATAATGACTTCTGTTTCTGTCATTCAACCAATAAAGCTCTTGCTGAGGTCACCAACAATGTCGTCAATAAATTCAATAGATATGTTTAGCTTTCACCTCGCTGACCCTTTAGTCATATCTAACAGTGGTGACCACTCTCTCCTCCTTTAAGCACCTCTCTTATGGGCTTTTGTGACACTCCTCTCTCTTGGATTTTCTTCCTACCTCTCTAGCCACTTCTTCTCATTTTCCTCAACTCAGCCATTAAATGTTGGGATTTCCAAAGATATAGCCCTAGGCCTTCATTTTTCACTCCATATTCTGCTGCAGCGGTTACATCTGTGCCCAGGACTTTAATGACCACCAATATGCTGATGACTCCCACGTGTTTGTTTAGATCCCGGAAACCCTCCCCATTTTAAGGTTCTTGACCTGTGTATCCAACTGCCTATTTGGATATCTCACAGAGACACTTCACTTGCTCAAAATCAGGATCTTCTTTCCCTTGAATCTTGCCCTGTATCCAGGGATTCGATGTCAATGACTGCCACCTTCATCTATTCAGTTATATAAGCCAGGAACTCAGAACTCATCCTTGCGACTTCCTTTCTCTCTCACCCTCCATGCCCAGCCCACCACCACAATCTCTAGATAGCCTTTCAGTCTGTCTACATCTCTCCATCTTTACTGCTACCAATTTAGACCAAGCTACCATTCAGTCTCATTTAAGTTACTGTTACAGGTGTTCTTGACCCTCTAATTCATTCCCCACTTTGCAACCAGAGCAATCTTTTCAAAACACAAACGTGATCATGTCATTCAACTCCTCCTTTATCTCCATGCTAGAACACTTAATGGCTTTCCACAGGCTTAAAATCAACGCCACTATCCTTTTTTTTTTTTTTTTTTTTTTTTTTAATTTTTTTTTTTTTCAACGTTTATTTATTTTTGGGACAGAGAGAGACAGAGCATGAACGGGGGAGGGGCAGAGAGAGAGGGAGACACAGAATGGGAAACAGGCTCCAGGCTCTGAGCCATCAGCCCAGAGCCTGACGCGGGGCTCGAACTCCCGGACCGCGAGATCGTGACCTGGCTGAAGTCGGACGCTTAACCGACTGCGCCACCCAGGCGCCCCAACGCCACTATCCTTAATATGATTTACAAAGCCCTGATCGCCCGACTCCTCCCTTTCTGTCCAGCCTCCTTTAGAACACTCTGGCTTCTGCACTTACAGAGCAGCCGTATTGACTTTCTTTCAATTCCTCGGTCACACCATGCTGTCTCTCATCAATGTGCTCTTGTTATTCCCTCTGCCAAGAACTCTGTCACCTCCCCTCCACTCCCTATTCCACTGATCCATTTCACCTATTTAACTGCAACTCATTCTTCACATCTCAGCTCACGTCTTCTTTTCTTCAACAAATCTTGACACACATTCCCATTATTTGGTTAATGTATATCTCTTCCCCACTAGACTATGTAAATTCCAAGGTTTTTGCTCACCGTCAGTTCTCTAGTGTCTAACACAGTAGGTTCTCAAAATTACTTGAATGAATAAATTATATGTAAATTTGTAAATAAGGCAAATATTTTTAATCCATAAAACCATTATACTTAATGCTTCTTTTATAATTATTTTAACAGGAAAAAGTAAGAGTGATGCAGGGGAAAGAAACGAGGCATCTACTCCTATTTATTTTGTCTTCTTAAGTCATTTGGTTAAAGTGTAGGCAACGTCCCTAAGTCACAATGACTTGATAGTAATAATAGTTTCCATTTCTGGAGCACCTTTCTTCCCAAGGGTTCCCAATGCTTACAAACAGATCTTGGTGTCACTCTAGAGTGACTCTTCTAAGAAACTATGCTTTTGATCAAGCCTATTAAGTTTCTATGAGAAGTTGTCAGGTCTTCTTGCAAACACCAAGTTCCCTTTATGACCATCTCACTTTCTTAACACAACCCCAAAATATCAGGGGCAACAAAAGTAGCCATGTCGTTGCATGAAGTCTGAGAAGGACCCATTTGGAGTGGTTGTTTTTAGCTAACATTTAATGAGCACTTATTTTGTGCTAGTCCCCAGGCTAACACATTATCACTTTTAATCAAAATCCTCAGCTGGCCCCTTTCCCTCATTAACACGATCAATAAAGGAACTCTATGGGCATCCAATGGGAGCCTGCTGTGATTACTAGCTGGTTGCCAAGATAACCTGGCCACTCAGGGGATGGGGAAGGAGGTTTTCTACCTGCCCCCAAGCAGGTGAAGATTCAGCCCCCAGGGCCCTCGCCTCACTTCGCTTACCCTCCTGGCTCAGCGACCGAAGAGTACGAAGAGTACGCAGCACCGGCTTGCTCAGGTCCCGCAAGGAAGGGACGATGGTGTCCAATATGTTGGTGTTCATTTGGTTCGGTGCTGAGTCCTTGACGGGTCTCTTTTCTTTCTTCATTTGAAATCTGTACAAAAGTGACTTTCCTACGCCCAAAGCCTCTCTCTTCAGAGCTTTGGATGTACCTTAAAATAAAAACTACCAAATATCGATTTGTGTTTTTCTAACACCTCCTTTCTCGCCGTCCCTTCTCACCCCGTGCTGGCTCTCTCTGAGTGGCTCCCACCCCAGGAACCCCAAGAGCTGGGTTGCACCAGTATGCAAAAATCCCAAGCGCTCAGGGCCACCGAGTGAGAGCGTGCGCGGAGCCAAGAGCAAGAAAACGGGACTGAGGGAAGGTAGGCCAGCCGCAGGGAGGGCGTGGTGTGTTGCTAGGACGCAACAAAGGCTTGCTGCGTCGCTAGGGTGTCAAAGCATGGCCTTGGCCCCGCCTCCTATGTTGGGTAGAGCCCTACGTAGACAATGGGATTCTGGAGTGGCAAACAGCGAGGCTGGGGAGTAATTTTTTTTTAACTTTGTTTTTTCCTTCCCCTCTTACCCTGGGCAGCGAAGAGAATTGGTCGCTTTTGTAACCACCTTGGACCAATTGGAGAAAACCTTTTAACCCTAGAAACGGACATTTGGGTCTCCGGATAAGTTTGACTTTGAGTCGGAATTTCTTTCTCGTCTTTGGTTTCTCCTGGACTCCCCTCCTAGAAAATGGAGAGCCGGACTAGGGAGAGAAAAGAACTAGCAAGAGCTGACGTTTCTGTAATTACAGTGATTTTTTTATTCCCTATACACGGCATGAGTGTCATCCTGCAGAATTGTTTTAATGCCCTCCCCTCTGCTAATAATTACCCCAAAGCGAACACACATGTAAACTCCACCCAGGTCAAGAAATAGAATCTTGTATCCATCACTTACTACTCACTTAATATTAGGCAAGTTACCCTACCCGCCCTGAGATTCTCTATGGAAACTGAGAGTTAATAAAACAAAAGTGACACAAAGAATTTCACCAAAGTGTGTTCTGTAGAATACTAACTACTTATGGCATAATTAACAAGTGGAAAAAAGAAGGGAGGAGAAAGAAAGAAAGAAAGAAAGAAAGAAAGAAAGAAAGAAAGAAAGAAAAGGAAAGAAAGAGGGGGAAGGAGGGAGGGAGAAAGAAAGAGAAAAAGAGGAAGGAAGGAAGAAAAGAAAGGAAGGGGGAAGTGGGGGGAGAGAAGGAAGGAAGGAAGGAAGGAAGGAAGGAAGGAAGGAAGGAAGGAAGGAGAAAGAAAGGAAGAAGAAAGGAAAGAGAAAGAGGGGGAGGGAGGGAGAGAGAAAGAGAAAAAGAGGAAGGAAGGAAGGAAGGAAGGAAGGAAGGAAGGAGAAAAAAAAGAAAAGAAGGAAGGAAGCTGAGACAGGGAAAGAGGAAGAAAGGAAGGGAGGGAGGAACAAAGAAAAGGAAGGAAGGGAAAAAGGGAAGGGGGAGGGAGGGAAGAGAAAAAGAAAAAGAAAGAAAGAAAGAAAGAAAGAAAGAAAGAAAGAAAGAAAGAAAGAAAGAGAAAGAAAGAAAGAAAGAAAGAAAGAAAGAAAGAAAGAAAGAAAGAAAGAAGGGAAGGAGGGAAGGAGAGGAAAGGAAAGAAGGAGGGTGGGAAGGAAGAAAGGAAGGACAGGGGAACTATCAGCACTGAAATGCCTCATTCTCCCTCCAGGCATTATTCCAGAAATTACTATAAATCTGTTTTGCCTGTGTTTGAACTTTCGGAATTGATATAGTATGTGTTATTTTGTGTGTAGCTCTGTCACTCAACATTATGTTTGTGAGATTTCTCCATGGTTTCTGTACTAGCAATTTGTTCATTTTCATTGTTGCATATTTATGAATATGGCACAATTTGTTGATCCATTCTGCTGTTGAGGGAATATGTGAGTTATTTCCATTTGGGGCTATTAGGAATAATGTTGCTGCAAACATTCTTGAACAAAACTTCTGATGCACATACATATTCATTTATGATGTGTATATATAACTAAGAGTAGATTACTGGGTCATGGGAAATGCAGATTTTAACACATAATGCCCATCAGATTTCCAAAGTGACTGACTCTTGCAATGGTAGTGGGGAGGAGAAATTTCTGGCATTTACTATGAACAGAGACCAGGGGTCCCTGATGGTCCGCAGTGTATAGGACAGTCCTGTACAGTGAAGACGGTTCCACATTCTGCACTGTGTCTGAATATCTCATCAGATTTCCATGTAAGGAAAAAAAAGGCTATTTATGAACCTAGAAAAAAAATCCACTTTGCATGTAAATACAAAGAAGTTTCTGCTTAATTTCACTATCACTTAATTTCCTAGAAATTCAAAATCCAAGTAAACTGGGGGAAAATTACACCTTTTTTTTTCAGGATTTAAGGAGAATTCTTCACTATTTAGGAAAACTGTAATCATCACATCAATGCGGATGGTAGCTGAGTAGCCAACACATCTCAACCAGGCTGCATTTGTAGCTGCAGCACTCATAGTGATTCTTTCTGTTGGTATAAGCATGTGGTAACTTCCTCTGCCTTCCAGCATAGTCATGCCTGGACATATATGCCAAAATACATATTATTTTACTATACATTACTTACATTATGCAAGAGTTCTGACTTCATTTTTAAATGGTTGGAGTAAATAAGCTGTGCTATCCATAAACCTCATTTCAAGACGGTAACAAGGCATTCAGATAAAATACTTGTTATGAAAAAGAACCATTGTGTCTAATAAGACTGAGAACTTCTGTGCTAGAAAATGACAAACTCCATAACTCAGCCTTTGTCTCTCTACCTTAAGAACTAGGTTTGGGGCCTTTCATAAGCTAATTTCTTGGGGAAATAATTTCCTCCCACTCTCTCTTTTACACCCGCCTTTTGCCCTTGGTCTATGATGGTGTTTAGACTTCAAGCACTTGTCTTTGCAGAATAAGCTGTCTCAAATCCTTTGGGGAAATAAGCAGGGAATATTGTTGAATGGATCAGCAGTAAACAATGGGCAAACTTTTGTGACAGTTGTCTTGACAACTGCTGAGTCAGCTAATTTTTAGTGGTCATATCAGCATTATTATTCAATCTTAAGAAAATAAATGAAAGTGTAGAAATACATTAGTTTCTTAGAATAATAGATTAGATTGAGTTAAGCATGGTGATGATGCTTTTAGTCTCTCAAAAAGTTATCTTCAGTTTCAAAAAATGAAGTGATTATGAAATGAAATCATTATGAACGATTGCTAATTATTAGTGAATTATAGATGACCAAAGGCAGATCTACAATTGGTAAAGGCAAAGACCTTTCTTTCGACATCTTTTCCTTTTACCAAAGGTCTCCTGCCAAAAGAGGCTGTGGAGATACATGTGACCCAATGTTTACTAGCAACTTGCAATGAACTATAAACATTATATATCCCGAAAAAACATAACCTTTAGTTGGTAACAAAGCTCAGGCACACCATGCAATTCTACTAGTTAGGATTTGCTCTTTGGATATACCTGCATGATACAAACAAAGATATATGTATATGTAACATTGTAATGCTAATCTTAGAATTTAAGATAACTATCACAGGGAACCAGTTAAATTGTACAATGTACTTTGGAATACATTTTGAAGAGTTTGCTTAAAAGAAAGCTGTAACTTTATGTGGCGATTTTTAAAAAGTTTCAAGATACATTAAGTGAAAACTTGTTGCAGAATAGTATTAATATACTACTTGCTTCAAGTATGCATACACATATAAATATGTATGTATATTCATATACATGTTTATAAATTCATAGAATATTTGAGGAAAGATACATAAAAGTATTAGCAGTGATTATTTCTGGATAGTGTGAAATCCTGTGTGGAGAGGGAGGAGTTCAGAGAACTTTTATGTTCACATTTCTCCTTTATTTACTGTTTAGACATGGATTATCTTAGTAATATTTTAAAGGTAATTTGCCATAGAAAGAGAAACAGAGGGGGCGCCTGGGTGGCGCAGTCGGTTAAGCGTCCGACTTCAGCCAGGTCACGATCTCACGGTCCGTGAGTTCGAGCCCCGCGTCGGGCTCTGGGCTGATGGCTCAGAGCCTGGAGCCTGTTTCCGACTCTGTGACTCCCTCTCTCTCTGCCCCTCCCCCGTTCATGCTCTGTCTCTCTCTGTCCCAAAAATAAATAAACGTTGAAAAAAAAAATTAAAAAAAAAAAAAAAAAAAGAAAGAGAAACAGAGGACAGAGAGAGGTACCGGCAGAGTACATGGATTTATGAAAAACACTGAAGGAAATAAACTGGGCCAATATTTTCCAAAGTACTTTAATATACACATACTTTTCTGTAAGCTTCAACTTGCCTTGTAAAACCCACACTAAATGGGCAGTTACCTTTACCCAGACCCCAAAGCATACACAATATTCAGTGGCTCATATTAAGGGCCACTTGGAAATCTGTTAAAAAAGAAAACACTTGTAATACTCTTGTTTTCATATTATACAACACAGAATAAGAATTTGCAATAAATAATTTAACCCACATCTATTAGGTATCTAATACGTGTCATGTACTTTGCTAGTTGGTAAGAGGAATACAGCAGAAGAAAATCCCCACACATGAGAAGTATACAATTCATTTGCCATTTGACAAATATTTATTGAAGAAGGTTCTGGGGCACTTGGGTGGCTCAATCATTTAGGCATCTGACTCTTGATTTCAGCTCAGGTCATGATCTCAGGGTCATGGGATCGAACCGCGCATCAGGCTCTGCACTGACAGCACAGAGCCTGCTTGGGATTCTCTCTCTCTCCGTCTTGCTCTCTCTGTCTCTCTGCCCCTCCCCTGCTCAAGCTCGCTCTCTCTCTCTCTCTCTCTCTCTCTCTCTCCCTCTCTCTCAATGAATAAATAAACTTAAAAAATAAAGAAGGTTCTAAAATCAGGAAGAGTTCGAAAGCCAAAGTGCAAATTGAAAATTCAATCAATGGGCAAAATCACTCTAGAAATACCTTCTTAGGAAGGCCCTATGTTAGAGATCCACATAACATCTCTTGGTTTACAGACCTAATACAGCCAGTTTTTCCTCCAGCTTTAGGTCAGATCACTTTCTTATGATCATGTAATGAAGCAATTGGCTTATGATTAAAAAGCAGTCTTGTCTGAAAAATTCAACCAAATAGTGGAACTGCACTCAACACTGTGAGATGCTTACACTATGACACATATGGGGAACTGAGACAGACTGAAAATACACCAGATACATATCTTCAATCCCTTGCCTACTCCAGGGCTTCTTTAAGAAGTGTACTTGTGGTCGCTTTCTACCACATTAACTTAGCTAAGATGGAACTGCATTTCCCAAAATACCCTTCTCCATATGATTCTATGTGAGGGTTAGTAAAAAGAGACATTTGTGTGAGATTTGAAAGGCAGAAGTAAAGCAGAAGACATTTTTGTGCTCTGAAAATCATTGTAGGGCCTGGCGCTGATCTGCTGGCTCACCATATAGGCACGGGCCAGCAGCCTGGCTGCAGCTCTCCAGCTCCCATCAGATCTTCTCTGTTAGCTCTTCTACACTAAGTGCATGTTCATCAGTGTGGCCATAGGCACCACCTTATCCTACAGATGACATTTATCACTGAGGGTTAGATACATCGAGAGACAAATGCAAGTCCCAATTTGTCCTCACAGGTTCTAATTTGCCCTCATGGGCTCCAGCTTTTTCTCACCAATCCTAAGCTATTTTTATTCTCCCCCATTTCATGACCATCTTTCCTTCCTGACTGTTGTCCCTGCTGACTTCAGGCCGAACACCAGACATAGACTGCCTAACCAGACCTTACAATTATGTAAGGGTTAATGACCATAACAATCCCATATTCTTCATCATTCATGGGGCTTCTGCTTCTCTGACTAAACCCTAACTACAGGACTAGTCATTAAAACTGAAGTGTTTACATTTAAATTACAGTAAAACCTTGGTTTGTGAGCATAATTCATTCTGGAAACATGCTTCTAATCCAAAGCACTTGTATATCAAAGTGAATTTCAAGAACCATTGGCTCAGTTCTGATCATGTGATGTTCAGTGTCATGTACTACTCGTATTGCAAGACATCACTCCTTTATCAAGTTAAAATTTTTAATTTCTATTTGTTAATGTTTATTTTTGAGAGAGAGAGAGACAGACAGAGACAGAGTATGAGCGGGCAAGGGGCAGAGAGAGAGGGAGACACAGAGTCCGAAGCAGGCTCCAGGCTCTGAGCTGTCAGCACAGAGCCCAACACAGGGCTCAAATCCACAAACCATGAGATCATGACCTGAGCCAAAGTCAGACACTTAACTGACTGAGCCACCGAAGTGCCCCTATCAAGTTAAAATTTATTAAGAATATTTGCTCGTCTTGAGGAACACTCGCAGAACCAGTTACTCACAATCCAAGGTTTTATTGTATTCTCTTCAGCTTTACTTAGACTTGACATCATATAAATTAAGAGCTTGCGTACTGCATCTCTATTATAAAGACATGCTAACCCTCATATTAGAGGTATGAAGACAATGTAATGGGAGTACAAGACAAGGAACATTACTTAAAACTAAGATGATTTGTCTGAATGCCAAGCAAAGAGATTTGGGATTTATTTGGAAGATGTAGATGTTTCCTGAAGGCCTGGGAATAAGATGATGGACTGATCACTCACAGAATACTCTATTCTCCATATTTCATTACATGGCATAAGGAATCCATATGTCATATGGCAACTAAAGTCAGAAAAATTGCTGAGGGAGATGAAGGAAATCTACCAAATGACTAAACAGATAAGTGCTAGCCATGGGAAGGCTGGCCACAGGATGATTAATATCACTGACAGTGACCACTGTTTATAAACTTTGACAGATGACGTGGCAAAGATGCAACACAACTGAAAAAAAAAGGTGAGTTAGTGTGACAAATGAGAATATTTTGAGCCTAAGCTATGAAATGATAACCCAAGGAAGAAATACAGCAAGTCTGATCAAATCAGACTATTTAAAAACAAATCAAGTAATAGACAGCACACTATCACCATTCGGCCTGGCCTATCTACAGGATAAAAGTCACACAATAGGACTTTCTCATGTTTAATAGATGTGACAAACAAATAGATGTGTTTAATGATGACAAATACTAATAGAAGTAATTTCCATATTTTATTTTTTTGAGTTTATTTATTTTCAGAGAGAGAGAGCACAAGTAGAGGAAAGACAAAGAGAGGGAGAGAGAATCCCAAGCAGGCTCTGCACTGTCAGCGTGGAGCCCAATGTGGGATTCAAACCCACGAACCATAAGATCATGACTTGAGCCGAAATCAAGAGCCAAATGCATAACTGACTGAGCCACCCAGGTGCCCCAACTCCCATATTTTTTTAACTTTATTTTGAAAGAGAGAGAGCGTAGGGGAGGGGCAGAGAGAGAGGGAGCGACAGAATCCCAAGCAGGCTCCATACAGTCAGTGTAGAGCCCAATGCAGGGCATGACCTGAGCCAAAATCAAGTCAGATGTTAAATGACTGAGCCACCCAGGTGCCCCCAATTCCCATATTTTAAAAGAAACAATGGGAGAAAACAAAATGAGAAAGGTTTTTTGGCTTCCAAAAATTCTAAACTTACAGTTACTTATCCAATTTTACCATTATATTATGCCATTCTACATAGGCAAAACAAAACGTATATTCTACAAAGGAATACTTCTTGATTTTTTTTTTAAATGAAGACTACTGATCAATAAACAAGTTCTGAAAAGAACTGAAATGTAGATGCCTTTAGGCAATGTGAGTTAAGTTGGTTAGCCAACTCACCTCACACAGTACACAAAGATTAATTTAAAATGGATCAGAGAGCTAAATCTAGAGGTAAAAACTATAAAGCTTCCAAAATAAAACATAAGAGAGAAATCATGTGATCTTCAGGTTAAGCAAATATTTCTTAGGACATAAAAAGCATGAATTATAAAAGCTAAAAATGTAATAAATGGGACTTCATCAAAATTTAAAAGTTTTGCTCTTCAAAAAACACCATTAAGAAATGAAAAACAAAGACACAGGACAAGAAAAAATATTCACATTACAAACATCTGGCAACTGGCATACAGGGAAAAGGCATACCTTTTTCCCTCAAGTTTTTATTTAAATTCCAGTTAGTTAACATACAATGTAATATTAGTTTCCGATGTAGAATTCAGTGATTCAACACTTCCATACAACCCCTGGTGCACATCATTACAAGTGCCGTCTTGAATCCCCATCACCTATTTAACACATCCTCCCACCCACCTCCCCTCTAGTAACCATCAGTTCATTCTCTATAGTTGAGATTCTGTTTATTGATTTTTGTCTTTTTCCCCCCATGTTTGTTTGTTTTGTTTCTTAAATTCCACATATGAGTGAAATCGTATGGTATTTGTCTTTCTCAGACTTATTTCGTTTAGCATAATACACTCCAGCTCTATCCATGTCATTGCAAATGGCAAGATTTCATTCTTTTTTATGGCTGAGTAATATTCTAGTGTGTGTGTGTGTGTGTGTGTGTGTGTGTGTGTCACATCTTTATCCATTCATCAGTTGATGGACATTTGGGCTTTTTCCATAATGTGGCTATTGTTAATAATGCTATAAACAATTATAAACATAATAACGCTATAAACAAGTGCATATATCCCTTCGAATTAGTATTTTTGTATCCTTTGGGTAAATACCTACTAGTACAATTGCTGGATTGTAGGGTAATTCTATTTTTAACTTTTTTGAGGAAACACCATACTGTTTTCCAGAGTGGCTGCACCAGTTTGCATTCCTACTAACAATGTAAGAGGCTTCCCCTTTTTCCACATCCTTACCAACACCTATCAGAATATACATATTTTAAATCTTCCTAAACTCAATAAGACAGCTCAAATTTTTAAATGGACAAAATATTTGAATATAAATTTACAAAGCCGATATACAAATAGCTAATAAGCAGATAAAAAGATTCTCAACATCACTGGTTATTAGGGAAACACACATTAAAACCACAATGAGGTAGCACTACAATATCAGAATGACCATAATTTTAAAAAGACTGATAATACCAAGCATCTGCAAAGATGTGGAGCAACTGGAACTTACATTCTACAGAAGGGAATGTAAAGTGATTCAATGTACTTTGAAAAACTAGCAGTTTATTACAATTTCAACTAAGGAAAATAAAAACACATGTTCACACAGAGTGTTATACATAAATATTCATAGCAGGTTTATTCACAAGAGACAAAAATGTGATATGACCCATGTGTCCATCAAATGGTAACTGGATAAACAACAGGTAAGTCTATCCATACAATGTAACACTATTCAGTAATAGAAAGAATGAACTACAGATACAGGCAACAACATGGATGAACCTCCAAATCACTATATTAACTGACAGAAATGAGACACAAAGAGTACACTATGTGACCCCATTTATATAAAATTTTAGAAAAAGCAAACTAATTTAGAGTTACTCAAACAAATCAGTGATTGGCTGGGGTCAGGATCAGATAGAGAGATAAAATGCAAAGGGGCATGAGAAATCTTTGGGGTGATGGGGATATTCTGTATCTTGAGTATGGTGGCAGTTTCACAGGCATATAGAACTGTCAAAACTCATCAAAATTTACTCTTTAATGGGTGTAGTTGGTTGTATATAAAATATTTCTCAATGAGAATTTTTTTTAAGAAGTAACCCAGAGTTCTGGGGGAAGCAAGCTTAAATAAATAATTCATAAGTAAACTAAAAAATAAAGAACCCACTAGGGGATTTTAACAGGAGTCTGAAAATAACACCTGGCACAATTAATGAACTTGAAGAAAGTATCCAAATGGAAACTCAAATAGAAAAATGGGTAAAAAAGAACCAAAGAGAGGCTCTGCGTGGTTAAGCTTCTGACTTCAGCTCAGGTCATGATCTCATGGTTTCTGAGTTCAAGCCCTGCATTGAGCTCTCTGCTCTCAGTGCAGAGCCTGCTTCAGATCCTCTGTCTCCCTCTCTGCCCCTCCCCTGCTTGTGCTCTCTCTCTTTCTGTCTCTATTTCTCTCTCAAAAAACATTAAAAAGGGGCGCCTGGGTGGCTCAGTCGGTTGGGCGGCCGACTTCAGCTCAGGTCACGATCTCGCGGTCCGTGAGTTTGGGCCCCGCATCGGGCTCTGTGCTGACAGTTCGGAGCCTGGAGCCTGCTTCGGATTCTGTGTCTCCCTCTCTCTCTGCCCCTCCCCTGTTCATGCTCTGTCTCTCTCTGTCTCAAAAATAAATAAATGTTGAAAAAAATTCTAAAAAAAAAAAAAAGAAATTCTGAAGCTGAAACATACAGTAACTGAAATGAAAAATTCACTAGAGGAATTCAACAATAGCTTTAAATAGGCAGACGAAAGAAAAGGGAACTTGAAGATAGAACAATACAAATTATTGAGTGTGAGAGACAGAAAGAAAAAGATGAAAGGAAAGTAAAATGAGCCTGTGACCTTTTGGACACCTTCAGGCCAACTGACATATGCATTGTGGGAGTCTAAGAATGAAATGAAAGAGAAAAATGGGAAGAGAGAAGATTTGAAAAATAATGGCTGAGAATGTCCCAAATTTGATGAAAGACATGAATATAAACATCTTGGAAGAGACTCACACTACTACACTATGACCCAGCAATCACACTACTAAGTATGTACCTAAGGGATACAGGTGTGCTGTTTCGAAGGGGCACATGCATCCCAGTGTTTATAGCAGTGCTATAAACAATAGCCAAAATATGGAAAGAGCCCAAATGTCCATCGACAGATGAATGGATAAAGAAGATGTGGTGTATATATATATATATATTACTTGGAATATTACTTGGCAATCAAAAAGAATGAAAGCTTGCCATTTGCAACAACATGGATGGAACTAGAGGGTATTATGCTAAGCGCAATAAGTCAGTCAGAGAAAGACAAATATCATATGACTTCACTCATATGTGGAATTTAAGATACAAAACAGATGAACATAAGGGAAGGGGAGTGAAAATAATATAAAAACAGGGAGGGGACAAAACATAAGTGACTCTTAAATACAGAGAACAAACCGAGGGTTGCTGGAAGGGCTGTGGGGGAGATGGTCCAAATGGGTAAGGGGCATTAAGGAAGACCCTTGTTGGGATGAGCACTGGGTGTTATACATGGGAGATGAATTACTGGAATCTACTCCTGAAATCATTATTGCACTAAATGCTAACTAACTTGGATGTAAATTAAAAATTAATTAATTAATTAAAAAAAGAAGAGATTCACATTGAGACACAATATAAGCAAACTTTTGAAAGACAAAGACAAAGAATCTTGAAGGTAGCAAGAGAGAAGTGACACATCATATCCAAGGGATTCCCAATGAGATTATTAGCAAATTTCTCATCAGAAACTTAGGAGGCCAAAATGTAATGGGCCAATATATTCAAAGTGCTAAAAGAAAAGAAAAATTCAGAGCACCTGGGGACTCAGTCAGTTGAGTGTCTAACTTCAGCTTCTGGTCGTGATCTCATGGTTCATGAGTTAGAGGCCCACATTGTGCTCTGTACGGACAGCTCGGAGCCTGTAGCCTGCTTCAGATTCTGTGTCTCCCTCTCTCTGTGCCCCTCCCCAGCTTGCACTCTGTCTCTCTGTCTCTCTCAAAAATAAATGACCCTATGATCCAGCAATTGCACTACTGAGTATTTACCCAAGGAATACAAAAACACTAATCCAAAGGGATACATGCACCCCTACAATAGCAGCATTATCAACAATAGGCAAATTATGGAAGCAGCCCAGGTGTCCATCTATAGATGAATGGGTGAAGAGGATGTGGTATGTATATATATACACACACACACACACACACATACACATATATACATATATATATATATATATACACACACACTCAAACACATATATATACATATATGTACACACACACACACACACACACACACTGGGATATTACTCAGCTATAAAAAAAGAATGAAATCTTGCCATTTGTAATGACATGGAAGGAGCTAGAGAGTATAATGTTAAGCAAAATAAGTTAGTCAACAAAAGACAAATACCATATGATTTCACTCATATGTATAATTTAAGAAACAAAACAAATGAGCAAGGAGGGGGAAGAAGAGAGAGAGAAACCAAGAAATAGACTCTTAATTATAAAGAACAATCTGATGATTATCAGAGGGGAGATGGGTAGGGGGATGTGTGAAAGTGGTGATGGAGATTAAGGAGTGCACTTGTTGTGATGAGTACCAGGTGTTATATGTAAGTGTAGAATCACTTATCTGAACACACACCTGAAACTAATATTTCACTGTGTATTAACTAACTGGAATTAAAATAAAAACTTAAAATGTCAAAAAAAAAATTCAGACTCTTAACTACAGAGAACAAACTGATGGTTTCCAGAGCGGAGGTTAGTGGAGAGATGGGTGAAATAAGTGATGGGGATTAAAGGTCCACTTATCATGATGAGCACTGTGTAATGTATTACTGAATCACAATATTGTATACCTGAAACTAATATAACACTGTATGCTAACTATACTGTAATTAAAAATTTTAAAGAAGAAAAGAAAATACCAGGCCCACCTGGCTTTAATGGTGAATTCTTCCAAATATTTACGGCAGAAATAATACCAAATTTACACAATCTCTTCCAGAGAACAGAAAAAAAAGAGGGAACACTTCTAAGCTCAGTTTTTAAAAGCAGCGAAACATTGATACCAAAACCTAAAAACAGAAAAAGAAAAATTACAAAAAGAACAATTATAAGCCAGCATCTCCCTTGGGAGTGGGGGGACAGTATCTCCTTTGACTATGGATGTAAAAATCCTTTACAAATATCAATAAATAGGATTCCAGGGATATAAAAAAAAAAAAAAACAACTCATGATACATCTTAAGCAAGAGTGGCTTATTCCAGAAATAAAAGGATAGTTTAACATTTAAAAATTCCATCAGTATGATTAACATTAACAGAATAAAAAAATGGTGAGAAAGTACAATCATTAGAATAGGTGAAGAAAGCTCATTTGATAAAACCAAATATACTTTTCATGATTTTAGAAAAAAAATCAACAAAGTAGAAATGAAAACATCCTTGATCTTAAAAAGATTACCTACTAATAAACCCTATAGCTACATCATTAGCAACGGTGAAATAGGCACAGCTTTCTCCCCAAGGTCAAAGACAGGATGAGGATATCCACAACCATGTATTCACCATTGTGCTAAAGGCCCTAGACAGTGCTATAAAATCAGAAAGGGAAACAAAAGGCATAACATTCAAAACAAAAGTAAGATGTTTTTCATTTATATATTGTAAGATATAGGTTTATATCATATATATGATTGCAAAGAATATTTATATTATATGTATATGATTGTAAAGGCAGAAATCCAAAAATACATCAACTACTAGAATCAATAAGTGAAGCTTATTGATAAGCTCTCTAGATATAAGGTCAACACATTTTAAAAAATCACATTTCTATATACCAGCAAAAAACAATCAGAAAATTTAATTTTTAAAAATATCCCTTACAGCAGAATAAAAATATCTGGGAACAAATTTAAGAAAAATTACATAAGGCTAATATCGAAAACTACAGAATATTGCAAGTTCATACTATAGAGAGTAATTAAAAATGACCTAAATAAATGCAGAGCTATCTATCATGTTTATGAATCAAAAGCATGAATATTGTGATGTCAGTTTCTCCCAATTTGATGTGTAGATTCAGTGCAAACCCAATCAAAAGTCCAGCAGGAATATTTGGTGGATACTGACAGGCTGAATCTCAGGTTTATATGGAAATACAAAGAACCTAAAACAGCCATGACAATCTTAAAGACGAAAAAGTTGGAAGACTTATGCTATCAGAATTCAAGACTTGCACAATTAAGACTGGTGTGTTGGTACAAGGATAGACAAACAGACCAATGTAACAAATCAGAGTCTATAAATGCACCTCTACATACAGACTCACTTGGTTTATAACAAAAGTATCAGTACAATTCGGCAGGGAAATAATAGTCTTTTTCATTAGATGGTGCTTCAAAAATTACAAATTCATAAGAAAAAACAGTAAACCCTACCTTACACCAAACCTAAAAATTAATTCAAGGTGGATCACAGACCTTAATGTAAAAATAAATCTCTAGAAGAAAACAAAGGAAAGTAATTTCACAACTTTGGGGTAGGCAAAGATTCCTTAAACATGACAAAAAAAAAAGTGCTAACTTTAAAAGACAAAGTTGATAAATTTGACTTCATTAAACTCAGAACTTCTATTATCAAAACACATCAGGAAATTGAATAGGCAAATTACAAACTGAGAGAATATGTTTGTAGTCTGTATGTCTGATACATCTGATAAAGGATTGTATCCATGATATACAAAAGGTAAAAAAGGAAACTAAACATACATGTACCTTATAATGCAGCAATTCCACTTCTAAGTATATCCTCCCCAAAATAACATATTGAGTGTGTGTGTCTATAAAAATTTGTTCAGGAATGTTTATAGCAGCTCTATTTCTAATAGTCAAAAACTAGCAATATTCTGAACATCATCCATCAAAAGGTAAATGGGGGGTGGGGGGGGCGCGTCTGGGTGGCTCAGTTGGTTGAGCGGCTTCAGCTCAGGTCATGATCTCATGGTTCATGGGTTTGAGCCCCGCATTGGGTTCTGTGCTGACAGCTCAGAGCCTGGAGCCTGTTTCAGATTCTGTGTCTCCCTCTTTCTCTGCCCCTCCTCCACTCACGCTCCCTGTGTCTCCAAAATAAATAAATATTTTGAAAAAAATTTTTCAAGGTAAATGGGGGGCAACTGGGTGGCTTAGTCGGTTAAGTGTCCAACTCTTGATTTTGGCTTAGGTCATGATTTCACACTTCATGAGATCAAGCCCCATGTTGGTCTCTGTGCTGACAGCATGGAATCTGCCTGGGATTCTCCCTCTCTCTCCTTCTTTTTCTGCCCCTCTCCCACTCACACTCACCCTCTCTTTAAAAAAATAAATAAATGGATAAACAAATTGTGGTATATTCATACAATGGAACATGACACAATAATAAAAAAAGAATAAACTACTGAAATATACAACATAGATAAATCTCCAAAATATTACCCAAAAGATGATTTGCATTTATCCAAAAGATTATAAATGCAAAAGTACAACCTACAGATTACATTTATATAAAACTCAAGAACCAGCAAACTAATTTATGTGACAGTAGACAAAAAAGTTACCTCTGGGAGATGGGATATCAACTGGGAGGTAATAAAAGAGACTTCCCTCAGGGGCTAAAGATGTTCTGTATCTTGACCTGGGTAGTGGTTACACAAGCATATAACATCTGTAAAAATACACACATGCTGAAGAAGGGAGCAGGATGGTGGTGCTGGGCAGTGACAGCGAAGAGGACTTGGTCAGCTATGGGATGGACCTGGAGCCGCTGGAAGATGAAAGACCAAAGAAACCAATTCCTCTTCAGGATCAGACTGTCAGAGATGAAAAAGGAAGGTATAAACAGTTTCATGGGGCCTTTAGTGGAGGTTTCTCTGCTGGGTACTTCAACATTGTTGGCTCAAAAGATGGATGGACGCCCTCTTCCTTCATGTCTTCATGACAGAACAGAGCAGACAAATCTGTTCTTGATCCTTAAGACTTTATAGAAGAAGAGGATCTTACTGAATTTAGGATAGCACCTAAAGCGATTGTCACCATGGATGATTTTGCTTCCGAAACCAAAGATAGAATATGAGAAAAGGCCAGGCAGTTAGCAACTGCTACTCCCCTATTCCTGGGGCTACTCTCCTTGATGACCTCATAACACCAACAAAATTATGTACTGGTTTTGAATTGCTAAGAAAAATGGGTTGGAAGGAAGGACAAGGAATTGGCCCTCGAGTAAAGAGAAGACCTCACTGACAAAAACCTGATCCTGGAGTAAAAATCTATGGCTGTGCGTTACCCCCTGGAGGCTCTGAAGGATCTGAGGATGAAGACAATGACTATGTGCCTGAAAATGTGACCTCTGCACCCAAAGACATCACACCTGTGGATTTCACACCTAAAGATAACGTGCATGGATTGGCTTACAAGGGCCTGGATCCCCACCAAGCATTGTTTGGAACCTCAGGAAAACATTTTAATCTTTTCAGTGCAGGACCTGAGGGAGCCCGCGATCTCCTTGGAGAGACTGGAGTGAATAAAGGAAGAAAACTGGGAATTTCAGGCCAGGCTTTTGGTGTTAGTGCCCTGGGAAGAGGAAGATGATGACATCTATGTCACAGAAACTTTATCCAAATATGACACCATTTTGAAAGATGAGGAGCCTGGAGATGGACTCTATGGCTGGACAGCACCCAGGCAGTATAGAAGTCAGAAAGAATCAAAGAAAGATCTTCGATACATTAGCAAAATTTTGGATGGATTTTCCTTGGCTTCTAAACCTTTATCTTCTAAAAACACTTCCCCACCACCTGAATCGCCAAGAGACTATCAACCAGTACATTATTTCAGACCTGTGGTAGCTGAAACCTTAGAGAACACCCACTTAATTCAGGTATTGTCAGAGTCAGCTGGAAAGCCAATGCTTAACCCAGGGACACACAGTAGGCACCAACTGAATGCCTCCAAGTGGGTGGAGTTGCTGGGAGAAACACCCATTCAAGGCTCATCTACTTCAGTGTTAGAGTTTCTGTCCCAAAAAGATAAAGAGAGAATCAAAGAAATGAAGCATGTAACTGACCTTAAAGCAGCTCAACTCAAGGCCAGGATTCTGGCCCAGAAGGCCTCAAGCAACAGACCCCAGCCCTCCTCTCTGGATGTCGGGCCCTGCTCATGGCACATGGCATTGAGTGGTAGGACAGCCATCACAAGAGCCAGCAACTTCAAACCTTTCGTGAAGATCCAGAAAAACAAAAACTATAAGAAGAGTTTTTAGTAAATAGGAAACGGGAATCTAATTTAATAAATAGGAATCTTCCAGAAAGATGCCCTGGAATGTTGTCTGAACCCCAGTATGACAGAATGGGAGCGAGGCCACGAGCGGGATAAGTTTGCTTGGGCAGCCCTGCTGTATGTGTCTTCCCATTTGACCTTGTCCTCCAGGTTCATGCATGCCAAGGAGGAGGACGATTCAGATCAAGTGGAAGTCCCTCAAGACCAAGAGAATGATGTCAATGACAAGCAGTCAGCTGTGAAGCTGAAGCCGTTCGGGAAGCTTACCCGAGACACATCTGAGTGGCATCCTGACAAGCTTCTGTGTAAGGTTTCATGTCCCTGACCCTTATCCAGATTCAACTTTGGTTGGCTTACCAAGAGTGAAATGTGACAAATTCTCAGTCTTCAACTTTCTGACACTCCCAGAGACCACTTCCTCACCTACAACTCAAGCAGCAAGTGAAAAAGGGCCGTAACAATGAGGTCCTGACAAATCACAAAAACCATCAAGATGGGATACATCTAAATAAGAAAAGAAAAAAGATCCCATTAGTGAATTTTTAAGTTTGGCTAGATCAAAAGTTGGTCCACCTAAACAAGAGTCCAGCTCTTTAGTAATCAAAGAGGAAGAGCATGTGATGGAATCACTCTCAAATAAGAATGTAAGCAAAGGTGTGGATTCACAGACTGAAGGAGAAGGGAGCCGCCCATCCATGGACTTATTTAAGGCCATCTTTGCCAGCTCCTCCGATGAGAAGTCCTCATCCTCTGAGGATGAGCAAGGCGACAATGAGGATGATCAGGCAGGTACCAGGGAGGCTGACTTCAAAAGCTCCCAAGAGACTGACTGAATGGAAACATAATCCATGGCACATGCTAGTGAGCTGGCAGCCCTCCAGGAGCCCGCACCTTCCTTTCTGATACAAAAGATGCAGATAGATGAAAGAGAAGTGTTCGGCCCACAACTACGTCCCATCTTCTGGCCCAATGTTCATCAGAAACTTGAGGCACCTCAGAAAGAGAAACATAAAAAAAAAAAAAAAAAAGAAAGAAAAACAGAAGACCAAGAAAGAGCACAGATGGAGGAAAGAGAAGAAAAAGAAACACCGGAAGCACAAATACAAAGTCAAGCAAAAGAATAAAAATTCGGAGAAGAGCAGTAGTTCTGAGAGTACCAACAGCAGTGACAGCCCGAGTGGTGAAGAAGGGACTGTAGACCTGTCACCCCACGAACTGCTGAGAAGGCTGAAAAGTCTTCCACTAAGGCGGCAGCAATTGAATTCTGCCCTGGCCTGTCCCAGTACCAGATATTCTCCATGATGGAAGCTCGTTGATTGCTAAGTTAATACATTGTACAGTTTGTATTTATATGTAAATTCATGCTTTAAAATAATTTTTAAAACCTTGACATTTCAAAGGCTGCTTTGGAAGGTTGCAGAAATTGATTTCTATTTTTAACCTCAGTGTCAGAGGAAATAATTCAGACTGTACAGTTTAATTAAAATGGAATTTTTCTAAAAAAATACATACATGCTTAAGATTTATCTTACTACATGCAAATTAAACTCTAATTTTAAAAAGTATGGACCAGCAGTTTACATATTATTTGGCACGTTGCATTCACAAGCTCTGTGCACCACACTCTTTGGTATCAGGGCATTTAAAAATGAAATCTTCTTAACCTATTAGAAACACCACATAGAATAGTGGCTGAGTTTGGGTTTGAGAGTCAATCCTTCAACAAAAATTTGCTCAGCTCCTTATTATGTGCCAGGCTGTATTATGCATAGTGTTATAATAAACAGTAAGTAATATAGCCAAGAGCTCAAACTCACAGGAATCAGAGTCTAGTGGGAGATACAAATGACAAAATTTAAATAATGTAAGAGTAAGTACTACAATGAAAAATAAGCCGGGACAATTGAACACAGAGTGAGGCAGCTATTTGGAAAGTATTCTCTGAGATTACATTCGAACAGAGACCTGCATGATATAAAGAAGACAGACATGGTAATATTTAATGGAAAATTAAGTCTTAGGTCTTTAATTTTCTATTCTGAAAATTGGGCAAGACTTAATTTCTCTGAGTCTTAGTTTCATCATCAGTAAAATGGGAATCATGCAACTCCATGTTAAATGAGAGAACAGATGTAAAGTGCTAACACAGTATTTGACATACCATATGGACACAATAATAATTGCTTGAACCACTGAATAAGATACAAGCAGAATGAATGCATCAGTACTATAGGGTATAGATTTTTTCTTATTCTTCTATATATACAGTGTAGGTGTTCCATAAGCATTTGAGGTTCTGTGTATTTGAATACAACACTTGTTTTGCAATGAGTTCCTTCTAATACAGCTCTAGCACATAAAAATAAAGCATGGAAAAATGAGGAAGCTGGAGAACAAGAATTGGCTAAGGAAAGCAGTGGAAATTCCAAGGGACAGATTCAGAGTAATTATTCAAAACAGTTCATTTGCTCAAGTTCTGGTCATGGGATGCAAAATTGAGATGAGTCAGATAACAAGCTAAACAATTAAATAGCCATAGTTGAATCTAAACTTATGCACACATTTTGGACATCTTTGTTTATCCTGTTTCCTTTATCTATAATACACACCCTCTCTACATTCCCATCCCGCCACTTGTGATTCCTAGAAAGCACTGTGCTTTCTCAAGCCTCTCTACCTCTTTGGTAGTTCCACCTTAGGTTGAATTCCCCTTCTAATTTCTACAAGGTCCTTGTGCCCAAGCCAGAGATGTTATTAGGAAACCTTGGCCTCCATATCTGTATGGGTTGGTTAGGTGTCTCTCATCTGGGATCACATTTCTCATCTCCAATAGCAACTCAGTATTTCTTGAGTGACTGTTACATAAAAGCACTTTGTAAACAGTGGGTGTTTGGGAATATTCCCAGAATCCACAGCATACTATTTACACAGAAAGCACCCTCTGGTGGTGAAAGAGGGTGACCATACTTCTACGTCACCAAGATGTGCTTCCCATACTCTGAGCTTTCAGAGAGCTTTAAAGATCATGTTATGGACACAAAAAAAGCCATGGTGACTTGTACGCTGATGTACCTATTGCCAAAAAATAATTTTTCTTGAGTGAAATGTTTCCTGCTCTTCTAACTACTCCCATTGTTTTTACCCTCTTCCCTATTTCCTCTCATCCTCACTTCTTAAGCCCTTTCTCCTACATTTCAACTAGTCCATTTGAAAACACAGTTCTAGTTGGCATTTGTTTTGTTTTGACAGCCCTGAGAGCATCCAAATTTCCTTTTGAAATGCATACATCCAGACTGTGTGTAATCTTGGTGGGAAAGTAATTCCTAGTGACCACATTCCATTACTGAAGCTGAAGGAAACAGATCCTTGCCCTCTTTAACTCAACAGGGTCAGGGGCCAGGTATGTGACCCAAACTTAGTTATCAGATGCTCTTTCTTGGGCTCAGACTGTTAAGCCAGTGTCAGAAACAACAGAAAACTCTGGAAGATGTGCACTGCAGGTATGGCATGCCCTCCTCACTATCCTGCTTTACAATAAGTGCCAGCATTCCTAATGCCCTCCACAGCCCCTTGATTCTTGCCCATTTCCAAGTCTGAGTCTCCCAGCTCCCTTACTCCGTAAGCTTCCTAACAGTCTTCCAATAACTCCCTTCTCCTTATCTCAAGCCATTACCTGTGGTCTTGTCTGCTTATAAGTTTGTAAAACAACCAAAAGACCAGTGTGGTGGCATAAAATGAGGCTATACATCCTCCCATTCCATCATCAGAGAATAAACTTGAGCATTAAGGAAAAACACTTAAATCCTAGCTTCAGTTAGTCAGGTAGCTTAAGCAGAGCTACGTGCAGTTAAGGTGAGGGTCCTTTTAAATGCAAATCAGAAAAAGAAAGGGGCAAATGCCAGTAGGAAAATTAGACATTTCTAATGTAGATTAGATTGGGAGTCCTAGAATAGAAATCAATCCTCATAGTAGCATACTAATTTGAGGTATTTTAGAGGAGACCAGCTGCAGCTGGGAGGCACTCAATGGACTCCCCTTGTTCTCCCCCACTTTACAGAACCTCTCTCTCTGCAAAGACAAATGGAGGAGAAAAGAAGGACCAAATGTATACTCCAATGAAGATATTATGCAAGAGAATTTATGAGACAAAAAAAGAAACTAGGGGTTAAAACTCTTCTTTTGTGGGTTGAAGAGTGGCTTGTCCAAAAGACAAAGAAACAAGGAGAATCTCTCCTGGATACTCTATCACCTTGTGGCTTAGCAGTTAGGTCTAGCTCTGCTCTTGTACAGAGCAAGGGAAAAAGTTAAGTAGACCAAAAGCCAAATTCCTGCTCCCTGCCCACAGACTCTTTATCATCTTGGAACATAGGGAGAAGAATATATTTGATACAGGGAAACAGAGTCAACATGACTGCTGACAACTTATCAAGTCTTTTATGGATCATGCCTTTGCTGTATCAAAAAAGTCATTGCCACATCTAAGGTCATTGAGATTCTCTCCTCTGTTGTCCTCCAGGAATTTTATAGCTTCATACTTTCTATTTGGGTCTATTATCCATTTTAGGTTAATTTTTGTGATGGGTATAATGTCTGTGTCTAGATTCTTTTCTGCGTGTGAATGACCAGTTGTTCTGGCACCATTTGTGGAAGAAACTATCTTTGCCCCATTGTATTGCTTTTGTTCCTTTGCCAAAGATGAGTTGCCTATATTTATATGGGTCTATTTCTGGGCCCTCTATTCTGTGTCACTGATCTATTTGTCTAGTCTTTTGCCAATACCACACTGTCTTACTGTAGCCTTATAGTAAGTCTTGGAGCTAGACACTGTCAGTTGTCCAACTTTGTTCTTTTTCTTTCTTTATTTTAGAAAGAGAGAAAGCATGAGCAGGGGATGGGGGAGAGGGAGAAGGGGGAGGGAGGGAGAGATAGAGAGAATTGAGAGAGAGAGAGAGAGAGAGAGAGAGAGAGAGAGAGAGAGAGAGAGAATCTTAAGCAGGCTCCATGCTCAGTGTGGATCCTGATACAGGGCTTAATCCCACAAGCCTGGAATCATGACCTGAGCTGAAATCAAGAGTCAGATGCTCAACCAAGTGAGTCATCCAGGTGTTCCCAACTTTGCACTTTTTCATTTTTTTAAACATTTTTATTTATTTTTGAGACAGAGACAGACAGAGCATGAGCAGGGGAGGGGCAGAGAGAGAGGAAGACACAGAATCTGAAGCAGGCTCCAGGCTCTGAGCTGTCAGCACAGAGCCTGACATGGGGCTCGAACTCACAGACTGTGAGATCATGACCTGAGCTGAAGTTGGACGCTTAACTGAGTGAGCCACCCAGGCGCCCCACTTTGCTCTTTTTCAACACTGAATGGGCTCTTCTGAGTCTTTTGCCTCTTCATATGGACTTTAGAATCAGTTTGTTGATACCCACCAAATTAATTGCTTGTATTTTAATGGGATTGCATTAAATCTACATATAGATCAAGTTAAGGAGAACTGACATGATAACATTGCATCAGCCTATCCATGAACATGTAATCGCTCTGTTTATTTAGTTCTTGATTTCTTTCATCACAGTTTTGTGCTTTTCCTTATATAGATATTTTACTTATTTTGTTAGATTTATACCTAAGTACTTCATTTTGAGGGTGTTAATATAAATGGCATTGTGTTTTTTTATTTCAAATTCCATTTGCTCATTGCTAGTATATGGAAAAGTGACTGATTTTTGTATATTAATCTTGTATCTGGCAACCTTGATATAACCACTGAGTAGTTCCAAGGGTTTTGTTTTGTCAATTTGTTTGGATTTTCTACATACATGATCGTATCATCTGCAAACAAAAAGTTTTATTTCTTCCTTTCCAATCAGTATACCTTTTCTTGTATTATTGCATTAACTAGGACTGCCAGTACAACAGAAAAGAAGTGGTGAGAGGCAACATCCTTGCCTTGTTCCTAATCTTAGTAGGAAAGCGTCTAGTGTTTTACCATTAAGTATGATGTTAGCTGTAGGTGTTTTGTAGGTGTTCTTTGTCAAATTGAAGATGTTCCCCTCTATTGCCAGTTTGCTGAGAGTTATTATCATGAACGAGTATTGGATTTTGTCAATTTTTTTCCTGTATCTATTTAAATGATTATGTGATTTTCCTTCTTTAGCCTACCGATATGATGGATTACATCAATTGATTTTTTCATTTTATTTATTTTTTAAATTCACATCCAAGTTAGTTAGCATATAGTGCAACAATGATTTCAGGAATAGATTCCTTAATGCCGCTTACCCATTTAGCCCATCCCTCCTCCCACAACCCCTCCAGCAACCCTCTGTTCTCTATGAGTCTCTTCTCTTTTGTCCCCCTCCCTATTTTTACATTATTTTTACTTCCCTTCCCTTATGTTCATCTGCTTTTTATCTTAAAGTCCTCATATGAGGGGAGTCATATGATTTTTATCTTTCTCTGACTAATTTCGCTTAGCATAATACCCTCTAGTTCCATCCACGTAGTTGCAAATGGCAAGATTTCATTCTTTTTGATTGATTGCCAAGTAATACTCCATTGTATATATATACACCACATCTTCTTTATCCATTCATCCACCAATGGGCATTTGGGCTCTTTCCATACTTTGGCTATTGTTGATAGTGCTGCTATAAACATGGGGGTGCATGTGGTCCTTCAAAACAGAATTCCTGTATCCCTTCAGTAAATATCTAGCAGTGCAATTGCTGGGTCATAGGATAGTTCTATTTTTAATTTTTTGAGGAAACTCCACACTGTTTTCCAGAGTGGCTGAACCAGCTTGCATTGCCACCAACAATGCAAAAGAGATCCTCTTTCTCTGCATCCTTGCCAACATCTGTTGTTGCTTGAGTTGTTAGTGTTAGCCATTCTGACAGGTGTGAGGTGGTATCTCATTGTGGTTTTGATTTGTATTTCCCTGATGATGAGTGATGTGGAGCATTTTTTTATGTGTTGGTTGGCTATGTGGATGTCTTCTTTGGAGAAGTGTCTATTCATGTCTTTTGCCCATTTCTTCACTGGATTATTTGTTTTTTGGGTGTTGAGTTTGATAAGTTCTTTATAGATTTTGGATACTAACCCTTTATCGGATGTCATTTGCAAATATCTTCTCCCATTCTGTCAATTGCCTTTTAGTTTTGCTGATTGTTTCCTTTGTTGTGCAGAAGTATTAATTTCTTCATTAAATGTTTTCTTGTAAAACTCACAGTTAACCCATTTGGGCTTGGCATTTTCTGCTTTGGAAGGTGATTACTAATTCACTTTCTTTAATAGATAGAGACCTATACAGAGTATCTATTCTTCCTTCTGTTTTTCTCCATATTGACCCCCAAGTTTTGAAGGATTTTAACCTACCACTATCTTTTCCATTTTTTCAAACCCCAAGAACACAGACCACATTAAGGAAATAAAATTCCAAACAAGAAATACATTTTGGGGCACCTGGGTGGCTCAGTTGGATAAGTGTCCAACTTTGGCTCAGGTCATGATCTTGTGGTTCAAGAGTACAGCCCCACATCAGACTCTCTGCTGTCAGAGCAGAGCCCACTTTGGATCCTCTTTCCCCCTCTTTCTGCCCCTCCCCCACTTGTGCACACACTCTCTCTCTCTCTCTCTCTCTCTCTCTCTCTCTCTCTCTCTCTCAAAAACAAATAAACATTAAAAAAAGAAACACATATGTTAGTTATACCATGCAGTCTCATTATTTATGTGGTTTTCCTTTAAAAATACAACACATACCCAGTATTCAAATAGTTATCAGTCATTTCAGCAGTCAAAAGAAGCCTGAAAGAGGGGCACCTGGGTGGCTCAGTCCATTAAGCATCCGACTTCAGCCCAGATCATGATCTCAAGGTTCCTGAGTTTGAGCCCCACATCAGGCTCTGTGCTGACAGTTCAGAGACTGAAGCCTGCTTCAGATTCTGTGTTTCCCTCTCCTCTGCCCCTCTCCCACTCACACTCTGTCTCTCTCTCAAAAATAAAAACATTAAAAAAATTAAAAAAAAAAAAAAGAAGCCTGAAAGATATGGCAATTTGATTGCTCTTTGAAGCTGGTATGTGATGGTAGTTCAGTTCATCAATGAGTGATACTGGCTGATACCTCAACTGGTAGATCTTAATAATTTGATTTCTAGTACTTGGTGAAATCGAATTACCAGGCACTAGTCTAGACAAACAAATAGGCAATAATAATGTAGCGCGATTAAATGCCATAGGATGCTATAAGAGAAAAAAAAAAAAGAAAAGAAGACTATCTAGTCTTGGGAACTCAAAGAAAGCTTCTTAGAGGAAGTGAAATCAAAGCTGAGACCTATGGAGGGATTATAAGGACAGAGGGAATAGAAGAAGAGCAAACCATGCAGAAAATGTGCAAAGACCACTTCAAGCCGTACACATGGTGGAACATGAGCAAGTTGGGGTAGTGGGGAGATGAGTATTAGGAAATAAAGCTGAAGAGGTAAGGAGGATCTGTAATGATTCCTTGCATCATTCTTAAATCAATGAGAAATTACTGAAGGATGATAAGCTAAGGATTGAGATGATCATATTTACATATTATAAAGATTACTCCAACTGCAGTGTAGCTAATAGACTAGAGGAAGGAATGATTAAAAGTAGCAAAGCAACTCTTTAGAAGACTCTTTCAAGGAAGGACTAAACCCTTCCTATTCAAAATGATGTCAATGGAACAGCAGCAGCAATGACAGCATCACCTGGAAGCTTGCAAGTGCAGCCCCAACCCAGATCTACTGAATCAGAATCTGCATTTATAACATCCCAGATGATTTGTGGGTAGAGTAGTTTGAGAAGCCACTGGCCTAAACTGCACTGAAGATGCAAAAATAAAGAAGTAAACACATTTGAGGCACCTGGGTGGCTCAGCCAGTTAGGCTTCCGACTTTGGCTCAGGTCAAGGTCTCAGGGGTCGTGAGTTCTGTGCTGTCAGCACAGACCCTGGAGCCTGCTTTGGATTCTGTGTCTCCCTCTCCTTCTGCCCCTCCCTGCTCATGCTCTGTCTCTGTCTCTCTCTCTCTCAACAATAAAAAACAAAACAAAATTTTTTTTTAAAAGTAAACAAATTCCTATTTGGAGGAAGACATGATAGTACTTAGCATAACCAATGATTGCATAGGGTGGGGAAGAAAGAGAAATCCTAGGCTTATCTAGATAAAGCTGAACAAGGATAAGAGTTCAGCTAAGTTGACTGGTTAGAAAGGATGAAGTCTCTGGAGCTGCAAACATGGGGAGTCTGAACACTGTTATGAGCTTTTTTTTTTTTTTAATTTGTTTTTCTTAATGTTTTTATTTATTTTTGAGACAGAGAGAGACAGAGCATGAGCAGGGAAGGGGCAGAGAGAGAGGGAGACACAGAATCGGAAGCAGGCTCCAGGCTATGAGCCATCAGCACAGAGCCCAATGTGGGGCTCAAACTCACAGACTATGAGATCATGACCTGAGCCGAAGTCAGACGCTCAACCAACTGAGCCACCCAGGCGCCCCATGTTACGAGCTTTTCCACCATGAACCACACTGGGCGGTCGCATAAAAGATTTGGAGAATGCTGGGAAAGTCTCTTTATTGTGCAAAACTTGGGAGAGGGAACAGCAGCCCTTGCTATAGGGAGACAATAGCTTGCTAGGACTCTGCACTATCAGTGAGGGAACAAAAGCCTTAATTTGCAGCAGACAAAAACTGTCACTTTTAGGGTTCTTAGGAAAACCCACTGCAGCAAGAGAAGAGAACAGCAGAAAAAAAATCTATCCCAGGTACAGAGGCTGAAAACTGTCTTGGGCTCAGAACTGTGCTTGTGGAGGCAGGAGCACTAAGAAAACTACATCCCCAAGACCCAGGATCATGGTGACTGCCTAAGACTGAGCTTAATTAGAACAAAGAACATCTCCACCTCAACCACCAATCCTTACTGCCAGTTAACTAGCATCTAGCAATAAGTAAGACAAAGAGAAAATATAAATGTGAGAATGGAGAAAAATTAAAAGGAAACCTCTGGTAAACCACTCCTACCCAAATCACAAACTATGGCTAGGGAAATTTTAAGCTTGTGTCAGTAATCTCAAAACACAGCCCAACCACTAACCCTACGCTCAAGGCCTGGTAGGATAGACATGCCTATTTCCAGGCACACAGACTTTTATCTCAGTGTCTAATCCTACAGAAGATATCTGTCTTTCAATTTAAAAAAATGACAAAGAATGTAAAATGTCCAGAAAAAAAACCACTACCTTCCTAAGAGACAAAGTAATCATCAGAACCAGAGTCAGATATGACACATATGTTGGAACTGATAGGGAATTAAAAATAAGTATGATTAATATGTTAAAGTCTCCAAGAGAAGAGATGGCCAACATGAAAGATCAGATAGATAATTTCAGCAGAGAGATGGAAACTATAAGAAAAAACTGAATGAAAATACTAGAAACTAAAAATTCAGTAATAGAAATGAAGAATGCCCTCACCAGCTTATGAGTAGATTTGACACAGTCAAGGAAAAATTTAGTGAACTTGAATATAAGTCTGTTGAAAATAACCAAACTTAAACACAAAGAGAGAAAAATGTAAAAATAAACAAATAGGAGCGCGTGGGTGGCTCAGTCGATTAAGCATCCCACTCTTGATTTTGGCTCAGCTCATGATCTCACGGTTCATGGGATCGAGTCCTGCATCCACTGTCAGCACAGAGCCTGCTTGGGATTCTCATTCTCTCTCTCTCTCTCTCTCTCTCTCTCTCTCTCTCTCTCTGCCCCTCGCCCTGCTCAAGTGTGCTCTCTCTCAGAATAAATAAATAAACATTAGAAACAAACAGAAAAGAGCTGTGGAACAACAGCAGTGGTCTAACACACACAGAATTATAGAAAGATTAAAAAAAAAAAAACTAGAAAAATTGGAAGACAATAAAGACCAAGAATTTTCCAAAATTAATTATGACATCAAATCACAGATCCAAGAAGCTAAGAAAACACTAAGCAGGATTTAAAAAAAAATCAAAACCCACTTAGGCAAATCATTTCAAACTGTTGAAAACAAAAGACCAAGGGAAAATCTTAAAAGCAACTAGAGAATAAAATAATGGGTGTGGTGAATAAAATAAAAGAGTTTATTGAAAAATGTAAGTTAGAGATTATGGTTACAGGGTTTTCTGATGCAACATTCACTGGCCTTTTACAAAAAAAAAAAAAAAAAGGCACATATATTTGACTCATTCAGAATTCAGGTTGAGAGGTGCCGGAAGGTGATAGAAAAGCAATGGTACAAAGGGACTGAGATATGCACCACACTGTCAGCATGAAGCCCAATGCAGGGCTCGAACTCACTAACTGGGAGACCATGATCTGAGCCAAAACCAAGAATCGGAAGCTTAACTAACTGAACCACCAGGCACCCCAAATATGTTGTCTTTTTAAATGATGGGTATTTTCTTGGAGTACTGAGAACTGAAACAGAAACTTCAACTTGCAAAACAGATACATATGATTCTCAAAAGAGATAAACTGTACCAAACCTTAACATACAAAACAAACCATCTAAACTCATAGAGACCTATCTATTCTAGGACAAGACCTCAAACAAACTGGTGTAAAATTAACCATACCTGGATTCATGTGTTCTAAAGACCACTGTTTTTCCCCCCCAAAATTTTTATTTAAATTCCAGTTAGTTAATTTACAGTAGTTTCAGGTGTAGAACTTAGCGATTCATCACTTACACATAATACCCTAAAGACCACTATTTCAACGTGTCCCTGCCATGATAATATAAGATTAACTCCAGCTACCATAAGCCCTTCCTAATTCTTCCCATTTGAGAAGCCCAATGTTCCCTTACGTGTGCATTCTCCTTTGCTTCAGCATCCTAATAAACCTCACTTTGTTTGAATAAGAGTTTATTCCTACTGGTCTTTATATTGTAGACCTTAATAGGTTTAGGTCCATTGAGATGCTTGCTATTGTGGTGTGGACCCTCTACTGGATAGTAGTGTGCACATCTGAAATCCCTTTAATTTCCACTTGCTCAGAGTCAACCTTGTGCTGAAATTGAATTCCAATTTTTTCACTGAGTTCTTCAGTGTTGGGCTTTTGATTTTGTCCTTGGAAGAAATTCCCCTGGGACTCTCTGGCTATCTGATTATTTAATCATTTCCCTTAGTGAAAGTCTGACAAATCTTTAATTTACCATTAGCCATCTTGCTGGTTGCCTGTATTATCTATTCTACTGCTGCATGTCCAAAAATGGAGTTCACAAAAGACAGTTAAAGACACATTAAAGGCACCTGGGCGGCTCAGTCAGTTAAGGGTCCAACTTCAGCTCAGGTCATGTTCTCGCAGTTCCTGGGTTCTAGCCCTGCGTGCGGCTTTGTGCTGACAGCTCAGAGCCTAGAGCCTGCTTCGGATTCTATGTCTCCCTCTCTCTATGCCTCTCCACTGTTCATGTTCTCTCTCTCTCTCTCTCAAAAATAGATAAACATTAAAAAAAAAAAATAGACCCATTAAATCTGTCCTCCAAACTTCCCTTTCAAGGACTGATGACTTCATAAGGTCTTAATAACCTGGCAGCATTTAGGCAAACTTGTAAAAATTTGACCTTTTTAATTAAGGCCATATAAAATGTTCTTTAGTCTTGTCTGTGTGTGAAAAACTGGTTTTGGGAAAGGTATTCTGTTCATATTCCACTTGCCAGGAGGCTATTGATAAATGACCCAAGAGTCACACAGGAATACTTTCCCTTTTAATCTAAGTCAGCCTTGTTGTCTTATCGTTTATCTGCAAAACACTTGGCCTACCTCTTGGCAGAATTCTGACCTCTATTTTCTCATTTTTGCACATACCTTTCTCAATGACAAAATTACCAAAGGCCATTTGGAATTATGAGTGGCCAATCAGGGAAATTTTTGATATGAAAAAAATTGTTCATTTGAGAGGCACCCTAAGAAGACAAATGAATCAGATGGTAAGGCATTTTTTTTAATATACAGAAGCTCCTGCACTAATTGGTTTATATTAAAGGAAACCCAGAGTTCAGGCAAAAAGACATCTTAACAACTTTATTATGCCTGAATTTGGGAAAGGCAAAATCACAAAGAGATGTCAGAGGAGACAAGGTATGAATAGGAGTCAAAAATATCCAAAGGTAAGAAATAATCTCACATCTGTTTTCATCATTTGCCTTTTTAGAAGCAACTCTTTGTTTCAGCTCAGGTCATGATCTCACAGTTCCTGGGTTCGAGCCCCCCTTCCATCCCTATATTGAGCCCCCGCATCGGCCCGCTGCTTGGGATACTCCCTCTCTTTCTGTCCCTCCCCTGCTCCAGCTCTCTCTCAAAATAAATAAATAAACATTTCTTTTTTTAAATCTCCTTAAAAAAAAAAGGAATGAAGTACTGATATACTTGAAAACATTATGCTAAGTGAAGTAAGCCAGTCACAAAAGACATATATATTAGGACTCCATTTACAAAAAAAAAACCCAGAAAATGCAAATCCATAGGAAAGAAAGTAGATTAGCAGCTGCTTAGGGCTGGTGAAGGGACTGTAGGCTGGAGGCTGGGATTAACTACTGATGGGTATGGAGCTTCTTCTAGGGGGAGATAAAAATGTTCTAAAATTAGATCAATGATGGTCACACAAACCTATGAACATACTATAAAACACTGAATTGTACACTTTGAGTGAATCTGATGGTATGTGAATTATATATCAATAAGCTCTTTTTTTATTTTTATTTTATTTTTTAGAATTTAGACAGTTTTTATTTTTTTACATTTTTATTTATTTATTTTTGAGAGACAGAGAGAGACAGTGTGAGCAGGGGAGGGGCAGACAGAGAGGGAGACACAGAATCAGAAGCAGGCTCCAGACTCCAAGCTGTCAGCACAGAGCCCGAACCAGAGCTCCAACCCATGAACCGTGAGATCATGACCTGAGCCGAAGTTGGACGCTTAACTGACTGAGCCACCCAGGCGCCCAAATAAGCTCTTTTTTTATTTTTATTTTGTTTTAATTGTTTATTCATTTTTGACAGAGAGAGTGAGAGAGCATGAGCGGGGGAGGGGCAGAGAGAGAGGGAGACACAGAATCCGAAGCAGGCTCCAGGCTCTGAGCTGTCAGCACAGAGCCCGATGCGGGGCTTGAACCCACAGACCGCAAGATCATGATCTGAGCTGAAGTTGGACGCTCAACCGAGCCACCCAGGCGCCCCAATAAGCTCTTTTTTTAAATAGGCAAATGAGGAAAGCAGATGTGTACACAAAAGTTATGGAAAGAAATAGGAGACACAGAATAAAAAATTATTTCACAATTCTAACAGGTAGTTATAAGTCTAAAATGAAAATGTCTTACAACCATGGAGCTAAGAAGACAGCCATTCTCTTGTCAACAAAATCATTTGCTGTCAGTTTTCAATTAATTCTTCAAGTGTGACATTTTGAGGATACCAGAACCAGGAAGTAATAACACAGAACCTATTCGAGATGTATTTGAAATCTAGAATCTCGGGGCGCCTGGGTGGCGCAGTCGGTTGAGCATCCGACTTCAGCCAGGTCACGATCTCGCGGTCCGTGAGTTCGAGCCCCGCGTCAGGCTCTGGGCTGACGGCTCAAAGCCTGGAGCCTGTTTCCAATTCTGTGTCTCCCTCTCTCTCTGCCCCTCCCCCGTTCATGCTCTGTCTGTCTCTGTCCCAAAAATAAATAAATGTTGAAAAAAAAAATTAAAAAAAAAAAAAAAGAAATCTAGAATCAGCATTTACAAGATGAACATGTTCCAGGTTCATACATGACAACTGAGTTACATTCAGAAGACAATGTCCTTATCAGGTACATGTGTCATCAAAACCATGAAAATACGAAAACTAGTTTGTTACTTTCTCCTTATTTAAAATTCTAATAAAGTTCCTTACCATTCTTTTACTTCTTGTTCAAGAAGTAACTTACTTAGAAGCATTTTAAAAAATAGATCCATGGGTCACAGATGGTAAGTGGTATTAGTATTTTTCCTAGTATACTGAATACAGATATTTGTTAAGATTATTTCTTACCTTTGGATATTTTTGACTCCTATTCATACCTTGTCTCCTCTGACATCTCTTTATGATTTTGCCTTTCCCAAGTTCAGGCATAATACAATTGTTAAGATGTCTTTTTGCCTGCACTCCGGGTTTCCTTCACTTTATAGAAGAAATGATAATAGGAAAAATTAAGATTGACATTCTTCAAATTTTAATTAATTCAAAACTATTGTTAAGAATTATTTTTTAAAAATCAAACTTAGGGGTGCCTGGGTGGCTCAGTTAAGCATCCAACTTTGGCTCAAGTCATGATCTCATGGTTGGTGGATTCCAGCCCCACATCAGGCTCTGTGCCAACAGCTTGGAGCCTGAAGCCTGCCTCAGATCTTGTGTCTCCCTCTCTCTCTGCCCTTATCCCGCTGTCTCTCTCTCAAAACTAAACATTAAAAATTTTTTAAAAATCGAACTTAAAAAAGGCCTGAAAAATCAAGAGGTCAGCATTCCTAAAATATGCATAAGTAAAACGTGTTAATAAAAATGTTTCAGTGTGTCTTAGTCCATTCAAGCTGCTGTAACAAAATAGCAAAGACTAGGTAGCTTATAATCAACAAAAATTTATTTCTCACAGTTCTGGAGCTGGAAGCCCAAGATCAAGTTGCCTAGTGTGGTCAGGTGAGGGCCCTCTTGTAGGTTCACACTTTTCCTTGTATCCTCATATAGTGGATGGGGCAAAGGAACTCTCTTAGGGTCCTTTTTATAAGGGCATTAATCTCAGGACCTAATCACTTCCCAAAGGCCCTAATGCCATCACATTGGGCATTAGAATTTCAACATATAAATTTCATGGGAACATACACATTCACACCAAAGCAAATGACTGTAGGTATTTCACGTAAAAAGAAACATACTCATGGTTATGGAAAGACTGATACAATAACTGTGTTGAAAAAATATATACTTTGTGGAACAAATTACAGGCCTAGAAAATTGTCACTGTCCATAATACCTTTGTTGTCTCATAGTAATAATTTATAATAATCTTATAATTGTGCTATACCTCAATAGTGAATTCAACTCTCCATTCTACTAAAACATCACTGTCTGTAACATCCTCAGTCTTCAGCAAATTTAATATTCTGGAAGAGACATCAGAGAAAAACTGCCTTCAATGAAAAATAAGCTTATCAGATATTGTAACTAGCATGGCAGAAGTCCAAAACAATGATTCCTGGATTCATGTTTCCCAACTAAATGCCATAGATCTTCTCCAGACAGCTGGACAACCACTCCACCAGACTTTAAGCACTGATTCTCAGGGATTCTCCAGAAGCATGATCTTTGAAGGAAGACTACTAATCAAACCCTCAGGTCAAAGACATGACAACAGAAAATGAACTGCTTCTGCCCAAGGCAAAAAAACATGATTAATTTTCTGATACCTTTGTTCTTTTTCCCTCTTTTGCTTATTATATTTTGGTACCTCCTAGAGATAATCCTAAAGTTTTCTCAATATGCCCTCAGATATCTTTATCATTTTATTCTTAATCCTCTATGGTCTTTTTGGGCCACCTTAAGAAATGCAAAACTTTTTTTTTGCATTCCATGTTACAGTTTTCTCAGATCACAGCTACTCTTGTTATAAAATTCTACTATAAAAGAGGTAATACCTGTTCCTTTAAACTCCTGAGATCAATTTCCTCCCAAAGGTCTCTTTTGATTCTTGAGTTTTCCTCTTATCAGTAGCCCCAGCCTTCATTCTGAATAAAAACTAAAAAGTTTACTCCAAGTCAACAAAATGCTTCTGCTAGAATTACGTAAGAGCATTGTTGGCAGAACTAGACTTCCCAGGGAGGGGAACAAATGCTGGAGCTATTCTCATGGCACTAATCATTTCTCCAAAGATTTTCCAGACTTCTAAGCAGGAACTGAACTCCACTGACATGTGCCCACCTCTAGGAAACAATTTTTGGCTCATTTCTGTTGTGATAAAATATTATTTATGTTCCTAATATTCTCTGTACCTCACCAGGGATTACTTAGGTCTACACCAGGCTTTTGCCTACCTCCTAAACCCAAACCTATGTTGTGGTACAGAATAATATTTAAGCTTTCAGATATTTAAAGCCCTTTTTTATCCAGTGTAGCATTTTCCTTGGGAAGGATAACCAGAGCCTTTAAAAATGAAGCAGGAATTGGCTACTTAGGAGATCTCTCAAAGTGCAAACTCTCTTGAATACAACTAGGAAAGGTGGTTCAAATCTTGACTCAGGCTGTGAAAGTCCAACAAACCAGTTTAAATTCACTACAGGATTGTCATGGGAAATGACATGGTCTTCTATTTCCTCTTGGCAAGCCAAGGGGCACTTTGCACTTATTATATTATATATAAAGATCTATAAAGATCACTAGACAGGTACAATGGTCTTTGACCAAGCTAAAGAAAGAAGCTACCTGACTCTATAGAATAGACCCAGCTGGACTTAGAGATATGTTTTTGTAGCTTGCATTTTGTAACCTAGGCTCCTTCCTGGCTTTGCATTCTAGTAGAATACTCATTTTGCTTCTGGTAATTTTGTTACAGCTGGCAGATGCTTTCTGTTCTGAGTCTTAAATGCTGTTGTGTAGCAATGTCAAGTCACATGATTCAACAACAATCAACCATTATTAACATGAAGACCTGAAACTAAGGACTACCATTAGATTCTTGATACACAATTATAACCCAGTAAAGAGAAATATGAATCTGGCTTGATCACAATTCCAGAAGATAATGGCCTATCCTTCAACATAGACCAAATAAAGACCAGAAGAGAATTACAAATTGAAAAAGAAACTACAAGGGGCATTAAGGAAGACATTTGTTGGGATGATCACTGGGTGTCATACATAGGGGATGAAATCACTGGAATCTACTCCTGAAATCATTATTGCACTATATGTTAACTAACTTGGATATAAATTAAAAACTAAATAAAAAATAGAAACTACAATTTGCAAAAATGTACAACTTGCAAGATGTGCAAGTCTACCAAACTTTGACAACACAAGAAATTGCCTAAGCTCAAACTTTGATTGCTAGCTCAATCAGATACACGTTTCAAGATAAGACCACAAACCGATCTAATGATAACTCTGCATAGTCAAGCGTTCTAACAACACTGACTGTACTAGCAACTCTCTAGTTTCCAAATTTTCACTAATCCTTGCCAAAATGTTTAAAAACTAACTAGAGGCCCCAAACTCCTATATGTACGTACTCTTCCTTTGGAGATACCCCACAGTTCCTCTGGTGTCTGACTCCTTTGGTGCAGCTAGCTAATCAACATAGCTTTGATTACAGGTGAGATCTTGGTAGTTTTTGGTCAATGGATGTCACTGGTATAAATGAGCCAAGGGTTCCCTTCTGGAGACACAATAGCTTTACCTTAATAGGCAAAGGAATTAAATCCTATATTCTACACACAAATGCCTCACAACATTACCAGCATTAAATATAACCTCATCAGTATTAACCATGGTAATTTTATTAAAAAAACAAACATGTATGAATTTGCAGATATAAAACTGACAACCAATCTGTGTTAATGGAAAAACTTGTAATCTTAAGAAATACTAATTGAAAATAATTTCCCCATATGTAAGAATGTGAATTTGATATGTTTTCCCATACTTTGATATAGCTGATTTTAAGTTAACTACTCTAGCAAACCAATATAAAAATAAATGAAAGATTATAAATGCAATGGCATTTGGCACACTATTGTTGTAAATATGCCTTATTTTTAAGTAAAAAATAAATCCTAGCCAAAACAAAGTGTTTTGCATCTGAATATTATAAGCTTAAGGGAAAAAAACTCATTAATGAAGTCATATTTTCATTTTTCCATGTGTTTAATTTTTTATAAAGATTATAATTAAGCTGCAGTCAATAAGTAGTTTTTAAACTTAGGTTGCATGATCCTTTTGACTTCACACTTTTAAATGGAGGCATTTCTCTTCAAAACATGACAAAGTTCAGAATCCATTAAAAATTATTTTATTCAAATTATGTTTTCCAAAAGAGAGGGTTCTGTGCTAGTCGTCTTTGAAAGTTTTCATACCTACAAAAGAAAAACATATTTACAAGAAAATTAAGATCTTTCATAATCTACTAAAGGACTTGTTAAAAAGCAAATAACTTTAGATGTCACTTCTAAAAAGCTGAGATAAAAAAGCTAAAATATTAATCTGAAAGTTTAATTATTCTTATAAAAGGACACTAAGCATAGTGAGTTAAGTATGACTGGCTTGTATCAGAGAGTACAAATCATAATAAATTTTATTAATTTTTTATCTTCTGCAAATCTGACAGCTAGAAGGGACCTAAGAAAAAAAAAAACAAATCTAACTCCTCCTCCCTCATTTCATAGATGAGTAGAGAGGAAGAATTTACTCAAGGTCACATACCTACCTACATTTTAACAAATCTCAAACCTAATACCTTTCAGGGCTATCCATGCTACACCATGCTACCACTGCTCAACAAATTCTCCTTATGCATCCCACCACTGGGATATTCAAAGTGAAAAGTATACCTATAAAACAGAAATATGGGAAAGCTGAGAAATAAATTTGATTAATCATTTAAGTATAGGATGCAGTATAAACCACCCTGATACCTTATACAATGTCTACGTTAGACCAAGACTTTCTAAACTTACGAAAAAATTTTGCTTTGTATTTCAAGATTCCTATATGGTTACTTACAAGTTAAAATATTTGAAACTTTACAATCCTTAATTGTGGTCCCTAAACACAGGCAATTGTATTTTCCTGACTGTATCAACTCAATTGGCTACTACATAACAGAATATTTAGGGTAAGAATATTCCTCAATACGAACTCCACAGTACACTTTTTCATGGCATGCTAATGTTAATGTGTGCTGATGTCCACAATAAAAGAATATGTTTAAATGTCAAAGAAGAAATACATTCACAGGCAAAAAATATATATGGTTACTAAAAGCCTTAATATTAGAGACACAAAACTTCCCATACCATTTCAGAACCACATTTGCTGGAATGAACATTTCAGATGGACTTGGTGTCATCTGGGCCTGAGACACAGCAAATGATGAAGCAAAATTGTAGAAGTTGTCCAACATCTTTTGTGTGAACTGAAAAGTTAATAATGAATAGATTAATGAATCATGCTAAATATTCCACTTAGACCTTAGTATTTTTAATTAAAAATGTTTCTGCAGTAACTTGGTTTTAAGGACTGTGAGTTCTAAGACAGTCTAATGCTGCAAGTTAAGGAAAGTCATAAAATGACACTGTGGCACAAAATCTTAACAACCTGCCTTTACTACTTTCTTTGCATCTCAAAGTATTTCTGTGATTTTTAACTAGTTTAATTTCCTAACATATTCATTTTAGGGGGAAAAAATGTTTTTCCTTCAAAATATCTTTTATCTCTACCTCTACATATACCGTGCCCCCTCCTCAAATCCCACCCGCCTCAAATCAAACTACTTTCTCATGTCTAAAATAACAACATCTCTAAGAAGTCTTTTTCTTGCCAGAAAGATAAAGCCTTAAATATAATGAGGAAATACCTTATTAGTTTTTTATCTTTTTGCCTAGTAGTATCAAAGGTAATGTAATCCAAGAGGCTACCATTAAGTTACTTGAACTAATATCCAGAGTTCAGTAAAATCACTAACTAAAATATCAGCATCAGGGGGCGCCTGATTGTCTCAGTTGGTTAAGCGGCCGACTTCGACTCAGGTCATGATCTCACATTTGTGAGTTCGAGCCCCACTTCAGGCTCTGGGCTGACAACAAACAGCTCAGAGCCTGGAGCCTGTCTCAGATTCTGTGTCTCCCTCTTGCTCTCTGCCCTTCCCTGACTCACTTTCTGGTGCTCTCTCTCAAAAATAATAAAATAAACATTAAAAAAATTTTAAAAATAAAATAAAATATCAGTATCAGGAGGAAAAAAACAACAGCAAACCTCCACACTAGCAACAAAATTTTAAAATGTAACTTTAAAAGCTGCAATTCAGAATAGACACAGTCTGTACATATCTAGGAAAACTGCTAAGAAGCTGATAAAACTGGGGTGGAAAATACTTCAAGACTGTCTTGAGAGACAGAAAAGAAACCAAATGAAAAGATCTATACACCATGTTCAGTGGGAAGATACAACACGTGCACAGATGGGAAGACATAATATAACAACAGCAATGTTCCCCAAATCAAACCTATAAATCCAATGTCATTTCCAACAAAATCCAATAAATTTTTCATGAAACTCAATAAGCTTATACTAAAATTATTATGGAGACTATCTAAACTTATTTTGATGAGCAGGAGGAGGGAGGGGTCTGACCTAACAGATATTAAGACTTTTACTGGCAAAGGGACAAATGAACTAACTGGAATAGAAGAGAGAGGCCAGAAACCTATCTAAGCCTATGTGACAATGTGATATATAACAAAGATGCTATTAACTCAGAGTTAAACAAACAAACAAACAAACAAACAAACAAAAAGAAGGACTAGCTTTCAATTAATGGGGTTAGGACACCTACCTTTCCTTAAGGGAAACATGAATTTAGATCCCTTCCCATACCACACACAAATATAATTCAAAAAGTAAAAGGTTAAACCTTTAAATACCCATAAGAGAACCTAACATCTTCACACATTAGGACAGCAAAAACTTCTCAAACACACACACACACATACACACACACACACACACACACAAAATCACAAAAGATATGATCATCAACACAAAAATATAACATCTGCATGCAAAAAATACCAAAAACAATACTAAAAGACAAGCAACATGCTAGGACAAAAACTTACAACATATAGAACAAAGGATTATTACCCAGAATACATAAAGACCACTTCCCAAAAAGGTAAAATTAAAAACTGCCAAATAATAGAAAATTGGGCAAAATATATAAACCATCATTGCTATTAAAATATATATATAGGTGCCTGGGTGGCATAGTCGGTTGAGCATCTGATTCTTGATTTCATTTCAGCTCAGGTCATGATCCCAGGATTGTGGGACTGAGCCTTGTGACAAGCTCCGTGCTAAGCAGGCAGCCTGCAGGGTACCTGGGTAGCTTAGTCAGTTAAGCACTAGACTCTTGATTTCTGCTCAGGTCATGATCTCACGGTTATAAGACGGAGCCCCACATCAAGCTCCTCTCTGGGCATGAAACCTGTTTAAGATTCCCTCTCTGCCTCTCCCCCTTCCTGGTTTGCACGCATGCACTGTCTCAAAAATAAAAACAAAACAAATGCAGGTCAAAATGAGAAAAGATGTTCAACTTCACCAGTAATCAAGAAATACAAATCCAAACAATAGTGGTATTCAAATTTCACCCATCAGTTTGGCAAAAATTTAAGGTCTTAACAAAAATATTAGTGAAAATATCCATCAATATAGAAATGAAAAAAAAAAACTGTCTCATTCATACAATTGCATACTATACAACAATTGAAACAAACTAGATTTATTCCATGTGTCAACACAGATAAATCTTTAAAATGTTGAATGAACAATAGCCAAGCTGCAAAAATTTGCACAGTATACCATTTACATTCATTTAAAAAATATACAAAAGGGACACACTCTGTCTCTGTCTCAAAAATAAACATTAAAAAAAAATTTTTTTAATAAGTAAATAAAGGGGCGTCTGGATGGCTCAGTCGGTTGAGCGTCCGACTTCAGTTCAGGGGTTGATCTCACGGTTTGTGGGTTCGAGCCCCACATCGGGTTCTGTGCTGACAGCTCAGAGCCTGCAGCCTGTTTCAGATTCTGTGTCTTCCCCTCTCTCTGCCCCTCCCTCGCTCACGCTCTGCCTCTGTCTCAAAAATAAATAAACATTTAAAAAAAATTTAAAAAGATACAAAGGGGTAATCAACAAGAAAAACAGAGAAAACAAACAAAAAAAAAAGGACTACAACACAGAAGAGAAATAAAAGGAATTTCTCCAATAATGGTTAAAGAAAATAAAACCTTGACTATAGTTATGCAACAGACCCAGAGAATAATCAGTCCACAGAAGAACAAAAAAGAATTCCAAGAAGGATATTAGCAAAAAAAATTTAAAAACTGCTTTTTAAAAATATACTGAATGGGAATTTATACTTGGCAGAGTTTGGGCATAAATTAGACCTGGAAACAGAAATCCATACAAAGGAAAAATGCATTTATTAACCAAGAAAAATAAAACGTTATACAAGAAAGAAAATGCAAATCACAGTATGTTGGCTCAGTTCTGAAAAACATTTAGTGATCATGATACTGAAAACTGATTAATTAAATGAAAATCAGTAATAAAATGGTTGGGGGTGGGGGTGGTGCCTGGCTGGCTCAGTCAGTAGGGCATGTGACTCCTGATCTTGGGGTTGTAAGTTTAAGCCCCACATTGGGTGTAAATCTTGGGGCGCCTTGGTGATGCAGTTAAGCATCTCACTCCTGATTTTGACTTAGGAGATCAAGCCCCACATCAGGTTCCATGCTGGGCATGGAGCCTGCTTGAGATTCTTGTTCTCCCTCATCACCCCATCTGCACACAATCTCTCGCCTAAAAATAAAATAAAATCTTAAAAAAAAAAAGGTGGGGATGGGCACCTGGGTGGCTCAGCTGGTTGGAGCAACCGACTTTGGCTCAGGTCATAATCTCTAGGTTGGTGAATTTGAGCTCCACATTGGGCTTTGCACTGGCAGGGCAGAGCCTGCTTCAGATTCTCTCCCTCACTCTCTCTCCCTTCCCTGATTTCACACTCTTTTTCAAAATAAGTAAAATGAACATTAAAAAAAAAAGTGGGGAGAAAAGATATCTCCATATGCTGGGGAACAGAGGAATGAGAGAGCTAAATCACATTAGGCATTGGTAAGTCGATGGAAAACACCTACAACAGACAAATTGGTTAAGAACAGATTAAGCAAGTTTTTTCTGACACATGGAAGTTAAATACAGGAAGAAATCGGTGAAAAAAAAATGAGAAGGAGGTTGAAGGTTGAAAGTGAGTACTTTTAAGGAGCAGAAAAAGAAGAATATAAGAAGTATAACCAAGGACAACTGTCTTGCATGTAAAACTGTGTGATGTTTAAGCCACGTACACGTACTATTAATAAAAAGTAAAAGAAGTAAGAGTAATCAAGAATATAAATTAAAAACATGTTTAAATGAGTAGTGCTATACATTTTTTGTGGACATATATGTTTCTTTTAAAGTACTAACACAGGATGGCAAAAATATATGAAGTTAGAAGAGTAGCTACCAGAAAAATGGGAAGAAGAGAAGCAGAAGCCACCAAGCCTTATCTGAAATACTTTTTTTTTAAAATCAGTAGCAAATATGCTACTAATTAGTGGCGAATATGTTAAATCTAGGTGGAAGACACTCTGAAGCCTTCTTATATAATCCACTATAAAGAGAGCTCTATAAGAACAACTGTTATTTTGTCTACCTATTTTTATCCATTTGTGCTTAGAAAGCACCTGGTACACAGTAGGCATACAATATTTGTAGGATGTATTTTCCTATATATTTAAAATATCTCATAATAAAATATTTAATAAAAAGTACATATGCTTTGGGGCACCTGAGTGGCTCAGTCAGTTGGTTGAGCATCCAGCTCTTGATTTCAGCTCAGGTCATGATCTCACAGTTCGTGGGACTGAGCCCCGCCTTAGACTCTGCACTGACAGTGTGGAGCCTGCTTGGGATTCTCTCCCTCTCGCTCCCTGCCCTTCCCCCACTCTCTTGCACTCTCTCAAAATAAATAAATAAGCATTAAAAAAATACATATGCTTTATTTAAAAAGCTCAAATAATTTATAAATATCTAGAGTAAAAAGTCTTCTTAAACCCTCTCCAGGGATAACACCACTTTGGTATGTATTTTTCAGACATTTTTCTAATATTGTCTATCTGGGATACTTTATTGCTTTACAACTTGCTATTCTCAGCACAGCAGTATGTTTTTTTAATTACTGGAAAAAGAAAAAAAAAGACCCAGACTCTATCATTCTTTTAATTCAGCTCATTCTCAAGAGATCATGTGACAAGTCTGCCTTTAAATTCATGGCCAAAACCCTAAAGAATATGCCGCCCAGAAAAGGATTCCCTAGTTCATTCACCCTCCTCCTCTCCTAGTGGACTTATTTAATAATCCTTTTCCTTTAAATATCCAATACTCCTTTCTCTTCAATCTTAGCTGATGACCTTGTTTCCTATTTCACTGAACAAAGAGAAGGAATCAAGAGAGAACGTGCACAAGTTCTCATCACCACCTTTACCAACCTCTTGCATCCATCCGTATCCATATATCCATTACTATGAGAACTGTCCATTATCCTATCTAATGTACTCTCATTTCCTACTCAAGGACACCACTTCAGCAACTCTCCCCATTCTCCTGCATCATTAGTTTTTCTTTAATGCTTCATTCACATCAGTCAAACATGATGTAATATCTCCCATTAAAAACAGTAAAAACAAAGTCCTTGTACCCATAGCCCCCCTTAAGTAACCAAACCATTTATCTGCCGTCCTCCACAACTATACTCATCAAGAGTCATCTATAGTCACTACTGTTTCCACTTCCTTCTCTCCAACTCACTCCAAACTCTTCCTCTACCACCCTGAACTCTTATCAAACTCTTCAATGACTTCTATCTTGCTGAATCCAGTGGTTACTTCTCAGCCTCATCTCAACCCATCAGCAATGATACTACTGATACTTCCTTCTTCAAAACCAGTCTCTGCTTGGCTTCCAAAACACTACTTTTGGGGTCTCCTCCTACTTTAGGCTACTCTTTTTCTCTCTTCATTTCTTAAGCTTCTCAAATTTGAAATGGCCCTGAGATCAAATTTTCTATTTATAATTACTTCTCTAGTAACCACAGTCCTACAAAACTCTAGATAAGATCTCTACACTGATGACTCCCATTTTGATCTGTGTCCTAGACCTCGCTCTTGAACTCTAGACTCGTCATCTCCAGCTGGATGTCTAACAAGCATCCCAAACATAGTACAACCAAAATCCAACTCCTGATTCCACTCCCAGCCCATACTTGTGTTCAATATTCCATGTTCAAGTTCCTCAAGCCAACATCCTTGGGCCACAGTTGATGTCTCTCTTTAATCTCAGACCTTACATGTGATCCACACCATGAAACACTACAGGCTCCATCTTCAAATTATCTCTAGAAATCAACTATAGGCATGCCTCAGACATACTGCCATTTAGTTCCAGACACTACAGTAAAGTGAATCAAGTCAATGCTTTGGTTTTCTAGTGCATATAAAAATTTTGTTTACACTACACTATAGTCTGTTAAGTATGCACTAGCATTATGTCTGAAAAAATGTACATACCTTCATTAAAAAAATACTTTATTGCTAGAAAATGCTAAACATCATCTGAGCTTTCAGCGAGTCATAATCTTTTTGTTGGTGGAGGGTCTTGCCTCAATGTTGATGGCTGCTGACTGATCAAGGGTGGTGGTTTCTGAAGGTTGGGGTGGCTGTGGCAAATTCTTAACATAAAACAACAATGAAGTTTGCCTCATAGATTGACTCTTTTTTCACTTGAACCCTTAAAGGCCATTGTAGGGTTATTAACTGGCCTAATTTCAATATTGTTGTGTCTCAGGGAATAGGGAGGCCTGAGGAGAGAAAGATCAGGGAATAGTTGGTAAGTGGAGGAGTCAGAAAACACACAACACTTAGCAATTAAGTTCTCCATCTCATATGGGCACAGTTCATGGTGCCCCAAAACAATTATAATAGTAACATCAAAGGTTATTGATCACGGATTACCGTAACAAATAAAATAACAAAAAAGTTTAAGATATTGCAAGAATTACCAACATGTTCAAAGAGACATGAAGTGAGCAAATGCTGTTGGAAAAATGCTGCTGACAGATTTGCTCCATTCAGCGTTGCCACAAACCTTCAATATATAAAAAAACAGTACCTGTGAGGTGCAATATAGTGAAGTGCAATAAAACAAGATATGCCAGTACTTTTAATTACCTTCATATCCACCTCCCAGGACTTCACCAGTTCAAGTCATTATAATCTCTCATCTAGATTTTCATAAGAGCCTCCTAATTAACCTTCCTCCTTCCCACCACAGTGTCTCTCCAAAAATGCAAAATGATCCTTTTAAACTGTAACTTAGATCCTCTTACTCTTCTCAAAACTCTCTTATGTCTTCTTTTCCAAATAGAATATAAGCTAAAGTCCTTATAAAAGCCAGTGAGGTACCATGATTTTATCCTGCGTCCACCTCCCCAATTACTCTCATCTCATCTCCCATCTCTCACCCTTGCTCGCTCTACTCCAGCCACAAAGACCTTCATATTATTTTCCAAACAACAAAATTATTTTTCTACCTCAGGGCCTTTGTATTAGCTACACCTTTGCCTACATCATTCTCCCCTTCAGCCTTTCGTCATACAGAGGTTAAAAGTCAATCATCATTGGGGTGTCTGGCTGACTCAGTTGGTTGAGCGTGCAACCTCAGCTCAGGTCACGATCTCCTGATTCATAAGTTTGAACTCTGCATCAAGCTTGCTGCTGTCAGGGAGGAGTCTGCTTCAGATCCTCTGTCCCTCTCTCTCTCTGTACCTCCCCGACATGTGCTCTCTCAAAAATAAACATTTTTTTGCTTAAGCCAATCATCATGGAATTATGTCAGTTTAAGCTCCTTGAGAAATAGAATCTTGCTTATAAAATTCACAACTATACACCTACAACCTAGTATACTGTGGGAGGGGAAAAAATGTTAATATTTAATCCCATTTTTAAATTGCTTTGAGCTATTTCATCACTATAAAAACAAGTCTCATCAAAACATTTACCAATTTTAGAGTACCTATAGAAGTAGACAAGGTTAAATTATCCACAGAAGCCAATAACTTATGCCATACATATTTACCTTCATTTTTACAGGTTTTCTACCATGAAGCTAATTTTTAAAGTACAGAATTTGATTTTAAAATTTAGAAAATAATGAAATATGCATTGCATTACCTGAGTGAATGAGTCAACTGAGGATACAGCAGCACTGCCTACTGGAGTCTGCTGAGCCAAACTGTCCAATAATTCCACTGAAATTCCGATCTGAGCAACAGATGGAGTTCGGACAATATTCATGGCTCCAAAAGGGTGTTGGCTTCCTTCTCCTGAAAGAAATTAACATGTACCGCAAATTTCAAGTTTAACTTGTAGCCAAATTCCTTTGTAAATATGTGAAAAACCTCTGATCTACATGCACTAAAAAGTTTCGATTAAAGTTGGTCTCTTTTCACATAAATGTAAAAGGCTAGTTTTTACCAAACTAACAAAGAAAACTGAAATTTTCCCCACCAGAAAAAAGATGTTACTTCTTTAAAGCTTATTAAAACTACTGCAGCTAAAAATGAAAAGTAACAACACAATGAGAAAAATAAATGAATAAGCATGAATTACATTAAAAAATTCTCAATGCTAACTCAAAGGGAACAATATTTTTTAAGATTTTTTTAAGTTAGTTTACTGAGGGTTGATGGGGGGGTGGGAGGGAGGGGAAAGTGGGTGATGGGCATTGAGGAGGGCACCTGTTGGGATGAGCACTGGGTGTTGTATGGAAACCAATTTGACAATAAATTTCATATTAAAAAAAAGATTTTTTAAGTTAGTTTTAACATTTTCTCATCACTCCACTAAATAAAGATCTTAAATTACCATTATTATTGAGAAATGACATGGTATATTTTATTAAATGTCATGTATCACTCCCACTTAACACCTGATAATGTTATCAAACAAGCAGTAAAGAAGCTTATTAATGGAAAATAACCAATAACTCTTTCCCTTTATAAATCAATGTATCATTAAGTATACTTCTGAGCCTGTAAGTGCCATCTAACTTATATGTGGAAAATATAGGCCAATTTTTTTAATCCACATATGACATAATCAGAAAAGTGAGTCTGAAGGAAAAAAAATCATACAATAGATTTTTGGATTATCTGCTGTTTTCATAGGACTATAACATGTTTAATCAAATACTGAAGGACAAACACCTGGGGCAACACACAGTCCTAATAACTAGAACATTCATTACAAATACCAAAACTCTCCTTAAATTTTCAAGCATATGAATAAAAAGTTATAATGTATTTTTCTCTGATTTAAAAATACACACACACACTTCTCACTAAATATGACTAGTTTAAGATAGTTTCAGTAGTTTTAAATTAACTGTTTTATCAAACTTCCATATATTTATGAATTTTCCAGATTTGTTTCTATATTTGTGATCAGAGAACATACTTTGTATGATTTGCTTTTAAATATATCAAGATTTGTTTTGTGGCCTAATATATGGCCTATCCAAAAAACTGCTCCATGTGCACTTAAGAATGTGCATTCTGCTGTTGTTGGGAAGAATGTTCTTTGTAAGACAGTTAGGTGTGGGAGGTTTATAGTGTTCACACTTTCTATTTCCTTGATGATCCTCTGTCTAGTCATTCTACCCATTACTGAAAGTAGGGTTAAGTTTCCAACTATAATTGTTGAACCATATTCTCCCTTTAATCCTGCCACATTTTGCTTCATGTATTTTGAAATTCTGTTGTTAGGTACAAAACGTTTATAATTGTTATTACCTTTCCGATAGATTGACCCCTTTATCACTATATAATGTCCTTCTTTATCTCTTATAACAATTTTTTTCATACATTTATTTAGTCTGATTTTAGTCCAGCCACTCAAGCTCTTTTAGTTACTGTTTGCATGTTTAGTTACTGATGCATTTTTCATCCTTTCCTTTCAACCAATGATTGTGTCTGAATCAACAGATGGATTTTTTTTATCCATTCTGAAAACCTCTGCCTTTTAACTGAAAAATTTAATTTTGCTAGTGTACCATATTCTCTTATCATTTATTTTACTATATATTTTTGTTATTTCCTTAGTCCTTGCACATCTTCATTTATAACAACCCAGTCTGGGTTAAGACCAATTTAATTTCAGTAGTACACAAAAACTTTGCTCCTATATAATTTCTCTATGTGTTGTCATAAATTACATCTTTATAAATAGCATGCCCATAAACATGGGTTTATAGTTTCTTCTTTATGCAGTTGTCTTTTATATCAAATAGGGGGAAAAGGGAGTTACAAACAAAATGTACACTACTTTTACAATTACCTACGTAGTTACATTTACCTGTGTTTTTTCTTTCATGTGAATGCAAATTACTGTCTCATGCCCTGTCTTTTCAGCCTGAAGGACTCTCTTTAGTACTTCTTGTAGGCTAAGTCTTTAAGCAATGACTCTCTGTTTTACCTGAGAATGTCATCTCTCCTTCATTTCGGATAGATAGTTTTGATAGAGAATTATTTACAGTTTTTCTTTCAGTGCTTTGTCATCCCAATGCCTTTGGATTCCATTGTTTCTGATAAGAAACCAGCTGTTAATCTAAGAATCGTTGTTATTTGAGGAGCTGATTCTCTTGCCACTTTCAAAATTCTCTTTGTCTTTGACAGTTTGATTATGATAGGCTGTGGTATAGAGTTTATCCCACTTGGAGTTTATTGAACTTCTTAAGCGTGTTAGGTTTTTCATCAAATTTACAAAGTTTTATCAGGGCATTATTTCTTCAAATATTCTTTCCTCCCCTCCTCTCTCCTCCTTCTCCAACTCCTATTATGCATATGTTGGTATACTTGATGGCATCTCATAGGTCTCAAAGACTGTTCATTTTTCTTCTTTCAGCTCTTCAAACTAGGTATTTCAACTGACCTTTCTTTGAGTTCATTGACTCTTCCTTTGGCCTACTCAAATCTACTGAAACCGTCTAGTGAACTCTTCATTTCCTACTGTTACTTTTCAGCTCCATCATTTATGTTTAGCTCCTTTTGATAACTTCTCTATTGATATTTGATGAAGCATCATTCTCCTGGTTGTTTAATTTTCAGTAAGTTCAAGGTCATAATGCTTCCTAGGGACAGTTTCTGTTCATTTCCTCTCTGAAAGGGTCTTACTTTCTTTGCATGCTTCATAAAACTTTTTATGGAAAACTGGATGTTGAATATTACAATGTCGCAAATCTAGAAATCAGATGTTTCCCCTCCTTAGGATTTACTGTTAATATATACTTTTCCGTTAATGACTTTTCTGAACCAATACTATGAAGTATTTTTTGTCGTGTGTGATCACTGACATCTCTGTTCTATTAGCTTAGTGGTCAACCAGTGATTGAACAGACATTTCCTTAAAAGCCTAGAACCCAAAAATTCTCCCAGTCTTTGAAGATGGGCTCTGTGTGTTGGGACATCCCTTTAATACTAACCAGGCAGCTTACAACTCTGCCTTAGCCCTCACTTCCAGACTACACAGGGCCCCAAAGTCAGCCAGAACAAACTTACAACCTTCTTAAGGTCCTAAGCCTGAGCTTGTGCACAGCCTGAACATGTATGTACACAGCCATGACTGTAAATAGTCTTTGAGATTTCCAAAAATTTCCAAGTCCAAGTCCTCAAAGCCCTTCTTCCTCAAAGTATCTTATTCCCAGCCTTTCCTCTCAAGCTTTTTAGTCAGTCTATTTTTGCTCCAATTGTTGTCAGTGCCTCAGGCAGCAGTAACAAAGTATATGTTTTTGACAAACACTCCCAAGGTTGTCACTTCAGTGAGATAAAGGAAAGTCTTTTCAATTAATCTTAAGGGAACCACCAGACAAATCAAAAAAATTACAGTCAACCCTTGAGCAACACAGGTTTGAACTGTGAGTCCACTTGTACATAGATTTTTTATAGTACAAATTGTAAATGTACTTTCCTTATGACTTTCTTAATATTTTCTTTTCTCTTATTTTTTCCCTAACTTATATATACAGTACTATGTAACACATATACAAAATACATGTTACTCAACTTTTATGAGTAAGGCTTCCAGTCAATAGTAGGCTATTAGCAGTTATATTTTTGGGGAGTCAAAAGTTATACATGGATTTTCAACTGCACAGGAGGTACATGCCCCAACCCCCATGATGTTCAAGGGTCAACTGTAATTATAATGTGTTGTGAATGAGGTCTATTTGGCTCTCTCTGGTACCAGTACCAAGAACAACGGCTATTATTTTCAAGGCTACCACTGAGCTGAGGAACATGGGATGGGTACAGGGTAAGTTAAAATGCCACAAAGCTTGCTGTTCTTACCTAGATGCAGTGATTTTCTTGATTAATGCTCCCCTGGTTACTACAAACTTTTGGTTACTTTCCAGAGTCCTGAAAAAGATTCTGACAGTTTTTGACAATTTTGGTTGCTGTTGCTGGTTTTATGGAGAGATGGACTCTTGAAGTTCTTTTGAAGTTTTAACTGCTTTAAACCTAGAATTATGCTAAGTTGAGAAGATGTACTGCTATTTGTCTGCATAACAGGTTCCAAAGACCTCAATCAAGGAAACCTTACACTGCCTTAGTTTTAACTACTCAGAAAGCCCAAGCAGAAAGCCTTGTCATCTCTAACCTCCTCTTTTTTTTTTTTTTCAACGTTTATGTATTTTTGGGACAGAGAGAGACAGAGCATGAACGGGGGAGGGGCAGAGAGAGAGGGAGACACAGAATCGGAAACAGGCTCCAGGCTCTGAGCCATCAGCCCAGAGCCTGATGCGGGGCTCGAACTCACGGACCGCGAGATCGTGACCTGGCTGAAGTCGGACGCTTAACCGACTGCGCCACCCAGGCGCCCCTCTAACCTCCTCTTTTATTGCATGCAAGCTACTGGCAAACTACTAAGTAAAACTGGCTTGAGATCCATTGTAAGAGATGGGGACTAAGGAAATATTCGGACTTCATTTAAAGCTCTCTGGGACTAAAACAATTTAAGAGAGAAAAAAACAAAACCAAAAGTCTTTGGCAATCTATATTTTCAAAGAGATCCACTGTGCAATGAACTCATTCTTTTATTTACTCTTATTCTCAAAATGGGCTTGACACAGTGGTTGATAACCGTTAAGTACATAGGTTCTTGTTTGTAAACCATAAAATACTGGGAAGAAACACTGAAACATAATATACAAACTTAGTGTTTAATTTTGGATCTGAATTCATGACAGCAAGAGTGAAAAGAAAAACGTGACCAATTATACTGAGTCTTAGTGTCAAACAGTTAAACAAAAAAACAGAGAAGGTAAAACATCCAGCCTGGTCTCGAAGAAAAAAATTAGATAAATTCCTCAACATTCTAATAGTAAAAGCAGCAGAAAATCTTTCAAAGGTGTTTCTCAAAGTGTCCCTCTTCACCGCAAGTCAAGAGCCTAACACAAAGCACAACTCAGAAGAAGAAATTCTATGAGAAACTAGACTTTTACTGTTAGTATACAAGGAGAAGCAGTAATCATCACTTACTATCTGTGTCTAATGGAGTCTTTAAATATATATATTTTAAAAGTCATCTTACAAAAATTTCACAGGAAAATAGTGAAAAACTTTATTCAAATTTTTAATAAGTATTGAAATATAACAAGTCCAAATATTCATCCCCCACTAACCAGCTTTTTAAGTTTATATATAACCAAAATGAGCCACATTCTCTGAATTGTTCACTATCATGAGTAAATGTGAGACATATCCATCTTATAAATCTAATAACTCCTGATCTTAAACACATCTTCTAATAGGTTCTAACTTATCATTATTTCTTCTAACAATTGCATTGTCAAAATGCAATGCTTTAAATCTTAAAATTCTGAAATATTTAATGGCTCATAATTTGTTGAAGAAAGGATGGGCATCTTCTTTGATCCACAATTTGCAAAACACTGTCATTTTTAGATTTATAAAATTATTTAGAATAATCAATCCAATTAATTTGTTTCATTTCTACACCTACTGCCTTCTAATTACCTGTATACACACCCACTTTCAGCAATGTCCACTTTTGAAGTGTCTCAATTTTAAAAGAATAACAGGAAAGAATACCAGCATTTTACTACATCTTCAAGATTTTGTCACCAAATACTGTATTTACTCCTCCTTGTTAAATAACTAAACGGGTAGGAGTACCATATTTTCTTTTGTCCTTAGAAATAAACTGTTCAATCATCAGTTTTTTAGTATGAGAAAATTCACCTAAGACAATATCATCCAAAGAATCAGTCTGAGACTTTCCTTTTATGATCAACTTCACCATCATAGAGTTTAGAATGTGGCTATTTGCCTCTTTATATTCATTTTCTGATTCATACAATAATTATGAAACTTGTTCCTGTCAATTTTATTCTCTTTGCAATTATAAACAAAATATAACAAAATATGAATTCCTAATTCTGTTCAATATAAGCAAAGAGCAGACCATAAAGATGGTGTCTCCAGTCTCCTTTTACACTTCTTGAAAGATAAAATAATCTTTTGGATGATGCAATATGAAAACTGTAGGATAACACAATGGCAACTAAGGTACACAGGCCAAATTTGGGCCACAACCTATTTTCATATGACCTGTGAGCTAAGAATAGTTTTTACCCTTTTAAAGGGTTGTTTAAAGAAGAATATGCTACAAGGGTGCCTGGGTGGCTCAGTCGGTTAAGTATCGAACTCTTGATATCAGTTCAGAGTGTGATCTTATAGTCATGAGACAGAGCCCCACACTGAGCATGGAGCCTGCTTGGGATTCTCTCTCCCCCTTCTCTCTGCCCCACCCCTGCTCACCCACGCACACATTCTCTCAAAATAAATAAATAAACATTTTTAAAAACTAATATGCTACAAAGACCATATGTGGCCCACAAAGCTTAAAATATATACTATCTTATTCTTTACAAAAATGTTTGCTAAAATCTGCACTAATTCCATCATCCATTTTCTTCTTCTTCTTTTTTTTTTTTTTTTTTGCATAGTTGAGAGTAATTGACAAGTAATGAATAATTCCTTGTATGAAAGAGCAAACTGTGTCATGATGGAGGAAAAATAAGGTTACTAATAACACCAAATTCATTTTAAATTTGTAAAATGGTCCAGTAGATCCATATGGTAATTGCAAGATACAATGACTTTTAAAAATATATAAGCAAATGTACTATTCTTTAGAAGACCTCTACAAAAGAATAAAACTCATGAAATATCAGTCTAAGAGTTCTAAATACCCTAAAAAGGAAACTAAAAAAGTAAAAGTGAGTCCATTGGTGAAGATATGAAAGCTGTGCATGGCGACAAAGAGATGACTAAAGAAAGCACTTATGCTAAAAGTAATTCACTGTAAAGTGGCATTTGAATATGACATATGCAAAAAAACTACATAAAATGGCATAAATATGCCTGCATAAAAGCCTTGTTGATATTGGATGTAAATATTTAGAAACCAGTAATCTATTTCTAAAACCTCTATGCTTCATTTCCATCGATAGCCTCACAAGCCTGAAATTACATTTTTCACTCATGCATAGTTCAAAAGCAATGTGACTATCAAAGGTTTATCAACAATAAATATTTTAACCAGATAAACATGATAATGTATCTGACATTATAATACATCTAGAATTTGCATGTCTGAAATGTAGTTAAACAAGCAATATTTACCAAGTTCATCACTTGGTAAATATTCCAGTATTTAATAAAGTCCATCATTGTGCTGTATACATTCTAAAGCACATACAGTAAAAGATACAAATGGAGCTTACAATCTAATGGGAGCAGTAACAGATACTTAATCTTTCTGAATAGGCTTCATTTTCTGGGCGATTTTTAAGATATTTCCTAGATCTTTCTATAAAAAGAAAGATTTTATAAAAAGGTAATAACCATTTCTTGAGTACCAACTATATGACAGGTACTATATGCATTTTGCATTTGTTATCTCTAATGCTCACAAAAACACTTGCGCTGTAGCTATTATGATATCCACTTTACCTGAAATCCCCTCTGAAGTTAAATAACTTGGTCAAGATTACACAGCTAGTAATTGGGTTCAAAACAGGTCTATCAAACTCTAAAGTTGATACTCATTCTAGTTCATTATCCCACCTGCTTATACCAATCCATGACATGAACTCTTCACTGATTTTTACTCATTTCTTACTTCACAATAAGCCATTCAAGAAAGCAAGTCAAGAAATGTTAGGAAGTAAAAGGTTCCCTCCCATTTTGGCTCACAAGCTCTATTTCATATCAATAGACTAATAGTATCATCTTGAACTCGTGTTGTCCTTTTTAATCCCCTTGACAAGCTCAACCCAATTTTAAAACAAAAACTAGAATAAGTTTAAAAGTTTCTTTCCGGCAACTGAGCTAAATGAAATTAAAGGAGACCACATAGGTCATGTGCAGAGAAAGCCAAAGTGAGGACATTAAAATATGGCAAGCCCAAAAAGAACAGAATTATAAAGAAGAAATTCAAATGATGATTTATAATAAACTTCAAAAACATTTCTTAAAAATTCCTCTTGGGTACTAAGCCTTTCTTCACAGTTATTTTTAATGTCATGGTCATGAAAAAGAAAGGCTGAGCAACTGTTCCAGTTTGAAGACTAAAGACAATTAAATGCAATGTATGATCCTAACTGGATCCTAGATGAAGGCAATAATGCCTGTTACTAAAGGCATTATTAAGAAAATTGGTAAAACTTTAATGTATACTGTATGTTACACAAGAGTATTGTATTAATCTTAAATTTTCTGAATTTGATAGTTATACTATGATTACATAAGAGAATACTTTTGTATTCTGATGTATTTAGGAGTAAAGGGGCATAATATCTACTTATTCTCAAAAGTTTCAAGAAAAAAGAAAATACACACACACATGTATACAGATCTCCAGATCTATATGATAAAATGTAGCAAAACTGATAAATGTTGGGAGAAGAATGTAAGAAATTCTTTGTACTATTCTTGTCATTTTTCTCCAATTTTAAAATTATTTCAAAATAAAGTTGTTTTAAATCCCTAATGCAAAAAAGAATTTTTAAGTATCGGAACAGATACTTTTGGAATTTCATTTCAAACTAATACAATAAGGCCAGGGTAGAAAGACAGAAAGGTAGGTAGGTAGGTAAAATCCCACTACAAGGTGCCCAATTTACCCTGAAGGTCTAAAATATTAAAATATCACCTTTTCTCATAATAAGAGCATTCTACAAAGCTCTACTCCATTATTTAATTCAGATAAACAAATGATCCCTCTTCTTTACACCACAGGTGATTTAAACAACTATTTCTTATTCTTCTATTAATTACAATCACATGTTAAAGTGCTACAAACAAAAAAAAAATATTTGTAAAGTTCCACGTATATTTTTATTACATCTGACCTAATGTCCTACTCCCCCACCTGCTCTTCCAATCTTGGCCTCTTCTGTTTCCCATCCTCCACATAATTCTCCACTGCAGATGTCACTGGAATTCTCCCTGACTGAGGCATTGAACCATTTCCTCATTGTCTCGTGAAACACTTTACAAATAGTTAACCTACAGAGAAAAGGAAGGTTTTAAGTTGAACTCTATGTGTATGAAAGAGTATGTGGATGTGGTTTAAACAAACTCTTCAAATAGTATATGAACTCTACAAAGATTTACCTTTGACAGATATATGCATATTAAGTATGCATAAATGTACATAATACATATTCAGTTCTATATTTTCAGTAAGAGAAACTGCTTCCACCTTCCAAATTTAGAATCAAAATTTTAAACATTTATTTAAAAGATATTGTACTCATGCTCCTTACAGATGATGAACCAAACCTTCTTAAAGTGAACATTACATAGCACCTCATTATTCACAGTTGTTACACGTTTTAACAGATGTTTAAGTTATTATAAATGGGACACTTGCACTTAGTTGACCTACTATATGAATGCTGAGTTTTCTTAATCATCTTACAGTTTAATGATACTAGACAATACTTACAGAATTCAGGTAAGATAATTGCAAAAAAAAAACTCAAAAAGCACTGTGAGATCAGACAATATTAATACGAAACTAGAAAGAAAAAAGTATATGTGGAAAATGGATTTCAAATTACAGATACTTTCTATGTTAATGAAAGGATACACACATCAAAAAAAAGAAAAAGAAAAACCACCTATCTCCCAAAAGAATTCAAAAAAATTAAAGATGCAGCCCACTGAAAAATTCCCAGTACAACCTGGACTTGATCATGAAATGCTTCTTCGGCCAAAGCAAAGGTGAGTAAATAATCCTTTTGTCTCTGGTATTCAACTCTGAAAGCTATGAAAATTCTGAACTCTGAGGAATGAGGAAAATGTGCAGAGTATTTACAACAGACCTTTAGGCTTCAATTATCCAGATCTGACTCTCTCTCACGTGCTATTTAAAACCTGCAATACTGGGGTGCCCGCATGGCTCAGTCACTTGCGCATCTGACTCTTGATTTTGACACGGGTCATGATCCCAGGGTCATGGGATCAAGCCCCACATCGGGCTCCACGCTCAGCGTGAATTCTCTCTCCCTTTCTCTCTGTCTCTCTTCCTCTGACCCTCTCCCCCATTTGCATGCTCTCTCTCTCTCAAAAAAGACAAAATTAAATTAAAATAAAATAAAACAGAGCTGCAATGTTGAATTGTGTTATGAAGAAGATAAAAATAGGAGATAAATATCTTTAATTCAAAATAAGTCACAAAATGTGATTTTTGCCACATGGTTTTTGTCATTATATTCAGAATTTCACTGAGTAGGCTGACATAGAAAGTAATACTAGAGATGAGGCCTTATAAAATGACACGATCCAGTTTTGTAGTTCTCAAATACAGAATGTTTATTGTTAATATTAATTTATAGTACACTGTGAAAAGTTAACAGTGCATATTATAATCCCTAGAGGAAACACTAAAAATCTAATACACCTTTGCAAAAAAAAACCAAAAAATCAAAAAAAAAAACCCAAAAAACAATAAAAGAAATATGGATTTAAAATAATCCAAAAGGTGGCCATAAAAACCCCGAAGAACAAGGTAAAAATTTAAACCTAGCATATCTATAATGTTAAATATTAATGGACTAAGCATTTCATTTAAAAGGCAGAGATTGAAAGAACAAGTTTTCAAAAAGCAGCACTTAACTAAATACTGTTCACAAGAAAGAGGCGCCTGGGTGGCTCAGTTGGTTGAATATCCAACTCTTGATTTCAGCTCAGTTCGTGATCCCAGGGTCAGGGGATCCAGACCCAAGTCAGGCTCTGCACTGAGAATGGAGCCTGCTTAAGATTCTCTCTCCCTCTGCCCCACGCCTCCCTTCAATAAAAGAAAAAAAAAAAGTAAAAATGCAGAAAAAATATAGCACGTGAACACTAACCATAAGAAAGCCAACAAAGCTATATAAATTTTAGACAAAGCTGACTTCAGACAGGAGCATTACCAGAGATAAAGGGCATTTCATATAAATGAAAGGGACAATTCATCAATCTTATACATTCATAAAACAGAAAGAGAGAACAACTGTTATGCATTTTATTTTTCTTGCCTCACTGCTCTCTTTACTACCTGTATCCAACATGGTACTCAAAGGCCGGGGCAATGCACTAAGGCAATAAAAAGAAATAAAAAGCATCCAATTTGGAAAGAAAGATGTAAAAAGACTTTTTCAAAGACATTACAATCATCTACATAAAACATCGTAGGTAGCTACTAGAATAAGGGTGTTTAACAAGATGGTCAATATATGCTACTCTTTCCTTCATTCTTTAGGGTACAAAGTCAATATACAAAAATCAGTTGTGTGATAACGAAATGCTATTCAGTGAGGAGCAACAGAAACTCTCATTCCTTGCTGGTGGGAATGCAAACACACACAGCCACTTTGGAAGACAGTTTGACAGATTCTTATAAAACTAGACATACTCTTACCCTAAGTCCCAGCAATCACGCTTCTTGGTATTTACCCAAAGGAGACGGAAATTTCTATGCAGACAAAAACCTACACATGGATGTTTAGAGCAGCTTTATTCATAATTGATTAGGTAAATGGATAAACTGTGGTACATCCAGACAATGAAATATTTTTCAACACTAAAAAGAAATGAGCTATCGAGTGAAAAAAATCAATCTGAAAAGGCTACATACTGTATGATGTCAAACACATGACATTCTGGAAAAGGCAAAATCAGAGAGACAATAAAAAGTCAGTGGTTGCCCAGGACTCAGGGTTAGGGGAAATGTGAGATGGGCGAGATGAATAATAGGTAGATTTTTAGGACACTGAAAATACTGTGTAATATTTTAACTACAGATATACATCATTAAACATTTATCCATATACATAGAATGTACAACCAGAGTGAACCCTAAGATAAACTGGACTTTGAGTGGTTATGATGTATCAGTGGAGGTTTATCCTTGGTCAAAACAAAACAAAACAATCATTCTGGTGAATGATGTTGATAATGGGGAAGGCTATGTCTGTGTGGGGACAAGGATATATGGGAAATCTGTGTACCTTCTCTCAATTTTGTTGTAAACCTAAAACTGCTCTAAAAAGAATAAAGTCTTAAAAAAAAATCAGTTGTACTTCCATACATAGCAATAAAACAACTGAAATGTAAAGGATGTTCAGACTTAAGAAAAAAAAAAGCCAAAATGTCTAATAAGAAATAGGTAAATCAAACCATAATTTATCAACAAAATGTAATACTATACTATCATTTAAAACAGGTAGAAAATAAAGAACCATATCCTCTACATCAATGTTTCTAAAGCCTTTTAACTCATGTCATCATCTTATCCCTTTATTTCTTCTTTTTTTTTAAATTTTTTTAAGGAGGCTTCACACCAGGCCAGAACCCCAGTTGGGGTTTAACTTACAACCCTGAGATCAAGACCAGAGCTGAGATCAAGAGTTGACACTGAACCAGCTGAGCCACCCAGGCTCCCCTCATCCCTTTAAATAAATATTAAAAAAACTCATCTTTGATGAGATCTGAGATTGATGAGAATCAATCTTTCTAAATCTCAAGATTCTCATCAGGAAAATTAAGGAGTGGATTAAATTATTTTTAGGCCTGCCAGTCTAATACCCCATGGCTTACTCTGTTATTATACTTGGCAAGGATATGCTCTATTAGTTTTTTTTATGTAGTACCAAGTACACTGTACCTTTATTACGACTTTCTAAAAACTGCCATGAAAATCATGATCCATTATCCACATTCAGTACCCTTTCTCCGGGCTTCCTACACCATTTGTTTTAAAGGCCTTTTTAATCCAGGAATTCAGTTCCAACTTCTAGGAGTTTCTTCTACAGAAATACAGTGCTAGAAAATATGTACAAAGATATGTGTAAGAATATTTATTGTAGCATTGGTAGTAAAACAATTTAAAACAATGGAAACAACCCAAATTTCCATCAATGGGAATTGTTTAATTAAATTAGGGTATTTATTGCCATATAACATTCAACAGTTTCGAAGAGGTAGATCTATACATAATACCCCAAAATTAACAGACTCTCTTCTTTGAGCAAAATATTGTAACTTCTCTGAAATCCAGCCTCTTAAAAACCAGACACTAATAATACCTCCTTCTAGGGACTGTTGTTAAAGATTAAATAATTAATACACGTGAAAGCCTAGCTCAATGCACTATACAAACAGATATTCAATATATGCTACCTTTCCTTCATCCTTCAATCATTATAAAATCTTCCTAACTGGTTTCTCTTGCTCTAATCACAACAGATTTTCCAAGCCATTTCAGACAATAACTTTCCTAAAACATCATTTAAAAAAGTATCAATCTCAGGGCACCTGGGTGCCTCAGTCAGTTAAGCATCCGACTCTTGATTTCGGCTCAGGTCATGATCTCAGGGTTGTGAGATAGAGGCCTATTGGGCTCCACGCTGAGTGTGGAGCATGCTTAAAATTCTCCCTCTCTCTGCCCCTCTCCCCACTTGTGTGCATCCAGGGGGCCTGGATGGCTCAGTCGGTTAAGTGTCAAACTTCGGCTCAGGTCATGATCTCATGGTTCATGGGTTCAACCCCCACTAATAGCACAGAACCTGCTTCAGATACTCCGTCTCCGTCCCTTTTTGCCTCTCCACTGCTCATGTTCTCGCTCGCTCTCTCTCTCAAAAATAAACATTTAAAAAAGTAAACAGTAAAAGTAAAACTCAATAAAATACAAAATATCACTTTCTTGCTAAAAACACTTGCCTAACCAGAAAAAAATTGAAACCCCATATAGCTACACCATCACACAACAGCTCCATTTTACCTTTAAAACCTTACCCCAATGACACTTCTCAGATAGGAGCCTATTATGACACACTTCAAAGTCTGCCACCTAACTGACATTTGAATGTGCAGTGCATATTACTACCTTTATGACTTTGATCATTTCCAAATGCAATTCTCATCCTCCTACTGCCACCCTATCCAAACCTATTCATACTTCAAATACATACTCAGTCTCATCTTCCACAAAGCCATTTTAAATTATCTCAGTTTACTAATTTGTTTCCTCTGAAAACTGTCTTGGAGTGATTTTAATATTCACACACACACATACACACACACACACACACACACACACACACACACACACACTCAGATCCTAACTGAAAACAGTCATCACTTGACGCATACATGCTAAGAATGAAGATTTTCAGTAATTAGTTGAGCAATACAACAAAGTCTAAATTACATAAGCAGGAACTTTTTTATTTAAACAAGTATATAAACAACTATAATTATTATAATTAATAATAAATTAATAATTTAGTATTAAATACTTAAAGTAATTCCTGGTATATTTCCCAAGCTTTCACAATGTAAATAGACAACTTGAAAATAATGGTATAGAATTAATGACTAATAGATTCCTTATGCTGTACTTTTCATCTCCATGACCTATTGTATAACTGGAAGTTTGTACCTCTTAATCCCCTTTATCCATTTTGTCCATCCCTCCACCCACCCCCCGTCTTGTAACCACCAGTTTGTTCTCTATGTTTAAGAATCTGTTGGGGCACCTGGGTGGCTCAGTCGGTTAAGCACCTGACTTCAGCTCAAGTCATGACCTCACAGTTCATGAGTTCAAGCCCCGTGTTGGGCTCTGTGCTGATAGCTCAGAACCTGGAGCTGCATCAGATTCTGTGTCTCCCTCTCTCTCTGCCCCTCCCCCACTCCTGCTCTGTCTGTCTGTCTCTCTCTCTCAAAAATTAATAAACATTTAAAAATTTTAAGAAAAAAAGAATCTGTTGTGTGTGTTCAGTTGTGTGGTTTTTTAAGATTCCACATATAAGTGAAATCATATGGTATTTGTCTTTCTCAGCCTTATTTCTCTAAGCATAACATCCTCTAGGTACATCCATATTATTGCAAATGGCAAGATCTCATTCTTTTTTATAGCTGAGTATTATTCCGCTGTGTGTGTGTACACACACATCTTTATACATTTATCTACTGATGGACACATGGGTTACTGGCATATGAAGCTTCCAGATGAAAAGTATAGCATAGGGAATATAGTCAGTAATGTAGCAACATTTTATTGGTAACAGATGGTAACTGTACTTATCTTGGTGAGCACTGAGTATTGTGTAGTACTCTCAAATCAATACTTATACACCTAAAATTAGTATAATATTCAATAAAAAAAAAAAAAAGAATACAAGACAGTCCCTGAAAAAGGAAGTTAGAGGCACAGTGTGAAATGGGAATCAAAAAAAGCAGCAGCTCTCTCAAGCCTGGACATCTACATAGCTTGAAGGGGAAAGGAGTAAATATTGAATCAACCCGTAACATGAGTGAACAGCCTAGATAAGTCAGCGTCTACTTCATTTGATGTTCTGCTTTGGTTTGATTTATAGTGTTTGGTTTCTGCTAACCAGGGGCCTTCTGTTTACAACCTGAAATATTTTGTTCAGTCAGAGTTGCTAATGGGGATAAGGGGCATGATTAAAGACACAGAAGGAGGTGCCAAAAAAGAGCAATAGAAGAAAAAACACTAGGAAATGCTTTTGAGTTTACATCACACATTATACAACCAATAGTCACTGGAACCTCAAAGCAATATATGAAGATAGGAAAAGAAAATCATGGTATAGCCAAAGACCCATAGTACCTATAGATACTTTTAATATAAGTTCCATAAAACAAGTTTTAATTTTGTTAATATTCCTTTGTATGTGCCAATTTAAGTTGGTATACACTTCTACTAAAGAGAAGAATCTCTTTATAGAGGGAAGAATCTCTTTATATAGAACTCTCAGTATTTCAAAATTTTTACTAATTTTTTGGTTAAATATCTCTTTCACATTATAAAGACCAAGGACAGCATCTAAAGACAAAATTACAAGAGACTCATGTAAAGAAACTTCCCATATTCTCCAATTCTCTAACCACCAAATCATATCTCCTAAGTTTGTGCTTTTTTTTTTTTTTTTTTTTTTTGGATTTCTATATCCCACGTAGGTGGGGATGAAGGGAGGAAGGGAAGATTATTTTTGTTTCTTTTTTTTTAAATTTTTTTTTAACGTTTATTTATTTTTGAGACAGAGAGAGACAGAGCATGACGGGGGAGGGTCAGAGAGAGGGAGACACAGAATCTGAAACAGGCTCCAGGCTCTGAGCTGTCAGCACAGAGCCCGACGCGGGGCTCGAACTCACAGACCGTGAGATCATGACCTGAGCCGAAGTCAGCTACTTAACCGACTGAGCCACCCAGGCGCCCCTATTTCTGTTTCTTAATATCAAACCCTTCATTATGTATTTTCAAGTTTAGCCCTATCCTACTTGTTAACCATCACCCCCAGATTGTTCCAGAAAAATGTATTCACCATATAACTCCTTTCAGACCCCAAGAGTCACAAAGAATCTTTTCTCAATCAAAATAAAACTCACAGTAACTGGCTTCAAGACTCCCTATCAACTGCAATTCTCCCAACAGAGCTCTCTTAACCTGCCCCAACAAGGACTGTTCAGTGAAAAGTTAAGAAATCTTTCATTATCTAGCAGAAAACTGCACAGTGCCAAAGTTTCTTAAAATGAAATTTTTTGAGGGGCACCTGTGTGGATCAATCAGTTAAGCCTCCGACTCTTGATTTTGGCTCAGGTCATGATCTAACAGATCATGAGTTTGAGCTCCACATCAGGCTCTGTGCTGACAGTGCAGAGGCTGCTTAGGATTCTCTTTCCCTCTCTCTCTGCACCCATCCCCCAGCACCAACCCCCAGCTCGTGCTCTTCTCTCTCTCAAAATAAATAAACATTTTTTTTTTTCAACGTTTATTTATTTTTGGGACAGAGAGAGACAGAGCATGAACGGGGGAGGGGCAGAGAGAGAGGGAGACACAGAATCGGAAACAGGCTCCAGGCTACGAGCCATCAGCCCAGAGCCTGACGCGGGGCTCGAACTCACGGACCGCGAGATCGTGACCTGGCTGAAGTCGGACGCTTAACCGACTGCGCCACCCAGGCGCCCCAATAAACATTTTTTTTAATGAAATTTTTTTCATACAAATTCAGCTTCATAACTTTTCAGTTCAATCACAACTGCCTGGAGGTACTTCAACATGTCTCTTTCCCACCCTGCCATGCTACTTAGCTAAGAATGCCCAATGTAATAAAACCTATACCCTTGAATATAGGGCATCTCAAAGGTTCAACAATATAGATCTATTAAAAATCCACCTATTCTTGGGGTACGTGGCTCAATCATTTAAGCGTCCAATTCTTGATTTCGGCTCAGGTCATGATCTCATGGTTTGTGGAATCAAGCCCCACATTGGGCTCTGTGCTGACAGCATGGAAGCCTGCTTGGGATTCGTTCTCTCTCTCTCAAAATAAATAAACTTCAAAAAAAAAAAGTCAACCTATTCTTTTATTTTAATAATACACCATTCCCTACTATGAATAACATCTTATTTTTATGTAAAAAGAACTCTAATACTTTAAACATCCAAAAAATGCTTTTCCAAACAACTTACTAGTAAAAAAAACCAAAACATTTTAACAGCATTTTATCATTTGCTTAATGTTGATATGCACTAAGTTTCTAAACATTTTAAGCTGCTTTATTTTTAATAAAATATTGTGCTTTGTCCATCATAAATACTGCTTTGAAAATTTGTTTTAATGGATAAAATTATCAATACATGTTAAAATGGAAATAATGACAAACCATTTACTTTTAAAAAGGCAGGAGAAAAAAAGAACTACTCCTATTATCATAATGGAAATAAATCCATTTTCCCTTACTGAATCAGGTTTAACTCTGGGATTAGGTTTTAGGACTACTTTACCTAACTCCACAACAGAAAATATATCTAACTTATTATTATTGTTCCAAGTATAGCAACTGAATTAACACATTTCTAATTGCTGAATATTCTCCAAATTCGATTAAATAACACAATAAGAAAATGTCTAGGTTATTATTACCCCAAAATGCCACCAGCACACCAACCTTCAACCTGTCGGGGATCACAAGAGAAAAGGGAAAAGAGAGCCAAAAGCAATGAGAAAAGGATAGACAAAAAACATTTTTCACTATTCCCCAAGGCATGTCCTGCAAGGAATAAGTGATGATCAAAAATGAAAAAGAAACACAAAATGCTGGCAAAGCTGAGGCAAAAAGAAGAGAGATAAAGGTATGCATTAAATTGACAATATAATGTGTATGTCTCCAAAAACAAACAATGGGTCCTCGTCTACTGGCTGGTGGCTAAAATTCACCTTAATGCATACAATTCTGCATATAATATAAGCCTGCACTTTCCAACTATGCAAAAGGTTAGCAGTTAGCTGGCTACTAGCCTATTCCTATACAAAACTTACCATTTTATATTTGAGGCACTGCTATTGTGTCCCACAGGCTCCTCAAACCCAAACCAAAAACATCATCACTCTTTCTCCCAATTAGCTGTTTCTCTTCTTATACTGCTTATTACTATAAATATTTACCAGTATCCATCTCATCTTCTAGCATGTTTAAAACTAGCAATTTTTTTTTTTTTTTAAACTCTAATATGAAGCACCTGGGTGGCTCTGTTGGCTAAGCAGCCAACTCTTGATTTTGCCTCAGGTCATGATCTCATGGTTCATGAGATTGAGCTCCGTGTCAGGCTCTGTGCTGACTGTGCAGAGCCTGCTTGGGATTCTCTCCCTCTCTCTCTGTCCCTCCTCTGCTCTATATGCATGCTTTCTCTCAAAATAAATAACCATTTAAAATAAAATAAATTGAAAAACTGTAATAGTATCTATTTAATTTCTTGTCTTTTTCTTTAGTTTTTTTAAAGTTTATTTATTTTGAGAGAGTGAGAGCATGCATGCACGAGCAGGGGAAGGGCAGAGAGAGAGGGAGAAAGAATCCCAAGCAGCCTCCACGCTGTCAGCATGTAGGCCAAAGGAGGGCTCAAACTAATGGGGCTCGAGCTCACCAACTGGGAGATCATGACCTGAGCTGAGATCAAGGGTTGGACATTTAACTGACTGAGCCACCCAGGCACCCCTCTTGTCTTTTAAAATCAATATACAAATATTTATGTATGGGGTGCCTGGGTAGCTCAGTTGTTAAGTATCTGACTTCAGCTCAGGTCATGATCTCACAGTTCCTGAGTTTGCGTCCCATATTGGGTAAGCTCGAGACCCACTTTGGGAGAACTCGTGTCCCACTTCACATGAGCTCATGTCCCACTTCACGTGAACACAAGCCACGCTTCGAGTGAGCATGAGCCCCACTTCGGGTAAAACATGAGCCCTGGGTGATCCCCACTTGTCTGTCTCTCTCTCTCTGCCACATGTGGCATTCTCTCTCTCTGCTGCTCGTTCACTTGTGCCCTCCCTCTAAATAAATAAATAAATAAATAAATAATCATTTATGTATGTTTATAGTTTACTTTAAAATGGAGCACTCTGGGAGTTCCCAAGTAAATATCAAAGTGAACATACTTGATAATGGATGCAGAAAAATGTGCCATTACTTTGTCTTTTTTACAAAGTGGTGCTGGAACACTTGGCTATCCATCTGAAAAAATATATAATGGACTTCAATCTATACCTTGCCCTAAACACAAAATTAATTCAAATTTGATCCCAGATATAAATATAAAATCTAAAACTAAAAAACAAGGAGAAAACCTTGGTAGCCTTGGGTTAGGAAAAAGGTTAGGAAAAGATTTCTTAGGTTCAATACTAAAAGCACAATCCATATAAGAACAAACTGAAAAACTGATTTTATCAAAATTAAAAACTTCTGCTCTATGAAAGGCACTGTTAAGAGAAAAGACAAGCCAAAGACTGGGAAAAAACATTTTCAAATCACATATCTTATAAAGAACTTGCATCAAGAATACATATAGACCTCTCAAAACTCATTAATAAAACAACCTAGTAAAATAGACACTTCAACAAGGAACATACAAAGACATGCAAATAAGCATATGAAAAAATGTCAGCATCATTAGTCATTAGGGAAATGCAAATTTAAAACATAATGTGGACATGATCTCATGGTCCATGAGTTCGAGCCCCATGTTGGGGTCTGTGCTGACTGATAGCTTGGAGCACAGAGCCTGCTTCAGATTCCGTGTCTCCCTGTCTCTCTCTGCCTCTCTCCTGCTTGCACTCTGTCTCTCTCTCTCAAAAATAAACACTAAAAAAAAATTTTTTAATAAAAACAAAAAATAAAACACAATATGGGCACCAGGGTGGCTCAGTCAGTTGAGTGGCCAACTCTTGATTTTGGCTCAGGTCACGATGCCAGGGTCATGGGATTGTGTCCCACATGCTTGAGATTCTCTATCTCCCTCTGCCCTGCTCACCTTCTCTCTAATCAATCAATCAATCAATCAATCAATCACAATGTATACCACTCCACACGGATTAGAATAGGTGAACCGAACCAAACATTGACAAGGATGTAGAGAAACTAGAACTTTCATACACTGCTGGTTGAATGTAAAATGGAACAACCATGTTGGAAAATAGTTTGGCAGTTTAAAAAAAATTTTTTTGTAATGTTTACTTATTTTTGAGAGAGAGTGAGAGTGCAAGTGGGGGAGAGGCAGAGAGAGAAGACAAAGAATCTGAAGCAAGCTCCTGGCTCTGAGCTGTCAGCGCAAAGGCTGAAGTGAGGCTCAAACCTACAAACCCTGAGATCATGACCTGAGCCAAAGTTGGATGCTTAACCAACTGAGACACCCAGGTGCCCCAAGTTTGGCAAATTCTCATAAAGTTAAACATACAAATACCATACAATCCAGCGATTCCTCTCCTAGATATTTACCCAAAAGAAAGGAGAGCATGTGTGCATACAAAAACCTTGTATACAAATGTTTATATGAGTTTTATTTTTTGAGTCAAAACCCCTAAACAATCCAAATATCCATCAACGGGTAAAAGGATGAACAAATAGTCATACATCCATACAATGGAATACAACCTAGAAATAAAAAGAAATGAATTGATACATACTACAACATGGATGGTTCTAAAAATAACTCAGATAAGTCAAAGAAGCCAGGCAAAAAAAGCATACATATTGTATGCTTTCATTCATATAAAACTCTAGAAAATGCAAACTATTTTATAGTGAAACAAAGATCAGTAGTTGCCTAGGCTAGGAGACAAAATAAAAGGAGGGATTACAAAGGAGCACTAGGTAACTTCTGGGGGTGATATGCTTATTATCTTGAGTGTGGTGTTTCACAAGTATATATACATACTTCAAAATTTATCAAAATGCACCCTTTAAAAATGTGCAATTTATTGTATGTCAATTATATCTCAACAAATTATTAAAATTATTAATAAAAAGTAAGTTTTTTGTTCTTGGGAAGATTTTTTTTTTAATGTTTATTTTTGAGAGACAGAGAGAGACAGAGTGTGAGCAGGGGAGGGGCAGAGAGAGAGAGAGAGAGAAAGACACAGAATCTGAAGAGGCTCCAGGCTCTGAGCTGTCAGCACAGAGTCCGAGGCCAGGCTCGAAGTCACAAGCCATGAGATCATGACCTGAGCCGAAGTCGGACGCTTAAACGACTGAGCCACCCAGGCGCCCCAGAGTTTGTATTTTTTATTTCAAATGTTTATTTATTTATTTAGAGAGAGAAAGGGAGAGCGCAAGCAGGGGATGGGCAGAAAGAGAAAGAGAGAATCCCAAGCAGACTCTGCGCTATCAGCACAGAACTTGACATGGGGCTCAATCTTATGAACCATGAGATCGTGACCTGAGCCAAAGAGTCAGATGCTTAACCAACTAAGCCACGCAGGTGCCCCTTTTCTTTGGAAGATTTCTTAAGAAAGGGTAAAAATCATGAAAGATCAGTAACTGCCTAAAAAAGAAAATGAAAAATTAAAATTAGTGGGTACCTAGGTGGCTCAGTCAATGGAGCATGCAATGCTTGATCTTAGGGTTTCAAATTTGAGCCCCATGTTGGGAGTAGAGATTATTTTTAAAAAATAAACTCTTTAAAGAAAAATTAAAATTAGGTTCAGTGGATCCTGAGGTATGCCAATGGTTAGAACACATACAATATAAATAAATATATACCACATATCTCCATGATTTTACAATCTTTAAAAAAAAGCTTACTACTTTTGAAGGATGTTAGGAAATCAACTCATTTTTTGAACACTAATATATGAAAAGGAAAGGCAAGCATTTATTATGCCCTTCCTATAATGACTCTACCTCTGGGTAACCAAACAGTAGATATTCAAGAGTCTCTTTATAGCTAATAAATGAAGTAACAGAATTAGAATATGATGATTTTGAACCCCCACTGAATTAACAAATGTAGGCACTGCATATTTATGGATGTTAATTTTACAAAAAGAGATAACCATGTATAATAAAACCTTGGTTTGTGAACATAATTCGTTGGAAACATGCTTGTAATCCAAAGCACTTGTATATCAAAGAGAATTTCAAGAACTATTGGCTCAGTTGTGATCACGTGATGTTCGGCATCACGTACTACTCATATTCCAAAACATCGCTCCTTTATTCAGTTAAAATATATTAGAAATGTTTGCTCATCTTGCAGAACACTCATAGAAAAAGTTACTTGCAATCCAAAGTTTTACTTGCTTCCTGATCAAAGAGCATACTATCACCTGTAATAATCCTACCAACAATTTTTTTTAAATAATCTCAAATGAAGTCTGATCAAACCTCTAAATCCAACTAATTTACGGGAAATAGAGAACAGAAAATACACTGAACCTGTAATTTTTATAAAAGATACTTGAGAGATCAACCAGTTGCAATATACAAGGTTGATTGAAAGTATTTACAACTTTAAAATATATGAACAAAAAGCTTCTGAAATCACTGAAAATCTGAACACTAGACATTGAATTCCATATTAAGGAATTATCCTTTGTTTTTAGACAGGATAGCAACATTATGGTTCTGTTTTAAAAAGCAAGAGAAAGAAAGACCTCTTTTTTTTTTAATTTTTTTTTCAACGTTTATTTATTTTTTGGGGGACAGAGAGAGACAGAGCATGAACGGGGGAGGGGCAGAGAGAGAGGGAGACACAGAATCGGAAACAGGCTCCAGGCTCTGAGCCATCAGCCCAGAGCCTGACGCGGGGCTCGAACTCACGGACCGCGAGATCGTGACCTGGCTGAAGTCAGACGCTTAACCAACTGCGCCACCCAGGCGCCCCGAAAGACCTCTTTTAAAGACACATACAAATATATTTATGGACTACATGTTACGATTCTGGAATCTGCTTCCAAATAATACAAGGGAGAAGTGAGTGGGAATATAAAAGAAATAACAATGTCCATGAATTGGTCATTTCTGAAATTGAGTGATGAGTACAGAGAGGTTCAGTGTTCCATCTGGTCTACTTTTGTATACGCTTTAATATTCTACCATGAAAAGTAAGAAAAGATATCTTGTTGAATTCATTTTGTAACTATTTTATATACATTGATATAAAAATCCTAAATAAATAAAATTGACAGAGGCCAAATTTCCTCTTTCATACTGTCCTTGTCCTTTTTGGTATTAAGATTGTACCGGCTTAAAAATATAAGCTGGGTGGGTGCCTGGGTGGCTCAGTTAAGCATCCAACTCTTGATTTCAGCTCAGGTCATGACCTCACAGTTTGTGGGATCGAGCCCCAGGTGGGGCTATGTGCTGACAGCATAGTCTGTTTAGGATTCTTCCTCCCTCTCTCTCTGCCCCTCCCTCACAATTGCTCTCTCCAGCTTGCTTTCTCTCAAAATAAATAAACATTAATAAAATATGTATACAACCTGGGTGACCATCTCTTTCTACTCTCTGAAAGCTTATATAAGATGAACAATTTGTTTCATAATGGTTTAACTGAACTTTGTAGAACCATCTGGGCCCTGACAGCTACATGCAAAAGGGAAGATTTCAAAACCTAACAATGTTTTATCCTTTGATTTGTAATTACGTTGCATTATAGGCTACATACCGATTATCTGCCATTTACTGCATCTTGCTTCATGACTTGGTATGTAGTCAAATGTCATAAATGTTCTCTGTACTTAAAAATGTACATGATCTGGGGTGCCTGGGTGGCTCAGTCAGTTAAGTGTCCAACTTTGGCTCAGGTCACGATCTCATGGTTCCTGAGGTCCTGAGGTTGAGCTATGGGCTGACAGTTCAGACCTGGAGCCTGCCTCAGATTCTGTGTCTCCCTCTCTCTCTGTACCCTACTTCACTTGCATTCTGTCTCTGTCTCTCTCCAAAATTAATAAACACTTAAAAAAAATTTTTTTAAGTGTATAATCTAATTATTAGGTACAGGGTTCTATAAATGTCATTTGCTCAAGCTTGTTAATCTTTTATTCAAATCCTCCATTTTACTAATATTTTATTTACTTGATGTACTAATTATCAAGAGAGGTTAAATAAAATATTAATACCATTTATCATTCTAAATGTCAATTTCTTAGGGGCACCTGGTTGGCTCAGTCAGAAGAGCATGCAACTCTTTTTTCTTTTTTTTCATTTTTTTTTTTTTTTAACGTTTATTCATTTTTTGAGAGACGGAGATAGAGCACAAGTGGGGCAGGAGCAGAAAGAGAGGGAGACACAGAATCTGAAGCAGGCTCCAGGCTCTGAACTGACAGCACAGAGCCCAACGTGGGGCTCGACTCACAGACCGCAAGATCATGACCTGAGCTGAAGTCAGCCAATCAACCGACTGAGCCACCCAGGTGCCCCAAGAGCAAGCAACTCTTGATCTCTGGGTTGTGAGTTGGGCCCTACATTGGGTGTAGAGATTACTAAAAATAATCGTATACTTAAAAAATAAGTAAATAAATAAATGTCAATTTTAAAATATATATTGAAGTTACATATACAAATACATGACTTATCTTTTCCTAAAAATATTTTAGTTTTCCTAATGAATTCTCTCATTCTTAATGAATCTTCTTCTAAACCCTGATAATGCTTTTGTCTGAGTCTAATTTTTCTTAAAATTAATATAATTGTGACTTTTTTTTTTTTTTGGTTCCTTGTGTTAAGGTGTTTTAGATCCATTCCTCATAAGCAGCAACATAATTACTTGTTTGCAGCTTTTTAAAAAAAAATCCCATCCTGGAAGCAAAAATAATATGAAAACAGGGAAGGGGACAAAACATAAGAAACTCTTAAGTATGGAGAACAAACAGAGGGTTACTAGAGGTGTTGTAGGAGGGGGGATGGGCTAAATAGGTAAGGGGCATTAATGAATCTACTCCTGAAATCATTGTTGAATTATATGCTAACTAACTTGGATGTAAATTTAAAAAATAAATTAAAAAAAAAAAAATTCCATCCTGGAGCCTCCATGTTTTCTCTGGCAAGTGTATTCTGTTTACATTTCTTTTTTTTTTTTAATTTTTTTAATGTTTTATTTACTTTTGAGAGGGAGAGAGAGACAGAGTGTGAGTGGGGAAGGGCAGAGAGAGAGGGAGACACAGAATCTGAAGCAGGCTCCAGGCTCTGAGCTGTCAGCACAGAGCCCGATGCAGGGCCCGAACCCACAAACTGTGAGATCATGACCTCAGCAGAAGTCTGACACTTAACCGACAAGCCACCCAGGCGCCCCTGTTTACATTTGTTTTGATAATTGACATAATTGAAATTATTTTCATCCATCTTATTTTGTTTTTAATATAGTACGCTTTTACTTTTTAACTTTTCCTTAAATTTTAACAGGCTCATCTGAAAGTAGAATCAATACTATTATCCCTTCTAAACAGTAAGAACTCAGAAAGCTTTAACTCAGATCACTACCCTTCCCGTCTTATGCATTATTTTCTAGTACGGTATTTAATTCTTGTGCATTTAAGTTATTTATTGTGTTGTTTTATACAATCACATTGCCAGATTAGTCTACATGTTTACCAATCTTTAACTTTGCCTCTTGCATGCTCTTCTACATTGTGGGTTCAATTTTCTCCTATAAAGTTACAAGTACTTCAATAGTTCTTTCAGTAATAGTCTATGAGTAGTAAACTCTCCACTTCCAACTCAATATATTTATTTCTTCATTACTTTCAAGTTTTGAGAGTTAGTTTATGTTTCCTTGGCACTTCGAAGATATTAATCTATTAGTTTTGGCCTCTATTCACTCATGATAAGTCTGCTAAACTAACTGCCATCCAGTTACAAATAACTTATCTTTTCTCTCTGGTTCCTTTATTACTTTCTCTTTCCAGTAAAGGCCCAGAAATTTCATGAGGATGTACTGAATTGTCCATTCATACTCCTTCTACTTACAGATTGTTCATTTATTTTTAGGCACAGTCACATAAAAGAGAAAAAGTGATTTGAGAATGACTATTTTCTTAATTCTCCCTAAGACTATTCAGAACTAAATCCATGCTAAATGTATGAGACATTAGTGTTCGCAAACTGTAGCATACAAAACACCTGGGGAACTTATTTAACTATAAACTACTGGACTTCACCCACAGTTTCTGACACAGTAGGTGTGGGGTCCTCCCATGAATCTGCATTTCTAACAAGCTCCCAGGTGATGCTAATGCTAATGCTGATTCTGCTGGTCAGGTAATCATGCTTTAAGAACCACTGTCTTAGGATTTAGCATAATTATCTCATGGAACCCCAGTTGAGAAGGACTGTAGGGATTTTGTCCTGCTTCTTAAATCTAGAGATAAGTATTTACCATTAATTCTAAACAGAATTTAGCTTTAAATATTGTTACCTTCTGTTTCTTTCTCTTTCTCCCACTGCTTCTTGTAGAATTCCAACTACATAAAATAACAGCACTTAACTGTCCATTATCTGTCCAGACCTGCTCCAGTTCATTCTTTACACAGCCCCCAGGCTAAAAACAAAACCTGATCATATCACCTCCCCTACCCAAAATTGTTTACCGGTTCCTCTATACCTATAGGAGCAGGTCTTTTCCCCCCCCCCCCCCATTTTACTTTAGAGAGAGATAAGAGCAAGCAGGGTGGAGGGGAAGAAGGGAGAAGGGAGGAAGAGAGAGAAAGAGAGAGAAAGAGAGAGAATATCTTAAGCAGGCTCCACTCTCAGTATGGAGCCCAACATGGGGCTCAATCCCACGACCCTGGGATCATGACCTAAGCCAAAATCAAGAGTCAGACGCTGACTGACACACCCAGGCGTCCCTGGAGCAGTTCTTTATGGGGAGGGAAAACACATAGGCTTCAGAGTACATGTAAACTTTTGAGTATTTACATTATGTCACACATATTTTTTTAATACTACCAAATAGGCCTGTGTTCTAAGTCCATTTAAAATTGCTAATCTATTAAATTCAAATGAGTCAGTATGATACATAAAGCTTTTCTTGATCCATGCCTGCCTATCCTACCCTTGTACCATTTTGTGCACACCACGCTTTCAAAACTTCTCCATTATACACATATTATCTCCACCTAGAAGAGAATGTCCAATAGGCCTCCCAGAGGCCTAACAAATTTCTTCTCCTCCCAAGAGTCCCAATATCACCTCCTCCTGGAAACCTTCCCCAATCCACTTGAGAGTTAATTGCTCCCCTGTATATTCTCTCTCAGCACGTTGTAAAAACATCCACTATTACACTGCACCCTTCTAATTACTGGTCTACAAAACTATCTTCCTTTATAAGAATATGAGTCATCTCCACCAAGAACTTAATCATTATCTTTAAATCTTAATAGTATATACCCAAATGTTTGTTAAATATATAAATATATTGCCTAAATATAATTTTTCCTTGGACTCAATAGACAGAAGAATGTACTAAGAATTTTCATGTCTGTTTTCATCTAGATTTTCAAGGGAACCGGAGATTCAGTAGCAATAAATAGCACCTAATCTAGTTTTGTTCTCACATTTCTCCAAAATACTTCAAAGCATCAAAGCAAGGATTATGCCCCTGTAAGTTCTGACACCTGCAATGTCAGTACAACCAAGAGAAAAACACTGGAGGGTAATCAAATCTAAAAGTTCAAAAATCTTCATTTAAAAAAAAGAGAACTCTCATTTTATTTCATAAACACGTCTACTTGCTTTGTCTATTTAAAACACAGATGCATATCACAAATTCTGAGATGCCTTGTCATTATTTATTAAAACACCCAATAAAATCCCTTTACAAAAGTATATACCATACAAAGGTAACAACAGCGAGTTGTTCTCTCCTGGGACAGAGGATGGAAATGTGAAGAGCCAAGAAAGAGGTCCTTTGCTTTTTACTTTCCAAATGTTCTGGGTATCATGTGAATTTTTAAAAATAATATACCACTTTAGCAACCAGAAAAACATAATGAAAAAAAAAAAGAGCCATATCCTATGTCATGCTATTAAGAAAACAGCTTAATTATGAAATTATTTTAATATTATTCTTACCAGATTTAAGACCTGAAATTTTGAAGATGGCACTTGGTTTCCCATTTGTGACAAATCCTAGGAGTTGCCATACAGGCATCCCATTTGAATCAGGGTAGGAAAAGTAGACAGATCCTCCCATTCCCTCAGGAAACGGGATTGTTCCCAGCATAAAAACCACAACATGGTTGATACTTTCATAATCAGGCAAGTCAAAAACAAATTTATCCTCTGCCACTTGCTGTGCAGCTGTTTGCACCTAGAAAATAAGAAACTCATCTTAGTTCAATAGTTTGAGGAGTTTCTAGAACACTTACAGTATTGCTTGTTACCAAGTATAAGCAATTATAGACATTATACCCAGTATAACCTCAGGTTAATCTGATAGTCTATATGGAATTTCCAAATATACCAAAGTGTTAAATTTAAAAAGAAAATCCAAATATATACATATTCAGCCTTAAAATGATCATGTAATGAGTGTAACCTTTAAAAAACATAACTAAATTCTTTCTGAAGTGCCCTGAAAGGAATTTACTTACACAAGTAAATTACTACAGCTTCAGTATGTTACAGAAATGAAAGGCTGTTCAAAATACCACACCACCAAAGCCTTATCCTCTAGTATAAAGGTAAAGAACTTCAGGAAATTAAAATGGGTAAGCAATCCAGAAGGAATTAGTTAATCCTCATTATTTGCAGATTCCATATTTGCGAATTTGTCTACTCACTAAAATTTATTTCCAAGCACAAAATCAATATTCATCACCCTATGGTGGTCATTCATGGACATGTTAATGGGCAGAGCAGCAAAAATTCTGAGTTGCCTAATGCACATGTTCCCAGCTGAAGTGGAAAAAAGTTAGCTGTGCCTTCTTGTTTCAGCTCTCATACTGTAAACGAGTGTCCTTTTCACAATCAATTTACTGCCATGTTTGTATTTTCTGCTTTTTGTTGGTGATTCTGATATTTAAAACGGCCACACTGAAATGCTGGCTGGTATTCCTAAGTCCAAAAAGGTTGTTATGTGCCTTATTTAGAAAATATGTTACCTAAGTTTCATTCAGAAATGAGTTATGGTGTTACTGGCTGTTAAGTTCAATGTTAATGAATCAACAACACATATTAAATAAAATGCCTTTAAACAGAAACATACAAAAAACAAAGTTATGTAATGATAAGTTGATAAAAACTGTCATCAGAGGCTCAAAGAAACCTAACCCTGTATTTCCCCTAGGGGAAACAATTCATTATTTACCAAATCAATGTTCACAATGACTTCACAGAACCTAATTATTGTGAACAACGAAAATCAACTGTACATAAAATGCAAAAATTCTACCTCGAATGTGCTAAGTGGGAACCTGTAAAAGTTTCCTCTTGACTCATTTCATAATCTAACTTTCTGTTCTAGAATTGAATGTCAGTTTCTAGAATGAGATCTTATCTTATTTTGAAGTTTGAGAAATCTACTTCCACAGAGAAAATTCTTTTATCGACTTCAAAAAAATTATTGGTAATTGCCATATCACATCCATTAGCAAAAAGTAGTAATTCTAGGGCACTCAGGTCAATAGGCGTCAAGAGTTAACATGATACAACGTTTTTTCGTTTTCTTTTTAATTGCTATGGCCATTGACTCTATTGACCAAAACACCAAATCTGAATCACTACCAGTATTTTAAGACTCTTAATGGTCAATTCTTATTACCCAGAATGTAACTTCTTTTCCTTTGCTAGTATTTGCTGTTACAAAAATGCTTATTTTTTCTTTTAATTTTTTAAGATGTTAACTTATTTTGGGGGGGGGGCAGGAGGGGCAGAGAGAGAGAGAGAGAGGAGACACAGAACCTGCAGCAGGCTCTAGGCTCTGAGCTGTCAGCACAAAGCCTGAGAGGGCTCGAACCCACAAACCACCAGATCATGACCTGAGCCAAAGTCTGACACTTAACCGACTGAGCCACTCAGGTGCCACTACTTTTTTTCTTTTATAATATCCTAGCTACTCCTACAAAGAAACTTTGAAAATTTTTAGTTACATGTTATCAATAATCTAATATGAATTGTCCTAAATTTACTCCCAAGAGATGAAGGATGAATGTTCTTTTGTTGTTGTTGTTGTTTTGGTTTTATTTTGTTTTTGTTTTTGTTTTTTTAAGCATGAATGTTCTTAAAATCAAGTTCCGATTTCCTCTTCTGAAGTTTTCCAACCCTATTAAAAACTGTCCAGTTTAAACACAGAGAACAAAGGAAAAACATAAATATAAAGACAAACTGCCTGTATTAGTATTAAATTCAATTTCACCAGTTTTTGGCATGCACATAATCTTAAAAAAACATATGAAATTATGGTATTTACAAAGCATGTAATAGCCATCAGGCAAAACAAGTATTTGTTAAATGTCAACTCTAACAAGCACCATTCTGTAAATCTGTATTATGACACACTAATCCTTGACCTTAGGGGAAAGAGAACTCTTTTAGTTAAGAAAAAATTTTCAAGGAATGAAACTGAGTTCATAATTTTAGGTTAAGTGGGTGTTTCTGGTTAGAGAATAATGAAGTTAAGTTTTGGATGTCTCTAGGTCTATTTGCCCTTCATTGTGATTAACATGTTCTTTGATTAACTAAGAGTCAAACACCTCCCAAAAAGCTTATCTTTAAGAAACCCCCTACTGGAGGGGCACCTGGGTGGCTCAGTCAGTTAAGCCTCCGACTTCAGCTCAGGTCATGATCAAGTTTATGAGTTCGAGCCCCATATCTGGCTCTGTGCTGACAGCTCAGAGGCTGGAGCCTGTTTCAGATTGTCTCCCTGTCTCTGCCCATCCCCCACTGTTTCTCTCAAAAAAAAAAAAATAATAATAATAACAATAATAAACGTTAAGAAAGAAACCTCTACTGTATTTCCATTACAGAGGTTAGGTGTTAGGTAAGTAGACACAGGTATTGCTATAATTAAATGTCCTTCCCAATCAGTTGACAACGTGAGAGATACATGGATCTATGTGCTTTTCTTTAAAACACACACACACACACACACACACACACACACACAGGGGCACCTCCGTGGCTTAGTTGCTAAAGCACGTGACTCTTCATCTCGGGGTCATGAGGTGAAACCCACGTTGGACAGAGAGGTTACTTAAAAATAAATAAAAACAAAACACATACACACATTTTAAATACCATTCATTAAGGACACTCATTCATACAAGTCCCACACTCACCCCAGGCTGGTCCTTTCATTTTCCCTGCCAACAGCAGGGAGCAATCCAAAGTTATCTCACCAATATTACCAATTACCACCATCACCAAAAGTGGCCTCCCAGTCATTCAAGAGACTGACAATAAACTTTCTGAGGCTAGTCATCTCCAATTTATCTTTGTGGTTTCTTAATGTACAGAACAAATTACCAAAAGTTGGTAAAAATTTTAATTCAACAAAGGGGCTGCAAAATTTAAGCAAGGAGAAAAAAAGAAAGAAAAAGAACTCTGGGTGAAAGGAGTCGAGTCTGAAGTGGATTTCTGGGTGGTTTCTAAGGGAAGCAAAGTTCATTCTCTTGATTATTCTCAGATTATTCCTGAACAATTCTAGGTGCTGATCTCATTTAACGCTAATCATCTGGCAAAGCAGGTTATTATCTCTTTGGACCAGTAAGGATTTTCGCAGCTCATACCCTTCTGGGGTACCTCAGCTATGACTCACACTTAAGTTTTAGGTGTCTCTATCAGCCAACTTCCAATTACCGTAAGCATATTATTACTGGGGTCCTTCCAAAAGGCCCGAAAAGGTATATACACTGCCCCGGTACCTTAATCTTTTAGAAACAGTATGTTACAGACTAGATTCAAACGCCAGGTTTTTCTCTAACTTATTTTATGAGCTCAGGCGTGTATTTAAACTGCCTATTGAAGGGCGCTTGGGCAGTTCAGTCGGTTAGGCATCCGACTTCAGCTCAGGTCATGATCTCTCGGTCCGTGAGTTCGAGCCCCGCGTCGGGGTCTGTGCTGACAGCTCAGAGCCTGGAGTCTGTTTCAGATTCTGTGTCTCCCTCTCTCTCTGACCATCCCCCATTCATGCTCTGTCTGTCTCTGTTAAACGTTTAAAAAAATTTTTTTTAAATAAACTGCCGATTGAGCTTAAGTTCCTCAACTGCAAAACAGAAATTATGATAACTATCTCACGAGTTACGAGGGTTAAATGTGAAGTGCCAAATTAGCGCTACCTAGAAGGCTGAAATTATGAGAAAGGGACAAAAGGCGTGCATTGCCAAGCATATAGATAATCCACACTCGATAAATGGTAGCTAACGTGGCTACTATTTAAATGACTGAACAGAGCTGAGGGCAAAGAACGAACACCTCAACACCCACTCTCCACTCTAATATGTAGCGGGAAAGAACACTTAGGGGGTTTCCCCGCATCTCTTGTACCGGAGCACCCTCCCCTTCCCGGGGCTTCGCCCTCGGGTGTCCTGCCCCCTTCCTGATACCACCCGGCCCCATCCTCACCAGCCTCCCTGCCACCAAGCAGCCAAACATGGCGGCGACTCCGCTCAGCCGGCAGGGACCCGAAGCCGGCAACTAGAAGTCCTGGGGCTCCTGCCCTAGTCGAGCCCAAGAACGTTCCAGAACATGCGGGACGACGCCTGCCCCTCCACTACATAGCGACTAGGCCAGTGGCAGGAACGCCTTCTGCCCCGCTCGGCCTCTGACCCCACTTCCTAGCCAGCACGCCCCTCGGGCGAAGAGTACTTCCGGGGCTTACAACCAGCCTCCCCAACTAAGGGAGAAAATCATGCCAGAGCCTGTTCAAGACTACAAATCCCAGAGGGCCCTGCGTCGGTTTCCGGTTTCCGGGAGGAGCGTCACTAGGGCATGTTTTTCAGGATTGTCCAGATCCCAAATTCCCGAACTGCGGGCGGGTAGTTGTTTCTCACTGTTGTGTGACATTTAGAGATTACACTGCGCTTTACAATAATCACTTCACTAGATCCTGGCAAAAACCTTATGAAGTAGGTATTACTGTCTCCCTTTTGGTATGCCAGGAAATTGCCCAGGGTGACCAGCTAGCCCCTAATCTTTACACAGCACTAAATGTTGGAGCTTGAATCCAAGTCCTCATCCAAATCAGCTCTTTCTGCTACACGGTATCTCAAAAATACTAATTTTTAATCAGCTGTTTAGTACTTATTGGCAGCTTTATTGTTCGTTTCAGCTTCACTTAGCTCCCCCATTTATTTTCTGTAAGACTGTAAGCAAGATACTATATAACTTTGTAACTTAGCGCTTTTATGTCCCCATTTGTAAAATAAGAATAATAATTGTACCTGTCTTATAGGATTGCTGAGAGGATTAAATGAGTTAGTATGTATAAAAACAATAGGTGGCAGCGCTTAATTTATGGGGGTTTTAAATGTCTTATTTTTTTCTATGTGCATTTGCAGAAAAGATTCATAGGAAGTGAAAAACAATAGCCAAAAGAACTGGCATCAAGTACTGATTGACACCAATTCGCATTCTCCTTTCACAGTTTAATTATCTTTCTTCTTATATAGGAAGGTAGGGTATCCCCTCGCAAGGGTCTCTACCCTACTTGAAATACCAGTCATCAGCAGGTCTGTCCTCCAAACTCTGGAGGATCAGAGAGTTTGTAACAATCCTCTGGCCTCCGCTTTGGTTCCAAAAACTGCAACCACTTATCTTATTTCAGATATTCCTTTTAGATAGCCAGGCCAAAGGTGAAGAGAGAGAAGAGGATGTTTCTATCAATGTCTCCAACTTCCTACCTAAAAAGTCCTAGAACCTTCAAAATAGAAAGACCATTTGTGATAAGATCACTTCTTGAGGGGTAGGTACACTGCCTGGGTTCGAAGTCCTTCTTTATCATTTATTAACTATATAACCTTAGGTTAGTTAACCTAACACTCTCATTCCTCCTTTTCTGCATCTATAAAATGGGATAATAATAGTATCTGCATCATAAGATTGTTATGAAGGTTCTTGCATTAAAAGTACTAAATATAGCCAGAATATAGCTTAATAAAATGTTAGCATTTAGCATTATTACCTTTCCTGACAGATTTTCTATGTCTTCATAACCACCATGTACTCTGTGAAATAATAAAAAATAAATATGTTGGTCTCCACCCCTAGTTCCTGACATAGGACACTAAAATGCTTGTAAATTCCTAAGTGCCTAAGTGATAAGAGCACTACAGAGCATCTTTCATTCGAATGAGGTGATTCTGGGTAGACTCCTGAATGGGGGCGGGTCCCCAGAAAGACCAAGCCATGATTAGAAGCCTGGAATTTTCAGCCCCATGCCCCATTCTCCAGAGAAGGAAGAAGGATTGGAAATGGAGTTATTAATTGATCTTGCCTATGTGAGGAAACCTCCATAAAACCCCAATAGTGTGGAGGGTGACACACCACACCCCATTTCCAAGAGAATAGAATCTCCTACACTTGGGACCCTCCCAGACCTTGTCCTATGTATCTCTTCATCTGGCTGTTTATTCTTTATCATATCTTTCAACAAACAGGTAAACATAAGTGTTTCCCCAACTTCTGTGAGCTCTTCTAGTAAATAGTAGAATCTAAGAGGGAGGAAATCATGGGAACCTCCAATTTGTGGCTATGTTGGACAAAAGTTGTGGGTAACCCAGACCTATTACTTGTAATTGGCATCTAAAGTGGGGGACAGTTAGGGTGCCTGGGTGGCTCAGTTGGTTAAGCATCTTACTGAGGCTCAGGTCATGATTTCAGGGTTCATGGGTTCGAGCCCCACATCAAGCTCTGTGCTGTCAGCTCAAAGAATGGAGCCTGCTTTGGATTCTGTGTCTCTCTCTCTGCCCGTCCCCCACTCATGCTTTATCATTCTCTCTCTCAAAAATAAACATTAAAAAAATTTTTTTAAGTGAGGGACAGTCTTGTGGGATTGAGTTCTTAACCTGTGTGATCTGATGCTATCTCCAAGTAGTGTCAGGATTGGGTTAAATTGTAGGACACCCAGCTGGTGTCACAGAATTATTTGGTGTGGGGAAAAAAAAATCCACACCTTTGGTGTCCGAAGTGTTGTGAGTATGGTAGTAGTATGAGAGTGAAGAGAAACCCAGAGGAAAGACCAGATTTTTTCCTTTCTATACCCTTACCATACATTTGATTCTCTGAGCAATTCACACTTTCCAATCTTTCTGTGCTTACACAACTTATGTTATGTGCCTATAATACTTACTTGGCAATTTCATATACAACCTCCCACTTGACTCAAATATTTTCTTCAGGAATCTTATCCCTTGATAATTAGTCATTCATTTTCTTACACAGAAGTTTTATTTAATGGTTTGAGAGCTAGCTAACTTAGAAATTATTTTTATAAACTAAAGTTGCTGTTGATTAATTATCCCAATCTTTGTTATGTGGAATTTCAGGCTTTTCTCCATTTTGCTGGTGAATAATCCAGATCTAACATTGGGCAAAGAATTAGAAGCAGTGATTTTAGTATCCTTTCTCCAAATTATAACAACCAGCCTTTTATTCACCAAGCTATATTATTTTTACATACAATAGTTCTTTGTAACTAAAGACAGCAGAATAGGATAATGGAAATGAAGAAAAACATTTTAGGGGAAAATTTTTTTCTAATAATCAGAGCTTTCTGAAATAAGAATAGACAGACATGGGACAGTGAATTCTCCTATTCACACCAACATTTGAACCAATGCTGAAATCCATTTATGTTATATTATTAAGGAGTTTCGTGGAAAACTTCATGAAATTGCCCTAGGACCTCAAAGTTACCTATCAGCGCTCACTTGTATGCTTCTATGGATAAACAATAAATTCATTGTTAAGTTTGGGCCAGGGAATCAGGAATTCTGAATTCTAGTTTTAGCTCTTTCATTAACTAGCCTAGGAATGAGGTGATTTGTTTCATTTTGGGGGGGCATTAGGTTTACACACTTCCAGAATGAGAGCATTGAATTCTGACTTAAAGAGAGCAAAAATATTTTTTTCTCTTTTTTTAAGAAAAATTTTCTTTTCCACAACAAGGAGAATAAGAAATAGAAGCACAAACTCCATCTTCTTTGAACTAGAAGATATCTGTAACTCCAAGTCAAAAAGATACCAACAGAAAGAAAGAAAGAAAGAAAGAAAAAGAAAGAAAGAAAGAGAAAGAAAAAAGATACCTATCAAAAGTGGGTGAAGAAAGACAAATGACTTAGCAGAACAGAGGAAGGTCAAATTCAGGTACCTACAGAGAAAGATAATAAATTCCAGAGAAGCTCAGGAATTGGAGTTGCTAGGGACCACAGAAGGCAGGGGTAAGTCAGTAGACTGAAACAGGTACACTACTTAAAACTGATGCAAGATTTTATATCTGGTTCTCATCTATACATCTTCGATTGGCATAAACTCTCTTTATTTTATTTTATTTTTTTAAATGTTTTTAATTTACTTTTGAGACAGAGAGAAACAGAGCATGGGTAGGGGAGGGGCAGAGAGAGAGGGAGACACAGAATCCAAAGCAGGCTCCAGGCTCCGAGCTGTCAGCACAGAGACTGACGCGGGGCTTGAACTCTCGAACCACGAGATCATGACCTGAGCTGAAAGTCGGACGCTTAACCGACTGAGCCACCCAGGCGCCCCGGCATAAACTCTCTTTAAAAAAAAAAAAAAGAATCAAAGAGGCCCTAGGCATTAGGAAAGTAGCTACTGAAGAAAGTGATTATGGGGCGAGTCCACCATATATAGATTAGTTCTTGAATAAGGACACCCAGGTAAGAGATGAGCATTTGGCTCACCAAGTCAAACACACCAGTGTGAGACTAAGTCCACCCAAAGGGACAATGGCTTTTTCTAAAACATCCACTTGGAGGATGGGGGATGACTTTTTCTATATCATTCAGGCAGGGAGGGATATCTTTTACTAATTCATCCATAGGGGAGAAGGAGCATGTTTTAAGAATTCATGTAAAAATCCAACACCCTTTCATGATTAAAAAAAAAAAAAATTCAACAAACAAAGAATAGAAGGGAATTTCCTCAACCTGATAAACAGAATCTACAAAAATCCCACAGCTAAATCATACTTAATGGTGGGAGACTAGATGTTTTCTCCCGAGATCAGGAACAAGACAAAGATATTTGCTCTAGCCACTTCCATTCAACATTGTACTGCAGGTTCTAGACAAAGCAAATAGGCAAGATAGATAGATCAATAGATAAATAAATAAATGGCATCAGATTGGAAATCAAAAAGTGAAACTATCTCTATTGTGACATAACTTGGTATATAGAAAGTCCTAAGGAATACACACACACACACACACACACACACACACACACACAATTAGAACTAATAAATTCAGCAAGGTTAGAGGATATGAGATCAACATACAAAATCCAGCTGTATTTCTAAACACTTGCAATGATCAATCAAAAAATGAAATTCTGATGACAATTTCACTTACAATAGCATCAAAAAGGATAAAATACCTAGGAACAAATCTGACTAAAAATTGTAATACTTGTATTCTGAAAACTACAAAACATTATTGTAAGAAATTAAAGATCTACATAAATAAAAAAGCATCCCATGTTCACGGGTCAGCAGACTTAATATTGTTAAAATGGCAATATTCCCCAAATTGGTCTAAAGATTCAATGCAATCTCAATCAGAATCCTGGTTGACTTTTTGTAGAAATTGATATCTTGGTTCTAAAATTTATTTTATTTTTTTAGTTTATTTACTTTGAGAGAGAGGGAGCACAGGTGAGCCAGGGAGGGACAGAGAGAGAGAGAGAGAGAGAGAGAGAGAGAGAGAGAGAGAATCCCAAGCAGGCTCCACATTGTCAGCACAGAACCAGATGTGGGGCTCAAACCCATCAACTGTGAGATCATAACCTGAGCTGAAGCCAAGGGTCGGACATTTAACCAACTGAGACACCCAGGCACCCCTTGATTCTAAAATTTATAACGGTACAGTATATGTTAACTAACTAGAATTTAAACAAAAATTTGAAAAAAATTAAAAATGAAATAAAATGTATAATGAATTACAAGAGACCCAGAATAGCCAAAACATCTTGGAAAAAAAGAACTAGGAAGATTAACACTTCCCACTTCCAAAACTTACTGCAAAGTAATGACAATCAAGACAGTGTGGTTTTGGCACAAGGATAGACATGTAGATCAATGGAATAGAATTCAGAATCCAGAAATAAACTATATATTTATGGTCAACTGATTTTTGACAAGGGCACCAAGACCATTCAATGGGGGAAAGAAATGTCTTTTCAACAAAGATGCTGGGACAACTTTATAGCCATATGCAAAAGAATAAAGTTGGACTTTTACCTCATGCTGTATACAAAAATTAATTCAAAATGGATCTAAATGTAAGAACCAAAACTTATAAAACCCTTTGAGGAAAACTCTTTCCTGACCTTGGATTTGGCAAAGGAGTCTTAGATATGACACTAAAAGCATGAGCAAAAACAAAAAATAAAATAAAAAAAGGATCAACTGAACTTCATGAAAATTAGAAACTTTACTGTTTCAAAAGAAACCATTAAACAAAATTAAAGGACAACTGGCAGAATGGGAGAAAATATTTGCAAATTATATATCTGTTAAGGGAGCCATAGCCAAAGTACATAAAGGATTCTTACACCTCAAAAATTTAAAAAGAAATTTTTTATTGGGCAAAGGATCTTTATTAGTTTCCTGGAGCTGCCATAACAAATTGCCAGCAACTGAGTGGCTTAAAGCAACAGAAATGTTCATACAAAAACATGTACATAAATGTTTATAGCAGCAGTATTCATTATAGCCAAAATGTAGAAACAGTGAAATGTCCATTAATGGATGAATGGAGAAACAAATGTGGTATATGCATACAATAAAATACTATTCGGCCATAAAAAAGTGAAGTACTGATATATGCTACAATATGGATATACCTTGAAAGCATTATATGAAGTGAAAAAAGCCACAACAGACCATGTATTATATGATCCATTCATATGAAATATTTGGGATAGAGAAATATATAGAGACTCAAAGTAGATTAGTAATTTTTTAGAACTGGGGTATGTTGGGATGTGGACATAGAGATGGTAGATAGCTAAAGGATACAGTGTTTCTTTTTTTTCCATCCTAACCATTTTTTAAGTATACATGACAGTAGCGTTATCTATATGCACCTTGTTGCAACGGATCTCTAGAATTTTTTTTTATCTTGCAAAACTGAAACTCTATGGCTGTTAAAATTTTCCTATTCCCCTCTCCTTAGACTTCTTTTTTTTTTTTTTTAATTTTTTTTTTCAACGTTCATTTATTTTTGGGACAGAGAGAGACAGAGCATGAACGGGGGAGGGGCAGAGAGAGAGGGAGTCACAGAGTCGGAAACAGGCTCCAGGCTCTGAGCCATCAGCCCAGAGCCCGACGCGGGGCTCGAACTCACGGACCGCGAGATCGTGACCTGGCTGAAGTCCGACGCTTAACCGACTGCGCCACCCAGGCGCCCCTCTCCTTAGACTTCTTGAGGTGATGGAGATGATCTAAAATTGATTGTAATGGTTGCTATTATATATTGAATATGCTAAAAATCATTGAATTATACATTTTGAGTAGGTAAATTGTATGGTACATGAATTATATTTCAACAAAACTGTTTTTTAAAATCAGTACCATTTAAAATAGCATCAAAAAAATTATGCAAAAGTGCCTATGAGCAAATGGGCCATCCTGGATTGGGACAGAGGAATTATATGGAAGTTTTCCTGCTCCTAGCTCCACAATACTGCCTTCATGGCTCACATTCCCCAGGCAGGAGGCTGGAAGATCCTTCTCAGGAGAAAACAAACAGGCCAGAGATACAGTTAGTGGTCTTGAAATCTTTGGTGACAAAACTGATTTTCTGCCTAATCCTAGTATAGTGAAACATTCCAATTAACAGGTCTCCCCCTATTTTTTGCTTATAAATAGAATATGCCACTAAGGATCACCAGACATTTGAGTAAAGCCACTATCATGAAAAAGAGTGACCAAAGTAAATGAATGAGGGTGGGGTGGGGAAATTCAGTAGAAACAAAAACAATAGAGAACAGGAAAAAAAAATTAATAAAACCCTATGGTATTATCCAGAGAGAGAGAGAGAGAGAGAGATTGTAGAATTAAAATAAAAATAGAATTCTATAAAAGTGGAAAATCAAAGAACAAGAAAGAACCCATGAAACTTAAAAGTATAAGAAATCAAGAGACACTTTCTGGTTTGGTTGTAAGATAAAATCAAAGAACTATCCCAGAAAGAGAGCAAAGAAAGAAGTGGAAATCAGGAGAGAATAAAATTAGAAGATCAGTCCAGGAGGGTCAGTATGGGAATTTCTAGGAAAATTAAGAAAACACTGGACAGTAAATTACCAAAAAAGTACTACTTAAAAAAAAAATCCTGGGGCGCCTGGCTGGCTCAGTCAGAAGAGCATGTGACACTTGATCTCGGGGTCCTGAGTTTGAGCCCTAGGTTGGGTGTTTTGATCACTAAATAAATCAATAAACAAACAAAAAAACTTTATATATATATATATATATATATATATATATATATATATCTCCTGAACTGAAGGACACGGATCTCCAGAAAAAAAAAGAGGCTCATTGAATGCCCAGTAGTACAAATCAAGACCCACACCAAGGCTCATTCTCATGAATTTTCAGACTCCTGAAACTAAATAGGTTCCATAAAGCTAAAAGAGAGAGAAAGTTACATACAGTAATTGAAAGTTACATACAAAGTAAATTGACCTCTGTGTAGCAATAGTGAAAGCGAGAAGACAAAGGAAAAATGCCTTCAAAATTCTGAGCATAAGTTATTTCCTGTCTCAAACTCAATATCCAGTCAAAATTCCAATGAGGTAAAGGATACAACAGATATTTTCAGATGTGCCAAATCTCAAAAAAAATTACCTCCTGTGTACCTTATTCTCAGGAAGTTAATGGATGTGCTCCTCCCAATAAAAACCAACAAAGAGAAAGAAAGACATGAGATTCAGCGTACAGGATATTCAACTAAGGGGAATGATAAAGAGAATTTCAAAGGTGATGGCAAAAAGAAGTCCCAGGACATATGCTGACAGCTATCAATCCAGGGAGCCTCTAGAGGGATTTGCATTTTCAGGGGAGAGAAATGGAATAGTTTACTATCTGATATTTTTGACATGAAAAATTATACTTAGTGGTGTTTTATGAAGCTAAGTGAATGCATGAAGACTTAGCCCTAAGTCAGATATTCAAACTAAAACTGAAAAAGAAGCCATTATTTAGGCCAACAGAAATAAAACTGTACAATAAAGTGACTTAGCACAAAACAATACGTACATGAATGTTTTATTCCTTATGGCTGCTGTAAGAAGTTGCCACAAATTTGGTGGCTTCAATGAACAGACATCCTTTTACTGTTCTAGAGGTCAGAAGTCTGACATCAGTTTATCCTGGCCACAAAAATGTTCATAGGGTCACAATCCTTCCAGAGGCTCTAGGGTAGAATCCGTTTTTTTGACTTTTTCAGATTTTAGAGTTGCATTCCTTAGCTTATAGCTCCCTTCTTCTATCTTCAAAGTCACCAGTGTAGCATCCTCCGTCAGTCCTCACACTGCCTACTTCTCTATGTCAAGTATCACTCTGCCTTCCTCTTATAAAGATATTTGTGATCCCATTTAGGGTCCACTAGGGTAATCCAGAATAATCTCCCCATCTCAATAGCCTTAACTCAATAATATCTGTAAAGTCTCTATTTTTTAATATTTATTTTGAGAGAGAAAGCGCGTGTGTGCAGGGGAGAGGGGCAGAGGGAGAGAGGGAATATCCCAAGCAGGCTCCACCCCTAGCACAGAGCCCAGCTGGGCTCATTCTCACAACCCTGAGACCATGATCTGAGCCGAAATCAAGAGTTGGATATTTAACCGACTGAGCCTCCCAGGTGCCCCTAAAGTCTCTTTTTCCATATAATGAAAGTAACATTCATCACAGGTCCCAGAGATTAGGATCTGACTATTTTGGGAGGGCATTATTCAGCCTACTATACTATCTTAATAAAGCTCCATATGTGGATTAAATAAAAATTGTTATTAACTACATTAAGAAGATGAGAGAAGAGGAAGAGCAGGTATGACAGCTAAAACCCTCTTCAAACGTAGTCAATATACATATATCAAAACAAATGAATCAAAAGAGAACAACTGCATATTAGAATTATAAGGTAAATAAAGAAGAAATAGCTAAAAATGTAGTGCTTGCTTCTGTGGAACAGAACATGAGCATAAAACTGTTTTTTCTTAAAAGCCTTTGTACCCAGTTTGACTTTTTAAACAATGTGCCTATATTAATAATAAAATCTAATTTTATAAAAGTGAAAAAATAACGAATTGGATTACTCTCTAAAATTCCTTGCATTGAATAGTCCATGATTTTATGTCACTTTAACATTACTGTTTTGAATCACCAGCATCACATCTTCTGAACTTTTTGATGCCTAAAACAAACACTATCAGGAAATCATCAATAACAATCATATTGGTATAAGAACTTCAGCTCAGAACAAGACATATTGGTGATTTGAAACTTTCCAAGTGATAGTTCTCTTTTGAAGGGAGAACTGAGTGACTCTCCCATTATTTATCACCTATAGCACATTGCAAAAATATCACAAATTCTTCCTCTCCCTGTGTCCACGATCTTGCATGACTTTGCAGCTTCTCACACCGAGATGGAGTCTATTTCTTCTCCCGCCTGGCCTTTTTACCTGATTTGATGGAAAGAATGCAGTAGTGATATGCCAGTTCCAAGCATTAGCCTCAAAAATACTTAAAAGGGTCTGTTCTAGTTCTTAGAACTTTGCCAATCTACCATAGGAACAAGCCAAGGCTAGCTTCTTACTGGATAAAGACACCTGGCCCTCCTAGCTCAAGCTAACAAGTCAAACCCTAGGAACAGAGCTACCAAGCTGATTTGCAACTGACCGGACACATGAGTGAACACAGTCAAAACCAGAACCATCAGCCAAGCTCAGCCAAAATAGAATCCTGAGTTAAATAAATTTGAAATGTTCTGTTATGCAGCAAAAGCTAACTTATGTAGTTCCTTCAAAATTTGTGATTACTTTTTATTTATTAATTTTCCTTCCCTGTAACGATCACTAGTAGTTGTCTATTTAACATCCATTTTGCTCCCTTCAGCCTTGTTAACAGAACCCTATTTTTGTTAGGAAGCCATCCCTCCTCCATGAGGCTCAGAGCCCCAGACGAAGACCCTGCTTAATCTAACCAACAATTTTCCTATCCCTTTGCAATGATTGGTTTAGGGCCAGTCCTATACACCAATTCTGGTCAATGAAACCTGAAAAGAGTCACTGGGGGTACTGGGATAGGTTTCTCAGTTTTAAGAAAGTTACATGAAGAGATGATCACTTCTTCCCTCTGTACATTAACATAACTAAAAGTGACACCTGAAGTTGTGGCAACCATTTTGAAACTTCAAAGAGAACAACCGGACAAAAAAAAAGTTCTATACAAAACTTTAGCAGTTCAAATGTTCCATCAAATAAAAAATCAAATAATGGCCAATATTCACAATCAATGACTTTCTCAACCTGCAATGTAATGGTATTAAACACAAATACACACTCCCTCAACTCACTGCATGAAATGTAACAGAAATCACCCAACTTAGTAAATTTCACATCAGCCTGGGGTAACTGAAGCAAGGAAAGTGAAATGAGTCTGCTTTAATTCAACTAAAGTCTTGTCCTGCAGCAGAAAATAACCACAAAATAGCAAGAAATCTTGTTAGATATCCATTAGTTCAATACCAAAATGATAGTCATTTTCTACACAACAGGGGAAGCCCACAGGTGATAAATGAATGTAGGGGAAGTTAGAAATTTTATAGCGTTAGAGCTATATTTTATGGTTAAAGAGACCATCTAGCACTTTTCCTTTTAAAGTAAGCTTTACATTCAATGCGAGCTTGAACTCACCACCCTGAGATCAAGAGTTCATGCTCTACCGACTGAGCCAGTCAGAAGCCCCTGATGTGGGTCTTGCTCCCAATTTCCTTGGTAAAAGCCATCTAGGCTCATTTCCCCTAGATCAGTGTGTGTCAGACTGTAGGTTGAGATGATTATTAAGTTGTGCAATCAACTTAGTGCGTCACAATCACATTACCAAAAGAAAAAAAAAGGCATAGAAAACATCAGAATACATCATACATGGTAAGTGTATTGTTTCATGAAACTTTTAAAAATGTTTATTTTCGAGAGAGAGAGAGAGAGAGAGAGAGAGAGAGAGATTAAGTGGGGGAGGGGCAGAGAGAGGGGGACAGAAAATCCCAAGAGCAGCTCTGCGCTGACAGCTGCTAGCCCAACAATGCAGGGCTTGAACTCACAAACAATGAGATCATTACCTGAGCCAAAGCCAGATGCTAAACTGACTGAGCCACCTTGACGCCCTGGAACTTTTTTTTTTTTCTTAAATTTATTTATTTTGAGAGACAGAGGTGGGGAGGGGCAGAGAGTGGGAGAGAATCCCAAGCAGACTCCACACTGTCAGCACAGAGCCCAATGCGGGGCTCCGTCCCAAGAACCATGAGATCGTGACCTAAGCTGAAATCGAGTCTGAGGCTCAATTGACTGAGCCACCCAGCCACCCCTTGAAAAGAAACTTTAAAATCATTTAATTTAAATCCAGCCCTTTTCCAGTATTCTGTGGGATGATAAACCTAAGTTATATCCCAATCCTTTCTTAGCCAATTTTTTTGCCTCCTAAATGCCCCAAGGCTTCATCATACTTGTCATGTCTGCAATAGCAACCATCTTTTCTTTAACATTCATTTATTTATTTTGAGAGAGAGCGTGTGTGTGAGCAGAGGAGGGGCAGAGAGAGAGAGAGAGAGAAAGAGAATATCCCAAGCAGGCTCTGTGCTATCAACGTGGAGCCCAACACGGGGTTCAATCTCACAAACTGTGAGATCATGACCTGAGCTGAAATTGAGAGTCACCATTGAGCCACCCAGGTGCCCCAGCAACCACCTACCCTTCTTCATAGATTTCTTCTCACTCAAGTCCCTCCCCCCAAAGTACAACATGGCTCCCAGCCTCTGCCTTATTTCCTATTGCTGAAAGGTATTTTTCTTTTGGGGGCAAATGTGGAGAGGAGGGGAGAAGGGGGAAAAATCATTCATTATTCAAATGGACCAAAGAAAACCAAGATAGAGCCAGAGACTGATAACAAGACTAAATAGTTTAGAAAAGAAATGAGAACCTATCAACAGAGTTAGTGCCAGGAGTTTCTGAGAAAAGGGAGGCACAGGACCTCAGGTCAGCTCCAGGAAGAATCAGCTTCACGGTATTCAGTAGTGACATATTCAGTAGTACTGGACACTAAGCTCAGAGAGAACCCATGCTTAGTTTAATGACTCTGCTGTTCCCATCTTGACATTCTTAGTAATTTTCTTTGAACTTAAATTTTGTAAGTAAAGTCCACTGGGACTGGGCAGCATGTATGTGAAGAGGGGATATGTGCAAAAGTATGTCTACTGTCCCTTGCCTCTCTATTCATATGTAGCATTTGCGATTCCCGTGGGCAAAGAATTCCATTGGAACCATGTGTAGAACTCAGCAAGACTTAACATGAGTGCAGGGTAAGCATGTTACATCTACAACAGAGTAGGCAGGGGTACTGACAACCCCAAGAGGCCCTGCTTTCAATGTGAACCAGAACTTGGTTTGAACAAAGAAGACAAGGTATTTAAAGAAACTTGAACAACTAAGCAAAGCTATTCTTGCTTATGTTACTTCCTTGTATTAGTCAACCATTTACACTAAAGATGACACAGAAAAAAAGGGAAAGATAGGATAATGGATGGTTGTTTTCCTTGGTCCTAAAATCAGTAAGTCAAATGCAGAGAATGTTGGTAGAATGTGTGGTATCAAGAAATGAAATAAAAGTTAATTTGTCCCGCATTTTCACTGGACTGGCAAGAACTGAACACACGTGAAAGTACAAGCTAAGAAATACCAACTGCATAATTTTAATAGGAGTTAGACGCTTTTATGCTTGCATTGAAAACTGCCATCATACAATATGAAGATTAATGGTAAAATTCATGCTAATGCAAAATCTTAACTCAGAATGGCATTTTTACTTAGAATGGCATTAAAAGCAAATTTTAAAATACCGTAAGTTAAGAAGTTACAGAAGGAAAAAGCTTTTGCATTTTTAGTACTTTATTGGTGCCTTTTTCCTGCTTTTTAAACAAGATTTTTTAAACAAAATTTCATTTTGCAACAGGCCCTCAAGTGACCAAAAGTGTCCTGTTTCTCTGGAATTATTCTGTATTACCCACGTAAAGAGAATTATTCCACATTTCTTTCCCAAAATGCTGTGGGGTCCACTGAAGCACAAGAGTCCAGGAGACTTCTTTCTGAAATCCATACACAAAAATTGTTTTACCCACTGTGGAAAGTATCATGACTTTGGCTCCTTTGGAGGCAATGAACATGATCTTGGCCTAAATGGACAATGTTACAGTGCTTAATACCTCCATGTTAACACATCTGAACAGAATTTTTTTTTTTAATTTTTTTTTTTCAACGTTTATTTATTTTTGGGACAGAGAGAGACAGAGCATGAACGGGGGAGGGGCAGAGAGAGAGGGAGACACAGAATCGGAAACAGGCTCCAGGCTCTGAGCCATCAGCCCAGAGCCTGACGCGGGGCTCAAACTCACGGACCGCGAGATCGTGACCTGGCTGAAGTCGGACGCTTAACCGACCGCGCCACCCAGGCGCCCCAACATCTGAACAGAATTTATTCCCCACTTTTCAGCTAGAGATCCAGGTGAGCTAAGTGTGCACTTTCAAGTGTCCTCGCTGTCCAAAACGCATTTTGTAATCCAGAAAGAAAATTGGTTCCATGATGTGAAGTTACATGAAGAAATTTGTGGCTCATTACAGCACTAGAATGAATACTCAGCGAATAACTGGAAAAGAATTTAGATCAAGCACCAGGCTCTGGGTAGACCCAGATGGATGCCAATTCCTGGTTCCCATTATTCAGGAAACAAAACTACACAAGGCCTTCACATTGTGGTACAGAGAAGCTTGAAAGAATCTGCTGTCCTGGTGAGCTCCTTGCCTCACCACAGAAGACTAAAATAGGGATATGGTATCAGTCCTTCATCCAGCTTGAAATCAATTAGGGGGGATTTTTCTCAGGACATACTAGTTTGGGGCAAAGTTCTGGCTTGGTGGCAACTGAAGCAGACTGGCACATTAGTGGCTAGGATTGCAACAGAAATGGGAGACATTCTGGAAATGCCAGAACCACCATCTCTCTCCCTGTCCACATGACACTCTTGGGTATTATGGTAGAAATGAAAATACTTTTTCATGGTCAGTCTTGGCAGTCTTTTACTGCTTGCTCATTTTTGTGTTTGCATCTTTTCACTCTTTTCCACAAATATTTATTGAGCACCTTTGTGCAAGGCACTGTTCTATGTGCTGGGATTGTACCAGCAAAATAAAACAAATCTACCCTCATTCATAAAGCCTACATCCCAGTGGGAGGAGAAATGTAACCAAAGTTAGTTACGTTGTATGCTAGATCATTGAAATGTTGAGTAAGAAAGCAAGTCAAGGGTCAAGTACACGGAAAGAGATGCAATTTTAAATGTGGCTTTTACATTTTCTGATTCCAGTTTATCTAAAGTCTTTAGTGGTCTAGGTTACAGGTTACTGTTCCAATTATCACTCATAGCACTTGTTTCATTGCCTATTTGGTGATCTTTGCGAGCTATCTGACCTAAATTTTCAGCAATCTCAGGAGCCTCAAGATTTAGTTTTAACAGTATCCACAGCAAGGGCAGGCAAACTATATAGGTCTGGGAACTGAATATGGCCTACTGCCTGTTTTTATTAATTTCATTGGAACACAGCCAGGCCCATTTGTCTACAGATTGTGTATAGTTGCTTTCACACTATAGCAGCAGAGTTGAGTGAATGTGACAGAGACTGTATAGGCCACAAAGCCTAAAAAATTTACTCCCTAGCTGTTTACAAAAAAGTTTACCAACTGCTGATCCATAGAGATACACATAGGAACTAATAACAAAAGTGAAATGGGTACCAACATATATAGTTGGAGCAAGTTAATTTGGTACATTAATAGAAATACCCTTTCATTAATTCTGACAGATGAGCATGGACATAATTGTGTACTGAGCTATTAGCCAAAATGCTGTTTATAGCAATAGAAAAAAAAAAAAACAAAAAAAAAAACAGAAGCAATGAGCACATCCAAAAAGGTATTAAATACAGGTATATTCGTGGAGATGCAGGGTTTTTATAAAAAAACAAGGCTCATCATCTCAAAATTTGACAAAATTCAGTTTTGTATTTTATGCTGGGTCCCCTCATTTTACTTCCTACCTTATGATTACTCAGGTTTTCTTCATTCCCTCTGCTTCAGGTTAATTCCTCCACATGTCATGTTGGTCCTAACTGGGGGATTTTCTCATTCTTGTTATTTCTTCTTGTTCATAAGTGTATACAAAGCACCTTATGTTTGGAACAAAACAATCAACTACTCTCAAGTCTGATTCCCTCAATCTATTTCTCTTAAGCAATACCTTTCTAGAAAAGCAGATAGTAACACTGTACATACTCCATTTCTTTCATTTTTCAACCCCCTGCATTCAAACTTCTATGTCCTCTTCTCACTTGCTCTAATGGCAAAATATCCACTCAGATTACTTATGGTCTAGCTGCAAACCAAACAGCAGTATATTTTTTAATAGTGCAGATAGCTTAATTAAATCATATGTGCCAACTCTAAATTTTAAATTTAATCACTATGATATTATTACAGAAGAAATACGAAGACATAGGAAATACGATTTCCAGTAAAAATGTAATTTAGGGTTTAATGTATATCAAGTACTATTCTGGCTGCTTCCCATGTGTCTAATCATTTGATCCTTAATAACTCTATGAGTATCTTATCCCTGTTTCACACAAGAGGAAACTGAGGTAGATGTTAAGTTATTTAGCCCAGCTTATAGTTGCACAGTCAAAACTTAAAATTCAGTTTAGTTCTAGAACTTACACTTAATCACTACATTATATAGCTTTTTTTTTGTTTTAATTTTTTAATGTTTTATTTATTTTTAAGACAGAGAGACAGAGCATGAGTGGGGAGGGGCAGAGAGAGGGAGACACAGAATCTGAAGCAGGCTCCAGGCTCTGAGCTGTCAGCACAGAGCCCGACGCGGGGCTCGAACTCACAAACTGTGAGATCATGACCTGAGCCGAAGTTGGACGCTTAACCAACTGAGCCACCCAGGTGCCCCTATAATAGCTTTCTTCAGGTAAAAGAACTACAAAAATGATCACTACAAAAAAGGGCATACTTTTATTACTTTCAACATTTCTCTTTATCACAATGAAAATAAACTAACACACAGCTTTACAAAAATAAATTTTTATTAAAAGCAGTAGAGTCTGAGCAGGAGACAGTACAAAGAATGTAAACAATGTAAACATCACTACATTCAGCTCAGCCTGATTGAATGCTGAAAGACAACTCTAAATGCTCTATGTGCCCTTACTAGCAAGATACATTAATCTATTATACACAGAAAACACGCTCTAATTTTGATTAGGAAAAAGTATTTTATCGAAGTCGGTCCCAGCGCCAAATACTGGCATCATCACAAACAGCTATAAGAATACTGCTATCCCTACTAAAACTGGTTTGTCGAATAGCAGCACCACATTTATGATGAGTCAGTGTTGTACATCTAGGGGAAAACAAGACAACAGGTTAAATGCCATTCACAGAATATGTTGTATCTAACTTAAGCCAGTAAATTAGAAAACAAATAGATGTTCCAAGTCCTATAGAACGCATTGAAAACATCACTAAGAGCTCAACCTCAATTTTCATAAAATTTGGGTACATTTTAAATTAAAAAAGTAACTTGTCACCAGGATACTTATAACCAGTCACTATGATAAAAGATAAATGCTTTAAAATAACTGAGCCATTTAAATGTTAAAAATGATTTGAGGATGGTACCTTAAGTATCAATTACTTCCTCTATACTGACATAACATTTAAGAAAAAGGCAGTAATTATCAATAAAATTTCTGAATACTTACTTGGCTTTATGAGGATCTTCTACTTCTAAATCCCAAACATAAAGTTTGCCAACCTGATTGCCCAATGCAAGCATCTGTATAAACACATTTTTTTAAACATCCAATTATTAAAATAGGCTATAAAGTATTCAAGCATTCCTAAGACATACTCATATTCCAGAAAAACCTCAGCTCCAGCTTATGGCCATGCTTATAATTATTTCTTTGCCATCTTAAATTTCGGATTTGTAAATGGGGATAAGAGCAACTAATACCTCACAGAAGTACTTTGAGTAAATCAGAAGGCATTCTGCAAATTTATGAAGAACTTTTACAAGTTACATTGTTAGCATGTACTCTTTATTCTGCCTTAAAGAACTGTAGCAAAAACTACAGACAGCTCCTCCAAAGCTTTCTTACAGAAGTAAATACCCAAGTAATTTGTTACTACAAAATCCTAACACCAATCTCCTTAAAATTTTAGATAACTATGGGGCGCCGGGGTGGCTCAGTCAGTTAAGCGTCTGACTTCAGCTCAGGTCATGATCTCACCATTCGTGGGTTCGAGCCCCATGTCAGGCTCTGTGCTGACAACTTGGAGCCTGGAGCCTGCTTCAGGTTCTGTCTTCCCCTCTCTCTGCCCCTCCCCTACTCGTGCTCTGTCTCTCTCTCTCTCAAAAATAAATAAATGCACACGCCAAAAAAAAAAAAACCCAAAAAACAAAAAAAAAACCTTTTAGATAACTAGTACTTTGCCCCATGTTTATTTTTCTTTAGGTTTTTCTACCAAAAATCTACTTACAAAGGTTAACTCTAAACACCAAAACATTAAATCTTAGTAACATGTTACAGAAAGTAAATACCTCACTGCCATGATTGACACCTGCAACTGCATTTATAATAAGCACTGCAGATGGTGTGCAGAGCCACAAAGGTAGAATAAATAACACCAAAAGCCAAAATAATCAATATAAAATACTGAGGTAGAGATTCTTAGAGGGAACCGAACATGGATGCACAAAAGTGAAATTATAATGGTCTAAGTCAAGTAATTTGAAAATGTAAAAATATGTTGCTACCTTTTGCCAGAAATCCATAGAAAACCTCATGTACCAAATGTCACACTGGCTGTAATCGAATCGCCCGAGAATAGTCACATTAGACTCACTGGGTTTAATTTTGTCTATATCATCTTCCATTTTGCCAGGTTTCCAGCACACAATGGCATTTTCACAAGACTTTGAAAGAGAAAAATGAGAAAAAAAAAAAGATATGTTATGTAAAGAACTGAATTTAACTTTTGTTTAAAAAGCCTTCTTTCTATTATCTTTTTAGAATTGACAGTCTTAAAACCTGGTTATCCATCTACTAAATACAGTGATATACATTTATTTATATTTGGAGTCAATGCCCACACTTGACGACAAGAAGTTATATTATCAACAGAATTTAACAATACCCAAAAGCATTATATTATCTGGAATATTCATTTTGAAGTCACAATTTCTCTTCCAAACCAAATTCAGCTCTAGATACTCTGGCATCCAGAGACTTGAGTGTTTTATAGCAAAGGTAAAATTATATAAACTGTATACAAATAGATGGCTCTTCAATGTGTCCCCTGCTTAGAGATAAGATTATAATAGAAGGCAATTAAATGCGTGGTTTAACATCAAGACATTGATATGAGGATAGGACGGAAATAGACTAAGTTACACCTTCTCTATCCTGTAACATCATATCTTTCTTTGCACACATCTAAGTTAAGCACCAAGTAGTAAAGAATACGATGGAAGAAAAATTACAACACAGTGGGCACTATTCACATTATAGGTCAGTGGTGTGCCAATTAAGGGACCTTTGGCAATGTCCCTGGCCTTTAGTAGGTAGAGGCCAGAGATGTTGCTGGACATCGTACAATGTACAGGATGGCCTCTCCCATAAAAAAAAATTATCTAGCCCAATGTCTCAACAGAACCTTGACTGAGAAATTCTTGTGTAGGTAGAGTGCCTCCTGGAGTTTTACAGGACACAGCCTACACAGTCACATACGGCAGCTCTGTCAGGTTCACTGACCTATAAAATAGTTTAACAGCAGAGGCACAGGAAGATTAGGGAGGAAACAATACCCCTTTTTTTTCTTCCTCTCTGCCTTTTTGAAATCACAGGGTTATATATCTGATATACAAATTCTTTACTGTAAAGTACCTTGGACATTACCTACTCTGATAACTCTTAACTAAGTGCACGATTGGACTGAAAGCCTGTCTACTTCTCTCAAAAGACTCATCTTGGTCCCAACCTTACTGAATGAGAACCTCTACAAGTGAAGGCCAAAACAGAAGAATTGTAACACAGCTCTTCAAGTGCTTATCACTGACTGCACTGGTAAAGGACCCTTAATTAGTAAAGTGCCCTCATGGAGAACTAAAACTTAAGGAGCTAAAAAGAATTTGACAAGCCTAACAGATGACTACACTTAAAAATCATCTAGAAAGCTTTTTAAAACTAAAATTCCCAGGTCCTTGTGCCAGATTTAGAATCTCCAGGAGTGAGGCCTAGGAATCTATTTTTACAATGTTCTCCCAGTGATTCTGATGCAGAAATAGATTTGAGACCACCAATATAGTTCATTCAGGTCAGCTTCCTGAAACCTAAAATGCAGAAATTCTTTCCTATCATCTGATTAAGTTCTAAGAAAAGAAATTTTAGAGCTGATGGCTTTTTACTTTTACTTCCAAAATGATGGAGTAGATATACTTTCTCCTATTATCCTCATTGTAGCTTGAAAGACTATCAAATATAAAGCAAACATAAGACTCTGAAAGGTACAGAGAAGGCAGTCTGGTTAGGAACCTTGGGATGTGAAGCACATTGAGTTCCTTGGTTTTCTTTTGCCTCATTTACAGACTGGATACTAGAGAAGGCAGCAACTCCCCCATACTAAAAGGTAAAGGCCAAAAAAAATCCCAACAAAAGCCTGTTCTCTCTGGCCAAAGAACCAGGAAGATAGCAACATAGCAAGAGAGAACATTTTCAAACACTCTACTCTAGCCAAACACCACAGAAAAAACAAAACAAAACAAAACAAAACAAAACAAAAACTGTGGGCCCACCCTCATGTGAACCAGCCAAGGCCCAGTGGGGAGCACTTCTCAGGTGGTTAACTATGCACCTCAAGTGCATCCTCAACTCACCCTATCCCTCATCATAATGAGGTAACTCTTCTCCTTTCCAGCTGGGGTGGTATCAGAGGCAGCCCAGCAGAAAGTTAGCATGTTTACCACCAGCCACAACCCCCAGGGTCAGTGGAGACCACTTGGGAAACAGTAATAAGACACTATCATCTGACTTGCCCCACCACCTGCCAATCATGAAGTAGCGCTCCCTTTCCCCAGCTGAAAATTTATCAGAGGAAGCCTGCTGCAAAAGATTTAAATAAAATAAGACCCAGAGTCTTGTATAATACTCAAAATATCCAGATCTCAATCAAAAATTCACTTGTCATACCAAGAATCTTAAAATTCTCAATTTTAATGCTAAAAGACAATAAATGCCAACATTGAGATGACATAGATGTTGGAACTACCTAACACGGATTTAGCCACCATAAAAATGCTTCAATGAGCAATTACAAACACACTTAAAACAATTAAAAGTCTCAACCAAAAAAAAAATAAAAACAATCAAATGGAAATTTTAGAACCGAAAAATTACTATAACCAAAATAAGAAAATCAATGGAAAGGTTCAACAGGAGATGAATAGAGTCAATAAATTTAAAGTTAGAACAGAAACTATCCAATCTAAACAAAAGAAAACAAATGTACACAAGAAAGGCCCAGGGGTCCAAATAAAAGATGTAACATTCATATCATTAGAGTTCCAAAAGAAGGGCAGAAGACAGCAGGCCTAAAAAATAATTTGAATAATGGCTGAAAAGTTTCCAAATCTGGGACAAACTATGTCCCCAAACGACATAAATCTACTACAAATTCAAGGTGAATAAACCCCAAAAGATAAATTCAAAGAAATCTGTATCAAGGCACATCACATTCAAACTTCTGAAAACTAAAAACACATAAGAAAAAAATCATGAAAGCAGTTACGACAGAACACTTATGTTTAGGAAAAAAACAATTCCAATGATGTCAGGTATCTCATCAGAAACCACAGACGCTGGAAGGAAGGAGTACAACATTTTTCAAATGTTTAAAGAAAAGAATTGTCAACAGAAAAATCCTATAAAGAGCGAATGTACCTTTCAGGAAAAAGGAAAAATGAGGCCATTCTCAAATGAAGAAAAATTGAGAATTTGTCACTGGCAGACCTGCCCTAAAGGAATGATTACAGGCACCTTTATAAACATAAAGGAAATCATATAAGGAATCTTGGAACATCAGGATGGAAGAAAAATGGAAAAAGCAAAATGAGCAAATACAATACCCTCCTTTCCCTCTGGAGTTTTTAAGTTATGTTTGATGGTTGAAGCAAAAATGGTAATACTTTTTGATGTTCTCAAGTATAAAGGGAATATTTAAGACAATTATACTATAAATGGAGGACAAAGTAATAATATAGAGGAAATAAGATTTCTATACTTCGTATGAAGTGGTAAAATGTTGATACACAGTAGACAAGTTATAATAAATATATATTTATACTTATGTTTGCATGGTAGTATATTTTTAGATAATTTTTTACTTTTAATCTATACATATTTTATACCTAGTGAACTTTCTTATAGATAGCATAACAAAAATACATAATATATATAAGATATGGCAACAAAATAGGTAATATGTATATATAATGTAACCGCTAGAGGAAACACCAAAAAAGCTACATAAAGAAATGTATTCAACACTACACATAAATCAAAATGGAATTCTAAAAAATGTTCGCATAGGGGTGCCTGGCTGGTTTAGTTAGTAGAACATGTGACTCTTGATCTAGGAATTGTGAGTTCAAGCCCCACATTAGGTGTTGAGCCTACTAAAAAAAAAAAAAAAAAAAAAGATGTCCATATAACCTATATGAAATTAGGGGAAAAGCCCAGATAAAAGAAAATACGAAAAAAAAAAATTTAAAGGATCCAGTCATTAAGACATAGCATTAACAAGCAACCCACAGAGCAGCTAAACATCATAAAACTGAAAGAAGTATGGGAAAAATCCACAATTACAGCTGGAAACTTCCCCATCTCTCACTAGTTGATAAAATAAGTAGACAGAAAAAGCAGTGCAGATATGGAATTCAACCACACCATCAACAAGAGCAGCTAACTCACATTTACAGTACTTACACACAAACAGAACTGCACATCCATTTCAAGCTCCTATGGAACATATACCTCCGATAGGGTCATACAATAAATCTCAAAAAGTTTAAAAGAGCCAAGATCCTCAAGAGTATGCTGTGACCACAATGGAATCAAACTGAAATCAATAAGAGAAAAATACAAGAAAATCTCCAGCACCTAGAAACTAAACAACACACTTCATATCAAAATTAGTGAAATGCAGCTAAAGCAGTGCTGACAGGAAAATTTACAGCATCTAATACTTACTTTAGAAAAGTCTCAACTCAATAATCTAAGCTCTCTTGGAGCACCTGGGTGGCTCAGTCAGTTAAGCGTCCTGACTTCAATCCCAGTCACAATCTCACCGTTCATAGGTTCAAGCCCCACATCAGGCTCTGTGCTGACAGCTCAGAGCCTGGAGCCTGCTTTGGATTCTGTGTCTCCCTCTCTCTCTCTCTCAAAAATAAATAAGCATTAAAAACAATTTTTTAACATTTATTCAATTTTGAAAGGCAGAGAGAGACAGTGCGAATGAGAGAGGGGTAGAGAGAGAGGGAGACAGAAACAGAAGCAGGCTCCAGGCTCCGAGTTATCAGCACAGAGCCTGATGAGGGGCTCAAACTCAGGGACCGCGAGATGATGACCTGAGCCGAAGTCGGCCACTTACCCGACTGAGCCACCCAGGCACCCCCCAAAAATTTTTTTTAATAATCTAAGCTCCCACACCTTAAGAAATTGGCAAAAGAGCAAAATACATCCATGGGAAATAAAAGAAGAGACAAAAAATTGATGAATCCTTAACCAAGACTGACAAAAAAAGAAGACAATAAATTACCAATTTCAGGAATGAAACAGGGCCATGAGTAGAGACCTTGCAGTTATCAAAAGGGCAGTAAGAATACTACAAACAACTCTACACACAATTTTTACTTTAAATACAATGGACCAATTCTTCAAACAGCACAAATTACCACAACTCACACAATATAAAATAGTTAATTTCAACAGTCAGTTCTTTTAACTATCAGGGAAACTGAATCTGTTATCCTTAAAACTCTCCCTCAAAAATTTCTAGGCCCAGATGATTTAACTGGAGAATTCTAACAACCATTTATGAAGAATTAACATGAATTCTATAAACACCAATTCTATCAATTCCAGAAAATAGGAGGGAAAACTTCCCAATTCATTTTATAAAGCCAGTATTATCAATAGGAAAACCAGACAAAGATATTACAAAAAACTTCAGACTAATATCAGTCTCATCAACACAAATACAGAAATATTTAACAAAATACCAACTATTAGCAACATATATAAAAATTATACACTATGACCAAATAAACTTATTCCAGGGACTGGAATCAATATTAAAAAAAACAATGACAGGGTGCCTGGGTGGCTCAGAGCAGAGCGTGCTTGGGATTCTCTGTACTCCAGTCTCTGTCCCTTCCCCCAATCACACACACACTTTCTCTTTCTCAAAGTAAATAAACTTAAAAAAAAGAAATACACTGCATTAACAGGCTCAGGAAGAAAAACCACATGACCATACCAACTGATAGAGAAAAAGCATTTAACAAAATTCAATAAGGATTTCATGATAAAACTCTCAAAAAACTAGTAAGGGAGACAGTTCTCAACTTGATAGAGAACATCTACAAAAAACAGCTAATTGTCAAACACTGAATTCTTTCCCCTTTAACATCAGAAACAAGTCAAGAACGTCTGATCTTAACATCACTATTCAACATAGAACTGTAAGTCTACCAGTGCAATAAGGCAAGATCAGAAAGGAAACTATACAACTGCCCTTATTTGCAGATGACATGATAGTCTATGTAAAAAAATCCCAAGTCCTCAAAAAAAAACCCTCCTAGAATTAGGTCACAGGATTAAAGGTCAATATGTAAAAATCAACTGCATTCCTATATACTAGCAATAAACACATAGAAATAAGGAATATCATTTGTAACCACAAAAAAGAGAAGTACTTAAGTATAAATCTAACAAAGTATGTACACGACTTCTACGCTAAAAGCTACATAATGCTGATAATAAAAATCAAAGATCTAAATAAATGGACAGACATGCTATGTTCATGAACTGGAGAGCAGAGCAAAGATATTAGTCCCCCACCAAACTGATATATAGGTTTAACATAATAGCAATCAAAATCTCCCTTGCCCATAAAACTCCTGGCAAGATTTTTTATAAAATGTAGACAAGATTATTCTAAAATTTAAATGGGAAGTCAAAGGAATCAAAATAACTAAAACAATTTTGAAAAAGAATAAAATGGAAGAAATCACTTAACCAATTCCAAGACTTACTATAGAGCCACAGTAACCAAGACTGCATATAGCAGTGGTAGAGGGAAATAGAACAGAAAAACCAGAAAAGGCCTCATACAAGTAGGCCAAACAACTTTGACCAAAATGCAAAAGCAGTTCAAAGGAGAAAGAATAGTTTTTCAACAAATGGTGCTGAATAATTGGCTATCCACAGGCAAAAAAATGAACTACTACCTAAACCTCATACAAAAATTGACTCAAAATAGATCATACGTTAATATAAAATGTAACACGACAAAATGCAGGAAAAATTCCTTAGGATCCAGAGTGTGAAGAGCTTTTAAATGTAACATCAAAAGCACAATCCATAAAATAATTTTCTTCAAACAAAATTCAATAGATTGAAATTCGTCAAAATTAAAACCATTTGCTCTACAAAAGACCCTGTTAAGAGGATGAAAAGACAAGCTACAGATTGGAAGAAATTTTTGCAAACTACATATCTGACACAGGATTCATATTCAGAATATATTCAGAACTCTCAAGACTCAACAATAAAAAAAAACACACACACAAAACCAATCCAATTAGAAAATGAGCAAAAGATATGAAGAGACATCATCGAAAAGGATATATGGATGGTAAATAAGCACATGAAAAAGATGTTCAACATCACTAGCCATCAGGGAAATGCAAATTAAGACCACGATGAGGTATCACTACACACCTATCAGAACAGCTAAAATAAAAAATAGTGACAGTACCAAATGCCGGCGAAGATTCGGAGACACTGGATCTTTCATACATTGCTGGTGGGAATGTAAAATGGCACGGCCACTCTGGAAAATAGTTTGGCAGTTTCTTAAAAAACTAAACAAACTTAACCATGACCCAGCAATTGCCATTCTAGGCATTTATCCCAGAGAAATGAAAACTTAAGTCCACACAAAAACCTGAACACGATTGTTCATTAGAAGCTTTATTTGTAATAGCCCCAAACTGCAAAGGACCAAAATGTCCTACAATAGATGAATAGTTAAATAAACTGTGGTACAGCCATACCATGGAATACTACTCAGCAATAAAAAGGGGAAACTATTGATACACACAACAACTTGGATGGCATTATACTGAGTGAAAAAAACCAATCTTAAAAGGTCCCATACTGTTAACATTCCTGAACTGACAAAATTCACATGTGATAAAATGATGACATAGAACTATACGCACACATTGTACAATGTCAATTTCCTAAATTTGATATTGTATTATAGTTATGTGAGATGTATGTGAGAGAAATCGGGTGAAGGGCAATATGGGACTTCTCTGCTTTGAAACTTACTGTCAATCTAATTATTTCAAGGTCAAAACTTTAAAAAAAGGAAAAACTATACCTGGAAGGCCAAGAAAAAAGTTAGGCTCTGCCCAAGAAATATGCAATGCCCTGAAATCCACATCAAGAAAGGAGACTGGACAGCAATTTTTCCAAATATGACAATCCTAAATGTTCAGATAACATCACCAACAACTACTCTAAATTATCAGCAAAAAATATGTAAATATACATCAACACTTTAGAGATCAGGGGTTGGCAAACTACAGCCCATAGCCAACCCCAGCTGTTTTTGTAAATACAAATTTACCAAAATGGACACAAACATACCAAAAAACCCACCACTGGCTTTAGAAATTGGGTTATTTTATAGCATCAGATATCAGAGAAGAATATCATCTCACAAGTTAACATTTTTCCTATTATTACAGCACAAGTTATAACAATTCATCAGGATGTTTTATGCCTAAAACAAATTTCCAAATCTATGAGACTTCAAGGAAGAAAAAAAAAGGAATTTCTGCCATCTGCCATCCAATTTACCAAACTATATGAAAAAACTGTGCTCCCTGAAAAGTTCCAACTCACACAAACACAAATAACAGAAGTACAGCTTAACAACAGTTAGCATACCTTGGAAAGTATCAAATCACCTAACCATCGCACACAATCGACATAATTCCTATGTATGTCTCTGGTGGAAAAGTCAGGAAAGTGAATTTTCTGAGAAATAAATGGCCTGAAATGGAAATGTCAAAAGTTAAAAGAAAAAAGGATAGTAGAATCACACTAATTTTCACTTAAAAGATTTATAAAACTTTAATAAATACAATAAGCTATCTAAAGTTAAGCATTAACAGTCTATGAAAGTCAATATATCTAGATTATTTCAAAAGATCGTCATCTTTCTAGAACAATGACATATCATTCCAAAGACTGCTAAAGAGAAAGCTAGATGAGAGTCCTGCCTTGAGCAACAATCTCTGGAAATGGTATCTGACAAGAATCTGGCATTTAATAAGACTTTTCCTGTATTTGGGTAAGTAAAACATACCGCTATACATACATACATACATATATATACATATATTTTGCTTAAACATGTCTGTGAGAAGACCACCAACTACCAGTTCTTCCCGTTCTACAGATAATTAAAAGTATACCTAACATTTCTAATCTAGTGATTCGGTTTTAAACTGAAATTAATTATAAAAGAATGATATGCCATGAATTAGTTGTGTCTCTTGGGCAATTCAACACATCCTTTTTACTTCTCCTTCATATGTAAAAAGGGTGCTGGGTTGAATCCTCTCATACATTCCTCCCAATTCCAATTCTAGGAGCTTTTCTTTATTAAAACATTAAAATGTTATTCATGATCTGTTATAAATTCTCAATTCTGCTGTAATTATGTTAACTGCTTTTTAGCCAAATAAATATTATAATCTATGGTTAAACCTCTCAAGACCAGCATAACTCAATGTTACTTTCTGTAAACTGTAAAATATAATTCTATTTATTCCAAAGCTCTAGAAAATATGAAAACAAATATTATACTAACCCCTTGGGTTCTAAAGAGAAATCTGGAAGTTGTACTAATTCTCAGAGGCCACTGAGGTCTCATAAATGTTAATGCATTGAAATATTTGTTGATGAGTTATAAATCTAACTGATAATCTATTAATAATCTGGTTTGATAAAGAGAAAATAAATGCTAGCTCTTTGTTAAAAAAGAATTGTAAACAAAGTTAATAAATGGAGATTTATGACAGTTACAGTGAAAGTGCTAACAGCCTGATCAGATACTGAAAAGACAGTTACTGAATTAAAGAATCGAAACATTTCAGGGTGCCTGGGTGGCTCAAGTCTGTTAAGCGTCTGACTTCAGTGATTCATGGGTTTGAGCCCTACATTGGGCTCTGGGCTGACAGCTCAGAGCCTGGAGTCTGCTCTGGATTCTGTGTCTCCCTCTCTCCCTGCCCCTCCCCTACTCGGCACTCTGTCTCTCTCTCAAAAATAAGTAAACAATAAAAAAAATATAAGCATTTCAAAAACAGATTTCAATTGGAACTTTTCAAAAATAAAAAAAAAAGAAGATTGCCTGGCTGGCTCAAAGAGTGGAGTGTGTGTCTCTAGATCTTGGGGTTGTAGGTTCGAGCCCCACATTGGGTGGAAAGATTACTTAAAAAATGAAAATCTTTATATATATTAAGAAAACTTCCCACTCAAAATCTCTTGAAGGAGGTTCCAGCTTTTGAATTTTCTCCATCTAAAAAAGGGATCATCATTTAAAGGAAAGAATTACATTATCATGAATCAAAGCCAAGAAACCCATTTAAAAAATCAGGATTTACTGACGTGACTAAAAATTAAGAGTGCTGACAAATAATGCTAGCAACATTATTCAGAAGGACCCTTTACTCTATCCCACAGCAATTTTAAGCAGCTTAACATTGTTATAATGTAAAAAGCCAAGCATATACATACCTAAATAAGTAAAACATGCTACTAAATTAAGATGAAAACGCAATTTAAAGGGGATTTTGAAAAAGGAGCCACAAACATTAGACTAAAAGCAAAGGGCTATATTTAAAATCAGTAAATTTTATGGTATGTAAATTGTAAGGGATTATGTAAAAATTTTGGATAAAGTAAAACACATCATCAATCCAACAGCAAGAAATAACTGTTTTAAATAGCACAATTTTTACCTGTTAGTTTTATTTGGGTTATAATCATAAGATTCTTTAATTGCATTCATCATTCTCTTTGAATTGATCCTCCAAAGTTTAAGAGAGTGATCCATACCACAGGACATTATTTTTTCACCCAAAAGATCATAATCCTGTACGTAAAACAAAAAAGCTTAGACATACAAAATTGCCCAAATTAGACTATCCAATTTTCATCTGAGGTACAGTGTAATGAAAATTGTATTTTAAGTCACAAACACTTTGAGTTTCATCTATGTAGCCCATAAATCAGAGCTGTTACTGATTTCAAGATTTAATTTTATCTGATTTGTCACCATAGCATATATGAGCTTATATAAGTCAAGAAAGTAAATTGTTTGAATTTAGTTTTATCTATTCAATTATTTTTAAATATTACCTTTGCTTGATTTTAAAGGTAAATAGAATGCTGAAGTAATTATTCTATGATGCAAAGACCTGAGTTAAGTTTGTTTTGTCTATTAAACAATGAAATTGACAGCTGTATGTGAAAATATACAATGAGTCTTTAAACAACTGAAATTTTGCTTTATGTGTATATTTAAGTCAAAATACTTCAGTTACATTAGGTAAGTTCACTTTTAAAAAGAAAAAAGGTCTAAAAAAAGGAAATAATGTATTTTAACTTTTTCATTTGCTATATACCAATTGTTAAGACTGCTAACAGATCATCCGTTGTAATAACCTTAATGTACCTATTTCATAAAGCAATGAGGCACAGAGATGCTCTTTAACTTAGCATGTGATTCATGTGTTAATGAAAATCTCACACATCAGTCCTTCTAGTGGAACTCCTCCTGTATTATAGAGAAGAGGAAATAGACTGTGTACTGCTCTCATTTTAAGAAATAACAATAACGGCACCTGGGTGGCTCAGTCGGTTAAGCGTCTGACTTCGGCTCAGGTCACAATCTCACAGTTTGTGTGTTTGAGCCCTGGGTTGGGCTCTGTGCTGACAGTTCAGAGCCTAGAGCCTGCCTTGGATTCTGTGTCTCCCTCTCTCTCTGACCCTCCCCCATTCATGCTCTCTGTCTCAAAAATAAATAAACATTAAAAAAAATTTTTTTTAATGTAAAAATGTGAAAATACTAGCTAAAAATACTAGCATCATATCATTAAAATGGTTCAATAGATTATAATACATAAAGTTAACATGACATCAAAAACTTATCTAAAACTCAGTATAAACATAATGAAACATTTCCAAAAAATGGATTGTATATTTCAGCTTTATTTGAAGTTCATCTTTTATTTGAAAGATGAGAGTTGGGGTGCCTGGCTGGCTCAGTCAGTTAAGTGTCCGACTTCAGCTCAGGTCATGATCGCACAGTTTGTGAGTTCGAGCCCCGCGTCTGGCTCTATGCTGCCAGCTCAGAGCCTGGAGACTGCTTCAGATTCTGTGTCTCCTCTCCACCCTTCTCCCACTTGTGCTCTGTCTCTCAAAAATAAATGTAAAAAAAAAAAAAAAAAAAAAAAAATTGAAAAATGAAAGTTGATCAACTGCTAACTGGCTTAACCTTTTTCTTTAATGACTGAGAAACAGCAAAACAAAAGTTAGCTTGGTGATTTTTGATTGAACAAGTTCAAGGTATTCTTTCATCAGAATCCAGGTGCTGGTATAAAGTGCAAGAGTACAGATAAAACACAGAGCCTTACTTGCTTTATTCCTTCATCTGTAGGCTAATAACCTTGTTATGTCACAAGTAAACGAAATGCGTGCCTGACAGGCTATATGAAACAAACCACATGCTTTCTTGTAAGAGTTCCATGGGGATCGTTCAGAGCTCTGTAGCTCTGTACACCTGAAGATCACCGCCCTGCAGCTTTCAACTTACAGCACTTAGAACTTCATCTCTGTGCCCTTCTACGCCTCCAAATATTGCCACCAGAGTGTCTGTTTGGATATTCCATAATCGTAAAGCATGATCTAGTATAGACATAAAAAAAATTAAAATGAACTTTAGTCATTCATTTACTCTGGACTTGCAAAACCTCTTTAAAGAAGTGAAAACTACTGAAGTTTGGAATTAAGTTATGCACAGAGGGGACTAAGCAGAATCCAATTATATAGCAATTTAAAATATTTACATCAACATGTAGACTTAAGTATGAGCTCAAACTTTCAAGATCAAAAAGAAGTATTTATGTGGTCTTAAAATATGTTTAGCTTATTTACCTCAAGGAATTTCTTTTAAATAACATCTGATTTAATGGAGTCATGCTCATGACATAACACTTAGGGATTTGACATAAAGTTTGTTATGTCATAGAACAAGATACTACAGTTTTTCCCTCCATAGAATCCACATTTAGTAGTTGAAGGGGACTGAACAGATTTACGAGATCTTTACAGTAAACCCAAAATAGAATTAAAAACTATACATATCACAACATACTTTTATAGTATTAAATACCTCTTAGAAATATTAACTATAATTTGAGCAATCTCATCCACTAAACATTAGCAACAAAATATACAGCATTAATATAAAAATGAATGTACACCTTGATATCTGGCAATGCCCAAACTGTACATGACTATTAATCTATTCCATAGGGAACACTAAAAGACAGTAACAAATTATGTTTAGTAGTGGAAATTAACATTGCTATAAAAATTAATTTCTTAAAAAAAATTATTTCTTGATTCCAATTGTGTACAAGTTTTTGTGTGGACATCTACTTTCATTTCTCTTGACTACATATACACACACACGGAGGTGGTATTTCTATGTTTAACTTTTTGAGGGAATTCTAGACTTTTTCTAAGGTGGGTACATTTTACATTCCCACCAGCAATGTATAGGGGGTTCAAACTTCTCTACATTCTAGTTTACAGGTTATTGTCTGTACGATTATAGTCATCCTACTAGGTATGAAATGGTCTCATTGTGGTTTTGATTTCTATTTCCCTAATGATAAATGATGCTGAGCACCTTTTCATGTGCTCACTGAACAACTGTGTGTATTCTTTAGAGGTCTATTCAAAACCTTTGACGCTTTTTTTAAAGGGTTGTCTTTATTGTTGAGTTGTAAGAGCTCTTTATACAAATCCCTTATTAGATATACAACTTGGAAAATATTTTATCATATTCTGTAGATTATTTTGCACAATGGGGGAAGAGCTGAGTTAAAAAGTTGTGTTAGAACAAGTGCAGCATTATGACCCAGATCACCTGTAAAGAAATACCTGGGTCCAGCTACTATTATCAGAGGAAAGTTGTCAGCTCTTCCTAGGTGTCAATTTCTATACTTAAGCCTTGATAGTTAAAGCAAAATCACACTGAAGTATTTTCATGTAAGAATTTTGACTTGAGGACATCTTTTAATATAAACAGATTGAGGGGGAGATTATAGGTTTGATAAGCCTTTATTTTTTGACAAGCCTTTAAAAAGAATAAACTTGACTAGAATAATGTAGAAGTAAAAGGGAAAAAGGCAATCAAGAACAGAATGTAGAAATAAGAACAAGCCAGCTCATTTCAGAGAGCTCAGAAATGATTAAGAGGCCTGAATGAGCCCTGAATAAACTTATAATGCCAATATAGGCATATGGAAGGCTTTCTCTTTAGAAGTATGGGAAACATTTCAAAGAGCTTATACTAGAGAACTTAGCATTTTAAGGAAGTCTATTAGAGGATCCTTTACAAAATAAAAACTTTATAATACACAGAGAAAAACAATTTTCAGATGCATTATTTCTTACTACATGACTGGTTAGTCATAAGATGATTGGCAAAACTTTTGAAAATTCTTAAAAATGTCCTAACTTTGGTGTTCTGCCACTAAAATTAATAAAGTTTAATAATTCAAATGAGTATGAATGATCATAACACACTACTGCACATAAGAAGGGTAACACATACTTAATCTTCAGTACCTATTATCTTATTTATATCTGATGTTAACAGTGTATTTTTCATGGTCTTTCAACTAATTCTTGGTCTGGGAATGCTAATAAGGTCTAAGATTTTTCTACTAAAACATACTTTATAAATTCTTTTTAAGTTTGGCTTTTTTTTTTTTAACCTAAGAACTCTCTGTCCCTTAAAAAAAAAAAATCATTTCCAAATAAATAGGACTAAAGAAACATTTGCTTCTCTTACCTTTACTTACTGACAGGAGAAGATTTGGATCTCTTGGGTGGAATTTCAGCTCATTGATAGCATTTCCATGGCCAACATAATGCTACAATAAATTTATAACATTCAACTTTCATATTAAATCAATAAATTCTCTCGTTAATCTTAAGAGAATGGAAAAATAGTTTCACTTAAAGTACTGGTTCTCAACCCTGGCTGCACATTAAAATACCCAACAAAGTAAGGTTAAAAAAAAAAAGAAAAAAAAAAGAAAAAAGACATTGAAGTCCCAACTGCAGGTATTTTGATTTGACTGGATTAGCTGAGGCCTAGCTAAGGATTTAAAAGACCCTCAGGTGATTCTAATGTGCCCTAGGGTTAAAAAACTTCTGATTTAAAGAGGTTTGTAAAACTTCTCTCGGTATCAAATTCCTAGGCTTCACCTTTTGGTTCTTTACAAGGTGCCCTTGACTCTAAATCCCTAATTAAAAGATTTGGAAAAGACTTACTCTTCCGCTACAGTTCATTCCAGACTCTCTGAATAAGGCAAGGCAGGAGGCAAATTATTCTATTTTTTAAAAATTTCGAATAAAAACTTCCTGCTTATTCCTTACTTTGTATTATCTAAATGTGACAAAGGTCTCAAAAGACTTGTCTAAAGGAAGCAAAAAAGCAAAGTACAAATCAAGTTAGAAAGTATACAGATACTGATTCCACTAGTTTTAAATTAAAAAATAGTAAGTTTTCACTGGGGCGCCTGGGTGGCGCAGTCGGTTGAGCATCCGACTTCAGCCAGGTCACGATCTCGCGGTCCGTGAGTTCGAGCCCCACGTCAGGCTCTGGGCTGATGGCTCAGAGCCTGGAGCCTGTTTCCGATTCTGTGTCTCCCTCTCTCTCTGCCCCTCCCCCCTTCATGCTCTGTCTCTCTCTGTCCCAAAAAAAAAATAAATAAACGTTGAAAAAAAAAAAAATTAAAAAAAAATAGTAAGTTTTCACAAGTGTGCATTCAAAACAGGGCAGATCTACAATGTAACCAAAAAAACCCACCTTTATGCACTGCATTGTTATGGGATTAATTATCCTAATTATGCCTCTAGATCCGGCCACAGCCAGCAAAGGATGGCTTGTATTGCTATCATATGTCCATGCACAAGTATAGAAGTTTTCATCAGCCTAAGAAATGCCAGTTAAGAAATATAATTTGTTTTTGAAAAGTAAACACGTCAACGATGATAGTACAGTACAAGGAAAGCTCCAAAGAAACGCTCAAGTTTTTACAAACCAGTCCTTCCGCTCAATTTGATTACTATTCAGAGATGCTTTCACTCAACTGTCATTTGAAAGCAGCCATGAACAATATGTAAATGAATGGGTATGGTTGTGTACCAGTAAAAGTTTATTTACACAAACAGGTAGCTAGCCCCACAAGCTGTAATTTGCTGACCCCTGTTTTAGCCCAATACTTCTGAATATGCATCTCTAGAAAAAGATCAGCAACTATTCAGTTTTCCACTTTTTCCTGTGAGACTTTCCCAGTAAGGCTACAGAGCACTTCTTTCCACATAAATGATGGAAGACTGAATATCCTCGCTTTTTCTTTTTTGCTAGCTTTTTCAAATGGATCTTAAAAGAAACAGCTTTGACTGTCTAACCTTTCAGCTTTTTAAACCTTTCTTTTTCTTTATATACTCATGTTTTGCAATATTTTATTTCCTAAACAAACTGCATGTTTATTTTTTCCCTATAGGCTTTGTTGTTCAAATACTTGGGATGAATGCCAGTCACAGCTTCTGATCAACCCAAATTCATCAAATTAACTACCCTGACATGATAAAACTCTACACAAGGTCAAAGAAGCAGGAGGTTTAGCTACTCTCTTGCTATCATTCTCTACTACTGGATTTCCAACATCCAGACATCTCCAGACATCCTTCCCCCCTCCCTCATATCCACCTTAAAATACATTTCTAGGGATCAGGAAAATTAAACTAAATACAAGGAGTCTCTTGTGACAGTAAAGGAATAGCACTGGGTAAAGAAAGGACAAAGTAACTTTAGGGAACTAATTAATTTAGAAAAGTTTTGGTGTACTTATTGAAATTTCTTTAGCCAAAGATATTAAAAACCCAGGAAAGGATACGTCAGCATCCACATAAGATTGCAACAACCGGATTTCTCCTTGTGAGTGACATTCATATAAGGTAACCTAATAAGAACAAAAATACGGTAAATTTCATTTCAAATACAAAAACATACTCTCTTCACCTGTGAAACATCTTAGTCACAAATGTGTCTTAGAGACACTATAGAAACTATTGCTTTAAAATAACTTCTTTAGGGGCGCCTGAGCAGCTGTTTGTTAAGCGAAGCGTCTTACTTTGGGTCAGGTCACGATCTCCCGGTTCACGAGTTCGAGCCCCACACCAGGCTCTGTGCTGACAGCTCAGAGCGTGGAGCCTGCTTGATTCTGTGTCTCCCTCTCTCTCTGCCCCTCCCCCACTCATGCTGTCTTTCTCTCTGTCAAAAATAAGTAAACATTAAAAAAAATTAAAAATATCTTTTACTTATTTTTGAGAGAGAGAGAAAGTGAGAGCACAAGTAGGGACGGGTAGACAGAAGATCCAAGGTGGGCTCTGTGCTGACAGCTGGGAGTCTGATACGAGGCTCAGACCCCCCCATTGTGAGATCATGACCTGAGCCCAAGTCAGACACTTAACCAAATGAGCCATCCAGGGGCCCCTAACTTTCTGATGTATGGGAGTCCTTTTTATTTGCCATATATTCTAAAATTAATACTATCTGCATAATATACAATTTAACTGTAATAAATTTCTTTCCATTTTTTATAGTTTATAGTTGTGTTAGCAGTAACTTAATAATTTCAATAGAAATAAGAACTAGCGGCGCCTGGGTGGGTCAGTCGGTTAAGCGTCCAGCTTCAGCTCAGGTCATGATCTTGTAGTCCCTGCGTTGGGCTCTGTGCTGACAGCTCAGAGCCTGGAGCCTGCTTTCAATTCTGCGTCTTTCTCTCTCTCTCTGCCCCTCTCCAGTGTGCACACACGTGCACACTCTCCCAAAAATAAATAAACGTTAAAAAAATTTTTTAAAAATATAGTAACTCTATAATAATCACCTATCACTATTAAGTTAATAAAAGCTCTACATTAATAGTCTAAAAAATTCCTTATATGACTGCTAAACTAGGTTATATCCTAGAAGGTAATTTTTTTTTTAAAAGAAGTCCAAACAGAACTTTTTATAATTCAATATGCTATGTAATGGCCTTCAATGTCATTTTTTTAAGTGTTTATTTTGAGTGAGAGAGAGAGAGATTAATTGTGAGTGGGAGAGGGGCTGAAAGAGAGGGAGAGACAAAATCCCAAGCAGGCTCCCATGCTGTCAGTGCAGAGCTCAAGAAACTGAGCCACCCAGGTGCACTCCCTTCAATGTCATTTTAAATGATAACAGGGATACTTTTTGTTAGAATGCATGGAATATTTAAAATAGCATACTGGAGCACAAATTATACTAATTCTCATATTATCATGGCCAAGTTAGTGAAGTATAATCTTAGGTTTACAGTGATGTCTTACTTAAAGTAGATTCAAATTAATCAATGCAGTATGCTCCCAACTAGGAAAAATAACCTTAATCTTTTCTTGAAACCACATCACTTTCCCCACAAATTTTTTTTTTCAAAGAACTTAGGAACCAGACAACTATAGGCAGGCTACATATCACAAACTACATTTGGCTAAACACCAAAAAAACCCCTGCTGTCCCATGTTATCAACTGTAGTAGCCAAGTTTCAAATTTTCAGAATTTCAACAACCTAGTAAAGCACCAGAGCCTTAAATGTAATTAGACCTTCCTTAAAGGAAGTTTTCCAGGAAATTACCTAAAGTCAAATTTTACTTTTTAGAAAATAGGTATCTAGAAAAAAATGATCTAGCCCAGAAGAGATGTATATGTGTTCCTGTGATTTGGAAATATGCTGACATTTCAAAAATATGGAGATGACAGTCCCTGGTTATAAAGTTAATTTTGAGAACAGAATACCAACACTAACAAAAAACAAATACAGAAAACAGTGTGCATTAAATCATGTTCTTTTTTGCCTAAGAAGCTTAGCACAATTACTAAAGAACCGTAACATTTTTTTTTACTCAAAGTAACAAAGTATAAAACATCTCTCTGATTCACTCCTCTTCACCTCTTGGGCTAAAGGCAGAGGAAGTGACTTATATTTGTTATCAACCTATATCCAATTCATCTATTTCCTCCATTTTTCTTTTTCCAAATACAACAATAAATTTCTACATTATTCCTCATTAACTCCTAGTACAGTATTAATGGATACCCAGAATGTTAGCTAATACAAAGTTAAGAGGACAATTTTTCCTTGAGGTGATTTCAATTTAATAACTCCAGAGACTCCCTGGAAAGCACTAAGGAATCTTCCTGTTCTCCATTTATTTAGAGTTAAATAGAATAATAAATTGCTATCCACCAGTTGAATCCCTTGTCTAACTGAAAAGTTAAATAATGGTATCTGTTAAAATGTGCCAGCATGCTTCTTCCATACACTTCTCTCAGTTCAAGATACTTTTGGCTTCCTTAAATAAAAACAAATCTAACACAGATGTTTATTGAAAATCGTTAAAATACTTTCAATAACTATTATACAAATCTACTGGATATATGCTTTGTGTTTAGAGAGCCACTAATTAAGTTTATTTTTAAGAAACTACAGACCTTGGGGGCATCTGGGTGGCTCAGTCAGTTAAGCCTCCAGCCTGCGACTTCAGCTCAGGTTATGATCTCATGGTTCGTCAGTTCGAACCCGTTGAGCTCTGTGCTGACAGCTCAAAGCCTGGAGCCTGCTTCAGATTCTGTCTCCCTCTCTCTCTGCCCCTCTCCCGCTTGCACTGTCTCTCTCTCTCTCTCTCTCAAAAATAAGTAAACATTAAAAAAAATATTAAAAAAAGAAAACTACAGACTTTGTATCTTAAATGATAAACTAGTTAAATCACTTCCAAAAACAGAAGTCAATTCTTTCAGCCATGCAAAACAAAATATTTATGAAGACAAAATATAAACAGAAATCTGTTTCATGAACAATTGGGAATACATGAAATAAAGATAGATTTTCAGTCATGAATACTAGTTTTAACAATTTTAGCTAGTTTTGACAATCGCTAAAACGCTTCACTTTTACATAAATACCATCAAACCAGCTATGCCAAATTTACTTCAAAATCATCACACTTTAATATTATAATAATACCAGAGTCTAATAATCAAGTCAAATGCCAAGCAGACCCCTGAACACTCACTCTGTTGCTTCCTACAGTTGCAAACACTAACGGATCTCCTTCTTTACTGTGCCAGTTAAATTGTACTCCAAACAATGGTTGATTATGATCTTCCTGTAAAATAATCATAAGAAAAATTACTATAATTTAGAAACAAAAGAATGGTGAACTGACCGTTTTCCCTTATAACCCCTCCCCCCTCCAAAAATGTAGGCTACTATTTAAGTCAGAGGTCAGGTAACAAGCACTCAACTATGAATTAACATGATTTGCCTTCTATTTACTTAAACTCAATCATATTCTTCTGAATCAAAATTAAACTGGGTTAATTATTGTAGATGCATTTAATCTCTTAGGACGTAATTTATGTTTCTGAAATAGGAGATGAACAAATACACTAAGAGTTAATATAGCTTCTCTAACACTCACTAAACTTTATTAGGTTTAATTTTTCCCTTGTAAAGCAAAGCATATCAAACTCCATTCAAATCATTGCTTTCTATTATTCCTATAGAAACAACTTTAAATAATCTTGATTTTGGGTCCTAAAAGAAAAATATCCCATGGAGTTTTATCATGAACAAGAATACTGGAACACTGGGGACCAGGGGTGACAATAGACTGTAACTTCAGTTACTAGGAAGCTATAAGGAGGCATACAAAAAACATACAGTTAACCCTTGAACAACACAGGTCCACTTAAACACGGATTTTTTGGATAATTACAGTACTGTAAACGTACTTTCTCTTCCTTGTGATTTTCTTTTTTTTTTTTAAGATTTTATTTTTATTTTATGTATTTTTAATGTTTTAATTTATTTTTGAGAGAGAGAGAGACAAAGCACAAGATGGGGAGGGGCACAGAGGGAGACAGACAAAATCAGAAGTAGGCTCCAGGCTCTGTGCTGACAGCTCAGACTCGTGAACTCTCTGGGGCTCAACATGTGGGGCTTGAGCTCGTGAACAGCAAGATCTTGACCTGAGCTGAAGTCGGACGCTTAACCAACTGAGCCACCCAGGTGCCCCCCTTGTGATTTTCTTAGTAACTTTTTCTTTTCTCTAGCTTATTTTTACTGTAAGAATGCAGCATATAACATACAAAATACATGTTAATCGACTTTATGTTATTGGTAAGATCAACCAATAACCAATGTTATTGGTGAAGTATGTTATTGGCTTCTGGTCAGCAAGGGATTATTAGTGGTTAGGTTTTTGGGGAGTCAAAAGTTAAACTTGGATTCTCAACTGCACGGGGGCAGAGGTGACAGCACCCCAATCTCTAAGTTGTTCAAGGGTCAACAGTATTCACTTTTGTTCACAAAAATTATTTTTCAGCCTTAGAATTTTACTGGCAATCTCCTGGCACTGAACATTAACTTTCACACTCGCTTTTAAAGTGTTAACAACTTTCATTTCTCATCCTTTGAAAAGCCACAGCTTTAGGCTTCTGAAATATTTAATCAAATTATTTAAAAAGTCAAAACCAACACCTTCCAGATATATTATCTGGGTTAAGATAATTAAATGGGTTAAGATAATTAAATATTAACACAAAACTATTAATGGACACTTTGCTTTTTTAAAAAGTATATTAATTTCTCTCCTTCTAAGAGAATATAATTTGACACACTGAGCCATGTATATTGCTACACCGACAAGAAAATAATTTCCCTAGACACATAACTTCTTATGCTTTCCCAATACTTTACCTAAAAATATATTCTTATATTTAGAAAGATTCTAACTTACATACGTAAAAGATAATACAATGTATATTTTTGTCAGTGTAGGAAAAATACTCCCAAATTTAAAAAAGAGAAAAAGAATAATATGTAAAGGAAAACATTTTAAATAAATATCAATCCTTTTTATAACTGAAAATGCTTTTGAGGAAGCAGCAATTTAAATAACTCCAAAACCTTGTTTTCCCCAAATACTGAATATTCAAAAAAGTTAATTTACACATTTTCCTTTGAAAACAATTTCAAATAAGACAAATGATAAGAATTAAATATTTAAAACCTGCAGAAAAACATGTTTCAATTTGTGCTGAAAGTTAATGGGTCACATTCAGTTCTTTTTAGTAACAGGTACCAGGAAATGGCTTTATGTTTTTAAAGTTTTAACAAAATGTGAAGAATAACATATCCCAAAATCTTTTATCTTAATACAAACAATAAAGAAAACCCTGTATGCAGTACTAGGTATTACCCATTTAAATTAAAACAAAACAAAAAAAGCTAAACAAATGGACTGTAATAACTATGCGGTCTACGCTACAAAAAAAACCCCTTCACAGCACTCTAATTTTAAACTTGACAAAGTACCCTGAGCATAAAATGTTTATCACTGAGAAATAATTCTGAAGCCTAGCATTCAGTCCACAGGATCTGTCTTTCAGCACATACCTTGAGACTATTTACACACTTGAAAGAATATTTGCATTTCTTTGACTTCCATTTTCCCTTCCCCCAACTTTTCCTTCCAGGAGCATTTGGTGTATTTGTAGGTGTATCAGGGCGTTCAGTGTTTGTACCACTTTCTATACTGACAGCATCATCCTGTAAGCAGTAAATTGGGAAAAATTACGTGAAACAGCAATACTGTAGCAGCAAATGACAGGGTAGCTGCTCATTGACCTAAAAGCAGTGATTAATAAATTCTGTAAGAAATGCAAAAATTTATTCCTGTCTCCAAATAAGGATATAAAGGAAACTAGCTACGCTTTAGGATTTGTGGATTTCAGCAACAATGTAAACAAAAAAGCTTATCAGAATAATGGGAATAATACTGCCTTTAAATAACAAAGCATTGGTCTGTGCCAGCCACCTTAATACATGGCTCATTTCATCTTTACAGCTCTTCACAGAAGGTACTGTTAGATAAGAAAGTGTTGTTTAGAGATCCTAAGAGGTCTCTTGCTACTAGGGTTGCTGGGATTCAAAACAAGCTGTGACTCCTAAATCTGACTGAACTACATGTTACATGTCTTCATAATTTATTTGACCGCTGCTCTGTTTGGAGCACGGGGGTTGGTAGCCCTTTGAGGATGATGGAGTATTGATGCCTCTTATTTTAGATGTAGTTTTTGAAAATCCTGTTATTCAAATTCCAATTAATTATAACACAAACCATTTAGAATCTTTATAAAATCCTACATATTCTGTGCTATTTACAAGTGACATTTGCCTCACAGCGCTTATGTAATAATGATACTTATATAGAACTCCAGAAACTCTCTATAATTAAAGTAAAATCATTCCGAATGTAGAAATGACTGCAGGAAACCATGAAAATTCACTTAATTTATACCCTATCTCCAGTGCACAAAATACATTCATGGCCCTCTAATCTAAGATTTAACTACCTCCTTTGATTACATATTCCAGTATGTTCTTTGGAATAAAGAGATTTATTTAAACCTATTGCCTTAGGGCAACAGCTCCTAAATTCATCCCACAGAAAGGCTGTTTTTGCAGAGTGCCTGTTAACATCTATTAGAACAAGTCTAGGAAACACTGCCTTAGGGGCTATTTCTAAATGATTGCTTCCTAAACCTGGTGTTATATTTACAAAAGGGTAAAAATTAACTGGAGTGTCAAAAAGCATATAAAAAATTCATACCATACAAACTCACCTAAAAACAGTATGGTTTTATACAATTGTTCTTGGGGGGTAGTCTTCAAAACTTCAAATGGTTCCTACCTTTCTAAAAAATACACTAATTATTCTGGAATATACTGAATTGGATGAAAAGACTAGATAGATGGTACATAACAGGTGCTCAATATTTGGAATTTTAATTTTAATGTAAATATAATCAGATAAAAAATGTAAACTTTTAAGTTCAGTTCCCAGGCTGAAATCATGGTTTATATCTCTATTTCTCCCCCTCTTCACAGTTTCAGAGTTAACATCTAGTGTAGAATGTAACCGTTTTTCAGTGGAAAACTATGCATTATCTATAGCACCTTTCCAGGTTATCATATTCTAGCCCTCTTCATTGCCTTTAAACCTCACAACTCATTTTATATTGTGGGTAACTAACTTACACTCCTGTAAATTCTGTCTCCAAAGGTAAAGGCTCAAAATATCTTCCCTTCTACTCTGGAAAAAAACTTTTGTCTCCATTTGCAATTTCACCTCTACATTCCTTTAATGTATACGGTCTGACTTACACTTGCCCAGTTCTCTCATATGAGTAAAATGAAAATTATGTTTCACTTACCGTTTTTATGGAAACTGTCTTTTAACACTGGAGAAATGAAATAATAAAACTGACATTTATTCACCAGCTTCTTTACATTCTGGCCCGAATTTCAACCGCTAATCAAGAAACCACACAAAACCCTGTTTTGTTTTTTTAACTGACCACTTAACTTACCCACCTCCTCCCAAAGGAAAATCACAAAGGAATCAAATGGAAATGCAAGTCGCAATGCTTTAATTTTATCTTTAAATTAAAATCAAACCTTTGCTGAGTATCTGTGTATAGGATGATTTCCACTTTGGCCCCTCCTCAAAGTACAGAATGATGATATGGCACTACCATCTTCATTTGCCCAACAAGAAAACAGGGATAGTAATTTGTCCCTTAATCTTGCCACAGGTTGCTTAAGCAAAGGATAAGTCTCCAGATTTAGCCCTCTGCTAGGCAACCATTAGTACTCTTCTAAAAGTTACATACTCTGCAGTCATAAGACCTTTAACAATTCAATAAAATGGCATATACATATATACTTAAAATATGTCCTTTCAATTCTCTGATTCACATTCACAGTAGTATTTGCTCAGGTTACCTTAACTCCAACTCAAAAACACCACATTCTTTCCTCACTTCCTTTTGGCCTTCTCTTCGCTATTTGGTTTCCAAAGAGTTAAGACCACTGCCCCTGTTAGCTTTTTCTGAACTAATTTTTCTACAGAGTTCTCTACTGCTTTTCCTTATTGCTTCCCCCTAACTTATGTCCTACATCTGAGGTCCTTGGGTGGAATTCAGAGGGTGTCTGAACCTAAATGGCAAAACAAACCCGCTTAATGTTCACCATCTTTAACTGAAATTTAGCACTTTCTTCTATTAAATGAAGGTAACATACTGCTGTAGCTGTGACTTTCTCATCAGTGGAAATCAAGTATTTTTATATCATATGCTAGTAGTTGCAGATCTCAAAAAATTGCCTATGCCCATCATTACTACCAGACACCTTCCCAGATCTAGTTACTTAATGTGCTAATAAAGAAGCACTTTCTTTAAACACTTTATATTAAAGGACTTAATTTATGAAAAAAATCTTAAATTTGTTTTGAAAATATTTTTAAGGTATTTCATAATTTTATTATTTTGTTCATAATCTTATATATTGTATTTTATACATTTAAAATGTTGTTCTGAGAAGACTACCCAGGATTCATTGAAGTGTTCCAACGCACAAAAAAGGTTTAAAGTCCCTACCCAAATCAGGGAACCAAAACAAAGGCTTACTCCATTGTTTGGTTCTAAGCAGCTTTAGAGTGCAAAGAATATATCCTCCTTAAGGGTCTACCAAAAACAAAACAAAAACAAAAACCTGCAATTTACTTTGTCCCCTGAAGTTTTCCTCAGTCTAGATTATTGGCATTTTCATTACAGTTCTACTTGATTAGTATGCGCAAGGGCCAGAAGCATTAAGTCTTCACAGTAACTAACACTTGTATAGTACTTATGGGGCAGGCACTCTTTTCATCACTTTACCTGTATTACCTCTTTTAGTCCTCACAAATACTCCTTGAGGTAAAGGCCATTATTAATCCCATTTCTAAGAAACTGATGAAACCAGACCAAGTACCTTGCTCAAGGTCAAGCACCCAGTAAGGAGTAGATTTGGAAATTTTAACTTAAACATGTGGATCCAATCTGTACTCCTAACCTAATCTGCCCAGAAAACACTTTTTAAAAAGCAGAAATAAAACAGGTTCCAAGCACTAGAATGAAGAAGGTCAACAATGTTAGAAAGTAATATATAAGACTGAGAAGCACAAACAGGAAAAAGATTTGAGGTAAGATTCAACACCTAAACTTTCTAGAAACTTTAAGTTGGAACTAACAATTCCCCAAACATCTTTCTTCTATCTGCAAAAATAATTCTTTCCCATCTCGAGTGAAACTTTCGGTAATGACCCCATGCCATACATATCCTTCAGTCGGTGATGTAATGATGTAGAATTTAAGAACGGGGTGTGTATCATAGCGTTTATTCCTAAAACTAGCCAAAAGGACGAGAAAATGAAGAATTTACATCACGCTCCTATAACACTTTAAAGATTTAAAAAATATATTCAGATTCTATTGCCATGTATTATGAAAAGAAGGTTCACACTATGCAGTAATACCTTTGAATTGTCAAGACATTTTGCTGATCGTATTGGATATAAACTTAAAATTAATGTCACTTTAGTTATTACTGGCGACTTACCTAAACACTAGACGATTATGGAGATCCATTTCAGAGCTTAAAAAAAAGTCTGATTCCAAAATACCTTGCACTTGCGAAGCCATTGGCCCACACCTAAAAACATCTGCCTTTACCACTGTTACCTAAAATCTTCCAGGTCGTCCCCTTTATTTTAGTAAAAATTTTCAGAACAGTAATCGACTCTTAGTACTTCAACGGTGACTTCCCTCTCCGACTCAGAAGACGACCCTCTCAATTCTGCTCCTCCGGAAGAAAAGCCGCCTGTCAGGCACACCCCATCCCCATCCACAAGACAGAAGTAGACATAAAATCCCACCTTTAGAAGAGTCACCCAAAGCCCTTAAAACGAAGATCTATCTACTCTTCCCATCCTGAACAGCATGTAAGGGTCAAGAAAGTGACACAATCCCCAAACTCCTCTTAAAAAGTCACTAACACACTCTGGCTCCTCCTTCCAACTTTCTCAGAAAAAACTCTAACTTGCCTTTTAAACTACTGGAATCTCAGATCCGCACTCTCCCCAAATCTCCCGAAGGCCCAAACACTGCCCAACCACGCAAAAGGATCTCAGAGCAGACCCCTTCAGACCCTCCTCCCACCACGCTCTCTTAAACCACTCTCCTTCGCCAAGTTTCTGCCTGCTCTCGGCCCCTGCTCAAAATCCACATAGAGACAAGTTCGATTTTCTCCTCCACGCCCGCGTTTTCCTGCGGGTGACACCTCTCCCTCCCCCCCCAAAGCAGCCCGCCCGCCCCCGCACCGACAGTTTAAAAAGAATTTAAAACTTTCATTCCAGAGTTCCGTCCACACTGCTCTGGGCTGCACTCACATTCTCGTCTCCAGAGAGGTCGGGGTTGCTGTTCTCGTCGCTGCTCAGCTTCTGCTTCTTGGCCGCAGGCATGTCTGTTCCCGCCGGCGCTGTCGACACTTCCCTCTCGGACATATTCCTCCGCCTCCCTCCAGGTTCCTGCCGCCTAGGGCGGGGCCTCCGCCACACCGCCGTCAAGCAAGCCCGGCCGGAGCCTGCCGCAAAGTTGCCACTGCCGCCGCCACCTCCACCGCTCCCCCCACTGTCGCAAACCGCGCCCAGCCGCCGAGGCGGGCGTGCGTGCGACCCCGCCACACTGCTGAAAAAGGGGCGCGCGTGCGCGCCCTCCCGCGCAGCTTCCTGGCTCTTTCCCTTTCCCTGCTCCCGTCTTGCCCTTTTCCCGCCGCCCTCCCGGCAGTTTGCACGGAGAGGTGAAGATCCGTTAGCTTTCGAGAGCAGTATTTCGTACGTCCCCTTTCCCTACTGCCGCCTCGAAAAAGGAGGAGCGGAACTCAAAGGGATGCCCCCTCACCCCCTTCCTCCTTCCAAAGACGTTTCAGCCGCAATCGGCCCAATCCTTCGATCCCCGACCCGCTGCAAGGACTCGAAAGTCTGTGGAATGGACTAGACCACCAATGTTCCAGGGGATGGGGGAAGATACGAGAAGTCACCTCTTGCTTTAGCGGCATATGCCAAGCGTCCTTAATCTTGAGTTCGGAGGACAACTCTCTCACGTTATTCGTGGAACTGTTGAAGCTCTAGCTTTTGGTTGTCATTAGGAGTTGGAAAACTGTAGAGAGCCTCTCACTTGTCTCCCCCATCTAACAAATGGAAGTTACCCGCTAAGAGGTGCGCATGCGCTGGGGCGTATTCTCGCGCTGGGTTGTCCAGACCCGCCTACTCGGGCCCCTCCTCTTCGAAAGCTTGTTTGCTGAACCAGGTAGTCTTCCACCGGGTTCCTATAGTCCGTGATGGATTTCGAAGAACGACAAAGTCATAGTGTCTGGATGCGTCCTAAAGTCTTGATGAATATTTAATATGATGAATATTTATTTCAATCAGTGGTTCTTCTCACCCAATTAGTACCAACATTGGGTATCGTTTAATTTAGGAATATCCTGTAATTATGATTCTAGACTCCAATGAGTTATAGCCTAAAGGGCTCTTTTTAATTGTTAAAAAAATTGTGAAGGTCTGAAAATAAGTAGTTATCTCCAACTATGTATAAGGCTGTGATACTTAACAGACAAAATTTGGAGACATACCAGATAAAATTTTAGGGAAAGGCACCATAACTGGTATACTTGACCAAAATGTTTGTTTCCAATAAGTGTTAGTATATCTGGGCTCTTGACATGTGTCATATACATTGGCGAACCTTGTGGATTTGTTAGATGGTTCATTAAGTCACGTAATCAAATCAGGAAAAGGAGGGCCAGGACAAGAAATAAAAGCCAGACCCTCAGCCCCCTTTTTGGTAGCTCTTAGTTGTGACTACTTCTCTTTCTGGGACTCATTGCCCTCATCTATAAAACTGAGGAAATTGGAAGGGACCTGACACTTCTTGAGCACCTACTTAATAATACATATTTTTTCTCTCTTATAACTCATTACATCATCCAGTGGATAACCTGAATAGAGTGCCCCATCCATAAAATTCTTGTGTACTTGAATTATTTTTGCATGATTCCTTAAGAGAGAATATCAGTTTCATTATCTGCAGCTTGCAAAGTCACTTTTCCTTTTGGGAACGGAGTTAAGAATGATAAAAAGGAAGGTAAGGTAAGGCAAAGGGCAGAATAAGGTTTTTGCAGTGAAGATTTAGGAAAAATAAGCTGAAAAAAATTAAAGTTCAGGTCTTAATAATAATAGTAATTGCAGTCATTTGCTGAATTCTTCTAATGTTCCAGGCACTACTAATTACTTATCAATTGGTGAGAAGGAGATGACACTTGTATGGAGTCAGCCACTGAGAAAGTAAGATGTGCTTTGGTATGACATTTTCATGAGCAGAGACAAACTTCCCCTGTCGAAAAGATTGTGAAACTTTGCTCTACAGTTAAAGACTAATCAACTAAAACATTTCCAATCCAAATTACTCTATGTGTCTGGGATCAGTAGGAGCTGGGAAGTGGGAGTCAAATTCTGATCATAAAATGAAGGAAGTTGCTGAACATTTGAATAAAGGACATATATGGAAGGAAAATGCCTCTAAGCATGCATGTTATCTGTAACAAAGCAAAAATACTTTTAAAGAGTTTTGTTACAACTTGCAAGGATATTTTAATTATTTTAATTTTTTATGGGTCAGGGATAATAAATGGAAATTAGTTAAAGCTCATTACTGATGTTAAAAAATCATTTTGACACTTGTTAAAATAGTAGTGAACTTGATTCAGGATTATTGTAATAGGTGTCAAGACTGTTGCAATAGGAAAGAGATAGGGCTCAACTCTGAAACACAGCAAGGACAAGTGAGGACTTACAATCAAGGAGCAGAGTTGGAGGTGAAGGAGTTTAGGACTTGCCATCCACAATATGCTGCTTTGGTATATTGGTGATTTTGAGCTAAATGCACTTGAAAAAAAAAGGCTTCCTCTAAACTCTTCTTATCTGCCTAAAGACAGATCCTCCAAAAGGAGCTCAACTGTTATAAATCCCCTCCCCAGGAGTTTCACCAACTAGAGAAGACTGACTTATCACAGAAAAGACTAGAAGTCACACCACACCCAGACAGACTTTGTCACAAACTATCATAGCTCCCATATATTCTAATGACCTATTCATCTTTCCAAAAAATCATTTACTTTTCCCTGTGTGACATACATCTCCCAACTCCTTCCCCTATGGAGATGGTATAAACTCAAATCTCACTGCTTTTTGGGGTATTCGCTTTTTTCCCCCTGTGATGCCCTGTGCATGTTGTATTAAAAGTTAATAAACGTGTATACCTTTTCTCCTGTTAATCTGTCTGTTGTCAGTTTATTTCCTAGACTCAGCTATCCAACCCAGGAGGGTAGAGGGAACGTTTCCTCCCCTGTGGGTGGGTAGGGGATGGACAGAAACTTAGTAAGAGGAAACATCCAGGGTAGGAGGATTCTTTGTAAACTGACTTGCCAGGATGATCAGATATCCAGAGTGGGGAATAAGAATTTGATCAGCTATCAAGGGTGCGGATTCTCTCTAAACTGATTTAGGATTCTTGCTACAACTGGACTAGGGACACCAAAGACAGGACCCAAGGATATGGCCTATTGAGAAGAGGGCCCAGAGGAGCCACACTACAATTTGGTCAAGAGGAGAGTCTTTGTCACTAATCTAACACATATAAAATATCATAGGTGTCTTATTTGGAGTGCTATCTCTATGGCATTAATTTAATAAACACAAAAGACTAATTACCTATTAAAAATAATAAATTTTCAACACCAAATTACTGTGAGGATTTCAGAAACCATTACAGTTTTTTTTTTAAATTTTTTTTAACATTTTATTTATTTTTGAGACAGAGAGAGACAGAGCATGAACGGGGAAGGGGCAGAGAGAGAGGGAGACACAGAATCAGAAACAGGCTCCAGGCTCTGAGCCATCAGCCCAGAGCATGACGCGGGGCTCGAACTCACGGACCGCGAGATCGTGACCTGAGCCGAAGTCGGACGCTTAACCGACTGAGCCACCCAGGCGCCCCGAAACCATTACAGTTTAAGTCTTACCACCCACAGTTTTACAAATGTGGAAACTATGATTTAGTGTAATTAAACAATTTGCCCAAAGACACACAGCTCTTCAACATGGCAAAGCTGGGGTGCCCCAGTGGCTCAATTGGTTAAGTATCCAACTAAGGCTCAGGTCATGATCTTGAGGTCTGTGATTTCAGGCCCAGTGTTGGGCTCTGTGCTGACAGCTCAGACCCTGGAGCCTGCTTCAAATTCTGTGTGTGTGTGTGTGTGTGTGTGTGTGTGTGTGTGTTTCTCTCTCTCTCTGCCCCTTCCCCACTTGCGCTCTTTCTCTCTCAAAAATAAGTAAATATTTAAAAAAATTTTTTTTAAACAAAATGGCAAAGCTAAGGATCATATTTAGGTCTGATTGGTTGGAAAGCCAAAGCGCTTTTGCCTCAAGGTGATAAACCCAGGCAGCTCTAGATTTATGTAATTCTACTCAGGTGCTTGGTCTTTGGACCACATAATCTTCTATACACTATCAAAGAAAGCTACCTAACTTGAGACAGAAAGAAAACATAACTGGAGAAACAAGGGAATCCAAATGAAGTCTGGAGTTTAGTTAATGGTTACAGACATATTTTAGTTTTTTAAATTTTGACAAATGTGCCATAGTAATATAAATGTTAAAAATGAGGGAAACCGAGTGAAGGGTATACAGGAAGTCTCAATACTATCTTTGTAACTTTTCTTTAAAATTATCCCCTATACACCAAAAACCCTACTTAAAAAAAAATCTATTTCATATTAGACTTTGGGGAACACTACACAGAAATACCCGTTAGACTTCAAATAAGTGGTTGATCCATCTTGAAAAACTTATAAAGATCATTTATTTATAAAGAAAAGAAACTTTACAGCCTCCCTTCCTATTGTTTTATAGTATCATGTAAACTTCAACTCAGGAAATGAGTTTCAAAAGCTAAATTAAATCCTTCCCATTTCAATTGAAGTCTATTTCTCATTCATTCAACATTTTTTTGTCTCTTCTGCTTCATAAATAGCAGCTGTTCATCATCACTCATGCACTCTGTAATCATAGCCTTGCAGATCCAGTTTTCTATGAACAGAACATCATATGGCTTCTTTGAACATTTTAAAATCAATCAGGAGGAATTTACTGAATGCCATTTATGTGCAAAGCATTAAGGTAATTATATGGGCAGGGGGGGGGGTCGGCTAAAAAGGGAAAATAAGACACAGTCCCTGCCTTCAAAAAGCTGAATATGCTTCCAGCATTAAAAAATATCTCATGCAGGGGCTCCTGGGGTGGTTCAGTCAGTAAAGCAACTGACTTTAGCTCAGGTCACGATCTTACAGTTCGTGGGTTTGAGCCCCGTGTCGGGCTCTGTGCTGACAGCTCAGATCCTGAAGCCTGCTTTGGATTTTGTCTCCCTCTCTCTCTGCCCCTCTCCCACTCATTCTCTCTCTCTCTCTCTCAAAAATAAATAAATATTTAAAAATTTTTTTTAGAAGTCTCATGCAGGGGCACCTGGGTGGCTCAGTTGGTTGAGCATCCGACTTTGGCTCAGGTCATGATCAAGCAGTTCGTGAGTTCAAGCCCCACATTGGGCTCGCTGCTGTCAGCCTGTCAGAGCACAGCCTACTTTGGTTCCTCTGTCCCTCACTCTGTGCCTCTCCCCCGCTTGTGCACTCTCAAAAATAAATATTGAAAAAAATATATAGATGTCTCATGCAGACTTTCTGCCTGCATTTTGAGAGTGGTTCTTCCCAAGAAGGTGCTGGTGCTGGAGTATAGCCATCAGTCATGGATTCTTGTCAGCCCTGCCACTCTAATCCTTGGGATCTTGACTCAGTATAATTCTGTTCCCAGCCTGCCTCTTCGAAGCTCTCCAGCTGAGGGAGGGGACCCCACTTCTCTCTTGGGGGGTGTTTGCTAACACCTCTGCATACCTTTGCCCAACAGCACACAGCAGGGCTCTCCTCCCATATCCAGAAGGTAGATGGCGTTTTGTTTCCTCATCATCCCAGCTTCGCAGGTGGACAAAGGAAGTCAGGAAGTTGGAATGAGGAGCACAGAGCATGTCCCCAGATGTGAGATATTCCTAGACTGCAATTCATCTTCTCATCAACAGCTTACCTGGCATTCTCCAAAATGTATGTGATCTTAATATCTTTGCTTCAATTAAAGTTTTCTGAAAGGCGATGCCCTATCCTTACCAATGAGAGCTGTCAACTTCTCTTGTTTCCTGGTTTGGATAAGCTGCCCATTGCGTCAGTTGGCTAACTGAAGCCAAATGTAGCTGCCTGGTTATATTAATATCATTTTTCTTCCTCATACACTTTTTGATTCTCCTAATGTTTTCTTTCCCTCAGTCTGATTGATCCTCTTTTCTGGTTGTTATGGATCTGTAAAATATTTCCCTTTCATCTGTTACTAATACTGAGCAACTACAATATAAGGCAAAACATCCTCTGATTTTTCTGCACTTGCCCAAGATTTTAGATTAATCATTGAAGGGTTGTGTTCCTATGCCACTGAAGAAAAACAGGTCAACCCCTCAGAAATGAGCTTGTGCTCTAAAACTTAAGTGATTTGCATGTAAATTATAATCTGTCCAATATTTAAATCTAGGTGTTTTTAGGGCAGACTTAAACCCTAAAAGCAGAGGTTGGAAAAGTACAGCCTGTAGAGGCTGCTTTTAGACAACTGGCTTGAGCAATGGAAACCTGAGTATGGTAGAAGGGCCCATAGCAACCACCAGACTGAATACAAACAGGCCCATTAGGTGACCTACCTCAAAATATCCATAAGCCCTAGCTGACCAAAGAGTTAGTTACATCCAGGCACAGGTGTCAAAAAAGGAAAAATTCTGGGGCACCTTGGGTAGGTCAGTTGGCCGAGCACCTAACTCTTGATTTCTGCTCAGGTCATGATTCCAAGGGTCCTGGGATCAAGCCCTGTGTTGGGCTCCATGCTGAGCGTGAAGCCTGCCTAAGATTCTCTCTCTCTCCTTCTCCTTCTGCCCTCTACCTGGCTTGTGCATGCTCTCTCTCTAAAATAAAAACTTTGTTAAAAAGGAAAATTCCATACATTCCCATATCTCCTCACCTCGCCCCCTTAACTAGAGCCCCCCACCACTGCCCCCTGCCAGACAGTCTCTCCTTTGCTGTCCTGCCCGCTGCTCCCTTGCAGTGTATTCAATAAACTTCCATCTCCTTTGTTCTGCCTTGGGTGAATTCTTTCACATTCTACACCACTGGCCTCCTCCCAATCGGGTCGCCCCACATTTGGTGGACCCTGCATTTGTTGGGGAGATTTTGCTGGCCCGAGGCTCTCCCCGGGTTCTCCAGGAATTTCTCCAGACTTTCCCTTGGTGGACCAATTGTGGTATTCCCTGGAGAACTGATGTCCTCCAGCCAAGGTTACTCCTTGATGATCTGAAGCCCCAGAGAGAACCAGCTGGACCACCCTTGCCCCAAAGGGTGAGGGATTTCCCCACTTGCCCTCCGAAGAGATCCTTCCCTCCCTCTCCTTTCTCTTTTTGGCCCTTCCACGTTCTTAAAAAAAATTTTTTTTTGTTAATGTTTATTCATTTTTGAGAGACAGAGAGACAGAGCATGAGCGGGAAGGGGCAGAGAGAGAGGGAGACACAGAATCTGGAGCAGGCTCCAGCCTCTGAGCTGTCAGCACAGAGCCCGATGCAGGGCTTGAACTCAAGAACAGCAAGATCATGACCTGAGCCAAAGTCAGACGCTCAACCAACTGAGCCACCCAGGTGCCTCTGGCCCTTCTGCGTTCTTAACCCTACTTGCAGACCAAATGTTTGTAAATAAACATTTATTTTTTTTTTTTGTAAATAAAATTTTATTGGAACACAGCCATTCTTGTTGCATATTATCTATGGCTTCTATTGTGTTACAACAGCAGAGCTGACAGAACCTATATGGCCCTCAAAGCCTGAAATACTTGACAACTGGTCTTTCACTAAAAAAGTCTGCTGACCTCTGACTTAGACATGTCAGGACATGGGGCTGGAACTCATGGACCTTGTGATCATGTCCTGAGCTGAAACCAATAGTTGGACGCTTAACCAACTGAGCCACCCAGGCACCCCCAGAGTTTTCCACTTCTGAATAACTACCCAAGGGTGAGGTGGCCATCTTTAAATCTCTGTGACATACCCAGAGGCTAGGTGAAATGAATTGCCTTAGCTGTGGCCTGGGCCCCAGCCCATGACAGAGGGATCCCAGTACCCAGAAGTTTGTTGAGGCAGTGGTAAATGCATCTCCTGCTGAGCTGCTGCAGGATTTGAAGCAAATTTTTTAGCTTCCATGGGTCTGTGTCTTATGCAGAGAACTGCATGAAATGCTGTAAGCTTCTTAGTAGAAAAGGATTATTCGATACAGGCATGAAACCAGGATAATTCACCCTCAGACTAGTTTTCTCATCTCTGGTGTCTTGTGCAGTCCTCACTCATTGGCTCTTCCAGCAGAATGTGGCTCCTTTGTCTCTAGCACCTGCATTTCAGGGATGCTCCCTGAAGGGGGCAGTAAAGGCCCCTGGTAAACAAAGCAGAGCAAAGCAGAGCTAGGAGTGTTCGCTAAAGAAGGCTGTAGAAGAGAGTGGATGGGAGCAAGAGCCCAAGAGGCAGGTTGCCTTGTGTGGCCTGCAGGACCATGGGAACTGGGGTCAAAACTGAACATCTCTGGGGTGCCTGGTTGGCTCAGTCAGTTAAGTGACCGACTCTTGGTTTTGGCTCAGGTCATGATCTCACAGTTTCATGAGTTCAAGCTCCATGTCAGGCTCTGCACTGGCAGCTTGGAGCCTGGTTGGGATTCTCTCTCTCTCCCTCTATTTCTGCCCCTCCCCGACTTGCACTGTCTCTGTCTCTCTCAAAATAAATAAATAAACTTAAAAAACAAATACTGAACATCTCCAAGACTTGGTTATTTCATCTCTGTAATGAGGTAATAGTAATACCTACTTCATAACATATGTTATGCCCCTAGTACAATATGTGGAGTAATACATGGGATTGTTTAATATTATTTATGTCATCATTTAAAAAGCACACTGCAAACAAATAAAGAACAAACAGGAAAATGACTTCCTAGACAAATGAAAGAAGCATATTACAACACTGTATAGACTTGGGCCCTAATCCTGTTAACAATATGCACACAACCACATAGACAACGGAAGAGATACATGAAGATACTCAGGAGCCATCTTACGATAATGGGGTTATGAGTCATTGACATTTTTTTGGTACCTTCCTGCCATTTTACAATTTTCCACATAATGTGTGGGTTTTATTTTCAGAAAAGAAAAGCCAAAAGGATAACCATGACTGAACGTTTCAAAGAAGTTCTTAGAGGACAGGGAGCCTGTGGAAGCAGCCCCAGGCCCCAAGTCACCACCTCAGGGTATGCTGTTTGGTGCAGTTACTGGGACAGCTTTGAATATTGTGCAGTGATCTGCCAGAGTAAGGGATTCTACTTTCTCACTCAGCTGCCTTACAGTTCTCTCCGTAGGAAAAAAGTAGCTCTTCTAAGCCAGGCACAGCTCTGCTCTGGGTCCCTGGGGCATGGGTCTTCCCAGCCAGACCTGTTGTCTTGCCTTGCAGGACAGACACAGTGACAGATTTGTTATTTGGCTTCTTTCCAGGACTCAGGGGCAAGGATACTGGCCCACCCCTTCCTGCAGTGTTCTGATGAGGCTCCGGAAGCATTTCTGACCCCCCACAGAGGACCTTCTCCGTGAATATGACAATCGAAAGAACCAGAGGAGGAAGAAAAAGGGGAACTTGGGTGCTTTTCCTGAGGGATTGTAGCAAGCCAAGGGGAAGGGTGGTTGGTGGCATGCATCAGGCAGCCTCCCAAATAGCAGTGGGGTAACCTTCCTTGGCCTTGTCCTGTTTGACCCCATGGAAGCTGCCCTCTGGGCCACTGTCCCAGCACAGGGAAGTCATCTCTCGGGGGACAGCCTGCAGCCCAGTGTCTGGGCCTTCTTAGCCCAGGCTGAGCTCTAGCAGTCCTTCTTTGGGTTTGAGGATTTAGGGAGTACAGGACACATCAATTTCCTGAGGTGACTGGGCATGTCTAGATCCTCAACTGTATTGGCCATTATGGTGACCTGCACATAGGAAGTTGCTATCCTGTGTGTCTCTTCACTGGGCCATTCAGATCACACATGCATTTTGTTCTCTCCTGAATGATGCATTTTTATTCGCCCAAACAAAAATAACTTTACTGTTTTTCCAGTTTAAAAAATGATGTTAAAAAAAATCCAACTATTCCTGAAGATGTGAAAAAAGCAAGTCACAGAACAATGAGTAGAGTGTGGTTGCATTTTCACTTAAAACATAAGAAAAAAAAAGAATGAATTTGATTATATATGCTTAGAAGAAAATCTAAAGAAGGCATGTCAAACATTAACAGTGGTTGTATCTGAAAAATGGAACTGATGGGGAAAGAGTTTAATTTTTTCTTTTTTTTTAAAAAAATTCTTTTTAGAGAGAGAGAGCTCAAGTGGGGGAGAAGGGCAGAGGGAGAGAGAGGATCTCAAGCAGGCTCCACACTCAGTGTGGAGCACAAAATGGGGCTCAATCCAGGACCTTGAGATCATGACCTGAAATCAAGATTTGGATGCTCAACTGACCGAGCCACCCAGGTGCCCCATTTTTTTCTTTATACACTTCTCTGTTGTTTGAATTTCTTATAATAAGCCTGTATTACTTTGTAATTTAAATAAGTATATAATGAAAAATGAAAAATAAACATTATCTAAACCCCCTGCCCCCAAAATGTCTCATGCATTTAATAGACATTTACTAATTACCCACTACGTGTCAGTCACTATTCTAGGTATTGGGAATACTTGATAATAAGTAAAAACAGACACTTTCCTACTGTCATAGAGTTTACTGTCTAGTGGGGGAAACAAAAATTAACCAAATAATCACACAAAAAATTGTAAAATGACAACTGTGGTAAGTACTATGAAGAGGAAGTACAGGGTCAGGGGTGCTGCTAACTCGCATAGTATCTGTGTGCTATTTTTTAAAAGGTGTCCCCCTAGATGGAAACAGCCCAGAGTAGGCATAGCTTAGCAAGCAACTATGCCTTTAATGAATTAGAAAAAGGCAGACCTTTTTCCAGGTTGAAATAGCCCTGCTCCATGTGCAAGTCTTTGTGAGCGGAGCACAAATTTCATCTACTACCATCTCAGCTGAGAACCCTTGTTTAGATGAACTACCTGCATGAATGTACACAGCAGCCCTACAAACGGTTCCATGGACACATATAATATAGTGACATTTGAGAAGGTTTCTCTGAGTAACAGACAGAAGAATGAGAACTGAAAGAAGAATGGGAGTTAAACAGGTGAAAGGGAAGAAAGAGACACGTTCTAGGGAGTGGTAGCAGCATGTGCAAAGGCCCTAGGGCAGGATAGGACTATATGACTTTGAGGAACTAAAAGGTCATTGCTGGTGAAAGACTGAAAAAGTGACAGGAGCAGAGTTAACAGTTAAGCCTAGAAATGTAGGTAGGAGATCAGATCACACAGGCCCTTGTAGACCATCTTAAGATTGCTATGCAAAAAAAGTCTCCTCCTGATAAGACTTATACAGAAGGAATTAAAATGGCAATACTTTATTTAATTTTTTGTTGGTATTTCATTTATATACAGTGCACTGTATGAGTTTGATGAATTTTAGTAAATAGCTTGAGTATATAGTTTGATGAATTTTGACCTAGGCATACACTCCTATAATCCATATCCAATTAAGACATAGATAGAACTTCACAATACTTCAGAAAGTTCCCTTATGCCTCTTTCTATTCAAACCTCCCAGAACCCCAGGCAACCACTATTCTGGTTTTTTCACCTTAGAGTAGTTTTGCCTATTCTACAACTTCATATAAATGGAATGATTCAGTTTGTGCTCTCTTGTCTCTGGTTTCTTGTGCTCAGCATGTTTTTGAGATTTATAAAATGGTGTTAACTTTTAAAGAAAAATACTGTGTAGATCAGCAGTTCTCAAAGTGTAACAGACATAAGTATCATCTGGATAGTTTGTTAAATCACAGAGGAGTCCCATCCCCAGAGACTCTGATACTTGAGGTTGAGTTGGGGTCTCTCCCTGTGCATTTCTAACAAACTCAAGGTGATGCCCACGCTGCCAATTCAGGAACCACACTTTGAGAACCACTGGTCTAGATGATAAAAGCAGAAATGTCTTATAAATAGTTTCTAGCAATTTATCTATTCATTTCATTCAGTAAACATTTTCTTTATTTAAAAAAAAATTTTTTTTTTTTTAAAGAAAGAGCAGGAGCAACAGGAGGGACAGAGAGAGGGGACAGAGGATCCGAAGCAGGCCCCATGCTAACAGCAGTGACCCTGGTGGGGGGCTCAAACTCCCTCAGAGCTCAAACTCCCATGGGGCTTAAACTCACAAGGGGCTCCAACTCGAAACTTGACATCATAACCTGAGCCGATGTTGGAGGCTCAACCGACTGAGCCACTCAGGCGCCCCTCAGTAAACATTTGCTTTAAGCACCTGCTGTGTGCCAGGCCTTTTCTAGGTGCTGGAGAGTCAGAAGTAATTAAAACATCATGCCTCTCCTCTGGTAACTTATAGTCTGGTAAGGGAAGACAGAGGTAAGCCAAATGAGTATTTCTAACTGCCTTAAAAGGTCTGCTCACTAAATGATGGACAAAACATTTTAAAAGAGAAAATATTCCTGTTTTCCAAAGTAGAGAAGCCACAAGAATAAAAGCAAGGCTGTGTAAGGAATGGATCCTGTCCTATACATAGGATTCCTCACTGCCACCCTGAATGAATGCCAAGGTGATCAGTAACATCTACTTTATTGAGTGTTTTCCATGTGTCCAGTACTGTGCAAAGTGCTTTCCATGTAGCTTGACATATACTCCTCTCAATAATTCTATGAAGGTAGGACCATACTGTCTACATTTTATGGATAAGGCAACTATAGCTCAGAGAGGTTAAGGGACTAGAAAAGGCCACTCAAGTAGTAAGTGAAAGAATCAGAATTCAAACCCAGATCTGGTTGACCCAAGGGCTGGTCCTTTTAATCACTAACTCTTGCAGATTTCTAGAAGAGAGCAACCTTCTTAAATCATTTTAGTGCTAACAATACTAACAAGTCCTATAGTAGAAATATTCAACACAGAATACAGTACTATGATAGGAAAGGTAGGGCAGTAACTAATTTTAACTGGATGGAAATATGAGATGCCTTCATGAAGAGGTGGGAATTAGCCTGGAAAACAAATTTTTGTCAGTGTTTCCCTAATAAAGCCTGAGAGGCAGAAATAATCCAGTGGATGCAAATGCTGTGTTCCAAACACTAGAAAGGTACACTCTCCTGTGGATAAGGGGAAATTTATTGGAATCAATTATTGCCTGCATGAAATTTCCCTTGTGATTGTACAGTGCTTTTGCTTACTACATACTACCTTATGATTGCTACTTCAACTTTCTGGTTTTCTTGATAACAGGAAGAAAGTGCCCTGAAGAGTGGACATTTGTATTTTAGTCACTAGAGAGGAATATTCCACAGCATCACTTTCATACTTGGGTATACGGTTTATAAATAGGCATCCTGTTCATTTGGAAGTGGCCAGATAGTGAAAAGCCTTATGCCATTGGTCTGTAAATAATGAGTGGCCAAAGAGTTTTTCTCTTTGGCAGACATCAGGGAGTAAGACTGGAGGCTGGGAGGTAAGCTCCAAGGCTATTGCAACACTGCAGACCAGAACTAAGGCAGTGCCGATGAAGATCGATGGAAAGTAAGCAGTTGTTTCTGGAGATATTTAAGAAATATAACTGACAGGACTCAGTAATTCATGGAATGTGAGGGGTGGAGAGAGAGGCATAGCATGACTCAGGTTTATAGTCTGGCTGACTTCCTGGATGGTGGTATCTCTAAGATAGGGGACTTAGGAGGAGAAACAAGCAGAGTTTTTAGCTTTTAGCATTGAGCAGATAGACACGTAATTTTATTTTTCCACCAATCCAAATATAGTCTTCAAGGGCAAATGCAAATGACAGTGGTCTATTATTAATCTAAGGGAAGAGTTAGCTTAAAAAATGGAGATAATTCCAATGTCTTGTTCTTTCAGAAGAGTTGTGTGTGTTAAATAAGACAATATGTGTGGAAGAGCTTGAAACACTGCATTACATTATTTATCATTGTTAAATGATAAATTAATTTTGATTTTTGAAATAAAAGATTGCTCTTGTTTTAAAAATCGCCAACCTTGGGGCGCCTGGGTGGCGCAGTCGGTTAAGCGTCCGACTTCAGCCAGGTCACGATCTCGCGGTCCGGGAGTTCGAGCCCCGCGTCAGGCTCTGGGCTGATGGCTCAGAGCCTGGAGCCTGTTTCCGATTCTGTGTCTCCCTCTCTCTCTGCCCCTCCCCCGTTCATGCTCTGTCTCTCTCTGTCCCCAAAAAAATAAACGTTGAAAAAAAGAAAAATTTAAAAAATCGCCAACCTTGATTTTAAAAATAATATCATTTTACATGCAATTTTCCCCTTATACAATTAAAAAAAATAACATTTTTAGGGAGAGAGTGTGTGTGTGCAAGCAGGGCAGAGGGGTAGAGGGAGAGAGACAGAATCTTAACCAAGCTCCATGCTTAGCGCGGAGCCCGATGGATCAAGACCTGGGCTGAAATCAAGAATGGGATGCTCTACCGACTGAGCCACCCAGGTGCCCCTCCACTTACACAATTAAAAAAAAAAGTACAAAGAGAAAGATAATTGTGATTCTGAGTGACTATCTTCTGAGACTTCCAGTGCCCTTTTCAAATGTAAATCAAAACCAGCAGCATCCCTATGTGAACACGCTAAGACAAAGAGAATCTAGAAAGTTGAACTAATGATTAACACTCATCAAAGGCTTGCTATATACAAGGCACATCGCAGGATTTATTTCACTTAATCTTCATAACACCCTCGATCCTCTATTTTACAGTTGAGGAAGATGAGATGGAGAAATTAAGTTACTAGCTCAACACAGAGGTGGCAAGTGGTGGAGTTAAGTTTGAATGTACACAGCCCAGCTGTGGGAATGGAGTTCTTCAACTCTGTACCATATGGCCTCCCACTGTGTCGTCAACATATTTATCTCTAGGTGGATGGACCTGAGTGTATCCTTTCTTTCTTTCTCTCTGCTTCTCTGTATTTATAGTAATAAGCATATATTACTTTGAGGTTAAGAAAAAAAGGTTATTTTAATTTAAAAAGCAATCAGATAAATGAATTTATTTTAAATAACCCAATTCTCATTCATTCCCTGAAAGAACACCTCTGTATCTAATTTTCATTTTAAGCATTAAGTGCACTGCTGTTTGAAGACCAAGTTTTGTCTGGTGCATGATATAGTGTGTGCTTAATTCCCTGAAAAATAGACTACAATTACTGCCAGGTTAATTAACTGTCATTATCTCAGTGTCTGGAATATTAGAGATAAATGTGCAATTCTGAAATAAAACTTTAGCTGTCAAAGCCAGAGAAAGAGGAGTGTTTTTTTTTTAAACATTTGTGACCTTTAAATTGTCTGAAAAATTGTTAATCAAGCTTAAGAAATTCACTACTATCTACAACAGTCCTGAGATCTGATGTTTAAAAGAAATGTGAGGTTAGCCTCTCAGAAGTGCAAAACTGTATGTCTAATTTTCTTTGTGAGTATTTGGCTTTCCTTTTCCCCTTGTTCATATTGGTTTGTTATTGTATGATGTCTCAGGAGCATTAGTTTGTTGGATCAGATAGTACTGTTTTTGTTGGCATAAGGCAACACCAGGGATGTTTTTCTGTTGAAAGGATAATTATATAGATTAAATTACATAGACTTCGCAAAACAACATGAGGCATTTAAAGGGAAACAAAAAAAAAAAAAAAAAAAAAACCCAACCTCTAAAACAGGTTACACTTGGATTCACTGAACTTGACACGAATCCACCATTGGTCCATATAACCATGGCAAGAAAAGAAACGCACTTAATGCAAATACACTTTATACAAAATTACTTGCTGCTTTTTGGTTTGAAGATATGTATGTATTTAAAAATGTGTCTGAGAAAAATGGGCCTAATCTTAAACCTTGATTGGGTTTAAGGTACACAGCAGTTTTTTCCAAATGAACATGAGTAAAAAAATAAATGTGCTTTAAAAAAGGGAATAGGAACTAAATTAGAAATTGTACACTCTGAATTTACTCCAACTTGGGTTCTTTATTTTATCTCTTTGATAGAACAAAAGATGACTTCTGGTTCTTAGAACAAAGACTGACAGAGCTAAGTTCAAGCATTTGGAAGGCTTGGAGTGATACCTGTGAGAAGAGATTTTGATGAGTTAAGTGTAAATGAATCCAAAACATAGGGATTATGTGCACATGAACTTAAGTGTGCAGAGGAAAGATGCTTGTTAAAATGCTTAGGGACATTCTAAATCTCAAATACTTGAAATACTTAAGATTTGTGGTGTGCATTCATGAAACCATGGCTATCCATCTTCAGGGTAAATGTGATAATCTGGTAAATGTGACAATGTGGATAACTTTGTTTTTCCATTTCACATTTTCTAAATTTTATGCCCAAGAATAAGGATGCTGTCTGTATTAGTCAAAGTGCTCTAGAGAAATGAAACCAATATGATGTGTGTATAGAGAGAGAGACAGAAAGAGACAGAGAGGGAGAGATTTATTTTAAGGAATTGTTTCACTCAGTTATAGAGACTGGAAAGTTCAAAGTCTGCAATTCAAGTTCAAAGGCCATCTTTAGCAGAATTCCTTCTCACTTGGGGGGTGGGAATCTTTTGTTCTATTCAGGCTGTCAAGTGATTAGTTGAGGCCCACCCACGTTACAGGAGGGCAATCTCCTCTACTCAAAGTCCGCCGATTTAAATATTAATGTCATCCAAAACACCCTTACACAAGCATCCAGAGTGCTGTTTGACCATATATCTAAGCACAGTGGCTCAGCCAGATTGATACATAAAATTAATCATTACAGATGCCTAGTTGGATGATACTTTTTTTTTAACTTTATTTATTTTGAGAGAGAGAGAGAGAGAGAGAGAGAGCATGAACAGGGGTGGGGCAGAGAGGGAGATAGATAATCCTAAAAAGGCAGTGCTGTCAGTGCAGAGCCTGATCCCAGGAACTGTGAGATCATGAGCTGAGCCAAAATCAAGAGTCTGACACTTACCCAACAGCCACCCAGGTGCTCTGTGATATTGTCTTCTTGTTAAAGCAGTGCCATTTCAGATGAATGAATAGAATCCACTAATAAACTTTTAGAACCAGAAAGGCCATTGGAGACCTTCTAATGGTATTTCTCAATGGGGATATTATTGGCATTGGGGGCAGAGTAATTTTCATATATGGGGGGTTATCCTGAGCATTGAAAAGCATTTACCACCCCTGACCCTAATCTCTGATTGCAAATAGCTCTCTCAATCATTGTGCCAACCGCAAAACCATCCCAAAGGTTTCCAAACACTCTAAGGTAGGTGTAACACTCTTCATTAAGAATTACCCTCTACCCTCTTTTAAAGTAGGTAATAGATTTGATAAGGTTGCTTTTTGCTATATCTTATATATAGACTATTACTTTCTCTTTTTTTCTGATTTGATGGAGTAATTTATCATGCCAGATTATTTTGCAGTAAATAATGTGTGAATCTATAATTATACTACCTAAAATAAGGTTTAAAATGTAAACTCTGATTAGTATAACAAGTTAAACTGTACAAAATTGGGTAAGGATTTCAGTCATAAAACTACCAGGGGTTTGGTTAACACACTTCTATGTTTTTGGTATTAAACTAAAAGCATGGATACATTACTCCCTATTTTGAAAAACTTTTGGAAAGATTGCTTAGTTGGAGAAGCATTAATTCAAAACTTGTATGCATGAACATATTGAATGTCCCTGTCCATTCGGGAAGGGAGCATTTCTGGGGTGACAATTAGCTTGATTTTGGTTAACTAAACATCACACTTTAGATAGGAACTTAGATGTTACTTGCTACAGGAAGTGGTCACCAAGCGAACGTACTTCATTGGCATCCCATATTCTCTTGCTCACAGAAGTCATCCTCATAACGTACAGTTGGTCCTATCATCTCCCTAACTATACTGTAGGCTCTGTGAGGTCAGTAACCGTGTGAAGATTGTTTACCTACCTTAGGACTCTTACTATTGAGTCAAATGGCTGGCACAGAGGAGAAGCTCAGTAAATATGTGCTAGGTGAATTAGGAGAGGGCAGCATACGGAAAATAAACTTTTATCTCTATTGAAGATTATGCACATCATTTTCAATTGTGAAGCCTAGGGAACAGTAATATTTTATCATCTGTGTGTTCCATCACTTCTTAACATTGCACCTGGCCTGACTAGTTTCTCTCATGCTTTATTGAGGTATAATTCATACACAATAAACAAACTGCACTCATTTAAGTATACAGTTTAGGGGCGCATGGATGGCTCAGCTGGTTGAGAATCCAACTTTTGATTTTGGCTCAGATCAGGATCTTGCAGTTCATAGGTTCGAGCCCTGTGTTGGGCTCGGTGCTGACAGTGAGGAGCCTGCTTGGGATTCTCTCTCTCACTTTCTCTCTCTGCCCCTCCCCCGCTCATGTTCTCTCTCTCTCTCTCTCTCTCAAAATAAATAAATACCATTAAAAATATAAAAAAAATACAGTTCAATGAGTTTTGATGCCATGTAACCCCTGCCACCAAGATACAGAACATTTCTATCATCCTAAAAGTTCCCTAGTGCCCCTCTGCAAGCATCTTCTCCTCTCTCTTCCAGCCCAGGAAAACACTGATTTGTTTCCTGCCAATATGGATTAGTTGGCATTTTCTAGAATGTTATATAAATGGAATCACACAGTATGCACTCTTGGACATATATATATCCTTCTTGAGATTCATCCATGTTTTTGCCTGCATATGTTCTTTTACTCTTTTTTATTTCTGAGCATGTATTTTATTGAATGAATGTGTAATAATTTGTTTACCTATTTCCTGTTGATGGACAGGTGGATTGTTTGTTTGGGGACTACTATGAATAAAGCTGCTATGAACATTCATGGACAAGACTGTATGGACATATTTTTAAATTTCTTACGGGTAAATTGCATACGAGTGGAATTCTGGATTATATGGCAAGTATATGTCTAACTTTGTAAGAAACTATGAAACTATTTTCTTTTCTTTTTTTAAAATTTCCTTTAATGTTTAGTTTTGAGAGACACAGAGACAAAGCATGCGCAGGGGAGGAGCAGAGAGAGAGGGAGACACAGAATCTGAAGCAGGCTCCAGGCTCTGAGCTGTCAGCACAGAGCCAGATTCAGGGCTCGAACTCACGGATCATGAGATCACAACCTGAGCTGAAGTCAGATGCATAACTGACTGAGGCACCCAGACACCCCTAAAACCATTTCCAAAGTGGTTGTATCCTATTTTTATCATCACCATCCATGTATGAGAGTTCTATTTGCTTTACATCCTTTCCAGAACTTGGTATTGTCAGTCTTTTTAATTTGAGCCATTTTGGTGGGTATGTAGTGGTATCTTACTATGGTGTTAATGTGCATTTTCCTGAAGACTAATGATGTTGAACACTTTACTGATCCATAGATCTTCTCGGATGACGAGTCTGTCCAAATCTTCAGTCCATTTTTTTAAAAACTTGTTTGCCTTTTTTTCAGTGAGTTGCAATGAAAGTTCTTCTATATATTCTAGATACAAGAGTTCCTTACATATTCTAGATACAAATTCTTTGGTTACTAAACATAAAATGTTTTCTCCGGTCTATGTCTTTTCACTTTCTTTTAAAAAAAATTTTTTTTAATGTTTATTTGTTTTTGAGACAGAGAGAGACAGAACATGAACGGGGAAGGGTCAGAGAGAGAGGGAGACACAGAATCTGAAGCAGGCTCCAGGCTCCGAGCTGTCAGCACAGCACCCGATGTGGGGCTCGAACTTACAAACTGTGAGATCATGACCTGAACCAAAGTCAGACGCTTAACTGACTGAGCCACCCAGGCGCCCCAACAAATAACAAATTTTAGTGTTAAGATTTTGACTAAGGTCTGATTACAGAGTCTGTGCCCCTAACCAATATGCGGTTTTATTCCAAACAGTACCTACCCTCTGGGTACTACTGAGCTCTGGGATACTACTGAAGGCCATCAATAGTCTTATTTGCACATGGCCAACTAGCATACAGGAAGAGATGATGAAGACTTTAGCATTGCTTGTGAGGCCCCAGGGATATCAAAATTAAAAAAAAAACCCTCGGGGTGCCTGAGTGGCTCTGTGGGCTGAGCGTCTGACTTCAGCTCAGGTCATGATCTTGCAGTTTGTGAGTTCGAGCCCCGCATCGGGCTCTGTGCTGACAGCTTGGAGCCTGGAGCCTGCTTCAGATTCTGTGTCTCCCTCTCTCTCTGCCTTCTCCTGCTCTCACTCTCTCTGTCTCAAAAATAAATAAACATTAAAAATAAAAAACCCTCAAACATAAAAATGTAGTAAGACTCCCTGCAGTTCCTGGTGAGTGTGCCCCAGATGGGGATGGGAAGTGAAGCTTTTCTTTGCCTCTTGATACAAGTTGTGTGAGTAAAGATTTGAGTGGGCACAGTTGGTGTCACTAAAATAGTCTTCTGTTTCAGACCTTGGGGAATTTGGTAAAACTTCTTTGTCAAAAAAACCTACAAAATAGGAAGAGCTAGACTACTTTTTGGTCTTTCTTTTCAAAAATATAATTTGTTTTGAATAATGAAAGTAACACATGTACATTTCGTATAATTTGGAAAATACAAGAAAACCACAAAGAAGAAAACTCTTCTATAATCCTACCGCCCAGAGGTAACCACTATTAACATTTGAGTCTTCCTATTCTTCTAGTCTCTTCCTGTGAACTCACAACATGAATAGACACATATTCAGAAAATGTAATGGTACCATGGTATGGTTTTGTAAGCAATTTTTGCAACAGCATATGGTGAATATTTTCCTTTGTTTTCCTAAGACATCATTTTAATGGCTCCGTAGCACTACATCAGGAAGGATACCCAGAATTTAATTAACCACATCTCAGTTGTGTGGCATTTAAATTGTTTCTGATTTTTTTCGTACTTATGCACATATATGTTGATAGCAATCTGTGATTGTTTCCTGAAGCGGGAGGAAAGCTAAATCATTCATGCAAAGTTACATTTCACTCTGGTAAAGTTGTACAAGTTAACACACAGCGGAGTTGGTTTACTGTTTGATGACTAAAAGATTTGTAATCCCTTAGCAGCCAGATTCCTGAAACGCTGCCAGAATTGCAGAGAAGAGCAGGCACTCCAAGCAACAATGAGAAATACCAACCAAGCTTTTCGACTTTCCTACCAGAACACTAACGTTGCCATATGCCGCCTGTTTATTGGCGTATACCTCAAAGTCCACGGATCAACAACATAAAATACATACACTTTAAGTTCTCAACAGAGATGTTAGCCTTAGCCCAGCTACTTAGCTGTGCCATACCCCCACCCCAGGAAGGATTATTTGTGGGCAGAATCCATTTCTCATTCATCGTGATATCCATGGTGACTTCACACTCAGTAAATGTTTTCTGAATGAATGAAATCACTATCTCTGTTTACTACCATAATTTAATTGACTTATTTAGAGGCATTAAAGAAGGTAAGCTCCTGGAGTTGTTATCATATAGCTTGAGACTTCACCTTTGGTGAGAAGAGAAATGGAGCAACTAAAACCATTTTGACAGGTTGGAGCTTCTGGGCAGAGATCTCTTGCACAGGCTCACCAATGCACCGAAGTAAAGAGATCTTGAAATAATCATGTTCAAACCTGCATCTGGAATCTATCCAAATGCAACACACTTGTATGACTTGGTTTTATATACACCTATCAAAAATTTTTTTAAAATCCCTATTCATATCAGCAGGAGAAACATACTCTTTCAACAAGCTTTGTGTTGAAACCTGGTGACCAAGTTCTATTCTTACGGATCAAATATCAGTAAAAGTTTTCACTATCACAAGATGGATCACAGTAAAAAGTTTTCTAAGCTTTTGCAGACCCATAATAATAATATTTTGACAATATCTATTATAAGGAATGTTTTGCCGATTTCTACTTATCTCTAACATTCATTCATGTCACACTCCTGAAAACCACATGGAATATCTCTCACAGCTAGTACATTTGCATACAATAAAGAACATTATGTGGGCTTGAGCAAGGACTTAAGAAACTTTGTAGTTCTCTCTAATGATTACAGTACAAAAAAGATACTATTTAGCTTCTGATGCCTTTAGTATGAAAGTCCTAAATACACGTACCCTTATGCAAACAAAGAGTTAATGTCTCTTTGCCTGTGAATGCTAAAGGACAGGTCTGTGGTTTTAGGGAAGTTTTAATAAGGACTGGAGTTTTAAGGTAATGTGTTTTTTTAAAACCTCTCTGAACCTTAGTTTCCTACTGTGTAAAAAGCATGGGAAGAGGGAGAGTTGTGGGAGGCCTGATTGTGCTAGTATAACTTCTTTCCTTCTTCCGCGTTCCTGGCTTTGCTAGTCTGCGAATCATAAGAAATTTGGAGCCAGCATGGTGGAACCAAGCTCTGTGGAACTGGGGGAAGACTTGCGTTAAAGTCCTAGCTCTGCTATTTAAAAACTGTGAAATCTTGGGTTAGTCACCTAAATGAGCTTAAGTTACCTATAATGTGGAACTCTGATTAGATCTGCCTAAAATAGCTTGAGTTTCAAATAAGGTAAAAATTCTTGATTCCTTGTTGTGCCAGCTTATTTAATTTTTGACTGTTCGTGAAAGGCCTTTACTTCTTTGCTTGGTTCCTTTTCCTCCACCTGTAGCCTCCTTTGCCTCCCCTTATTGGCTCCTTTTCTTAGGGTTCTGCCATGTCTTTTGTTGTATTAATGAATATGTAACTCTCAGGTGACCCATTCTATTCTGACAGCTTCAAGTGTTAAATATATGTTGTTCAACTGTTCAACTGTTAACTATATGTCTGCTATTGGTGTGTTGTTGAGCTTTAGACCTACATATTGTACTACCTGGACATAATCACCTGTATGCCCAGAAGGTCAAGGTCAAATGTTCAAAACTCAACTATTATCTTTCTCCTTATGCTTGCTCCTTCCTGAGTCTTGGTGATTAATACCGCTATCCACCAAGTGGACCTACCCAGAAGCCAGGTGTTCATCTTAGATTTTGCCCATTCAATCATACCCCTGTCCAATCAGTTCAAGGTACTGTAGATTTTACTCCTGTAATAGCTCTCAGAAATTACTTCCTGGATTACTTGAATTGTCTCCCTTCTTCTCTTTTGACTTCTTTTCTGGTTCCCTCCAATCTATTCTCATTGTTGTTGCAGTAAGTTTTCTAAAACATGAGTAGAGTATGTCATCATTCTGCTTGAAACCAGTCAGTTGTTCTGGCTATCTTTGCAGGGAAGATCAAATTCCTTAGGTTATCATTAGGCCATGGGGCCTTAATGATCTCACTAATTTTGAATTCAGTCTCATCGCTAGTCATCCTGCCACATTTACCTTCTTTCCAGACACAGATTCTTCTATACGTATGCACAAGTTCATTTCCAAGTGGCTGTTCTTAGGTTCACTTGTTCCCAAGCCCAACAGGACTAAGAGGTGTTTAGGCTTGCAGGCCTAGGATGTAGTTGACCAAATAGATTCTTTGAAATTTTCAAACCAGACAGATTTATTGTTTTAAGTGAATTTTTTGTTTGTTTGTTTGTTTTGTTTTGTTTTTCATTCTCAAGTTAGTTAACATACAATGTAGTCTCAGCTTCAGGAGTAGAACCCCCATGATTCATCTCTTACACATCTTACACTCATCCCAAAAAGTGCTCTTCTTAATGTCAGTCACCCATTTTAACCCACCCCTCTTATGTGTCCCCCCATCAACCTTTAGTTTGGTCTCTATATTTAAGCGTCTCTTATGGTTTGCCTCTCTCTGTGTTTTTATCTCAGTCTTCTTGTTTATAATAGCAGAAGACTACAATGTAAATCCATCAATGGAGTATTGATTATATAAGTTACACTGTATCTTTATATGTAGCTTTTAAAATGAATAAAGTGTATCTACATGAATTAATATAGAACAATCTCCAAAATACATTAAATAATTACATAGGAAAAAAGTTGCAGAAATAAGTGTATAATATGCATTTATTTGTACGAAAAGAAATATAGGAAACTCTTTTTTTTTAACTTCAAAAAAAATTTTTAAGTAAACTTTATCCCCAATGTGGGGCTCAAGCTTACAACTCCAAGGTCAAGAGTTGCATGCTCTACTGTCTGACACAGCCAGGTGCCCCCATAAGAAATTCTTTTTTTTTTTTTTAATTAACTTGTTTTATTTTTTATTTTTTTTAAATTTACATCCAAGTTAGTTAGCATATAGTGCCACAATGATTTCAGGAGTAGATTCCTTAGTGCTTCTTACCCATTTGGCCCATACCCCCTCCCACAACCCCTCCAGTAACCCTCAGTTTGTTCTCCATATTTATGAGTCTCTTCTGTTTTGTCCCCCTCCCTGTTTTTATATTATTTTTGCTTCCCTTCCCTTATGTTCATCTGTTTTGTCTCTTAAAGTCCTCATATGAGGGAAGTCATAATTTTTGTCTTTCTCTAACTAATTTCACTTACCATAATACCTTCCAGTTCCATCCATGTAGGTGCAAATGGCAAGATTTCATTCTTTTTGATTGCCAAGTAATACTCCATTGTATATATGTACCACATCTTCTTTATCCATTCATCTGTCAATGGACATTTGGGCTCTTTCCATACTTTGGCTATTGTTGATAGTGCTGCTATAAACATGGGGGTGCACATGTCCCTTTGAAACAGCACACCTGTATCCCATGTATAAATGCCTAGTAGTGCAATTGCTGGGTCTTAGGGTAGTTCTATTTCTAGTTTTTTGAGGAACCTCCATACTGTTTTCCAGAGTGGCTGCACCAGCTTGCATTCCCACCCCATAAGAAATTCTTAAGGGGCACCTGGGTGGCTCAGTTGCTTAAGCATCCGACTCTTGATTTCAGCTCCGGTCATGATCTCACAGTTCGTGGGCTCGAGCCCTGCATTGGGCTCTGGGCTGACAATGCAGAGCTTGCTTGGAATTCTCTCCCTTCCTTTCTGTCTGCCCCTCACCTGCTCATGCTCTGTTTCTCTCTCTCTCAAAATAAATAAATAAACATGAAAAAAAAATTTAAAAACATGTTTGAAGTGGTTAAGAATGAAATTAGATGGACTGGACAAACATTAAAAAAAAAAAGAAATCATTAATAGCAGTTACTTCTAGGCAGAAGAACTAGGGGTCTAGGGAGGAAGGAAGACTTGTTTGCTACTGTATATCTTTTTACACTACTTGAATTTTTAAACATTTACAACTATTGCTTAAAAAAACAATTAGTTTGTTTTTAAAATCACAAATCAGACATGCTCTTTTCTCCTATCGTATGTGCAGTCTACAAATCAGACATGCTCTTTTCTCCTATCGTATGTGCAGTCTATCGACTCTCTCTTCTACCATTTTGAACATATGTTGAGGCAGGTGGTCCCCCTCCTTGAGGATGGCCAAGTGTAGAAAACTCCTTGGCAGCTCTAACATCCTTAATGGAATTTCACTGTGACTGTGTCCGAAGTTTCAGGAGCAGCAATTTTACCATGTCCAGCAGAGTTCCTGAACAAATGCTTGCGTTTGTCCAGAATTAACTTTTTTTTTAATGTTTATTGATTTTTGAGAGAGAGAGAGAGTGAGAGAGAGAGAGAGAGAGCAAGTGGGGGGAGGGGCAGAGGGAGAGGGAGACACAGAATCCAAAGCAGGCTCCAGCCTCCAATCTGTCAGCACAGAGCCCGACGTGGGGCTCCATCTCGGGAACTGTGAGATCATGACCTGAGCCAAAATGAAAAGTCAGGAGCTTAACCTTTGAGCCAGCCAGGTGCCCCTAGAAATTACTTTATTTAGACATCTGACATTGATTTCCCTCCCCCACCTGCACTTTTTTATTTTTTTATTTTTTAACGTTTATTTATTTTTGAGAGACAGAGTGAGAGCAGGGTTGGGGCAGAGAAGAGATGGGGACCCAGAATCCAAAGCAGACTCCAGGGTCTGAGCTGTCAGCACAGAGCCTGACATGGTGCTCGAACTCACCAACTGTGAGATTATGACCTGAGCTGAAGCCAGATGCTTAACTGACCAGGCCACCCAGGCACCTCTCCAGCTGCACATTCTTAAAGCCTTTCATTTTGACAATTACTCTTCATCTTGTTCATTATTTTTGATGGCATAGGTACATGGACATGATTGAATGATTGGATCTTTGTTCTTCAGAATTGTTACTATCACTGAAACAATGTATCCCTTAAGTATACACATTTATTATTTTTAATTGTTTACTACGTCTATTGTTGTTTCTATACTAACTCCATGTCTCTTCCTACCGCTTCCTACCAACACTATTAATATTCTAGTTGCATCTATTCCTTCTTCTGAAAAACGTTTGTAATTTTTGTAAAACATTGAAAATTAAAGCAAACACACCAAACATACAAATATCAAAGGTCACAAAGTGGTGGTCAGCAGACTGAAGTTAGCCTGCATACATTTTTTGCTTGGCCTGCACACAATTTTAAAAACTTGAATTAGTTGTCAACAATTCAAAATTGAACAACAATTCAAAATTGAAGGAGGTCTCCAGTTTGCCTTGAGAGAGCAATGGCATCACTGAGGCTACATTCTGGCAGGGTAAAATCCGCTAGCACCTGGGGCCACTCTTCCCCATAGCTGGACACAGTTCACCTCACACCTCACGCTCCAGTTCACCTCAGGCCCCACCCTGCCAGCTGTACTCATGGTAGGTATTTGAGTTTGCAAGTTAAGGAATTAATTCAATGGATTAAAGAATAGCCCAGTGGAATAATTAAATGGATTAAGGAATAACCCAATGATCACGTGACTAGGACTGACATGACCTCACCTGACCACTAACTTCTTCTGGCATGTCTGAAAGAGTTGATGCACCTTTTCTTGGAAGCTGAGGTTTGTTTTTTTTGTTTGTTTGTTTGTTTTTTAATTTTTTTAAGGTTTACTTATTTTTGAGAGATAGACAAAGCACAAGCAGGGCAGGGGCAGAGAGAGAGGGAGACACAGAATCTGAAGCAGGTTCCAGGCTCTGAGCTGTCAGCATAGAGCCTGATGTGGGGCTTGAACTCACAAACTGTGAGATCATGACCTGAGCCAAAGCCGGACACTTAACCAACTGAGCCACCCAGGTGCCCCAAGCTTTGTATTTTTGAATGTTTGTAAGTTGAAAGTATTTGAGTAAAGACCTGTAGTGAATTACTGGTAGTTTACAGATTAGGCTGTGATCTTTTTCATACATGTTTCCTTTTGCTTAAAATACTTTCTTCTTCCAAATTCATCCTTTTCAAAATTTGGCTTCCCAGGAAACCTTCCCTGATTCCCTAATCTGATTTGGTTGCCCTTTTCCCCACACATCTATAGAATGCTGTTTCATCTTAGTATCTAATTATAGATTTTGTTCTAAAATTTGTTCTATCATCTTTTGTTCTAACAAGATTGGGAACTTCTTGAGGGCAGGTTATGTGTTGAGACCTCTTTTCACTTGATCATAGAGGTCTCCTATAAACCTAGTATCAGGAATATAGAAGGCTTTCAACAAATACTCAAGGGAATGAATGAATGTCTCAATCAACAGATTATACATGATTTGCTTTCTGTTACCCTATCGGCAACAATTTTGAGTAGCCATATATAGATTGACAGGGTTTCATTTATTACCTTAAATTATCAACTTATAGTTTGTGCTGGAAAGTGGTTTTTTTTTTGATATGTTAAGTGTTGGAGAATAGGAGAAACAAAGAAAGTTCAGATCTAAATTCATAGGTCTTATGTGGGGCTCAAGGTTGTTAAAAGGCACTCACTTCTCTCTTCCCAGAAAACAGTGTCAGAATATTTAATTTAGCCACCCATTCTCATGAGTGTCTGTAACATCTGATTATCAAATAAATGACTCTGAGTAAGATGCTATTTTATTACATAAAATGGGGAGTGCTATAATTACTGAGTGGAGACATATGATGTCACTAATTTCTACAGAAGAAGTTAGTGGAAAATAAATTGTGATGAAATGCAAGTGTAACCTAATGACTTATTATCCTTTGAAACCTCAGTACATTGTTGGCATCTTCATTACAATTAACTTATTGACTGTATATACCCTTACATTTACATCCTTAAATTCATTCCCACCCTGCGGTATCACAGAAACATATTTGGTTTTGTTCCTGGTTCTGGCACAGAACTCCTAAAATCCTTGGAATTTCCTGGGATAAGGGTGATAGGAGCCTCTTTCAAGGAGGCCAATCTTGGCGAGCCTTTAGATAGCTTTAGCAAGGGGGCTGGAGGCCAGAAAGATCAAGCCTAGATTAGAAGCTTGGAAATTTCAGCCCCAACTCCTGATAGGGGGAAAGGGACTGAAGATTAAGGTTGATCACCAACAACCAATGATTTAATCAATCATGCCTATGTAAGGAAACCTCCATAAAAGCCTGTAAATAATGAGGCCCAGAGAGTTCCCAGGCTGGTGAACACTTCGAAGTGCTGGGAGCATGACATACCCCAACTCCACAGGGACAGAAGCTCCTGTGCTTGGGACCCTTCCAGACCTTATTCTATGTACCTCTACATCTGGCTGTTCATTTGTATCCTTCATAGTAAAGCAGTAAATGTAAGTAATATGCTGTCTTAGGTTCTGTGAGCCATTTTAGCAAAACATCAAACCTGAGGAAAGGGTCATAGGAATCCTCAATTTGTATCTGGTGGATCCAAGGCACAGGTGGCCAGGGACTTGCAACGGGCATCTGAAAGTGGAGGCGGTTTCATGGGGCTGAGTCCTTTAACTTATGGGGTCTGATGCCAACTCCAAGTAAATTACACCAGAACTGAATTGAATTGCTGGTCACCCAGCTGGTGTTGGAGAATTGGGGAGGTAGTGTTGAAAAAGACATCAGATATATGATGTCAGTAGGAAAAAACCTCTCACACCCTTGATCATTATATTGATCACATCATGCTGATCATCAGCAATACTGCTGAGTTAATTTAAATGGTCCCTTTAAATCTGTATTTCAGTTGCCTTTCCCTTATTGCCTTTCATGCAACATTATTCATTGACCCTACAAATATTGAAATCCCATTATGTGCCAGGCCTATGCTAGGACTTAGGGAATAGTGGTGATTAAAAACCTGATGTGAGTCCCTATTCTCATGAGCCTAGTGATAAAAACAGACATCCGTCAAAGAATCACATCTACATATAGATTTACAACTGTGGTAAATGCTGGAAGTGAGAGGTATAAGATGTGATGATTGTTCTCATCAGAAAAAGCATGACACACTTTCCTGAGGAAGCTAAAATGTAAAGACCTGTAGGAGGATAACTAAGTGAAGGTGTGGGAGTGGGTAAACTTAGACCTCACTTCTTTCAAAGTCTTCTGAGACTGAGGATTCTTTTTTCTTCCCCCTCCTATTTCAGCACCCTCCTCCTCTTAGATACCCCTGCACTCCCCAACCCCCCACACAATTTGGCTTCTATTAAGAGCCTCTCAGAATATACTCAGGACAGCATTAAAAGAAAACATTTCAACAGGAACCCATGGGGGAGGGGAAGGAAATAAAAAAAAAAAAAAAAAGAGGTTAGAGTGGGAGAGAGCCAAAGCATAAGAGACTGTTAAAAACTGAGAACAAACTGAGGGTTGATGGGGGGTGGGAGGGAGGGGAGGGTGGGTGATGGGTATTGAGGAGGGCACCTTTTGGGATGAGCACTGGGTGTTGTATGGAAACCAATTTGTCAATAAATTTCATATATATATATATATAAAAAAAAGAAAACATTTCATAAGGTTTCTTTCTTTCTTTTTTTTCCTTTTAACACAGATCATAGCATTAGATGCTCAGTAAAGAAAGGCCCCTAACTTCTCATAATTGAGCACAGCACTGCTCTCCTAATCAGTATCCTCCTCACTTCCCAGGCTGATCCTCAACTGGGTGCACCTGGCATTCACCCAGCCAGGGCCAAGGTGATTGTGAAAATAATAGAGCTACGAGTCAAGACTATTGGACGGCAGTGAGAGCAACTTACTTTGCTGAGTGGAGTCAGGCTTGTCTTCACAGAGATTTAAAATAGGTTTTGAAGGATGAGGAGGAGAGGGGAAAGGCAGGAGGAGGAAACAGCACCCACAAAGGCACAGAGGAGTGAAAGAACACAGTGTATCTGCAGGGACTGAGGGGAATTTGGAATTCTCTTAAGTCAGGAAAACATCAAAATAAAATAGTGAAATTAAATCAGCTTTCTAAAAATGCAAAGAATCAAACTTCAGTGAACTCTAAAAGTCCCACAGGTAGAAGTCCTCATTTCTCTAAAATCCTTGGTAAGTGGGTTGTTGTTATACATATTAATCTCAACATCTGCAACTGTCCTAGGCTCCAGAATCCTTCGTTTAATTCCTTGGAGTTTGTTTATTTTCCTGGTATACTTTATTTAAACTCTTTGACATTTTTTATTGCCTTCCAAATATTACCCTTCTTTGTTGCTTACCATGTAGAACAATCTTCGTCAAATAATTTCCACATCTTCCCAGACAGTGTGATGTAGTTGACTAAGAATTTGTATTGGCATAACTTTTTTTCAGTTTCCTTTCAGTTGCTGGAATGGAAGCTTGTACCTAAAATGGCACATGGTGAGAACTAGAAGAAAAAATGATAAGAAAACATATTCAGCCTAATGGAGAGAACCAGGCACTAAAAAATTCTTCCATAAAGTACACATCTAGAGAAGAAAACAAATGTTTCTGCAGTATTTTTGTTTAAACAAGTTGTATAGTTCTCTATTGCCATATTATCAGGCAAATATTCCTGTGTGGGCCTGTCCTCAGTGGATAAAGAAGGCAAACTTTTGTTAAAGTTGAGAATGTTGCATAATGTTCCCATTGTGTGTGAAGAAAAGAGAAACTAACATTTATTAGCACATATATTACATTAGGCTCTGAGGAGGTGCAGTCTGAACACTATCTTGTTTGGTCAGCTATCAGGAGCCTAAATGGGGTGATGGTCATACAATTTCATCGTGATGATAAACTTGGAAATTCATATAACCCACTGCCTTGATTTTCTAGAGAGCAGCTCTGTGGTCGTTTAGGTCATTAACAGCCACGTGGGACTTGAGCCCAGGTTCCTGATCCTTATATCCTGATCCCCGTGTTCTCTCTACAGCACCCCGAGATCCTCAGATCCTCAGGCCCTTTGTCTTCCAGTTACTTTTCTCTTCTTCCTGTCTCCTGTTTTCCTTCATTTTTCAACAGTGCAGTTATCTGTTCTTTGAAAATGGGTTGTTTGAAATCATCCTTCAACAATTTAATTCAACATTTATCTAATGATTATCTATGGCACACTAGACCTTGACACTATGCTAGACATTTGGTTGGATAGAGTAAGATAAACTATGTAGAGAAAACTAAAATACAAAGCAGCATACATAAATGCTTTGTAAACAAGTTCTATAGGATTTCAGAGGGGGGTGTGGGGAAGCTGGGACTTGGGCTTTTGATGAATGGAAAAGATTTTCACAAGGAGACAAGGGCTGAGGATAGGAAAAAAATTCTAGGTAAGATGAAGAGCAATAACAAGGATAAAGAGGAAAGGAACATGTTGGAGAGATGACAAGAGGAATCAAATGACTAACAAAGCACTTGCATTAAAGGAGAAAAATCTGAGACAAGATGGAAACATAGACAATACTGTTTATGCAGCTAGGCAAGGAGTACTTTCTACTTTAAGATTAGAGTAGCTAAGGGGCACCTGGCTGGCTCAGTTGGTTAAGCATTGGACTCTTGGTTTTGGCTAAGGTCATGATCTCACAGTTCTTGGGATCGCGCCCATTTTTGGCTCTGTGCTGACAGCAAAGAGTCTGCTTGAGATTCTCTCTCTCTCTCTCTCTCTGCCCCTCCCCCGCTTATGAAGGCACACAAACACATATGTGTTTGTGCATACCCTCTCTGTCTTTCAAAATAAATAAATAAACTTAAAAAAAAAAAAAGGATTAGAATAGCTAAAATACAAAGAGGATAGAAGCCCCAGTCAGATGTTATGGAGATTGCAGACAGGTCACCAGAAGCTGACTGGAAATGGGTGAAAGTAAGCAAGTTAACTGGGTTTGTGTTAAGATGAACTGGGTAGAGGGGCGTCTGGGTGGCACAGTCGGTTAAGCATCTGACTTCAGCTCAGGTCATGATCTCACAGTTTGTGAGTTCGAGCCCCGCATCGGGCTTTGTGCTGACAGTGCAGAGCCTGGAGCCTGCTTCAGATTCTGTCTCCCTCTCTCTCTGCCCCTCCCCTACTCACGCTCTGTCTCTCTCTCTCTCTCTAAAATAAATAAACATAAAAAAAAATGAACTGGGTAGAAAGAGTCAAGAGCAAGTCCAAGGAGACTCTTACTAGCACACTCCTACCTCCAGGGGGAGCTCAGGGTTTCTGTCCCTCATTCCAAAGAAAAAGGAACTCTGAAGTGAATCTAAAACAAAATGGAGATTTTATAGCAACATTGAGTCTGCAGATTCTGTTGGAGGAAGAAAGTCATTATAAACGGAAGTGGGCTGAGAAGATATTTTCCCATCAATCATCTCTGGGGACTCTTAGCTTTGTTTAGATCTTGTAATGCTCATATCTTTTCACCTCTTCTTTGCCTTGGGATTGGTGTCTGGGACATTTTGAGTTAGAAGGGCAAAAATATTGAGGAGTCCACATTGTCCAGCCTGATAGGATTTGGAGCCAGCATGAGCTGGCAATAAAGATAATGGTACATGTGTCTGGTGAGAAGCTTGTCATAGCTACATGTGTGATTCAGGATCCTGGTCAGATTGTTCTACCTAACTACAAGATTTGTATCTGATGTGGTCACACAGGGCACTAGGATTTAGGGGGCAGTATTATCATGGGCAGAATTCTTGCTGAGAGAGATCTTGCTCAAAGCTTCAGCTACTGATTGCCAACAGGCAGAGTCAGAGGACTATTTCTGACATCAGAGAAGGTATCCTTGAAAGGCTGCGAATACAAAAGCACTCAGCTTCCCAGTGGTGCAGCTCCATCCCTCATGGTGGAGGAGAGGACCTAGTCTTGGCCAGGATTCACTTCTGGGACCAAAACAGTCTCATCAGCAGAAGCCTGGAATTTGAAGAAATGCAAGGCCAACTGTGAGGCACGTACCTTCTCTAAAATGAAGGCTATCTTCTTGGAAAGACCTGGCCCTCAATTTAAGAGTGAGGAGCTGGAAATACCAAGATCAATGGCCTGAATCTAGGACCCTGGAAAGGTTTTTAACCACAGAAATAAAGGAGACCTGTGAATGACTTACGGAAGAGAGATGACAATACTGTAAACTCACTGTGTACCTAGTCACAGTGGTGTTTAGGTGCAAATCTCTGGGAAAGCAGGCAGCCTATGCAGGTGTTGGACTTAACCCTAGTCTGTGGGTGACAGAAAGGCACAATTTTAACCTTATTTTTGCATCATACATTCAGAAAGCATTTTTAAAAACTGTCTTCCACGATCCAGTTATAAGAGTTGCGGGTTTTTTTTTTTAAATTTTTTAAAGATTTATTCATTTTTCAGAGATAGAGTGTGAGTGGGGGAGGGACAGAGAGAGAGGGACACACAGAATCTGAAGCAGTGTCAGGCTCTGAGCTGTCAGCACAGAGCCCGACACGGGGCTCGATCTCACACTGCAAGATCATGACCTGAGCTGAAGTTGGAAATCCAACTGACTGAGCCACCCAGGCGCCCCTATAGGAGCTACATTATTATACTAACATGCCATCTGATATTCTTACATGAAGGTCTATGTGTTCTAACCCAAATCAACCTTTATTCTATCATTTATGTGCTTTTAACTTGTCTTATTTAATAAGAATTTTATCTCATTACAAAATTCATAATTAATGCAGAATATTTGAAGATGCCAAAAACATAATGTAAAACAAAAATTAGACATGATTGTACCAAAGATAAGCATTATTAACATTTTGATGTATGCACTTTTACTGTCTGACTGTATATGTGCATATTTTAAAGTAAAAATCACCATGATATTTACATTGTTTTGTAGCTTCCCCCCCTCCCCCACTTACTAATGTATTTGTGGGACTTTTTCAGTGTTAGTAAATGATCTATGTCAAAATTTTTTCTTTACAATTTTTAATTATGTAAGTATTAGCATTACATTGTTGTGAGCTTAGAAAATAGAGAAAAATTGTACAGAAGGATAAGTCATTTAGAACCCTACCATCCAGGGGTTAGTTACTTTTGATATTTTAGTCTATATACTGGCAGTCTGTTTTTAAAAGTTCCATAAGTAATAACTAAATGTATTCTCGCCATAAACTTTCAAGTAATACAGAAGTATTTTACTCTTTTTTCTTTGCATGTAATAAAAATCATTTCATTGTTTCTTTGAGTACAATTTTAATATGTTTATAAATATCTTTATTTAATATTTTATTTTTTAAAATTTTATTTATTTATTTTTGAGAGAGAGAACATGTGCTCCTGTAAGTGGGGGAGGGGCAGAGGGAGAGAGAATCTTAAGTAGACTCCACACTCAGCAAGGAGCCTGATGCTCAGGCTTGGTCTCAGGAACCATGAGATCATGACCTGAGCTGAAACCAAGAGTTGGACACTTAGCCAACTGAGTTACCCAGGGGACCCTGTATGTATCTTTTTATTTATTTATTTATTTAGTTAGTTAGTTAGTTAGTAAAGATGTTGGTTTTTTTTTTTTTAATTTAATTTTTTATTTTTTAAAATTTACATCCAAATTAGTTAGCATATAGTGCATCAATGATTTCAGGAGTAGATTCCTTAGTGCCCCTTACTCATTTAGCCCATGCCCCCTCCCACTACCCCTCCAGCAACCCTCAGTTTGTTCTCCATATTTATGAGTCTCTTCTGTTTTGTCCCCCTCCCTGTTTTTATATTATTTTTGCTTCCTTTCCCTTATGTTCATCTGTTTTGTCTCTTAAAGTCCTCATATGAAGGAAGTCATATGATTTTTGTCTTTCTCTGACTAATTTCACTTAGCATAATACCTTCCAGTTCCATCCATGTAGGTGCAAATGGCAAGATTTCATTCTTTTTGATTGCCGAGTAATACTCCATTGTATATATGTACCACATCTTCTTTATCCATTCATCCATCGAGGGACATTTGGGCTCTTTCCATACTTTGGCTATTGTTGATAGTGCTGCTATAAACATGGGGGTGCATGTGTCCCTTCGAAACAGCACACCTGTATCCCATGGATAAATGCCTAGCAATTGCTGGGTTGTAGGGTAGTTCTATTTTTAGTTTTTTGAGGTACCTCCATACTGTTTTCCAGAGTGGCTGCACCAGCTTGCATTGCCACCAACAATGCAAAAGAGATCCTTTTTCTCCCAATCCTCGCCAACATCTGTTGTTGCCTGAGTTGTTAATGTTAGCCATTCTGACATGTGTGAGGTGGTATCTCATTGTGGTTTTGATTTGTATTTCCCTGATGATGAGTGATGTTGAGCATTTTTTCATGTGTTGGTTGGCCATCTGGATGTCTTCTTTGGAGAAGTGTCTATTCATGTCTTTTGCCCATTTCTTCACTGGATTATTTGTTTTTTGGGTGTTGAGTTTGATAAGTTCTTTATAGATTTTGGATACTAACTCTTTATCTGATATGTCATTTGCAAATATCTTCTCCCATTCTGTCGGTTGCCTTTTAGTTTTGCTGATTGTTTCCTTCACTGTGCAGAAGCTTTTTATTTTGATGAGTTCCCAGTAGTTCATTTTTGCTTTTGTTTTCCTTGCCTCCGGAGACGTGTTGAGTAAGAAGTTGCTGAGGCCAAGATCAAAGAGGTTTTTGCCGCTTTCTCCTCAAGGATTTTGATGGTTATCTGTCTTACATTGAGGTCTTTCATCCATTTTGAGTTTATTTTTGTGTATGGTGTAAGAAAGTGGTCCAGGTTCATTCTTCTGAATGTTGCTGTCCAGTTTTCCCAGCACCACTTGCTGAAAAGACTGTCTTTTTTTTTTTTTTAATGTTTTATTTATTTTTGAGACAGAGAGAGAGACAGAGTATGAGCGGGGGAGGGGCAGAGAGAGAGGGAGACACAGAATCTGAAACAGGCTCCAAGCTCCCAGCTGTCAGCACAGAGCCCGACGCGGGGCTCGAACTCATGAGTTGTGAGATCATGACCTGAGCCGAAGTCAGACGCTCAACCGACTGAGCCACCCAGGCGCCCCTGAAGAGACTGTCTTTATTCCATTGGATATTCTTTCCTGCTTTGTCAAAGATTAGTTGGCCATACGTTTGTGGGTCCATTTTTGAGTTCTCTATTCTGTTCCATTGATCTGAGTGTCTGTTCTTGTGCCAGGTTTTTTTTTTTTTTTAAATGTTTATTTTTGAGAGAGAGAGAGAGAGAGAGAGACAGAGTGTGAGCCAGGAAGGGGCAGAGAGAGAGGGAGACACAGAATCTGAAGCAGGCTCCAGGTTCTGAGCTGTCAGCACAGAGCCCAACGTGGGGCTCGCATCCACACACTGTGAGATCATGACCTGAACTGAAGTCGAATGCTCAACCGACTGAGTCACCCAGGTGCCTCCCTGTATATATCTTTAAATTAAATACAGAAAAGTATAAAAGAAGACATAAATCGCTGGGCTGAAATCAAGGTGTGAGCAGGATCACGCTCCTTCTGGGAGAGGGCTCTATGGTAGAATCTGTCCCTTGTCTCTTCCAGCTTTTGAATAACTTTTCAACATTTCTGGTTGTATGGCTGTGTCACTCCAATCTTTAAGGTCAGCACTTTCAAATCTCTGTGTTCCATTTCACAGCACCTTCTTTCTGTGTCAAATCTCTCCCTGACTTTCTCTTAGGAATACACTTGTGATTGCATTTAGAGCCCACCCAAACAATCCAGGATAATCTTCTCATCTCAATACCCTTAATTTAATCACGTCCACAAAGACTCCTTTCAAATAAGCCAACATTTTCAGGGATATCTTGGGGTGTCACTATTCAGCCTATTAGAGCTGTCATCATTGGGTAGGGATGGAGCTCTGTGAGTCAATAGGAAGAAGGGATTGGGGAGAATCTTCTAAGGGTACCAATCCCAAAGTCAAGTCCACTCCTGGGGGAAAAAAAAAACCAACCCCAAACCATGTGATAGCCGGAGTCACTGGATCAAAGAGAAGAAAAGACAACTGCACCAAGGGAACTTAAGTACAGATTTTGCACTTCCTGTCAGTTAAGAGTTTGAGTATTCTGCATGTAAGATGTGGGTTTCAAATATTTTAAGTTGCTGAGTGCTCAACTGAAAATGTGACTGAGATGGCAGAACTAGAAGTGGAGCCCACAGCTGAGGTCTAAGGCCAGAGCCAGAGGCACAAGTGGATCAGAGAACACTGGAGGAGGGTATAGACAGAAGCCGGTGCAGAAAGATTCCTAATCTCAAAAACAACCATGACTGAGGTGGAGAGCATTCAAAAGATGGGACTTTGGCGCCACAGGGAATTTTCAGCTTTCACAATCCATCTGTTGATTTAATACTAGCTATTTATTTTAAGGTTTATTTATTTTTGAGAGAGGGAGAGACAGAGCACAAGTGGGGTATGGGCAGCAAGAGTGGGATACACAGAATCCAAAGCAGGCTCCAGGCTCTGAGCTGTCAGCACATGAGATCATGACCTGACCCAAAGTCAGACACTTAACTGATTGAGCCACCCAGGAACTCCTTAATACTAGTTATTGATTATATTCTTCAAATTAAGCTTTTTGATAAATGTTTTAAATGACCTGGTAAGAGGATGGGCCAGATCTGCCTGTCTCCTCATGAATACTCAGGAGTGTGGGAGGAGAAGTGGGTGTTAGTCTTTTTTTTTCTTCTGAGAGAGAGAGAGAGCATGAGCAGGGGAAAGGGGGAGAGGGAAGGAGGGAGGGAGAGAGAGAGAGAGAAAGGGGGGGGAGGGAATCTTAATCAGGCTCCATTCTCAGTATGGAGTCCGACGTAGGGCTCAATCCCACGACCTGGGATCATGACCTGAGCTGAAGTGAAGAGTTGGATGCTCAACCGACTGAGCCACCCAGATGCCCTGGGGTGATAATCTTTAATAGGTGACTGGTGACTAGCCAGGGGACCTTATGGAAAGAGTATGCCAGACATAAGTGTTGCATGTAAACACGCTTCTGAAGTCTGAGTTTGTCATTTTGACTAATTTAGAGGCTTACAGGGATGGTATATTTTTTTTCTGAGAGGACAGATCATTTTGCAGGGTTTAAGTAGATAAGTGCATGAGTATTAGTTGTGGGTGGGGACAGTTGCTTCAGCCAACTCTCCTCACCAAAAGCAACTTTAGTGGAAGATCAAGCTTTTAATTCAAAAGTTTTCAGAGATGACTGGTCTGGATTTCCCCAGCCACATACAGGAGAAGCCTCAAGGAAGAGGAAAGGGAGAAACACTGTGGGTGACACTAAGGCTTTCACCCAGTTCTCGCCCTTGCACTGGGCATTTCCTCCATTATGCGCTGTGCTCTTGCTACCCTCAAAGGGGCTCAGCTATTTTCTGAGTAAGATGGAGAAAGTGTTTAATGATTAAGTGGAGAAGGGCCCCATGTTGTTGGGACATTCCAACCATGAGTTAAGAGGAAGGGAGATGAAAGCAGGTGGGAGGGGAGAGAAGGAGACCACACAAGACCCAGAGTAAGGGTATTTCCCCCAGAAATTGATAGTTCATGCACAGATGCTATTCATAAATGAGTCTTCTAACCCTCTTCCATGAGGGTATTAGTGAAAATGATACTGATAAATTCATATGGCTTAGGCTCAGGCATTATGCTTTTCCTTTTCCTGGAGTTCTCTTTGCCTAGAAAACTACTCATCCCTCAGCATACAATTTAAACCTCCAATATGAAGTCCACCCAACACTTGCAGATTCCTATCATCTTTCCATTCTCAACACATCCTGTGGTTCTACTTTACTGTGGCTATTCAGTAAAATCCTTGAGGAGGGTTTACAAATTTTATGTATCTGAGTCCCACCCATATTTACTAAATTAGGTGGGACATAAGCATTTGCTGTTTTTAAAACTTCAAACAGTTGGTTCTAATTCTGAGGTTGAGAATCATTGAATGTATCAAAGAAGAAGCAGAATATTAATTACTGGAGTATAAAGACTGTACTGCTTTCATTTTGTTTCCTCAGCTAGTGGCATGTTGTAAGCACTCAGTAAAAGTTTGTTGAGTTTATTGAAAGAATTAGTAAGCAGACAGAGCTGGAGAGGATACGATGTGGCAGAGCAAGTTTTAATGAAGGACTTGTTTTAGGAGGGCAGGTAAGGAGTGGTGAGTCGGTGGCATTGAATGAGGTATGAGCCTGGAAGGGGCCGCCTAGAGTGAAAGGGGTCTCAGGGGGACTAAAAGAAGTGGGTATCAGAGACCATCCCGTCCTAGTCTACATTCCTTTGACATTAGTTTGCTGCACAGTGGGAATGCGGTGACATTTGAATAACCTTCTAGTCAGGATTGGGGGACAGACATTGTATCCAGTGCCCTTAGTGGGAAATAAGAGAGATGCTGACAAGAAAGGGTTTAAAAATCTAGCTAAGACCCAAATGAAAAACATTCATATGACTCACATGACAACATGACAATTAAACTTAATCATTGCCATTTGTGAGGGCATAATATGTGCCAATCTTTACATTAAGCACTTCATAAACATGACTTAGTTGAAAACCATTACGATAGCCCTTGATGAAGAAATGCAGGCTGGGACAGCATAAGTAACTTGTTTAAGGTTGTACAGCCAATAAGTATTAGAAGCTAGATTTGGACTCAGGTTTGGCTGACTCCAAAACTGTGCTTTTGTGCACGATACCTCTAGCCTCCTTCCTCAAATCTCTCTTCTGTGTAGCCTCTGGTCTAAGTGATTACCTAAAATCACATGGTAAATCCTACCATGTCTTCAAGGATTAAAACAATTCCTGATCTTCACTGCCTTACAGAATGTGTTAGAAAATGGAGTATCTGTAGAACCAAGTAGAGAGGTAACTGAATAGGGTGAGGTTGATAGCAGCTTCCAAAAGCAGTGAACTAACTTGAAGTTTACTTGAAAGAAGTAAGGAATACGGAGGAGAAAGAACAGAGCAATATTAAATCTAGACCTGAAATGTTTGAGGGACAAAAAACCCAGATTCACTTCTACACCTACCCAAATCACTATTCCAAACCTCACATGATAGCACGCTTGCATATGTGTGTGTGCATGTACACACTCAGAGAACCTATGAGATTTTGCTAAATACTAATTTTTCTACAAGTAGATAAAATAGTAAGACTAGAAAGATATATTTAACCAGGGGTAAGCTGTTTTGACTCACAAGATGTCTGCCACCAAATGTATAGGTTTTGGGTTTTTTTTTTTTTTCCTCACACCAATTCTCTGATTCTTTGGACACCAACTGGGTGTCCCACAATTGAGTTCTATTCTAACACTAACTACCTGAAGTTAGTTACACTTCACAGGGTTAAGGGCTCAGTCTTACAAGACTGCTCTCACTTTCAGGGGTGCCTGGGTGGCTCAGTTGGTTAAGTGTCTGACTTCAGCTCAGGTCATGATTTCATTGTTCATGAGTTCAAGCCCCACATTGGGCTCTGTGCTGACAGCTCAGAGCCTGGAACCTGCTTCAGATTCTGTGTTTCCTTCTCTCTGTCCCTCTTCCACTCACGCTCTGTCTCTCTCTCAAAAATAAACATTAAAACAATATTTTTAATTAAAAAAAAAGACTTCTTTCATTTTTGGATGCCAATTGCAAGTCTTAAACCACCCATGTTTGTGCTTCTGAACAACCAGGTATAAATTGGGGATACCCACTATTCTCTTCTCAGGTTCAGTAATTTGCTAGAATGGCTTACAGAACTCAGGCAGTCACTTCATTTGTGTTTACTAGATTATTATAAAGGATACAAATGAATAGCCAGTTGAACAGATACATAGAGCAAAGTCTGAAAGCATCCTGAGTGCAGGAGCTTCTGTCCTTGTGGAGTTGGGAGTGTACCACCCTCCCAATACTTCGATGTGTTCACCAACTTGAAAGCTATCCAAACTTCATATTTTATGGGTTTTTATGGAGGCTTCATTCCATAGGCATGACTGATGAAATCATTGGCCATTCATAATTGAACTCAATCTTCAGCTCCTCTCCCCAGCCTGGAGGATGGGGGTTGGGACTGAAAGTTCCAAGTTTCTAATCAAGGCTTGGTCATTCTAGCCACCACTCACCCCCATTCCCCTCTTGAAGCTTCTACAACTCCAGCCACCTCATTTGCATATAAAAGACACTCCTATCACTCCTAGGGCTTAGAAGCTGTGTATTAGGAACTAGGGACAAGACCAAATATTTATTATACCCCAAGGGATATCTTTGCAGGGAAAGAATTCTGCTTTCTGTTCTCTGTTGATGTTAAGTATGAGGGAATCATCCTGAAATTGGAGACAGAAATTCATATAAATAATTGAAATCATAGTACAGGTTTAAATGCCTGTTGATTTAACTTATGATACACACCCTTTCAGATGTTAAATATGCACATTCACAAGGTATATTTGATGATTGTGCTGTGGGAAAAGGGTAATCCTCTGCAGCTCTTGCCAGTTTTATCTTCACTTGGAGTATTTCCTCCCTTGATTTTTATGTTACATGGACTTGTCTCATGATGGCACCATTGTGACATGTGTATAGGCTGGTCACACCCTGTTCAACTGTTATTTATTTAAAGTCTTCTCTCCTGATGGACTGGGCCTAAAACTTATCTGTTTCCCCCCAACTTTAGAATGGCAGGCAAATAGTGAGGCTTCTCCCCCAGGAGAGTCTAGCTTTTGCTATTGGCACCCATAGCAATAGCCATTAATATTGCGTTACTTCTGGCCACCCATCCTGAGTTATGATTGGCAACTCACACATATATACATACAAGATTTATGAGCAGCATTGTATTGTTTAAACTTATGCTTAAAAATAAGTTTATCTCAGCCACTGTTTCTGGAAGACTGTTATTATGGAGATTTATACCACACTACTGCTAAACTACTTGTGTCATATTGTTCTTAGTTGGTTCTCCTTTTGGGGGTTTCTTTTCTATTGTTTTATTTCTTAATGCATAGGCTTTAAATTTGCATACCTGAGACACTGTGGAAGAAAAGGCTAGTTTTACATTTGAATGGCTTGTAAATAATATGATTTTCATTGGCATTTATTTAAATAAATAAAAGAACTTTTGTGGGTTTGTGTGAAATCAGTTTTCTTGTGGCATGATACTCATACAACATGCAAATAGACTAAACAAAAGCATTCCCATGCTTAACAATCAGCAGCAAGTCCATGTTACTCACTAAATGTTTACTGAGGACTTACTCTGGGCCAGATACATACAGGGGAGAGCTCACAGGACACGACAAGATGCTGTGTACTCCATTAAGAAAACAGTGGCAGTCCCTATCATTCTTTTTCTTAAAATCCTTGGAGAGCTTTGGGTCCAAATAGGTTTAGAATATTCCTTTCCTGCCCAGAGAACTGAAAGTCTGAAAGAGCCTAGAAAGGGGAGAGGAAGCTTTAAGAATCCACAGTAGGCTGTGCCTCTGGCCCTCTTCTTTGACGTCTTTGCTCTGTCCTATTACCTTCAGTTCATGTTTCACCTTAATTATTGCTAGTTTTTCTTCTCAACTTTGGGTAAATCCTGGATTTGTCCCTGGACCTCTACTTTAGATCTTCTCATTCCATGCTCTGCACCTTATGAAGAAGTCTCACCCTACTCACAACCAGACGCAGCTTCTGGAACTACAATCCCAGAGTGGCATCCTAGATGCTGCTTGCCTGGGAGAGGACCTCAGACATGATCCATAGCTTTCAAGTTATAATTCCTTAGGTAGAGGTGCCTAGGTGGTTCAGTTGTTTGAGTGTCCAACTCTGGATTTTGGCTCAGGTCATGATCCCAGGGTCATGGGATCAAGCCCTGTGTGGAGCCCCACGTGGAACCCTGAGTAGGGCCACATGCTGAGCATGGAGCCTGCTTACGGTTCTCTCTCTTGCTTGGCCCTCTTCCCCACCCACGTGCTCTCACTCTCTCTCTCTCTCTCAAAAAAAAAAATCCTCCCATATGGCAGGAGATGAAGCTAGAAAGATGAGCAGGTGTCAGATCTAAAGGGGGTTTGTGTGTTAAGCTAAGGAACTTTTTTTTCCTGTTAGGTTTCAGCTCTATTGAACTTCTTGAGCACTTTCTGGAACAAGTAATTTTATTTCCCATCTCAGTGGGTTTTTTTTTTATTTGTTTGTTTATTTTCTTGATATGAGCAAGAGTCTAATAAGCACCAAATGCTGAATCAAGATATACCCAAAAGTTACCAAAACCAATGGCCAATTTAGTCATATATAGGATTCATCAATAAGTCTTCAATTGTCAAGTATTACTACATGCAAATTATAGCTTAATCCATAAGGATGTCATGATTTAGGGACAGAGTGTATACAACCCTGAGACAAGACAGACTGTGATAATCATATTAGAGGTTCAAACAACATTCTATGGGACTCTGATGGAAAAAAATATTAATTCTTATTAGAATAATCAAGTCAACAATTTATGGGATATACATAGGGTGTGCACATCAGGGCAACCAGCTAATTAATGTTGGGCAGAATAGATAGTGGATTGAGTAATAAGTATTACTTGTCAGCTTGTTATTTTGCCCTTCAATGGCCTTAAACTCTGGGTGATAAGGAAGTGAGAAAGTAGAAGAAGGAAGTGTGGCAGGACCCAGAGGGAAGGAATTTATTCTTGTGAGGGAAGGAATTTATTCTTGTAAAAGAAGGAGGAGAAGTGGAACCAAAGGCAGGAGAGACACGGATAAAGATTGTTTTAATCATGGGTGTAGCCTTTTCTTGAGTCTGTTTAGTTCCAAGAACTGGGAAAGAAAAGAAGAGAGCCAACCATAGAACCAAAGGAAGGCTTAACATCAAAACAAGCAGAAAACGAAAGACACAGAAATAACTTGTTCGTATAGGAATTTTACTATGGTACTACTACTTATAAAATTTGATACCAGGAACATTTTATGGATGATACAGATAAAAGTGTGGACAGGCATGGTTATAGATAGATGTGTAAGGGAAAATGTTATTACAGTTATTGTTAGAACTCTTCACAAATATTCCCACTCTCCATTAACGCACAAGAAAGTACTGAACTATCCACCTCTTTCAAGGATTGATGTGGCTATGTGGCTTTCTTTGGCCAATAAAATGTGAGTAGGAGTGACTAACATGTAGAATGGGTGAGAATTACTTTTTAGCCACTGAGATTTGGCATTTAGGTATAAGCTAAACTATCTTTCCTAATACAATTATCCATAAATGAAAAGATTGCTAACATTTATGCAAAGAAAGAGATTTGTGGGATAGGTTGAAGGAGTACTATCAGAGATGGAAATAATATAATACAAGGCTTATGATTCCCTTTTTATCTTACAGTAATTTACCTATATGTTTTTCTCTTTGTAATATTCTCCATTTTTATGGTTTCAACTACTGCCTTGGAATGAATAATTAAGAACTCTATGTATCTGGTCCTGAGAATCATACTCTCATTTCTAGCTGCCTACAAAGATATGCTCATCTTAGAGGATACACAGTTAGACTATTCAGACATGAATAGTCTAAAAATGAGGCCATGAAACTCCCCAGCAGACCAACTGCCCCCCAGAGAAAATCCCTTCCACCTTCAGTGATGAAATTAGCTTGCTTCCCCTTCTTTTTCCTCTTTATTCAATCTCTTCTTCAAAATGCGCCTCATGTTTACCACTTCCTCTTCACTCACACCTCAGCCACCTTGGTCCAAACTTATTTAACTCACACCTGGACCACGGTCACAGCCTCACTTCCATTCCATCATATCCTCCCACCTATGTAGCCCAGACACTTTCCGAGGATCTTCTTCAACCCTTTGGTCTTATGTCCAACATTCTCTGCAGTGTACCCATCCAGTCCTCTCCATTGTTTCCCAGCTGTTGTGCTCAGGCCGGGTTGTTTGCTGTGCTGTGTAAACCATTCTGCTCGGTCTTACCTCACTGCTTGACTATTTTATTTCCAAGTGGGCAAGTGTTCTCACTAGCATCTTCCCAATCAAAAATCCCACCCATCCTTAAGCCTCATATGAAATTACTTTTTTTTTTTTTCTGGAAGGCTCACTCAACAAATGTCATCCAAACAGATCTCTCCCTTTCTCCACCCACATAGCACTTAGTCACAAAGTTCTAAGTTCTCTTAGAAATCATATAGAACAATCCCCCAATTTTACGGTTGAGGTTCAGAGACTTGGCTAGTCCTGCAGCCAGTGAGTGGCAGCTAGAACTAGAAGCTAGATGTCCTGACTTTAGTTTCCTTCCTGCTATACTTTTCTGCCCTTTCTTTACCAACAAATGTGTTTTAGAATTTAATTCTATCCAATCTTCATTTTGCTTAATGTTTATTAATCATGCATCCCTGATTAGATTATAAACAGCTTAGGAACAATGAGCTCAATCCGTATTAGGTACAAGCCCTTATTTTTGGCTTCTGAGGCTGAGGTTCAGAGTAAGGTTGAAATGCAGAGCCAAGCCATTAAACCAATAAGTTTTGGAACAACTGGATATCAGCCAGGAATATAAATAGAACATTGGAGACAAAAGGAAGATAGTAATTTAAGGTCAGGACTTTAGATGACCAGAGTCAGGAGAATTTATGGAGATTTGAAAGTACAAACTCATTGATTGAATTATGGATGATCAGAAAGAGTTAAATCAAGTGACAGGTCCTTCATGCAACACCTAGAATAGAGAAGTAAGGAGAAGGAAAGAAAGGAGACTCGCCAAGATCCCCACAAATCTCTCATGTCTGGCTAGAGAAGTTGACTCTATTTTCTCTCTCTCTCTCTTTTTTTAATGTTTATTTATTTTTGAGAGAGAGAGAGGGAGAGAGAGAAAGAGAGACACCATGAGTGGGTGAGGGACAGAGAGAGAGAGGGAGACGCAGAATCTGAAACAGGCTCCAGGCTCTGAGCTGTCAGCACAGAGCCCGATGTGGGGCTCAAACTCTGAACAGCAAGACTGTGATCTAAGCCAAAGTTGGACGCTTAATTAACTGAGCCACCCAGGCGCCCCTAGAGAATTTAACTCTAAAAAAGAACACCAAGCATGAGAAAGCTTGTATATGAAGGAGAATATTACAAAGAAAAAAAAACCATACAGGTAAATTACTGGAAGATAAAAAAGGAATCATAAGTCTTGTATTATATTATTTCTGTCTCTGATAGTACTCCTTCAAACTATCCCACAAATCTCTTTCTTTGCATAAATATTATACCTTTATTTTGTTAAGGTATAATTGACATACAACATTATATTAGTTTCAGGTATACAACATAATGATTTGATATTCGTATATATAGTGAAATGATCACCCAATAAGTCTAGTTAACATAGATCACCATATATAGTTACAGAATTTTTTTTCTCATGATGAGAACTTTTAAGATCCATTCTCTTAGCAACTTCCAAATATGCAATACAATAATAACTATAGTTGCTGTGTGTGTGTACTTATTTACCCATGACTTATTTATTTTATAACTGGAGGTTTGTAACTTTTGACCCTCTCCACCTATTTCACCTGCTCCCCATCCCCAAGCCTGATTTTTAATTATGTATGGTCTGGCCAGTCAGAGATGGTCTCAGCAGGGAGGGCAGAGCTGCTCTGAGCCAAAAGGCAGTAGATGTTCTGACCTGGCTGTTGGCACAACCCCAGCCATGTTCTCTCTTGGGAAGCCTTGCCAGATCCCATCCCTTCTGAATACTGGCCCAGACCCTTGGACTGAGGCCTATGCCTCTTTACTTCTGTCCTGGCTATTTGGACAATGGATCCCATCTACCAGTGATTGAGTTTGCCAACCCGTGCAGACTCACTGTGTCTTATTAACATAAAACACTTAGCATGGAGTATACAAGATACTGTACACTTTTTTGTGTGAGAGAGTGTGGGCGCACACATACAAGTGGGGGAGGGGCAGAGAGAGTGGGAGAGAGAGAGAATCCCAAGCAGGCTCTGTGCTCAGCACAGAGCCTGACACAGGGCTCAGTCTCACAACTGTGAGATTATGACTTGGGTCTGAATCAAGAGTCAGACACTTAACCAGTGAAGCCACCCAGGTGCCCCAAGATACTGTACTTTTTTATCTCACATTCCTTCCCAATTTTATTGCCCACTGTATCTCTTTACATAATTGTACTAGGCAGCCACACTGGCAGCCACCATTCCTCACAAACAATATCCATTGTTTCATGCCTCCATGTCTTTGCTTGTGTTATTCCCTCTGCTTAGAGTGCTTTTCCTATTCCCTTTGCAGTACTAGATCTGACTGACAAGACCTTATTTGTGTTTTGAAGACTCAACTCATACGTTCTCACTTTAGTCAAATATTCTAAGATTCTCCCCAAATGGAAAGAGCAAGTCATTCTTTTCCTTGGACTCTCATCATCGTTCTTTGTGTCTTTATTGTAGAACTTTACAAATTCTGCTTTATAGTATAGTATAGTATAGTTCTACGGCTTTACCCTATTATATTTAGGCTTCTTGAGAATGGGAACTATGTTTTAACTATTGCTTACCCTCACAATACCTAGACCATTGTGTTGTGCATAATAAACATTGAATAAACACGTTGGGCTAAGTCTTGATTTGGTGTTCTTTTATCCTGTATATTTTAAATAGAATTTTTTTTAGGGCAGTTTTAGGTTCACAGCAAAATTAGGTGGAAAGTACAGAGAATTCCCATCTCACCCAACCCTGAGATGAGCACAGCCCCCCTCACTATGAACATCCCCTATCACAATGTTACATTTGCTATAATTGATGAATCTACATCGACACATCATTTTCACCCCAAGTCCATAGTTTACACTAGAGTTCATTCCTGGTGTTATACATTATGTGAATTTTGACAAATGTACAAAGGCATGTATCCACCATCATAGTTTCACTCTCCTAAAAATCCTCTGTGCTCCAACCATTCATCCTTCCCTTCCTGCTAACTCCTGGCAACTACTGATCTTTTCATCATCTCTGTAGTTTTGCCTTTTCCAGAATGTTATGTGGTTGGAATCATACAGTATGTAGCCTTTTCAGATTGGCTTCTTTCATTTAGTAATATGTATTTAAGTTTCTTTTCACAGTTTGATAGCTTATTTCATTTTAGTGCTGAATAATGTTCCATTGTTTGGATGTACCACAGTTTAGTTATCTGATCATCTACTGAAGGACATCTTGCCAAATTTGCGCAATTATGAATACAGTTGCTAGAAACATCTGTGTGCAGGTTTTGTGTGGACAGGAGTTTCAATTCACTTGGGTAAATACCAGGGGGCACTCACTATTGCTGGATTATATGTTAAGAGGATGTTTAGTTTTGTAAGGAACGGTCAAACTATCTTCCAAGCTGAGCCACTTGCATTCCACCAAGAATGAATGAATGAATGAATATTTATTTATTTTTGGGAGAGCGCAAGTGGGGGGAGGGGCAGAGAGAGAGGGACGGTATCTGAAGCAGGCTCTGCGCTGATAGGCTGACAGCAGCGAGCCTAATGTGGGGCTTGAACTCACTAACCACAAGATCATGACCTGAGCAGAAGTCAGATGCTCCACCGACTGAGTCACCCGGGTACCCTGAGTGAGAGAGTTCTTAATCCTCCACGTCCTTGCCGACATTTGGTGGTGTCAGTATTTTGGTTTTTTCAATTCTAATATATAGTGGTATCTCGTTGTTTTATTTGCAAATCCCGAATCACAGACAATGTTGAGCATCTTTTCATAAGCTTACTTGCCATCTGTATGTTCTTTGGTCAGGTGTTATTCTCTATTTTAACAGAGTAAGAATAAATATCTCCCGATTATTCAAACAATATACAAGTTTACAAAGGAAAAAGTCAAACTTCTCTTTCTCTCAGTCTCATTACTGAAAAGTAAGCACTGTTAATATTTTCTTGGTCTTCCTTCAAGGCATTTCTGTATGCATTTGCATATCTACATATGTATATTTTTACACAACTCTGTAGTTTTTCTTTCAATAGTATTTTGTGAGTTTCTTTAAAAATGTATGTTAAAGACATATTACTTTAATATATCTTGAAAACCTTTCAAATCAGTAATGGCTGCAGAATACAGCAGACTATGAATGTGCTATAAAGTAATTAATTAATCCTTTAGTGGACATTTAAGTTCTTACTGTTTTTTTGTTTTTTTGTTTTTTTTTTTTTACCTTCAAGCAATTCTATAACAAACCACCCTATACGTATATATGTCTTTGACAGAAAGGCCAGTATTTCTGTAGAATAGAGTCTTAGAAATGGAGTTGCTGAGTCAAGAATTGCATAATTTAAGAACATGATAGAAAGTGCCCTCAAACTGCCATATCATGCACAAAAAAAGAGGCTGTTCCAATCCACACTGTGTTAGAGAGTGTAGTGAGTATTCAGAGAAGGCTTCAGGGTTCCAAATAGGTGTCTTAGGGGTCATCTGGGGAAAAGAAGGAGCAAGAAAAGGGCTATATCTGCTTTGATCAATATCGATTGGGTTTGGTATAAAAGTCCTCTTGAGGAGAGGTTTCTGGTGCTGAACCAATCATTTAAAAATCATTGAAATAAAAAAAAAACATTGAAAAATCATTGAAATAAGGAATCACTTCTTTTGGTTAACAAACATCAGTAATTCATCAGTTAGGAATGTTTTCAGCTGCAAGTAACAGATAATCTATCAATAGTGATTGAATTAGTTGGGGTTTATTTTTCTCACATAACAAAAATCTAGACAGATGCACTGATCCTTTGGGGCTTTCCCTTATGGTTGCAAGATGGTCATCCCAGCCCCAGCATTATGTTTGCATTCAAGGCAGGATGCAGAGGAGATAGTTTGCACCAGTCACTCTGGCCCTTTTACAAGAATGCAAAAGTTCTCCCAGAAGCTCTTCACTCCTTCCCAAGACCTTTGCTTATATCTCACTGGCTTATATCTCATTATCTTCTCTGGTTTTCTACACAGTCCCTACTAGCTGTAAGGGAGGCTGGAAAAAGAGAACTTAGTTTTTCCAGCCTTTATAGAGGAGGCAGGCAAAAGATAAACAGGTTGGGAGTAGATGTTGGGTGGTCTGCAGAGTAGATCAGGCTCTGCCCCTAGAAGCTCACCATACTAAATACTAAAGACACAATTACAAATGAGATAGTCCTTACACTTAGGGTGTTAACAGTTGATAACAGACAGGTAAATAAACAGTCTTACTGCATAAATGGCATCAATAAAAATGTTCTATGTCCCAATGCAAAAATATGTAGAGGAGATATTAGAGACCCAAAGGAGAGAAGGTTGATATCTAAAGTGGGGAAGGGCGGGGGACACCAGGTAAGACTTCATTCAGGCACTGACCTTTAAGCAGTCTTAGAAAATGAGTACCGCTGGGTACTCAGGGGGTGAAGTAGTGTATTCCAAGCAAAGGGCATGGGGGCATAGAGGCACAAATCCATAGGGTCCATTTTGGGAAGTGCAAGTCGTTACTATGACTGAAGAGAAAATTTGGGGGTTAGGTGGTGGCAGGGGAGGCCTGATAAGAGATGACACTGGAGATTTGTGACAGGGCCGAGTCACAGCCTTCTGTGTTCCACAACAAGGGATCTGGAAACTCTTCTGACCTGACAGTGTCACCGAGATTGTGTCATCTAAGCTGTCTAGTGCAACCACAAAGTGGAAAACATGTGAAAATAGTCCTAAATACCTGTTACCTTTGCTGGATTTCCCTCTTTCAGCTGGATGCAGCCACACCTTAATTCGTGAGTGGCCTGCACGCCTACTTACCCTGCTGAGTACTTGCTGGATGAAAACTTGCCACCAACTCCCAAGGGAAGTTATTGCACTTCTCTGGGCCTCAGTTTCTTCATCTGTAAACTAATAATTTCTCTCTGTAGTACAGGACTTTGCTTTTCCTGCTAAAATGTTTTCAGATTGCATGTTTCATGAGTGTCAGTCTGGTATAATTAAAGAAGAAAAACAACAAGAACAACATAGTCAGAAATACTTGGGTTTAAGGGGCATCTGGGTGGCTCAGTTGGTTGAGCATCTGATTCCTGATTTTGGCTCAGGTCATGATCCCAGGGTTGTGGGATGGAGCTCCTCCTTGGGCTCCAGGCTGGATATGGAGTCTGCTTGAGATTCTCTCTCACTCTCCCTCTACCCCTGCCCTCTGCATGCTCTCTCTTTCTCTCAAACTAAAACACAAACAAACAAAACAAAGCAAAACAAAACAAAAACACCTGGGTTTTAATCCTGATTCTCCATGTGTTAGCAGAGTGACTCTGTGACAGGTTCCTGAACCTGTATAAACCATGTATAAAATAGGAGAAACGTACCTACCTGTTCTTGGTGCATAGTTAACGCCCAATAAGAAGCAGTATTTTTACATGCTTTAAAAAAACTTACATCTACCCTATAAGGTAAGTGGAAGAGGGCTAATGTTATTCTACAGTTGAAGATCCAGAGGCTTACAGATATTAGTGGTTTGTCAAAAGAGCAGCCAGCCAGCTAAGTGGGCTCAAAGCCAAGTCCTGACTCTAAAGTTAGCAGTTTCCGCTAAGCCATGCGGCTTCTCTAAGTGAAAGGATAGGATTCAGATCTCTGTGATGCCTGTCAGGGAAATGATTTCCTGAATATATTAGAGATCCCCACACCTTCCTCAAGCCTGACCTCAAGGGGCACACCAGCCCGAGTAACTTCATACTCCATAATCATTCCCGAGGGTGTAACTGGGATATTCTAGCCCTGTGTGTAGCTTCAGCGTGACCGTGACTGCAAACCTGCAGGGACATTGCACATGGCCACTAAGGTTCCAGACAGCCTGGTGACTGAAAGGGCTCAGTACAATTGGCAAAAGGAAGGGCAGGACTTCCCTTGTTACGGGTAAAAGTACACAGCTTTCTGGGAAGCTTGCAATAACGCAAGTTTTAGGAAGAAGACTGTCACTATTTAAAAAAAAAATAAAGATGGGATCGTGACACAGAAAGAGATGACTTTTATGAGGAGGAAGTAGAAAGAAAAAAGAGGCAGTGGCTAGAACAGAGGAAGACAAAAGGAAATTTGGCACAAGAGTCCGGTTTTTTTTAATGGTTCAGTGTCCCTGGAGTGTTCGATGCATGTGGGGGAGTAGAAAGAGTTGAAACTAGAAAGATCACAATGGGCTGGCCATGTCTGCCAACTGTTTGATTATTATTTTTCGAATGCTTGTTTATTTATTTGGGGGGGGAGAGAGAGAGTATAGCACAGTAATAAATTAATAAATGCCTTGAGTCACATGGTAGATTCTGCTACTTATCCTAGGACAAGTTTATTAAATTTTTCAGAATCTCAGTGTCCTCTTTTGCACAGTAATGATAATATTCACCTTACAGAGCTGTCACAAGGGGTAGAAATAATATATATTAAGGGCCTACACCGTGTTGGTGAAGAATAGGGACTCAAATAGATAGATGATGGTTATTAGTGCCCAAAGTCCCAGACTTAGCAAGAGCCGAATGCAGATTTCATGCCCTTGCTTTCCCCACTACCTCTCTTTTCTCTTGGGCTTGTATTTTGGAAGATTACTCTAGCAGAAGGAGATTGGTGGAGGGTAAGACTAGAGGCATGGTGATCAGTTCAGAAATTGTGGCAAAATAGTAAATAACTTCTGGAAAGACTATCTCATGCCCTTTCTTTTTCTCTGATAATTGCCTCTAATACATGAAAGCCATTTTCCAGCAGTTGTGTTTCCATCACAAGACTCAGCCTCTCCATCTTTTTGATCTTTGTTGGTCTCCAGACTCCCCAGAAATGTACTAGTTTGAACTGAGAGATTCAGAGGCTGAGGATTGTTGCAACCAAGTCACATCTATAGCAGACCCTCCAGAGAAGCTCTGTGGGCTACCTGCTTGCTCCCGGGTCCCTAGAACCGCCCTAGAGCCTGCCTTTCCACAGTGATTGCCCAGTCTCTTCTTTCATTACATACATGTAGCCATTCAATAAATCTTTTAATTTTCCTTCCTAAAGTGACACAATTACAACCAACAGAACCCTAACTAATACATGTAACAATGCTACAATTATTTGGAGAAATAAAAACATGAATCAAGTTAGTGTAATAGGTTTGGACAAAAGAAGAGGTACTTGAGTGATATTTAGAAATATGTAGGCTAGAGAAGGAGTTTGGAGTGGCTTCCAGGTTTCTGACTTGGGCGACTGGGTTGCTGTCATGATAGACAGAGATATGGGGAAAAAACAAGTGGCTGGAGGCAGAAATACTATGCTTGAGATGCCTAGGGCCATTCAAATAGAGATGTATAGTTGGAAGTTAGATAAGCACATGGAAAATTCAATCTGAAATGGGAGATAAAGATTTGGGAGTTTCCAGCATTTACATAGTCATTATTGCCCTGGGAGTAGATGAGATTGCCCAGAGTGTTAAATAAAAAAAAGAAGAATCCTGAGAATGAAATCCTGGGGAATACCAATCTCTAAGAGGTAGACAAAAGAAAATAAACTCTCAACTGAGATTGAGAAGGAATGGTCAGAGAGGGAAGGGCAGAACCATGAGAGGGGGTGAATGAGGGGAAAATTCAGTTGTCTAAATCAGCTGACCATTTAGGCAGCATTCTTTTCTATGGCTGAGGCTACAACCACCCTATCAAACATAACTGAACCCATGTCCCCAAACCCAGAGAATCCTTTTACTCTCCATCTGCTACCCCTTGCTTCCACCCCTAAATTTTCCTATACTATCTGGCCTCTTTGGATCAATGACTCAGTTACAGTGACTATGTGATGGCCCTTCACATACTGTAAGTTTACTAACAGCAAAAGAAATGCCACTCAAAACAACCTCAAAACTCTATCATATACCTATATTATTAATGCACAGTGATAAAGCAATAAAGCCCTGTGTTGGCAGAGGCTATGGGGAAGTAGGCAGGAATGAGCTTGGCAAGTGGCATTTTATACACAGTCAACCTCTGCAGGGTAACCCGGGAAGCAGCAATAGTGCTGTGTGAGCCCTTTGTTCCACTCCGGAATGTACCTCGAGGAAATAAAGTAAGGGAAAAAAGAAGTAAGTGGCACAGATCCTAGTTCTACTACTTACAATAGCATAAAACAGAAAACAATATAAATCCTCAACTTTAAAGTAATCCTTTAACAACATCAAAGTAACTGCTTTGGAACACTGCGGATACCCATTAAAAATGACAACCATGTGGATATGGAAATGTAACTAAGAAATAATGTTATGTGAAAAAAGCAAAGCATGCCAACTTTGGTGAGGGTGTGGAGAAGAACTGGAATCTCATAGTGTTGGTCAGAATGTAAAATTATTCCTAGATAGACAGGAGTGAAATTTGACCCAGCAATTTTACTCCTAGAGAAATGAAAACATATGCCCACACGAAAACTTGTACACAAATATTCATAGCAGCATTATTCACACTAGTCCAAAGGGAGAAACAGCCCAAATGTCCATCGACGGATGAATGGATAAACAAAACGTCGTGTATCTAATGGAATATTATTTGGCCACAAAAAGGAATGAATTACTGTTGCATGCTTCAGCATGGATGAACCTTGAAAACATTATGCTAAGTGAAAGAAGCTAGTCACAAAAGACCACATATTATAGGATGCCTTTTATGTGTAATGTCCAAAAATGCAAATCCATAGAGACAGAAACTAGATTAATGGTTGTTTAGGGCAGGGTGGTGGAGAGAATCTGAGGATTGGTGGGTTACCGATAGAGGATTTGAGATAAAAATGAGGGTTTGAGATAAAAATGTCCCGAAATTGGTTGTAGTATATGAATATACTAAAAACCATTGACTTTTATACTGTAAATGGATAGAACACGTGATATGTGAGTTATATCTTAATAAAACTGTTGCAAAAAAAAATTTTTTTTAATCATTGAACTGGGGCACCTGGGTGGCTCAGTTGGTTAAGTATCCGACTTTGATCTTGGCTCAGATCATGATCTCACTCTGTGCTGACAGTGCAGAGCCTGCTTGAGATTCTCTCTCTCCCTTTCTCTCTCTGCCCCTCCCCTGCTCACACACATGTGGTCTCTTTCTCTCGAAATAAATAAACATTAAAAAAAAACCCACTGGCATATTTAGGGGAAAAATCATTGAGCTGTATGTTCACAATGATTGAATGCTATGAAATATACAGAATACTTCAATAAAGTTTTTTTTTTAAAGCAAAGCATAAACTGGTTGCTATTTTATATACGTCTGTATTTTTATAAAGTAACAAAGGCTGAAAGAGATTGGGAGTCAGTTGAGGTATAACAGAAAGACATTGGATTTGGGATCTAACGTCCTGGTTGCATTCCTCATCCTGCCATTTCTAATAATGTGACCTTGGGCACATTATGGAAAGTCTGAGTTTTAGTTCTTCTGTTTGTACAATGGGGATACCAGTCCCTACCTCACATGGTTATTTTGAAGCATAAATGTTTAGCGGGTTCATTTTCTTGTCCTTTTGGACTGTGTAAGGTTAAAAAAATGTGGCAATAAAAATCGAGATAACATGCGTGAAAGGGATTTGAAAGTGAAATCTTCCAAAAAAAAAACAAGAGAGTCTGCATCTTGGATCTATACTGTGGCTTCGGAAACAGCATGAGCAGAGCCTCAGCCTTAAAAAGAAAGCACCCTCCCTTTGCCTAGTGCCTTGGAAAATGCTTTCATCACTGGCTGTGTGGAAATTAAGAAAAGCTTTCCATGCTCTGAAACACTAGTTATAAAGGTAATTTGGGGGCGACACAAAGGAGCTAAAGGTGTGCTGATGCCAAGTTACCATAGCAACATGCTCTGCTGCTCAATCCCTCCCATTCCTGAGCCTACCCCCAGATGAGATGCACACAGGAACTAAGCCATTCTACATGAAATTATTTCCTCCATAGGCAGATAGGGGAGACATTTACACTTCTCCACAAATAATGTTTGAAGGGAGAAGCGCTCTGAATTTTTATAAAACAATCCTCTCTCCTTTCTTCAGAATCAAATTCAAGATCTTATACACACCTCACAATGCCTGGCATGTGGCAAGTACTCAATATACAGCTGTGTAATGAATGAATGATCAGAATTTACCTAGAAGTCCAAGGTTGGAACAGAACACTATTGTTTATTAGTAAGACGAGACTAATGAAATATACACCAGGAATTTCAGAAAGGAGATCTAAATTCATACTTCACATAATTGGGTGTCTGTTCCAAGCCACATAGCATTTCCACATCTGGATCTGCCCCATTTATTAAACTGCTTCAGCCAGTAGCAAATTCCCCTCAAGTATCATGCTTATTATTCTGAAAGGACACAGTGTGACTCCATCAGTGTTATTCAACCTGTTATATTGTCCCCATTTCCAAATGCTGTGCAAGAACAGTATGTAAACATGGTTAGTTAATAGATGTGCTGTTCTCCACACTTCTGAGTTCTGTGGCCTGATCTTGAGAGAGAAGGGAGCCTGATCAAACCCACATCTGGGTAAATCGTTTACTTCTCCTATTGGGCACAGGCAAATATCCCTAGTGCCAGAAGGGCTGTTTTCAAAATCATTCTTCAGGGGTTGGAAAACCTTCCTCAAGTCCAATAACCACCAGCCCCTCAGACCCACCATGGAGTCAGGCATTGGAAAGGGCTGAGAGCTCAAGAGGAACTTCGTATCTGTTCCTTCCTCACACCAATATTCTCACATTTTTGACCCAACTCGTGGGCCATCTCCCTCCCAGAAGACATTTCCTTCTTGTGATCTACTTGGCTGCATTGTGAAACTACTTAGGTCAAAAAGGAAGAACAGAGAGGAATGCTTGTCATCACCAGACTTGCAGAGAACTTCCTTGAACCAGCAATCTACTAACTGCTGAGTGATGGCACTTTACAAACATCATCACAGTTAATCCCCCAAACAGTCCTGGAAGGCAAGTAGTTTTGATTCATTTTACCTGTGAGGAAACTGAGGCTCAGAGAGGTATTATAATTAGAAAATGGCTGTGCCATTATTTAAACCCAGGTCTGACGAGTATATGGTTGGTTGCATCTAAAATAGCTAAAAACAGCAGAAGCAGCAATAAGCTTGTGCCAATACTACTATGCACCAGAGATTTAGGGGAGAGCAAAGGAAGAAAAACTTGGCTCTGACAATACCCTAATAACACTTAGACCTTACTAAGTTTAGACCTTAACTGTAGTAGCATATGTGTTGTGGTTGATGGCAGTAGGAAAGGACTAAGCAGGAAATACCAGAACCAGATTCTGGCTAATCAAGAAGATTAACCCACACCAAAGATGGCTCTGCCTCTGATGCTCTTTCTTCCACTCCCTTTCTACCCTTCTAGACTCATCTTTTCTGTAAAAGCTTTCCTGACCACCCACACGATCCCCAGCATTAATCCTTTGTTCTATGTTCTCTTTCTACTTTGTTGTACTCATTTATAGCCTTTCCTTACATTTTATTTATCTTTCCTCCCTACCTGCATACAGCACCTTGAGGCCAGCACCTGTGTCTTAGTCATCTTTTTATTTTTAATTTTATTTTTTTAAAGTAAGCTCTATGTCCAGCTCAGGGCTTGACCTCACAATCCCAAGATCAAGAGTCGCATGCTCTACCAACTGAGCCAGTCAGGCGCCCCTGTCTTAGTCATCTTTGTACCCTGTACCTCGAACTGATTTTAGGAAATAAAAAGTCTCATGACCTAATCTTAGCTTTCCAGTTTTAAACCAGTATCCTTACTTTCTCCGTATCCTAACTTGAATGGGACTTTTGAGTACCTTAGACAGGATATTTGTCAAGGATCAAATTTTTTATGGCTGCCCAGCACCCGAGCCCCCTTCCTACATTTGAGGGAATGGCCATCACATGAAACATGGGTCTCATGGGAGGCAGAATGTGTCTTCCCCTTATGGAATTTGGGAAAGAGGTCAGACAGTTGCCCTTCTAGATTCCTGGCAGCTGGAATGCAAGCATATGACCTAAGCTCGATCCTGCTGATGCTCCTGCCCAAGAAACAGGGACAGTTTAGAATTTGTGCTGGTGGTTGCATTGGTGCCCACTGCTCAGTGGGAGTGGCAGCAGCATCTTAATGGAGATGTTTCTGTGATATAGTCTTTCTGTCTCCTGAGATGGTCTCCTTTGGTTCATGTCCATTTTCCAAGCTTGATGGTCTAGCCCTCCTGCCAATTCTGTGATTTTTCCTTATATCTCTCAAATTCTTGTTCTGACTAAAATAGCCAGAGTTGGGTCCTGTTATTTGCCTCCAAGAGCTCTGATATAGCTGATGGACCCATTGTAGGTGGTCCTGGATCCTGGGAAGCCAAAAGGCCAACAAGTAACTTCGCCCTGATCCAATCCAAAGACTGAGATACAGGATTACTTCTCAGTCTGCTGTAGTCTGTTTTTCATAGCCATGATCAGCTCACAACCGTTCTATGTACAGACAGGTGGGCAAGTAGTAAAACAAGGTTTCAAAATGAGAAAAGTAAAGCTTAATGAGACTAACTGGCTTCCTTGAGGTCCCCAAACTAGTGGCAGAACCCAGACTACAATCCGCACTTCTTGATTTCTAGCCAGAGGCTTTCACCTGGATAACACTGAATGACTAACTTGCATTGAATTTTAAAGAATTCATTCACAAATATCCATCAAAGATCTGTTATATGCCAGTCATTGACTAGGACAATGGGCTCCCTCTCGTCTAGCCACAATATTATGTTTTCTGAAAAGTACTGTATTACTATGAATACAGACATAGATATAGATATAGATATAGATATAGATATAGATGATATAGATATAAACTTGCATTTGGGCAGCCGTATAATATTGTTGCTAAAACCTGAGCCAGACTTCAAGGGGCAAGACCCTGGCTTCCCCACTTAGATCTTGTGATAGGACACTTTCAGCATCCTACCCATAATCTCTTGATCTCTCTTCTACACTCCAAAGTCTGTTTACTGAGAGTACCTACAACTCATTGCATAAAGAATGCACTTGGCCCTTGTGCAGAGGAGCTAGGAAAGCCAGAGTTAACATCCTGAGCAACAGTCCTCAAACAATGATGGAGACTGGTGAGATACCCTAGCTTCCTCACCTCTCGGTGGGAATAACTTTTTTTTTCTTAATTTTTAATATTTATTTACTTCTGAGAGTGAGAGAGACGGTGTGTGTTAGAGCAAGAGCAAGCAGGAGAGGGGCAGAGAGAGGGAGACACAGAATCTGAAGTAGGCTCCAGGCTTTGAGCTATCAGCACAGAGCCGGATGTGGGGCTCAAACTCGACAAACCACAGGATCATGACCTGAGCCAAAGTTGGACGCATAACCAACTGAGCCAACTGGTGCCCCTTGGTGGGAGTAACTCTTTTTGTTTTTCAATAGATTGTTCGAGTATTTATTTTAATTATTACTTAATATCTTTCAAGATACACTTTTGTCACATTTCAACATTTCTGAAGTTAGAATATATCTTATAATTAATAGTCTGTGAGAGTATTAGAATGGAAAAGTTTTTCTTTCTTAGTGGTATATTAAATTTGGTGTATTACAATCAATAACATCTCATTTTAATGAGATACATTAATAGGTTTTCCTTTTTTTGTTTTTTAATTTTTAACATTTATTTATTTATTTTTATAATTTTATTTTTTATTTTTGAAAATTTACATCCAAATTAGTTAGCATATAGTGAAACAATGATTTCAGGACTAGATTCCTTAATGCCCGGTATCCATTTAGCCCATCCCCCCTCCCACAATGCCTCCCATAACCCTTAGTTTGTTCTCCATATTTATGAGTCTCTTCTGTTTTGTCCCCTCCCTGTTTTTATATTATTTTTGTTTCCCTTCCCTTATGTTCATCTTTTTTTCTCTTAAAGTCCTCATATGAGTGAAGTCATATGATTTTTGTCTCTCTCTGACTGACTAATTTCACTTAGCATAATACCCTCCAGTTCTATCCACGTAGTTGCAAATGGCAAGATTTCATTCTTTTTGATTGCCGAGTAATACTCCATTGTATATATGTACCACATCTTCTTTATCCATTCATCCATCGATGGACATTTGGGCTCTTTCCATACTTTGGCTATTGTGGATAGTGCTGCTATAAACATGGGGGTGCATGTGTCCCTTCGAAACAGCACACCTGTATCCCATGGATAAATGCCTAGTAGTGCAATTGCTGGGTCGTAGGATAGTTCTATTTTTAGTTTTTTGAGGAACCTCCATACTGTTTTCCAGAGTGGCTGCACCAGCTTGCATTCCCAGGTGAGAATAACTCTTAAGAGTATTCTTCACTGTCTTCCAAAATTCCCCAATGAGACAACTCCAGTTGTCCTTGGTGGTAACCTGCTTGATAGCACACATTTTCCCGGATTCTTGTCACTCATTTCCCTTCTCCCCATCTTGTGTTTCGTGGGGTCAGCCCCACTTTCCTAAAAGCTGCTTGTACTTGAATCCTTTCCTCAAGGTTGGCTTCTGGTGGAACCTAAACTAAGACATCGTGTGAGCCTGGGAAAATTACTCAAATAATAACCTGCAAAATGAAGATAACATTACTTGACTCATAGGGGTAAATTCATGAAAGAATTTAGCCTGCATTATGGCACTATGAGTGTTTGCCACTGTTACTGCATGCAGCACTCTTGGCTCTCAGAGAGCTTAACCACACAATCTTTCATTTCTTTCTCCACAATCAGAGCCTCGCTTTCCTCTCCAGCTTCACTCCTAGCCACCACACCGGAGTTCCTGCCTCACTCATTGACAGATGCTGTTTTTTACTTCAGCCCTGCTCTTCCATGAGCAAAATGACCAGTCTCTTTCATATATTTGTGATTCAACATGTGCTATCTTCCTTACCTGGACATACTTCCCCTCCCCACCTTTATTTCCCAGTAATGCCTACCTGTCTGTCAAGCTGCCACCCAGCTTTCCCTCTGGAAGTGTTACCAACTGTCCTTCCTCTTCTGTTTGGTCCATACCACATGCACACCAAACACACCACACACACACACATACACACACACACACACACACACACACAGATATACCTCCCATGATGGGGGCATGCAAAGAGAACACCTAACCCAGGTGTGCTGCTCTCCCTCAGGGCAGAGTACCTAGAACTGTAATTATTTGCTTTCTTACCTGCCTCCTTCACTACCTTGTGAGCCTCCCTGCAGCAGGGCCTGTATCTTTTATTTCCATATTTCTGGTGCCTAGGCCATTGCCTATCTCAAAAAATGTAACATTATTTAAAAAAAATTTTTTTTAATGTTTGTTTATTTTAGGGAGCAAGAGAGACAGGGCACAAGTGGGGGAGGGGCAGAGAGTGAGGGAGACACAGAGTCCAAAGCAGGTTCCAGGCTCTGAGCTGTCAGCACAGAGCCTGATGCAGGGCTCGAACTCACAGACCGCAAGATCATGACCTGAGCTGAAGTCAACACTTAACTGACTGAGCCACCCAGGTGTCCCTAAAATTATTTTTTTAAGTAAGTGAATGAAAACAACCCTTTGAAGTAGGAGTATTATCTGTATTTTTCAGTTGAGAAAACAACTCAAAGCTTGAACTGACTGCATTCAAGGTCAGACAATTAATGCATAGCAGAAGAGGAACTCAAAACTGACCATTTGCTTCAAAGTTGAAGATTTCAGGGGCGCCCAGGTGGCTCAGTCGGTTAACCGTCCAACTTCAGCTCAGGTCATGATCTCACGGTTTGTGGGTTTGAGCCCCGCATCAGGCTCTGTGCTGACGGCTCAGAGCCTGGAGCCTGCTTCGGATTCTGTGTCTCCCCCTCTCTCTGTCCCTCCCATGCTCATGCTCTGTCTGTCTCTCTCTGTCTCTCAATAATAAATAAACATTAAAATAAAATTTAAAAAAAAAGTTGAAGATTTCTTCTGAAATGTTACAGCTGAGGGATTTTGTGCTAGAGATGCCCTTTATATCCCTCCTACTTTCACATCCTCTTCTTAGAAAATAAAGCATCCACAGCCTTGGGAGGAGAGCAGTTTTCCATTCAAAATGACCCAGTCTTCAGCCATGGTTGATGGGCTTAGGAGTAGACATCTGACCCAGGAGGAAGCCTGGTCAGACCATCTTTCGTGGGAATCTAGAGAGACTGCAACAGTTGGCTGCATGCACTGGGCCTACAAGGTGGCAGAGAATAAGGGCAACTGAGACTGATATTTGGAGACTTCTGTTTTGTGTCATGTGATTATGGCCTAAACCCAGGTGGCCACTAGTGTGGTCAACTGAGGTCCGGTAAGAGAGTCCACACTTTGCCACCTAATGATCTGCTTTTGAAAATAAAGGGGTGCCTGGGTGGCTCAGTTGGTTAAGCATCTGACTTAGGCTCAGGTCATGATCTTGCAGTTCATGAGTTCGAGCCCCTCCCTCCCCACCCCCGGCCTCCATGGGGCTCTGTGCTGACAGCTCAGAGCCTGGAGCTCGCTTCAGATTCTGTGTCTCCCTCTCTGTCTGCCCCTCCCCTGCTCCTACTCTGTCTCTGTCTCTCTCTCAAAAATAAATAAACGTTTGGGGCGCCTGGGTGGCGCAGTCGGTTAAGCGTCCGACTTCAGCCAGGTCACGATCTCGCGGTCCGGGAGTTCGAGCCCCGCGTCAGGCTCTGGGCTGATGGCTCGGAGCCTGGAGCCTGTTTCCGATTCTGTGTCTCCCTCTCTCTCTGCCCCTCCCCCGTTCATGCTCTGTCTCTCTCTGTCCCAAAAATAAATAAAAACGTTGGAAAAAAAAATTAAAAAAAAAAAATAAACGTTAAAAAAAAAAGAAAAGAAAAATTTCATCCTTTTAAAATTAGCTATGCACCAACACTATTGATTAAAATAGACCTAAAGAGCAAATGAAAAATTGAATTATAAATATTAGTATTTACACAGTTGGGTACCTTTCTCACTACTTCTTATGATTATTTCATTAACTTAATATCATCTGGGTTCTTCCATACATTTCTATTCAGCCATAAATAAATACAGCACACAGTTATAACTATATATACAACTGTTAAAGGGTAAGTCAGATTATGTCACTTCTCTGACCTATAAGGCACTACATGATACACCGTCTGTTATTCCCATTATTCTCATCTTTGCTACATGGCCTCCATATTTTTCAACATGCCAGGCACATTCCTGCTCCATGGCTGTAAGAATTTTCTAGGACTGCCATAATAAAGTTCCACAAACCAGGTGGCTGAAAACAACAGAAATTTATTGTCTCACAGTTCTGGAGGCTAGAAGTTAAAATATCAAAGTGTTGGGGTGCCTGAGTGGCTCAGTCACTTAAGCGTTTGACTTGGTTTTGGCTCAGGTCATGATCTCATGGTTCATGGGTTCGAGCCCGTGTCGGGGTCTGCACTGGCAGTGCCAAGCCTGCTTGCGATTCTCTCTCTCCCTCTCTTTCTGCCCCTCCCCCACTTGTGCTCGCTCTCTCTCTTTCTCTGTCTCTCAAAATAAATATGTAAACTTAAAAAATCCAAGTGTTATCAGGGCTATGTTCCCCCTAAATCCTGTAGTGGGGACTCCTTGCCTCTTCCTGGTTTCTAAGGGTAGTTGTCAGTCCTTGGCATTCCTTGGCTTGCAGCTGCATCACACCTCTGACTCTGTCATTACATGGCACTCTTCCTAAATATCTGTGTCTCTGTGTCCTCTTATAAGGGCACCAGTCATTCATATTGGACTGGGCCCACTCTGATGACCTCATCTTAACTTGACTCTATCTGCAAAGTCTCTATTTCCAAACAAGGTCAAATTTCACAGGTACCAAGGATTAGGAGTCCAATATATCATTTGGGAGACACAATTCAACCCATAACAATGGCTTTGTCATTGTTCCTTCTGCCTGTAATGCTCTTTCCCCAGATGTCTGCATTGCCACCTTTTCACTTCCTTCTGGTCTTTAACGTCACTTTCTCAGTGAGGTCTTCCTTAGCCACCTTAGCTGAAATGACAACATCCATCCCCCCGCATTTCCTAGTTCCTTCCACTGCTTTATTTTTCTCTTTAGCATTTGTCATTAGCGTAGTATATGTTGTATTTCACTTATTTTTATTGTTCATTTTCTGTCTCCCTTGGTATAATGTAAACATCCACATATGGAAAGCAATCTGTGAAACAGAAATTCATGGTGTTTTTTTTGAGAGAGAGTTAGCATATTCTGCTTCCTGTTGAAAAGTAAAACTCTGGCAACATGTTTTTTCTGGTCCTGGGGCTCCAGGTATAAGACTGACAGCCTCTGTGGAGAAGGGGGTTTACAAAGGACAGAGAAGATAGACTTCCAGAGAATGAGGAAACTCTGGTTTATTACTAACAGACCATGCTTAGTTCCAGAACAGACAGGGCAGGAAAATATTAACCTTCTCCAACAATCAAGAAGCCAAGAAGGAGATTTACTGAGTTGGGACTGAAGGGAAGGAAGATAATGTGTCTTTTTTTTGGCCTCCCTGGATAACTTCAGATCAGGATCTTAATTGAAAAGTAGAACTATTTTCTTTATCTGGTTTTGCCATGGACTGGCTGTGTGACCTTCAGCGACATTTTATCCTTCTCTGGGTCTTCATTTTCTCACCTCAAATGAGGCAGTTGAATTAGTCTCTTCAGTCTCTTCCAACCACACCAGACTGTGTCACCTTAAACTCTAACGTCCATGAAGGTGGGTGACCTCTTGTTTCCCTCCAGGTACCTAGCACCTAGCATAGGGCTTAACATGTAGTAGCACCTAGCACAATAGTGGACCCTCAATACATGCTGGCATAGAACGAATAGATGAGGATTAAACAAATGATCTAGGTAACTTTTGAAGGAGAGGGAAGACAAATCAAGGAATCTCATTCCATGGAGTCATATAGAAGATGTTTCTAATAAACTTGAAATCTTTATTGTAACCAAAAGGCCATTTCCTGAGATTTGTTTGAAATATTCAGAGCACCAGACAGTGGAGTACAAAGTTATTTAAATCAACTCTGTGCCCCTGAGGGCCTTACGGTTTTGTTGGGGAGACAGGAAACACATACCACAGAGGCTAAACAACTACAGAAGGGATCATCCGCAGAGTTTTGGTCAGTGGTACTTAGATTCTAAGAGTTCACGGTTTTCAGGGTTCCTGGAGAAGTCTGAGAGGGAGAGACCAGCTGAGTGACCTCTTGTGGTCTCAGCTCATCCATTCCAGCTTCTGGACACTTTCTGCATGCCAAGCTGACCAAAAAGTGCAGCAGCAGTGGCCCTCATCCACTGTCCTGTATACCCCCTGGAGCCACAGGCAGGTAAAAAACAAACCACCCTCTGCTCTCCTGTCTTGTCCCAGATTCTTTAGTCAAGTCAGAGTTTTGCCCAATTCAGGCCAAGAATTGCTCTGTATCAGCCAACTCCCTGCAAGTCAGCTGACTAATGGTTTTCTATCTTCATCTGAAAACAGCCTAGAAAAGTCTTGAGTTTATGGAGAGTCCCTCTGAGTCACAGCTCAGAAAATCCTCTATATGTCATCCTATTTGATTTTATAAAAGCCGTCAGCTTTTAGAGCAGAGGAGCCGCCTCCCCGTTCTTAAACAAAGTGAATGCGGCTCTGGACCTGGGACAGGCAAGCTTGTCTTCTAGTTCCAGCTGCCTCACTTAGGGACAGTGGGTGTTTGACACGTCACTTCTTTCTGAGCCTTAATTGTCTCCTCTGTAAAGGAAGGGCTGTAACAACACTACAAACACCTTCACTCCATCCCCCCCACCCCCCACGACCACAGGGTTATTCTGAGAATTAAATGAGATCACTTACGTGACATCATTCTGCACTATACAAGCGTACCTTCTCTTTATTATCAGATTTCAGCTTCGATGACTCATTTCAGACACAGTTCTCGACATATGTGGCCTTCACTTAGCCCTACCATCAATGATTTCTCCTTCATTTCTTTCTCTTTTTTTCTAGAGAAATTATAAAGCTGGTGCTATGCATACTCCTGATGGAGTCTCCTCTGGTACTTTACTTGATATCATTCGGGCTCCACGCTGCCTTCATAGTGGGACCTACCAGCTGTTACTCCCTCACTCAGACAGTAATTATTCCAGAAGTTTTCTCCCAGCCCACACTATTACCATGCAAACCTGCATATCTAAAATTGGCATGTTTAACAGTTGATCTAGTGTCATGTGGAAACCCAAATAACAATACACAATAAGAGTCAAGAGTCCTGTGTTCCAGAATCAGCATTGTTTTTGATCACCCAGGGAGCTCTGGGCTGTTCAGTTTGATAAACATCTATTCAGGTCAGGGGAGTATGGGGGATGTGGCCTGCTGTGCAGAAAGTCTAAGTTTTGTAGGTCACACAGAGATGTAAACCTCCACTAGGAACAATGTCCTCTACAGTGGCTCACATATACACAAAATAAGGGTACACAGAGGAGGGGATAATTCAATCAGTCTTTAAGGGTCATAGAGGCACCACTTCAGAGAGGAGGTGACATCTGAGCTGGCCTTTGGAAGAAGGTGAAGGTTTTGTAAGGCCAAGAAGAAGTGGAAGGAAGAACATTAAGACGTGAACAAAATCAAATGATGGAGAAATGAGAAGAGTTTGGTATGGTCAGAGCATGGGATGTATGGTCGGGAGGGCAAGAAATGAGGAGAAGAGAAGTTGGACTGAGGCTGTGTGGGACCTTGAGTGCCAGGCTTCAACATCTGGGCTGTATTCTCATCAGCCCTTCTTCAGCCAGGGTTCCACAAGAAAACTAAACCCTCTTGGGGTGCCTGGGTGGCTCAGTCGGTTGAGCAGCCGACTTTGGCTCAGGTTATGATCTCACGGTTCATGAGTTTGAGCCCCACATCAGGCTCTGTGCTGACAGCTCGGAGCCTGGAGCATGCTTTGGATTGTGTATCTCCCCTCTCTCTCTGCCCCTCCCCTGCTCACACTCTCTATCTCGCAAAACTGAATAAACATTAAAAAAATTAAAAAGAAAACTAAGCCCTCTTGACCTCAGGCATCCCCTGTACAAATGAATTTCTTCCCTTTGTATTGTTCTTCCCTAGAACAATACCAGTTATGCACCATCCTGGGGAGATAACTGAGAAAACAGTGACTTAAATAATTTTCTGTAGGGGTTGATGGTCACGTGGAGGCCCAGTTGAGGAAGGCTGCTAGGCAATGGCAGGTCATCCAACATGTATAGAAAGCAAGTGACAACCTCACATGTCATAGAAACATGCCTCTGATGACAATGAGAAGAATATTTAGAAAGAGTGCAGGTAGAATAAAATTCTACTGCAGTAATTCGGGGGGGTGGGGAGTGATGACCAGGGCTCAGGATGATGACAGTAGAAATGGAGGAAAGGGATATCCAAGAGACATCTGGATGCAGAATGGATGGAGTAATTCAGGGCTGCCTTCCCTGGTTTCCCAGCTATGGCATGGAGTTGCTTGCAGTCTGGAGCCTTCCTGAAGAGTGAGAAGTTCATCAGCTACCACCCACCATGGGGGTGGTGTGTGCTGACACTAATCTGGACTTTATTGTGCTCTGGTGAACTCTGCACTGCCTGGTAGGCTCTGAGTTAGGACTTTTCTCTTCATACCCATCCCCCTCCTTGCCATGTCAGCCCAGTCCTCACAACTGACCTGCAGCCTAATTCCCTTACTCAGCCCTACATTTCCCTGCTGGGACAGAAGCCTTGCCCTGAACTCCAGACTGCTTGGCTGGGATCTTGACGCTCTGTTTTCCTCTTCCAACCCATTCTTCCAGGGGGCTGGGTCTGCTCCCCGTGCCCTGGTCCCCCGTATCCTGCAGCAGTGTTAGTATGGCCAGCTCCAGTGCTGCTTGATCCCAGCTTCCTCCTCCTGTCAGACAGGCCCATGTTGCTGAGGTCCACCATGCCTCCCACTTAAACCCACCCGAGTTCAGATATCACCAAACCTCGTCCGGGACCCGTGAACTCATTTGTAAGATAGGGGGCTATACTAGGTGACTTTTAAGGTAGCTCCCTTCCAACACTAACATCCTGTGTTTCTAAGTAGGCCAACTGTAAAAGAAGTCTGCACTGGCACAGAACAATTGAGGCTGGGAGCAAGTGAGTCAGACTCAGCAAAACTGTCAAGCTAACTGTGAACCCAGGAGATTAGAGTGTAGCACGCCACTGGGCAGACAGCAACTGAGACTCAAACCACAGATTAGCGTACCCAGACAGCTGTGTGGACAAGATGACTGATACCACACCTAGTTTATTAGTCACATTCATGTTCAAGGAATTAACAACGTCATTCTACATCCCCCCAAAAGACAACATTCATTTATGACCTAAAGCTATTTCCTTTTATAACATTACCTTTTCTCATGGTTAGTACTGGTCATTTGGGATGAAATATTAGCCCATTAGTATGTTGCCCATTTCCTAGAAAGAACCATCTGGTAAGTATTCCCTGAGGGTCAAGCTTTACTCTCAAGACTTCCTAAGTTCCTCCAAGATGCTTCTCAGGGTGTGTGAAAGAAAAAACACAGATCTTTGAAGACCTAGGTTTGAATCCCCTAGTCATGTGGTTCTGGAAAAGTGAATCTCTTTGAGCTTTGGAAATAGGATAATACCTGCCTTGCAAAATGGTAGCCCTGATTAGAAGTGCCTGGTATGCAGAAGCTTCTCAATAAAGGAGTTCTCCCTTACACCAACCCTGCTGCCTTCCATCTCTTCAGGTCTTTTTGCTCTCAGGATTGTTTCTCCTGGGCTTGCCTAGATTCTTCCTCTCTTTCCCACAGGAGCCTACAAGATTCCTGCCAGTCCACACAAGTTCCTGCTCCAATTTCAGACCTATGGTATGCTGAGTGAGCACCAGTACTTCCTGGAGTAGGGGCTCCCTGCTTCCCCACCCCCGTTAGGGCTGAGCAATCACAGGCCAAGAAAAAAATTTTGGTCAGAAGATGAGATCATAGCTGAAGTCTGTAAGAGCTCCATTGTCTCAGCTCCAGGTCTAATACACTGAAGATGTGAATGTCAGTGCTATAATTTAGTATAGGGCCAGTCAGGAGATTCTGAGAGACTATGCTGAAGTGAGAACATGGGTAAAGTAGGATGTCTTGAAGCTGCTGAGCACAGGATTCAGCTGTGGGACACACATTTTAGGCTGCCTAGGGTCTAACATTCTTGGTTCCTCCTTCAAGGGATTCTAATATCAGGAACCAGTACAGACATGGGCTGTAAGAGCCTTTGAGATCATGTAGATCTACTTTCTTTTACACAAATGGAGAAACTGAGGCTAGGAGAAGAAAATTACTTTCCACATACAGAGAAAGAGCCAGAGTGGCACTTGAACCCAGGTCTCCAGATTCTGTGTCCATAACTATGTCTGTTATCCCATTATCCTATGGGGGAAAAACCCAGTAAATTCTTAAAATTCAACACATTGTGGATACTTAATAAATTGGATTGTTGAATAACATGTGGAGAGAATGTTTGCTAACAGGATTTTAAAGAAGAGAGCATTCACTGATTGACCAAATATTTGTTGAGTGCCAGAAGGTAAGGACTGTGAAGGATATTGAATGTCATGCTTAGGAGTGTGATTTCTACTTTGTAGGCAACTTGAAGCCATCACAGAGTTCAGAACAGAGGATTGACATGATCAGGTTTGGAGGATCATTCTGGCAGCAGAGGGGAGGATGGACTGGAAGGCGTCAAGAAGGTGCATGAGGAAGTAGGAAGCTTAGAGCAGTCCTGGATGCTTGATGGATGTCCAAAGAAGGGTAGTGGCAAGAGAAGATTAGCATGGCCCCTGCACAAGGGTGACACAGGAATTTGTGAAGCGTTCCATAATTTAAAAAAAAAAAAAAAGAAGGGTAATGGCCGTAGAACAGACAGGAAGCAGGAGAGCCAAAGGCCATTTCCTAAATACAGTGAATGGGGCCTGTGGTCAGTGGGATGACAGGTGAGGCCAGGTGGGGCAGAACGCGGGGCCTGAGGCAAGCCAAAGTACTGCTTCTCAAGACCCTAGACCTCTGCCCAGGCTTCCAGGCTACTCAAGCAGGCTCCACTCATGGCGGGGCAATGTTTGATGGGCACAGCACTGGGCAGGCTGCAGTCTGCAGGCTGCTAACAGTCATTAATGGCCACTGGGATTCTGATGGTGATAAACTGCAGGCATCTGTTTCTCCAGCAAAGTGCAGCAAAAATGGTTGGCTGTGGCATAGAGATAAGAAGTTCTGTTAGAAGTGTTATTTCCCCAGAGGCTCCCAGTTAAGGGTAACACTTTTTACAGAAAATCTTCTAGTTTCTACACCTTGGCTGGACAATTTCAATTTACTGGTACAGGTAAGTGTCATCCACTACAGCTACAGAGGTTATTTTAACAGTTAATAGCAGTGTCAGGCAGCCTGACTCCAGACTAGTCCTCCCTAGCTATATAAGCTGGAGCAAGTTACTAAATCTCTCAGTTTCCTCGAGCATATAATGAGGATCACAGTAGTACCTTTGTGAAGGTTGTTGTCCTCATGACATGAGATAACGCACTTGAAATGCTCAGTACGATGCTTGCCACAGAACAAGCGCTCAGAGTCAGCTATAGTTAATTTTAATAGCTCCACTGAATTATTTTGTAGCATGGAATATATATTTACAAAGACCACTTTTGTAAGTATAAATAAAATTTGTGTTCAACATTTTTAAAAACTTCTTGTTGGGATTTTGTGTTTTAACTAAATTTCAAAGATTCATGGATGAGGAGTGGGACAGAACACTGGATACATTCTATATGTAGATTTTACGAATGTGCAATAAAAGCATTTTTTTTTTGCTTCCCCCAAATTTTGTGTTCAAAAAATGATTCTGCTATTGATTTTCTGGGTGGCTTTGAGTAAGTCCATTTAACCTTTAAACTTTTTTTACTTCTTTGGCAAAATAAGTGGGCATAGTTTACATGGTTTGAAAAGGCCCTACCAATTCTAAAATAGGTAACTGGAATTATTTTTTCTTTTGCATAGCAACAACAGCAAGTCAAACCCCCGTTTCTAACGAAGGCCTAGAACCCTTCAGAATTATCAGGAATTATTGCCAAGAATCTAACTACCATCTTTACTATGAAATGTACGCTTATTTATCCAGTAGTTTGACAAAGTATAGCTGATCTGGAACATTGGGAAGGTTATTCACAATGTCATAGCTGACAAGCAGAAAACTGGACACGGAACTTGAGTTTTCTTGTGCTTACTCGTCTTTGGGGGAAAGTGACCTTTTTTTAAAAAATTCTCTCATTTGTTCATTTTTAGTGTCAAAGTTTCTCTGTGAGTGATTTTTGGTGATAAGCTCATCAGTTTGGCAAAGTGCAGGGAATGGGTGGGTAAAGATCATCTTTGGGAGCACACCTTTCAGGTCTAGCCCCAATTGTCCCTGCAGCCCTCTCCCACTCCTTTCTTTTCACACATTTTTTTTTAAATTTTTTTTTTATTTTTTAAAATTTACATCCAAATTAGTTAGCATATAGTGCAACAATGATTTCAGGAGTAGTTTCCTTAGTTCCCCTTACCCATTTAGCCCATCCCCCCTCTCACAACCCCTCCTGTAACCCTGTTTGTTCTCCATATTTATGAGTCTCTTCTGTTTTGTCCCCCTCCCTGTTTTTATATTATTTTTGTTTCCCTTCCTTTATGTTCATCTGTTTTGCCTCTTAAAGTCCTCATATGATGGGGCGCCTGGGTGGCTCAGTCAGTTAAGCGTCAGACTTCAGCTCAGGTCACGATCTCGCGGTCCGTGAGTTCGAGCCCCGCGTCGGGCTCTGGGCTGATGGCTCGGAGCCTGGAGCCTGTTTCCGATTCTGTGTCTCCCTCTCTCTCTGCCCCTCCCCCGTTCATGCTCTGTCTCTCTCTGTCTCAAAAATAAATAAACGTAAAAAAAATTTTTTTTAATAAAAAAAAAGTCCTCATATGAGGGAAGTCATATGATTTTTGTCTTTCTCTGACTGACTAATTTCGCTTAGCATAATACCGTCCAGTTCCATCTACGTAGTTGCAAATGGCAAGATTTCATTCTTTTCGATTGTTGAGTAATACTCCATTATATATATATATATATATATATGCCACATCTTCTTTATCCATTCATCCATTGATGGACATTCGGGCTCTTTCCATACTTTGGCTATTGTTGATAGTGCTGCTATAAACATGGGGGTGCATGTGTCCCTTCAAAACAGCACACCTGTATCCCATGGATAAATGCTTAGTAGTGTAGTTCTGTTTTTACTTTTTTGAGGAACCTCCATACTGTTTTCCAGAGTGGCTGCATCAGCTTGCATCCCCATGTTTTCACACATTCTGATACAACCAGACTGACCTCGGCTGTTTCCTCAGATCCTGTGTGTTCACTGCTTCATATTTTACTAATGCTGCTCTCAACCTGGAAACCTTTCTTTCCTTTTCCCTGAATTCTTCCTCCACTCTCACTGCCAACATTTATATGTTCAAATCCTCCCCATCCTTCAAGGCTTAGTAATGTTATGTCTCTACAAAGTCTGGGTAATCTTTCTCCAAGGATGCATTGAATATCTCCATCAGCTGAGCTCCCAGAACTGAGATATGAGCTTCTGATGTACACCTCTCAGATGCTCCTGGCACCCACAATAGCACAGTGGTTGTGCACAGGAACTGCAGTCACACCACTTGAGTTCAAATCCCTACTGGAACCTTAGCTGTGTGTGATCTTGGGCAATTTATAAGCCTCTCCATGTCTCAGTTTCCTCATTTGTAAAATGGAGCTAATGGGAGCACCTACTTCATAAGGGTTTTGTTAGGTTTAAATGAGCCAGTACATTCCTAGCAGCACTATTGCTGGGTCATAGGGTAGATGCATAGGGGTACTTGTACCCCAGTGTTTATAGCAGCATTTCAACAATAGCCAAATTATAGAAAGAACCTAAATGTCCATCAACTGATGAATGGATAAAGAAGATGTGGTTTATATATACAATGGAATAGTACTTGGCAATGAGAAAGAATGAAATCTGGCCATTTGTAGTAACATGGATGGAACTGGAGGGTATTATGCTAAGTAAAATAAGTCAGTCAGAGAAAGACACATACCATATATTTTGACTCATATGTGGATCCTGAGAAACTTAACAGAAGACCATGGGGGAGAGGAAGGTGGGAGAAAAACATTACACAGAGGGAGGAGGCAAACTATAAGAGACTCTTAAACACTGAGAACAAGCTGAGGATTGATGGGAGTGGGGGTAGGGGACAGGGGAAAGTGGGTGATGGGCATTGAGGAGGGCACCTGTTGGGATAGGCACTGGGTATCGTATGGAAACCAATTTGACAACAAATTATATTTAATATAAAAATAATAAATGAGTCAGTACATGTAAAGCATTTAGAATAGTGCCTTGCCCACAGTCAGTGTTTAATAAATGCTAGCTATTGTTACTTTCTCCTTCTACCTTATTTTATACGTATAACATCACTAATGTTGCTTCCTTGACTCTCAACTCCTTGAGAGCAGGAGGATTTGTGTCTGTTAATTTTTTGTAGCTCTTTTTATGCCTAGAACTTAGCACACAAAGCTAGTTATCTGACAGATTTTAGAAAACTTAGGCCTAAGTCTTTCCTACCGTTTTATCCCTAATATTCACAAGGTGACTTTAACCATGGAATAAGCGATTCCATGAATTAAAGAAGTTTGTTGTAATTAAATGTCAAATTGGACATTAGACTAAATAAACAGTCTGTAGTCAGTTGCATGCTAATGCATGTGGAAGGCCAAGGCCTTTTAAAGAATATTACATGTGGTCTGCAACTATTTGACCCAGGGCCCCCAGCTCCTGGCCCTGGTCCCATTCCACTGCACTAAGCAGCCAGATTTGATTACCTTTGCTTCCCATGGCCGTGGGCCAGCCTGGCCCCAGCTGGCCATGCACAGCAATGACCAAGGCCACCACAGAGTGCAGTTCACTTTGCAGGAAGCAGCCTCACCCATGATCCATAGACAGATTGGTGAACAAATATGTACTAAACGAAAACATCATGTATTACTCGTGTGGGACAAAGTTCAGTTGTAGTCAAGACTACAGGTCCAATTCAGATCTGTTTTTGAGATATTTTCCACATCTTTTCCAGATATTTTTCACATTTTTGCAGAGACACTTCTTGGTCTGTGATCATGGATTGGTGCCAAACAGCAGTTTACCCAACACTGTGATTCATTTATTTGTTTACTATACACTGTTTGACTTTTCTCATATTTGCCTTTGGCTGAGGACACTCAGCATGTGCTTTACATGTCTAAGCAGTCAGGCTTTTTAGTATTTTTGGATCTTAATAAAAAATTGGTTCTCCAACCTGCCTCTATAATCTGGGAATACAGCCAAAGGTAACAAAAACACTAATGTGAAAAGATACCTACACCCCCATGTTCATGGAGGCATTATTTACAATAGCCAAGACATGGAAACAACCTAAGTGTCCATCAGTGGATGGATGGATAAAGAAGTTGTGGTATCTATATACAATGCAATATTATTCAGCTGTAAAAAAAACCCAGGAAATTCTACCATTTGCGACACCATGGATAGACCTTGAAGGCACTATGCTAAGTGAAATAAGTCAGACAGAGAAAGACAACTATTACACGATCTCACTTATATGTGGAATTGAGAAAAAAATGCAAAAAAAACCCCATAAAATAATAAAAGAAGATCAGACTTGTTAGCAGACGCGGGGGTTTGTAGGGAGAATTAGAGGAAAGTGGTCAAAGGGTACCAGCTATAAGATAAAGAAGTACTAGGGATGTAATGCATCACATGGTGACTGTAGCTAACACTGTCAGATCACACACAGGAAAGCTGTTCAGGGTATAAATCCTAAGAGTTCTCGTCATGAGGAGATAAGTTGTTCCCCTTTATTCTTTTCTTCATACTGTATCTATATGAGAAGACAGATGATAGCTTAGCTTACTGTGGTCATCATTTCACAATATATGTAAATCACACCATCATGCTGTGCACCCTAAACTTATACAATGATGTATGGCAATTATTTCTCAGTAAAACTAGAAAAAAATTCAGACCAAAGGCTAGGATTTTTCTAATAATAAGCCAGGGACCACTCATTTTCTTTTTAGCGAGTATTAACTTCAACTGAGTCCTTCTCTTCTGTGAAATTGCACATTACTGCTAAAACATAATTCAGGTCAAGTATAATATCAGCTGCTGCTGTGTCATTAATAGTTCCAAGTTCATGAATAAGAGCCATACAAAGTAGCACAGGCTCAAAGAAATGGGCCTGGAGAAATGAGGCCAGACAGGGCCCAAAGAAATCAAGATATAAAATGCTGCCTTCTCTCTGTTGTCAGAAGCAGCATTGCCTTCCTCACAACTAACCTTAGCTCAGAGGGGGTACTGAAAGTCTCAAAAGTTGGTTCTCCACCCTGACTCTTAAGTTTGCTGTTCTTAACTCTAGAATGGCATTCCATTGGCAGAAGTTTGTTCTAGAGACTTCAGTCCATTCCTTTACTAATTCATTCATCCATGCAATGTTTATTAGTGCCACTATGTGCAGGATCTGGGGAAAGAAAAGTGAGTAGGACAGAGCTTTTTGTCCAGTATGAAGGCAAAAATAGGGATATGGTTAAAACTCTATATGTTTGAGAAGTGTTATGATAGAGCTTTATGAATGGGACTGCGGGAGAAGTAGGAAGTAACCCCAGAGACAGGGAGTTCATAGAAAACCATGAGTGAAGGAATGATGAGGTCACATACCTCACAGAGGACAGGTAAAGTGAGGAAAGACAATGTTGAGTACAGATACCTCTGACAGGTGAATGCTTTAAGCTGGCTGGTGCTTACGAACAAGTAAAATGTGCAGCAGCCTTTCAGGTTCACAAGGTCACACCATCCAAAAGCTGGGCAGAATTTATCCCACAAGCTAAGAGTTGATAGGGAAATGAGTGAGAATAGACAGACTGGGACCTGGGCCCCTGAAGGGGGTGCGTGAAGAGGGCTCTTGGTTTGGAGGAACAACTTAGGGCACTGGGTCCAGAGTTGGAGGTGTCCTGAGACTGGCACTGAAAAAGGCGGTCAGAAAATGCCAAACAAACTTTGCCCATTTGGTAATTTGGGGGAAAGTGGACACTGGCTTAGTTGTGTGCAGTGAGGTCCCAGATGGAAGCCATAAGTTAAATCTGGATTAATGTGGTTTATTTGATTAAAATAGGCAAAGCATGTGTTTGTCTTCAGGGCTAGAAGACTTGTTGAAGTCTCCAGTTCTAATCATTCCTGTCCCTGCACTGTAACCCCAAGTAGCACATGCTCTTCCTTCTACTCAGAGTATCTCTGCACCCTCTTTTTTTTTGCTCTTCAAGGCTTAAACAAGTGTCCCCTACTTCCCTGATGGCTGTTGAGTATGCCTGCTTCAAGCGCCCATAGAAATCAGTACATCTCTCTCACTGGGTTAGCACCCATCACACTGGATTGTCCCTGTCTGTTGACTTTCCTGTCTCTGCCTCTGCCAGGCTATGAGCTTTCTGAGGGCAGAGACTACTTTCCATCTCTATCCCCAGGACATAGCCAGACTAGAACAGTAGCTGCTGATGTATTTCTGTGGTTCTGTGGATGGACACATGGATGGATGAGCTGAGCAAGTGGATGGATGACTTGCCCAAATCAATATGAACTTGCATTCTCTTTAGGAATACAGACCTCAGGGAGTAAATGCTCAGAAAAATGTTGAACATGTTTTAATGCTGTGGTGAACCATAGATAAAAAGCAGATGCCTTGGTCCAAATCAAACATAGTTGCAATGTGGTGTGCTTTATTTTCCTGTTCACATGAGCACTGTAATTTTAGGTCAAGGTTTGCCTTAGTAGGCAGGTTTCAAAGATGTGGAAGGAGGAGCCATCTAATCAAAAAAGCTCAAACCAGGAGCCAAGAGGTCTAGCCTCTCTTCCTGAGACCCTACCAACTTCCTGATTATGTAACCCAGATGAGCTTCTTATCTTCATATGCTTCCAGTCTCCCAGCCTCCAGTCTTTCCCCTTTGCACACCATCCTTCACCCAGTTATCTTTCCTGAAAACAAATTAATCATCTCATTTTTGCTTTAAAACCCCCTTTGTCCCCAGAGCAAAGTCCTAACCCTTTAGCAGGCAAACAAGATCTTTTTAGTATCTCTCAGGACTGATGGTCCTTTATCATGTCCCTTTTATTCTGTTACTCCCTGGTTCTCATTCTTCTAACCAAGCTCTTTTGTGCCTATGTTTTTCCCACACACTGTCCCCAAGGTCAGCAATGACTTTCTCCAACTCATTTCACCTGGTGGACTCTTTCTCGTTCATATTTTAAGACTCAGCCAATGGAGCCCAATGGTTGGTTCCTCAGCAAGGCCTCTTCTAACTCCTTCTGACAATGTGAGCAACTCCTCCACTCTGCTCTGACAACATTTTCTATTGTTTACCTTGGATGGCTTGTAAGTCTAATAGAAAGTGTTTGCTTACTTGTCCATCTCAGGGGCAAAATTCTGAGTTCTTATAGGTCGAGGCCATTGTTCTTATAACCCCCCCTCCCCCATTTAGTTACTAGCACTTAGGAAGTTTCCCAATATATACTGGTTGAAAAAAATCAAACTAGTTACATTGAATTTTACATGTACTGTCTTTCTAACTGTGGCTGTTTTCACCTCTCATCCATTTCCCCATGAAACTTGATAATAAAGATTGGTTTGTTGAGCACTGATCAGGCAGCAGGCACTTTTCTATACTCTTTATACATGACAACTTCATTTAATCCTTTTCTCAGCACTGCAGAGCAGGCATTACTATTCATCTTACTCTACAGATAAAGAAACTGAGGCTCAAAGAGGTTAAATATCTTTCCCAAGTCTTCAAGAGAAGACTCTCCAGCTTCAAAGCCTATGGCCTTTCCATAGCATCATCTGCTTTCTCAAAGGTCTGCACCTGGTAGGTTCTGACTTAGTGGTTTAATTGCTCTGAATTACATTGAACAGGACTGAAAGAGGCTCACTCTGACTTCCAGCTGGGGATTGGCCATCTCCACAGCCCATCCATGAAACCCTAGACAGCCACATCTAAATGCTGGCGTGCGTGAAGACAAAGCCCAGATCCTTTTCCTGGCAGGAAGCTATGTCTTCTAGCACATGGAACCCCACTGCATTTCCTGGGATCAGACGGAGTCCTCAGCACAGAGGCCCACTCATAGTTCATGGGTTTGTCCCCAGCGTCCAGCCCAGAAACTGTCTTCTCCCTGGCTCCCTGGAGAATGAGAAATTATTGGCTTCTGGAATGTTTTTCTGGTCACTGAGCCCTCAAGGTGAAAGGTCTCTTGGATGGAAAACAACAGGCCAAGTTTACCCAACCCAGCAAGGCGTCAGGCAGCCCCGAGGCACATTCCATCAGGTCCCACAGAACAGCTGGGGCTTCTTCTCTTCAGCTTGATACCTGCCCTCAAAGAATGGAGGTCTTCCTGCCCCACTGCACAGCTGACAGAAAGCAGAAATCTCACTGCAGAGCTCCCTTCAGGCTGGAGACTATGCAGACCCTCAGAAATATTCTCCTTTCCTTCTGCTTTCTACTGTTGCTCTAAGACTTCAGCTTATGAGGGGAAGAGAGTCTCACAAAATGAAATGTGCTCCTGTCCTAAAAATGTCCCATAGCAATAACATCAGAAGGGGGAAGAATATTTATATATTTACATGCTCACAGTATATAAAATGGATATTACATGGCAGCCATTTTACATACATCATCTCATTTAACCATCACTATAATTATTTTTCCCATTTTAAAGATGTGCAAACTGAAAATGACTCAAAGCTAACTGCAGCCTATTTCCTTTCACTGATGGAAGGGATATTGTGAAATCCTGGACCCTGCACCTGAGAATCAGTGACTAGAGCTCAGTATGAGCGTGATGTGTTACGTAGCTACACAGGTAGTGTCCTTGCATTAGTCACATCTGCTCATTGTCTGAGATTCTGCGATATCTTGCCCTGTGTGTCCCTGGTGGAATCAGGAATTCTATCTGACCCCCAAACTCAGCTGTCTAGTACTAAGAAAAGGAAGCAGTTTGAGTTTTACAAGAAGAGCCTTAAACTAGGAGTTTGAGTACATTTGCTTGTGTCCCAGCTCTATTATTTGATGTATGTGAGATCTTGCCTTGGTTTTGTCATCTGTGAAGTGGGAATAATAATGATTGATTTTCTGTTTTGGGTTTGTGATGATTAAATGAGACATTGCATATGGGGTATGGGAAAACCCACAGAGACCTGGCCTATTCCTAAATGAATCATGTTCTTGTCCACTGTCCCTTCTATGGAGCTCCAGCATGATTGAACAGCATTCTATTCTTTATTTTTTTTATTTTTTATTTCTTTAATTTTTTTTAACATTTATTTATTTTTGAGACAGAGAGAGAGAGAGCATGAACAGGGGAGGGTCAGAGGAAGAGGGAGACACAGAATCCGAAACAGGCTCCAGGCTCTGAGCTGTCAGCACAGAGCCTGATGTGGGGCTCAAACCCACAGACCGTGAGATCATGACCTGAGCCGAAGCCAGACACTTAACCGACTGAGCCACCCAGGCGCCCCGCATTCTATTCTTTAGGATAATTTTCCTTCTATCCCCCTCCCCCATAGGCTAAATGAAGACCAGTGTGGTATAGAGGAAGAAGCACAGACTACGAATTGGATTACTTGGGTCTGAGTACTGATTTTATCAATTATTGGTTGTGAGATAATTGAGTCACTGAGCATCAACTGCCTCATCTTTTGAGTGGGGAAAATATTAGTAGTTATATTCTAGGGTTACCATGAAGAATACATGAGTGCACCAACACTTTATAAATTCTAATGTGCTATACAAATGCAAGTTATTCATCCCACAAAGTTTTCTGACCATCTGCTATGGGCCAGGCATGTGCCAGGTTATGAAGATCCAAGGACAATAAGACACAGTATCCATTAAACTTCATCTGAGGAGGAGACAGAAGCATACACAGGTAATTGCAGGTAATTACAATGCAGTGTGGTAAGTACCACTATAGGGAAGGAGTAAAATGCTTGAGGCACAGAATAGGGGCACTGTATTAGTTACCTATTGCTGTAAAACAAATTACCCCAATACTTAGTAGCTTAAAACAAGTTATTATTAGTTTACATATATTCTAGGAGTCAGGAACCTGGGAATGGCTTAGCTGAGGTCAAGCTGTTGACCAAGGCTATAGACTCTGAAGACTCTCTAGAGCTGCAGAATCCACTTCCAAGCTCACTCCTGCAGCTGTTGGTAAGAGGCTTCAGTTCTTTGCCATGTGAACCTCCCCACAGGTCTGCTCAAGACTTGACTTTCTCCAAGGGAAGTCATCCAAGAGAAAGCATGTGTGAGAGAGCACCAAAGATTACAACCTAATCTTAGAAGTGCTGGGTTATCATTTCTGCCATTTCTGTTCATCATAAAGACCAACCATGGTACAATTCAGAAGGGGAATATACAAGGGTGTAACTAGCAGGGGGTGGGGATCTTTGGGAGCCATTTTGGATTCTTGCTCCCACAGGTACTAAACACATTGGGAGAGAGGAGCCAGGAAAATTGTCTGGAGCTTAAGCGCAGGTGTATTTTTACTGCTTCTTGTCATTTCTGCTGGATGCTGGACTGGTAAGAGAAAACATTCTTTTCTATCCAGATTATTCTGCCATTAAGTGGAAATGATATTGTAGAAAATCTCGAGTAAACACAGAGCTATCAAGAAGTGGTAATGACTCAACAAAATAAAAACCTTCTGCATAGCAAAGGAAACAATCAACAAAACTAAAAGGTAACCTGCTAAATGGAAGAAGATATTTGCAAATGATGTATCCAATAAAGGGTCAGTATCCAAAATATATAAAGAATAGATTCAAGTCAACACTTAAAAAAAATCCAATTAAAAAATGAGTAGAAGACATGAACAGACATTTCTCCAAAGAAGACATCCAGATGGTCAACAGAATCAGGAAAAGATGCTTAACATCACTTGTCATCAGGGAAATACAAATCAAAACTGCCATGAGCGATCACCTCACACATGTCACAATGGCTAAAATTAACAACACAACAAACAACAGGTTGGTGAGGATATGGAGAAAAAGGAACCCTTATGTACTGTAGGTGGGAATGCAAACTGGTATAGCCACTTTGGAAGACAGTACAGAGCTCCTCAAAAAGTTAAAAATAGAACTACTTTACAATTCAATAATTGTGCTACTGGGTATTTACCCAAAAAATGCAAACACATTAATTCAAAGGGATATGTGTGCCATTATGTTTATTGCAGCATTGTTTGTAATAGCCCAATTGTGGGAGCAGCCTAACTGTCCACTAATAGATGAATGGATAAAGAAGTGGTATATGTATATGTGTGTGTATATATGTAATATTATTCAGCCACAAAAAGATGGAAATCTTGCCATTTGAAACAACATGGATGGAGCTAGAGAGCATAATGCTAAGCAAAATAAGTCAGAGAAAGACAAATACCATACGATTTCACTCATGTAGAATTTAAGAAACAACAAATGAGCAAAGGGAAAAAAAAAAGAGAGGGGAAGAGAGAGAGAGGAAGACAAACCAAGAAACAAACTCCTAACTATAGAACATAAACTGATGGTTACCAGAGGGGAGTTAGGTGTGGGGATGGATGAAATAGGTGATGGGGATTAAAGAGTACAATTATCACGATGCACAGTAAGTAAAGAATTGTTGAATCACTGTATTATACACCTGAAATTTATATAACATTGTACATTAATTATACTGGAATTAAAATAAAAAGCTTAATAATAAAAAAAGGAAGTGATAATGACTTTGCTGGTGTCTAGCTTGGTCTTCAGGGCAACTGTACCCTGGTGAGATCAGTTCTCCAAAGGCCCTACTATGGCCCTTAAAGTTCATAGCCTTCCTAGAGCTGACCAATAATAACTAGCACCCTTCCCTATTACAGTGCATCTCACATGGTACCACAATTGTGATTTTACGTGTCCCATATCCCTTTAAACTGCCTTGAGCAGGCAGGAAAAATGTCTGTCTGGTACATAGCTTGTCCATACATAGCTTGTCCCACATCTGGTATGGTGCCTGGCACTGTGCCTGTTTGATAAAAGAATTAATGGAAACTGAATGAATACAAGATACACTGTAAATATCATAAGGTCCATGCACGTAAGTAATTATCACAACATTTAAGAAGTTATGCTATGTGTTTCCTGAGTATCGGGTTCTATGTTACATGCTTTACATATATTATTTCATTTAATACTCATCACAGTCCTATGCTAGGTATTATCATCCCCATTACACATATGAGGAAACTAAGGTGACACGATTAGAAAATGACAGAGTGTGGATTTGACCCCAGGTCTGTCAGACTCTGAAGCCTGTGCAACTAATCATATTTGGTAGCAGATCTTCTCAAACATACAAACAAAAAATTGCAGATCTCAAGGGTTTTGGTAATTAACAAACCAGATAAAAGAAAATTAAATAGTCTTTAAGGAACAATGTGATGAATATCTGAAAACCAAGTCCGTCTCTCTCTCTCTCTCTCTCTCTCTCTCTCACACACACACACACACACCCTTTATTTTTCCAGGAAAGCCCAGCTTAAGTCTCACCTCTTCCAGGAAACCTTCTTTGACTTATAGTGATGCCTGTCTCCCTTAACTCCCACAGCACTTGTGACAGAGCCATTCAGTTGATACTAACCATATGTAGTCTTGATTTGCAGTATCTTTTTTGAAAGTTATTCATTTATTTATTTATTTAGAGAAGGAGAGAGAGAACAGGTAGGGTGGGGGCAGAGAGAAGGAGAGACAGAATCCCATGCAGGCTCCGCACTATCAGAGCAGAGCCCAATGTGCGGCTTAAACTCATGAGATCATGACTTGAGATGACGTGACATGACATGATCTGTGGGATCATGACTTGAGCTGAGATCAAGAGTTGGATGCTTAACTGACTAAGCCACCCAGGTACCCCTGCAGTATATCCTTTTTACAACTCAGATCCATGGCTTCCTTCCTTATACAGTGAGGGAGCTGGACTACTTTTGAATGTTCTCTGGCTTGCACACTGTAAGAGGTATTTCCTGACTCCCATTGGCACAATCACCTCCTTGCGGGGAGCACAACATGGTTGCATGTGGCAGGCCCTCACTGACGGCAGAGCTTTTACCTGATTGTGTTGGAAGAGCCTGTTTTCAACCATCTCCTGACTACCCTGTAAGTTCCTGGGGGCTCCTTATAATGTCCCAGCACCCAGCACAGGGCCTGGAACAGAGTGGGCTCTTTATAAATGTTTCCTGGATAAATACATGAGTGAGTGAATAAATGAAGTGGCGGTAATGACTGCAGCATTAACGAAACCCTCTAATATCATTGGCATTATTAAATCAACAGTAGTAATTTCTTTTACTTGTTTGGTGATTTGACCTTCCCCAGGCAGCATCTTCTTAAGACCCTTGTCATCCCAGGGCTTTCTGCCTACAGGACCAGTATGGAACATTTACATTCAGAGTGGACAGAGCTGTAGACACATAGACAAACTTTAACTTGGCTTGTTCCAGGCTGCTTGCCAACTCATCACTCTTCTGTTTGGACTCATTACCACATTCTTTATTACAAGATACTTTTGGAACATGAGGCAAAGCCCTTGCCTACAGCTTTATTTGTTCTGGTTGCATATGTGATCTGCTTGCTTTCAGATGCCATCACCCATCTCTGACAGTTGGGCAGGGGGTTATGACTTCATTTCAGCACTAGGATTTCTCCTGGGCCCCATGGTCCAATGGGAACCGTCTGGGAAATTTCCTACAGCAGCTGCTTCCACACAGGGAAACAGGATAACAGGAACCCTCCTGCTGATTTTCATCAATGCCTTTGATAGGATCCTTACTTGTTTAAGCTTTTCTCTACTTTCTGCCTTACATCGGTAAGAAATATAGCTCAGCGGTAAAGAGCATGAGTCTTACACTTAGAGATGGATTTTCATCCTGGTTCTGCTTCTTATTAGCTATGTATGTTGGGTGAATTATTTCTTTGAGCCTTAACTTTCTCATTTGTGAACCAGGAATAATAATGTTATCTACCTCATAGGGCTGTGGGGATTGGAGTAATGCTGCAAAGAGTTTAGAATAAAGCTTGCAAATAATACACCCTCAGTCAATGCAGCTATCATAATTCACTATTACTTAGTGTGTCCACTGCTCACACTGAGGATAGAGTGGCTAGTGAGAGGCTGCGGTAAGTTTTCATCATTACCATCAACATTTGGATGGAAAGAGAAAGAAATTCAGATTTATTAAATGCTGGCCTGAGAGCTTTACTTACTAGAATCCATTTAATGTTCAGAAAGACCCCAACTTACAGATAAAGCTCAGGGGATTAAGGAACTTTCTTGATGTCACACAGCCAGGGTGGGAGCACATCTTCCTGATGCACATTCTTTCCCTGTTTCCCCCAGAATACCCAGGGGCCCAATGGGGCTTTTCATTTGGTCCTTGTCAGTGGTGAATATCCACGTACTGACCTTGACATCCTTCTCGATACTTAGAACTAGAATTGCTGTGTATATTTAGTTCTTATTCCTCTCCCACTTCCTTAACTGGCCCCAAGATGTTCTGTGAGGCCTGCTGTAACTTCTCTTTTCTACTCAGTCCGCGTCAGTCTGGTTTCCTGACAAACTTTCCTGTTTCTCTGGGTCTATCACTCTCCTCCTTTCTGTACCCAGCCATTTCATTTCCACTGCCTCAGCTTACCCTGTGCCTGGGACTGTCTGTGGTAGTATCAGTAGGACTGGGATCAGTAGCCCAGGCCAGGCTGGCTCAGCTACATACAAGGGGTGGGGTGAGGAGGGTGGGAGGGATAGTGGAGAGTGTAAGGGACACAGAAGATAACTGGTCTGGGGGTAGGGAGGCCAGTAGGGAACCTGGGGAGACTGACAGAGTCAGGAAAACACCTGCCTGCTCAGGTGAGGGCAAACAGCGTGCCTGGGGATGCTGTTGCGGCAACAGAGAAGTTAGGAGTGCTCTGTCTGTGCTATGGCAGATCTCAGGGGGAGCAGAGTCTTCAAGTCCTTGAACTTGGGGGAGTTAGGGTAAAGCAGGCTGAATGCTAGGCTCTAAGCTGATATCATATCAGGAGGAGTTCAGTTCCAATAGTATCTAAAAATGGAGCAGGATTAGGGATTTATGGACAGGCCTGGTTTCAGACAGTTTATTTGTAATAATAAACCATCAGATGGTCCCAGAAATTCCATTACATTGGCATACAGATTGGATGTCCCAGGCTGCCTCTCCTACTCAGAAGTTGTATCAAAAATTCTTTGGCAGACACTGGCTTCTAACTTTTAGTTCTGAAAATGCAGTCACCATACCTAACCCATATTCTATAATCTAAAATATTTGGAGGAATGGTTATAGGCTATCATTGGACTCCATTTTCCTGACTTCCTATAATAAATCTTTTGCCTGCCATGTTATTTTTTTCATATTAAAAAAGTGTTAACTATACAAGTGTAAACTATAAATACATTCTTTGCAAAAAAAAATTTAAATGAGTAGTGAGTGAAGAGTAAAAATCCTGCTCATACAACCTCAGTTAACCCCACTTCCTTCTGTAAATTATCCCCCTATCTAGTCAGTACGCTAACTTTCTGCTATAAGTTTTTCTATGCACTTAAGAAGATGCAGGAGTGTCCAGAATTACGGGGTGGGAGCCAGAAGGAGAAGACTGCTCTGGCAGAAGTAGTATTTTATCACTGACGTTTGTTTTCACTGTTCATGGTAATAATAAGACACAGATCAAGTAGGAGCGCCTGGGTGGCTCAGGTGGTTAAGTGGCCGACTTTGGCTCAGGTCATGATCTCGCAGTTGGTGAATTTGAGCCCCGCATCAGGCTCTGTGCTGACAGCTCAGTTGCCTGAAGCCTGCTTCAGATTCTGTGTCTTCCTCTCTCTGCCCACTTTGTCTCTCTCTCTCTCTCAAAAATAAATAAACATTAAAAAATTTTTTAAAAAGCAGACCATTAGATTTTATCATTTACTATTGTTTTCATGTTATTGCCTAAAATTATTGTTTTAAGTTATTCTCAGTTGATATATCCTCTTATTGCCTACACTCAGGACAGACAGCTCTCCCTTCTTTTCCCTACTGTGGTAGGCCACTGTTCATATGTCCAATATGTACATTAATGTGTCTTATTTATTTATTCATTTATTTGAGAGAGAGAGAGAGAATGAGAGAGCATGAGCAGGGAAGAGAGGCAGAGGAAGACAGAGAGAAAATCCCAAGCAGGCTCCATGCTCAGTTTAGAGCCCGACGTGGGGTTCAATCTCATGACTCTGGGATTATGACCTGAGCCGAAACCAAGAGTTGGACACTCAACTGACTGAACCACCCAGGTGGTCCATGTACATTCATGTATTTTTAAATGGGATAATCTATATATATTGCTCTACAATTTGCATTTTCTCCCTCACCTTCGTTTAGCAATATGTCCTTGGGATCTTTCCATGAGAGCACATAGAATTAGTATAATTCTGCCACTTTTTTATTAGCAGCTGCATAGTATCCCATAGTATGGTTGTACCATCCTCCTCTTGATAGATATTAGGTCTTTCAATATTATGCCACATCAAACACCACAGCATCACTTATTTCCAGTGGCATGAAATTGGACGCAATCTACTGTCTAATGTCCTTAGATGACAGTAATATCTATATATGATACTTAATAGTAATACTCATTTTTTATCAAATGCTTAGTCTATACAAAGATCTGTTCTAGGCACTTTGCATGTAAGTAACTCACTCAATTCTCAGAACAAACCCTATGAAGTAGGGACTACATATTATCATCCTCATTTCACTGCAGAGGCACTAAGGTAATCTCACCCAAAGTCCTATAACTAATAAGTGGCTGAGTTGGGATTTGAACCATAGCACTCTGACTCCAGGATCTATACTACTGACCTCATTGTGCATACAAGCCTCTTGTGCATTTGCACAAGCTTTTCTCCAGGTTACATAGCTGGAAAAGAAAAAATTTTATATGTATTTCCAAGTTACTCTGTCAAAAGTAGCTGTATCAGTTGACACTCCCATGGAGTTTGAGAGGGCCATCTTCCCTAAAACCTTGCTAGTGCTGGATTTCATCAAGTTTACTCATTTTTGACAACCTGGAAGGTAAAAAAAAAAAAGTCTTTTTTTTTCTCCCTCATTTGAAAGCTAGTTTGGCTAGCTAGCATAATACATAATTCTAGGTCAAAATTATTTTCTTTCAAAGTTTGAAGTTACTACTTTACTGCCCAGCATTCAGAGTGACCTTTCAGAAGTCTGAAAGCCAATTTATTTTTGTTCCTTGTAGGTAACCTGTTTTACTTCTTTGAAAACTTTAAGAGTTTTCTCTTTGTCCTTTTGGCTCTGAAACATCCCTAGTATCTGTCTAAGCAAGCATCTTTTAAAATGTCCCTTGTCTGACACTTAGCAGGCCCTATGAAGTCTTGAGCCTTTCTTTGGGTTGGGGAAATTTTCTTTTATTATTTCTTTGTGGATCTCTTCCCCACCAATTCTCGGTTCTTTCCTGGCATTTCTCCTGAATGAAAGGAGGCACTTCTGAATCAATGCTTTGTGTCTCTGGATTATTCTGCTTGGGCTGTCATAACCAAATACCATATACTGAGTGGCTTACACAACAGAAATTTATTTTCTCACAGCTTTGGAGGCTAAGATCAAGGTGCTGGCCAATTTGGTTTCCAGTGAGGGCTTTCTTCCTGGCTTGGAGACAGCTGCCTTCTGGCTGTGCCCTTGCTATGTCCTCACATGGCAGAGAGATAGCTCTGTTGTTTCTTCCTCTTCGTATAAGGTCACCAGCTCTACTGAATTATTGAATTGACCTCATTTAACCTTTATCATCTCTTCACAGGGCCTATCTCCAGATACAGTCACATTGAGTTCAGGGCTTCAACATATGAATTTGAGGGGAACACAATTCAGTCCATAGTAGTCTCTTAATTTTTCTGTCAGATTTTCCACTCTTGATAGTTTCTGCAGGTTTCCTGACACTCAGCTTCTGGTTAACATCCCCAGTTTTTGCCATATCCATTTTATTATTCATCTCATCTATTGCTTTTTAAATTTTACTATCATAATTTTTCATTTCCTGTTGTTTGTTGTTTGTTTCTTTTTCATAGACCCTGCTGCAATATCCTCAGGGCTCTTTTGAAGGATGACGATATTTAGAATTTTTCAAATGCTCTTTTCTGTTCCTTTATCTGTCTTTTGTCTGGGATCGGCTTTCCATTTGTTGATCTTAAACCTTTCTTTTAGAGGTGTTGAATTTCCTCAAATATCTGGTGATCCTTGGTTTTTCATCATATTTATGTTTGAAGGATGAGTTAATTAGCAGGTATTTTGGTAAGTTTTCCCTCCAGTTTTGATCTGTTCGTTTCCCCTCCACTTCCCTTTGGTAAATGGAGGGTTACTTGGGACCCTGTGAGTAGGACATTTTGACCGCAGACTTCCCAGTAAGGTGCTGGGAGCAGGCAGAGAGGCAGGCTTGGGGACCACCCTCCTCCCCACTTTGTCCTTTACCCATCCCCAGTTGCCAAAATAAGGAGGCCTTTACTTAGACAAAGCCCCAGTTGACAGGCTGGGCAGGAACAGCTTTCCCTTTTTCCTTTCTCTGTGTCTGTGGAAGTTGGAAAGGGTTACTTCAAGCCCTGCTTTTCTCACAGGCCCTTTATACACCAGCAGATGCCCTCCCCAGAGAGGGGACTTTCTTTCTTTGAGCAAAGGTTTGTGTTTTATCTCACCATCCTGACCCCTACCCCTCACCTACAGCTCCCTGAAGTAGAGGGAAGAGGAGAGAGGTCCATTATTTATGGGTCATTTTAAAGATGAATAACCCTGATGAGCACTTCATAACTCCCAGTTCTTTCTATTTGCTTCCTCTGAGCTGAGAGATTCTCTGCCCCTACCTTCAAAGAAATTTACCTTAAAAGTGTTTTGGAGTATGTTAATACTCTGTCCTGAATTCTCTATCAGTCTGATCCTAACTGCTTTCTAGCCAGATTTTTATCATAATTTCTGCCTTCTCTCTTGTTTGCTGGTGTTGGTAGAGACTCACTGATTTTAAAAGCTATCTTTTGATTCATGGTGGGAGGGTGGGTATATGCTCATGCTTAGTTCTCCATTTTGATTTGCTTCCTCCTTTTCCATATGATCTCTCCTCCTTATAATGAAATTGCTGATAACAAAGTTGTTGGAACACAACTCTTTGTTCATTAAAATAACTTCATTTCACTTACGTATACTATCGCTTTGAAACCTCACAACAATCCTGTGATGTAGGCATTTGGTCCAAATACACATTTTGTCGAGGAGGAAGCTGAAATTCAGGAAGGTTAGCTAAATTAATTGAAGTCAGATAGCTGATAAGAAATAGACCTAAACCTGACTCCAAGCCCACTTTATACTATTACATAGTATTTAAATGTTTGTTATATTTGTTTTCTCTAGTTTTCAGTGTGTTCATCTTTATTCCCCCCATTAATATATATGTGCCTTGAGAGGAAGGGCCCTGCCTATTGTGAAGGTACCTGACTTCATGTTTTACAAGCATCAGTCAGTTGAAATTTGTAAACCAACTGAGTCACCTGGGTGGCTCAGTCGGTTGGGCATCTGACTTCGGCCCAGGTCATGATCCCACAGTTCGTGGGTTTGGGCCCTGCATTGGGATCTGTGCTGACAGCTCAGAGCCCGGAGCCTGCTTTGAATTCTGTGTCTCCCTCTCTCTCTGCCCCTTCCCTACTCACACTGTATCTCTCTCTGTCTCTCAAAAATAAATAAACATTGAAAAAAAAATTTTTTTTAATTTGTAAACCAGCTAAATAAAGCAACTAATTACAATATATCATGATAGTAACATACTGCAGCTGCACATTATAGTGGTAGAAATGTTTTATTTGAGGTCTTTAAATGTTTTATTATGTCCACTGAATGAAAAACTTGGTTGCAAGTCAAAAGTAAAACTGGAGTAAGAGGAAAGGTCAAAGTTCAGCTCTGGCTGGAGTTGTTATGTCAACTCTCTAAGCAATAGGTCTGCATAAACAGAAGACAACATAATAGGAAATACCTATCAATCTCTAATATCAACCTTAGCTTATTAGTTTCCTATTTCTTCAATAGAATGATATGCCGAGATGACTAGAATTATGTACTTTTATGTATACCATTACATTCACTGTCATATTATTCTCTGGAAGCCTGCCTCAGGAATAACAAACTTTCTGAAGGAGACAGAATCATGCCTTGACATTCCTAAGGACGGAGTCACCTGGGCTGGTTTGTTCTGATCCCATTTGGTTCATCTATTCGACAAACATTAATTGAGCTCCTATGACTTTGACTGCATAATAAAACTACCTGAGAACTTTTCCCAAATACCATGACGAGTTTTCACTCCTAGACCAATGGAACCCGCATTCATATATTTTTAAAGTTCCTCAAGCAATTATGATGCATGTGAAGGTTGAAAAAACCACTGCTCCATGATATATTACAAATTGTGTTAACTACTGGGGCTACAAATAAAAATAATAATTGCTAATATTTATTGAGCGCATAGTATATGTCAGGCACTGTTCTATGTGCCTTATATGTATTAACATGTTTAATCCTCATAACAACCCTAGAAGTTAGGTATTACTCCCATTTATAGATGAGGAAACTGAGACAAGAAAGATTAAGTATTTGGCCAAAGTTATACATTTAGGAAGTGGTGGAGTCCAATCTCGGAGTCCATGTTCACTGCTCTACAAACTATTAATAGTATCATAGTCTCATAAATAATGATAGGACAGTAGATACCTATTCAAAGCACCAAAAGTGGGAGGTGAAAGTAGGAGGTAGGGGCAGAAAGCCTTCCTGTAGGAGGTGGTACCTTAATTAGGTAGAGGAAGAATGGGAACCAGCAAGGAAAAGTGGAGGAAGAGCTTTTTAGGTTCCTGTTTCCCCTACCTTGCTAGACAACCTGCCTCCTCACCTCCCAGGAGGTCTTTCCTCCCTCTTCCCCACACTGAAAACACTGGAATGTCCACAATCATCCTTAACATGCCTAACATTTCAACTAGGAAGACTGAAGTCATGCACAATTACTCATGCAATTTTTCCTTGTGACAATAGGTCCCTCTGTGTGCTTGTCATTCAAATATATAAAGCTCCACTCTGTTGTTTTTTTTTTTAAAACAGCCTTTGTTATAGGAACAATTCACAAACGTGTCAAACACACATTGGTTCCCCACCCCCTTCTCCTGTCCCCTCACCTGATTGAGAGGCTAGAAAACAATATCCTGGCTTGCCAGGGACCTGTGTCCACTTGCTGACCCTGTCCCAATGGAAGCTAACCCTGCATTTCACTTTGCTTCTAATCAAGTATGGCTCTAAGTTTAAGTTTGAGGTTAACCTCAGGGAGTACTTAGCCACACCTGCTGTCCCTTCTGCCTGGCCCCAGGGGTGGGAACAGACTTTCTGTTGAGGAAAGGGAAATGCTCCTATGCTACTAATTACCTGTGGGAGGAAAGGAAGCTCTCTCCAGACACCAAAAATACCAAGGACCAACATTATAAAAAGCAGTCTTTGTACTAGCCAGCCCCATCATTCAGCCTAGGCTGGGGCTACAGGGAAAAATAACTCCTTCTGCAGCCCACAGGGTCCCTGCATCCCAAATGGATGCCTCAGGAGGCCATGCCCTGAGTGGGTGTCTGCTGGGGGATGGGGTCTCAGAAACATGGATGGAGGCTGACTGCCCAGAAGCCATAGGAAACTGCCTAAAGCTAGCGTGTTTACTGATGACTTTGCTAGAATAGTCATAGGCCTGTGAGTAAGTAACAAGGTGAGAAGTGCAGGTCTGCTGAGGTGTGAGGTGGAGCTGTGGGAGATTTCTCCAGAGTCTGGGTAATCTCACCACAGCAGGCCCCTTTCCCTCCCTGTGCTTATCAAGCTCGGGGCGATCCCCACTTTGAGGGTAGGACTATCTTAAATATAGAGAAAGAAGTGTTACCATCTGGCCTGTTCCATTCCCTTAGGCTTGGCTGCAACAGGCCCAGATAGAGTCCATAGCATCTGGGAGACTCGGGTCTGGAGGGTGATCTTGGGGGAAGGGTTGAGTTGCTATGAAAATTGGATTTGGCCACAGGCTGGGAATTGGAGGCTTTCACAAACAGGAAGGCAGTAGGGCCATTTGGCTGGGCCTTGGGCTCAAGTGGCTTCAGAATTTGGCTGCTGATCAGTGTTGGGGAATGAGGTGAAACCTGAGGGTGCCCCAAGGATTGAGGACCTTTGAATCTGAAAGCTGCCAGAGCCACATTGAAGTTCTTAGAGGGCCTGTTTTCATGGTCTGTCTTACTTTACAGAGCCTGGGACAGATTCCCAAGACTCTAAATTGCCAAAACCAGGAAGTCAGGGTACTAGAATTTCATACTAGGCAAGTTTCCCAGTCTCTCACTCCAACATTTCTGCATCTGGGCAGACTAGGGGAAAATTCTTCCATTATAATACCACATGTACAGGATCCTTGGCAGCGATGTGCACGGAGGCACATCTTTCTTTTCTTCCCTCCTGTTGATATGGGCTCTCCTTTATAGACTCCTCAAGTGTCAGAGCTCAAAAGATTTTAGAAGCCATGTAGACCAATTCTTTTGACAGAAAAGGAAATGCAGAACTGGAGAGAAATGACTGGCACAAAGAAACACAGCTGGTTAATGAAACCACTTCTTCTGACAACCAGTGCAGGGCTTTTTCCATAATACCACACCCTTTATAACAAATAACATTTGTGTATCAGGGGCTCCTGCCCATTCCCCCTTCTGTTTCCCATTTTACTCACTTCCATGCACAGGGCCATAGAGTGCACCTTGTAGACGGTAAGATGACTTTCTGAAAGGTTTCTGTTATTTGGCGTACTGACAAAAACAGTGTTAGGTTAGAAAGAAAGAAGCTGTCATAGCCAGAGGTTTCCAATGTGAAGTGCAGGTCACCCAGGGTGGAAGGGCAAATTCTATGACTCTCAGGCCTCAAAGCTGTCCATGAACCAGTAGCATGGGCCTCACCTGGGAGTCTCACCCCAGAACTGCACTTTCCCCAGATCCCTAGATGATCCAAATACACATTAAAGTCTGGGTAGAACTACTTTTAGGTAAGGCTCTGCAAAAGTCTTCCTCCTCCTCTTCCTGCCCAAATGCTTAACCTCCCACCTCCCTCCTGCTCCTCCACCCGTCTTTGTCCTCAGTTCTAAATGCTATCTTGCTCTGCCTTTTCTTGAAATTTAAAGCCCCAATGGGGTGGGGGTGTGTTATATTTTAAAAGGGGACTTGTTTTTTTAGAAAAATAAAATATAGGAATTCGAAAGAACTTTTGCAGCTCCAATGCCATGTTGTTAATGTAGAAATACAAACATCTACTATGTTTATATTGGCTTGCTTGTAAAATCATCATCTTTGGTTATATTTAGGAACTTGATGGCTTGGAAAGTATACTGAAAAACTCTGAGAACAAAAATATTTTTCCCCTTAACTCTCTGGAAAATAAAAATCTCTTTTAAAAAATCTTCAAACATCTTTTCCCTACTTTCTTATCCCCATCCACCATTACGCATTTCCTCCTCTTACCTTTCCTCCAGTTCAGTTTTCCTCATTTCATTTACATTTTTTAAAATGGAATTTTTCTTATTACATGTATATTCCTTATAGAAAAAATAGGATATAAAGAAGCAAAAGAAAACACAACCAGACCCACAACTACTATAAACGTTTTATAAAAAATTATCTCAAACCTTTTTGTGTATGCATTTGTTAACAAAAATGGGATAATTCAGAACATAATTAGTATCTAGTTCTATTTCTTCCTTCCTCTCCTTTTTTTCTTTTCTTTTCTTTCTGTCTAGGCTTCACGCCCAACACGTGTGGAACCCAACACGGGGCTTGAACTCATGACCCTGAGATCAAGACCTGAGCTGGGATCAGAAGTCAGATCCTTAACTGACTGAGACACCCAGGTGCCCCAGTATCTAGTTTCTTTTACATAGAACTATAAATCACTAACTTCTTTACATCTGTGAACATAAAAATGAACATTTTTATTAAATTCTGCCATATGGATTGTACCATGACTGATTTAATAATATTTCCATTGCTGGATATTTAGGTAGTCCAAACTTCTCACTATTAAAAATAGTACTGCATATCCTTACTGATTTTCTTACCTTAAAAAATTCTTTCATTAAATCATAAATGTGCTATTACACTTGTGACAAATATTTAAATACAGAAAACATTTTTGGGCCATCATTCCCAGTCCTGATTCCCATCCCACCTTCCCAGAGGTAGTCACTGTTACCAGTTTTGTATATATTCTCCCAGACCATTTTTTATGCATTTAGTACATATATATGTAGCTATAAAAAATAAATTACTATTCCAAGTTGTTGGTTCATTCGTGGTTATTTTTCACACCAATGGTATAATATAAGACCTATCATTCTTCAAATTGCCTTTCTCACTTAAACAATCAATTTTGGAGTGCTTTCTGTATTTATGCTTATAGATCTACTTAGCTCATTTAAGCTGTTGTATGGTATTTTGTGTCATGAATAGAACATAGTTTATTTAGCATGTGTTGTATCAATTGACTTTTAGGGTACTTCCACTTTTTGTCTCTTCTAGAGAATACATTTATATGAGCTTCTTTGTGTACATGTGTGAGTGTGTCTTTAGGGGAGATTCAGAGAAGGGGCATTGTTGAATCTTAGGATCACTGACTTCTTTCTACGTATGAATGAGAGGATCTTTTGAAGATCCTGGAGGAAAAAGTATAGTTCATTTAAAAAATTTTTTATTTTTTATTTTTGAGAGAGTGCACAAGTGGGGAAGAGGGGCAGAGAAAGAAAGAATCCCAAGCAGGCTTCATGCTCAGTGCAGAACCAGACACGCGGCTGGATTCCACAACCCAGGGATCATAACCAGAGCTGAAATCAAGAGTTGGATGCTCAACCAACCAACTGAGCCACCCACATGCCTCAAAGTATAGTTCTTAAAAGCCTGAAAAGTGATTTTTTTGCCCCAGCTTTATTCTTGGTTTCCAATATTATCTTGAGGTTTCTAGCTAGAGTGGATGGAGGCAACTGAACAAGAGAAAGGACATACCAGGCTTTGGGGGAAAAACAATAAGTAGGTTTGGCTGAGTTTAAGATGCTGCCTTACATGAGGGAAGAATGCCTATGGTGCGGGGCAGATGGGGTGTCCTCCCCTACTTCTCTTGTTCCAGCTGCTCCACTCCCACCACAGCTCAGTGAATCCAACTGTCAACCCAACTTTTTTTGTTGTTTATTTATTTATTTTGAGGGCAGAGGAGAAAGGGGCAGGGATAGAGGGAGAGAGAGAGAATCCCAAGCAGGCTCCATGCTGTCAGTGCAGGACCTGATGCGTGGCTTGATCTTACGAACCATGAGATCATGACCTGAGCCAAAATCAAGAGTCCAACGTTTAACTGACTGAGCCACCCAGGTGCCCCATCAATTCAACTTTTGATGGGTGCACATGGGGTAGAAAGCATAGCATTAGGTGCTATAAGGATTTCAATAGGTGACATGGTCTCTACCCTTGTGAAGGGGAACAGACATCCATTCATCAGGAGATGTATCAACACTTACAAGCCATGCTGTACTACCAAGTAAAACTTAGGGCTAAGAAAACAGCCACCATTACTGCTGAGTGAACATCAAGTCCTCTGCACCTTTCACCTGGATTAATTGCCCCCAGGTTTTCACTTGGTCTTCTCACCTACAATCTCTCCTTTTCAACCTATCCAGTTGACTGCTGATAAATCTGAAAAAGCCACTTTTTGGTATCTTGGATCTTGTTCATTTCCCACTCCTCTTATTGTGCCCAGTAAGCTTCCCCTCATCTTTTAAGATTCAGCTTAATAATGTTAAGGTGGTAATTATTTGTACTATATAAGTGTGTCAAATCAACACATGGTACATTTTAAGCTCACACAATGTTATATGTCAATTATATATCAATAAAGCTGGAGAAAAAAGACTCAGCTCAAACTTTTCGTTCAACATGTATTACTACTCCACGTGTATTAAGCACATGCTATGTGCTTATCACCTCTACTAAAAATTTCCCCTGACTCTAGGCTCTTGAGAATAACTCCTTCCTTGCTTATTCTCTTGTAGTAGATCCTACTTTATTGTCACTACTTTTTACATATGCATGTATATATTTTCTTCCACTTCTCTTTATTTCATTAAAATTTTTAAAATTTGGGAGCCTGGGTGGCTCAGTTGGTTAAGCGTCCAACTCTTGACTTCAACTTAGGTCATGATCTCATGGTTCGTGACTTTGAGCTGCTTATCGGGCTCTACACTGTCAGTGTGGAGCCTGCTTGGGATTCTGTCTCCCTCTCTCTCTGGCCCTCCCCTGCTGGTTCTCTATCTTCCTCTCTCTCTCAAAATAAATAAAAAAATAAACTTAAAAAAATAAGAAATAAAAATTTAAAAAAATTGGAGCGTAGTTGACATACAACGTTACACTAGTTTCAGGTGTACAACATAATGATTACTTATTTATTTGTCTCGCCTACCTCTATCCCAAACTGTGAGTTCTTAAAGTGCAGGGTCTCTATCTTATCCATCTCTGTACCCCCAGTACCCAATATGATGCTGGGCACATGCTTAATGCTTAATAAATGTTTAACAAAAACAATAAATAAATGAGTTTCCCAGAAATGTGTACACTGTTTCTCAACGCACTTTTAAGATTTGGAGGTTAACTTTTCTTAGAAAGAGAAGAAACCATGTTAGATGGCAAGAGCAGAGATAGTCTTTGAGGTGACTTGTCCTAGATCCTGAAAGTAGTAAAGGGAAGAGCTGGTACTTGCCCAGGTCTAAGTCTTTTCATTTTGTATTTCAAACACGCAGTCTACATCACTGTTGCAATATAAGGGGTACTAAAGAAGTATTAATTTAAAAGAAGAAAGGAGGGGTGCCTGAGTGGCTCGGTCATTTAAGCTTCCAACTTCGGCTCAGGTCATGATCTCACCGTTTATGGGTTTGGGTCCCACATTGGGCTCTGTGCTGACAGCTCAGAGCCTGGAGCCTACTTCGGATTCTGTGTCTCCCTCTCTCTTGGCCGCTCTCCTGCTCACACTCTGTCTGTCTCTGTCTCTCAAAGACAAATAAACATTAAAAAAATTTTTTTTAATGAAGAAAAATAAAAAAAGAAAGGAAAGATTTTAAAAAGATCCCGACTTCCCCTAGTTTGGAACTGAACTTAAAAAAAATTTTGTTTTAATTTTAGAGAAATAGTGCAAGTGGAGTAGAGGGGCAGAAGGTGAGAGAGAGAGAAAGAGAGGGAAAGAGAGAGAGAGAGAGAGAGAGAGAGAGAGAGAGAGAATCTTAAGCAGGCCCCACACTCAGTGCAGAACTGGATGTGAGGCTAGATCCCACGACCCTGGGATCATGACCTTAGCTGAAATTAAGAATCCAACACTCAACCGACTGAGTCACCCAGGCACCCCAGAAATGGACTTTTTAAAGCTCAAATTTAATGTTGCCTCTTGTCTAAAGCCCTTTGATCATTTCTCATTGCTCTTAGGTTAAAGTTCAAAATTTTAATTTGTCATGCGAGGCTCCACATGGCCTGGAGTTTGCCTATTTCTCCAGCACCCTTTTGCATCATTCTTCCTGGGGCTCCTTACACTCCAGCTACAGAAGTCATTTCTTTGATTCTCAAGGTCACCAAGCTTCTTCATCGGTAATCAGCTCCTTATGCCTGGAACACCCTTTGTACCCACCCCCCACCCCCACCGCCTCACTAACTGCCACTCATCCTTCAGGTCTCAGCTTAACTGTCACTGCCCAGGGAGACCTTCCCTCAGCCGCACAGCAGGCTGGCTCACTCTATGGTATACTTGCATGGTGTTCTATCTCTCCCCTTTATAACACTAATGATCATTGTAACTTGACCGTTAAGTGTGTAATCATTGAATGTTTGTTTTTCACTCCCTGCCTCCTAACTCCAGATTAGAAGGCCCATGAGAACAGGATCTGCATCTGTTCTGTTCACTACTTTATTGAAATGGCTTTACCTACATTACTTCATCTAGTTTCACAATCTTGTGAGGCAGACATTCTCATCTCCCAGTTGACAGGGGAGAAAACTGAAAACTCAGAGGGATGTGTGGTAGAGTCAATATTTGAGCACAGTTCCATCTATATTACTGAAGGGTTAAAAGAGCTAATTCATTTATTGGGGATTTGGAGTCTCAAGACCAGAACTTAGTAAGGTAATCATTCTGGGCATGTCTTCTCACCTTCTGTATAATAGAGATAATATTACTTACCTTACCTTCCTCATAATTTTCCATAGGATCAAATAAAATAATACATATGACTTGCCTGGTAGCCATAATACAGTCTACAAATGTAAGTGAAATAAGTATTTTTCATCAGACTCAAGTCTGTAACGGCTGGTGCTTATCTGGTCTGCCCACTCAGGATCAGTTTCTTCAGTAAAATTGTCAGTTTGAAGACACTGAGTCCAGATGTCCCTGTATTTTATTTAGAGAAGGTTGGTAGCCTGGGATTATGTTGACAGCTAAAAGATTGAGGATGACAGCATTCATCTTACAGAATGAGAACTATACATTTAGCTTTAAATAAAGCAATAAATAAAATGCAGTGTGTCTAGTATTTAGCCTCTATTATTGGTCACCAAGAACAGATTCAATGGTTAGGCAAGTGCAGTTAATGATTAGCACGAATGGTTGAGAGTTTAGACTTTGGAGTCATAGAGACTTGAGTTCAATTCTTTCAGCTCTATACTTACCTACAAAGAGGACTTAGCAAGTTACCTAACTCCTCCAAGCTTCATTTCTACATCTTTAAAGTGAACCTACCCTTAGACCGTTGTAAGCATTAACACAAATAATGTAAGTAAGCACCCGGGACACAGGAAGCACTCTATAAATGTGGAGAGTTGTTATTGCCATGTCAGTCTTTCTTTCCTGGCTTGCTGATCCCTGTACACCTATTTGTTCCATGTTGCTCCCATTCCAACTGGAATGATGACTTTCAGGTGTCAGAGTCTTAAATATCAATGCCAAGAACTCTGTTTCTCAATCTGCAACTGTTCCAAGTGAGGCCAACCCTGGATAAAGGGGAGAGCTTTCCTCCCATGTGTTCTGCACAATGAGTCCCACCAGTTTCTTATAAGTGTGGGGAAACTTCTTTATTTGTGCAGAGCAGCAAATTCTTCCATCCATGTCTCTGCTCAACTACTTTTGAGGGTCACACTAAGGATGAGAGGATTTTATCCTCTCAAGTGGCTTCAGACAGCTGAAGGATGTGCAGTTTGGAGCTGCAATAAAAAACGCAGTTTTAGTGTTTAGTCACTATGGCTACTATCACACAGGCTCAATAAGATGCTTTGATTCATTATTAATTTCAAAATGAAAGCCTTTCTGTAATTTTTTTTTTACCCTGAGCAATTTGATTTGATTTGATTTGATGCTACTTACTGGGTATTTTATTATTATTAGTCCCACTACAATACCCTTTGCATTGATGAAAATATTTTCCCTCTCTTATAAATACATTGTGACATAAATCTAGGTCAGTTTCATCCTAGAGCCATAAATCAACAGTGTAGTTTAAAATATTAAGTAAAATGCATGAAAAATTGAGACATAATAGAATTACTCCCATCTAAACACACACTGATTATCAACAAACTTACAAAAGGTGAAGTAAATCCAATAATAAGCAACTTGTTGACTATCAAATGATTTTTGGAATTATAAAACATTTAAGATTTCTCAAAAAATTGTTTCATAATAATATTTTAATCTAATGATCAATCTGTTTTTAATTTTAAAATAATAAAGCTTCCACATATCAAAAATAATTTTAATATATAAACTCCATATCATTTGACATGTAATTACTTTGAATAATACATTACAACTAAAATAAATGTAGCACCTACACTAATTAAACTTATTTTATTTTTTTATTTTATTTTTTAATTTTAATTTTACACCCAAATTAATTAGAGTATAGTGCAACAATGATTTCAGGATTAGATTCCTTAATGCCCCTTACCCATTTAGCCCATCCCCCCTCCCACAACCCCTCCAGTAACCCTCTGTTTGTTCTCCATATTTATGAGTCTCTTATGCTTTGTCCCCCTCCCTGTTTTTATATTATTTTTGTTTCCCTTCCCTTATGTTCATCTCTTTTGTCTTTTAAAGTCCTCATATGAGTGAAGTCATATGATTTTTGCCTTTCTCTGACTAATTTCACTTAGCATAATACCCTCCAGTTCCATCCATGTAGTTGCAAATGGCAAGATTTTATTCTTTTTGATTGCCGAGTAATACTCCATTGTGTATATATATATGTGTGTGTGTATATATATATATATGTACATATATATATACCACATATACCATGTATATGTACATATATATATACCACATCTTCTTTGTATATATATATATATATATGTATATACCACATCTTCTTTATCCATTCACCCATCAATGGACATTTGGGCTCTTTCCATACTTTGGCTATTGTGGATAGTGCTGTTATAAACATGGGGGTGCATGTGTCTCTTCGAAACAGCACACCTATATCCCATGGATAAATGCCTAGTAGTGCAATTGCTGGGTCTTAGGGTAGTTCTATTTTTAGTTTTTTGAGGAACCTCCATACTGTTTTCCAGAGTGGCTGCACCAGCTTGCATTCCCAAGCCTTTCTGTAATTTTGAAGTAGAAGTCAGGAGTTCTAGTGATAGCATTGTGTGTGTTTTCACTTAAAATGTACTTATTGAGAGCTACTATGCTGTGGTCTCTGGAGAGGAACACAAAGATTAATGACTTCTCTTTCCCTTGCAGGAACTGAAATGCTATGCAGGGGATAGAAAAGGACACAAACAATGGGAGGGAGTGAACAAGTAGGCAAGGAAGGACGCTCTGAGCGTGGCACCCTCTACTCTGGATTGGGATTCGAGTGTTTGGGGTGGTGGGTTAAGGGAGTAAAAGGAAATGAGCACTCTACTGGGCCTAGCACTTGTACTTATTAATTAAATTAGCTTGAGCAAGCCACCTACCCTCTCTGAACCAGTTTTTCACATGAAAAAAGAGGAGATTCTTACCTCAAAAGATTGCTGTAAGGATTAACCGAGATAAAGTACATGCCAAGCAGGATGCTAGGCTAATTGTAGATAACAAGTATTAGTCACTATAAATATTAGTATGATTAATACACCAAAACATAAATAGTACTAAAAAAAATCTTGTCAGCATATAGGGTCAGTGGAGGAGGCTTAACGAAAAAGATTTTAACTCTTATTTCAGCAGTATGGTGTTGACGTGGAGCACTTCTTAGATATGCAAATGTGAGATATTTGCTAAATATTTGCCACTCTTCTGACACAGATGATGACATCCTGTGGTCACTCCCCTCCCCTGGTGAGATATTATGTGGTAGTTTCATGTTCACCCCACCCAAGACGGTGGATTATCTGATGGTAACAGAGAAACAGGAAGATCAGTGGTTTTAAATATGCAGCGACTATATGTTTTACAATAAATAACTCTTCCATTTCTATCAGCTGCTTGACCAAAGGCTGAAAAAATTATGATATAAAATAAGGAACTGAAGACACAGCTTTTGGAAAAGCTGAAAGCCTCTTTGATGTTGGAAGCACACCCTGTCATGCATAGCGTGCTGGGTAAGAAGATGGCTGAAGACGACTTTACAGACAGGATAATCACTCCAGCAGACAGATGGAAGGGGGAAGGGGGTCTGGCTTTGTACCTGTAAGTGCAGCTGCACCTTCCTTGATGAAGCTGTTCTGCACTCTAGAATCTCTCATTCGGTTTGCTCAAGTAATCCAGATTTGAATAAACAGTCACTGTGTGGAAGCTAACTCAGGTCATTTATTATAAAACTCCTTGATTTATAGGAAATATGTGGTTTCTAGGAGGAGAAAATGAGACAATCTGAGATATAATGGTTATTATTCATAAGAAATGAATGGTCTTTGCTCTCTTTCTAAAAGCATTATTCTCATAAGGAAATTATAACACCCAAAGGTTTTATTGGCATTAATGTGGTTATATCTATGTTCATTATGATGATAATCATAACAGTGTTACCATTTTTGAGCTTCTAACTTAGGTCAGTGGAAGGGAGAACTCAAACCGCCTTCTAGGAGAGTTTGAGCTTGGCTTCAGGTTAAACCATATGGCCTTTGGAGAGCTGCTCATATTCAGTCTCTAGGCTGTAAGCTCCATAAAGGTAAAGGTCTTCCCTATCATCTTCAGGACTGTATTATACTCAGAGTCTAGCAGAGTGTCCATCCAGTACATGATGGGTGTTACATCAATATTTGTTGAAATATTTAACATTCATTATCACTTTTAATACAACAATCCTGACAGCTCAATAGTATTGCTCTGGTTTGTGAATAATAAAGTTGGCCTGCTTGTTTCAAATCTATCTGCAGAATTATGGATGAGATGCAGTATTGCAGGGTTGGAAGAAATTTGCTTTATGGTCACATGATCTCTGAGCTTAACATGGGAGAATCAAGGCGAATAATATTGTTTATGTAAGATGCTTTTCATGCTTTCACAGAATGCGAAGAAGTAGCTCTGTTGCCCATCTGACCAGAGAATAAGTTTGAAACCGTATTTATGGGGAAATGGAGATGTTTGGTCTGGAGAAGAGAATGCCTCGGGGACATAGTAACCATACTTTCATACCCAAGGCTGACTCAGAGCAGAAGAGACTGTCTTGAGTGTGTAGGCCCAAAGGCCAGAATGCACTGCAAACTTTAGGGAAACCAATTTTGGTTTGATATAGGGAAGAACATTGTAACTCCTTGTGCTGTTTAGAAATAGATCACCTTGGAGGTAGTGAATCCCATTGTTGGCAAATGACCACATGATCATTTGACAATGATATTGTAAAAGGGATTTAAGCATTGGCTAAGGGGAGAAAGACACTAGGCTAAATGAATATCTCCTTCTTATCTCCTAGAATATTATGATTCTATAATCATGTATTTGAAATTTGTAAAGATGATATCCAGGTAAGAATATATTTAAAAGAAAATTAGGTAATAGCTTAGGTCAGATTCCATTAGCCTATAAGGTCCCCTAAAGCAGGATATTTGTCTATGTGATACAGCATTGTGTTCCGTGCACCCAGCACCATGTCTGGCACATAGTATACCTTTAGTAACCTGTGTTAAATGAATCAGTTGGAATCCTGGGCACACTGGGGAACCTATCATGCTCTGAGCATTGACTTCACAAGAAGTTATGGAGTGTGCTAGGAATGAAAGCTGAACCAGATCACCTTTCCTGTTCCCCTTTCCTATATGGAAATGCTAGAGGGAAGCATTTCTATTTATTGGTGTGGTTTTTTTTTTTAATGTTTATTTTTTTGAGAGAGAGAGAGAGCGAGCATAAGGAGGGGAGGGACAGATAGAGACGGAGACATAGAATCTGAAGCAGGCTCCAGGTTCCGAGCTGTCAGCACAGAGCCCGACACAGGGCTCGAACCCACGAACCATGAGATCATGACCTGAGCCAAAGTTGGAGGCTTAACCAGGCGTCCTTCCACTTTGTGTTTTAAATGTTGCACTCACATAGAATCTTTTCCTTGGGAGAAGTGCTTCAATGTGTGTATTTTCTGTTGGCCTCACTAGCTCACAAGCTATTTGTGAGTAGACCATGCAGAAGCCAACTTGTAGAATGCTGGAATGAGAGGGCTAGCAGGGCTCTAAGAAATGCCCTACTCTATCTGCAGTTGAGAATGTACAGGAGTGATGTGGACATAAATTAGGCTGAAAACCATAATCCAACATGGGAAGTCACCCCTGGAGGTGACACTGGAGAAACCCCAGAGGGAGACAATGATTTAATCTGTCTAGCACCAATCAAGATCTCAATACAATACAGTTGACCCTTGGGGGTCTGGGTGGCTTAGTCAGTAAAGCGTCTGGCTCTTGATTTCAGCTCAGGTCATGATCTCACAATTTGTGGGTTCAAGGCCCACACCCAGCTGTGCCCTGACAAGCGCAGAGCCTGCTTGGAATCTCTCTCTCTCTCTCTCTCTCTCTCCTTTTCTCTTTGTCTCTTCCCTGCTCACAGCATGCACAAGTGCACGCGCGAGCGCTCTCTCTCTCTCATAATAAATAAATAAACCTAATAACAAAACAAAACAATACAGTTGGCCCTTGAACAACAACAGGTTTGAGCTGTGTGGGTTCACTTACAAGCAGTTTTTTTTCAATTAATAGAGTACTATAGTACTATAAATGTATTTTCTCTTCTTTGTGATTTTAATAACATTTTTGTTTCTCTAGTTCACTTTATTGTGAGAGTACAGTTATAATACCATAGTATAAAAAATGATTGTTATCCTATCAACAAGGCTTCTAGGCTACTAGTAATTTTTAAGTCAAAAGTTATATGCAGATTTTCAATTGTGTGGGAGGTTGGCTCTAACCCTTTCATTGTTGAAAGGTCAACTATATAGTGAACAAATAGTTTCCAGCAGCAGTGCTTAACTTGGGACCAGAAAGCCTGGATTCTCCTCTGAATCTGCTGTCACTGCCTGTGTGATCTTTACATGTTCCTTGTCCTCTCTAGATGTCATCTGGGGCTATCAAGCATTCAAACAACTATCCTATCTAGGGGATACCAGTTATAGAGGCAGGAGGGCATGGTTGTCTTAACTAGCAGCAGAAATGGAGAAAAGCAAATGACTTCAAGGGCCACTTAAAGCAGTAATTGGACATGGGGTGTGAAATCGGGGTGGGGGTGGTGAAGGACAACTTGTAGATTTCTAACCTAGGCAGCTGGGTGGATGGCAGTGATGTTTGCTGAAATAGGAACCAGCAAGCAGGAGTGGCTTTTGAGAGGAAGCTGATGAACCATACCTTGTACTCCCGGAAAAGGCCACACACTCAGAAAGATCCTGGCCCTTAGGCTCTTCCCCTACCTCCTTGTGTGAGAATAAGCCCACTGCATGAGAGCGTGGGCAGACCAGGTAGCTTCAAATGTGACAGAGTCCCCTGGTTATGCTTCCTGATGCAAGAATGTTTCAGGAGCTGGTGTAATTCAGCTTTAAAAAGATGAATATCTTTTCTTATTGCTAAGGCAGCTCCAGAAGGCAAATATGGAGATCTGGGACCCACAAACCTAAAATTACAAAGAAAAGAAGAGAACCAGGGGATACTTCAAGATTAGAAGCTGGTTTTCTGCCAGAACTTTGCTTTATTTAATACCCTCACCCACACTCTCCTTGGTTTCCAAAGACCAAATGCGAGGCTTGACTCCTACATCTTGTCATTGTCTCTAGGCCTTGGTACTGAATGAATGAAACCAGTAGAATAAAAAAAAAAAAAAATGGAGCTCCCTAAGGCCTGGCAGGGGCTAGGAGCATCCAGCAGACTGAGAGACTGAGGGAATGGCAGGATGGAGATCGATGTGTAATGAAGAGAACAGAGCAACCATGGCACTGAACTACCACTGATCTCAGCCTTGCTGCAGGTCTGGGTTCACTGAGCTGACCCCCTTAAAGCCATGATGGAGTATAGAGAATAACTGACATCTCATAGCATCTTCTGAATATTGCTGTGTGGAGAGGACCCGTTTTTATATATAGCAGAAAAGGACATGAAGGAGACAAAGGTGGGGAGAGCAAATGTGAAAATGTGAGAAATTGCATCTGTCATTTTTAAAAAAGAGTAAGTTTAGGGGCATCTGGGTGGTTCAGCCGGTTGAGCATCTGACTTTGGCCTCTGTGAGTTCAAGCCCTGTGTCGGGATCTTTGCTGACAGCTCAGAGCCTGGAGCCTGCCTTGGTTTCTGTGTGTGTGTGTCTCTCTCTCTCTCTGCCCCTCAACTGCTCTCTCTCTCTCTCTCTCTCTCTCTCTGAAAAAGAAATAAATGTTGAAAAAAAATTTTTTAAAGATTAAGTTTTGGGGCACCAGCGTGGCTCTGTCGGTTGAATGGCTGACTCTTGGTTTTGACTCAGGTCATGATCCCAGGGTCGTGAGTTCAAGCCCCGCATCAGGCTCTGTGTGGAGCATGAGCCTGCTTGGGAATTCTCTCTCTCTCTTTCTTAAACAAACAAACAAACAAACAAATAAATAAAATAATATGTTTTTGTTTCTAATTACAAAAGCAAAATTTTATGGTAGAAAATTTAAGAAATAGAGAAAAGCAAAATAAAATATTCAGCTGTAATGCTACTAACCACTCTTGCCATTTGATAAATATTTACTGAATGCTGACTGGCTGAGGCACAATTCAAGGACCACAACAACTTCAAGACTTAAGTAATGTTATTACTCCCTTTTAATCAATGAAAGCAAGAAATGAGGTTCAGAGAGGCTGAGATTTGCCTGAAGACATACAGTTGGCAAATGGTAGAGCCCAGAATTGAACCCGGCTCTGTACCCTCGTTATCTCACAATACTTTGTCTTGATCCATGGATAATACCAGAAGTGATGCCACTTTCTCAAGTAATCCCAATTTTCAGATGGGAAATCCTCCACAGCAAAAAGATACTGTACAAAGATGTTTAACAAATATGTCTTGCCTTTCCTCAGCTGCCACTAAGGTCCTGGGTCTCTCTGGGGAAGCTAAGTGTGTGTTGGGGTGAGGCCTTCACTTCATCTGGTGACTAGCACTGTGCCCAGCAGCACCCGCTCAGTGCTCACCGGCCCATAGCCTCCTTCTCACAGCTTGCCAGCATCTCCTCAGCCCTCAACCTGTACCATGATGCAGTGACAGTCACAGAGGATAACAACGCCCTCACTGAAGCAGCAGGTGTAAATGCTGAACCTTTCTCGCCAGGCTTGTTTGCAAACGCAGGCCCTGGCCAGTGTCAACATCGGGAGCCCCATCTGCAGTGTAGGGGCTGGTGGACCTGTCCCAGCAGCTGGCACTGCACCAGCGGGAGGTCCCACCCCCTCCACCACCGCTGCCCCAGCTGGCGAGAAGGAGGTGGAAGCAAAGAAAGAAGAATCGGAAGAGTGTGATGATGACATGGGCTTTGGTTTTTTCACTAACCTCTTCTGTAACCTGTCCAGTGAAAAGCTGAACTCTTAAAAAAAATGTGTCTTGTCTTTTAAGTCTTGTCACACTTCCTGCAATTTTGTAAACTCATCCATTGCAAAAGTGATGTTTTGATTCTTTGCCCTTTGTGACAACCAGAACAGAAAGAGACTCTCCTTCCATTACTTGGCTGGAGGCTTCCTTCTGCTTCTGCCCAAAGCAGGCTGTGGTTAGCACTCACTGTTTAACCTCTTCCTCCTGCAAGTCCTTTTTTGAAGTAGAGCCTTTTTCTTTTCTTTTCTTTTTCTTTTCTTTTCTTTTTTCTTTTCTTTCTTTTTTTTTTTTTTTTTTTGAGAACACTTTGACACCATGGACATTCTGTAATCCTAAATTATCAAGCCAATCACTTAAAAAGAAAATGAACAAATGTGTGTGACGACCCTACCCCATTTTTAGGCTTCATCATCTCCCACCACATCTCTGACTCCAGCTCTAGCCTTGAATCGCTGATGAGACTCAGTTCATCCTGTCATTAGGATCAGTTTCTACTGCACAGAGTACTTGATGATTTTTTAAAAGTTGAAAGTTTAATGCTTTATTCTTCATAGAAATGAATTAAGTGTGAATGTCAAAATAGCACTAGCATCAAAATGACCTTAACAAAATGTCATATACCCAGTACCCAATTCTGACTACCCAGCTTTGCCCCTAGCCAGTCACTTGCTGTCAGCTTTAGACACTTCCTGTGCATCCCCCACTATTAACTGGCCCTGCCTCTTCCAGAGGACTCTCTAGTGGTTCTTAATCTAGGGTTGTCATTCAGATTGAGAGCTTTGGAACCAAACTGCCTCAGTTCAGATTCCTCTATTACCACTCTCTGTGTGACCTTGGAAAGTTATTTAACTTCCCTGTGATTCACTTTCCTTGTTTGTTAAGTGGGGAAAATGATACCTATTTTATAAGGTTGTTGTGACATCAAATACTTGAAATGCTAATGCTTGCAAAGGTCTTCTAACATGGGTTGGCATATTGTAAGCATGTAGTTAATGTTACTTATTAAGACAAGTGGAGTTGTCTGTCCATCGTGTCACCCCAAGGGCCAGTAGTCAAGATCTATTTCTTAAAAATAATTTAAAATTTTAGTGATTTTCCTGTAGTATTTATTGGCATTGCTGAGTAATTTTTAAAAAATTGCACACGCATAGTAGTTTGCCTACAATTATATATTCAATAGACTTTTATGGGCTTGCCTAGAAACCTTAATAATCACTTACAACACTGTGCAAACACATATACATACATATATATATACACACACACACATCTACCTATCTGTTTACATGTATTCACATATTTTTTTTGCAGTGGATTTTTGGGCAACACTTTTTATGTAATATATCTGGTTTATTTTATAAATTTATTTTTCCTGTTATTGATTTTTCGTTTCCAAAGGTTGGCTGGTAAAGCACTGTCAAGACTCAGTGTGGTCCTGAATAGCATGCCCAAGATTTTGTATTTTATTCCCTATATGATGAGGAGTCGCCCATGACTTCAGAGGAAGACAGTGTCACAGTCTAACATGATTTAGGGAGTAGAGTAAAGGCTGGTCTGATTAGATCTTGGAGTCAAGGAGGTCAGTTAAGAAGCTGTTGGAACAACCCAGATTGAGAGTGTCAAGGTGCCAGATGAGAGGAGATACATGTGAGAATACTTTGGGGTAGTATTAACAGGACTCAAGAATGACGTGGTGAGAGGGGGCCCCTGGGTGGCTCAGTCAGTTGAGTGTCTCACTTCAGCTCAGGTCATGATCTCACGGCTTGTGAGTTCAAGCCCCACGTCGGGCTCTGTGCTGACAGCTGGAGCCTGGAGCCTGCTTCCGATACTGTCTCCCTCTCTCTCTGCCCCTAACCCACTCGCATTCTGTCTCTGTCTCAAAAATAAACATTAAAAAATACAAAATAAAAAGAATGAAGTGGTGAGAAAAATGGAGGACATAGTTCTAAGGAGTTATATTTTGGGTGAATGGGAGAATGGTGAAACCATTAAGACAGGCTTCTCTATTGCTTTCTAATACAGAAGGGATGCAAAAATTTCCAGGAGATGGAGATAAACTGTGAAAAGTCAGGATACAGGATACAACACAAGCCTCTTCCTCAACTCAATAAACAAACAAACGAACAAACAAATAAGTCTATGCGCACCCAGTAATTTTGACATTTGAATATAAAACTAAACAAAAATGGAAGGACAGAAGAAGAAGGAGAGGAGAAGGAGGAGGAGGAGGAGGAAAGAGAGAAGAATAAGGTGAAGAAGAAGAAAAAGGGGAGGGGGGGGCGCCTGGGTGGCGCAGTCGGTTAAGCGTCCGACTTCAGCCAGGTCATGATCTCGCGGTCCGGGAGTTCGAGCCCCGCGTCGGGCTCTGGGCTGACAGCTCAGAGCCTGGAGTCTGTTTCGGATTCTGTGTCTCCCTCTCTCTCTGCCCCTCCCCCGTTCATGCTCTGTCTCTCTCTGTCCCAAAAATAAATAAACGTTGAAAAAAAAAAATTTAAAAAAAAAAAAAAAAAAAAAGAAAAAGGGGAGGGGGGAAAGGAAGGAGAGAAGGAGGAGAAAAGGAAGAACATTATAGGGTTGGTAATGGTTTTCACTGATGATCCATTTGATAGTGATAATCAAGCATATTAAATGTTATATTTCAAGGAGTGTTGGGAAGATGCTAAGTTTGTAACAACACACTCCTTCATCTCTGCAGATGTGGAAGATTCCCTCTCCCAATAGAAGAGCCAGAAACTTGTTTGGAAAGACCCAAACGAGGCCACAAGCACCCCAGCTACATCCTTTCCAAGATGCTAATGCTTTCTACTTTCATCCAAGACTCCCAAGCCTGTGTGTTCAGCGAGCAAAGAACGAGATGGAGGGGCTGCCCTGGTCTGAGACTACATGGGCAGCCAACCATGCAGAAGGGAGCGGCTGAGGCCTCCAGCCCAGAAATGGTGTGCTCTACACAAGACTACATTCTCTTCCCACCTCCTTCCCAAATACTCCCCTGGCATAGGGAGTTTCTGACAACGAGAATGAAGTTTTCTTATGTTGTGTCTATGAGTTTTGTCACCATATTTTCTAAGTCAGAACTCTAGATGTATTACAAATACAGTCATACTAATGGCAACTAAAGGACAGGAGTATTTTTTTAAGATTTTATTTTTTAAGTAATCTCTACACCCAACATGGGGTTCGAATTCACAATCCTGAGATCAAGAGTTGGATGCTTTTCACAGTGAGCCAGTCAGCTGCCCCAAAGACAGGGTATTTTAAAGACATTGAAAAATCTAGTGTATGTGGTTGAAACACATCAACTGAAAGACTGGTTCTACAAATATTTATTTGATACCTATTAGGTTCCAGACATGGTTCTAGGTGCTGGCGATAGAATGGTGAACAAAATACACAACATGTTATATAATGGGAAGGGGGAAGCCACTGGGCAGTATGTTGGGATTTAGGATCTGGTTCATTAAGTTAAAGATATGATCCAAAAAGAACATGACTGGGTATGTAATTATACTGCAGATCTTTAACTTCTATTTGAATCCCAAAAAATTCAAATTGATTTTAACTTTTAACTCTGCCTGACTAATCAGTGATATAGTCTCTGTAACCCCTAGTGGGAAATCATGTCTCCCTTCTCTGACTCCCCTGCACTTCCTTTGGCGGTCTGAAAAGTACTGGATCGTTCTCTCCTATGTTTTAATTGTTTACATATATGTCTTGTCACCCTTTGTAGACTTCCTTCAAAGCAGATTGCTTTTGCTTATCTCTCCAGGTCCCTTGCCTGACACTGCCCTTAATTTCCTCCCCTCTCCTCCCCCATTTACCACACATTGATGTTCCTTCCATGAAGAACTTTTTGCTAGTCTCTCTGTGTGCCAAGTTCTTTCTAGACCCTTCCTTCTGATGGAACACCCTTTCCTTTCTTTGCTTTGCAGAACTATAACTCCTTTTGGAAGAATCAGCTCACAAGTTACTTCCTCAGGTACGCCATTCTTGACTTCTCTGGGTCATGCCCTCTGGCCCTTGGAGGGTTCTAAGCATATCTCTGTTAGCTCACTTATCATCCTGTTTTATTTTTCACTGTTTGTTTACAGGTCTATAAGTCCTGGGGCAAAGTCCTCATTTCATTCATCTAGATCTCTGGGGCCTTGCACCTTTGCCTGAAAGAGGCCTTCAGTGAAAGTTGCTGAATAACTTACCTTCTGAATTGACAGGGAGACAGCTACCTGACTCTAAGGCCCTCCTTTATACCTACCTCTCCCACATTCATTTGTCCTTGCTAGACATTTCCTCCAGAGCTAGCTGGAAGGCACTGAGACTTATATCAGAACACAAATGTTATGTAGTAGATAGAGCACTGGATAAAGAACCTAGAGACCTATATTCTAGTTCCAACTCACTCTGCAATTAGTCCTGTGACCTTTGCAAATCATATCAACTCCCTAGGTCTAGGTTTTTTCATTCATAAAGTAGAAGTTGAACTCAATCCAGAATTGTACCTAAAATTTTTTTCCCTCCAGTGATAATTTCAGTCAAATGGTAGTGGCCTTCCAGAGAACTTTGTTGAAAATTGTGAAGTTCAGGTGGAAAAAAAAAAAAAGACACTCAGCTGGAAAGAAAATGGTGACTGTTTGGACCATTTAGCACAGAAGTGAGAAGTTCCTATTTGCTACAAGTGAACTGAAGAGGTCTTTGAATTCCTTTTAGCTCAAACACTCCACATGTCACGATCCATGTAAAATTATGTATAAAGTCAGTTCAATTTTGCTCAGACACTTGTCAAGGATCTACTGCATGCTATGTACTGTGTACTGCAAGATAAAAAGAAGAATAAATAATGCATGGTCCTTGTCTGTAAGGGATTCTGGGTGATAAGTAGAGGTAGGTAATAAGTATTATCTTCATTAAGCAAATAAGAACTGAGAGTCCACCAATGAGTGGAGGAGTTGGGTCTCAGACTAATATGATTCTAAGTGCTTTACACTTTTTCACTATACCTTCTATCCTTCATTTAAAAGAGAAAAGGAAAGGAGATACTGAACTAAAAGCTTGAGTATTTCCCATGCCTGGTACATCATAGCAGAGGTCTGAGATAGAATGGACAGTGTTAGCAACCTGGGGGAAGAAGTAGAAAAGGCAACAGAAAAATCCAGAAAACAAATTTCATCTGGTGCATGAGGGTTGGTCTTGGCTGCTGCACAGGAAGACTTCATCGGGTCATATTTGCTGTAAGCATGTTTCCTCATGTCATATGTGCCTGGATTCTAAGATTTTCTGTCCCCTTAATAGTGATGGGGTTGGGGAGACACAATTACCTTTCTGGGAGGAAACAGTGCAGGATAACTACTCAAATCAAATCCCACTGATAACATATCAGGCCACAGCCTTGTGCCATGACGGTGTCCACTAAACACCACCTGAGAACATGGCCCTGTGTACTTAAGAGGTTTTGAGGAGAACTTTTATATCCATTTGGTTTGAAAATGCCACTATTTTCCAAGTACTAAATCTTTCTAAGTAGTGAGATTTTTCTAAGTGATGGCAGATGGCTGTTTTCTAGGCCATGTGGATGCATCTTGATGGAGGGGGAAAGGGGGGGCCATAAATCCAGAGTGTGTTCTCTTTGAGACTTATCCACATGTTCAGATTCTTAATAGTGACCAGGCCCTGAGAAATTTGTTCATGTTGCTACACTCACATAAGACAGGCAGCCATGAAGAAAAGGAAGTTGCTGATTTATAATGAATTTTCACATGGTAGGCAATGCACACAGCACTAGCATCAAATGCTCCAGTAAAGTTAGCTAGTAAGGGTACCCCCTTCACAGTACTGAAAGACCTGAGAAACCAGCCAATATTCCGAAAGTCACTAAGGGAGAACCCGAAGTTATAAAACAGAAGATTCAATGAACTGAGCATAATATTTATTTTTGGCTGCAGTAACCTTAAAGCTAGACGGGAGCTAGACGGGACCAATGTCATGTTAGCCAACTCTTTCATTTCACAAAAGGGGAAACTAAGGCCCAGAAATGGGAACTGACTTGCCCAAGCCCACATCATTTATTCACTTTTCTTTTCATCCTACAAACATGTACAGAGTGCCAACCAAAAGTAGAGTTTCATTCTAAGCACAGTGGAGCCTTTCATAAGCTTAAAAGTCTAGTTTAGGAGGTGGATATGAATAGAACCAGTCTCATACAGTGTGATTAGTGCTCTTAGACAGGGGCTGGCAAAGATTTTCTGTTAAAGGCTAAACAGTAAATATTTTTAAGCTGTGCAGGCCATATAATCTCTGTTGCAACTACCAAACCCCATTGTTACAGCACAAAAGCAACTATAAACAAGATGTAAATGATAAAAGTGTCTGCGTTCCAGTAAAATTTTATTGCCACTGAAATTTAAATTTAATATTAGATTCACATGGCATGAAATATTACTCTTCTCTTGATTTTTTTCAACCATTTAAAGATGTAAAAATTATTCTTAACTCATGAGCCTACAAAAATGGCAGCAGGCTGGAGTTAGCCTGTGAGCCGTGGTTTGCTGACCCTTATCTTAGATGAACAGAAGTTCCAAATGATTTTTTCACCATCCCTGAAAGTATGATCTAGTTGGTGATCAGATTCTTTCTACATGACTAAAACGGGGGAAAAAAGAGTAGATACTTGTCAGTGTCACTTGAAAAGGCAGGGTCATAGAGGTGGGTGCTAGTCACAAAGAACAGTAAAAGGATGAGAAGAGTTCATCCCCATCCTGCCTCTGTTCCCAATTAAAGTCTGAATGCCTTCATAATCTTTTTTTTTTCCCTTGCCATTTGCAACTACATGGATGGAACTGGAGGGTATTATGCTAAGTGAAATTAGTCAGAGAAAGACAAAAATCATATGAATGCCTTCATAATCTTGAGACAACTTTAATTCATTCACCTTTCACATTACAGAGACTCTTAGTTTTGGGTGGTTTAAAGATGTAGATACCTCTGCAGAAGAGCTGGCCTTTTCTAGGGTTTCCACGTAACCATGTTTAGAGGGCATCAAATGGCTATATGAAACTCAGTCCTTGCAGGGGTCAGGTGATGTTTCAACAGCATTAGGGTGCCCTGCGTGTAGCCTTGTGGGAAGATTGACAACCTGCCCCTAACAGATGTAAGCACACGGGCAGCATCTTCTCAATCTTTGAATGCCTTGCCCTTCAGAGCAGAGTTTGGCATTTCAGAATTACTAGGTTTTGTCATGGCAGTTTCCCTGATGAAAAGGGAAAGTGCGCTTTCCCTTTTTGGGAGAATTTTCTGGGTCTCAGTTTCCTCGCCTGTAAAAAAAAATCATAATAATATCACCTACATCAAAGGTTTTTATGAGATCACGTATGTGATAACACCCTGTAAACGGACTAACACTACATGAACCACCACTTGTTTCCATCCCTACCATCTCCATACTCAGTAAGTCCACTTTATTTTTGGGGGCCTCACTTTCTTTATTTCAAAAACCAGAAGGGTGAATTCAATGCTTCTGAGTTTCCTTCCAATTCTACCACTCTGGCCCTGTGCCTTATTAGGAAAGGAGTTTTTCATTATTAGGTGAGCGGTCTTACATTTATGATTGAGGGTAAAGGGCAGGAACAAAGAAGTCAGATATGGAAAAACAACAAAAAAGAGAAAATTAGAAGGGAGCCTTGGCCCCATACAGGGAGTAATACTAAGTGTCCTCCTCATTTGGTGGCCAGGATAGAATGTCTGTTTCCTTAAAAAGCAAAAGGTCATGTTCACTGGCATAGTCTTGCTTTGCTCTACATGTGGAATGCTGAGTTTGGGAATCTCATCAATCTTTCTTTTCCTTACTTATCAGAGTCAATCAATACTTGGAAATGTTAATGAGATTGTCTATCCAGCAATTTTTTAACAAGGGGCTCACTGCCCAATTAATTTAATGTGGAATATACACATTGCTATGTCATGCCTTTTTTTTTTTTTTTTTTTCCTGCTGGGAGTGATGGCTTCCACAAAGCAGACTATGTCCCATAACACCAGGGTCCTGCACAGATTTTTCCCTTCTTTGTCTCATTTTCCACTTTCACAAAGGAGTATGTAAGTCCATTGACCAGTAGATGAAAGGGTGTCTTTCCCTCTGAGGAAAGTGACCTTGTTTTTAATAAGCCAGTGTGGGATGGGAGTGGGCATAGGGCTGGGCTGGCAAATGAGGGGCAGGTGAGGCAAGTGGGGAGATTACAGAAACCTGTTTCTCTCCCTCCTCCACACTCCCGGCTTGAGGTGTTTAAGGAGGGGCAATGAAGATCCAAACCCATGACCTATCCTGTGGCTCTAAAGGTTGTCTTCTACATAGGCAGATGGATTTTGGTAGGGCTTTCTGCTCTACTAGACATCTGTGGTGTCCATGAAATGATTCTAGGCCTTTAACAACAGGCAAATTGGAAGCCCTATGAATTCTTTTGTGACCTATATATCATAGGCCCACAGAGATAAAATAACTTACAAAAGAATATATGGTAGATCAGAGTTTCCCACAACTATATAAGAACCTAAGAAACACTTTTCAAGATACTTGGATATTCAACACATGTTATCAAAAACCAGAAATATCCCAACTAAGTATCTTTTGCTAACCTTAATTATCTCTGATTTAACAATTTATCGTCCTATGCATATACCCCAAGATTCCCCATCCCTGTGCTTTTATTCAAACTATTTTCTCTACTTTAAAGATCATTCCCTTAGCAATGAGCACAACTGGTCCAAATCCTATGTGGTTCAAGTCCCATTTCAAGTACTGATTTCTTTATAAAGAGTTCTCTTTTTCATTTGGTTCTTGTTATAGTTATTTTTTTATGACTTTATGTTTTGCCCCTCCCCCCATTAGGGTATCCATTCCTTAAGGCCTCAAAGGCCTTCATATTTCCTCATGTTAAAGATGATTCCTGGTTCAGGTCTGTTAACAAAGAAGTCATTAAAAGAAAAAAAAAAAAACTGTTGATCATTTGTTTAACCAGAACACAATATCCAATATCTACACATCTACAAATGGAATGCTTACACTATTTAGAAGTCTGACCACGATAAAATTGTTAACAAAGAATTCAATTCAAAATAAACAACAAACTTCTAGAAGATTTCCTGAGTTCAACACATTCCAACTAAGTTTTGCACCTTCTGCATATTTATCCAAACAGCTGAATAATAAGCCTGAGGCATGGCAAGGTCTTCAGTCATCAAGAAAGATCCAATTATATTCAGAGTGTTCCAAAGGAGGAGCACAGACTAATATTTTGAAAAGGCTTTCAACAAGACTGATTGAACTAAAATGTTTTCCTGAATAAATATTACTTATAGAAAAAAATGCATGCCCCATCTCCATCCTGGTTTATGAACTCTTTGCCGTAATTCCTTATCTCCCCAAATCATTAAGAAGGAGGGAGACGTGAAATGTGCTACAGACTGAATGTTTGTATATTCCTCAAATTGATATACTGAAATCCTAATCCCCAATGTGATAGTATTAGGAAGCAGGGCATAATTTGGGAAATGATTAGGTAATGAGGGCAGAGCCCTCATGAATGGGATTAGTGCCCTTATAAGAAAAGGCCAAGAACCAGTTAGCCCTTTTACTGCCATCTGAAAACCAGGAAGTTGGTTCTCACCACACACCAGATCTGCCAGAGCCTTGGTTTTGGACTTCTCAACCTCCAAAACTATGAGAAATGAATTTCTGTTAGCAGCCTGATTGGACTAAGAATGTTTTGTACCTGCTATGACCGTGATGCTTTATAGACACAATCTCAATCTAATCAGCAACCCTATAAGGCAGGTATTATACACAGTTTTCTTACAATGACAAAACGAGGCTGAGAAGGGGTTAAGTATCTCCTCCAAGGTCACAAGAGCTAAAAGTAGACCTACATCCAAACCTAGGTCCAATTGGTTTCAAAGTTTATGCTTATGCACTGTACAATGCTGCCTTCTGGTAGTATTTTCATAGCAATACAAATAGATAAGAAAAATTAGTTCACATAAAAAAAAATTTTTAATGGAAACTCAGTGTGGTGTCATAAAACAAAACATTGGGCCAGGTGATAGAACACTGTATGACTTCAGCCAAGCCACTCCATCTCAAAATCATAAAAGCAGACTGTAAATGCCTCAAAATGCATCTTGAAAATCACTTACCGCTTCTCAGTCTTCTCCCTTTGCAGAAGAGGAATTTGAGGCCTAGTCACAAACTTGCCTACAGTCACACAAGAGTACAATTTAGGTTTATCAAAGCCATCTAGGAGTCCTTCCACACTGTGTTTTGTCTCTCCTCCCTAGGCCTTGGTTTCCTCATTTTTAAAGCAAACCTTCAAGACTGTGTTCTCTTAGTTTAGGGTGTTATAGACTGACTGGGTGGCTTAAACAACAAACATTTATTTCTCACTGTCCTGGAGACTAGAAGTCCAAGATCAAGGCCCGATCTAGTGTCCGGTGAGGGAACTCTTCCTGTTTGCAAATGACTGTTTTCTTCTTGTATCCTCACACAGCTGAAAGAGAGAGAGAGAGATCATCTCTCTTTTTACTTTGCTTCTTGTTTTTTTTTTCTTTTTTTAATTTGAATATAGTTGACACATAATGTTACATTAGTTTCAGGTATACAACATAGTGATTTAACAAGTTTATACATTATGCTATGCTCACTGCAAGTGTAGCTACCATCTGTCACCATACAAAGGAATTATAATACCATTGACTGTACCTTTTATTGCCATGAGTTGCTCATTCCATAACTGGAAGCCTGTATCTCCCACTCCTTTTCATCCATTTTGTTCATTCCCCCACCCTGCTCCCCTCTGATGACCATCAGTTTGTTCTTGTGTTTCTTCTTGTAAGGGTACTAATCTCATTCACAAGGGCTCCATGCTCAAGACTTAATTGACTCCCAGTTACTGCCCCACCTCACAAAGATCAAGGATTTCACATATGAATTTTACAGGGACACAAACATTCAGTCCATAACATGTGGGTCTACTTAGACTGTGCTATACAAATGTAGAGGATTTTATTATGATTTCATAGTGCATACCTATAAAGCAAGAAGTCTCAAAGGTACTATGAAAGACCAGACAGCCTCTGGCCTATGGGTGGGTGGGGCAGAGAAAGAAGAGAGAGAAGAGGAGGGAAAAAGGGGTCCTAGAGAGAAACCTGTCCTTAGGGCTGCCTTAGATCCCAATAATATGCATGAGTGAGTTTCTGTTGTTTATAACAAAAAAAAAAAAAACAAAAAACAAAAAAACAACTAACTAGAAAATAGAGAAAAATCTTTATCTAAATTAACTCTTTCCAGAGCATCAAAAGATACTCTGGTATAGTGTATACAGGTAGAAACACCCAAATGCTAGCATTCTGAAAAAAGTTACATAATTCACCAAAAAAAGAGCATTTAATCCTGGGCCTCTCCTCAGACCTTCAATCTCACTCTTCCATCAAAATAACTATTATTAATGTAACAAGGCAAAAATGGCCAGCATATGAGGTTTGGCTCAGTAAAGCAATGATGCAACAGCCTTCCTTCTTCCTTACTGCATTTGGCTCATGTGTGTTTCCCGCAGGTACATTTTTTGGCCTAGATCATCAGGGGAGTGTTTTGCTTAGCAACTGATAGGATTTCATTGAAATACCTCTCCACTTAGAGGGAAAAGACTTGCCTATGTCACCTTAGAAGTTAATATATTAGCAGCTAGAAGGGTATGAACAATGTTTCCCAAAATATTTTCCTTGGGACCCTATCCCTGTGAGATGCCATGTGACAAAAGTTTCCAAGATCAAGTAAGTTTGAGAAATGCTGACTTCTGTTATCACTTCTTAAAGAGTCATTAATGTACATGAATGTGTTAAAAGTCTTCTTTGCGGCTCTTCCTCTATACCAGATTTCTCAATTCAAAGTGCCTCAGGGCTTGGCTTTGGGCCTTAGAATCCCTACATTCTCCCTAGGTGATCTCTCCAGTTCCATGACTTTAAATACCATCTCTATGCCAGTGATTTCCCAATTTATATCACAAACGTTTCTCCTAAGCTCCAGACTCAAAGATATGTAAGATATGTCTACTTGATAGCGCTTCTTATATGTGTAATTGGTATCTTGAACTTAATGTGGATAAAACAATCTCTTGATTTCCTTCACCCCTGTAAGCCTTTGCTTCCCTAGTCTCTCCCTGCTCTGTCAATAATACCACCATGTAGTTAACTGCCCAAGCCCCAAAACTAGAAGTCATCACTGTCTTCTCTCTGGTCTCCAATTTCCCACATTAACCCATCAGGAAGTGCTGTCTTCTCCACTCCTGAAAAACATGCTGAAGCCATCCACATCTATCTGCTCTGCCAACCCCATCATCGTCTCCCAGGTGAACTACTGTGAGAGGCTCCTAATTGGTCTCCACTTGTAATCTTGGCCTTTAAATTCCATTCGCTATGCAACAGCCAAGGAGATTTCTTTTTCAAATTGTACTATGACAGTGTGCTAAGGCTTAAGACCCTTCATCTTGCTTTCCATAGCACCAATGATCAAATCTTCCTTCTTACCATGGCCTGTAAGATCATACCTTCTCACATGCATACAGTTTCCCATACAGTTTCTCAGTTCCAGCCACAGAGGCTCTTTTTCTTCCTCCAATATGCCGAACTTTCTCTTGCCTTGAGTCTTGTGGACTCATTGTTCCCTCTGCCTGCTGGGTTTCCCCACTTCCAGCTCTTCCCTATAATATCACCCCCTAATGTCTTCAGAGTCCTTACCATTATTTGAAAATCTTATTTGCTTGCCTGTTCATTCACTTTTCTTGGTGAACCCTACCTAGAAGGTGAATTCTATGAAGGCAGGGCCAGGATTTTATACGTTCTGCTCATTCTTCATTAGTATTTTCTCAGTGCCTGGATCAGTGCCTGGCACATAATAGGTGCTCATGAAGAATTGGCTGACTGTGACATGTAGAAAAATGAACCTGGACCACTTTCTTACACCAAACACAAAAATAACCTCAAAATGGATGAAAGACCTCAATGTAAGACAGGAAGCCATCAAAATCCTTGAGGAGAAAGCAGGCAAAAACCTCTCTGACCTTGGCCGCAGCAACTTCTTACTCAACATGTCTCCAGAGGCAAGAGAAACAAAAACAAAAATGAATACTGGGACCTCATCAAAATAAAAAGCTTCCGCACAGAAAAAAAAAAAAAAAACCCAAAAAACAAAAACAAAAACGAAAACAAAAAACAATCCACAAAACTAAAAGGCAACCGACAGAATGGGAGAAGATATTTGCAAACGACATATCAGATAAAGGGTTAGTATCCAAAATCTATAAAGAAATTATCAAACTCAACACCCAAAAAACAAATAAACTAGTGAAGAAATGGGCACAAGACATGAATAGACACTTCTCCAAAGAAGATATCCACTCTGGATATCTGGATATCCAGCCACTCTGGAAAACAGTATGGAGGTTCCTCAAAAAATTAAAAATAGAACTACCCTATGACCCAGCAATTGCACTACTAGGTATTTATCCAACGGATACAGGTATTCTATTTCGAAGGGGCACATGTACCCCCATGTTCATAGCAGCACTATCAACAATAACCAAAGTATGGAAAGAGCCCAAATGTCCATTGATGGATGAATGGATAAAAAAGATGTGGTATATCTATACAATGGAGTATTACTCAGCAATCAAAAAGAATGAAATCTTGCCATTTGCAACTACGTGGATGGAACTAGAGGGTATTATGCTAAGTGAAATTAGTCAGTCAGAGAAAGACAAATATCATGTGACTTCACTTATATGAGGACTTTAAGATATAAAACAGATGAACATAAGGGAAGGGAAGCAAAAATAATATAAAAACAGGGAGGGGGGCAAAAACATAAAAGACTTAAATATGGAGAACAAACAGAGGATACTAGAGGAATTGTGGGAGGCAGGGTGGGTTAAATGGGTAAGGGGCATTAAGGAATCTACTCCTGAAATCATTGTTGCACTATATGCTAACTAACTTGAATGTAAATTTAAAAAATAAAAAAAGACACACACACACACAAAAAGAATTGGCTGACTGCATGAAATGATTTGAGAAATTATGTATTGGAGAAAACTGAAACTTAGTTTAACCCAACATTCTTCAAATTTATTTGAGCTCAGAATGCTATCTGCTATTGTCAAGAATATTCATTATCCCAGGAACTATTTCCTAGAATGTACTTTTTTTAAAATGCTGATTTAATATCAATATTGAGAAGAGTTAATGTTTGAGACCCTGTGAATCTTCAACATTAAAACTTGAAAATCTCTTGTAAGCAGGCATTTTGGCAGGTCTTTGGGAGTCCAGGATATTTCATTAGGAGAATGATAGTTTAAAATTTTTTTTATACATTTATTTATTTTTGAGAGACAGAGAGAGATAGAGCACAAGTGGGGGAGGGGCAGAGAGAGAAGGAGACACAGAATCCGAAGCAGGCTCCAGGCTCTGAGCTGTCAGCACTGAGCCTGATGCAGGGCTCGAACCCACAAACTGCGAGATCATGACCTGAGCTGAAGTCGGACGCTCAACCGACTGAGCCACCCAGGCGCCCCAGGAGAATGATAGTTTTAAAAGTAAGTTACTGGGTATTTTTTTCTTTGAGATACGGGTTAAGAAAACCAAGCAAGCAGCTCAAGATTATAGGGTTCAGGGATAGATGAAGTGTTGAAGGTAGGAGAGAAGGAGTCCAGACAGGATACAGCAAAATAAGGGATGTGGTTGACTAAGGGGTAAATGAGATTGAGGCCCAGTAAAACTTTCCTACTTCTAATAGAATTTTTAGAAACAGAAACCTGCAGTTGGAAACTTGGCTATTTTTATATGGTGTATGTTTTATGTAATTATTTGTTTTCTGCTTCCCTCATGTTTAGTAAAGCTGTTCTTGAAAATACCAGCCTGTCTTAGTTATGCCAAGGGAAAACATTTTTGTCCACATTGAAAATTTTAAAGGGGAACCACACAGCTTTGGGTGAGGCATGACCAGGTGATGTGGTGACATAGAGAATCTGGAAAACAGAAACCCAAAGTAAAGATGAAAGTCAAGCACAGAGTCAGGGGAAGTAGTGTGGCCCTTTCTAACCTAGAAACACTCTTTGAAGAGTCTGATTTGGTTCAGCTCTCATTTGTTTAAACTTTGGAGGATATGTGCTGAGTCTTAATTAAACAAGGCTAATTTTTTTTACAAAGCCACACACATGCAATATTAAGCTATAGAAGAAATTGTATAGTTGCATAAAAAGCCTTAGATGGAATTAGATGAGGAGAACTTGAGAAGTCTTCAGTGATTTGAGATGTATGCAAAGAATATATGAGAAGTTCTGTGCATATAGCAGAGTGCTCTGAGTTTGGACTTCAGTATTTCTCAGTCTCACTAAGATTGAGAGCTGGATTTTGTCTTTGGGGCAGGCTCTTGGAGAGTTCAATGGGGGGACATTTTTTAGTCATAAAGATGAATGAAACCCAGGGGAATAACCTATATATAAAGGCTTAAGATTGGAGGAGTTGGGTACTGTGCTGAGTAAGATAAATTGCTGGCTCTATAGCAGAGAGATTGCAATCCTGAAGGGATACTTACAGTATTTGTGGTTGTTCTTTATTAGGTAGGACCTGGTCTTAGGGACTGTATTAGTTAGGGTTCTCCAGAGAAACAGAACAAATAATGTTCATGTTGGGGGGGGGGGGTAGGGGGAGGAGGGATGTACATTCTGTAGAGCCAGTGTCCCAGTTTGAGTCTCACACTGGAAGCTGCTGTAGAACTAGGAAGAGCTGATGTCCCAGTTTGCAGGTTGTCAGGTAGGAGAATTCTTTCTTATTTAGGGAAGGGTTAGCCTTGTGTTCTAGTCAGACTCTCAATGATTGGGTGAGGCCCACTCACATTATGGGGAGCAATACGCTTTATCTACTGATTTAAATGTTTATATCATCCAAAAATACCCCCACAGAAACACTCAGAATGTTTAATCAAATATATGAGTACCCTGCGGCCCAGTCAAGTTGACACATAAAATTAACCATCACAGGGAGTAAGAGTGCACAATCAGATTTCCATCCAGTATGGTGAACTGGCCACAGAAATATGGTAGCAGTTTGGACAGAAGGATAGAGAGAATCAGACTCTGTACCAGGCATAGTCAATAGCTTCTAAGACAATGACACTTAAGATGTAGCTTAAGTTTTTATTTTCTATGCTGTATTTCCCATGTGTTATCTTTAAACCTTAGTGTTATGGGATGAATTGTGTCCTAAAACAGATATGTAGGAGTCCTAACGTCTAGTACCTCAGTGTGTCACCTTATTTGGAGATAGGATCTTTATAGAGGCAACCAAGTTACAATGGTAACATCGTTACATCGTTAGGATGAGCCCAAATCCAACATGATTGGTGTCCTTATAAGAGGGGCAATTTGGACACAGAGACATGCATAAAAAGAAGACAATGCTAAGAGACACAGGAAGAACACAGCCATCTAGAAGTCAAGGATCTGCAACAGATCCTCCTCTCACTGCTCTCAGAAGGAATAACCCTGTCAACACCTTGATTTCAGATTTTTAGTTTCCAGAACTTTGAGACAATAAACTCTTGGTGGTTAAGCCACTCAGGTTGTGGTCCTTTGTTATGCCAGCCCTAGGAAACCAACACACTTAAAAAAGTCTACTGCAGATAGTATCTTGTGTTAACAATACTTGGAAGAATGGAGACAGGAGTTGATGTACATGTAAAGAATAAAGCTCCAGGGATGGGGCAGAAGCATGGAGAAGTTATGAGATGGCACAGGCAATTAGGGAAGAAGCCTGGAGTGGTGAGCAGTGAGCAGAGTCTCAAATGAGGTGTTTAGGATGATATACTTTGCATATGAAATAATATGGTAAGTAAGGGTAGCCATCGTTATAACTGTTCACAATAGCATCACCAAAAAAAATCTACTGACTATCTACTGGAAAAACTACTAATATGACTAGTTCATACTGATCATTCCTGTGTTTGATCAGCTGAGAAGCTTTAATGGAGTTTATATTAACTTTAAAATGTTAAAAGTTAAAAGGTTTGAATTAGCATTGACAGTGTTGAAAAGTAAAGGGTATATATTAACTGTGACAACGTTAAAAATTAAAGGGATAATCTTTGATGACATCTGCAACGACTGAGGCACAGACATCTTGAGAGAGGACATATGGGAGCTGCAGTGACGACAGCATCATGCACTGCAAATGTGTCTCCTTGTCTGAACTACCAGACAACCATTCGGCACATTGTTTCCTGCAGTATACCTTCCACTGAAATGTTGCCTTGATATAGATCAGGAGCACCGTAAGTCAAATTAGTGGAAAAAGGAAGGATGAATGAAGGAAGTTAGGGAAGGCAGGAAGGCAGGAAGGCAGGAAGGCAGGAAGGCAGGAAGGGAGGAAGGGAGGAAGGAAGAGAGGAGGTGAGAAATATAGGACTTTTTCCTACCCCACAGCCTAGTTCCTACCCATTTGAAACAATCAGATTTGGTTTCAGATAATGCTAGGTATTTGTCTAAAGCATATCTTTGAGATATTTGACAAACGTTGTGATTAAGTTTTAATGTGGGATAAAAAATGTAATTTAATAGTAATCTGCAAAAACTAATAATGCTTCTTCAGTGTACTCATTTCATGGTTTACTTCTAAAATCTTTGAAGCAGCATCTAATTTCAGAAAATAATGAAGATTCTTTGTTGATCTAGAACTAGGTAGAAGGGAAAGAAATCCAATGACAGTATCTTGACATTTTTAATACAGAGTAATACTAATATTCTAACAGCTATTCCTTTATTCTAAGGATTTCCATTTTAAAGGTTTGCTGTTATTAATTTTCCTTGGCTAGATCCTTATTAATTACAATTTTTTAGGACCACATGCATTACTTGAATTCTATTAAATACCTTATGATTTCCCACATATCTTAGTTTGGAATCTGTCTCTTTTAATAGACAGAAATTACCTTCTCCCAGAAGAGTGATACAGTAACAATGTCCAAGCAGTCTAAATGAATGTCATTGTCCTTCTTCCTTATTGATGAATAACTGCTAATGCTTTTAGTCCCAAGTATAGCTAAGAAAGAAATTGATAATGCATAACTGAGTATAGCTTTCCTGGGGCATGGAAGGAAGGGGCAGTGGTGTGGATTGAGTGTCCTTTTACTTTAAAGATTTGTTAATATATGTGCAGGAAAAACAGTTGATATATTTTCTTAAGGAAATGTTTGAAAGATTTTTCCTGGCCTCGGATGGCCCATACATAGGACATACTGTCTTTTTGTCTCTAAATATTCTGCAAAAGCATCCGATATCCACTTTACCTGTGAAGTCATGGGGCAGAAGGTCTAAACCAGTTCTGATATAATGTTTCTTCCAGGAAAATCCCAGGACTTTTGGAGGTGCTTGTTTCTGGTTCTATTTCAAAATATGAAGTATTGGGTAGACTTTATACAAGTGGACATGATTACGCAGCCCTGTTCCACATCATTAGTGAGAGTAAATGCCTCCGCCAAAATTCTGCCAACACTGTTTCTAGCCAGACATCCATTAGTAAACATTGTAGTCTTAAAATATTGGTCCACTTCTGTGGCTTGTCTGCATATGGAAACTAGGTCCAGATTTTTGAAAGTATCAACATGAATAAGCGTAGAAATGCTACTCTCCAAGAGTTGTAGTTAGAAATCTGAGGCATCCAGAGTAGAATTTTGGTAAAGACCTGTTTAATTTCTTATTTTTTAATTTAAAATATTCTTTTCTTTTTTTATAAAATGTTTTAATGTTTATTTATTTTTGAGAGGGAGAGAGACAGGGGAGAGGCAGAAAGAGGGAGAACACAGAATCCAAAGCAGGCTCCAGGCTCTGAGCTGTCAGCACCGAGACCGGCATGGGGCTTGAACCCATGAACCACGACATCATGACCTGAGTCGAAGTCGGATGCTTAACTGACTGAGCCACCCTGGTGCCCCTATATTTAAAATATTCTTAATTGAAAATAGAAAATTATTTCTTGTTTTGTGATAATGCCAGTTAGGGAGGGAATTCCTTAGCTCTAACTTCGTCTTGCTCGATATTGCCACTTTACTCTCTTCATAGAGATCAGCATAATTTGAAATACCTTTCTTCATCCTAAGTAGTTGATCATTCCAAAGTAGGTATTCCTAACAAATTTAGAAGACTTAGTTGAAACGTACATTATAAATATAGTATTTAACACATTCTTTACAGAAATTTTTTAAAGTTTTTTTTTTTTGAGAGAATGCAAGTGGGGGAGGGGCAGAGAGAGGGAGACAGAGGATCTGAAGCAGGTTCTGCACTGACAGCAGCAAGCCTGATGTGGGGCTTGAACTCATGAACCACGAGATCATGACCTGAGCAAAGTTGGACACTCAACCAACTGAGCCACCCAGGTGCCCCTAACACATTCTTAAAAATGACCATCCTTTCAGTTAGCATACACATCATGGTTTTAAAAACATGTCACCTTATGTTCTCTCTTTTGATCCTTGGTGACCCTGTGAGGTGGAAAGGGAATGCAATGTCTGCTTTGTACAAGTGAGAAAACAAGCTCAGAGAAATAAAGAACTCAGCCAAGATGACACACAGTCCTCAGGCTGCTTTCAAGGTTAGCCTGAAGGTCTGTGATAGCATTTTCCTAGTATTCCTTGTTGAAGAAGGAAAAACTGCCAGTTAGGTGGAAGGGTTACAAATTACAAACTCTGTAACCTGCATGCAAGTCCTTTGGTTTCATCTGGTTCTAGGTTCCCCATGATTGCTAGAACCCAGTAGTGATCACTTCCTTTATAACATGTGTATAATGAAAGGTGTTTAACCTTAAAAGATTTACTTACCACCTGCAAGTAGTAAGAAATCACAGTCTTATCAGAAAGCCAATGTGATAAGTTTTGAGGCTATTTCATAAATCTTAACATGGTTACAAAAATAAACTACATTGACTTCTCAAATGAGGAACAATAAATACACAGGGATGGTAAATTGCAAAGGTCACCTTAGAAGCAATGACATACTTGGTAGGCATTTGTAAATAATTAAGATCTTGAACTTTCTGAGTCTCCTTCCCTGGAAGAAACCTGTGAACCTCCACATGTTCTTTTTTACAATCATTACAACACCCCCACTGAGAGCTGCCTAGACAGGAATTATCATTCCCTATTACCTATGGAAAAGCCAAGGGTACAGAGATCAGTGGACTGATTAGGTCACATAGTGAATCATCAGGAGAGAATAACCCCAGGGCTTATTTCTTGATGATTTAAATGACTGCTTGAGATAATCAAAGGGAAATATTTGGAGAATGAGGACATTTGCAACATGCTTATCAAATATGCAGGTGACAAGGACTCAGTGTTATTCCTCACTCTGCTTCTAACTAGTTATGAAATTTGGACAAGTTACTTAACCAGACCAGGCCTCAGTATCATACTAGAGAAAGGAAAACAGTTGCACTAGATTAGGAGTTTTCAACTTCATTCTTCTTAAAGGAAAGTCTTAATGATTTAAACATTCATTCAAAGTACATTGTAATGTTATAAAATTAACTGATAAAAACTGAGGTGCATACAATCCTACTTCCTGCTTGGTTTTTCCCACTTCCTACAGGATTCCTTGGATACAGTCTAAAAACCACAGTATTAGGCAATCTGAAAGCTACTTTCTGTTCTAAAATTCAATGTGGGGCGCCTGGGTGGCTCAGTCGGTTAAATGTCTGACTTCAACTCAGGTCATGATCTCGCATTCGTGGGTTTGAGACCCACGTCTGGCTCTGGTTGACAGCTCTGAGCCTGGAGCCTGCTTTGGATTCTATGTCTCCCTTTCTCTCTGCCTGTTCCCTCACCTCAAAAATAAATAAACATTTAAAAAGTTTAAAAAGTAAATAAAATTCAATGTTTTTATGATTGGAAGCAAATGGCTTTCTAATTTGCTACCTGCTCCCATCCTTTACATCATCTTGTGATATAGAAAAACCCCAGACTTGAAGTCAGAGGAGCTGGGTGTGGATCCCTGCTCCACCCACCAATTATCTATGTCACTTGAATCAAGTTGTTTCACCTCTCTAAGCCTCTGTTTCCTCATCTATGAAGTAAAAATAGTAACCTTTTATAAGTCACAGTGTTTTGTAAATAGTAAAAGATTGAATAAATGTATAGTGCTGTTACTATTTTTTTTTAGCTATTTTATTCTTTTTAATGTTTATTTATTTGCTTTTGAGTGACAGAGAGAGAGAGAGCGCGCGCGCGCGCAACACACACACACACACACACACACACACACACACACACACACGAGCACAAATGGGGGAGGGGCAGAGAAAGAAGAAGACACAGAATCTGAAGCAGGCTCTAGGCTCTGAGCTGTCAGCACATGACGGGATCATGACCTGAGCCTAGATTGGAACCTTACCAACTGAGCCACCCAGGCGCCCCTAGTGTTGTTACTATTATCATCTGTGCACAATATCCTTCCATGGGGACATGGTTTTATCTTTAGAATGATGCAGAGTACCAACATGTGTTGAGCTGCTCTTTAGCAAGCTTGCCTGAGAGCAGGGGTGGTGTCTATCATATTTGGGCTTCATCTTCTCTGTGAGCTGAAAGCCAAGTCAATAAAGAGGGTGTGAGACATCAACATAGCAAATGATTCAAACAAGGAGGCACCATCCTTAAGTCTAAAGGGAAGAATTGTCCCCATAATCTGACCTTGATTAACAGTGATCTTGGTTATATTCTCCCTCTGCACAAAGCCATAACCCGTTAATAATTGCTGTCATTCAGTGAGTGCTTACTACATGCTAAACACTGTTTTTGACACAAATTATCTCCCTTAATCTTCACAAGAACCCTCTGTAAAGATGTTATCCCTATTTTATAGTGAGAGATAACCTACAAAATAGGAGATTCCTATAGGATTCCTATAGGAATAATATCCTATTTTGTAGCTTAGAAAGGCTAATTTACTCAGGTTCATATAAATGGCAAGTGGCAGAGCCTGAACTGTGAATTCAAAACTCTGAACTGCTCACCTCTGCATCTCCCAGTTGGAAGAAAAGTTTTTTCTCACTCTGCACAGGGCCAAAAGCCTCTATTCCTCTTTATCTTTGCAGTGCCTTAGTCAGTACCATCTCTTCATTTTTATTATTGTTTTCATTCCTCCATTCAAAAGTGCTCCATTCATCTTCATAAAACTCAAAGGTGAAAAGCACCGATTAGTCATTGATGTCTCCCCTTGTCTCCTGCTTGTCCTTTCTAGTATGTTTTCTGCCTGGGAGTTAGGGAATGGAGCCACATCCCTTTCCTTGGGGAGTTGATCCCATAACTAATTCATTTCTGTCAGGAAGATTTTCCTCTTAAGCTCATCCTCTTCAATTCTTCATTCTACCCAATTCTTTCTCTCTGTGGGTTGCACACTTCAGCTCTTCAGATCACATTGTCTAAGCCTGCCCAGGTTCTCAGCAGTGATTTTGCTGAGCTGCCTCTTTCCATCACACTATGGCCAGAGTATCTTTCTTATTAGCACCTGGAAGATGCTTTCCCCAGTGGACGGTGGGAGAGGTGAGCTTCAAGGGATGTTGGGAAAGAAAGGGAGGAGGAAGAGGCGTGAGCATGAAACTTGAAACCTGCTTAGTCAGCAAACCTTGGATTCAGTTCAGCTTGGACATTTAGGTGCCCCCTCCGCTGGCAGCAGAGGCATTTACTGTCCAGCGAGGCATGATTCTGTTAGGATGCTGTGCCAGGCTCTAAACTTGGGCTAGGAATCACAGAAATAAATGGAGTGCATCATCAGAAGAAGACTGAGAGGTACAGTGGACAGCATGTTAACTTTGGGATTTGAAAAATCTAGTTTAAGTTATTGCTCTACTTTTTACATAGCTATTGGGAAATAATACCCACCTAAATTGTTTCTATAAAGACTATAGACAATGACCTGGCACACAGTAGGCATTCAATCAATGAGAACTCTTACTTTTCAAAGCCCTAATTCTAAACAACTTGTCATAGCCACATCCTCATAACTTTGTGTCTTGTTTGGAGTGTGTAGGCAATTATCCTTACCTCTTATTCTTCCATTTTTACTGTGCTGCAAATCAGTTTAGAGCATCCTCATATTCAGGTTTCAACTCCAGCATCAGCAATTCCACACAGTTCACCACTGCCTAGAAAGCAGAACTCAGGTATTAGCTATCAGATTCAAAACAACATAAAGTTTGCTTTTCAATTTTCACATTGATGTGAACCTTACCATTGACATGTGAAATAGATTTGGATACTAATCTATTTGCCATCTTTGTTAGGAGCTTTGCATGTATTTTGACAATTTCTCACTTGTATTAAGGAACCATTCCACGTGCGTGGGTATTGGCAGTAGTATCTTTTTTTAAATGTTTATTTATTTTTGAGGGGGAGGAGGGGCAGAGAGAGAGAGAGGGGGTACAGAGGATCTGAAGCAGGTTCTGTGCTGACAGCAGAGATCCAGATGTGGGGCTCAAACTCACGAACCATGAGATCATGACCTGGACCCAAGTTGAACCCTTAACTGATTGAACTACCCAGGTGTCCCTTGGCAATAGTATCTTAATATGCAAACAGAATATTTCACTAAACACTCTTTTCAAATGAATGCACATGACCGTTCTCAGCCAAAGGAAACAACTTCTTAGGCAACTGAAATCTACTCATTTAACAAATATTTATTGAGAATCTGCAATGTATAAATGACCTTGTAGGTGCTGGGATACACTGGTTGACATGGCAGATGTGGGTCATTGAAATAATTCCTCTCTCATAGATCTTACATTCCAGTGAGAAACACACAATAAATAAGAAAACATAAAAAAAGAAAATTAATGTGAGAAAATGATGACTGCAATGAAGAAAGCAAAACAAAGTGATATAATAGTGATTAAAGAGGCTATTTTGTTTATTTATACATTTTTACCTTAATTTACAAAGCAAAGTAATAGATGCACGTAGTGAAAAAAAAAAAACAAATTATCTCCCCCCAAATCTAATGAATAGGGAGAAGAAAGGTGGGAAGGCTTTTCTGAGGAGCTAATAACTGAGCTGAGACATGAATTAGGAGGAGACAGCTAATAAGAAGGCCTGTGAAGAGCATATCAGGAAAAGGAATCCAAGTGCAAAGGAGCTTTGTCCATGGAACAGAGGAAATGACAATGTAGTTGGGGTAAATTGAACAAAGGGGTGAGAGATAGGAGATGAGATTGTAGATGTAGGCAGAGGCCAGACCATATAGGATTTTATGGGGTGTGGCAAGACCATTGATTATGTTCAAGTTACAGTGGGAGGCTATGGACAAAGTTGGATTAAGCCAGGAAGAGATATGGACTGATTTGTTAAAAAAAAAAAGTTTTTTTTTTTAACATTTATTTATTTTTGAGAGACGGAGAGAGAGACAGAGTGTGAGTGGATGAGGGGCAGAGAGGGAGACACAGAATCTGAAGCAGACTCTAGGCTCCAGGCTCTGAGCTGTCAGTACCGAGTCCAACGCGGGGCTCAAACTCACAAACCGGGAGATCATGATGTGAGACAAAGTTGGAAGCTTACCCGACTGAGCCACCCAGGCACCCCTGGACTGATTTGTTTTTCTAAAAGATGATTCCATCTTCTGGCTAGAGGACGGAGTATAGAGGGAACAGCAGTGAAAATGGGAGGCTTTTATAGTAGTTCAGATGAGTGATGACTGTGGCTTAGAGCAGGATAATAGTAGTAATGATGGGGAAATTCAAGATTTCCTTCAGAATAATTTGTTCAGAATTTCCAGAATTTGTTGATAAATTGGATTTGGGGAGTGAGGTAAAGCAGAAACTAGAATAAGTCCTAGGTTTGGACTTGAATTTTTGGGCATATGATGGTGCCATTTACTGAGATAGGAAAGATTGGAGGTTGAACGTGTTTTGGGGAATTGGTTTTGATTTGGGAAAGTATGGTAGACTTATGAGATAGTCAAATGGAAATGTCTAAAAGGACAACTTCTTTGGCTATTACCAGATGCTTCCATTGTCCTCTCTCACAACACACAGCCATCTTGTTGGCTAGGTTAGAGATATTTAAGAAAGAGGCCAGACACCCATGCCAGTCCCAGATACCTCTGTCATCAACTTGCAATTTTCCCTAGGAGTTAATGCAGCGGCTTAGGGGACCATGGGGGGGGGGTATTCCTCGGACACCTATACTACATTCTAATATGTGTCTGAATAGCTGTGGTTGGTAAAGGAAGTAGTTTCCCAGAACAGAGTTATATTTGGCCAAAAAAACATTTCCAACTACATTTTCCACTTGGCCTACAGATAGAATAGGGCATGGCATGAAAAAATAATACAATCTGGTTTGAAAATGTTTCTTATGCATTGACACACTAAAGAGAAAAGGGTTTATTTTTCTTCTCCCTCAGATTCTGGTTCATAAATTTATAGTTCTTAAAATTGGAAAGATCTCAAAGAACAATGGAGTTAGCTCCTGATCTCAGGCATGCAAGGTATCAAGGCAGTCAATTCCTAGAAGAATCACTACTACTTACTTTATTATTATCACTACTAAATTCAGTGGTGATTTACTAATCATTACTTTAAAAAAGTTTTTTTTAATGTTCGTTTATTTTTGAGACAGAGACAGACAGATCATGCACACAGGAGGGGCAGGAAGAGAGGGAGACACAGAATTTGAAGCAGGCTCCAGGCTCCTAGCTGTCAGCACAGAGCCCAGCTCGGGGCTCAAACCCACAAACTGCAAGATCGTGACCTGAGCCAAAGTCAGACGCCCAACAGACTGAGCCACCCAGGCGCCCCTACTTTTTTTTTTTAATTTAGGTCCCAGTTGGTTAAAATAGTGTAGTAATAATTTCAGGAATAGAATTTAGTGATTCGTCACTTACATAGAACACCCAGTGCTCATCCCAACAAGTGCCCTCCTTAGTGCCCATTTGCCCATTTAGCCCATCCCCCCACCCAACACTCCACAAGCAACCATCAATTTGTTCTCTGTATTTAAGAGTCTCGTATGGTTTGTCTCCCTCTCTGTTTTTATCTTATTTATACTTCCCTTCCCCTATGTTCATCTGTTTTGTTTCTTAAATTCCACATATGAATGAAATCATATGATATTTGTCTTTCTCTGACATATTTCGTTTAACATAATACACTCTAGTTCCATCCACGTTGTTGCAAATGGTAAGATTTCATTCTTTTTGATAGTCAATCATTACTCTATTTTTGTAAGAGAGCTTACTGCCTTTGAGAAATAGGCCTTTTCTTCAACAACTTTATACATTTAGGTCTTCAAAACCTATTTTCAGCTAAGAAATTAAGTGTAAATAAAATAAATTCAATATGGACAAAACATAAAAATAATTCATAATCACTAGGATGCTTCCTTATATGCAAAATGTTCTTTGAAACTAAAAAACCATCCTTCCAGGCACCTCCCCACACTCCCACCCACCCTTCCTGGCTTTTGCCCTAGTGGCTAAACATCTCCACTGGGATATCATTTTGCTCTTCTAACACAAAGTTCTTAATTTCTGGCTTGTCCCATCTATATAAGAAGGATAGGGCTTAATATGGTTTGATGTTGCTTTATAGCAGGCCCTCTCAGCTTATCAGATTCTTTTACAATGGCCATCTCATTATACAGACTCATTCCCATAAATGTCTTCTTACTGGTTGATGGGTCTGTTACTTTTTTGAAAGCTCCTCTGAGCTAAGTTCATTACTACACTGAGTTCTCCCTTAAACTATAGCTGCCCCCCTCCCAAGTCTATTTTCAAGGTCATCTCCCCTAACTTAAAGCAGAAATACTGTGACACATTGAGACAAAGAAACCAAGGAAGTAGAATTTTTGAAAGCCAAGGAAGTAGCCACATCTTATAACAAAACTGAAAGGTAATCACCATTGTCTACATTCAGACCACTACCACAAACCAAAAATGGGAGGGGCATTAATTTCAATAACAATTTGCTGACAGAGTCTACCATTTCTTGTCATGCTATTTGTCCCATTTCTACATCAAAGGCCCAAAGGTTTTGTTTGCTGGGCCTTTCAAGGTAACATTAGAGCTGTATTCTGTACAAAAACTAGCTCACCTCAGCTTGTGTTCTCTGAAAAAGTTAGCTCAACTCAGGTCAATTATTTCTTGCACTTGTACAAGATAACCTGATTCTTAAGTAGGCTTGCTTATGGAGAGAGACTTTGGAGAATCTTCCTTCTCAGTAGCTCTAATGTAAAATAAAGGTTGGAGGTATAGACTGTACATAACTTTTGCCTTAGGTCCTTCAGTCAGGATTAAGAGTTGCACCCACCAGAAAAGAATGGTCTCCTTATAGTTTAACTTGCCAACTTCAGAGAAATAATATACCAGATTCCCTTACATACCATGACCTATTTACTTCTTCCTCTACTTCCTCAACCAAAAGGAACTCTACACTTCCTAACAAAATAACATCTATCTTAACACTAATATAGAAATCAACTATATTTTTTTATTTTATGACCATTTACTCCCTTTGGTCTTCCCCTGGGACATGATTCTTTTTAACAATTTTACATTTCAACTAAAGAATGTAATTTTATTTTTTTAAATTATTTTTATTTTTATATTTATTTATTTATTTATTTATTTACTTTAGTTTGAGAGAGAGAGAGAGAGAGGAAGGGGGGAGAGGGGCAGAGGGAAAGGAGAGAATCTTAAGCAGGCTCCATTGCTCAGTGTGGAGCCCGCTGCATGGCTCAATCCCATGACCCTGGGATCATGACCTGAGCCAAACCAAGTTGGACGCTCAACAGACTGAGCCACCCAGGCACCAAGAATATAATTTTTAATAATTTGAAACAATTTATAACAATTTTAAACAATTCCTAACAATTTTACATTTCAACTAGAGAACTTAAGGTGGATTTAACTTTTTAACTTAGTGTGCATATTCAATAATCTCTTGAAAAGCTTAAGGACACTTACTGGAATTCTGTTTTCTTTTTCCCTCTCCTCCTTTTTTGTCTTTTCTAAGATGCAAGATTTGGCAATGTGCAGACAAAAATACATACTGATTTGGCATAGGTTTGGGAGCCAGATAGACCTGGCTTTGTGAATTTGGTCTAATTATTCAATTTTTCTTTTGATCTAGTTATTCAGCATTTCAAAATTTGATCAGAGAAATGGATATCTTATGGAATGCCATGAAGATCAAAAGAGATGTGGATCAGCCCAGTGCCTGATGGATTGATTATACAAGTAAGGTTTGATTGATTATAAAGTTTGTATGTTCCAAGTTCCTATGGGGTCTTGGAGTTGGATACTAGTTCACAGAAATGACTGTTTCTCAATTTTCCCTGATAATAAGAATTTCTTATGGTATTGGTTAAAAATAAAATTTCCCCGGTCTCATTCCAGACTCAATGAATCAGAAACTCCAAGTCTTGGGAGTCAAGGAATTGTATTTTTTACAAACATTCCTTGTGATTCATATTACCAGAAAAGTTATAGGAACACTGATACAGACTTTCAGTGTCATGTTCTATAATTACAAGCAAAATTTGACATAAAATAACATTATTTTAATAATTTGATTTTTTAATGTGTGGAGCTTATGTTCTTAGTTAAATTACAGTTTAATATTTTAACTGAACTTTACATCAAATATTTAAATTTCTAGTCCATGTGTCTTTTTCTCTGTAGTTTCCACAAAACAGTCAAACTTCATTCTCATTAGTGAACAAAGATGATACTGCTTTTGGCTTTAACTAATTTTAAGCACTTTGGTAATGTACAGCAGTACATAAATATTTATAATACTATTAAATGTTAATAATAATAATAATAATAATGGTCTACACCCACAAGACTTGATTTGTGAATTAGCCAACTAGCTGCATTTTAATATGCTTTTAGCAAATCTAAGCTTCATAGAGGCAAAGCTTGAAATATTATGCATAAAAACAGCACATTCTTTCTCGCTTGAACTCAGATTATTTTTATTCTTTCTTTCTTTTTTTAGATGGGCCTCTAGCTAAATGCACATTTTAGGTTATGTTTTGCAACGTATTTTTAAGTATTTGGCATCCAGATACACATTTAATATTTCATTCAAAGATGATATTGTGGATGGTGATTATTATCTTGCTGTGTTGTATGTGGCAGGGACCCAGAGGAGTGAGAAAATGAGGAGGAAAGGGTGGGAGAAAGGTTGGATAAATCAATGTAACAGCAGCAGTTCTTTCCAAATGAATGACTATTCAACAAGGAACATTTACTGAGCTCCTACTAGGAGCCAGCTACCATCCTAATTCCTGAACACAGCTACTAACTGCTCTGTTGGCTCCTTGTTCTCAGTTTTGCCTCTGAGCCCTGTGATCAGCTACAGACATGGCAATTGTTGGTGACCAGTTGACACTTTCTTAACAAGAAAAGACTCAGGCTGTTCTTGGTTACCCTAGGCCACAGCTACCACACAGTGGTTGACACTCTATTTCAGAATTGCCTGTAAGTCTTCTATTTTAGGTCTATGCCTACCTAATATGAATACAAAACAAAAAAATGCTCATGGTTTGTCTTGCTCTCATCCACTGCTTAGTTTGAGATGACACTAACTAGAATCTAGATTATGCCATCATGTATTTGTTTATAAGTTGCTTTCACATGATTCTTTAGTTGTTTCCTATTAAATTTATCTTTTTTCTTTAGCTAGTGCCTTCCTACAATTGTTTTCCTATAACATAGTTCTTAGGATAAAACTATGTATGTGGAAGATCCTCAGATGTTGTTCGCAATGAGTAAATACAGACAAACATTATTTCATTAGCTGTACTAGAGGAGCTTGCTGGTGACCATTTATCTTCATTTAATGTACAGTAAGTGATAATGATGAAAATTAATTTTTTTAATGTTTATTTATTTTTGAGAGAGAGAGACAGAGTACAGGTGGGCAAGGGGCAGAGAAAGAGGGAGACACAGAATCTGAAGCAGGCTCCAGGCTCTGTGCTGTTAGCACTCTGTTAGCACAGAGCCTGACACAGGGCTCGAACCCACAAACCGTGAGATCAGGACCTGAGTTGGAGTCAGACACTTAACCGACTGAGCCACTCAGGCACCCCAAAAATTTCTATAATTTAAGAAAATCTGACATGCAGTGTTTTTGGAAAGTCTGAAACGACTAGCCATATGAAAGTCTAAACATGGTCACTAACAATGATCAATTATACTCTCAATAATTTGGATTAGGACATTATTTTCCTCATTCCAGGAAAATTAGAAAATACAGAAAGTATACATAAGTGTTTGAAGTAAACAATTTCAGTTGCATTTATTTTTATTTTATATCTTTTATATCAAGTACATCTATGCTATATAACTGTCATGAACTTGTTTATATTGTCTTTGGAATTATTCTTTCTTTTCCATTGTTCACATTTTGATATGTAGTCTTCCAAACTTGCTTTTTGTGCATCTATTTTTTCCATAAAAATATGTGTATACTTACTTTTTATTGTAATAAGCATTATATACCTTTTTATAAAGATGCTCATTTTTGATTGGACGGCTGATGAGGGCAAGGGGTGGAAATGGGGGCAACATCCACAGATAGACAACACTTAATTAGAAACTTGGAATTATCTCCAGTTTCATAAATAAGATGTCTTTGCTTTCTGCTCTGATTTAAATCTATTTCAGGGGATAGATCATATCATTTACATCAGTGTTGGTCAGACTTTAGAATACTTCATAATTATCTGAAAGCTTTTTTAAAAAATGTATACCCTCTCCTCCCCCCCCAGCCTCACCCTCAGAGATTCTGATTTAACATGTAACCAGGCATTTGTCAGTTGTAACCAGCATTTATTTATTTTTTTTTTTAATTTTATGAAGAGAGGGATTTATTTTTTTTTGTTTTTTGTTTTTTTTTTTTTATATGAAGTTTATTGACAAATTGGTTTCCATACAACACCCAGTGCTCGTCCCAAAAGGTGCCCTCCTCAATACCCATCACCCACCCGCCCCTCCCTCCCACCCCCCATCAACCCTCAGTTTGTTCTCAGTTTTTAACAGTCTCTTATGCTTTGGCTCTCTCCCACTCTAACGTCCTTTTTTTTTTTTTTTTTTTTTTTTTTTGTAACCAGCATTTAATGCCACTTCTCATTTTCATCTTAATTTCCCTTTAGAGGAATCTCCCTTTGGAAGATTAGTCTGAAGAAGTGTCACCTGGGCTTGGTGACACTCCATCATTTGGTGACTCTACTTCAGAAATTTCAGTCTATAGCAGTAAAACAACACCAAAGTTAGAACTGGAAATCATTACAGTGTCAGCATGATGACTACATTGTTCCTGTGGTGTTATTTTTGTTGTGGTTCCTCTAAAGCTTCCTCGGTTCCAATCTCTGGTCAATTATGTGAATCCCTGATATCCTTTCAGTCAGTTCCTTCTTTGTCTAAGGTAGCAAGAATTTGTTTTTGTTGCTTGCAATGGGGAACTAAACCAATAAAGAAAATCTATACTACTGGGGTCTAGGAACTTACATTTTTAGCAAATTCTCCAGGTAATTCTGATGGAGGTAGGTCCTCAAGCTACACTTTGAGAAACATTGTTCTATTTTTTTAGTATTCCACATAGCTCTTCGTATCATGGTATTCATGTAGAACGTAGTCAATAAATGCATCCTAGATGAACAAATGGATAAAAGGATGGATAGATGATGGATTCTTTGTAAAGATGTCTGTCCTCAGATCTACTAGTGCTAAACTTTGGACAAATAAATGTAGGTTGATTGGTGGTGTTCCCTGAAGTTTTCTTGTTAGGTATATGTGCTGATTTTACTTTGATGTAGTTGAAAACCACAAAGCAGTTTAGAGAAGACAATGAGCAGGAATGCAGAAAAAATTCATCCTAAAATCTTACTAGTAATGAAGAAATGAGATTTTATAAAGTATGCCCATAGTTCTTTTGTTTTTTTTTTTTTCTTTCTGGATGGTGGCATAGATCTTTGAAATCTTGTGTATTTTTTCATTATTTTAAATACTAAATAAAGGGGCGCCTGGGTGGCGCAGTCGGTTGGGCGTCCGACTTCAGCCAGGTCACGATCTCGCGGTCCGTGAGTTCGAGCCCCGCGTCAGGCTCTGGGCTGATGGCTCAGAGCCTGGAGCCTGTTTCCCATTCTGTGTCTCCCTCTCTCTCTGCCCCTCCCCCGTTCATGCTCTGTCTCTCTGTGTCCCCCAAAAATAAATAAACGTTGAAAAAAAAATTAAAAAAAAAATACTAAATAAAAATAATAAGCACATGAAGACAGGAAGACAGCTAATTGAAATCTCTTTTTCTTGCTTAAATAGGTTGAAAAGTATGTCAGTAGGTAATGGAATTTTTCATGAATTTGACCTTGATGGCAACTTCCTCAAAGTTGGAGCAAAGGCCATGCTATGTATGCTTAGTTTGTAGGACTTTTCCATTCATGATTTCCTCAGTCTTCTAGGGAGTCCTTACTAGTATTAGTGAAAGATTTTTGTAAGCATTTTCTTTCATACAAGGATAGAACCCTCTTATTACTCTTAGGTCCTCAAGAAATGTGAATAAGTACTTGTGCACCCCAAAGACCTAGGCTTAGTTTACATTAATATATCTTTGGATCAATTTGGCTATAGTTCCTCACTACTAATTTCTCATGGGTTTTGTTTTGTTTTGTTTTGTTTTGTTTTGAGAGACAGTGTAAGTTGGTGGTAAAAACACTGGCCTAAGAACTTGGACACAGAGTTTCGAGTCCTGGTGCTGCAATAATCTGACTGCAATTATGGATTTATTTGTCTGACTTCTCCCACTACTTGGACAGAGATCATGTTTTATTTGTCTTCCTATCAATACCACCTGGCACATGGTTAGTGCTTAGCTAATGTTTACTTAATGAAGCTTGAATGAACTCCTAAACTTGGGCAGCTCACAGCCTTTTTGGATTTCAGACCCATCATTTATAAAATAGGTTGGTTGTTCTCTAACATGATTTCCAGATCAGACTTTCTGTGATTCTATGATCTGTGTACACTGAAGCCAACCTCCATACACAGTCTCACTTGTCTGGGGGCATTGAGAAATGGCATTGCATTACTTACTTTGTTATAAGTGGCTTCTTAATCTCTGAGTCACTCTTACTGAAAATGGTTTCAAAGAGACTGCAGTGTTGCTGTATATTTAGTGGAGAACAAATTGGAGAAGTGCCCATTCAATATTTACTTTTATAGTTTCGGCAGAGTGCTCTGATCCATGAAGACTGTTGAGATATTTCACACAGCATCCATCTCAAGTAGTTTGGTACTTACATGATTAGACTGACAAGGCTACATTTCAACAAATTTGTTGGTCAGCTAACAAGAGTTCAAATGTCACATCTATCCATCCATAACATACTACAGCTTTTCTCTACTCCTTTACAGTAGAGTGAATTTTGCCTGAAGAATCATAGAAACATCAGGGCTGGAATCATAACATCAACATTATAGAAAGTCAGAGTAGGAGGATCTAAGGTTTGTTTTAAGGGACCTTAGGAGCTGGTTGAGTGGGGTATAGTGTGTATCTTTGTGGGGGAGGTCTAATTAGGCAGGACTCTGAGTTCTCTTCATCCCAGCTTCAACCATCTCAACTAAGAGCAACCCCACTTTTGTTCATTATGCTGATCTTCCGAATAAAAATGTTCTGCTGCTAAATAAAATTCTGACCTGTCAGTCTAGTCCAACTCATCATTTTTAGATAAGGGGGCTCAGGTGGATAAAGGATTTGCTCTTGAGAGAGGCCACTAGAAGATGTAGACCGGCTCTTAATTTTCAAAACAGATTTCAGGAAAAGAAATATCATAAGTAGAAGGTATAGGTGGCAAAATCTGAAGGAAGAGAATGCTTAATTTTTGTAGTTTACAAAGCACTAATACATACATGTCATTTGATTTTCACAACACACTTGTGAGGCAAGTATTACAGGTATTATTAACCCTAATTTACAGATGAGGAAACCGACACTGGGGAAGGTCAAGTGGCATGCACAGGGCCATAAGTGTGAGAGCCTGGCCTAGAGCTCAAGTCTTCTGATCTTGAACTCAATACTTTTTGTATTACACCACACTGCAGACTGAAGAAAGACACATGACAAATAAATGTGTCAACATATCTTAGAGACAAGAATCAGTAGTGGGTAGAGCACTCACACATTCTGGTGCCTGAGGATATGATTTGGCAATTGTGTGCATTTCCCTAAAGTCATCCTATGCTGTCTTTGCTCATAGTCTGAATCATGCACATTGTTCCCATTGGTGGAACATTTGAGCATACTTTTCCATGTGCTATTTTAGCAACATCAATTTGCTAATTATGAAGACAAAATTATCTTATTAGATCATAAGGAAACCTGCCTTTTGGTTTTGTCAAGCTTTTGTTACTGCTGGTTAAAAATCTTTTGGTATTCCCTGTAAGAATTTACTTAGCCAAATGTTTAATGTGCACCCAGGTAAGTTTTCTTCTGTGTTAAAGCCCAATTTTATCTTCAATTTCTTTTTTCTTCCCATCTTCTATTCTTTATCTCACAATAATTATTCACTATTGAGAATGCATACCTTTTCAAGGGTAAAAAGAAAACTTTAAAAGAAATGAATTTAAGCCTTATAATATAGGACTCAATATATAACCATACGTTGAAACATTTTAGAGATTAGATTATAAAAATGAAGGAAGATTTGAAAGAAAAACTAGTCTTTCTGGGAAAACAGCTGTGCAGTACTTTTCAATGTGACATATAAAGCAGGTTGAAGTTTGAGGTTAAAAGTCACATTTGGCTAGTTTACATTTCTTGGTACTCTAGGAAAAGGTTTAGAGCCCTAAAGGTATATAATTAATGAACTGTGTAAAGTGCAGGAGAATCATTTAAATCAATTTCATAGAACAAAATCCAGTGTATTTAATTAGGCCAGCTTGGAAAATATAAGCATGTTATTTGAGAAATTGCTACTACATTCATATGCTAGGATAAATTGATAAGTTCCGTCTTCTTACAGAATTGTTTAGGTGTCTGGCTTCTATGGGCCAGATGGAAATGGGATAATATTTGGTATCGGGAGTAGAAAAAGATGATCATGGAGATAAAGTCACATCCTTCTTTTTACTTTGCCCATGATAAAACAACATATGAGGACTTTAATACAGCCTCTTTGTTGGGATTAGGTAGAGAGGTGAAAAAGACAGAAAGCTGCAAATAACAGTGGCTTAAATGAGATATAAATTCATTTCTCTCTTACATAAGTGAAGTCTGGAAGTAAACAGTCCAGGGTTGGTAGGGCAGATTTATAATCATCAAGGACACAGACTCTCTTTTACCCTGTTGCTCTGCTACCCTCAGTATGTAGCTTGTACCTAGTGGCCCAAAATTATTGCTGGAGCTTCAGTCATCACATTTTTTTTTCAGCCCAACTGAAGAAAATAGACATGAAGAAGGCTACATGATCTCCCTTTGAACTCCTCTTATCTCCCAATCTGGACTAAAGCATAAATAAATAGCTGATGCTTCTGGTCTAGTAGAAGAGAGACAAACTTGAAGGAATTCATTTTTTTCCCTTACAATTTGCTAGGCAATGTATTTTAAGATGTTGCTCAGTACTAGATGTGGTTGCTCCTTGTGGAACACCAAAAGAACTGAAACTCAGGATAAAAATCCATAGCATCATCATTGTATCCCTAAATATACAAACCTAAGTTTAAATGTTATTGAAAATGGTGGGTGGGCCAAACAACCATATTCCAGACTGGTATGAACCCTGTGTGGCCCATGAGAATTTTCTGGAAAACAATAAAAAGCCCCATGCAGTTCAAATCTAAATAAGGAAAACATCTTCAAATATTCTGTAACTTATTTTCTAGCAAGGATCAGGGAAGTAATAGTGCCATCCAGATAAATCTGAATAAACTGAGTCCTCCTTTCAAAAAGATTCATGGAAGAATCAAAGTCAAGCTCCATATGCCATGGTTAAAAATGTCAAAACAAGATCTAAGGGTACAGAGATGACTAAACTTTAAAAAAATATTAATCATGTAAAATTTTGTTATATGAAGTAGAGGGAGCACTGTAGTTGTCTCAATGAATCTATTTTACGCTGTCAATTAACAAAATATGATGTTAACTTCCTTAGCCTGTTTTTGGCCCCAGATTAATCATTACTGGTTTGAGACAAGCATTTATTGAGTGTCTACAGTGTTCCAGGCATTGTACTAAGAGCTAAATAAAACAACCTGTGTCCTCAAAGAGCTCAAAGTTTGGTGGTGGCAAGTTATTTATAATTTCCATTCCTACCGATAACATTACCACTGTATGATCTTAGAATTTAGAATTTGCGATTAAGAGACATGGTTTGGTCCACTAAGAACAAACTGAAAAGAGCTTAGGTTTAGTACTCAGAAAACATCCATTTGAAGTTTAGCACCGTTGCTTATTACTTGTGTCCTTGAACAGATTCCTGAACCTTTCTTAATTTCTTCCTTGAAAACTGAAAATAATGTTTATCTCTGAGGACTGTTCTGAGGATTAAATGATACAATGTAAATGTTGTGCTTGGCCACAAAAGGCATCCAAAAGCTGGTTGTTGTTGTTGTTATTTTTTTAAAATTAATTATTGTACTTTTTCCAAGAGTGAATTGGTTCTACACAATGATTTGGAGGGTGCACATAGTTGATATATGTCTTTGTCTAGCTTACATATGCTAGCCTACATATGCTAGCCTATGTAGCACACATTTAAGAGTAATATGAGTAATTTTATATTGCAAAATATCTTTTATATTTACTTTACATTTTAAAAAATTTATTTATTTATTTTGTGAGAGCAAAAGAGAAAGAGCATGAGTTGGGGAGGGGGAGAGAGGGAGAGAGAAAATCCAAAGCAGGCTCCATGCTGTCAAGCCCGACGCAGGGCTCTATCTCATGAACTGTGAGATCATGACCTGAGCTTAAATCAAGCTTAAATCAAGAGTTGGATGCTCAATCAACTGAGCTACCCAGGTGCCCCATTTTACATTTTTTGATGGAAAACATATTCACTACATTTTCTCTCACGTATATTTACTCACTTTAGTCAGTGAGATGAGTATTTTTTAAACATTGCAACTCTCCTTCAAAGTAGTATCATTATTATCATCCCTATTTTACAGATGAGGAAATTGAAGTATAGAAAGGTTAACTAACTTGTCCAAGGTTAGACAACTAAGTAGCAAAGTTGGGATGTGAACCCAATCACTATGTCTCCAGAGTCTGTGTTTTCACTATTACACCGTATCACTACAAATAGCTTAATTCTTTAACCCATGAACCCTATTGGGACTAGAAAGAACTTTCTGACCTTCAGTGATTGACTTTTGGCACAGTGATACAATCAACCCTGCCACCCAAGCAAGGTGGCCCCGCTTTAGGCTCTGTGTTTTAGAAGGCCCCACATATCACAAACACAAAAAATAAATCTGTTTAATAGCACATGGGTACCTCTGGCACTTGTGATTTGGTGCTCAGCACTGGCCACATGTGTCCTTAAACATCCACTTTCATGCTTAACAGCATTCAGCCCCCTGGGAAATGCTTCTTTACCTCTCTTGTCCTATTTCTTGAGTGAAAAGGCAACTGTGTCTAAATGCTGTGAGGTCTTGTGGATTGTACTGCCACCAAATTTGGAGATGAACACCAGTGATGTGGGTGGGTTTGAATAAGAGGAGTACCTAGAGAGGAGAAAGGACTAACTTTTCATTTCCTTCCTCTCAGCATGAGTGCAAAAGATTTTTGCACAGTGCAGTATCATTTTCCATTTCACCCAGTATCTATTTTGAAAAAAAGTTTTTAAGTTTATTTATTTATTTTGAGAGAGAGAGAGCAGCAGCAGGGGAGTGAGAGAGAGAGAGAATCCCAAGCAGGCTCTGCAGTGCCAGTGCTGAGCCCAATGTGGGGCTCAAACCCACAAACTGTGAGATGATGACCTGAGCCAAAATCAAGAGTTGGATGCTTAACCACTACACCACCCAGGCACCCCTCTTGCTTTTCTTTACATTTTGTGTTTCCAGAAGTACCCATGAATTAGTATATTATTTGTAATAATTAAACATGACTGCTGAGGAACATTTGCAATATAAAACAATTCATATTACTCTTGAATGTGTGAATATGTAAGCTAGACATAACATGCATGAAGCATGATATCAATTCTTCCCACTGACTACCAGATGGTCAATGCAAGAATAAAGAATAGTTTTCTTTTTAATAATATATTTAAATAGATGCAGGTAAATTTTAAGTTTTCTCTATGATTTTGATTTAAAATTTTGATATTAAATAATTATAATTTATTTTTTCCTTTCCAATTTTGAGATATAACTTTGAATTCTTTACAGAAGTCATTTTTAAACATGTAAAATAATTATAATTTTATTCCAGTTTGAGAAATAACTGACATAATATTGTGTAAGTTTACAATGTAATGATTTGATGTATGTATATACAGTGAAATGATTATCACAATAAGTTTAGTTAACATCCACACCTCACACTGTTACAAATTTATTTTTCTTGTGGTGAGAACTTTTAAGATCTACTCTCTTAGCAACTTTCAAATATACAATACAGTACTATTAACTATAGTCACCATGCTCTACATTATATCCCCAGAACTTATATATCTTATAACTGGAAGTTTGTACTTTAGACCATCTTCACCCAAAAATAATTGTAATTTTTCAGTCTTTTATATTTTCTTTTTTTGATGGAAAATATACTCACAATTTGAATACTTTGAATGTAATTACATTTGGTTTTTAATCTTTTAGAGCATTAAGAATGAGATCACGTTGAGGCCAAAATAGAAATGGAAAATATAAAAGTGAAATTCTGGAAAGAAAAAAAAAATCTATCAAAGTAGAAGAATAGGACATACTTCTCCAAAAGTTTAAGAGCTTGATATATAACTTTTAAATATGTAGGCACATGATACCGGGCTCTGTGTATGGTCTGGTTCTACCTCTACAATGTTAGCAGTGGGACTTTCAGGCAGAGTTTATACACAGTTACCCAAGCAAGCTCTTTTTGGCCTAACTGGTATTTTACCCTGTCTAAAATAACACAATTAGATCAGTAGCCTCACAAATAGACTCAAAAGTAAGAAACTGGGAAAACAAATTAATACCAAGAATTGAACACATTTTAAAAATATAACTAACTTGCAGAAGACTGCATGATGGATTCAGATGTTTTAAATTTTTTTTAATGTTTATTTATTTGTTTTTGAGAGACAGAGAGAGAGAAAGAGCATGAGCAGGGGAGGAGCAGAGAGAGAAGGAGACACAGAATCCAAAGCAGGGTCCAGGCTCTGAGCTGTCAGCACAGAGCCACAGAACCTGACATGGGGCTCGAACCCACGAGCGGTGAGATCATGACCTGACCAAAGTTGGACGCTCAACCGACTGAGCCACCCAGGTGCCCCAATGGATTCAGATGTTTTAAGAACTACATGATTTCTGTGAAGAAAATAGTCCAAATGGAAAATGTACTGTGTTCTAAAATAATGAATGATTTTTGAGAAAAAATGATTTTCAAGGAGGAAAAACATGTTAAGTAGGTTTTTCTTGAAGAAGTGTGTCTATTAATTTGGTCAATCAATAAATGTGTAGTGATGTGCACATGATGTGCTCCAATGTGGTTAGACAACATCGAAGGGAGGGTGTTTACAATCTAAATGATGTATACTGGAACAATTAGAGAACAGATTATAAAAACTGTGAACTGTGAGATACAGGCAACTATTATGGAGCATCAAAGTAGGGAAGGATTGATGTGATCTTGAATCATTTGGCAGGGAGAGCTTCTTCGAGTGGCACTGGAGTGAGGCCCATAATGTAATACCTGGAATGTGTCTGCCTCATGACCCTGAGAATGAGGATCTTCTTTTTTTGTTTGTTTGTTTATTTATTTATTATTTTAGGGAAGGGGCAGGGGCAGAGAGAGAGGGAGACAGAGGATTCGAAGTAGGCTCCACACTGACAGCAGACAGCTCCACGTGGGGCTTGAACTCACAAATCTTGAGATCATGACCTGAGCCAAAGTTGGATGCTTAACTGATGGACACACTCAGGCACCACGAGAGTGAGGGTCTTCTTAAATTTTGTGCCCCTGGTGCCTCCCTAGTCCTGGTGACCTTATACTAGTCCTGGTCCTGGCAAAGAACATTCATTTCTTTTTCCTGAAGTCACTAGGGAGAATGAGTAAGGAAGCCAAGACAGGCCAGAGGTGCTACTCTAGTAGATGTCTCTGCACACAGAGGCTAAGGGAAGAGATCCTCCCCCCAGGAAAGATCATAGAAGTAAAGTCTCCTGCAAGACCATACAGCCAGTGGAGGCTGGATCCCAGGACTCCTGATTCCTGTTCATAAAAAAGATGATATGATGCAGCTTTGAGTAATCAAACCCGTCCACTAGAGCACTCAATTAACCAGGTCTTTTATCACCACTATTATCATCTTTTATTTTTTATTTATTTTTCATATTTATTTTTGAGAGAGAAAGAGAGAGAAAGAGGGAGAGAGAGAAGAGGGGGGGACAGTGCCAGCAGGAGAGAGGCAAAGATAAGGAGACACAGAATCCGAAGCAAACTCCAGGTTCTGAGCTGTCAGTGTAGAGCCCGAGGTGGGGCTCCAACCCATGAACCGAGAGATCTGATCTGAGCTGAAGTTGGATGCTTAACCAACTGAGCCACCTAGGTGCCCCATTATTATTACCATCTTATCATTAGTTTGCCTTCATGACTCTTTTAGGTAAGACTTAAGTAAATTATATATTCAAACTATATATAAACTCTTATAGTGTGTAGTAGGATGAATGGTGACCCCCGCCACCCCCACCCCCCCCCCCCGCCACCCCCACCGGAGATATGTCCATATCCTGGAACCTGTGAATATGACCTTATTTGGAAAAAAGCTCTTTGCAGATGTAATTGTATTAAAGATCTGGACATGAGATCATCCTCAACTATCTGAGTAGGTTCTAAACCCAGGATAAGTGTCCTTGTTAGAGACACATAAAGGAGAGACACATGGAAAAGAGAAGGTCACCTGAAAATGGAGGCAGAGAATGGAGTTATGCAGTCACAAGCCAAGGAACACCTGGAGCCACCGGAAGCTGAAAGACACAGGGAGGATTCTCCCTTCAGAGCCTTTGGAGGGAGTACAGCCCTGCCAACACTTTGATTTCAGACTTCTGGCCTCCAGAACTGTGAGAGAATAAACTCTTGTTTTAAGCCACCAGATTTGTGGTAATCTGTTAGAGCAGCCCTAGGAAAACTAACACATAGGGCATATATATTTTTTAAAAGTCCAATATAGTTATGTATTATCCCAAATTTTAGAGGCTTTAAAACAACATCTCATGCAGTTTCTGTGGGTCAGGAATTTGGGAACAGATTAGCTGAGTAGTTCTGGCTCAGGGTCTCTCCTGAGGTTGCAATCAAGATGTTGGTCAGGGCTTCTGAAGGCCTGGCTGTGGTGCCAGAGGATCTGCGTCCAAGATGGCCCACTCACAAGGCTGGCAAGTTAATGCAGGCTTCTGGCAAAAGGCCTAAGTTCTTTGCCATGTGGACCTCTCCGTTGGACTGTTTGAGTGTTCTCATAACATGGTGTCTGACTTCTGCCAGTGTGAGAGAGCCAAGAGAGAGTAGCCTGAGAAGTCACACACCATCATTTCCCCAATGTTGTACTGGTTACACAGGTCATTCCTATTCATTGTGAGAGGGGACTACACAATGGCACAAAAACCAGAAGATGAGGATCAGTGAAGTTCATCTGGGAGGCTAGCTAGCACAGGCCACAAATTTTCAGGGTATACAGGGAGTCAAAATATTTTCTACACAGTCACCTGAACTACTGTATTGGAGCCATAACCCTAAGTATATAAAATGCTCTTTGCAGTTATGAACTTGAATTATTACAAGTTATTCAAATATTCAGTTCACCTTCATATTTTAGTTTGAAATACATGAATTTTGCTGTTTTTGTGGGTAAATATCCAACAGCAGCGATTTTATGTTTCCAATCTACTACTTACAAAGGTCGAACTATGAAGTAAAATACTTTAGATCAATTTTATTTTTAATTTTTTTAAATGTTTATTAGTCTTTGAGAGACAGAGCGTGAGCAGGGGAGGGGCAAAGAGGGAGGGAAACACAGAATCTGAAGCAGGCTTCAGGCCCTGAGCTGTCAGCACAGAGCCCAATGCGGGGCCTGAACCCATGAACCACGAGATCATGGCATGAGCTGAAGTTGGATGCCCTGCCGACTGAGTCACACAAGTGCCCCTACCTTAGATCAATTTTTAAGAAATTATAAATATAAAGGCACTTTTCTTTTACATCATTAGTTAATCATAAGTTCAATAAACAAGAATAAACTATTCTTCAGGCACTCTGATAAATTTGAAATGCTTCAATAGCTTTGACGTTCCCATAAAGTTTTTGAGAACCAAAGGATCTATGAGGGCAATGCATCAGTGTGATCTTATGGAAGTAATTTAACATCCTTGGGAACAATTTTCCTCATCCATACATGAAAGAATTTGACTAGATGATATCTAAGCAGACTTAATGTGCAAAAAATAATTTTTTAAGTGTTTGTTTATTTTTGAGAGAGAGAGAAACAGAGGGTGAATGGGGGAGGGGCAGAGAGAGAGGGAGACAAAGAATCCGAAGCAGGCTCCAGGCTCTGAGCTGTCAGCACAGAGCCCCACGCAGGGCTCAAACCCATGGACTGCAAGATCATGACGCGAGCTGAAGTCAGACGCTTAACACACTGAGCCACCCAGGCGCCCCTGTGCAAATATTTTTAACACGTCTTTATATGTTATCTGTGAGCTGTGAGCAGTTTCTTTCTGAAACTCACGGTAATAATTGCATATTTAATTGAGTTGTGGAAAAATATCTTTAACCAGATATATTTATTCACTGGTATATCATATTTATAGTTAAACTCAAGGTCCATAATGTTGTTGAATAGTCCAGAGAGTCTTTCTTCTCCTTTGTTCTCTAGAAAGCATAGACTGCCCTTCAGTAAATCAATTTTCTTAATTTGACTTCTATATTTGACAACATTTTTTGGGTTCACATATTTTTTCTTGTGCCAAGTACTGCATTTTTCATTTCCCACAGAATCAGGACAAACTGTACATCCCCTGCTGTGTCCAGGGCAGATCTGGCTAAATGTCAACTATGTTAATTGGTATAGAGAAAACAGCAGCCCTATTTTTATCTGATTAAAAATCCCCACAAACATTCTCCTCTAAAGTAAAGCTATGTCAGTACAAAGTGATTTAATTATAATATAAAGTTTGGCAGATGTGTCCCTCCTGCCTTCATTTTACTGTAGCATGCAGAAATGCAACCGTTTCCTGGAATCTTTCAGTATCTAAAATTTTAATCCTACTTTTGGAGACTTAGAATTTGGTACTCAGAAACTTTCTCTGGACTGCCTACTGGAATAAAATATCTTTCCTTTAAAATGGTATTTTTTAAACAGAAGAAGATTTATAGACCAATCTATAGAACCTTATTTAAAAGGTAGTTTGAAATATTTTAATTTTGAAAAGTCTCCATGTTAACAATTGTCCCAGGATGAGCAGATTATGTAATATAATTGCTTTACTTAATTGGGGTGTGGGAGGTGTGGGTGGAAAAGAATAAAAGGTAATGAACTTTGATAAATTTATATGAGTAATAACAAGGTACCTGTGAAAATTTAGTTTTATCAGAGAGTGACTATATCTTCAGTGCTCCTTTAAAATTATATGCTGCCTCTTTGGGGCACGTGGGTGGCTCAGTCAGTTAAGCATCTGACTTCGGCTCAGGTCATGATCTCACAGTTCGTGAGTTCAAGCCCCACATTGGGCTCTGTGCTGACAGCTCAGAACCTGGAGCCTGCTTCAGATTCTGTGTCTCCCTCTCTCTCTCTACCCGCCCCCCCCCAAGCTCTGTCTCTCTCTGTCTCTCTGTCTCTCTCTCTCTCTCAAAAATAAAGCAGAAACATTTAAAAAATAAAAAAATAAATAAAATTGTATGCTGCCTCTTTAATGTTGGAATTCCCCAGGATTCTGTTTCACTCCTGGGAGCTAACTCCCAATTTAACTTCATATACTCCAAGATTTGCCAACTACTTGTACACTCATATCATTTGGATCTGTATCTCTAGCTTACCGAAGCCATATTATATTCTTTGGTACACTAGACAGCTCCATTTTGGTGTCTCATGGGCACCCAAAATCAGTATGTCCAGTCTTATGATTTCTTGTCCCTTATCACCACTCCAACATAAGAACAAGTAGAAAGCTATGCAAACTGAAAGTCAACTCTTCTTAGTTGTCAAAGAAGTGAGGTCACAGCGCAAATCACTGTTCTTCCCTATACTGGAGAAATAGGTGAACACTGAGAATCACAGCTTAAAATGGCAGAATGTACAAGCAGAAACCACCACCAGAACTGTCCCAGGGTGGGGAAACCTAAACTGTGATTGACAAATTGCTGGAGGCTCAGTGCAGACAAGGTATGGGGGAGGTTCCCACACTTTTGTTAGCTCTACCTATGGGAACTCTACCAAGCCCTCTCAGTAAATACCAGAGAAAATTCCCCTAGTGTTTCCAGCAGGAGGAGGGGAAAGGAACCATTTCAATATATGCCAGAGTATTCTGTTCTTAACATGGCCTACCCTCAATAGAAACTATTCTGCCTGAGTCTATTCTGCTGAAGTTTTATCAGAGGCCAAAGTATCTGGTGGGAGAAAAATAGACAACTCCAGACCCCTCTGTCTACCCTGTCCTGCCTAAGCAAGAAAAAAACTAAGAAGCAACCTACTGAATGGGAAATGATATTTGTGAATGATAAATCTGATAAGGGATTAAAATCTAATAGATAAAGAACTTATACAACTCAATGCGAAAAACAAAAAACCAAAAAGACAAATAAGCTGGTTAAAAGATGGGCAGAGGACCTGAGTACTGAGTAGACACTTTTCCAAAGAAGACCAACAGACACATGAAAAGATGCTTGGCATCACTAATCATCATGAAAATGCAAATCAAAACCACAAGATATCACCTTGCACCAGTTAGAATGGCTAGTATCAAAAAGACAAGAATAACACGTGTTAGTGAGGATGTAGAGAAAAAGGAATACTCATACACTGTTGGTGGGAATGTAAACTGGTGCAGCCACTGGGAAAAACAGTATGGAGGTTCCTCAAAAAATTAAAAATATAAATACCACATGATCCAGTAATTTCACTACTAGGTATTTACCCAAAGAAAATGAAAACATTAACTTGAAAACATAAATGCACTCCTATGTTTATTGCAGCATCATTTACAATAGCCAAAATGTGGAAGCAACTCAAGTGTACATCAATAGATGAATAAAGAAGATGTGGTACACACATATATATATGTGTATATATACATATACATATATATACATATATACATATGTATATATATGTATATGTACGTATATATACATACATAAATATATACATATTTATATACATATGTATGTAAATATATATACATACATATGTGGTATGTATATATACCACATATACATATATGTATATACACCACATATGTGTGTATATATATGTATATATATATATTTACACATTTATACATTTATACATCTATATCTATATACATATATATGTACCCAATAGAATATTACTCAGGCATAAAAAAGAATGAGATTGTGCCATTTGTGATGACATAGATAGACCTAGAAGGTATATTGCCAAGTGAAATAAGTCAGAGAAAGACAAATGCTGTATGATTTGACTTATATGTGGAATCTAAAAAATAAAACAAATGAACAAATAAACAAAAGAAGAAAGAGACCCATATATACAGAGAATAAACTGGTGGTTGCCTGAGGGCAGGAGTGTGGGGGGATGTGCAAAATGGATGAAGGGGAATCAGAAGTACTGGATTTCCAATAATGGAATGTGTAAGTCATGGGGATAAAAGGTACTGCATAGGGAATACAGTGAATGGTGATGTAATAATACTATATGGTGACAAATAGTAGCTGTATTTGTGGTGAGCATAGCATGATATATAGAGTTGTAGCATCACTATGTTGTACACATAGTACATAGTAACTAATGTAAAATTATGTATCAACTACACTTCAATAAAAAACAAAACCAAAAACTGAGAAGCACTGGTAAAGTTCACAGTCCATGGCCACAGGCTCACCCAAAGACTGAGACCTAAACATAGCACTATTGAAACCCTATAGATGATAAAAATCTGGATTTGTTAAAGTTGCTGGTAAGGGGAAGAATCACAGTAACCTAGTCTCAATAATGTCTCAAAAGGGAATAGTTAGGGAAAGATACAGGAATTTGAGAGGGGACTGCTATTAATCATAGGGTGCCTTTATAGTAGATATTATTAGCTTCGGCAGGGATTGATTAGAATTTGTAAACTGAGTGAATTACTAGAACATTTGAGTCTGCTCAGAGTTACAGTTAAATCAGTTTGTGGTCTTGTAACATAGGAGTCTACACAAATTGGTGTTAAAACAGGAGCTAGAATTGTTTGTGTGGCATATCAATAGCATAGTTGATTTAGTTTTTGCTTCATTTCTCAGTCCCCATTCTCTTAGTCATTCTTTAGCCTAAGTTAGAAGAAAGGCCATTATTTTTCAGAGAACGTGATCAGATCTGCACTGCTATTTAATAATTTGCAGTTATGTATTGAGTTTTTCATGGTAGTCATATTAACCTCTGTAAATATCACGCCTTCTTGTTCTTTTTGTTGGATGATCATTTGTAAATCATCAAATGTAGCAGTAGCTGTGCAGCAGCATTTAAGACTCTGAAGATCATACATCTGGTAACTGCAATGCAGACAGACACTAAGACAAAAATGATTAGAGTTTGCAAGGCATTTCAAAGCTATATTCCTAGATTTTAAAAATTGGACAAGTACAGAACTGTTTTATCCCTATATTGTTACACCTGAAACTAATATAACACTGCACATTAACTATACTCAAAATAAATTTAAAAAAATTGGACATGTGACATAATCTTCCTTATACAATCAAGTTTCTTTTTTCCTTTAATTTGGGTAGGTTTTGTTCAACCTTACCAGTGAATGAAGAATTAATCCTGTATCTGGTAGTTTTCAAGGATACAGGTCTTGGGAATAATATGTATTTACTAAAAAAAAAAAAAAAAAAAAAAAAAAAAAAAAGAAAGAAAGAAAAAAAAAAGGTATCCATAATAATTTAGAACCTTAATCCAAAAGAGGGGGAATAGCCAAGAGGATAAAGATGAAAAGCCAAGGGGATATGCATATGAAGAACATGGCAATCAGTGGGGTCTAGTTCCAGAGGTCTTGGTGGGAAACACCCTACTTCAGGCAGTCATCAGCTTGTTCCAAGGATCTAAGGCTAGCTGTCCATTTTCATGGGTTATCTACCTCTAGATATTATTTAAGAGTCCTCAATATGCCCCTCATGATCTGGTCATATCTCTGAGATAACCTCCTAATTCTCTTTTCCCTTCTTCACTCTTTCTTTGGCTACACTGGCTGTGTTGTTCTGCAAACAAGTTAATCTTGTTCTTGTCTGAGAGCCATTGTACTTATTGTTCCTTTTCTGCAAAATGATTCTCCCCAATATTTGCATTGCTGACTCCCACAATCCACTTAAGTCACATGCCACCTCCTTAGAAAGGCTTTCCCTTCATCTAATCTAAAGTTCTCTGTCATTCTTGATTCTTTTACCCTGCTTAATTTTTCTTCCTATTTATCTGTTAGTTACATGCCCCTCTTGAATGTACGCACCATTCAAGAAGACAAAGACTTTTCTCTTTGGTTCACTGATGTGTTTTCAGGACTTAGCATGCTATCTGGCATATATAGGTGTTCAACAACTACCTGCTGATCTTATGAGCAAATAAAAAGCTCACACGTAATATGTTTCAGTCATATAAAACTATTTGCTGCTTCTTTTGCATATGCGGTTTTCCTCTGTCTACAATAACTTCTCCCTGATTCCCTCACAATTCATTTTTTAAAAGTTATTTAAAGTAACCTCTACACCCAACATGGGGCTCGAACTCATGACCCTGAGAGCAAGAGTTGAATGCTCCTCCGACTAAGCCACTCAGGTGTCCCATGGTTCCCTCACAATTCCTAATTATCCTTCAAGACTCAGCATATGTGTCACTGCCCCTGAGAAACCTTGCTGATCCCTCCAGGAAGAACTAGGAGTCCTTTTTCTCTATTCTTATAGCACTCTATGCATATCTCTATCACATTACTTAATACATTTGTTAATATTTTGTCTGATTGATCTCTGTATCCTGGAAATCTAGCAGAATGCTTTGCCCAGAGTGAATTCTGAATGAAGGTTTGTTGTATGATTTTATTTATCGAGTGACAACTGTGTGTCAAACATTGTATTAGTTTTTTATGTACATTATTTTAATCCTGGTAAGAAATCCACAACACGTGTACTATTATCCTTGTTTTATATATGAGGAAACTGAATAACTTGTTGAGTTTTGAACCTAAGTGTGTCTGACTGCATTACTCCAGTACTTCCCCCATTGCGTTAAATGAATTAATTAAATCTCCTTCATGTTATTGATACATATCAGCCAAAATTCGATAGCCTAATTTTAACATTAACATTAGGGGCGCCTGGGTGGCTCAGTCAGCTAAGCGATCTTGATTTCGGCTCAAGTCATGATCTTGCAGTTTGTGAGTTTGAGCAACACGATGCGCTCCATGCTGACAGTGCGGAGCCTGCTTGGGATTCTCTCTCTCCTTCTCTCTGTCCTTCCCCCATTCTCTTTCTCTTTCTCTCTAAATAAGTATATAACATTAACATTAAAACTCTATTCTTATTTTAACTCAGTGTTGCATGTTCTAGTATATTTGTACTTGATTTAGCCTCTTTAGATTACAGAAAATGGGCCTCAGATATCTTAACAGCTCAGGTATCATATTTTTATTCTGTTTCATAATTAGTTATTGGTGATGATTCATGGTCAAGGGGTAGTAAATCTTCCTTTCAAAGGGAAGAATGGTACTTAAAAACTAATCTACATGTCATTTTTCAACAGGCATATAGGATCCAAATACACTGTAAGATATACTGAAATTATAAAATTAATATACTCAAAAGAAAGAAAAGTGTGGTAGGAATGAGTTAAAGAAAGTAAGAGGGGGACCTGGGTGGCTCAATTGGTTAAGTGTCCGACTCTGGCCTAGGTTATGATCTCGCCCTTCCTGGGTTCGAGCCCTGCATCAGGCTGTGCTGAGAGCTTAGAGCCTGGAGCTTGTTTCAGATTCTGTGTCTCCCTCTCTCTCTCTGCCCCTCCCCCATTATCTTTCTCTCTCTCTCTCGAAAATAAATAAAAATTAAAAAAAAAGTAAGAGAGCCTTATATATATGAGAGAACCTGGAGGTCACCCTGATATTACTGTCATTTCAGCATGCTAGGTGAAGCAGTGTGTACTAAAGGCCATATGAAACTTATGAAATTTTTAGAAATACATGAAATAGTATAATGAGAAACTTAAGCAGTGACAGCTCAAACTCTAAAGTCAGACAGACCTGAGATCTACTCCTAGTTTCCCCATCTAATAGCTAAGCAAATTTAAGCAAGTTACTTAATTTTTCCATTGTCTCAATCTCTTCATCAGTGAAATGGAGAGAAAAGTATATTAGGCAGGGTAGCTAATTACTGTAAAACACAGCATCATAATTTCACAGGCATAATTTAATAAAACAAGTAAAATCCAACACAGGTGCTCCTCACCATGCTGTTCTCCTGGAGGACATTTCTGCAAGGATTAATTTGGGGGCCCCAGGCTTTTCATGTTTTGTGGTTTTGGTGTCCTCTGAAAAATTTTTTTAAGTTTATTTATTTATTTTGAAAGAGAGAGAGAGAGAGAGTACAAGCAAGGGATGGGCAGAGAGACAGGAGAAAGAGAGAATCCCAAGCAGGCTCCACGCTGTCAGTGCAGAGCCGGACATGGGGCTTGATCTCACAAACTGTGAGATCATGACTTGAGGTGAAATCAAGAGCTGGACACTTAACCAACTGAAACATGCAGGTGCCCCTCCTGTAAATTCTTTGAAGTTTTCATTTCCTGATAAACACAGAAAGAAAGAGAACATGGAGCATGTGTAGGATGTGCTAGAGATTTTGTGGACCAAACCTTAAATGGCTTTCATCTTTTCTGTTCACATTCTACTGGACAGAAATCAGTCACATGACCCCAAATAATTACAAAGGAGTCTGGGAAATACAATGTGTGTGCTCAGGAGAAAAGGAAACAGACTTTGGTGAAGACACCTGCCACTTAAGGTCATGAAGTTGTTTTAGGGTTCAACTGGATAATGTGCTTAGCACATGGTAAGTAACCAACAAAGTTACATTACCATTATTATCCCAAGTATGTATGCTGAGAGCCTGAATAAGGGTCACACAGTTGGAAGTGGAGTACTTGCATGGAAGTTTTAGCAAGAGAACTCACATACACTCAAAGACAATTCCTTACCTTTTAAAGATTATGATCTTTAATTCATTTGGCAGCATCAGGAAGTATAAACATAGAAAGGTGAGGAAGAAAGGGGTTGCCAAGCTGTTCATAATGGCTTAATTTACAGAATATCAAAAGATTATAGTTTATATTATAAATCTAAATTATAGACTCTAATGTCCAAGAAGAGTGGGAATAGAGTAAAGTGGTAGACTCTTTGCCTTTGAGAATGAGCTTAAGTGAAGTAATAAGAGGTAAAAATTCTGGTTAATTAATCCCCTCTCTCTCTGGGCGCCTGGGTGGCTCAGTCGGTTAAGCGTTCGACTTCGGCTCAGGTCATGATCTCGCAGTCCGTGAGTTCAAGCCCCGCATTGGGCTCTGTGCTGACTGCTCAGAGCCTGGAGCCTGTTTCAGATTCTATGTCTCCCTCTCTCCCTGACCCTCCCCCATTCATGCTCTGTCTCTCTCTGTCTCAAAAATAAATAAACGTTAAAAAAAATTAATCCTCTCTTCCAAATTCTTTTTCTTTCTTTCTGTCTTAATTTGAAGTTTAGACATCCTCAAGATTCAAGTTTTCTTCACTTGATTTATTTTCTCCTCTATTGCCACTGAAAATATGTAAGACTCTAGGAACAGAGAGTATGTTGGTCTCATACATTATTATGTTTTAATACCTAGCAATACCTAACATAGAGAATGCAGGCAAGAAGAATTTGTTGAATAAATTTAATCTTTATGGGCAGTTGCTTCAAGTCTTGGTGAACAGGTCTAGATAAAGAAACTGAAAAATGAGTTTTTAAATCTCGCTTCTGCTACTTCATTATCTGAGGGATTCTGGAATTCTTAATTTTTTTTTTTAAGCAATAGAGAAAAATTATATAAGCACTTAACTTCTAAAACTTGTTCCCCCCCTCCCATTATTAAACAGTACAATCCTTTTTAGTGTTATAGTAATGAGAAATGAAAAATTTATAAGTGTTACAAACACATAGAAGGCATACTTCTTAACTTGCGAACCTAGGAAATATGTGCTATTCAAATTTTTCCTTACTTCTGTTTTTGTTTTTGTTCATTTGTAATTAAAGCACATAGGCCTTCAAGTTGATGATCAAAGTTAAGAGCTTATTAGTTCCCAAAGGACTGATGAACTCACTGTTACAACAGTATTCAGCACCTAGAACAGTGCCTGACCCATAGTGGGTGTTCAATACTTTTATTTTTGTAAATGAATTAATAAGTTACTGAAATAAGGATGGTCCTCCAGGTGGATACTTATGGGATGGACATGTTGTAAGTGTGAAAAAGTAGGCAGGTTTTATCAAATGAGAAGTTTGGAGTGGTGTTTCCAAATGGGTGACTTCAAAGTGTTTTCATTCATTCGTTCATTCAACCAGCATTCTACTGTGTGTCTATTTTGCATCAGCCATAACATAAGCAAGAAGATATCTCTGTGCCTCATGCTAGCACAATAAAACAATTACAAAAATAATTAGTAGGAGACTGTATAAGATAACTACACAAGTAACAGCAGGAAACCACTGACTACTTAAAAGGGTGCGAAGGAGCATGGCATACCCAGGTACGGCCAGTCATGTGATACTGGCTGGAGTGCATGTGGGAAATGGGGAAGGATGAGGTTCAACAAACTATAGTTAGGTAGGGGCTAGATCATGATGGGCTTTATATGCCAAGTTGAGAATCCTAGATTTTATCCTCTAGAGTAGTGCTTGGGGGTGCTATTAAAGGGTTTTAATGCAAAGAAAAGATGAATACATTTTAGGTTTGGAAAGATCTGGATTGGAGAGTTGAGGTATGAGAGACAGAAATCAGCTAAGAAGTTATTAGAACAGTCTACATGGGGAAGTGGTAATAAATCATAAAGGCTAGAACTAAGGCAATAGAAGTGATGTTGGAGAACAAATGGGTTTGAAGGATACAACTAGATTAGGCTAGATAAGAGAAATAAGAGAAGCAGAGCTAAGAATGAGTCATAGTTTTCTGACCTGGATTTCTAGGCAGGTGGTAAGACCATTCCTGAAAATAAACAAAGAAGAAGATCCATATGGATTACGGATGTGGAATGGGCAAGGGCAAGAGAAGTCATTTTTGGCCATAGTAAGTTTGAAGCATCTGTGGTACTTCAAATAAAGATATTTCTTGACCAGACCAAGGAAAGTAGAACACACAGAAAACTTATAAGTTATAAGAAAACTTATATAAGACAGGGCAGGCAGGTCAGTAATTCCTAACCTCAGAATACTTTCCCATCATCTTCTAAATTTCTTTATATCTTTCAGTTCACCATTGTACATAAACTTCTATAATGATGACTATTTACTTACAAATTTGTAAAAATGTGTCCTTGAAAAAAAAAATAAGTGTTATTTCTAACAGAAGCTAGTTTATTAGTAAGGTGAACATGATCACAATTTGAATAAAGGTGGTTTGTAACAACCTCTTTGGTAAAAGTAACAGTGAAATATTATCCTATAATGTCATTCATAGTAGTGCAAAACATACAAATTTCCTGTTGTGTACTTAGGAATAATTTCTGAACTCTTCTTAAGGTTGAAATATTTAGCTATTGACACTTAAATGCCATGCCTCATGTTTACTTACTTCAGCAGGGGGTTCACTAGTACAGAGGCTCAGGTCAACTGGTAATTCACTGGGTGGAACCATAGAAGAGTAGCAAGGATGGCAGACATGTCTTGAGAATGGGGTAACTGTACTGCACAATGGGCATGGGGCAGCAAACTGGGCACCAAACCGCAGAAGGACTGCAGATGCACTGAAGGAAATTTGGGGCTGGCTTGACAAAGATGAAGCCTGCTGGTTTAAGACTGTATGTTCTTGGCAAAGCATGGTGCTGCAGATTTTCACCAGCCATAGTGGAAAAAAGGGGGGAAAGGGAATGGGACGAGACCACAAAACCTGTGATATGATACATAAAATGTTAACTATTTGCTTTGCATCTTCTGAGAGTCACCAGATTGAAGCACAAATTTTGGATTTGGCTGGCAGATGGTGTACACAGACTTTTGGAGTATGGTAGCATTTCATTTGAACTAGCAAGATTATGTAGGACTATCACAGTAACTTAACATTCATAGATTTAAAAATTTATCCCTAAACCTGAGTTAAATGTGGGGCTCTTTGTTTTGTTTTGTTGAGAGAGAGCGAGCACACGAGCACAGGGAAGGGGCAGAGAAAGATGCGAGCGAATCTTAAGCAGACTCTACTACCAGCACAGAGTGCCCACCAGGGTTCCATCTCACAACCCTGAGATCAAGACCCGAGCCAAAATCAAGAGTCAGAGACTTAACTAACTGAGCCACCCAGGTGCCCACCCCCCCCCCCCCCCCCCCCCCCGCCAATTACATTTTTAAGGCTTTCTTAAAGATACAGATCTCAAAGAACAGATTCACAGGATACAGTAATTCCTCTAAAATGTTCACAGGTCAGTGTCCAGGTCTCCTTTCCCTGAAAATCTGATTTACCAAAGAGAAAAAAGGCCAAAGGGAAGAAAGACTAAACCAGGGGAAATGGCAGGTAGTGATGTCTCAATTCTTTCAATGGGAGTTCTCCATTTACCAGCCCTCTCACTTCCTTCTATGGTCTGGACCTTTAATCACCACAGGAGTCAGCCTTGTAGGGTCAAGCTAATCTCTGTTGACATCATCCTACTACTTCCCTTTTCAAATTCCAGTGAAGCTATGTGTTTCCTGTCCTATTTGACACCCTACGAAAAGAACACGGGCTGGTTAGTATCTAAATTTAGTCCGGCAGCAACGCGTCTGACTTTTAACAGGAGAGAGATAAACAAAAACAGGTGACATTTGCAAGCCTTTCAAGAAAATGAGAAAAAAATCCCAACCCTTCTAGGGTAAGCAAGAAGGGAGAGCTTCAACAGTTCCACAGTAGGGAGAGGCCTGCCTGCAGGCTCCGAAAATGGGCCAACTGAAGCGTTTTCCTTTTCCTTAAAACCAGGAGGACGGCTTTGGAGTAGTTCCTCAACTCAATTCTGACTCAGCTAGTAAAGTCCGGGCAGCGGGAGTCTTGACAGCCCCTTCCCCACGCAGAGCGGTGAAGGCAGCCGCACCTTCTCTTTGTCAAGATGTTGGTTTCAACCACAGGCACCAAGAGACCCTTGGGGTGGGAGAGGGGAGAGGCGGACGCCACTCCCTGGCGCGCCCCCGGAGCGCCAGACTTGCGATCCCTTTCCCGCCCTTCCCCCGCCCCACCTACCCTCTGTGACCCCCGCGTCCCGCCTCGGGCGACCTGTTGGCAAGAAGCGTCACGTGACGCGGCCGGCAGCGCACTGCCCCCAGGCGGGCCTCCTGTTGCGCCCGCCGGGCGGGTTCCATCACGTAACGCGCCGGCGCCGCCCCGCTCTTCCCTCGCGGAGCGAGGGGAGGGCGGGCGTCGAAAAGGAAAGGGAAGGGAAAAGGGGCGGGAGAAGAAGAAGGAGGGGCGGCGCCCAAGTCACGTGACCCGGGACAGCCCGGAAAGCTCCGAGGAGGAGCCTGGCGCCGCCATTTTCCTGCAGCTGCCTGTCCCTCTTGCCCAGCCCGGCTCCAGCTGACCAGGGAAGGGGTGGGCTGAGCTGAGGCGGGGGCAGGGGAGTGCCCGACACTGTGCCTGACCCCGCGGGTGACACGAGCCGGTTCTTTCCGGGCTAGGTGGCAGCGCGCGGCCCTCAGCCCCGCCCCAGGCCGGCAGGCGGAGAAGGAGCCGGTGGGGGTAGGGGGTGCGGTGGGGGGTGGGGGTCCTCCGGCGCTTGGGGGTCCCAGTCCCCGCCGGCTGCCGAGCGGGAAGGGTGGCGGAGGAGCCGCAGAGATGTCCGGCCAGAGCTTGACGGACCGAATCACCGCCGCCCAGCACAGTGTCACCGGCTCCGCCGTATCCAAGACAGTATGCAAGGCCACGACCCACGAGATCATGGGGCCCAAGAAAAAGCACCTGGACTGTGAGTGAAGCCGACCGCGGCCCATGTCCCCGCGACCGGCGTTCTTCTCTTCTCTTTTCTTAGCCCCTTCAGACGTCTTTTCCTTCCTTTGCGTTTTGTCTGGCACGTCGGGTCCTGTGCTGGTCCGAGGTGTGTTTTCGCTTCCATCACACCTGCCTTCACGGCTTCCGTTCCCTGCCTAAAAATCCCTGATAAGCCACTCCCCCCCCCCACCCCCATCCCGGGTTCCTAGGGGACCCTCGCTTCCAACCCGGTGCGCCACGATAGCCCATCACACCCGACCAACTTGCCTCTCCACCTAGCTTCTTACCTCCCTGCCGCCTGTGTCTGCTGCAGCCTTCTGCTCTTTCATCCCCCCCGTCCCGTGCTGCCTAGTCGCCCTCTCCTGAGAGTCTCTCCGCTTGCTTCCAGTCTCACCGCCCCATTGTTTCCCCATTAGCCTTTGAGTTCCGTAAACGCCCGGTTCCGTGGACCTACATCCCTATTTCTCTGCAATCCTGAAGGCTATCTCCGTTGAAGTGATTTCCACTTCCTTTGCTCCACTAGGTTCTTCTGTCCCTTTCCTTCTCGGGTTTCTCTTCCAGCTTTCCTCTCCCGTTTTGGTTACGTTTCTTTGCTTCTGTAGCTTCAGTTAGGTTCCTTCGTCTCATTTTATATTAGATATATCATACTCAATACCCGACTTTTATCCCAAATTACTTTCTTCGTGAGAGTGAAAATAAAGGGATTCCGTTTGGTGTAGGGAACGCTCTGTGGGAAGTTGGGGTTTTTAATTGGCTTTGGTGGAATTTAATCGTTCTATTTTCATGCTTCTTGGATAAGTTGTGATTGTCAGGCCCCCATCCTCCGTGTTTCTCTAATGGGGATTTGGAAAAGGATTGGGTGATACTGGTATCATTTCCTGGAGCTGTTAACCCTGGCGATTTGAATTTAGAAGGTTGAGTGTAAAGTGTACATTATTGGAGTAAAACATAGATTAATAACTAAAACTACAATTTACATACATGTCTTTAAAAATGCTAAAAAGGTGATTGATAATACTTGAGTTTCAATTTACTTTTAATTTATTCTGGTTATTTGGGGAGACTAGCTTCTCTTATACGGCATAATATTACTCCATTCACTAACTTACACACAATTACCAGAGCTAACTCCTCCCAACTTTTTACAAACCTGGAAGTCACGTATAATACCTCATTTTTCTTTCCTTTACCTCGAGGTACAGATAGCTCAGTGGATTACTCAAGCTTTGACTCAATGGAGTGACCGAAAACTTTTCAGGAAAATACACGGAAATAGGCACAGTAATAAGTTCCTTTTTAAAATGGTAACTGGACACATTAGCTTGACTGGCTTTTATTCTACATGAAAGTTACTTTGCTTTACTGTTTGAAGCAAGAGTGAGCATGTCCTGAAAGGGAATTCACTGACAGGAGTCCTGTTTGGATTTCTCATTTGGACTTTGGCCGTAAGGTCTGCAATTTTTAAAAAGAAATGTACAAAATGTGAATTCTTCCAAGATACTTTGCTCATGAAGTGCTATTAGAACAAGTTATTTCTACAAACCCATTATTCATTGTGACTTGTTCCTTCACTGTGGAAAAGTAAAAGAAAAAAAAAATACTGCTTGGTTCTTTAATGTGCTGATTGAGCAGGCTGCTTTTTAACAATCAGTCCTTGCCTGTTTAGAAAATGCAGAATATATTTAAATGGTGACACTTATAAATGGAAAGTTGTTTAAAATGTATAGTGGACCCTTATGCGATTTTTTTGATTATCTGATATTTGGAGTGGACAGTTTTGCTGTTTACTTCCCTTCAAGTGACTAATTGGCTTGCTGTCCCAGTCTTAATGGTTTGTCCTAACATTGTGTTAATTCTTGTTAATTGTTTTTTATTTTTCTTTTTGGTGATGGGTAGGTGAAGAAACTACTTGTTACTGTATGAACTATTTTTCTCTTTCCTCGCTTCAAAATGATAAATTATAACAAAAGGATGTATAGCTTTTAAAAGTCTTTATGAAGGTTTTTGCCTATTTCAAATGGAGGAGTAGTTATTTTAACGTGTTACCAAGAAGGGCAGAAAATAGGCTAAATGGGTTTAGGAGGGTGATACTTGTTTGTGGTTTTATTAGTGCTGTTCTTTTTCTCTTGTGATAGCTACTGCAAATGCTAACTGGGATTAGGTTTGGAGGATAAACTCTCATTTGTAGTTCTCTACTACTGCTGTGTTTATAATAAGCTCCCACTTTAGAACTTGAATATATGTGGCGTTGTGTGATTTTTTTTTTTTTTAATCCACATAAATAAGGAGCCACTACTCTAGTTCTGTTCTGTGGGCTTTTGAAATACTATTTTCCCTATATTGTTTTAAATGCGCTTGTAACCAGTTTTCAGCAATGACATAGATTTATATTAAGTAAAGTTTGGCCAATGAATGGTTTTTCTAAACACCTTCCTTCTCCACACACTTTAACATGTTTCCAGAATATTAAAAAGGCTTTCACAGACATTTCTGTGGCTTGACACCATGAACTTCAGGCTTTAATGTAGAGATAATTTTTCTTCTTCCAGGAATTTTTCTTTCTAGTGAGTGCTTAGTTCTGTTGCACCTTTTAATATCTTGAAGGACTATTGCCTACTTAGTCCAACTCAGTGAAAGCAATTTCATCTTTTAAATATTAGTATTTAATAAAAATATGCTTAGGACTGTTTTTTTCCTATAGGCCTTTAGACTGTGGAGGTGGTTTCTGTGTACTTCTCCAAGGTCTTTCCATATTAGGAAGTAATTATTATAATCTACGAATTACGGCTTAATTCATACTACATTATATACTGGTTTAAGAAAGATCTTTTGCTTTGCTTATAGGTGGCTGTAGATAATGGTATTAACTAGGGTCCTTAGTGTGAAGAGTTGTCCAGCTTGAAATAATATGTAAAAATAAACATGATTTGCATTTAGTTTCCGGTCTCTAATGGTCATAATCAAGGCACAAGAATGGCAAACCTTAAATTGGAAGTTGTTCCAATTTGCCAGGCACTTATTAACCATTATCTAATTTAATCCTCTTTCATGGCTATGGGAGAGGCAAGCCACATGCTTAGAAAGTAGTTTCTACCTCCATTAAAACATCCATAATGATTGAAGTGTAAATAAAACACAATATTTAAATTTATAAATTCTTAATTTAAAAAACATTCTTATCTAACTTCACAACCGTTGGCCTTTGTTTTTTGATGTGAATACTTAATTTTCTTTTTTCTATACTTGTTTCATTTATTGTCTTTGGGCATTTACATTGCAACATGTTGCATTGAAACATAATATTTATGTTAATGGCTATAACGGCTTCACTTTTTCATCCATATTTTTTCCCAGTTAAAATTTCCAGGGACACTTCATTCCAACCATCATCTGCCTTAGATTCTTTTTGTTTGTTTTATTTATTTTGAGAGAGAAGGGGAGGGGCAGAGAGAGAAAGAGAAGGAAAGAGAGAATCCCAAGCAGGCTCCATGCTGTCAGCACAGAGCCCGACATGGCGCTTGATCCCACAAACTGAACTGTGAGATCATAACCTGAGCCGAAACCAAGAGTCAGACGCTTAACCCACCAAGCCACCCAGGCATCTCTGCCTTAGATTCTTGACAACATATTGAGGTCTTGTTCTTATTAAGCATCCATTATAAGCGTATCTCTATAGTAGATATAGTGTGGGTATTTGTGTGTTGTGTGCAGGATCCATATCCTGCCTAAATTTAGTTGTGGAAACAATTTTAAGAGGAAGAATTTGTGAATGTATTGAATATGTAGAAGGTGGAATTTGTATTTGGATTAGTGGTTTGTATCACTATTGAAAATGTATGTAAAATATCAAAAAGTACCTGAAATAATTACCTTTTTAAGCAAATGTATTGATTTTCAGTGTCTTGATTAATGGCATGGATTGGGTGCTTAGTTTGCATATTGTTAAGAAGGTATCTGGTAACTGGGATCTGATTTACAAGAAGATGCATGTGAGGAAGATACTAAGTGGGTAATCTGCTCCACGATGTGTCTTGTTTGGAAATAAAGTAACTGAGGATGGATCTTGTTTTAAAGAGGTAGTTACTTTGTAGTTGACCTATGGGCTTGCTATTCTTTCCCTTAAGAATTAATCATATGATTTATATTTTCACTTTTCATTATTTGACCTATTCTGTTCCTTACTATTTAGTCTTTAATACTTCTGAAAAAAGAAAATGGTAATGGAGTCAAATATGTCACATGGCCTGAGATTATGTAGTAGAACTATACAGATGTAATTTTCCCTCCTTGTTACACGTAGTTATGTTTCTAAATTGTATATGTTTTAAAAGGGAAACTCAGAAGGGAATTTGGTATATAACCATTTTGCTAGCTGCCTTATGCATAATTAGCAAATTTATTCTCAAATACCTTTGAAAAGTAATTAGGCGGCACTAGTGGACTTGTTATTTTTAAAAATACCTAATATTAGACTCTAGGCATGTATTTTTTATCCTTATAACAAGGTTTTTTATGTTTACTGTGTTTTTTATCAATTTGAATAGTTTTTAAAGGTGTTATTTGAGTTTAATTTAGAGCGGCAGGTGAGAAGTAAAAGTTGGTAAGAGGTGACTAGGCTTTCTTTTTCCTCATTTGATTTGTGAAGCATTTATATGAAATATTTAATTAGCTATTTTAAAAGTACATTAATAGTTAAAATAATCTATTTTAATTAATTACTAGAATTGCTTTAATTGAAATAAAATTATTTTGACCCTGTCATTTAGAATATTTAATGTAAAAGTTTACCATGATGCATAGACAAGTATTTTCTTTATATCCAAAATGCTTATGTTCGTGATTTCCCTTTTAAAAATCAAAGAAGTAAGAAAAATAAACTTAAAGGCTTCTTGGCAAGAGGCTAGAGTCTTACCAAGAAGAAATAGGGTTAGATTTTCAAAGTACATACAGCCTTAGTATTTGCTCTTCCTGTTCTTTTAGTGGCTGAAGTGGCATTTCCGTTACTTTGTGTTCTGTCTCAGTATGTTCCCCGTTAAACTGCTTTATACATTTCTCTAGAGAATTGCAATTTTTGGGTTTGACCTTTTAGAATTTTGTATGTTCATTGTGTGTATGGCTCTTTTAATGGAGAAACGTTTCCGGGTAGTCAGATTTTACTAATGATACTCCTTTATAAGGGAATGCTGATGAACCTAAACCTTTGTATTAAAATTTATGTTCAGGCTTGTAATTTGCCAGGTTATCAGAAGTATAGTATTAAGAATTTTTCAAGTTATACTAGAATGTAGTGGCAGTACAGCAAATCATATTCTTTATGCATTGATTCAATTTATATTTAATACTTATTTGTCTTTATTTTGTGCTGGGCACTCACTGCACTAAACACTTTACGTTTATTAACTTTATTCCTTTTAACAACTTTGTGAGAGAGGTTTTATTATTATCCCCATTTTACTGAAGAAGAAATGAAGGCACTGAGAAGTTCAGTAATTTGCTCAAGGTCACAGCCAGGAAGAGGAAAACTGGGATTTGCACCCAGGTAGTCTAGCATCAGGTTTGTGTTTTCATGTCAGTGTGACTTTTTACATAATGCTTTACTGTTCCAGGGAATGAATAAACAATAGTCATTTATTCATGGCAGTGGCTCTTAAAGTGTATTCCTGGCACTTCTGGGAGTTTCCAAGACCCTTTCAGCTTATTTGTGAGGTCAAAACTATGTTCATATATTAGGACATTATTTGTCTTTTTAATTTTTGTACTTTCATGAGTGTACAGTAGAGTTTTCCAGGGTCTATGTGATGCATGATAGTGCAGCAGATTGAATGTAGTAGCAGATACGACAGTCCAACAACTTTCTATTAAACCAGATAGTAAAAAGTTTTGCAAAAAGGTAAAACAATACCAATGTTGTAAATTTTGGTTTTGGGAAATATAGCTATTTTTCATGAAAACTGTTAGCATTGGATGAGATTTATTATTTTAAAAAGAATATTTTAAAAATTCTTATTTTTAATTCTTAATACAGTAAATATCAATTGAGAAAACCCACATAGACAAAATCTCATTGAGGTCCGTCCTCAGTTTTTAAGATTGTAAAGGTTCTGAGATTAGAAAATGTAACCCTAAAGAAGAAGGTATATTAGAGGGGAAAAAAGGCTACTTAGAAAGTAGATATATGAGGTCCTTTAAACTCTGAATAATTTGGTAGGTAACAGTGACCCATCATTTGGAGGACTTTGAGAAGAGACGTGGCATAATCCTTTAGGTCATACTGTTAAGTAGATTGGAAGGAAAGTGAAATGTGACTTGGAAAGGAGACTGCTGGGGGCAAAAAAGAATCTAACAGTAATAATACCTAATTCTTTTCCTGAAAGGCCTTAATAAAGTTCATCATTAATTGGGACTCCTGGTCCATTTTTTCCTCATTGTTTTTTTACATCTAAGCTATCCCTTTCAGCCAAGCACTTTATTACTATTTTTTTAAATTTTTTTGATGTTTGTTTATTTTTAGTATATGTGCTGCCGAAGCGAGCACAGATGTTTGTTTATTTTTGAGAGAGTGTGTGCAAGCAGGAGAGGGACAGAGAGAGAGCAGGAGCCACAGAATCCGAAGCAGGCTCCAGGCTCTGAGCTGTCAGCACAGAGCCCGACGACGGGCTTGAACCCACAGACCCTGAGATCATGACCTGAGCTGAAGTTGGACACTTATCCGACTGAGCCACCTAGGCGCCCCTCAGCCAAGCACGTTAGTCACCAATTATGCCAAAAGTTCTAACTCCCAAACTATTAGCAGTTATTCTTTGGACATACCATTCTTTGGATGTAAAACATCTTCTTTGTCAAAACAGATACCTTCTCCTTTTAAATCTTCTCAAAACTAACTTGCTTTCCTTAACACTCACAGTTAAAGTAGCTTCTTTACTAAAGACGTTATTGAATAATACCTTGTTAAACTGTGGTTAGTATCATGCTTTTATATATATTTTGGGTTCACATGTGTTTGTAGAACAGGAACTATACTTTTCTGTATTGTTTTATATCTCTTCTCAAAGTACCTAATCAGGGACCCTGTGGGTGCTCAGTAAATTTCAGATGATTACACATAATCTGCCTTCCCAGCTCAGACTATTCCATGAACAACTTAGGGACACAGTCACTATAGAGATCTATTCCAGTAAACATTTAATAATTTTATGGTGATTTTCTTAGTTGCAATGAATGGTAATTACCCGGTTTCAAAATTAAATATAGAAGTCATTTGGTAGCATCAATAAAAAAACGTAACAAAATTGCTCTTTGTTTCATGGAACCTATGAGGCATTAAGAGGGTTAGTTTTGTTAAAATAGTAGGTGATATTTTTAAAATATTTTGATAGCCAAAAAAATTGGGGTTTTCAGTTGCTCAGTTTGAAAACTATACTGAGGCATATTTTTGAGGATATGTTCTTGAAAGTAGAAATTAACTTTAAGAATTAAACTTTAAGAATTAAAAGTTTAAGAATTAAACTTTAAGAATTAAATTAAAATTAATTTAAAGAATTAAGAATTAAAATTTAAGAAATCAATTTGAAATGTTTGTCAATAGAATTGTTTCCTTACACAATTCCAGGAGGTGCTGATCACATTGTAGTCTCTGTGCAGGGGGTCTCCAGAGTACTAACTGTATGGCAAACTTATTTTAGATGTAAGGAAGGATAAAGTACACTTAATGTCGAAATGCAAAGGAAAAGAAGTGACTGTTTTAGACTGAAGCTTTATGAGATATAAGGCAAGCATTGGAGAGTAGTAGTGATGGTCATGATAGTAGGACCACTGAATCTAGGTTGATTCTAGGGACTAATGGGGATTACTGAAAGTTTTCTCTGAACATTTGGAATTCCAGCAGTAATTTTCAAAATGGTACTGATATTTGTAGTCATAAACTTACTACCTGAAAGCATTGTAGGGGCTCTAATTTTACTCAAGGGACACTTCTTCCAAGTAGTGGTTGAAGCAGCATTGCTTTAGAAATGTTTTCTCTCACTAAAGATTGCAGGTATACTTTAGAAGTGATTTCATATTTTTACTTAGTGTACATGTGTCTACTGACTATATACCTCTTCATGTGACTATAAGCTCTTTATAAGAGGGGTGTGTGTGTGTGATATTAGAAATTTTACGTGCTGTGATATAGCCAGTTGTCTTGTGGATGCTTAATACGAATGTACCATATTTTAAATACATCTAATGTTTGAAAATCTTACTGTAATTCAAGTATATACCAAAAACTAAGTAGAAGGATGGTTTTCCCCCCATCACACCGTTAACACAGGATTGGCACACAGGATTGGCAGGATTTTTGATGTACTTGAAACACTTTGCAGAAATTTGGTTCATGCAGGGTATGGAATAATTAGGAATATTATTTAATCCAAATCTAATGTGAAAAAGGAGATTATGAGGCAAGGTGAGTTCTTCTTCAATTTTGAAATTGAGAGGTAATTCACACAACATAAAATTCACCATTTTAAAGTATACAGTTCAGTGTGTTTTTTGTATATTTACAATGTTGTGTGTAACCATCACCACTGTCTAATTCCAGAATGTTTTCTGTCACCCCCAAAAGAAGTCATATATCTGTTAGCATATCACTTCCAGTTTCCCCTCCTTCATTCTCTGGCAATCATTAAGCTACTTTCTGTCTATGGATTTTCCTATTCTGGACATTTCATGTAAATGGAATCACACATAACGTGGCCTTTTATGTCTGACATCTTTCACTTAGCTTAATGTTTTCATGGTTTATTTATGTTGTAGCATATAAGAGTGCTTCATTCTATCCATAACTTAATAATATTCCCTTGTGCCACAAAATGCGGCGTATCCATTGATGGACATTTGGGTCAGTTCCCTCTTGAAACCCACTAAGAAGAATACTGCTATGAACATACCTTGTTACAGGAATGTTCATAGTAGTTCTCTTGGGTATATCCCTAGGAGAAGAATTGCTGGTCATGTGGGAGTTTTTTTAACTTTTTGAGACACGACCAGTCTTTTCCACGGCTGCTGCACCATTTTACATTCCCAGCAGCAATGTATGAATGGTATCTTGTGATTTTGGTTTACATTTCTCTAATGACTAATGATGTCGAGCATCTTTCATGTGCTTATTGACCTTTGTATGTCTTTGAAAAAAGTGTCCATTCAGATCCTTTGCCCATTTTTAAATTTGATCCTTAATATATTTCAGTACTAGACGAGTTCTTTACATTTTCCTGATGCTTGATCCTCATGTGATTTGCAGATATTTTTTTCCCCATCCTATGGCTTGTCTTTCCGCTGTTCTTGATAGTGTCCTTTGATGTGATGCAGAAATATTTTTAATTTTGAAGTTGCAATTTTTTTCTTTGATTGTGCTTTTGATATAATAGCTAAGAAACCATTGGCTAATCCAGAGTTATTCAGATTTATGCCTAACCTACTACTAAAGAGCTTTATAGTTTTTAGCTCACTCTTTTAGGTTTGATCAGATTTTAATTTTTGTATGTAGTGTGAGGTGGCAAGGTGGTAGTAAGGAAAATTAAGGGTATTTTTTTCCCTTCTTCTGAAGTTGTCATGGGATATAACTCTACTGTGCTCCTGTATAATATAAATATAGAGATTTGTGAGGGAGAAAAAAGATCTCCTTGATGGCAGTTTCTAGTACTGAGTTACATAGTTTGTTGACTGATAAATAGAAATATTTGAACCAAACATCCTTTCAACTGGATGGACTGCTTACTCTAATCCAATGCACATTTTTTTTTTTTTTTAGGGTCCCAGTGTAGTGTTTTATTTTTTTTAAAGTTTATTTATTTTGAGGGGGTGGGCAGAGAGAAAAGGAGAGAGAGAATCCCAAGCAGGCTCTGCACTGTCAGTGCAAAGCCCCATGTGGGGCTGGAACTCATGAATTGTGAGATCATGAGCTGAGCAGAGATCAAGAATCTGACACTTAACTGACTGAGCTATCCAGGCACCCCCAATGTAGTCTTTTAAATGTGTGAAGAGATAATACTTAGTTGTCTGAGTATCGATAGGTGGTTACTTTTGTCCACACAGAGTAGTGTGTATATTGCCATAGTATCTTGTACTTCTCCATAAACACTATGTAGTGGAGTATTTTAAAAGGAACACGAGATCTAATGGTGAAAATGTGTAAACAAATAATTGTAATACATTGAGATAATTGCACTATGTAGTAATTCTTTATAGCTTCTATAATTATAATTTCTTAAATGAAGAGCCCTTGTGTAGTCTTTATTGTGCTACAAATAGCATGTAACAAATATGCAGTAAAAAGATGCCGAGTGAATAAAGAAGGAATGAAATTGTCATTGAGGGTTTCTGATGTGTATTCAAACAGCATTTTTTTTTTTTTTTTTAATAAAGAGGATAGTTGCTGTAGAAGTTGTCTTTGAGTAGTGGTTGTTGCAACTTCTTCCATTTCTGTGATCAAGTAAATTATTGGTTGAAAATGTGAGAAATTATGGAAGTTGGGAAATAAGTTTCCAGAATTAGATGTAAAATTAGAGCAGTTTAATAAAGTAAAGTATTATTCACTTCAGGACCTACCTATTATTGGTATATTTAACTTCAAACAGATGGGTTTAAACTTGTCATATCTTGGGTTTGCTACTTCTGCTTTCCTTTTCTTCCTGTTATTATCATCATCATCATCATCATCATCATCATCATCATTATTTCCTTTTCTTCGGTTGTTAAAAGTAAATTCCAAGGCAGTCCTTTATTTTACATTCTGTGTTATCCATGATAATCCGCATCTTATAGCAGAATGCTGTAAGGCCTTGTTTGCGAAATAAGCATTGTGTGCTTTGTTATAAAACATTGGCAAAACATTTAAAGTGCAAATAAAGATACCCAGAAATGAAGCATATGACTTTAGTAGGCTGTATTGAATGAGTCAAGCATTGACCTTGATTGGTTTCTTCCTACTACCCACTTCCATTATGCCCTTTCTCTTCTGGTTTTAGGACTCTGGTGAATTGCCTGTGAAAATCCAAATTAATTTTCTTTTGAAAGTGACATGTAGGTAAATCTTAATTTATTTGTGAACTTAATGATTCAGAGTTAATCATTTTGTGTGACTTTTTTCTGGGAGAATATCTGAGAACAAAAAATTTTAAGAGTAAATATATATAATTTTTTAAAAATTTTGCGTTATTGGATTAAAATTCCTTAGGGAACTATTAAAATCTTTTGCTTGCTGTAAGAGCAAGAATATGGGGCAAAAGTCCTGAGATGGAGTTCTGTTTAACATGTAGCAAGCAGTACCAACAGAAACACTAGTCTGAAGCAGTATGTGGGGTACTGAGGGAAAGTGATCAAGATCTAGAAAAGAATGTAAAGATGACACTTGATCATCCTTACTTTAAAAGGAACACGAGATCTAATGGTGAAAATGTGTAAACAAATAATTGTAATACATTGAGATAATTGCATAATACTTTTTACATAAAGCTTCAAAGTAGGGGCTGGAATAATTAATTTTGAAGGTTAGTGACAGCTTCATAGAGGAGCCTAATGGGTTTTAAGGACGAATAGTGATTTGCCAGATGGACAAAGTTTTGTCTAAGTAATTTAGCATGTGCAGTGACAATAGAGGTGAGAAAGAGCATTATGATGTGTTTGGGGAAATTTTTGAGTAGTTCTTTGTGGTGGAATGTGAAGTGTTCATAAGAGTAAGAGGGAGATGAGGCTGGAGAGGGAACCATTAAAGGTCTTATTGGGGCAGGAGTTACTTTGATAGATCTGGTCTTCTGTAGCCCTTTTCTCCAAATCCTCCTTTTAGAGTTCCCTTTCTTCCTGCTTATTAGCTGCTCTCCTAGCTTTAGATGCCAGTGCTATGGAACTGGGGAAGTGTTCTTTCCTTTCCTAGGTAATTTGTGGTAAGGTTATTGAAAGGGATAGGGAAGGAAGGAATGTACAGTCCTGTTGCCATTTGTGCAGGGGGTTAGATGACTGACATATGAAATTGGACTTCTGAATATTGCTATACGTGGTGGTTTGGGTTGCTAAATAAAATCAGGTACACCAATCTTCATGGCTTTTGAATTTTTTTGAGTTCCAAATTATGAATGAACTTAAACACAAACAATCATCATATGATGATGACCACTATGAATAGAAAAGGTTTGATAAACCAGTTAGTCACAAGATTCTTGGAGGCATGTTTGATTTATGTGGTTTAATTGCTGACATCTGTTTATCTGCAAATGATATATTAATTTTCAGTCATTCATAGGTTTTCTAAAGCTGGATCTGTACCAAACAAGACTTTATTAGCTAGTTTTGTAGAAATTAATATGCTCATTAGCAATTGCATCGTGAGTGTCTACTGTGTATCTGAGTTACTGTGTTTGAGATTATTGAGAAATCCAAAAGTGAAATTGCTGATCACATCCTCAGTCTAGTAGGGAAGGTGATATATACAGATAGCTGTATTAACAGGTAATGTGAGATAAAATTCATGTCAATGTTGTTGAAAATCATAGGAGAGAAAGATACTGTTTTTGATAAGGGAGAGAACTGGACCCTAAATGAGAAGTAGTCAGGAACAGTAGGTATTTGAGATGGGGAAAACAACATGAGCAAACATTTGAAGGTAGGAAGGTTGGAAGTGTGTTTGGGGAACAAAGGAGTCTGTTTAACTAATTGTAGAGGGTGAATGGGGTGCTGTGGAGCCAGAAAAGAGATTGGTTTGGGAGTAAGGAGAAATACAGTTGGAGCATTTGAGGAGTATGGTTTTTATCGTAAAAAAAAAAAAAAAAAAAATTGTGAGTATGTGGAGTATGGTTTTTAATCATAAAACCTTTAGATATATCTCACCTCCAGGTAGCTTCTGGTTACTGTAGAGCTGATTTTCAAAATTGTATTATATCTTTATTTTCTGTCACTAGTGCTAAAATACAGAAGACAAGGAGTTTGGCTGATCTTGAAGTTGGAAATGGGATTTTGCTGCTTTATGCTTTTTATGTTACTTTAATTATTACAGACTGCATTAATAGTGGCAGTATCTAAGTTTTCTGGATTTCTGAGTCCATAGATTGCTCAAGAATTAATGAAAAAGTCTTCCAAACAGAAATGATACATACCTAATTTTGATCTGGACATAAAGATTTTATAAAAGTTTAAGGTGACTTTTCAGTCTTTGGTGTTTCACAAAATCTGATCAAATCAATTTAATTAGGACATAACTTGCATTATAGGCATAATAGCTAATAAGATTTAAAGAATCCTTTCTGTCTTGCACCATAACACAATCCTTACATAAATTGAGACTCTACTAGGAAAAGGAAATAGAGAATAAATTTTACCATTAAAATTCAGTGAACAACCTTGAAGGGAAGTCAGGCGATTTGAAGAACTTCTTAGCTCACAGAGGACTTTTAGGGAATGGGATATTGTTAGGAGAAAATCTTTCTTTGAGAAATATAATTTCATAAATACGTAAGATTACATTTGGAAACAGCACTTCCTTTGCTTCTTAAATTATTAATGTGCTTCAAGAGGAATAATCCCTGAACTGAAATATGGGAGGAGGTGGGGGGTCTGCCCCAGCTCCATTTGACCTTAGGAAAATCCCTTACTTACTTTTCTTATTTTCTGAATTGTCTCCCTGCTCAGCTGTTCTGTGATGTTATATATTTGTGTCCCTCTAGCTTTTGGGTTCTTGGCTTAGTGCTTTGAAAACTAAGACTATGGACAGTTTCTATATGAGCTTTTGCTTCAATCTCCATTGGAGTGCCCCGCCTACCATCATATCATCATTATTTCAAAAACAGTTTGAACTTGTATATCTTACTGTCATTGAGATGAAGGGGCAGCACTGTTTTTTGTGACTTCGTTTTAGGAGGAAATTGCCAACAAAAATGAGAATTTTCTTCTAGCGTTCTTTAAAATGGGAATAATATAAAGGATACTTGATAATAAGAGACTGCCTACTAGCCTTTCAATCTGTGTCTCGTGCTTGCTTTTCCACATTTTTTCACTTCAGTCAGTCAGGTTGACTATAGGATGTTTATCTTTTTTTCAGATTTGCCCCTTTGGGCAAGCATGCTTGGGTTGGATGTCCTGGTTTGGTGAAGGATGACTGGACACTTCTATTTCCCACTACACCCTGCCAAATGAGGCATACTCGGGTAGCATTTGTAATCAAATTGTTCCCCTGTCCTTCTGTAGAGGCCCGTTTTTTCGTTTTCTTTCTTAACTCTCTGTGCATGTTTATCTCCTGAAAACAGGGACTCAGCTTTATTTATCCTGGTATCCCTAGTACCCAGAATGTAATGCCTGGTGTAATTGTGTAATAGTACCTTAGTAAATATTAAATAAATCTTTCATGGAGATAATGGACTTAGTGTCCTGAGCTAATGTACTATTTAGTTAACAGTTTTTTGTTTTTTAAATGTGAAATACTTCTTGGATAGAATTCATCTTTATATTGAAAATATCCAGATATGTATGGTCTTGGTCTTGAGCTAGTTGGATCATTTGATCAGGTCATAGTGTTTTTTCCAGGATTATGAATTGATACCTAAAAAAGATTAGGGTGGTGATGCCTTAACTATTGCCGTAGACTGAATGATCTACACTGGGTAATTATCTTGCATTTGGTGGCTGTTGATCATAATAGGAGATCAGTTATGGGTATATAATGGAGCATCACTAATCCATCACCATGTGCTCTTACATATAGTAACACCATCTTAAAATTATTTGGTTACATGATGAGTTTGTGAATTATTTCTCAAACTGTATTTTTATTCCTTAACTTTAGAACCATTGGATTCTTCTAAGCATTATTGTTTCAAAGATTCTTAATTTATTTGCTTGTTGAAAGGACTTTGTTTCTGACGTATGTGTATACTGTATACATATTGTGGATGAGGGTTGGCTATGTCTACTTATTAATACAAAAATTCTAGAATAGGCCAACGTTGCATTGGTTTTTCTGACTAGCTGCTTCCTCATTTTTGGTCTCAACCTTTTCACTTCCATTACTTGTATATGTAGTTAGTTTTGAGTTGACTTTCAAATACAGTGTGGTGCTTTGTCTTTGGCCATTTTTTTTTTTTAACCTTTTGTGACTTGAAATTAAATAAGCAATTTACTGGTGTAGTTTAGAATAATCTTTAGTTGTATTCAATTCATAATTATATCTAGGAAACTTGTTTTAATAGTTGCTGATACCTTTTCTAACTGCCAAGTTTGTCTGCAGATAGCATCTTTGGAAAGAGGGGCAGGATTTTGGAAAGTTGTAGCATTTATATTAGGTGAGTAGCAAACAAAACCGATTTCACTAATTTCAGTTATTAGCTTTATTTCAGGGGAGCTGTCATGGGGGAATTGGTCTGGTTTCAATTTTATAAGGCCAGTGTGAAGATTTGTTGGTAAATACAAAATTGAGTATATTGCTCTGCAATTTTTTTTTAACTGCATATTCATGAGGGTTATAAGATAGCTGCATTTAATCTTTTGGTATGAAACTGGAGGAAAGATCTGGTGTGTTCTTTATATGATCATTTTGTCTTGTATTTTCAGATGTGGAAGATGTAACCACATCATCCTTAGGCCAATTTATACTTTGAGAAGTAAAACCAACTGTTAAATGATGGGAAATTATGGTTTAGCGTGCAGTATTCCCCCCTTTTTCTTTTTTCAACATTAGCTTTTGTAACTTTATTTCACAACTACTTACTTGTGTATTAGTTACCAGGTTTGGAATTTGTGTTAGGTATCCAGTACAAACTTTTAGACTTGGTACAGTATGAACACTTACCTATTTTTGTTCATATTCTTGGAAAATATTGTTTTGAATTGGTGACCTAGAGTGGACCAAGGCATTATTTTTAGGTAATTTCTCTAGCACTTCCCAGAATCATCCCACAACACACCTGAGTGGCAATAAAGATCAATCATAAAAAAATTAGTTACAGAGTTGTAACTGACAGCTAAGTTAGAAAGCTATTTAGAGAGCAGCTCAGGAGGCTGAGACATTCCTTGATAAACTGCTGGAAGGTGCTGTGCAGGGTGAAAAGCATTTCTTCTTAACAGGAGGTGGAAACCTTTTAAGCTGCTTCCTATTTTGGGGCTTGTAGACTGAACCTAGAATTGCTTTTTTCTTTGAGCTTCTCCATCAGAGTTATGTTTTCTTAACTTAGTGACTAACCTGTAGCTTTTTTTTTTTTTTTTAAACATAGTTTCTCTTTTGCTATTTCTTAGAATTGGTAATGATTACATCTCTGGGCCAGAGGACTGGAAAACTGCTTTATGTGTTCTTCATGTTAAATCATGTTAGTCCTCCTCACCTGAAATCTGGTGAATTGACTTTGTTTTATAACATTCTCAGCTTTTTAAAGGTTGTTTGTAAATTAAAGCTTACAGTTTCTGAGGCACTTGGAGATGGAGATGTCCCAGACTCTTGAAACCTGTTCCTTGTGAACTTGGTTTGAATGATATGATGCCTTCCTTATATCTTGTCATCTTCAGTTGACAAGAATGAAGCCAGAATGAAGATGATGACAATGAGCAGAAAATACTGTACCAAACAAGAAGTGGTTACTGTCTGTACTGGGAATTAGATTTATGAGAGATAAAAAGAGAGATGTATGAATTTTAGAAGAGAAGGTGATGACAAGACTACTTGAAGAGAGAGAATTGAGAGAAAATATGTGTGTATCTTTATCCCTCTAGTGGAAAGATTACTGTTTTAAAGAATCTAGTTCCAACACAGCCACTGTATTGTGTTACTTAGATAGGCAAGTATTTAAATCTTTACCATGGAGACAACAGAGCATCCCTTGCATCATCACAAGGCTATTGTAATAGAAAACTAAGGATATGAAGAAACTTTGTAAAGCATAGAGAGATCTGCATGTGTAAAGATTTTGCCATGTATGCATGTAACTATGGTTACATTTTCCAGTTGAGGAAGTTTAGTTTTATAAACCTTCTAAAGAAGGTTGTGCAGAAGTCATTGATTTGGAAGTAGTTTCACAATACTGTATTGGAAAAATGATGAGGGAAAACTCATCAGTAAAATAGGATACTAAGTAAAACTAACAATATTTGTAATATTTAAAGCTTATTAAATACTCTAAATATGTTCCTATACTTTTGTGAAGGGCAATTTTATTCCTATTAATACAGAGAAATTGAAAGTGAGTGGCTAATTAACTTGCCTGAAGTCATAATGATAATGATCTGGAATTTGATTCTACATCCTTTGCTCATTCTGATGTCACTTCATCCTGTTACAGTATAGTCCTAGCACATGGTAATGGATGGCACCATGTAAAGAAATGGGAGAGCCTAGAACAGAGCTTTAGAGATAGTGAGATGAGCACCTTCATCATCACTGTTTGAAGCAGAGATTGGAAATGAATAGTACTTAGGATAGATTATCAAATGAATGTAAGTCAGAAAAGAGCTCTAATAGGAAGAAACAAACTTTAAAAGAATAGAAAGAACTAAAAATAGACACCCCTTTTTTCCATCTGTCAATCTGATTCATTCTGGAAGGTATCCAATATAGCAGTGAAACAAAAAGGTAGTTAATGTTCTCCAATATTTGTCAAGTTTAGAAAGAGATCATACTTGAAAAGCAGTAGTATTCAAAGTGGTAGCCTTTTAGTTGGGTAGAAGAAGGCTTATTTGAGGGGCTTTTGTCATCATAGCAAAAGGGAAATTGGTGAAAGGTTGATATTCTAGGAAAGGGAGAAAGGTGGTTAAATTTTTCTTTGCTACTTTAGACCATTTAAGATTTATATTGCCTTTTCATAACCAAGAGAAAGATAAATTATCTCAGAAATTTAAGGGACTATTTAGATGTCTGTCTACGGATGGAATATAGATTTTGAAAATATATGTGATATTGTCTATCTACCTAAATACAGATAGCTACTTGTATGAAAGAATCAACTGAGACTATTCTTAGCCTTTTATTATTAGTATTGTTATCATTGGTACATAGGAGCAGAAGAACTAAATAAAAAAACACTGTGTTATGTACAATATATGTTGTGTTAAATTTTTTGTTTCTAAATTTTCTAGCAGCAGAAGTCTGTTTATGGGAATGTGTTGTATTGAGAAATACTTAAAGCCTATATTTAGGGGAAATAAATCCATAATTAACTGTGCAGTGTGCAGAATAAGTTGTGATCTTGTCAACTTATTTTTTAATGTTTATTTTTGAGAGAGAGCATGCGCACACACACACACTTGCGAGCGTGTGGGGGAGGGGCAGAGAGAGAGAGAGGGAGGGAGAGGGAGGGAGGGAGAGAATCCCAAACAGGCTCCATGCTGTCAGTGGAGGCATTCTCTCTCTCTCTCTCTCTCTCTCTCTCTCTCTCTCTCTGCCCCTCCCCCACTCTCACTGGTGCGCTTTCTCTGTCTCTCTAAATGAACAAAGTTTAAAAAAAAAATTCTTTTTAGATCACCAAACACTTTATGGCTGAACTTGGACTTTTACATTTATTTATTTTTGAGAGAGACAGAGACAGAGTGTGAGCGGGGGAGGGGCAGAGAGCGAGAGAGAGGGAGACACATGAATCCAAAGCAGACTCCAGGCTCTGAGCTGTCAGCACAGAGCCCAACACAGGGCTCAAAACCACAAACCGTGAGATCATGACCTGAGCCAAAGTCAGATGCTCAACTGACTGAGCCACCCAGGTGCCCCTGAGCTTGAACTTTTAGATTCAAACTGGTGGGAGTTTTTTTCCTTTAATCAGCATTATTGAGGCATAATTTATATGGAATTTTTATGTTAAAAAAAGTAACATCTTCAATTTTGATTTTGCTAGCTTATAAAACAAATTTTTATCTCAAAAGGTATGACTTTTAAGAAGGGGATTTGTCAGAGGATGAATTGTCTTTTATGCTGCGAAATAGGCAAACATGGGCCATAATGGAATTTTAGAAGAACAGTTGTATAGTTACGAAACGTGTGAGGGTGGAGATATTTTTTGTTGAAACACTCCTAGTGATTATTCCTTCTTGTAGAAACTTAAAGGCTTAAGTTTAAGGCTTATTAGGAAAAATACTTCTACTTCATTTTATGGAGATTTATAATATTAGTAACTCATTTTTCACTTACAGAGCATTATTTTGAAACTTAAAGCTGTGTAGATAGCTTATTATTTGGTGCTTAACTATTTTCTGGCTGTATATGTCATTACTGTTTACAGCGGTTTGAAAAAAGATTTTTTAGAAAAGGCCTTCATTTGTTAATGGTTTAGAAGGGTCTTTTGATACCTGCTTGCCACAAATGCGGAATTTAATGAACTGTAGTAAAAGGCTGGTGTAATTTTGACACAAGGTCACTTTGATTTATTTTTTTATTTTATTTTTTTTTTTTCATTTTTTTTTTTTAACGTTTATTTATTTTTGAGACAGAGAGAGACGGAGCATGAACGGGGGAGGGGCAGAGAGAGAGGGAGACACAGAATCGGAAACAGGCTCCAGGCTCTGAGCCGTCAGCCCAGAGCCTGACGCGGGGCTCGAACTCACAGACCACGAGATCGTGACCTGGCTGAAGTCGGACGCTTAACCGACTGCGCCACCCAGGCGCCCCATGGTCACTTTGATTTAATGGTGAAGTGCGTGAATAAATAAACGAGATTCCCAGTCCCTACTTAATCTACATGAAACTGGAGGCTTTGTAGAATCAACAAGAGAAGGTTTCTGTTCAATGAGACTTTGGTTTAGCAAGGGTGGTTTGGCAAGGGTGGAGCAGACATGTGTGATACAGAATGAATAGGATACCTTCATACTTCCCCACTCTCTGGGAGATGTAATTGATCATGGTAGTCAGTTCCATAGAGGCAACTGGTGACACATGAGCATTGTTACTGTGATTTTCAAATCTGTTTATCCAAAGACTCCTGATTATCATGTATAATTAGCAACTTACCCAAACACGTGTCCTATACTCCTTAAGTGCTAAGAAATCCTTAGCCATGTATCACCATCTGACATATATTTGTTCATTTGTTTATTGATTGTGTCTCCCCACTAGTGTATAAGCTTCCTGAGGGCAGCAACTTTGTCAACTATTGCAAATTTCTAACTCCTAAGACTATTTGGCATATGATGAATATTGTAGAATATATGGAATTTCTACTTGCTCATACTAAGGTTTGCAAGGCTATGGGAAGATGGAATATATTGTTCCATCTATTGTTCTAATTGCATCCAGGACATGAACATGTTGTGTTTTCTGGATGAGGTGCACAGTCCCAGAGAGTCTAACTGCAATTTATTATTCACTATGACTAGGCATAATTTAAATTGTTTAGAAAAGCCATGAAAATCTTTGGGCTTCCTACCTAACTTACTTACTTTTAAGACATAGGCTGGGCTGTTATAGTATAACCTAGGTATGACTTTTTGCCTGTTATTTTCCACCCCTCCCCCCCGCAACCAGTATTATGAATGGAGAAATAGACTTTTGTTTCACCTATAAATCTATAAATATTTATACCATCATGTCACACATTGTGGAAGACACTGGAAAACAAAATATTCCTGAATTTATTTTAACAGAGTAAAGGATGAATATTGATTGCTTAAAACAAAAAAGGGACACTCAGGTTATAGTTGAGATGATACTCTTTTTTCATGCATCAAATATTTTCGGATATAGAGGTGAAATTTTCTAGTATCTCCAATTCCCCAGACAACCTTAGACTGGTTTTCAGAGAAGAAATTTGAGAATGCTTTGCATAGAGGTTTTTGCTCAAGTTAGGAGATAATTTTCTCAGGGTGAAACAAATAGAACCAGAGATTGATGTTAGGAAAATGCCCATGGGTTGAGGGTGAGAGGACAAAACAAATAGAATCGAAGCTTGTTTGTGTTTTAAGAAGGCTGGAGAAGGACAATATAGCACTTCAGAAAGAAAATACAAATACCCTAGGAGTACATGGTGGTAGTGTATTAATTCCTTAGCTACATGTAGACTTTTATTAGGTCACTTATAACTAGGGTGACATATAATTTATATTCCAAACTGGGTCACTTTTGAGAGTGAAAGGATGTGCTATTTGAATGGGACACTGAGACAATAGGTGTAAAACAGAACTGTTTCAGGAAAACCAGGACACTTGATCACCTCCTACTAATAACATACTTTTCTCCATACTTAGTCCCAGTTCCTTGGACCACAGATAATTTTTTTTCCTACATAGTACTCTGATCTGCATTTGAGGAACTTGTCAAGCTTTGATTCCTTTTTCTTGGTCTTGTTGGAATGAAGGAATTCTTTTCATTTTTTCCTGCTCCCCTGGACTGTTCTTCTGGTTTACAGTCTTGATGGAGGTAAGTGCAGTACTCGCAATGAGTTGTTACTTGATCTTTTATTTTGCTTAGGAAATCATTTTTTGTGTTTCTGATCCAGTATTAGATTATTTTTAAGAATCCTGGTTATGTCTTCTTAAGTGGGCTGATGAAGTATTAAGTTCTTAAAATGTAATGCAAAAAGACAGAATTTGTAATTTTTGTATTTACTCTTAAATTACTTGATACTTACATGTTTCCTTTCCTGCAGGTAGGATGATGATTCTGAAACTTCAGATCTTCAAAGAAGGGAAGGAAAACACCTTTGTTTATATTGTGGAAGTGGTGTTTTTATATGTTGGATCACTGTAATGCTTTCATTTTGTTTTCCTATAAATAAATATTTTTTATTCTTATATCAAGCCACGTGTTTTATTCTGCTAGGTAACTTTATCATCTTACATTTTTCTGGTAAATTAAAAATTAACAGAAGTAATAGTTGCCTTTGGGGGTAGTACTTACTCACATATGATTTTCCTCACCCCTAAGATCCTTATTTGGAATCTGGGATGGGACTAGGTTGTCAAGGTTTGGAAATCACCACTTTGGAGTACTAGAATGGAATCCTAAACAGTCTCAAAATTGAGATAAACCTGAACCCACCTGTGTTCTTCCTAGAGTCTTACTGTTTCTCTGTACAGTCTGCCATCTAGTGGTAGGAATGCAGAATACACCAGAACACCCAGGAGAAGCTGTAGGTTTTCAGATTTTTTTTTAATATTAAGAATGCTTATATAGGAGCTAAAACATTTTGATAATGGGGGAAAAATGACCTTTTTTGCTGGAAAATATAAATCATTGGTAGTGAATTCTGAGAGTATTCAAAGAGTATGTGTTTTTCTATAGAGCATTTTTATGACTTAAACTTTCTTCAGCTCTCATAAGATTTATGTATTTATAAAAGATTTGTGGGTGAAGAGGCAAATGCATAAATAAAGATAGATGATTTTAAGAGACATAGGTTGGACTGATTTGAAAAAGACACTTTTATATTGATTACAATTTTAGAGCTGTTACGTAATGATTCCATTAACTAAAACACTTTATTTTGCACTTTTAAAATTAAAGTATAGACAGTTCAGCAAACTTGGCTTGTTTTCACTATCACTTAAGAGGCTAAGTTTCAGCCAGATACTAATATAGAGTATCTTAGGGTTGACTTTGTTTACCTAGCTTCATCTGAATTCTTAGGTATTCCCTCCTTAGTTGTATTTCTTTCCTCTCCTGCAGATATAGAGGAGGTCAGTCTTTTGTTTTTTGTTGTTTTTTAAAGTGTTCTGAAAACACAACACTTGATATTTATGTGATATATCCCACATATGCTGCAGACTTAGAAATACTTTCTAAATATGTCAAATTTTTTATTCCTCTATTTACAAAAATTGGATTTTTTTGGGTGGCTTCCATAAGCACCTGAAATTAGCACTGATAGAGGTCTTTTAGAGTTAATGCGTCTTTAAAAAAACTTTGTTTAAAATAAATAGGGATAGCCAGATAATGAATTTGTAATGGCATGGTTACAGTAATTTTTCTGTTGAATAGTTTTAAGGGAAGAAAACCTTGTTTTACATGGTGATTAAAAAAATCAGTTAAAAGGAAAGAAACACTTACCATGGAATAAACAGGTTAAATATAACATGTACTATCACCAAATTGTAGAGTTATCTTTATTTTTCTTAGTTTTCATATTTGTGAATCTTTTGTTAATTTTGCAGAGAACACAGTGACAGAAATAGCATATCTAGTTGTGCTCACAGATTGGTTTTTCCTGCAGCTGCTGTATGTTTTTGTTTTGTTTTGTTTTTTAGTAAAGTGGGCCTTTGCCTTCCTTACTTGGTGGGTTTTGGAGATAACTTAAGGGCCTTCTACCATGGTGAGAGCTTGAACTTTTGTTCCATATTGGCCTACTTAATGGAACAGTGGCTACCAGATTTCAGCTGTCTTGCCATGCAACTCTTGTGCGTGTATCACCTCTTCCTCACATGCTTGAGGAAGTAAATGAACACGTGTGGCTGTCCTTTCTGCCATTGATCATGGTATGCCCCAGAGGGTCTGGAATGTCCTTGTGCATTGATTTAGCTCCTTTAGCTTCATAGTACTTGTTATCAAAGCCATTTGGATATCTTTATTTACTTTTAATACTCTGAAACGCACCCTTCCCTCCTCTTTTCAAATTAACTCAGTCCTTGTTACTTGTACTAAACATTCTGTAGTACGTGAGTCTTTCCCCAGTTTTCACCTTCACATCCAATTAATAAGTTGGTACAGGATTGGTATTTGATGTGTGACATGAGAGGTGCTTATTGAGATTTGAAAAATTAAATAATAGTGATATAGTTCTTTCCATATTGATTTTGATTACTGTTCATATATAACTTAGTTGCTGAATAAGTTTGAAAGTGTTCAGTTGTTTTTGCATCAACCTATTTAGGCATATCAGTATATATCAGAAAATATTATATACTTACAATTTTAAAAATGAAATCTTACTGTGTATTGTTCTTTAACATGGCTTTGATTTAATGAACTATCAGCATTTTTCCCTTGTCAGCTTTTTTTGCCCTGTGTTTGTTGGCCTCATAGTATTTCATTGTCAGACCACTGTCATGTAATGAACTACTTCCTCCATTATTGAACATGTCCTCTTACATTGTAACTTAGTTCCTTTAACTTCATAGCACTTTTATCAAAGCCATTCGGATATCTTTATTCCTTATTAATACTTTGAAATGCACCCTTCTCTCCTCTTTTCAAATTAACTCAATCTTTGCTACTTGTACTGAATTCTATAGTATGTAAGTCTTTCCCCAGTTTTTTATCTTCACATCAAATTAATAAGTTGGTTAGATTTTTTTTTCTTAAGTCATAAGTTAATCTATGAAGACCCTATTTCTGAATTAGTTCTAATGGGAATTATGCAAAAGTGTAGCATTGTGTTTCACACAGAGTACCCGCAAACTATAAAGATAAAATGGTAAGTTACATCTTAATTTGTTACCCCTTACACAAAAAATTGAGTGGAATAAGGTATAAAACCATGCATTCCAATTCTCAGACATTTGACACTTATGACAAGGGCAGATGTGCCTCTGTGTGTAATTCTTTGGGCTTAAGTCTGATTTCAACTAGCATGTTTTAGAAATACTTTCAACTTTTTGCTAAATGAGAATAATGTTGCTGGTATTTTTAAAAAGCACAGGTTCAGAAATTTGTCTGCTACTGTTTCTTGGCTATTTTTGTTACTGTTTCTTGGTGAATATTTGTTCCTACCTATTTGTACTCCTACCCAGGAAAGATGTCGAAGATCTGATCAATGAAGCAACATTTGATGATTTACTGAATTTGCCTTCTAGATTCATTGTATCTCCAATTTTCCAGATGACTGAAGAAATTGGTCATGTTATTGAAATTGATTCTGAAGGCAGTTGCAGAAAGTATCATAAGCCCACAGCGAACATCGTATTCAACAGTAAAAAGCTCAAAGTCTTTCCTCTAAAATCAAGAAAGAACAAGACAAGAATGTCCACTCTTTGCCACTTCTATTCAACATAGTACTGGAAATCCTACCCAGAGCAACTAGGCAGGAAAAAGAAATTAAAGGCAATCCACGTTGGAAAGGAAAAAGTTAAACTGTCACTGTTTGCAGATGACATGATATTATATAGAAAACCCTCAAGACTTCATCAAAAAAACTGTTAGAACTAATAAACAAATTCAGTAAAGTGTTAGGATAAAAAATACACAAAATTTTGTTGCATTTCTGTGTACTAATAATGAACTAGGGAAATAAAACAATCCCATTTACAATTGAATCAAAAAAGAAGAAAAATACCTAGGAATAAACTTAAAGGAAGTGAAAGGCCTGTATTGAAAACTACAGGGCTTAATGAAAGGAATTGAGGAAAACACATATGTGAAGATACTCTGCGTTCATGGATTGGAAGAATTAATATTGTTAAAATATCCCTAGTACCCAAAGCAATCTACAGATTCAGTGCAATTCCTATCAAAATTCCAATGCCATTTTTTCAAAGAAATAGAATAATTCTTAAATTTGTATGAAACTACACAAAAACAACCACACACAAATAGCCAAAGCAGTCTTGAGAAAGAAGAACAAAGCTGCAGGCATCACACACCCTCCCTGATTTTAAAACTATATTACAAAGCTATAGTAATTAAAGCAATATGGTATTGGGGTGCATGGGTGGCTCTATCAGTTAAGGGTCTAACTCTTGATTTCGGCTCAGGTCATGATCTCACAGTTTGTGGGATCGAGCCCTGCGTTGGGCTCTATGCTGACAATGCAGAGCCTGCTTGGGATTCTCTCTCCCTCTCTCTGCCCCTTCCCCACTCTCTTTCTCTCAAAATAAATAAACATTTAAAAAATAAAAATGTTTGAAACAGTTAAAACAGTATGGTATTGTCATAAAAGTAGGCATATAGATCGATGGAACAGAATAGAGAGCCTACAAATAAATGCATGCATATATGATCAATTAACTTATGACAAAGGAGCCAAGAATATACATTAGGGAAAGAATAGTTTCTTCATCAAATGATGCTGGGAAACCTGGACTGCTACATGCAAAAGAAAGAAACTTGACCACTGTCTTAACCATACACAAATTAAATAAAAAGTGGATTAAAGACCTGAATGTAAGACCTGGAATCACAAAACTCCTAGAAGAAAAGAGGTGGTAAACTCCCTGACATAGGTTTTGGGGATGACTTTTTGAATCTGACGCACAAAGCAGAAGCGACAAAAGCAAAAATAGGTGGGACTGCATAATACTGAAAAGCTTTTGCACTACAAAGGAAACGGTCAACAAAACCAAAAGGCAATGTACTGAATGGGAGAAGATATTTGCAAGTCATATCTGATAAGGGGCTAATAGGTAAATAACACATACAAGTCAAAACCAAAAACCAAACAATTCAATTAAAAAGTGACTGAAGATCTGAATAGACATTTTTTTCAAAGAAAACATACAGATAGCCAACAGGAATGTAAAGAGATGCTAAACATCATTAATCATCAGGGAAATACAAATCAAAACCACAGTGAGTTATTACCTCACTCCTGGGAAAGTGGCCTTTATCAAAAAGACAAATACCAAGTGTTGGCAAGGATGTAGAGAAGAGGGAGTTCTTGTGCACAGTTAGTGGGACTGTAAATTGGTGTACCTACTGTGGAAAACATGGAGGTTCATCAAATTGAAAATAGAACTATATGATCCAGCATTTCCACTTTGGTGTATTTATCTGAAGAAAATGGAAACACTAACTTGAAAAGATACATGTACCCTCATGTTCATTGCAGTATTATGTATGATAGCCAAGATATGGAAACATCCTAAGTGTCCATTGATGGATGAATGTATAAGGAAATTGTGGTATATGCACAGTGGAATATTATTCAGCCATGAAAAGTGATATCTTGCCATTTGTAGCATCATGGATGGACCTCCAAGGCATTATGCTAAGTGAAATAAGTCAGACAGAAAGACACATACTATGTTCTCTCTCTTATTTGAGGAATCTAATAAAAGTTCATAGATACAGGAAACAGATTGGTGGTTGCAAGAGGTGGGGAATGAGGGTGGGAGAAATGGGTGAAGGGGGGTTAACAGTAGGAAAATGTAATTGATATAAAACACATAGAAATTTTGAATTGTTTAAACTACAGATGTTTATTCATGTATGTGACATAGGTATATTATATGTTATATAGTAGTACTTAATTACCAGTATTTGTTGAGCATTTCCTTTGTAGTTCCAGTAGCATTAACTAATCCTCAAAATTTACGAGGTAGATACACATACACACCAAAAAAACCAGTAGGTTTCAGAGTGATCATTTTGAAAGAGATAGTAGCATTTGGCTGAGTGATTATGATACATTGTAGGTTTTTTTGTTTGTTTTTTACTATTATTTTTGGCCAAGTTTATTTATTAAAAAATCTACTTGGGTATTAGCATAGTTTTGATATAGCTTAGTGAATGCCTGTACAGTTGGGAACTTGAAACCCTATACATTCTGCTGATGGTGTTTTCCTGAGTTGTGAGAGTGAACCCTAAGTGGCTTAAGTTTCTAAAGTTAGTGAACTTTGCCTTGGGAGATGTGTATAGGCTAGTGGCCTGCACTAGGAATATGGCTGTAACATTAATGAAGCCATTTGGTAATTGGTTACTACTGAGTTTTTGATATTTTGCTGAACATTTTCCCCTGAATACAAAAATACTGTTCTGCATTTCACTACTTTTTTTTTTTTTTTCTATTTTTGTTTTAAATTGATTAGAAGTTTAGGACTTGCACTAGATTGGCTATTTGGATATTCACTTGGTATATATGTTTCTAAACACCTTATCTTTTACAAAATTTAATTCTGATCCTAAATTTGTTACTACTTTGTAGTGAGCTCGTGTGACCTAACCTCTGGGCAAGTCTTGCCTGTGTTGATACAATTAATGTCTACCTGCCACAGACATTGGAAGGGCATATTAAATAGTAAAAGGGAGAGTATTTTGTTTGTGTAGTAGGAATTGGTTTTTTCCACTGTCTCTGGAAAAATGCTCTTCATTTCCTTAGTAGGCCTATTTTCTTCTTGACCTTAAATACTAGAAATCCTCTTGAAAATTCTCTTTTGTACCTAAAGCATAGATCCTGTATCCCATGTAGTAATTTTTTTGAGTGTGAGGTTTACGAATTATTTATAATGTAAAATTCAAGAAGGTATTTAGTTTTTATATTCTTAAGGGAAAAAACTAAAAGAAAATATAAGATGTGTTTCTATTTTGGAACCCTTTCGATTGGTAAGGGAAATTTAATACCAAGTTTGTGGTTTTTAAGAACTGAAGTCTTCTGAATTGAGAATAGGGAAAGCAGTAGCTGTCAAGATTCCCATAATATGCATGATTCTTATTTGGAATTATTTGCTTTTGGTTAGTCAGAAGTGGGAAAACATTTTTTTCCTGAGTTGTTAGAGCTCAGACTTGGAAGCATTTTCAGGTTATTGTTGTAGTAGAAACATTGTGCGGAGGAAAAATTACTGCCTGGAGAACTGCTTAAAATACTATGGGGGAAGTATAGTCTGTAGAGTTGGTGTAATGATTCAGTATTTTTTCTCAGCAGTATTTATATAACTTTGGTTTTGCATTTGCTCTACTCTGGGTTCCTAATCTCTACATGAATGCTTATTTCTTTTTCCCATTTAATGTGAAGTGCTATATTTTAGTTTCTGGAGTTATCCTTCAGTTTTTATGTGGTCATTTCTAAAGTGTAGAAATTTCTAAAGTATTGTTTTCATAAGCAAATAATAACCTTTATTTGTTAGATACTCTTAAATTTGAAATTTGAAAATTTCCACACGTAATGGGCTCAGGTTCTTTATTCTTTTGGGAATAGCAGATTGTGCAGATAGTCTGAAATTGTTGGTTTTAGTCTATGTAAAAAATACCATTTTGGATGCCTTTAAAAAAAAGTCATGCTAAGGCTGTGTATGCTTATAATAATACGCTTATTAAAATGAATCAAAAAGTATGAGTGACCACTATACATGAGGCACTATTCTGGACCTTAGGCACTATTCTGGACCTCCACTATTCTGGATACAGCAGAGAACAAAACAGAGCCCTGCCCACATGGAACTTAGATTTTTTTTTTTAAGAGCTCTAAGATTTTATTTATTTTAATGTTTATATTTTTTTGAGAAAGAGAGAGAGAGAATGGAGGAGAGGCAGAGAGAGGAAGAGAGAGAATCCCAAGCAGGCTCTGCGCTGTCAGCGCAGAGCCCAATGCGGGGCTTGTGAACTCACGAACTGTGAGATCATGACCTGGGCTGAGATCAAGAGTCAGACGCTTAGCTGACTGAGCCACCCAGGCGCCCCTGGAACTTAGATTTTGATTGAGAGAGAAAAACATTAAATACAGTAAGATGAATTAGGTGGTAAGTGTTCTGGAGACAAAACAAGAGTTAAGGGGGTGGATAGTGATGGTTTGGAGGTAGAAGAGTGCCCTGAGGCTTTGTAATTTTGTATAATTATTCAGAAGAGTTATCTGATAAGGTGACATTTGAGCAAAGATCTATAGGAATAAAATGTGGGAGCAAGAAGTGTAGATATCTGGGAGAAGCATATTCTAGGTAGAAAGAACAGCAGGTCCTGAGCACCTGTGGTAAGAGTATTTGGCCTTTGGGAGGCACTGCAAAGGAGACGTCAGTGTAACTGAAGCAAAGTGATACAGAGGAGAGAGCTGGTCACAGAGGGATTACATAGCACTGGTAAAATGTATAAATTCTAATATATGTAAAATCCTCTAGTTGTTGAAACTAAAATCTACTTTTTGCTTCATTTAAGATCAGACTCTAAAAAAAAAAAAAAAAAAGTTTATTTTGAGGGAGGGAGAGGGGCAGAGAGAGAGAGAGAAAATCCCAAGCAGGCTTTGCAGTGTCATTGTGGTACCCAATATGGGACTCAAATTCATGAATTGTAAGATCATGACCTGAGCTAAAGTCGGACACTCAACTGAATAAGTCACCCAGGCGCCCCAGATCAGGCTCTTTCTGACTAATGTAGCATTTTACTTACCTCTGTGATGAAGAGTATGGAAATTGCTAACAAAAATGTTTGGAGCTTCCTTTTAAGGTCTTTCAAACTAGTTAGAAGAAAATCATTTGTAAGTAGATAATTATAGTATGGAATAATTCTGTAGTGTAGGATTATGTGTCAGCTTTAGTGACTGGCGAGTACTTTAGAATGTGAAAGGGAACACTTGACTCATTTCGAAGAATGAGTAAGAATGAAAAGATTCAGGTGTGAAACAGCAAGGTACATCAGAGAAAACTGGAGAGTGGTTCTGTTTTGGAAGCCAAAAGTCAAGAAGGGAGGATATTGACAAGGACAGAATGTGTGCCGTCCTGTATGTAGTAGGGACCTCACTGAGGTTAGGCAGTGACAGTGTTGTGTTGTAGATCATTCTTTGGTCAGTTTAGAGACTGTTTAGGGGTGTGAGGTGAGTGAGACCCCAAATCAGAAGTGAAGCAGCCAGTCAGTCCAGCATTTCTCAGTGGGGACAATTTTGGGTGGAGCAGTTTTATTTATTTAAAAAAAAATTTTTTTTAAGTAGGCTCTGTGCCCAACTTGGGGCCTGGGCTCATGACACTGAGATCAAGAGTCACGTGCTCTATCTATTGAGCCAGCCAGGTACCCCGATGGGTAGAGTAGTTTTAAATTATGAAGTGCTGATTGTGCATTGCAGGATGGTTAGTTTCCCACATCATTGATATTAAATGCCAGTAAAAACTCTGTGTGTTAATCCCCCTCCCCAATTTCTGAATACTTTCAGGAGAGGTGGTACCTCCTGGTTAGGAAATAAATAGGACTTGAATTCTGGCTTTGGCAATGACATGTAATGGAGAGGAACAAGTGCAATGGCTGGAGATTTAGGAGACTTAGTTATTGATGGGCTGTACGGAGTGTATATAAACACACAGGTAGGAGCACTTTTGGGGTAGTATTGTGACAAATTTTGTGACAAGTTCAGTTTTGAAAGCTAAAAAAGATTCTGAGGTGTATAAAATGATACCATCATGGGGAAGTAAACATGTTTAAGAATTGAATAGCTTATCAAGATAGTTTCTGGAAGGATATAGAAAAATATAGATATATCTGGGGTGCCTGGGTGGTTCAGTTGGTTAAGTGGCCAACTTTAGTTCAGATCATGATCTTACTGTTCGTGGGTTTGAGCCCCACATCAGGCTCTGTGCTGACAGCTCAGAGCCTGGAGCCTGCTTCAGATTCTGTGTCTCCCTCTCTCTGCCCCTCCCACTCATGTTCTGTCTGTCTCTCTCTCAAAAATAAAACATTAAAAAAGAAAAAATACAGATATATCAAGATAAATGGGGGAAAAAAATTAAGATAACTCCTTATAATTGGGTTCAGACCTTGATCAATGAGCTTCAAGTTCTAAAGGATTCAAAAGGACCAAGACAGATATATATGCCTTGCCTTCATTATTTTTTGAGAGGCAGAGAAAGCTTAACTTTGGGAATAAGATGTACGTGATATATTTAGTGCTGTAGGACAGGTATGAAGTACTGTTCAAGAAGATTCAGAGAAGGCAGAGATCAAATTGTGTTTTTTTACTATCAGAAACTGAACCATACACACCAAATTGTGAAAGTACTGTTTAATTTTTGTTGTAAGTATGAATTGTGAAAGCCTTGTGTCATTCTTCTGTTCCATGGGTGCTCTGTTTGACTGTTTTGTGCTTTGTTCTTTAAGCTTTGTTGGCTAGGGTGACTGCTTATCTAAAATTCATTTGTTATCAAATGTTACTTTGTATAATAATTGGACCTATAAGAAGAAATGTTTTTAAAAGATTGTAAGCAGATAGAATGGTCATAGTTACATTACTGTTTCTTGCTAGTGATCAAGGCCAAGTTAGGTCACTTGAATTTTTATTTAATCATTATGTGCTGAAGATTAAAAATGGACAGGGGCACCTGGGTGGCGCAGTCGGTTAAGCGTCCGACTTCAGCCAGGTCACGATCTTGTGGTCCGTGAGTTCGAGCCCCGCGTCGGGCTCTGGGCTGATGGCTCAGAGCCTGGAGCCTGTTTCCGACTCTGTGACTCCCTCTCTCTCTGCCCCTCCCCCGTTCATGCTCTGTCTCTCTCTGTCCCAAAAATAAATAAACGTTGAAAAAAAAAAAAAATGGACAAACTACTTATGAGTCATGAATAACTTTAGTTTCTGTCCCTTTACCACAGTTATAGCTGAGATATTTATACATTTTTTATATGTTACTTTACAAGTGAAACAACTCATTTCTTCCTTTCTATTCTCTAAATTGGATCGTATTTTATATTTTCTTCACTGAATTTGCCAATAATATCTCTTAAGTAGATTGGAGGTAAAACTCTGAGGTTATTAAGAGCTGCCTTCCCCCGCCACCCCCCCCTCCCCCCCGCCCCCATTTTCGGGGATGAAACAGTTGGATATTAAACCATTTTATAGTTATGCTCTCCCACTTGAAATATAAAATTGGAACTTAGATTGTTTTAGCTGTTTTCAGAGTAATAGGAAATAGAGTTCTTGGATCATTTCTTCTTGGACATGTATGCAACAAGAAACTTCACTTCATTTCCAGTTTTGTTAGAATTAGCTAGTTGATATCAGCTGATAACTGAGCTCATGGTAAAACTGAAGGGTGAGAAGAATGAAAATTTTATATAAACCGAGATCCTACCCACTCACAGACCACATATCTGCTCTATCTTCCTTATAGTACAAACACAGCATTCTAGGGAGAATATTAATAAAGGTCATTTGACCTTCAGTTTGTTCATGCTTCTATATGTCTGTTTGTTTGTTTGTGTTTTTTGAATGGTAGGGATGAATAATACTAACATTCTAGTTCTGAGGGTTTATGAGTAATAAGAGAACTGAAAGTTCTACAGGGCCTTAAAATAGTTCTTTTTGAGATCAATAAAATAGTTGAGGGTGAATTACTCTGAGGAAATTTGATTTACTTAATGGTATTGATCCTTTATATGATCCTAATCAATATCCTTCTAATCAATATTATTCTTCCTAATCCTTTGTAATTAATATTATCCTTCCTAATTCTTCTCAGGTGGATTATAGTGGTCTCAATTATTCTCCTAAGAGATTTTTAATATCTTCTTCAAACTATCTGTTGTTGCTCCACTGTTAGATTTTTCCCCTGTTAGTGTGCACATCCGACATTAATAATAAATTAAAGCTGCAGAGTAAGTCTTTTTTTTTTTTAATTGCAGACTTAATTCAGTGCACAAATGAGATGAATGTGAACATCCCACAGTTGGCAGACAGTTTATTTGAAAGAACTACTAATAGTAGTTGGGTCGTGGTCTTCAAATCTCTCATTACAACTCATCATTTGATGGTGTATGGAAATGAGGTAAGCCAAATTTTTGATTAACAAGCATACTGGTGTGATGACTGATTATTCAGCTTGCTTCTCTCATGGAAACTTCAGGAATGGCTTTAGCAACCAAATAATATAGGTAAAAAGGGCAAGGGGACTAGGCAGAAATAAAATTGTAGCTTCTACAATTTGAGGAAGGATAATGGGTCAAAGCCCAGAGCATTTTGAATAATGGGATCAAGAAATAGGGATTAATGTCTAGAGGTAGATTCCATAAGCAGCACTAGGTTTTGCAGGCCTTGTGCATAGACTGTATGTTTGTCTATATCTATTTGCTTTATTATGGCCAATCAGATTTCTCCCTGATTTTATATAGTTGTCTTTGGAACCACTTTATCTAGTTCAAAGCTGTTACATTGAGCACTAAGATGGCATTTGCTGAGAGGGACTGATTAAAGAGTGCCCTTTTTTATTTATAAATATAATTTATTGTCAGATTGGCTTCCATTCAACCCCCAGTGCTCATCCCAAGTGCCCTCCTTAGGTGCCCATCACCCATTTTCCCCTCTCCCCCATCCACCCTCAGTTTGTTCCTCTGTGTTTAAGAGTCTAAAGAGTGCCTTCTTAAGCAGAGAGGTGTCTGAAGCCTTCACTGAAGTCTTCATTGCCCTAAAGGGTAACAAAAAGATGCATAAGCTTTTGTATTTTAATGTTTGGAGAGAATCATCTTGTTTTCCATGATAGGCTAGTGGCTGATTATTTTATTGTGTTATAAGAATACTTGAATGCAACTAGATAAATCTATACTTAGTGTGCACCTTAGAAAAATGCAGCCCACCAATTGTTGAGAGATGGGGAGAGACTTCAGGTGTTGGTATTAGACTTTTGAGCATAATGATTTTCTGACATCCATCATGTTACTCATTTGGGGCTTTCAGTGCTAAGGCTTTTCTGTCATCTTGGGAAGATACCAATAGAGAATCATTAAATTAGTTTAGAATTAAAGCCAGAGTTTACCTTCAACTTCATCATTGCAACACATCTTACTATATGCACATTTTGGTGTTCTCTTCTGGTCCTTGTTTTTAATAGCTATAACTATATATAACTATATATAACTATAAATAGCTAAATTTATAATTTAGATAAACTATTATATTTAGCTTTTTTATATCATGTCACACCATAAGCATTTCCATGTTCTGTGTTTTTTTGTATTTATTATCTTTAGTGACAATTTAATGGATCATATATTCCATAATTTTCTTAACTTTCCCTTTCCTAGAAATTTAGCTTTCTGATGATTCACTGTTACAGCAGCATCACATTGGATGACTTTATTTGTAGTGTTTAAGTTTTAAAAGTTATTCCCAGAAGTTACCTGAAATATGATGTCTCAGTCAACAGACATGACTCAGTTTTCTGATTTATTGTAACCAGTGTATGGAGTCAATAGGAATGTTTATATATACTAACTTTAGTGGAACTTGAAGCATTTTTTATCTTAACTACGATAACAGTTTTCTGCTTTTATTGGGATTGTGTTTAAGATCATGATTATTTACTGTGAAGAATTTCAGGCTTATATAGCATTTTTCACCTTTTTTAAAGAAAATGTAGTTTATCCTTTAAAAAGAAAAAGCCACGAGTATAACCAATTAGAATGCCAGATAAAGAGGAAGACTATTAGTCATGGCTTTCCGGGACTATGAATAAGGTGATAATACTAGACACAAAACTTTGATAAAAGTAAGGAAACAGAAAGTTGACAGCCATTCCTTACAGTTGACTGATAAGAGGAGAAAAATAGTATTTCATTGTGGTTTTTAGATAAACTCATGTTTATTTCCCTTAAGCAGCTAAGACAAATTCGATACTCTTCTTATTGGCAGGTTTAGTAGTCTGTGAGAGAGTATGCATAGGATTTTACTCTGTTGTGGTGATGAGAATACCATAGGGCAAGGAGGAGAGTGATCTGTCCTGCCCCTGCTAGGGAACATTTGTTGCAAATGATGGGGTTGCTATTGGCATCTGTAGGTAGAGAGGCCAGGAATGCTTTTAAACATTACAATGCACAGAATGGGTTTCCCACAACAATGAATTATCACAGCTTATGGAAATCATGGGGTCTAATACTGTCTTAGGATATTTTAACACCTTTTTGAAACCAGTTGTTTTAGGATAAGTGATGAAACATCAGTATTTGATTTATAAATTGTTTTTCAAAATCCTGGCTTGGTAGTTTGGGGTGAATGCAGATGAAACAAGATTGAGTTAGAGGAGTGCTGGTGTATATCCTAATTGATAGTAACCCTCTGCATGTATTAAAAAAAAAAAATGAAATCTTAAGGGGAAGTGAAATTGAAGGGAATTAGCTCTATTTTAGAGGTTGTATGTAAAGGGAAGTTAAGGTTGTATTCTGTGGTAAGAACTTTGGAGAGAATTTTGACAGTATTTTGAGAAGATGAACTTTTGCATACATGCTGACCCAATAATTCAAGCCTAAGTTTATATCATGAGAAACTTTTGTATGTTTGCACATGGAGACCAAGTACAAAGATATCCATGAAACATGGTTAATAATAGTGAAATTGGAAAGAACTGGATAAGAAATGGATACATAATGATATACTGGCCTTTGAAATGCTAGAACGTCATTTAAAATGAATTAACTGGTTCTACGTATATTAATTAAATACTTTTTCTTGGGAAAAAGTTGTTAAAAAGCACTTTGGAAAAGAATACAGTATGATTTTTCTGTAAATTTAAAATAGAAAAAATTATGTACAGTTTATAGGATATATATATATAGAAAAATTATAAAAATGTGTGTGGGAATGATACAAACCTACTTTAGAATATTATTGCCTTTGAAGAGGGAAGGAAATGAGATTGAAGGTGTGTGTCTTCAATAGAGTTTTTAATGTTTTGTTTCTCTAAGAAAATTTGAAGTAAATATGGCAGTGTGTTTAATCTGGACAGTGGGTAAGGGAGGATATCTGTAATACTGTTTTCTTGTATGATTATAATTTTGTTTTTAAAAAGGTCATAAAAATTTGGGTCACTAGGTAGCTGTATAAAGTAAAGATTCCACTTGAGTGTGACTAGCTGTAGCCCTAATATGCTGCAGTAAAGCCAAAATTACTGGTTCTAGGTTAAAAGTTCCTACTTCCTTTTAGACGCTGATACTGAAGCCATGGGTATTAGGCTTTAATCAATTCCTGTATGCTAGTGAAAAATATGGATTATGTTTCTAGGTTTAGTAACTAGTTAACCGGACTGAGGATGAGAAATTTAAGCTAGATAAGCTTAATGGAATGTATTAAACACAACCACCGCCCACATTCTCAAATTAGACTTTGTTAGATGGCATTATCTTAATTTGACATAATTGTTTGTTTGTTTTCCAGCGTTTTATTCAGTATTTGGCTTCAAGAAACACATTGTTTAACTTAAGCAATTTTTTGGATAAAAGTGGATTGCAAGGTAAAGACAACTTACTCATTATAGAAAATCAACCCTGTATGATGATTACTGTAGAGTTGAACTCTGTCTTTTAGAACATGTGTTGTGGAGGAACTTCATATTTTAGTAAAAGGTGTAGGGAAGAAAAAACTGTGTTTTAATGTGAAGATTAAGATTGATTTCAGTGTTTGACACTTAGAACTCTAGGAAATAAAATAGGGTAGAGCTTTCAGAGCATGGACTCTGGAATTAAACTGCCTTGTTTCAGTACCATCTCTACCACTTACCAGCTGCATGAACTTGAGCAAGTTACTTCACCTCTCTGCATCTGTAAAGTCAGGAATAATGATAGCACCTACCCTGTAGGGTTGTCATGAGGCTTAACCTAGTTAATAATTATAAAGTGCTTACAGTAGTGTCTGGCACACAGGAATCACCATCCATGTAAGTATGAGCTTTCATTGTTATTGTTACCATTTTATGCTTTATTCCAAGAAATTTAGTTGCGAATATCATACATTTTAGTAGCAAAAGTAAGTATGGTGTATTGTTCAGATGAATTGCTCATTGATACTCAGACCTGTTATTTATTTTGCTTTTAATTCAGTAACTTGAGATTGCTACATTGGTACTCCATGCACATTCTGTCTTACTGGGATCTGTCATACTTAGTTCCTGAACTAGGCCTTTAACATTGTACAATGCCAGCTCTAGGAATAACATCACAAAGAACATACTAACTGATTTGGGAATATTCAATAGTAGGGCTCAATCTGGGAAATGTTTTGGAGAAGGGAGATTTTTCTGCTGGGCTTTGAAAGCTAGATGAGAACATGGGTTGGCTTAAGCAAAAGTACACATGAAAGAGCATGGGATATTTAAGATTTATAGAGCAAATCAATATGAATAGAATGTATGGATGATATATTGGAGACAAGGTAGTGGCAGATAGCCCTCTAGAGCTGTTTGGGGCCAAAATCAGACACAGAAAATTTTGATAGAGTTGGGATTTTATAATGCAGTGAGAAACCATCATGTTTTTGAGTAGAGGGAGAAGGGGAGAAGGACTGTGTGAAAGTGCCATACCTAAGTACAAGTTTGATTACAGTGATAAAGTCTTGAAGACATTGAGACTGTCCTGGTCATTTTTTTGGTCATCTAGTAGAACGTTTTCGTCATCTAGTAGAAAGTTAATGACCTGAATTGTGGCTTTTGTGGAGGTAACATCAGTGGAATTTAGTTGCTAACATTGTTTGGGTTGGGAGCTGTCCGGTTCAATACTTCTTCACTTTTGGAAGATGAAAGTATTAATTAGAATGAATCAAATACCCTATCTTCCAGAGATTTGGGAAGGCCAGTAATCTGTATATAGAACTGTTATAAGATTGATTTTATTTTGACAAAGATGTAGTGCTCCAAGTAGTTAAAAAAAAAAAATTAATTAAGCAGTGGAATCACTTTTTCAAATAAAACCTTAAATAGCAACCAGAAATATATAACATAAAACTGGAGCTGATCTGTTTTCCGGGATGTGGAAGAAACGCTACTTGCTTATCTTTTTATTTCTGTTTATTTCAACTTTAAGAGTCTGTGGAAAATAATTTGCAAACCACTACTCTGAAACAGAGTATATGCATATATGCAAATAGAGTTTTTGTTGTCTTATTAGCTACTGATTTTCCACTTAACATGGAAATTAAGCATTTCTGGTAATATTTTAGGATTTTTATTCCTTTTATGTAGAGAACATTTTTTAGGCCTTTTGCTTGAAGCTCATTCTGAAGAGATTATAAAGATAAAACTGAAACAGTAATTAAAAGTATGTAATTCAGTGGTTTTGACAGTTTTGGTTCCTCATATAATTTGCTGGGTGGAGTCTGGTATATTTCATTATATTTTATAATATATATACTGGGTATATATATAAATACAAATAAGCTTCTAGTCTAGTGCATTAGACATTATGTACATCAAATAGCTAGGAACTGTACATGAAGTAAGAATAATGTGGAAACACAGAGTTCAGGGAAAGTGTCAGAGACTGAAGGATGGTAGGTATTTCTCCCAGCAGGAGGATGGAATAAAGTTGATGAGAGGGAACAATATAAACTAAACAGCTGAGGAATGTGAGTATGTAACACCTTATAAAATACAGTAGTACTTATGAGCATACATGAGGGTGATAATGTGTTTTTCTATTTTGTTCATTTTTCTCCAGTGGCACTTAGTAGGGCTCAAGAAATATGTGCTGAATAAATGAATTGGTAATGATGTTAAATTCAGTTATTTGACATTTTTGTTGTTATTGTTTTGGTATTGTCTTTTTAAAGTAGTAGAGATCATCAAATAAAGTGAAATTTGTTGGTGAAGATGAGCTAAAATAAGATGGACCTGGTTCGTAATTAGCAAAAATTTGTAGACTTACCTAAGCCAGGCAGTAACTAAAATAAAAGTTGTTATTTTAATAGCATTGATTAGGTTTTATGTTGCTGAAGTTTTCAAATCTCATGATTATGATGAAAGAAAATCTTCAAGTTTTACTGAAAACATATAGTTCTTTCTTATTATGCCTTAAACTTAGGTATTGCCATTTCTCTCGTCATACTATATAGTAATTTTTGTACTTTTTATAAGGTTGGCACACATAAGTTTGGGTTTTCCAAATAATATATAACTAAAGATTTCTTAAGTATGAAAATTATAAAATTGCTTACTGATTTGAAGAGAGGGGCTTGTGGTTCCATAGGATGTTCAGTTTGAGTTATGAAGTTATCAAGAAGTATTTAAGAGAACATGGTTTTCCAATTCCTATAGGAATGTTGATCAGAAGTATAATAAAAATATTATTTTAGTGAAATTTTAAAGGGGAAGGTTTTTCAAAGCCACGTATGACATACCTGACTTAAAACATGTGAAGTGTTAAGAGTTTTTAATGTGATGCTATTCATTATTAGTCACTTAATTTACATCACTAGATTGGGTTGGGATAGCAAGATATTATGGCCTTTGGATAAAATGAGTTGGTTTTCTAAGCAAAGTGGGATTTTAATAATTTGTGAAAATATTTTCTATTTTTTTTCTTACAGGATATGACATGTCTACATTTATTAGGCGGTATAGTAGATATCTTAATGAAAAAGCAGTTTCATACAGACAAGTTGCATTTGATTTCACAAAAGTGAAAAGAGGGTGAGTTAAGCTTTCCCTTTTTTTGATATCTAATGGATTCAAATATTTTAAAATGTGAACCATAGAAATTAATAGATTATGAACTATGGTTTCAGGCCAGTTTAAAATAAGAATTTTATTTTTTATTTGAAGTATATTATATGCTTTGTGCTAGGATTTTTAAAAGCTCTTTCAAATTTTGTAATAGCTTTATTGAGATACAATTCACAAAACATAAAATTCACCCTTTTAAAGTGTGTAATTAAGTGGGTTTTCATATATTTACAAAGTTGTGTGCTGCATAAGTATCCCAGAATATTTTATCATTCCTATGAGAAACCTCATACCCATTAGCAATCACTTCCCATTTCCCCCTTTCTCCAGACCCTGACGACTACAAATCTACTTTCTGATTCTATGGATTTGCTTATTCTGGATATTTTAGATAAATGAAATCATATGTTATATGGCCTTTTGAGTTTGGCTTTTCTCACCTAGCAAAATATATTCAAGTTGTACCATCCTTGTTCTAATGTGGATCACTACCTGATATAGCCTGGTATACAGATTTTTCTTAGGATATATGAGAAGACTTTGGATAAAGCCACTAAAGACATTCTTAAGGGGCACTGGTAACCCTTGTAGGTCTGAAAGACTGCCCTAAGGGGAATCTGGCTTCTGCAGAAATATTTTTGTGAATGCCTTTCTGAATTTCCCTGCTTCCATCTAAACAATTAATGTTTTCTTTAAATTGTTCTTTTAAGGGGCCACCTGGGTGGCTCATTTGGTTGAGTATGCAACTCCTGATTTCACTGGAGGTCATGATCCCGGGGGGGGGGGGGGGTCATTGGATTGAGCCCCATATCAGGCTCCATGCCAAGCACCTGTCCCCCACTTGCACATGCTCTCTCTCTAAAAGAATGAATGAATGAATGAATGAATGAATGAATAGGTCTCTTGAAATGTTAAATTACTAGACTGCAATGGAAAATTTAATACAAAAATAGAAGTAACCCCTTAGTTAATTTAAGCATTTTAAAAATTGAACCTAAATGTTCTGTGTCACTATTACAAATTAATCAGGAGGTGATTAGTTTGGAACTTACCAAAACTAAATTCCACAGATTTTGTTTCATATATTTAAATACTCTGTCATTTGTGAGATGATAATAGAGGAGTTCATCTTAGAAGTCTGGTTCTTAATTCCAGTATTCTGTCCAGTGAACCATTTTCCAGTTGGGCTTATATTAACACTTCAGTGTAAAGTGTGTTCAGTAAAGCTAATCTTTGAAGGACTAGTTTTGTGATTGAGGGGAGTTGTTGCATTTCCTTCTTTCTTTTTTTTTTTTTAAGTTTGTTTTGAAAGAGCAGGGGAGGAGCAGAGAGAGAGGGAGAGAGAAAATCCCAAGCAGGCTCTGTGCTGTCAGCATGGAGCCCAGCATGGGGCTTGAACCCTTGAACTTTGAGATCACAACCTGAGCCAAATCAAGAGTGGGACACTTAGCCAACTGAGCCACTAAGTATTTCTGTATTTAACAGAGCTGAGAACACCCCTTGATAATGCACAATATATTTAATATTGACTTAGAGGAAATTACTCTTAGAGGATAGGGAAAGTGAATCAAGGAGCCATAACTGAGTGAACCAAGAAGCACAAAATTGATATACATACACAGATACGTGTACGTGCGTGTGTGTGTGTGTGTGTGTGTGTGTGTGTGTGTGTATACACACATATATATCATTGTATTAAAGAAAAAATATAGGACATAGGATGTAAGTTGAGAATGTGGCAGCACTTAAAATTTATTATATCATGGCTAGAACCTCAGTGAACCGTTTCAGTTTTGGAGAGGAGTTTTGTAGTAAATAGTAAAGTTGTATTTATTAGGGTAATAATTTTTTATGTTTACAAAACTAATACACTTTAAAAACTGAGGCAGCATAGCAACCTGTGTTGTAACTTGTAGGAAATTTGTAAGAAATGTTAACATTTTAGTATATGTAACCTGCTTTCTGTGTGTAAATAGAAATAAATATATGTAGGAAGACCCATAGAAAATCACACGACAATTGAATTACATTATTTGAAGACTGCTTTCCTTCTCTCTTGTGTATTTTAGGTATTTTCAGTCTGTACTCAGATCTCATTCTTTTGGATGGCTATGGGATTCTCTTCTAGATGTATGTTTGATTTACTCTCAGTTTTTATCTTATAAAAGCAGTACATCTTTCTGACCATCCTTTTATATATTTGTATATACATATTTTTAATTTATTTTGAGAGAAAGAATGCATGCATATGGTGGAGAGGCAGAGAGAGTGTGGGAGAGAGAGAATCCCAAGCAGGCTTCACACTGTCAGCATGGACCCCAGTGCGGGGCTTAAATGCACGAACTTTGAGATCATGACCTGAGCCAAAATCAAGAGTTGGATGCTGAACTGACTGAGCCACCTAGGCTCCCCAGAGGAAACCTTATTTCTGCTGTTAGATTTTACATAGCACTGTCACTTCCACAAGGTCAACATAGCATTACTCACATTTGTATCTTCAGGACTTTGCACAGTCTAAACTACTATATTAGGTGATTAACAGTTTTTGAAAAAAGAACTAATTCAGTTTGTAAATAGTTTATTAAATGGCTTTATGAAAAATGAATCCAATAAGTTGCCTATGGATTTATCTTTCCAGTTGATTGTTAAACATCAGTCCCTATATTTTCTTTTTGTTTAACATTCCATTTTTTCATAGTATTAAGTTGAATTATCTTGAAATCTAAATTGGTTTGGTTCAAAGTATCAAGATATTGTTATGTAACAAGCAAAACATGGAATAATCCAGTTATTTTCTGTAAATAAGGACATGGATAGTCAGCCTTTAATCTGTTGCTTTTATATTTGAGAAGCAAGTGTCTGAATTGAATTAAAATGTATTTAAGAAGTCATAAAACTCGTGTTCTTCATGGAATATGAATTGTCATGTATTTGGTGCAAATCATGTTGAAGCATTTGGGTTTGTGAATTGAGTTTTGAAGTCTGATAAAAGTATTTGGTAACTGTTAAGATTTATCTTAATTGAGAAATTTGAAGTTCTTTGGAAAGAAATGTTGTGGAGGCTAGTGACAGAGGGGAATCAAAATTGTCCCCATGGCTTCTGGTGTAAGTCACTGGGGAGATGGGCACCTTTCACTGGGAAGATTTTGGATTGGGGTAGGGTTGGGCATAATGGCAAAAAATTAAAGATTTAGTTTTGGAAATACCAGTTTTGTCATGCCTGTGATTTATACAAGGTGAGGTATCAAGTAGACAATTGGACATACTAACTTGGAACTTAAAAGTTTTGGTTTAGGAGTATAAGTACATTATTGGCATCTTGGTGGTTTCTGTCTTGAAAATAACAGATCACCTTGGGGGTAAGTACAGAATGAGAAGAGAGAGCCCAGGAACACTTGAGATATACAGTATTTATTTTAGAGGATGAACAGAGGATGAGGAGCCAAGAAAAGAAACTGAAAAAGTGATAGTGAAGAAAATACTGTGAGAAGTCTAGTCAGATAAGGTTAGACAAGTACCCATTGGAGAAGCAACATAGAATTTCTACATGACCTAAACTAGAGCTGTTTAACTGGAGTGGTAGGAGAGGGGCTGATATTGAGATGAACTGAATAATGAATGAAAAGTGAGCATGGAACTCTTTTTGAGAAGTGTATTTGACTTTGTGAGATAAACGGTAGGTGAATGGGCATATGGGTTTAGTGGAGTGTGTATGTTTAAAGAATGGTGATAATAGAGACTTTGCCGGCATGTTCATGGGAATGGTCTAGTTTAAAAGAAGAGGTTAATGAGCTGCACTGTCCAATATGGTAGCTATTTGCCAATGTGGCTAGTTAAATTTAAATTGATTAAAGTGAAATAAAATACAAAATTCGTTTCTTCAATTGGATCAGCCATATTTTGGATACTCAATAGCTGCATGTGGTAGTGGCTACTGTATTGAATGGTGCACATATTGAATATTTACACCATTGCAGATAGTTGGACAGTGCTGTGTTAGAGAAAAAGAAGACAACCAAAGGACTGTGACAGAGTGGGATCCAGAGGACCTCTGTGAATGGTATTTATATTTCATAGAAAGAGAGATTTCCTCCATTGAATTGGACCAGACCAGATAGATGTAGTTTTGTTGGCAAGTTGACTAGACAACCTCTTTTTGTCATCTTCTGTTTTTGAATGAAATATTTGGGAGTTATGAGCTGAGAGTTTGTGTGTGGGTGTGGGGAGGCAGGGAAGAAAGGGTGGGAGAATCAGATTTCAGAGTACTTGGAGGAATTTACTGAAGAAGGCTAAAAGGATTGCTGGCAGTGCCGAGTGCCCATTTGAGGTTGATGATAATGAAATTTAGAGTTTTACCAGTTTGCTCTGTTGTGTGGTTTTCTTTACCAGCACTTAGCTGCTTAGCCAGTATTATGAATTTACCAAGTGACTGCAAGGGAAGAAGAGAGGTATAAGAGAGTTGAGTGTATTTGGAAGGTAATTATCACAATAATGATCTGTGGAATTCTAAGCTAGATGAAGGAAGTAAAAATGTGAAGGATAGTGGTAGAAGTTGAAACATTCAAGTTTATGATGAAGTCAAATAGTTTTGCCTTGGTGGTACTTGACCAAGGCAGCTGGGAGGTTATTGTCATAGGATAAGATGTATAAATTTTATCTTTTTTCATATTGGTGGTGGGTTAGGGGTAATGTGGTTTCTGGGGACAGTGAGGTCATGATCTGACCATAGGAATAGGATCTTTAGTCAAGGAACTTTGAGATTAAAATTTTGCATTGGTTTTCCATGTAGATGTTGAAATCAACCAAGAAAAATTCAGCCAGTATTCAGGTCTTCTGTGGTAAAGAGGAAATGACCAGCAGGTCAAAAATAACTTCAGCAAGGAGAGGAGGGAGACTAAAAGGAGACTGATCAAATTAGAGTGAGGTGTATGAGAACGAAAAAATGGTTGTGAAGAGGAAGTGGTGTCCTTATGCCAAACTGCGCTAGCTGGTACCAACCAGTGGAGTATAGTACTTGGAAGGGGAAACAGGCATCCATGGGTTAACACTTCTTATTGGAGAGAATTGTTGGACTAAGGCTGATAATGGTTGCCTACCTAAGGCAGTCCAGTGTTTGTTCTTTAAACGTGATTTTGTCTTGCAAAGCACTCTTGTTGATTTTCATAGCTTAATTGTTTTTCTGGTATCTGGGGTTATGATTGAAGGGGGGTAGTGGCTCAGAGTAGAGTGGCTATTTATAAGTAAGTAGGTCATTTGTAAATTAGGGAAAGCCTACACACTTTTAAGAAGTGATGGTTACTCTCACAAAGGGTTATTAACAGCACTCTTTTAGAGTCTGTTACATCTGGATTTACATAATGACCCTGCCACCCAGTAGTTCTCTGACTTTAGACAGTCATATAATCTCACTGATCATAGAACTTGATCATCTACAAAATGGGAGAAGTCTATCTATATGATTTTTGTAAGGATTTGAAAAACATACATCAAGCCCTTAGTATGGAGCCTGATGGTCACTGTGTACTTTAGCCCCAGGTACCTCTTATCTAGTGTTTTTGGTACCACTGTTGTAAAATTCTTTATATTGGTACTGTTAATATTTCTTGTACCTATTTTTAGAAATACCTAAAGCAAAATTTATTATTTTTTAAATTTTAAAAAATGTTTTATTTTATATTTGAGAGAGAGAGAGAGAGAGAGAGAGAGAGAGAGAGAAAGAGAGTGGGCAGGGGAGGGGCAGAAAGAGAGGGAGACACAGAATCTGAAGCAGGTTCCATGCTCTGAGCTGTTAGCACAGAGCCGGAGACAGGGGCTAGAACCCACGAGCCGTGAGATCATGACCTGAGTCGAAGTCAGGTGATCAACCAACCGACTGAGCTACACAGGCGCCCCAAAGCAATAATATTTAAAGAAATCTATATTGGGACTTTTAACAGAATACTTTATTAAAAAACATTCCTCTTAAGTATCACATATTTTAATGGCTGGATTAAAAATGATTTGGTAAAATTGGACTTTATTTTGTAATAAAACAATTTTAGTTATAATATTCTGACTTACAAGTCTTGCTGTTTGAGTCATGAATAAAATACCTTAAATAAAGCAGTGCTTACCAAGACTTGAGTTTAGTTGCTGGCTCATCATGTCCTGTTTAGTGATTTGAGGCAAATGATTTCTTTTTTTCAAATTAAAAAAATTGTAGAACTGCCCTTTACATATGAGTAGTGTGAGGATCAGATGGTTTCCTCATGTGAAAAATACGCAATAAACCTGACTCTAATGTATGCTTTTATGTCTCATATTTTTACACCTTTTTTATTTTTTTTTTTAAGCTCCTCGATGTTGGACATAACAGTGTTTCCTGTTTTTGTTTTTCCTGTATGTCTTTTGCTGGAGGTTTCAGGTTCAATAATGACTTAAAAACATGTGATGTTTCATAGCAACTTGTTCTTTCTTTAAATAGGGAACCAGATGAGAGCTTAAAATATAGATTTAATAACAAATTCAGTTTGTTCTTTTTTTTCTAAAATAGGGCTGATGGTGTGATGAGAACAATGAACACAGAAAAACTGCTTAAAACTGTACCAATTATTCAAAATCAGATGGATGCCCTTCTTGATTTTAATGTAAGTTGAATACACAAATGATTTTATAAAAATTTAAGATTTAAAAATATGTATTATTAGAATTGGTCAGAGTGTTTATTCTCAAGTTTCCATCGACTCTAGTTTTTTCATACTAATATCCTGTTTGGCTAAGGATTTTCTATAAATGTGGTCCCAAATCAGATTACTTGGTATTTATATGATTTTTAAAGATTTACTCTAATTTCTTTGGTAGTGTTTCTCTAGCTCTAGAATTATAGGGTATACCAAGCTAAAGAAAGTGAGGGAGAGATGAAGCGATTGATCTGAAAATGTATTTTGATAAAGGTTTTTAGATTTTAAAAATGTGTAAAGATTTTCTTTATGAATAAATCACTTAATATTTCACTTTTGTCTACATCGTAGAACTCAGAGTATGACAGTTAACAAATACAGTGAAGTTCAAATACGCTTACAACAGCTTGTTATATATATAGTTGTTGTCAAAGAGCAATGTGTTCCTTGGAATTTTTGTTTTAATGATCATTTTTTAAACTAGGTTGCCAGCTTTGTCGTTTGTTAATATGTTATTGTTAATATGTTAACATGTAACTTGTTAACATATTATTAATATGTTAAGTGTTAGCATTTTCAAGTTTGTTCTTTTTGGAGGCATCTATCTTTAGATATTTTATTTTAGAGCTTATAAGTGCAAGTTAGTGAATGAAACTGACAATTTCATGATGAAATAGATTTTTTTCTTTTATTTCTGCTTTTGATCGGTAGTCTTTAACTTCCTGAGGGCAGGGACCAGGTCTGCTTTTTCTCTACTGTGTCTCCATTGTCAAGGCATATGTGGCACATAGAGTGTATGTTCAGGAAACATTCAATGAATGAATTCTGTAGATGCTTCCATCTAGGACGGATTGTATCAAACTATGGCCTGCTGCCTGTTTTTGTATGGCTTGTGAGCTAAGAATGATTTTTATATTTTTTTTATGGTCGGAACAATAAAAAAATATTTTTGACAGGTGAAAATTACTTGGAATTTCAATTCAGTTTCTACAATAGTATTGTTAGACTACAGCAGGGCTCACTGGTATTGTCTATGGATGCTTTTTTGATGTAATAACCAGATTTGAGTTGTTGTGATGGAGACTATCAGGCCTGCAGAGTCTAAAGTACTCAGATTCAGGCCCTTTACAAAAAACAGTTGTGGATCCCTAGTGTGGAGGGCGTAGGGGATTAATGTAACTATTATGCTTCATTTTGGTTTTTATTAGAGGATTCAACCATGAAAGTTTTTTCACTTAGTATTTTGTGAATGCTTTATAAAATTATGTGTTTTCATGGTCTGTGTTGTCCTTCACTGTATGTAACAATCTTCCTATTGACAGAGATTTAGAGTTTTTCTGATTTTTTTCAATACAGAAAATGAATGGGAAAAAAACATGAGGGATACACTAAATACTGTGTGTGTTAATGTGTGTATCTACACACTTATAAACCTGATTCCATAAGTTTAATGCCTAGAAAAAGAATTTGGTGGATCAAAGGACAAAAACTTAAAAATTTTTTTTTTATTTTTTAAAATTTACATCCAAATTAGTTAGCAGATAGTGCAACAGTGATTTCAGGAGTAGATTCCTTAATGCCCTTTACCCATTTAGACCATCCCCCCTCCCACAACCCCTTCAGTAACCCTCAGTTTGTTCTCCATATTTATGAGTCTCTTCTGTTTTGTCCCCCTCCCTGTTTTTACATTATTTTTGTTTCCCTTCCCTTATGTTCATCTTTTTTTGTCTTCAAGTCCTCATATGAGTGAAGTCAGATGATTTTTATCTTTCTCTGACTAATTTCACTTAGAATAATACCTTCCAGTTCCATCCAGGTAGTTGCAAATGGCAAGATTTCATTCTTTTTGATTGCCGAGTAATACTCCATTGTATAGATATACCACATCTTCTTTATCCATTCATCCATCGATGGACATTTGGGCTCTTTCCATACTTTGGCTATTGTCGATAGTGCTGCTGTAAACATGGGGGTGCATGTGTCCCTTCGAAACAGCACACCTGTATCCTGTGGATAAATGCCTAGTAGTGCAATTGCTGGGTCATAGGGGAGTTCTACTTTTAGTTTTTTGAGGAACCTCCATACTGTTTTCCAGAGTGGCTGCACCAGCTTGTATTCCCATAAACATTAAAATTTTTAATAAATATTGCTAACTTACATTACAGAAGGCTTAAACCTAGTCACTTGTCAACAGGTACCTCTTTTTCTTCATCCTTGTTGGCATTGAATAATAGCTTGGTTTTGATTATTTTGGTATCTACCAATCTGGTGCTCAAGAAAGGATAGTTTAGTGATTTAATTGATTATTATATTTTAATTTACTTGATAATTGAAGGTCTTCTCACATGTTACTAACTGTATATTGTGAATTGTCTGTCATTTGCTTTATTAGGATTCTCTACAGTGGAAGTCAACCTTGTTAGATATTTTGCATGTATTGACCAATGTGTTGTTTACCATTTAACTTTGTGCTTATGTTTTTCTATACCTAAAAATGAATTTTCATGTAGTAGTTATTTGTGTAATCTAAAAAAGAACTTAAAGTTCATTGGTTTATCTTCTTGATTTCATTTCTTGAGATAAAACTAAAGGTTTTCCTGTATTCTTGATAGATAAATAGGTGCTGGCTTTTTGTTACAGCATATTTAGTAATAATACTATTGATTCTTTATGTGTAAGGTACTGTGCTAAGCTCCTTACGATCAGTGTATCATTTAATTCTCCCAGTTAACCATATGAAATAGAAATACCATAACCATTTTGAAGGTAAGTTTGTTTATAATAGTGGAAAAAGGTATATTTAAAAAAAATACATTTCTTCTACCTAGCTTAGCTTTGTGCCTTGGTGATTGCCTAGGAATTTCGAAAGAGGGGATTTTTTTCTTTATGACTTCTGAATTACATTGAATGTTACAGAATTCTTGTTTGTGGCTTTTACATAAATCTGAGCTCTTAGACACATTTTTGCACTATTTGGATGTAACTCTGAAAGAAATAAATGTATTTTTCTCTAATACACCTAAATATTTGAATTTACTGTATTTTAATTTGAAGGAAGTCACTGTCATTTAAAAGATTAAGATTAGTTCATCTTTTTTTCTAATTTTTCCCTAGGTTAATAGCAATGAACTTACAAATGGGGTAATAAATGCTGCCTTCATGCTCCTGTTCAAAGATGCCATTAGACTGTTTGCAGCATACAATGAAGGAATTATTAACCTGTTGGGTAAATATTGTTGTAGCTTAATACATTTTATTTTTTTTATCTTGTGTCATATGGATAAATATTGTTGTCTGAGTTGTTACTTAGAGCTGCCTAACCACTCCTTGGGCTATTCATTGATTGTAACAATTTATTTGGAGAAAAGATTTTTATTTCTAGTTACGCATGCTAAGAGATTAAATACTTATTTTTACAACTAGAATGTTCAGCTGGATGAACTTGTTTTGTAGATATATCTTTATGTTTTTTTATGTCAGTTTTATTATTTTTAGAGATATAAAGATCCCTTTAAAATTAAGTTAAAGTTATTTTCTCTCCTAGAAGAATCTTACTTCCTCACAATTTACTTCTTCACAATTTTGTAATTATAAAATTGATAGATTTTTTCTAGGCCTAATTTTAAAATTGATAATTATTTTAAATGGATTAAAAATTTATTTTTTAGGATGCCTTTTACTTTTGAGGCATTTTAGGAATGTGTGTATTCCTAGTTATTTAATTTTGCCTAGAAATGATCTTTTTTTCCTGTGGGATTTGGATGGAGTAGATGAGTAACAGTCTGTAAAGAATGCCTAAGTATCGGTCTCATATGTCCAGTGTGTTCACTCCAATGTGCTTGTTTTCCCTCCCCTCCTCACTTAAAAAAATTATTTAAATTTGCTGTTTATAGGCTTATTCACAAACTTATTTAGGGATGCTTTACTCTGTGAAGATAGGGAAATTGGGATTATTTTTTTCACAAAAAAATGGAAGGTTTCTACATAATTTTGGGAGTCAGTCACCCTACAATTACTTATAAATTAAGCTCTTTATTGCTGTTCATATAATAAGTTTAAATAAGCTTTCCAGGTGACATTTGGACATGGTAAAGTTGCCATCTTTATTAATATGTTAATATATTAGTAAGAATATTTGGAAGAAGAATATTTGGAAGTAGTATATGTTAATACATTATTAGTAAGAATATTTGAAAGTAAGAATATTTGGAATGGAAAAAAGTATAATGTGTTAATAAAAACTATAGAAATATTATAGAACAAACTAGTAATATGAGTGAAGTCAAATGATTTTTCTGTTTTTAATATAGCGTCTCTGTATTAACTCAATTTAAATATCTCAGCTAATTTAACACTGACATTTTTCCTGTAGGGTGAGTTTGTTCTCTGAGACACCTATATGATCTCTTTGGAGCTATTACTTGTTTTCACTTTTGAATTTTCTCTTTTGATGTGAATAAAAGTATTTTTACATTTACCTTTGGCAGAAAAATATTTTGATATGAAAAAGAACCAATGCAAAGAAGGTCTGGACATCTATAAGAAGTTCCTGACTAGGATGACAAGAATCTCAGAGTTTCTCAAAGTTGCAGAGGTAAACTGTCCTTAAGTTAACTAGGTCTCTTAACTTGCTTTTTTTGTCTTTAAGTATAGATTTTAGAGAAATAAGTCATTATCCAAATGAAAGTCACATCTTAAATATAATAAATAAAGTATATATTCAGTCATATCCATATACTATATTGAATTCTTTGTTATGTTATGAATGTGATATGGTATTGACTAAGATATATCTTACATACTTAATTCAATATTGAATATTGAAACGTAATCCATTTTTAAATTGTTTATTTCTCGCTAAAATAAGGAAGGTGGCACACAGTGGTGCAATAGAATTTTGTGTTTGGCATTAGCCATATATTTTAGCATATTTATCTTATTATATGGTAGAGAATTTTCAGTGTGAGTACAAGTCTTTTTCTTCCACTGAGATTTGCAGCTAGAATCACATGGTCCACAATGTTTCATTACCCCACAGAAGTGAATTTAGTGTATTTATTGTTTGTCATTGATTATGAACACCATGAATGTAGGTTGTAGAACAGTCTAATTTTATAAATCTGTTTAAATAATTTTCTGAAATGGTCATAGAAGGCACTATCTTGCTTGCACAGAGGCAACTCTCAAAGTGTTTTTGTTTTCCCTTCCTGTACCTTAGGATAATTCTGGAAGATGACTATCATTTATCAATTATATCAAAGTAGTTAATCTGGAACTTGCAAGTTGGTGATTTTAGCTCTATTACCATAGTGATATTTCATTCTCTAGCAGATGAAATAAAACAGCATCATAAGACCTTTTGAAAAAAAGAGCTTTATGTTAGCTATCTTATGAAATCTACTGAAGTTTATATTGGATTTAAAGTATCCCTCAAGAGATCAATGTATTTTTTCCATTTCTTTAGGGTTAGTCATATACTAAAACAAGAAAAAGGTAGTGTTTACACTGTGTTTTCAGTAAATTCTTTAAATGTTTTAGTTTGCTGACTTTTCCCTTTGGCCTCTTATGTTCTTTGCGTTTGATAGTTATAGTTACTGACTTCAGTTTTAAGCCTTTATTTACCTTCAGTTATTCTGGTCTGAGATGAAATAGACCATTTACTCTGTGTGATCTGAGGAATAAAATATTCTTTCATGAGGCTGTCTTTGTCTTTGGGTTGCAATTCATTATGAGACCTTAGTCCTTTGAGTAAAGGTACAAGTAACCTTTTCAAATGTGTTTGGAGGGGACTCATGTATCAGTTAGTGATAAGCTATTAAGATCTTAGTATGGATTATTCTGTCAAATTTTCTGATACCATTCTGGGAGTTGCCCTCGAACTGTGGAAAGGAAGAGAGGATGATTAGAAAATGAAACATAACCACAGGAAGGGAAAAAAGTTTTTTAATTTGGTCACAAGAAAAGTATGAATGGTTTTTATCATTTTTGCTGGAAATTGCCTAATGCCCGAACATTAAGAAAGTGTATTAGAATTGGTTTGTGTAGATAGTTATATCCTGGTTGGAAGATCACTTGGCATTTGTATAAAACCTGGCCTACTTGCATGAACATGGGTTTTAAAAACTGTTATCTGTGGTGATTGCCAGGAAAAGCATACTTTATGTAGAAAGACAAAGTCCTTATCCTCAAATTTGTTCCTTAACTTCTTTTTTATGCCCCAGGAAACTTGTTCATGGTCAGCTTTTCTCTTTCTTGCTGTAGTCTTTTTGTCATATGACACATAAAAGTGATGGATTTTTTTAGATTGTGACAAGGTAGCTTAAGTATTAGGTGCTCAGAAGATGTGGATACTCTTTATTGGATTTCCAACTCTGGTTCTTCTCCTTTTACAACTTTTAGAACCATGTAAATAATATCTAAGCCCATGGAAATAGTGAATGATCCCTCTGGAGATTAAATAGTCTTCTGATTTTAAAGAAGTCAATCTAGAATATTGTTCGTGGTACTAGCCATAATGTCATTTTCTAAATTTTTATTTTTTATTATAATTTTGTTAAGTACAATGCTGCTTCTTTTTACAGCAAGTTGGAATTGACAGAGGTGATATACCAGACCTTTCACAGGTAAGTGTATGGTTATAATATCATTTCACTGCCTGCTGTATGTATTGCTAGGTGTGAATGGTACAAAGATGAATAATATGCAGTTACTACTGTCAAGGGATTGGTGTGATTTTTCTTGGCAGATTCGAACATATATTGCTGACTTCTAACATTATGATCTCCTCATTTCTTATGTTGGTGGAGCTAGCCATTACTATACCATTCCTTTAGTTTATTTCCTTTAATGTGTACAGTTCAAATGCCCTTTTTTTTTTTTAACTTTTAAAAAAATGTTTATTTTTGAGAGAGAGACAGAGCGGGAGAGGGGCAAAGAGAGGGGGAGACACAGAATCTGAAGCAGGCTCCAGGCTACAAGCTGTCAGCACAGAGCCAGACACGGGGCTTGAAACACAAGCCATAACATCATGACCTGAGCCAAAGTCGGATGCTTAACTGACTGAGCCACCCAGGCACCCCATCAAATGCCCAGTTTTAATTAAGGATTCTGTAGCATAGTACTTAATATCTAGACTTTCAAGTCATATATACCAAAGACCCTTTGTTGGCTCCTGCTGTGTATCATACAAGTGATCTTGGGCCAGTTATTTAATTTTCACTGGCTCAGGTTGTTTATTTGTAAAATGAAGATAATACTAGTGTCTTTGGGAGTCTTAGCAGACATTTTGTTGGGATTGGGAAGTGGTATACATGTGTTCTCAGTTCAACATAGTTAATATTATAATCTAATATTTTTGGCTTTAATTGGTTTTCTACTGTATCTTTCTTATACTAAGGTTTTGCATGTAGAGGGAAAACACTGAATGAAGGAAATTGTTGAAGTTATAATTGGTAGAGAGATTTAGATGCCTACAATCCAGTAACTCTTTATCTCAAATCCTAAAGAATATTTGGGGCAAGTAAATGCTCCTGATGCATTTGTTTCACTTAAAGATAGGGAACAATTCCTTTTCAACTGACTGAAAAGGTTTCCTTTTGAAAGTAACTAGCTTTTCATATTAAGTTGAGATTTGATATATAGTCTTTAAAGGCCAGTCTTTCTTTTTAAAACAAAATTGAGTGAAGTATCCATTTCAATGAAGCTTGATAACTAAACATTTGTGTTACCAGCATACCATTCAGTATTTAAATCATTTCTATCACTGCAATTCTCGTGGCCCCTTCTGGTCCTTCCCTAGTCCCCAACACAAATTACTGATGTGATTTCTAATAGCATAATTTTATTAGATCTTAAATGTGATATAAATGGAATCACGCAAGTATTTATTCTTATATCTGGCTTCTTTTGCTCATCATAGTGTTTTGAGCTTTGTCCTTATTATTGAATGTATTGCTCATATTCATTCTTCTTTATTGCTGAATAGTATTCCATTGTGTGACTTTTACCACAGTTTTGTTTGTCCATTTTCCAAATGATGGACTTTTGGATTATTTGTAATTTTTTACTGTTGTAAATTAAGCTACTTAAAACATTCTTCAACAAATCTTTTCTTGTAGAGATAGGTTTTTATGTCCCTTGGATAAATAATTAGGAATGGAATTGGCTAGTTAAGCTAGATGTATATTTAACTTCATAAAAAAAAAAAATCAGATCATTTTTTAAGATGGATGAACTTTGACCAGCATCATATGAGAGTTCCAGTTGTTTCTTATCTTCACCAACATATGATGTTGCTAATCTATTTAATGTTAGCCATTCTAGTGGTTAAGAAATTTTATCTCATCGTGATTTTAATTTGCATTTTATTGATGCTGGTCTGTAGTTTCATTTATCAATAACTATTCAAAAATAATCTTTGCACACTTTGATTTACTCAAGTACTTACTAAAATACCAGAAACATTCCCAACGATATGTCTAGCTTTTAAGAGTATGTTTTTATTTAAAATTCAAATAATATATTTAATGAAAGTACTTGCAAGAACTCTTTAATGTTTCGTGTTTACATAGTCTCAATTTTTTTTTTTGATTAGGTTTATTAATACCCCTTACTAGGTCATGCTTATGTAATAAAAATAAGAGCATAATAAAAACAAAACTCCACTGTTAATTCATGAGGAATATACCTATTTATTTTTTTTCCTCTCATATGTTAGGTGATACTTAATTTGTTTTGACCAATGGTCTCTTTATCCTGAAAATCTTAATATTTGTACAATTTTAGGCCCCCAGCAGTCTACTTGATGCTTTGGAACAACATTTAGCTTCCTTGGAAGGAAAGAAAATCAAAGATTCTACAGCTGCAAGCAGGTATATTACTGTTCCTAGGGCAAAGAGCAGGTTTTTATGTTTCTGAGAGAGTTGATGAATCTACCTTTTAAATGTCAAGGCATTTAACTTTGCCTTATCTTGATTTAATCATATATTAGAATGAACTTAATGATATCTACCTGGTAGGGCTGCTACCAAAGATTAGATGGGTTAATACATGTAAATTCTTGGAATAGTTCCTGATCTTCAGTAGAAGTCAGCATCTCTCTGTCTCTCTCTCTCTTTTTAAATGTTTATTTATTTATTTTGAGAGAGAGAGAGCAAGAGAGCATGCAAGGGAGGTGCAGAGAGAGGGAGACAGAATCCCAAGCAGACTCCACGTTGTCAGCGCAGACACAGGGCTCAATCTCAAAAGTCATGAGATCATGACCTGAGCTGAAACCAAGAGTCAGATTCTTAACTAATTGAGCCACCCAGTTGCCCCTTGATGTCAGCATCTCTTAAGATGATAACACAGAGTACTTGGTTTACAGCTGTATTCACAGTGTCAGTATTTCTCTTAAAAGTGATAATTCATTTATTCATGTGGTGTCTTGTACTTATAAGATGCCTGTCTACAAATTTGATTAACCCTCACTGTGGCCCAGTGAAGTGTGCGGTAGTAATTCTGGGACTCAAACCTAGGATATCTGATAGCAAATATCATTATCTTTCTCTGATGCCAATTCATGGGGTTGATATTTGACATATTTTAATCAGTCTGTTGGGCTTTGAGTGTATTTCCAAGACTAAAACCAGTTAACCTAGCAAACTGAAAATAGCACGGTTCATCTCATATTGACTTTGTAACATGAGTTTTATGTTGGGTAGTGTGACTTGAGTAATTCTCATGTTTCTTTATGAAGATTTCCTTTTAATGGCATGAAAAAAATTCTGTAAAATGTAATGAGAACCTTTTCTTTAGATTTTTTTGTTTCAGAACTTTATTTGTGGTGGCAGAATTTAAGTAATTTTTAAAGGAAAATGTTACTGGATTTTAGTACTTTTTCATTCCAAATTTGTTCTTTGAATTTTCTAGTAGGTTTTTAGAAGCATAAGCCAAATTACGTGGCACTTATATAAGAAATGAATAAAAAATATGGCCAAGTAGTTGAGGTACATTGATTTAACTTCATACTTTTGTTATCATAAATTTTGCTGGGTTTCTTGCATTTCTATCACAACTATATTACTCTTCCCTTGTCTTCTGAGTTGTATTTTATAAAAATTGATTTTACATAAATTATTAGTAGTTCTGCCACTTGTATGCTTAGAGTATAAATTAATGATGATTGGTGTGTGATAAAAGGAAAATGAGTGAAGGTCGTGAGTAGTAGTTCTTCAGGTTAGAACTCTTCCTAGATGTGTTCATATTGCCTAGAATTGACATTCGGGAATATATGTTGTTGGGGTTTATGGTATGCTATAAGGGAAGGAGGTGGCTTGCTATGGTGATGCATTGTGCGTGTGTACTATGTTTGGAAAGGAACTTCTAGCTTGGCAAGAGGGTAGCAGATAGAAAGGAGGTGCCAGATGGACTGACAAAATTGATCTGTCTTTGAAGGAACCTGTGGTCCTCCGGGAATGACATCTTTGGGTGGTATTATAATGGAAACCTCTCTAGACACACATTATTTATTACTGGTACTAATGTTTTAGTGTTCCTGTAGTTGTACTGCCAAAACCTATGCTGTAAATTAGTGGAGTAATTTCCTGCGAGAAATTCAATATATTTTACCCATCAGGGTTTTCCTGGGAGTATGTGAACTTTTTTCTAATTGCATTAGTTCCCTTCCTTGGGGCTTGGAAGAAGCAGTGTCCCATACCTTTATTGTGAACTCTTTCCAAAGTCTAACAATTTAAAAAGCAGGGAATATTTGTATAAATTAGCTAATTGCTAATAATCCTGTGGGTCACTAGGTAGAATATTTTATCTGAAGTACTGATTTTTACTCCAAAAGGTAAATTCATAATTGTAATACCAATCCATGGCAGTGTTGCCAGACCATTTTATAACCAGGTTGCAGAAAGCCAAATTACCTTTGTCCAATTTCCTAGGGCAACAACACTTTCCAACGCAGTCTCTTCCCTGGCAAGCACTGGCCTGTCTCTAACCAAAGTGGATGAAAGGGAAAAGCAGGCAGCATTAGAGGAAGAACAGGCTCGTTTAAAAGCTTTAAAGGTAGGTGTTTGCATTCATTTTATTTGGAAAAACAGGTACAGGTGTTCATAAAGGAATTGGAACCTCTAAATAGACTAACTTAATGATAGTTATCCAAATGGGGTGAAACTCAATAATCTGATTTTTCATCCTGACATTGACTGACTGATGAAACCAAGAACACCTTTCTACTATCAGAATACAATTAGATAATGCTTTTTTTTCCAGTGGCCATAAAACAAATCCGGGTTTTGGATTCCTTATGCTAGTTCCCTTTCTCAACAGGAACAGCGCCTAAAAGAACTTGCAAAGAAACCTCATACCTCTTTAACAACTGCAGCCTCTCCTGTGTCCACCTCTGCAGGGGGTATAATGACTGCACCAGCCATTGACATATTTTCTACCCCTAGTTCTTCTAACAGGTAGGTGGAGAAGGTAAAGATTACCTTTGAATACTTAGATCTAAAGGCTTCTAATAGAGCTTTTCAAATTTAGTTTAATTTATGATTTTATATTCAGAAGTTCACACAGTGGTGTTAATAAATGGTGATAATGGTATAATTAAATATAAAATGTTAAGAGTATATACCTTGCATATTTAGGAAATGGAAAATGGCTAAGTTACAAATTTATACTAATTGGAATGTAGTGGGTAATCTATGGGGCAGATGTTTCATTTATATATATGGATATGTACATATAGGGGTATGGTAATATATTTCACAGTATCCTTTCATTGGATATTAAATGTCTTTCATGTCTATTTATTGCCTTATGTTAAACTCCGTACTCTGGAACACCGTAAGAGTTTAGTTGTCAGATTTCTGTGGTATTGAGGCCTACCAGGCCAACATCAATAATCCTGTTGCAGTGTCAATAATTGAAGCTATTTAATAATGGAAATAATAATATTTCCAGGAAAATTCAAATAATTGGTTTATTTTAAATTTGTCCTATCTTTTACCTCAGAGTGGTTTAAAGTAGAAGTTTGGAAGTCAGATTCTGGTTTGAATCCTGGCTGTTATTTCTTAATCTTTTTTTTTTTTTTTTTAAACCTGTTTCCACATAAGGTATTGTATGGTATAGGTCAGTGGTTCTCATTCTTTAGTAAGCAGCAGAATCACCTGGAGAGATTCTAAAGCCACAGCTTTCTGAACCTCACCCCCAGAGTTTCTGATACAGTAGATATAAAGTGAGGCCCAAGATTTTCTGTTTCCAACAGATTGCCATGTGGCTAGCATAAGATTTAGCACAGTCTTATACTAAAGCACACAATCTTAAACAATATCTTTGATTTTGTTGTTGTTGCTGTTTATTTTATTATTAACTCATCCTTAGAAGGTCTTCCCTCCCACCTGAGACCTGTCATCATTCAATGTAACTTACTTAGTTGCTGCCTGTTCCCTAAAGTCTTAATAGATGTTTGTTGAATTTAGTGTTTTTCTTTCAACTTTATAATTATTGTTTTCTCATTTGTTTTGTTTGTTGTTTGGCATGCTGCCTTTTTAAATCCCCATTAAAATAACTTTGAACCCATGAAGCGTCCCCACTTGAGGACCTTAGAAAGAACTCTGTCTTAGGGGAAATAAATGGAAAAGAAGCTGAATGTTTAAGAATGAAAAAAATTATTAGATAAAGAACTAATTTGGCTATTTTTTACTTCACTTAATACACTCTTAGTTTTTACCTTTTTAATTCTAATTGAAGGGCAGATCTTAACAGCCTATAACAGAATGCATATTGCCTTATTCTGTTTTTCTCCCCCAAAGCACTAAATGCATTTATATTTTTATTTATCTGTAAAACTGTTTTTTACATCGAAGAGACATTTTTTTTTTTTTGAGTAAGTATAAGTTAAAAATGATGTATGTTATTTTGTCCACAATGCTTCAATTCATGGAAACTCTGTGATCTTTTTTTTAATGTTTATTTTTGAGAGAGCACAAGTTGGGGAGGGGCAGAGAGCGAGGGAGACAGAGAATCCCAAGCAGGCTCTGTGCCATCAGTGCAGAGCCTGACCTGGGCTCGAACCCATAAACCATGAGATCGTGACCTGAGCCGAATTCAGGAGTTGGCTTCTTAATTGACTGAGCCACCCAGGCACTCCTCTGGTATCTTTTGTTAGTTGTTATTCCTTAATCACATAAAAGTCATACATATCATGTAAATAATGCCCCCTGTAGTTGTGTAATGGGGTGGCTCTGTTATAAGTTTATATCATATATGCATGTATAATTTTTTCCTGTATTATTGATACGTTTGGATATTGAAGCAGGGCAAGTGAGATTAACAGGTAATTTTCTTTGTTAGAGGGATTAGTATTACAAATGTAATGGAAGTTCTTTGAAGATTAAAAGTAAGAAAACAAATTTCCTTAAAAAAATTAAAATTACCATAATGTTTCGTATTTCAGAATCATGTTGTTTAGGTACATTTCCGTAAGGAAATCAGTATTTTCCCAGGAGAGTCACTGATACATTCCAAAAGGGGTATAGTATAATTATTTGAATCCTATATAAATTTAAGATATGGTACTTGAATATTGTTTCCAGACTTCTGTAGAAATATGCTACTATAAATATAGATATGCTATTGTATATATTAAAGGTATGCAACTCTTACCTTGCTGAAACTGTTCCTCTTCTTGAGGTTTACATTACTGGGACCTTTTCTTACTTTTAATGTTTTTATTTACTGGGACAGGAGAAGGGAGTGGCCGATACAGCAAGGTTTACCTAATAAATAAATAATCTTTTCAAAATATTTTCTAGCACATCAAAGCTACCAAATGATCTGCTTGATTTACAACAGCCAACTTTTCACCCATCTGTACTTCCTATGCCATCTACTTCTCAGGTAGCAAGTACATGGGGAGGTAAGCATTAATGAATTCTACTTTATTTGTTATGTAAGCCTTTCCCATCTGCATTCTGTAGTGTTTCACTCATTTGTGTACTTTTTGGTTACATTTGATACGTGTGAACTTTAAAAATATTTAAAATGGCAGTGAGGTAATTTTGTTCCTTGAAGACATTCATGTATTTGTAAATGTAATTTTAGAATTTCTGTTCAATTAAATTATGAGGTTTTAATGAAGGTGAAAAGGAAGGACCCAATGTATATTGAAGTATGAAATCATTCTTTCAATGTTGAATATCTATTCCATAATCAGAAAATGCATAAGGGTTATTGTGCTTTTGGTATAGAAAATAAAATGACTAATGGGGGAAGAAAACTCATGCTATGTAAATATATGATAGATTCTAATAAAACGCGTACAGTGTTACTACTCAATAAACTGTGTTCTGACTGGGAATGTTATGACAAACTTTATGCTACTTGTATTTACAGCTTTTAATTTAGATCATTAAGATTTTGGTATTCAAAGAATTTTCCCCTAATAGCAATAGGAATGTTTGCTGCCCTGGAGTAGTTCTTTGATCTTAAGGTGACTGTATCATGATCATTGACCTGGCATCTTTGAAGGATGGAGCCTAGTCCCTGTCAGTTTTTAAGCAGGTTTGCTTAGACATATAATATGTTTTCAAGTGATTCCATTTGCTTGGTTTTGGTGCTTTTGTTTGCATATATGTATTATTTTACAGACACTCAAAAATTATTTGGGACAGAAAGGGGAGATATTCTGAGAGGATGCTGTCTGCAGAACTATAGAGAATGGCAAGCTACCTTAAAATTTTCATTGCTCATGTAAAATCTGAATTGATCAGTTTACCTCTTATAGCAAGATAAATTAATTGTTGTGAGTTTTTATGTTAACATGAACTAGACTTTTCATCTATATTTTGATGATTGGAGTCTTAAAAAAACTTTTTTGTTTCATTATTTTTTATAGTTAATTCTTAAGGCTCTATTTAGTTTAATAGAACATAATCTCTGTGAAGGCAGGGCTTTTTAAATATTTTGTTCAGTGCTGTATTATCAATGCCTAGATGCTTTGATTTTTAATGTTTTTTGAATGAGTGGATGTTTTCTTTCTTTTCTGGACAGCTTATTTCTGGTTCAAGATATGGCAGGGAACAGGAATAGTGAAACACTAGAACACTAGATTTCTACACTAATTTTGTGAGCCATGACTTGATTAAAAAACTAACTTAGAAGATTAGTTTAATTTAGCTAAATCTTACGATTAAGAAGTAATTTCTAAAAATGGTAAGCTAGTTTAAAGTCAATAAATACTTTAGAACTATTTATCTGAAAGTAATTCCTTAATATCCCAATGATGTCCTAATTTTAGGATTTTTAATCGGCAAAATTACACACGTATTTTCTGCTTACTGTGAATTGTTTTAGAAAAGTTTAATAGAATTGACATGGCCATTTAAACAATTTTAACTTGCTTCACCCTCCCCCGCTTTTATAAAAAACAGTGTAGTTTTTTCCGAAGTTAAGGCTGAACGTTATTTTTCAAAATAGGTGAGAAATTTTACAGTAGGCTTATTGAGAACTGATAGGACATTTCAAAGAAACTGAACTGTGAAGTTGTTTTGTTTGGATAGTTAATTCTAATAATGAAAAGTTAAAGTTTCTGCTTGGGATTATTGAACTCTTATATGAAGGTGGGTAGACGATTATTGTGGGAGAATAATTTCAAGTAATTTCAGCCTCTAAGAATTGTTTTATGTCCTTCCAGAAGAAATTATTTCATAGCAGTTTTTGAAAACAGTATGTTGGAATACATGTAGTCAAGTTTTAGTTTTCTGTTTCAGGTTATTTTACTCTTTGTATTATTTCCATCAAAATTTCCTTCATATTTTAACATTAGGCTTTCAGTGTACAAGTGAGACTGTTAAAAGTATTAAAAATACAAATCAAGTACAGTGGGAACAGAGGCCATAGCAATTGACTGTTATTTTTCCAAAAGCTTATTACATGTGAGGAAAGGACAGTGATTTTTACTATGAGCCTCTCAATTTAAGAATTATATCTTGTCTTGACTTTCATATAAAGATACTTGGTTTCTGAGCTGGTGATAATTTTAGAGTTTTGATTTCTGCATAATTGGATAGCTGAAGAGTGTTTTAAGTGAAGACTTTCAATACTTTTTAATTCAGTGTATTTTTTATATCGACATTCGGATTAAGATTTTTTACTGTATTTTTAAAATTAAAGTTAGACTAAGATAAATAAATCTTAAACTGTATATAAAATGTTTTGATCATAACAGTAGAGTGTTAAAGATTTTTTTTTGAAATTAACCATTTACCTAAACATTTGAAATATGTGACATTTTACATCATGCTGCTTTTATACCATGTGGCAAAACAAAGATAGGATCTTATTCTATGTTTCTCTTGCTTTCATTTGCTAAAAATGGTTTTAAACAACAAATTTGGTATTTTTAAAACAGAATTGGTATTAACTTAGTTCTTATCCCAAGCACCACAGATAAGTTAGGAATGTAGAGTTAAAGGGAAGTACGGTTTGCATGTTTATATAAAAGGCATTTAAGATTCCACCTAAAAATGAACATGAGAGAACACAAGCTCTTCTGTTCCCCTCATTGCATTTATTAATGAGCCTTTGATTTTTCAAGAAATGGTTTGGAGTCTCAACAAGCACTTGGTGTTGAATACTAATAGGTGAGAATATTTAAGTTTGTATCACCTTTAAAATTTAGTGTCACAGCATATCTAAAAATATACAATATTGTCAGTTCAATGCACTGATGTATATTTTAAGTAAGATTTCAAAGTTTAATTCAGGCAAAAAAGAATTATCCTTTCTGAAGTTTAATTTGCTTTACTCACAGCTGGCACAAAACATACAACACTATATGAAAAACTCATTTGTCTTTGTGTAAATGTAGGTATCCAGTATTTAGGACCTCAACACTATTTTGATCCTTAACTTTTTGGATTAGTTTTGAATGTTGTAACAAAATTAAGCCATCAAATGAATAATGATAAAAACTATTCTTAAAAGTTTAGGGGATTTATAGTAGTTGCCAGTCTGGTAAATAAAGTTTAAGTTGGGATAGCTGAAACATTATTATTTTTTTTATCTTAATGAACTTGTTTTTATTACTAAAAAAAATTTTTTTTGATGTTTATTTATTCTTGAGACAGACAGAGCATGAACAGGGGAGGGGCAGAGAGAGAGGGAGACATAGAATCTGACACAGGCTCCAGGCTCTCAGCTGTCAGCATAGAGCCCAACGTGAGGCTTGAACCCAAGAACTGTGAGATCATGACCTGAGCTGAAGTCGGACGCTTAACCGACTGAGCCACCCAGGCGCCCTGTTTTAATTATTGATAGTATAGTGTTCACTAACAGATTAACATCATCTAGATTACCTCGTGTTTTGTCAAGTAGATTAAGAACTGTTTTTTTCTTATTGTCTGATTGACCTAAATAGGCATTCTTACATGGTTCTGTATATTCTTCTCTAGGATGTTTCATATAATAGAAGATGATTGATAATAAGTACTTAGGTAAAACTTAAGCATTCATTAGAGTAGCAGATAAGTAACAACTTTTCCCAAACATGTCTTTTCTCATAAAACAATAGATTGGTAATAGAAAAAATGTGTTTTTTTGAAAGACTTCTCTCATAGCCAAAGGCATGGAAAACTAGAGAGATGTTTTGAGTCTAACAATGTATGATATACTTCAAAAACTCCATACCACTATTCAGTATTTTAAAATAGTACTTTCAGCAAATTGATCAACTGTAAACATAATGCATCTCCTTTCTTACTCAGGAAGGAGTTAGATTGGTTATCATTATATTTTTATTTTGGTATAGAAAACCCATTTCTTGTATCTGTTTTCTACTTCTTAATTCTCAGTTACTTTTTTGGATTCTTCTATCCATTGTTCCATTTATTCAGGAGTGGAGGGGTGGGAAAGATGTTAAACATGATCATATGAGTTTGAACACTACATCAATGAATTTTGATATATTTGTATGACTTTATTTTGTGGTGTGAATTGATGTTCTGTAAAAATGATTAATTCCTAGAAAATAATTATACAAAAAATACAAAAAAATAATACAAAAATTAAAGTTTCATAAAAAGATTCTGTATAAGCCACTGATCTCAATATTTTCTTGGTATTCTTTTTTAACCAGTTGTAGGATTTGAATTTATTGACTTTAGGGAAAGTATGCTTATAGTGAATGAGCTGGTCCTTAAGCCCTTTGCTGTCTTACTCTGTCAGTCTTAGGGTAAAATACAGTGCTTACTACATTGTTAAGTGAGGATCACAAACTAGACAAGCATAGGCAAGAACAGGCTGCTGGTTAAAAGTACAGGAAGTACAGGTTAAAAGTATTTCTGCTGCTTTTTATTTTTTCTCTCCTCGTTTACTTAAGGTAGGAGGAGTAGCTTTCAATCATTAGAATGATGATTATCTTGAATGAGGTATAGGTAAAGTAATTATCTGATTCTAAAAATAACTTTACGGTAGGATTTGGTAATAATATATATTTTGTACTATTCTAATGGAACAATACTTTTGTTATTTTTCAGCAAATCATTTATTTATTTTTTAAGTTTATTTATTTTGAGAGGGAGTACAGATGGGGGAGGTGTAGAGAGAGGGAGACAGTGAATCCCAAGGAGACTCTGCACTCTCAGTGCAGAGCTCCATGCAGGCCTCCATCCTAGAAACCGTGAGATCATGACCTGAGCCAAAATCAAGAGTCAGACGTTTAACAACCGACTGAGCCACCCAGGCGTCCCTTCAGCAGATTGTTTAAAGGCTTAATGATTTGGCTTTAGAATCCTTAACTGGACCTTCAGAGCAGTTCCCAGTTTACTAAATGGCCACCACTCATGCCTCTGTTCTTCATTTTTCTAAAATTCCTTTCCTTTTTCTAAATCATTAGACCTTTTCATCTGTATTTTTTAATTTACCTCTGAACCTATACACGAGTTACCTCCACCTGTTAGAAATACCCCTTGACCCCTGATTCTCTTTGTTTTTGAAATTTTACTCAATACCACACACATATTGATTGTTTATGTCTGTTATTTGAGTAAACATAGCTGTGCCATGAAAACCAATGCATTCCCACCTAGGGCAGGGAACATGGTCCAGGGTGGGTGGCTCTTTTATAGATGCATTTTGTTTCTTTCTCTTTTTTTAACTATCTGTTTGCTTCCTGATGTTGGAAAGCAGATCTATCCTTAGTATGCTACCAATGTTAATTGGATACATAAATGTTTTCTTCTGAGGATTCATTTAAAAATAATTAAATGTAGTTCTTCCATCTTGATGTTGATGATTAGGTATTTTGCACTGAGATTAATAAACAATAATATAGCTACTACTTTTCACTTTGCATCTTTTGACTAATTGCAATACTAATTAATTTACTTCCTTTCTTCATTTTGCTGTAATGCACTTGGACTGCACAGATCCTTTCTCTGCTACTGTAGATGCTGTTGATGATGCCATTCCAAGCTTAAATCCTTTCCTCACAAAAAGTAGTGGTGATGTTCACCTTCCCATTTCTTCAGATGTATCCACTTTTACTACTAGGACACCTACTCATGAAATGTTTGTTGGTAAAGTACAATTTAACCTTTCTTTCCAATTAATGTTTATACTGCCTAAGTATTTTTACGTATTCATCAATTATTTTTAAGGCACTGCAATAATTTTGGATTTTAATATCAAATTTTAAAATAAAATAAATAGCATTAATGTAGTGAGATTTTTAAAGTAACACTAGTATCCCTAATTTTATTTAATCCAAGTTTTTAGGAAAGAAAATTTCCTTTGAAGTTGTGCTTTTTTTAGTGTTTTGTTATCTATCATATTAGTGTGATGCTCAAGCTGTCTAACATCATTTGCCACATTTTATTCGAAGAGTTGGTTATAGGGTAACATCTCTTAAAAGTTACCAACATGTTTATGCATGCTTCTGTTTTTCCCCCTCTGTTTGGGAGAGAGGGTAGTTAATCACTCTTAGTAGCTATCTCTCTCTTTTTTTTTTTTTTTAATACTGTGAATAGTACTATTTTAGATTGTCTCAAATAAATACATACTGTATGTCTCATTCTTTTGTGTTTTTTTAAGTTTATTTATTTAGAGAGAGAGCACATGGGCGCACATGAGCAGGAGAGGGGCAGAGAGAGAGAGAGAATCACAAGACAGCTCCGCACTGTCATCGCCGTACAGGGCCCCAGCTCACAAACCCTGATATCATCACCTGAGCTGAAATCTAGAGTCAGTTTAATCGAGTCAGCCACCCAGGCGCCCTGTCCCATTCTTAAGGGTTTCACTTCATTGTTAGCTTGGAGATAAATGACAAGTAGAAAATAAAAAACAACTTGACTAACTTGCATTTAATTGTGGTATAAAAATCCATAAAACGGTAGAATGTCATTCTAGAGTTAATACAGGAAAATGTAAGTTTTTGAATATACACTAACCTGAAATTAATGTTTTTGAACCTCCAAAAAGATGATAAACGCTCCTTAAAAGTTGGTGAAATTGCTTTTATTCAATTCAGAGAAACAGCTTAAAGTGATGTAAATTTAAATCTTTGTTTAGATCAGCATGCAGAAAGTTATCTGTGTACCCTAAAGAGATCATGTGGCCATATTCTGAACATTCTGTTCTATATAGCTAATGGGGCAGAAGGGAGGTGACGAGAAAACAATAGTTGGAGATTTGAGAGAGTTCCAAGGCAGGTGCCCTAGTTATATATAACTAGTCTTATAGCTCCAAATTATAATTAATTATTTACAGTAATTCCTGTATGTCATTGTAATTCATTACAAATTAAATAAAAAGTGGTTGAAACGCAATTTCACATTCTGTTACTCTTCACAAAATTTGTGAAATATAGTACCTTATTTGCCTGGTAATAAAGGGTTACTAGAGTTATCCTTTGAATCAGGTTTTCTAATAAGTTTGTATTTTCTTTATGCTTACTGAATGTGAACTAGTATATATTTAGTAAATACGGTTTCTTGTGTCTTTTTAAGTCAGTTGCTTTAATTTGGGGTATGAAAGGTATCTTTGCTTTGGGGCTATCATTTCCATCGTTTAAGTCAGAGCAGTGCATATGTTTCAGGCTGTCAATCTTCTATTCACCGAAGAGGGGTAGAATGGAGGTCACTAAACTTAAGTGCTAAAGGCCATTGCTATTCCACATTGAAATAGAAGAGTAAAAATATGTAAAAGCTATCCAAGGAAAGTCTGTAACAAAAGGAATATACTAGAAATGTCATTTTCCAAATGTTTCTTAAGTTGGAGCCCATGGGTTTGGGCAAGAGGAAGACCAGAAAGCACAGAAAGTAAAGTTTGATGGCCATGTGCGCCAAAGTGAGTTGGTGCATTTGAAGATAAAATGATAGAATTGGTGGTTTAGGGCTTACAAAGACCTCCAGAGAATGTTTGGTCAAGTTTCAACTCTCATATTGGTAAGATAATTACTGTCATTTTCTGGATGGATCGCCTGAGTCCCCAGAAAAGTTAATACACTAAGACAACCCAGCTAGTAGGAGCAAAAGCTCGAAGCAGGAGACCTTTAGCTTTGCTCTACATTGCCCTTTCCCTTATGGATGTGCAGACTAAAGTATCAAGTATACTTTAAAAAACAAACAAACAAATCTGCCAAGATTTTTTCATAAGCAAAAAATAAGTACTTACCTTTTTGTAAAAGGTATTTTTTTCATAAGCAAAAAGAAAGTACTTACCTTTTTGTAAAAATGACTACAGAATGGCAAAATAAAAACCACACATGTGGTTTAGACTGTTAGGCATTAGTATAGAACAAGGATCAGCACACTTTTTCTTAAAGGGTCAGATTGTAAATATTTTCGGCTCACGAACCACATAGTCTCTGTTGTAGCTACCAGCTTTGGCTTTATAGCATGAAAGTAGCCATAGACAGTACGTAAACATGTTGTTTGGTTGTGTTCCAATAAATTTTTATTTACAAAGACCTGCACCTATAGTTTGCTGATTAATGCCTATCCTAAGAAGAGGCTTTTTAATAAGAAGGCTTTTAATCCATATTAAAAGTTCCTGAGAAGTACGTTTGTATAATAAAAATTCTAAGTTTTCTTAGAGTATTAAGAGCATGAAAGGACCACCCAAAATATGTCATTCCCAGAGATATATTATCTAATTAGCCACTAGCTACATGTCATTTAAGCTCTAATTAATTGAAATTAAATGTTAAAGTTAAAATTTTACTTCCTTAGCTGTATTAGCCACATTTCTGTTGTTCAGTGGCACATGTGACTGGTGGCTCCCATATTGGACAGAGCAGATTTATAAAACATTTCTGTTATTAGAAAGTTCTGTAGGATAGTACTGCTCTAGAACAGTGGTCAGTAAACTTTTTGTGTAAAGGGGCAGATAGTAAATAATTTCAGGCTTTACAAGATACGTAAAATCCCTGTTGTATATTCTTCTTTTGTTTTCTTTCATTTTTAAAAACAACCCTTTAAAAATGTAAAAACCATTTTTAGCTCACACAGCCATATAAAAATAGGCCACTGGCTGTAATTTGCCACCTTCTGCTTTATAGGATTAAGAATGACCCAGAAAAATCACAGAATAGCTACCTAGACACCCTCTAACCCTTCCAGAGGAGGATATTAATCTGGTGATGTGATGCTCACTGTAATATCTAGTCCTTATTAAAGCAATTATAAGTCCAGAAGAGTGGATTGTCCATGTCTGTGACCTTGTTCAGGCCTACTTACTCATCATTAAAAGAAGACAGCAGAAGACATGTTAATATTGACAAAAGCCAACTGCTTCTTACTTCTCTAAGGAAATGCAGTGTTGGTTATTTCAAAATTTTGTTGTGGATATATTTTAAATATAACACTCATAATGGAGACAGGCGCTTTTTTTTTTTTTTTTTAAAGTAGGTTGTAATTTAAAGAACACTAAGAGCTTGGACTCTCCTGTTTTTGTTTTTGTTTTTGTTTTGTTTGTTTTTTTTTTTTTTTAAATTTTTTTTTTTTTCAACGTTTATTTATTTTTGGGACAGAGAGACACAGAGCATGAACGGGGGAGGGGCAGAGAGAGAGGGAGACACAGAATCGGAAACAGGCTCCAGGCTCCGAGCCATCAGCCCAGAGCCTGACGCGGGGCTCGAACTCACGGACCGCGAGATCGTGACCTGGCTGAAGTCGGACGCTTAACGGACTGCGCCACCCAGGCGCCCCTGTTTTGTTTGTTTTTAATTACTCCATTCTACTCTTAACTGTTCCTCCTCATTTCTCTCTCTCTCTCTCTCTCTCTCTCTCTTTTTTTTTTTTTTCCTGTTCTTTTTTCCCCCATGTATGCCTTGTCAGATTCTTTTTGTGGCACTCAGGCTTATCCTGATTCTACCCTTATGTGCCACGAGTCTTCTGCTGTAGCTGGTTTATTTGGAGGTAGGTAATGGTATCTCTTAAGATCATCTGTTTATGCAGGAGGGAGTTTCTGTTGTTATTTGCCTTAAAATGAGGTTTGTTTTTTTAATTTTGTAAGAAAAAAATACTTTTGAATAACAGCTTTTTTGCCTAATTTTGTTTTCCTTGATTAAACACAGGATTGTTTTGTGAATGGATACTTTGTCATCTTCCTACTTTAGCCCATACTCAAAAGGTTCACATTTTCAGAGGAATTTATAACATTTTAATATTACAAGCTTATGGAATTTAAAGCCCTTTGTATAGATGTTAGTGATAGAACAAACACTAAGTAATTTCGACTCGGTCAGTTGTGGCACAGGTGTAGGGAGGTTCTGTTGGAAACAAGTGTGCTTTTCTAGCACTATGCAAGACAGTAGAAATGGGAAACAGTTTCCAGAGAGGCATGGCCAACTTGATACTCATTTCTGTCTTTGCAGACATATTCTAGGCCAGTGCAGTAGTGATGAAACCTCAAAATCCAGCTGATTTTTTTTTTTTTTTGCATTGATTACCTTAGGTCAGTTGGTATTAAAAAGTATGTTTAACACAACTAAACAACTGGCAGAGTTGGACATGATTAAAGGATTTAAAAATGGAATTTATGAGGTGCCTGGGTGGCTCAGTCGGTTTAGCATCTAACTCTTGATCTCGGCTCAGGTCTTGATCTAAGGGTCCTGAGTTTGAACCCTGCGTTCGGCTCCATGCTGGGTGTAGAGCCTACTTAAAAAAATTAAATAAATAAAAATGAAATTTATGAGGACATTTGATGGAAAGTATGTGTTTAGAATCCAGTGAATTTACGTTTGAGTTCCTTTTTGAATTCCAGTTTACTTCATTACCTGTATGATTTGAAACAAGTATTTAACATTTCTAAGCCAATGAAAAATAGGATAATAATGGGTGATAGGATTGTCATGAAGTTTACGTATATGACAATATAACATCTGGCACTATGCCTGGTACATAGAGTTATCATTGAAACTATTAAAACCATCTTGTGTATGCAGCTCCCTTAATATTTGCAATGGACTTTTTACCCAAATTATTATTTAATTATCAGATACAGTCTTAACACTTCTTTCATTGCTTTCAGGTTTTAAAATTACCATGGGTTCTTCACTTTTTAAGCCCAGCATTTGCTATGAAAAGCTCAAGAAGGTCATACAATTTTAAAAGTCCTGATGAATAAATATTATAGCTGTAATAATAAAATTTTCTACTAACTAGTTTATATAATATGAAATATTTGGGATAAACTGAAAACACCTAAAAGATTTTGGAATCAGGCAATTTGGGGTTTAAGTCTTGGTTTTGCCACTTATTAAATCATTGATCTTGAGTAAATTGTTTAATCTCCTTGTTTCCTCATCCGTAAAAATGAGAATAATAATAACTATTTATGGGGTTGTTGTGAGATTTAAATAATAATACTGTTTATAAAGCTTTTGGATAGTGTTTAATAGGGTTTAATAAATAGAAGTTACTTTCACAAAAAGTATGAGGTCTAATTTATTTTGGAACTACCACCAAAATCTGTTAACAAAACAGTAAATTTTTCTGGAAGGTGTTTGGAATGCCTTTTTGTCCCCAAAGCTTGTTCATCCTGTACTTTCAGTTAATTTATTATTGTTCTTCTGAGATTTGCCGTGTAGGGCAGTGGTTTCTAAATGTTAAACTATGAATTAGTGCTGGTCAGTGGCAGAGTTTTTCACTGGGCCTTGGTGAAATGAAAGAGTAGGCAGTTCAATATCATGATTGTTTCATACAGTTAACCTTAACTCAGAGAGCCTGTTTATCTTTTTTTTGTCCCTAAATTTTCCTTTTGAAATGGTGATCCTAGTTTTTTTATCTTTAAGTAACTTTTAAAAATTACATCCTAACAGTCTCCCCAAAAGTGACTTGGGATAAAAGGCCATTAAGTTGATAATGTTCATTGAAATGATAATGCAGAACTCTTACCTTCAACATGTTTTATACACATTCCTTACTTAAAAGATTATTACTGTGAAATACGTTGCTTTCTTCCCTGGTAGCCTGTCAGCTATTACAATTTATTAAAAATAGTCATTTTACTTTTTGCTTATGTATACCTAGAGACTTTAAATTTGAAGTACTAGCTCTGGATTACTTAATATCCTTTCAAACCTTTTCTACTTTTAGGTAATAATAGTATTGTAATTACACAGATTGATGCCCTTAGGGACCTCAGGAAATGGTTCCTCTCTTTACACATAGTAATGAATGGATTAATATAAAGGATAGGCTTATCTCTGATAATCACCAAAATCTACAAAGCTAAGACAAAATAACAGGAAAAAATAGGAATTTGATATGCTATCCTAGTTATAAATTATTATTCCATGTATTTTCTAAAGTTTGGAAATAAAGCCAAGATACTGTTTCCACAGTGATTTAAAGAACAATATGTATACTTCTCACAGATAGGCACATAAGTAAATATGGTAAATTTTTGTCTTTCTTGAGTAGATAAAATCAGTTCTTAGTTGTAAGGAGTTATGAGAAGAAGCAGTGAGCCCATGGTAAAATTCTTAAACAGCTTGTACGCTTTAAAATGCTGTTAAATTGGTAAGTCTAGAAATCTGGGAACCTTTTGATTAATGGCCAGATTTATATACTAAATTATTTTGTATTTTGATTGTATTTGTGTTCTCATTATATGACCAGTGTCTTTAAGAGTAGTTTAAATGTTAAGTAATTATGGAATAAGTACATTTTTAAAAATTTGTGCCCTATGGAATACTTATGCTAGCAATAAAATGCTACTTTTAAAGTAGTAGTATTGATGTGTATCAGCTCTGTGAGTCATTGATAAGTCATTGTTCTAGCTTCTTTGTCTTTGAGGACTTTCATGGACTTTTCACCAAGTCTTATCCTACTTTTTACAGTTCTCTTAAAAATCAGTCTTTTTAGTACAATATCATTGTACTTTATATCCTGATGTTATACATTTTAAGAATTCAAAGTGAGATTCTGACAGACGGCAAGTCCTTTAGCAGAAAGTTGAGGGAGGGAAAAGAGGCCGTGTTGAGGACTAAATAGGTTAACCTTTCCCTAATGATATATTTGATAATATTCTAATACTAATTTATATATATATATACACACACATATATATGTGTGTATATATATGTACATATATGTGTGTGGGGGTATATATATATGTGATATATATATATATATACCCCCCCACACACACATTTTGACTTTATAGAATTTAGAATTGAAGAGAACTTAGGAGCCATTTATGATAGCCTTCCACAAAGTAAAAGAATTCCTTCTTTGTAATCCTTGCTAGATGCTAGACTGTTTTCTGCTTGGAATATACTCCCCAAATCATGTGGCAGCCCAACTATTTTTAGATGATTTTAATTCTTCTTTTCAAACCCTAGAAATTCAGAACCTCGCCTCACAAAAATACAACCTTTCACAATTTTTTGAAAATTTTCATTTGTTACCTGAGGATAGCTGGTTTCAGAGATATGAGCTGGGTGTTATCTTAGTACCACCAGCATCAGTGTAACAGACAGGAAAGAAGGTTTCCTATTTATGTTCTGGTATTTCAGATTTGCGTTAGGTAAATTAGCATGTTTAATTGTATAGTTGGCCACTTTACTCTTGAAGTAGCAACTTGAAGTTAGAAGGTGGTCAGGAGTTGAACATGGTCTCTTTTATTGTTTTTGATACTCAGAAAGCACCTGGACACAAGAGGGATGTAAGGATTAGTGAGTTGTAACTTTCAGAATCTTTTTTACCTCTCAAATGAACTTAAACTGTATTACATTTGATTAACCATTGAAGGAAGGAAGGTGAGTAGGTAGAGGGAGGGGAAGACTCCTGGGTATACTAAGTAGATTCATATATTTTTTAAGCACCATAGAAGGCTTAGCTCATTACCAAATGATCACTTAACGTTGTGTTTTTTTTGTTTGTTTTTTTTGCTTCATGCAAAATCCTGGAATTTTAGATGTGTTTAGTTTTTTAAAGATCATCAGCATACAAAATAAAGGTAAAAAGATAAGCAAAGGTTTTTTTGTAATGAAACAAAATAGTGGTTCAACTTCAGTTGTTCTTTTGTTAGTTTTCTTTGTCAGTAGGATGATTTTGTTACGGAAAATGTCATCACCACAAAAAAATGTAATGTTAAGAAACATTTTGCTTGAAGGGTTGGCCTTGTTTTTTGTTGATGGAATTTATTGCTTTTTCCATTCAATTGTCATCATTATTAAGAGCTATAAATGTAGATTTAGTGAAGAATTGAACTTTTTCCATTTTGGTTTTTCTTAGGATTCACTCCATCTCCAGTTGCACAGCCACATCCTTCAGCTGGCCTTAATGTTGACTTTGAATCTGTGTTTGGAAATAAATCTACCAACGTTATTGTAGATTCTGGGGGTAAGAAACATTTGTTTTTTAAGTAGTTTATTTACTTAGAGAGTGTGCGTGTCAGTGGGAGAGGGGCAAAGAGAGAGGGAGAGAATCCCAAGCAGGCTCCTCATTGTCAGCATGGATCCTGATGCAAGGCTTGAACTCATGAACCATGAGATCATGACGGGAACTGAAATCAGGAGTCTGATGCTTATCTGACTGAGCCACGCAGGCACCCCAGAAAAAATTGTTTTACTAACATAACTATAATGTTCTCATATAGACTCTGTGTAAGGACAGATAATAATACTCCTCTGAACAGGTGTAAATAGATTAAATTGGGGTAGCCAATGAAGTTGTTTCTCTTTTTCAACCACTAGTTGAGAACTTCAAGAGATTTTTAACTGTTACCCTTTTCTTAGTGGCAGTTTGACACTGGGAAGATTTTCTCTCCCAGACCTAAATGAATCTTGCTCAGATTAGACTGTTAAGTTGCTAGTGACTATATGTAGAGTGTTGTGCTTTGTAATCATTACAATTTTTACCTTTACTGAAATGAAATTGGCTTTTTTGATAACAAGGAAAAGAAAACCTGTGGTACCTTGACTGGTTGAGATAGTCCATGTATAAACAGCTAGAATGGATCAGATCTGTGGGGGCTTTTTGTTATTTTAAGGATGATTCTTTTTATAGTATGCTTGTTCATTTGTCTTAAAAGAACTTCTGTAAATTTGTAGAGCCAGGTTTCCATTTGTTTTCATATAATATCTTGTTAATTTGAAGTTTGTAAAGATTAAAGAGTTTCCATAAAATTGACTATTCTTACTACGCGATGACCTTTGATTTTGGTTAGTAATTAAGTTCATGCCATTTAAAGAAACATTGAGGTGTTTTTAATTTTATATATAATTAGTTGTATGTATAAATAGGAAGCAGGCTTATAAAGAATATGTATGAACTAAGATTTTTTTTCTACGTACTAGTAGTTTTATAATTATATTTTTTGATGCATTTTGATGCATTTTCCTTTTGAGTTTGTCTTTCTGAGATGAAGGATAAAGGAAGTAGAGATCAACTGTTCATAGTTTGTAAACCACCATTTTTGGTGACTTTCTTTTTCAAATTCTCTGTTATTTCTAGGTCATGCTGTGTGTGTGTGTGTGTGTGTGTGTGTGTGTGTGTGTGTGTGTGTTTGCTTTATTTTGAGAGAGAGAGAGAACGAGAACCAGCAAGCATGGGAGGGGCAGAGAGAGAGGGAGAGAGAATCCGAAGCAGGCTCTGTGCTGATAGAGCAGAGAATCTCACTACAGGGCTTGAACTCCTGAATTATGAAATCATAACCTGAGCTGAAATCAAGTCTGATGCTTAATGGACTGAGCCACCCGGGCGCCCCCTAGATCCCACCATTATTGTGTTCTTTAGTGGGTTTGTTTGGATTTGCTTTACCTTCCCTTCTCGCTTTGGTAGAGAACCTTAAGGAATTTTATTTTATTTACATTTCTAAGCAATGTTCTTGTTTACTAGATGTTTTCATCCAATTGGGGCATTAGTGGTTTCTTCAGTATAATTTAGGTTAGCTGGTTTTAGATGGAAGAAAAGTGATGATCAAGCAGTTCATTTTCACTTGCTTGTAACATACTGGTTTACAGATACCTTACATTCTCCACGCTGAAGAATGTAAAGAGGTCTAGGAGATATTTCTTAGAAGAAAAACTTTTCAAAGTTACAGGGATGTATTTTTATCTATATTTCTTCAGGTGTATGTGAGTCTTCAGAAAATTTTCCCAGCGAGGGGCAGAATTACATTCTATTCCCTCCTCTTTCACAACTTTGGAATAAAAATTGTTTACCTGAATCCTTCTTTCTTCATCTCTCTTTTTTTATTATTATTTATTATGTTTATTTTTTGTATTTGAGAGAGAGAGAGAGAGAGAGAGAACAAGCAGAGGAGGAGCAGAGAGAGAGAGAGAGAGAGAGACACAGAACCCGAAGCAGACTTCAGGCTCTGAGCTGTCAGCACAGAGCCTGATGTGGAGCTTGAACCCACGAACTGTGAGATCATGACCTGAGCTGAATTCGGATACTTAACTGACTGAGCCACCCAGGCGCCTCTTTCTTCATCCTTATAACCTTAATACAATTTTGTCATGAAGTAAGACATGATTTCTATCAAAGCAAATTTGCCTTTTCAATCAGTTCATGAATCAGAAATGATGCATTTCTCCCTTTTTCATTTAAGGACATTTATTAATGTCCAGTGTTCTGGTGGACTTTTCCAACAAACAAACGAGTAGAAAAGGCAAAGATCTCCTTTAGAAAGCTGTAGCACCATAAAGTCCCTTACATATCCTATTTCATCTGTTTGTAACTTTAAGGCTTTGATGAACTAGGTGGACTTCTCAAACCAACAGTGGCTTCTCAGAACCAGAGTCTTCCTGTTGCCAAACTTCCACCTAACAAGTTAGTATCTGATGACTTGGATTCATCCTTAGCAAACCTTGTGGGCAGTAAGTATTCTTTGGATTCTTTTAATCTACTTTAAAATAAGCTGTATTAAAAATGAGTCTAGTTTTTAAATGCTTTCTTTTTCTCCTGTCATAGATCTTGGCATTGGAAATGGAACCACTAAGAAGTGAGTGTTTATTTGTGTTATTTTCTCATGTACCATTTAAAAGTTGATTTGGCTTTCATCTCCAAAGTATGTGTAGAGATGCCAAACCTACATCTTTTTGTTCAATCTCAGTGTATAGGAAAGAACGTTTATAATTACAGACATTTAATGTTCTCACTTATGTTTATTTAAAGTGATGTAAATTGGAGTCAGCCAGGTGAAAAGAAGCTAACTGGAGGATCTAATTGGCAACCAAAGGTTGCACCAACAACTGCTTGGAATGCTGCAACAATGGTGAGTTGAAAAAGCTCACAGTAACGAGAATAATTTAGGTGAATGTGTGACATGAAAATGTTTTTAAAGTGATAACTATAAGTGGAAAGATTGTTTATTCAGTTTTAGAAATATAAGAAACTTGTTTTTGTTTTGTTTTTAAAGGAATCTGTTTGACTATCTTTTCCGAGTACATTTTAGTAGCTAACATATATTTAAAGGTTCCTCTGTTGCAGGCATCATTCAATAAATAATATGTGGCTTTGTTTTGTATAATCCTCAAATTAACCTTACGTGGTAGTAACTATTACTGTCCCCAGTGTTCAGATGAGGAAATGGAGACACGGTGTTGTTACATAATATGCCTAGGCTCCCAGAGTTCTTAAGTGATTGGGTGAATTTTTAGAACCCAGGCAGTCTAACCTCAGAGCAGTTAATGATTAATGCTTTTAAACATTACCCTCTACTGCTGGTCTCAAATCTATTATTTATTTATCTAGAATATAAAATCTTTAGTATTTTTTTGATCTCACCATTGGTAAAGAAACTATACATTGCTTGGTTTTTGTTAATATTGTCAAATAGTTCACACAGTTGGTTTTCCTTATTTGCTGTAATTATATTCTTAAAATCCCCTGAACACTGACCATTGCTAGGTTCACACGCACATACATACCTATTTCCTCTAGTAATGGTTTAGCAATCATTGATTTTGTGTTGTGTTACTTTAACAACATAAGTGCAGCAAATAAGGAGAATCAACACATACACAACGCTTACAAATATTATAATTTTAAATTCTAATCAAACTCATTCTAGTAGATGCTATTTTTTTTTAATTTATTTTACAAAAAAGAAAATGCAGTTCATAAGTGTTAAGTGACTTACTTACTTGAGGCTGCTGCACTGACAAGTGCCAGACTTGAGACTCGAGCCGCAGCCAGAGCCAGAGCTGCTTGCAGTACCCTGCCCTGTTCCCCACCCTTGGAGGCAGAACCTTACCTTGGTCACTTTTAGGTGGGAACAAAGGCGTTGGGCAACAGATTTTTCACTACTCTATGCATGTCTGTCAGTGACCTCAAAAACACCACAAATGTTGCTTTGGGGATCACAAATAAATGTTAGCAAGTAGGCAGGTTTGTAAATACAGAATCCGTGAAAAATGAGGATTAATTGTATATGCTAAGTAGTTACCATCTAGTACTGAAGAAGTCCTAATTTTTTTGAGAGAGAAAGGGCACAAGTGAGCAAGAGGCGGGAGAGAGAGGCGGGGGGGAAGGAGCAGGGCTCACCCAAGGCAGGGGCTCATGTGTTTTTTGGTTTTTGGTTGTTTTTTACCCCGAAGCAGTGGCTCAAATTCACCCAAGGCCGGTCTTGAGGTCATGAACCGTGAGATCATGACCTGAGCCGAATACAGATGATTAACGACTGAACCACCCAGGCACCCCACATATTTTTAATCACTATAAAGTATGGTTGTACCAGAGTTAGCTTTGTGGCTGTCCCCCCAATCCTTGGTCAGCTGCTGTTTTCATCAGTGCGATAAGTTTTCCTGCATCAGAGAAAACCAATTTTTTCTCATAGAAAATTTTTCTCATAGAAAAATGTAAAACATGCTTTCTTATAACTGTGAATAGAAGCATTTTGATTACACATTGTAGCCTTCCTGATGTTGTTAGTGACCACCATTACCCCTGTTACAGCCACTTGTTATTAAATCCCTTCTAGAGCACTGCCCTGTTTCTCCTGGGGTTGATCATATGTTAAAATTACTAGGGCTGAGCTAAAAATAGTGTGCTGATAAAATTTGTGACATTATCCAAAAAGTTTTGTTAGCTCTAGTCTTTTTTTTAATTTTTTTTTAACATTTATTCATTTTTGAAAGGCAGACAGAGCACAAATGGGGGAGGGGCAGAGAGAGAGGGAGACACAGAAACAGAAGCAGGCTCCAGGCTCTGAGCTATCAGCACAGAGCCTGATGCGGGGCTCGAACTCATGGACCGCGAGATCATGACCTGAGCCGAAGTCGGCCACTTAACCGACTGAGCCACCCAGGCACCCCAGCTCTAGTCTTCTTAATTGGAAAATTAATTGGAAAATAACAGTGAAATTTAGCTACCTTTTTTAAGGCAACAATTTTTCAGTTTTTTATTGAGAGAGTTCACTGCCATTACTACTAATAAATCTTTGCATTTAAGTAGCTTGTTAAGTTTTTACACATACATATACACTCACTATCTTGAATCTGTTAATAGTACATTCTTGTGGAAGTTTGAATTGATACCATTCCAATTATAAGAATAAAGTTGTTCAATTTTTTTTTAAGTACAAAGTACTTTAAGTACAAAGCTTCTGTAAATCAGATTTTAGCTGAAATCCATTCCATCCAATCCATCTTCTTAATTGGAAAATAACAAGGAAATTTAGCTACCTTTTTAAGGCAACAGTTTTTCATTGATAAGGTTCACTGCCATTACTACTAATATATCCTTGCAGTTAAGTAGCTTGTTAGGTTTTTACACATACGTATACACTCACTATCTTGAATCTGTTAACAGTACATTCTTGGGAAGTTTGAATAGGTATCATCCCAATTATAGGAATAAAGTTATGCAGTTTATTTTTTTGTTGTTTTTTTTTTAAGTAGAAAGCAGATTTTAGTTTAAATCCATTCCTTCTGACTCTGAATCCAGTGTTTATCCACACTATAACATACCTCACTGACCAGGGGATGACAAGAGGTTAGTTTAGTGGATTTTGTAGCCTCAGGTGTGAATTGTACATTGATAATACATGAGACCTGATATAAATCCAAATGCTGATAGGAAAATACAGTGAATATTTTGTTATAAAATTAGTATTAGACTATATGAAATATTAGAAGTTTGTAGACAGCACTTGACTTAAGATTGACTACCAGAATGGAATAGGCATTTAGCCATTTGGAATTTGTATGTAAGTTGATGATATTTATGGTATTGTGTCAATGTGTGTCATCTCTTAAGAATTCTGTTAAAATGTTAAAATTTGTATGTATGTATTTCATAGAGTTTCCTTTTAATGACTAACATATAGGGCTGGTGATGTGATTCACAACTTAGATAAACTGCTGCTTATGACATGTCTTTACATTTCTAACCTTTTTATTAATCCATAAACACTGTCAAGGTTTTTGAACATTTTTTAATTTAAAAATTCATTAGTATTTTATTAATAGATATGGTTTTAATTTTAATTACTGCTTGCTTTTTTTCTATGGTAGACATGCAACCCTGTTCATGGGATGCAATGAATTTTGCATATATGTTTTATGATACTTGTAATAGTAAACTATTAGGTATGTAAGGGGATTATGCTGGAGACTAAATTTTCCTAGTAACCTTGATAGTGTTTTAGTTTAGGTGTTCTTCCATTAGATTTTGGAAATACAAGAGATTTTAGGTAGTTAGTGAATGTACATGTGAACTAAAATGCTCTGTGTATTTTCTGTTGTGTAAGTACTTGTTCTAATCCAGTGTTATTGCATTATGTAATTGTTCTTCCTGGGAAAAACAGAATGGCATGCATTTTCCACAATACGTAAGTGACCAAAAACTAGCCTTTTTGCAATAAATTGGCATGCTATTAACCACTGCTGTAGCCGAATCTCATAACCTTCTAGCTATTACTTGTTTTCACATTCAGATTTTCAATGTGCCAAAAATTCTTTCTAGCATCTACTGATTTCATGGATGTGTTGCAGAATTGATTCTGATGGTGGCATGGGAAATACAGATTTTTTTTTCTTGCTTAATATTCTGCCATTTGCTGCCAGATGGCTGGGTGTCTGTGTGTGTATCTGTGCTGCCACTATGCACTTGATGATTTCTGAATGAAGGGAAATGTTGATTGTGGTAATGTTGACAATAACAATTGCATGAAATCTTACAGGCTTCTGCTGTACTTGGCAGTTTGTCTACTGCTCTTGCAGCTCTCGGTTTTTAAGTAGGGAGAGACCAATAAGTCCTACATGCTTACTCAAATACTCAACTTTTAACTGTTCACTTTAGTTATGCTTCATTTAACTTCTCCATGCATATGTTCAAATTGCCATAAAATTTCAGTTATTTTTTATGTTTCAGCAGTGTTATTGGTCTTTCTCCTGTATTCAGTTTCAGTTTTCATTATAAGATAAACACAGGGAATGTTGTTAAGACAGCAAATATATCTAAAATGATTTCTGTGCTCAGATTGTATATTTACAGAGCATGAGTTAAAGTAGGAGGAGAAAGGGAACTTAAACATCCTAGGGGTAGGTGGCTTTTTTAAGCATTAAAGCGTAAACAGATTTAAAAATGTATTGCTCCTCCAAATTGGTGCTTTGCAGAAGATAGTTTAAGTAATTTATAGAGTAGATTAGAAGGAATGCTAATGTACGTACTCCATGTTAAGAACTGTGTGCGTCATAGAAATAGTCCTATTAGTAGTGTTTTGAAATCTTTGGGGCTCTTTGAAAAGAGTAAATGAGGTCTTTAGAAACTCATTTTTTGGAAGATCAGGTTATTATTTGATTGGGGATCTTTAAAAATTATTTTTTCTTGCTCAAAAAATGAAGTACCTAAGAAAACATTCAGTAATACAACTTTTTCTAGGTAAACATTTTTTATGCTACTGATAGTGATGGCCTTTAACTTTTAGAATTTTGAATATTTTTTAAAATCTGAAGATTTTTAAAGCTGTAAAAAGCTCATAGAAATTTTAGATCACTGTTGTATCTAAGTTTACATGGTATTTTTTTCTTTCTAATAATTCTGCTTTTCTGCTAATTTCAAGATACTCTTTTTCATTGAGCATTAATTGACACAAGTTATTAATGATCACAAGTGTCACATTTAATCACAGCTGTCTTAGCAATTCTTTTTAGTGGAACCACAAGCTATTAATTCCATGTACTCAGTTGACACACATAAGTTATATACATCCTTGTTTATTTTTTCTCCACCATGTCAGGCACCCCCTGTAATGGCCTATCCTGCTACTACACCAACAGGCATGATAGGATATGGAATCGTAAGTATCTTTCTAGACACATTTTGAAAATAGATTAATTCATGTTTAACATGCCTTTATACAAACTTAACTTAAAAAAGCACTTAGTGCCACACATACTCTTAGTGCTTAACACAGAATCTTACAGCATTGGTTTCATAAATATTTCTAGAATAGTCATTATACAGCTGATATTATTTATGAATTTTCCCAGTATTACTTAGCTTATTTTTTCCCTCATAACTTTGCTAAGCATTTTCTACTTCATTACAAACTCATTTAAACATTAATTTTAACTCCAACCGTTTGTGTGACCTTACATTGATACCATTGAAGTCTTATCAAAACCTTAATACTGTAGGGGAAGGGCAGGAATTACATTTGTTGAATTGTATCGGGGCAAATTCAGTCCAGTAAAGGCCAGAGAAACTTTCCTTTGACAGTGATTGCTACCATACAGAAATAGTCCTTTAAACCTTTAAGCTGCCTGCAGTCCACATTCTACAGTGCCTTTACTCTCCTAGCTTTCTTAATATATACACTCACTTAGATAAGAAATGGAGGTAGTGGCTTCAACCCCACCCCCACCCCACCCCCGTACATGTTTGAGGTACTGTTACCAGTAGGAGACAGCACCACCTTCCTTGGTATTGTTACTGCAGCCTCTGTGCTACTTCTTTATTTACATCTTCTGGAAGTAGCTTGTTTCCCACATATGAAGAAGTTTCACAGCTTTTGGATGGGTGGTTACTATAGAAGAAAGGAGTGTGCACAAAATCTCGCAGGTTAAAGTGAAGCTCTTGCTATAAATAGGAATTTAGTTGAAAGGTTAAATAGAACTTATGGAAAGATAAGACTTCAGAGTATGGCATTTTAACCAAAATAACGTAGTGGTCTGTGTATGTTCTGTTTGGTCACTTACTTATGCTGATTTTATACCATGGAGTGGTAATTTTTAAAGAAAGAGATGGTTGGTTGTGATTCTGTTTTCAGTTATAGAATGAACTAAACTCTTCATGTGTTATTTAAACCTCTTCTTAGTTTAAACCTCTTCTTGGTTCTCCCTAACAGTAGCAGAAATAAAGTTAAAGAGCCATAGAGAGTAAACCTCTTCAAAGAAACAACTATATTCACTTGTGATTACTTGCATAATGATGTAAGAACTTGATCTAATATACAAAGGCAGTTTACTTTGAAATAGCTTCACTATTTTACAGTTTTTTAAGTTTTCCTGTGTCTAAAACTGACAAATTTGGAAATTTTGGATTGGTTTGAATTGCTTTGTCTGTCTTACTGTAGTAAGATTTATGTTTTTCTTAAATTTAAGCTTTTTTTTTTTAAAAAAACAAACATTAGAAGTGAGTACATTAAAGACTTAAAAAAAAAGCTCTTAAGAATTTGTAGCTGTATTTACAAGAATTTTTCCTTTGAGTTAAAGCAAAAGTACTAGTATTTTTCATTATTGACATCCTTCTTGTGTACTACTTAAGGAAGATGTCCGTCACCATCATTTAACTTAATATTTTTCTATTTTTTTAGCCTCCTCAAATGGGAAGTGTACCTGTAATGACACAACCAACCTTAATATATAGCCAGCCTGTCATGAGACCACCAAACCCCTTTGGTCCTGTATCAGGAGCACAGGTATTAATGTGCAATATGTAACTTTTAATGTGCTTGATGTAGAAAGAATATAATACTAAGAATTCCTCTTATACAACTTGAGAAACAAGCTATTAGTGTTTTTTCCCCATTGATGGTGGATGTTGTCTTGGTTGTCTCTTTATCATCTAAGAGCTTTTAAGAATATTATTTGGAAGGAAAGCACAAGCAGATTACAAACATTAAGGATGAAAAATTCTTGATAACTTGTAGTTGGTCAGTCCAGAGGGTGGTTTTTCTGAGATTAAGGAACCTACTTTCTGTTCATGATTCTGGCTTGCTCTCCTTTGTGAACCCTAGAAACTGAGCTCCAGTGCCTTGGTTTGAATGGTGCTACACGAAAGATGTTGCCCTTGAGATGTTTGTACCACAAGACAAGTCTACAAAAAGATGTGAATGTTATTTTTTTTTATTAGATAACTTCCTGCCACTGAGGATTGTATTTAAACACAAACTGGTGGGGGTGGGGGGGTGTGGGGAGGAAGGCAAACAAAGAAACAAACAAACAAAAACTAGCAATGCCATGCTGACCTAATTTCTTTGAAGGAGAGACTTTTCAGATGTTTCGTAGACCCTCTCCCAGGTCCTGAAATTTCACCCCAAATACTCAGTTTGTTTTTCATCCCATTTTTGTTAGCATTAGAGGAATCTGGATTTTTTGTTTTGTTTTGTTTTTTGAAAGTTTCTCCTCATTATGGGTAGGAGAGATATGAAATTTGTTAGTCCCTTCTTTCTGGCATACCAGTGGATGAGACACTCAGGAAGTGATAGAATTTTTTTTCTATCACAAGGGGATCGATCCTTTTGTTTTTCAGCCCTTTTGAAGAATTTAACTCATTTCATAAATTAGCATCTTAGGGAGCACCAGTAACTTGGGATGGGTAGTGAATTTCATTCTGATTAAAAGGTAAAATCCATGTTCTTTGCAATTCATATATTTACCCTCTTGCCTCTTTTTTCCATGTTAAAGTGATCTTCCTGTTTGTTTATCAGAGTATTTACCATGAAGGTTGCTGGGAGTAAGGGTACTTGATGCAGCCATAACTTTTTTATAAGTCACTTATTTCGTATGTATTTGTTCTTATAAGATGGATTATGGATATGTATACCTTTCTTTCCCGTCTTTTACCAGTAGTAGGCCTAAGTAGTGACTTAACTTGCTAAAGAAAGAAATATATTAGATTTTGATAATCTTTTAAAATGTTGATGATTTCCCTAACTATTGGTGTAGATGCTTTCTTGAGATTATATGTCTTCCTCATGTCATTTTGTTTTTCTGTTTTTTTCTTTTTCAGTTTTTTTCTTTGTTATCTATACTTTTAACTTCAGATATGTATCATTTATTTAATTAAAAAAATTTTTTTAATGTTTATTTACTTTTGAGAGAGCGAGCACACAGGGAGGAAGGACAGAGAGAGAGGGGCAGACATAGAATCTGAAGCAGGTTCCGAGCTGTCAGCACAGAGCCCGACGCAGGGCTTGAACTCATGAACTGTGAGATCATGACCCGAGCCGAAGTTGTTGGATGCTTAACCAACTGAGCTGCCCAGGGGCCCCCGTATCATTTATTTTTAAAAATTACTTTTATTTTTTTGCTGATTGGACTAAGTGATTAGCACCTGAAATGTATTTAAGAGAAAAAGCTATAGTCCAGAGCTATACATTTACCAGGAACTACTGACTACAGTAATTTTTTCCCTGATGTGTGACTAAACCCTGTATCCCCAGTCTGGGTCTTATCTTGCAGGCTCCTGTCTCAGAAACATAATACATCATAACCTTAAGCTTGGATAACACCAGACTGTTTGCAGGCACTTACTGTTTCACCCTCTTCTCAACATAATACCTAAGGTGGATGGGCCGACCATCCTATTTTTCCGATAGAGAAAGCTGAGACTTGGAAATGTTCTTCAGCCAAGTAAATGGTGAAATGCAACTATTCCCAGGAATCCCTCATTTCTGGTGCAGTGCTCATTTGTATCACTCTGCCTCTGTACTAATGGGACTGAGTCCATATGGCTACTCTACTAGCATGTAGCACTGAACCACTCTGCCAATCTTTTGAGTGTCCTGCTGGATTATAAACTACATTTACACATTTCAAGATATAACTACTATAAATGTCAAGAACATCTATAGTTGTAGGGAATGCTTTCAACCTTACTGAAACATTTTGTATGAATTTTGCTTTTTTAAAAAAATATATGGTTAAAAAAATCATAGTAAAAATCTACCTTTATAAAAAGTGCTGACTCCCTAGCATCTGCTCTTAATCCAGGTTTTATATACTGTTGCCTTCTAAAATCCACATAACACCAAAATATGCAAACATGAAACATCAAAAAACATGCGAGAATTTTCATGTCATGAAGAGAGACAGTGGCAGAACTACCTTTTCCTAACCAAATTATGTCAAAAGAGAAAAGAAATGAGAACATTAGAGCAATAATGCTCTATTATTGCTGATAATAATTAACTGATTTCTTCCAGTTAAGAAATCAAATTTGATGTGAGTACTTAACTTTGAATATTATAGATTAAAGAAAGCACATAAAGGAAGCAAATGGATAACCAGGAAAAAAAATCAGGTGGCAATGAAGTGACTCAAAAAAGCTTCAGTCAGTTTGAATCCGTTGAACGGCAGAATCCTAAATCTTTTAATGTTACTTTTAATCCCTTTTCTCCCTTTGTTCTCCAGGTGTCTCATCACAAAGCCCTACTAATTGTTCCTCTGCTGTCATTAGATCACCCTTCTTGTCTTCTGCTGGGACCCTTAATCTCAGGTTTCTTTTGCAGTAGTTTCCCTGTGTATCTTGCCTTGTAATTTAATCTATTTTATAAATACTCCAGTAATCTGATATGGCAGTATTTTTAGCGTCTTATCTCCGTATTTAAAAATAAGGAAGTGAATCTAAATATAACAACATGTGAACATCCCTTAGCTTTCCTTCTGCCTTAACAGCTGCCTCACAAAGTCTCCATATTTGTAACAGTAATAGTGAGTAAACAGAATATTCAGGTTCTTCAATTCCCATGCCTTTATAGTTCTCCGTAAGTATCCAGTTTTCTGCTGCTACTTATTATCTTTGCCACAAGGCCTTTATCTGTCATAAAGTAGATTTATTCTTTATTCTTTAAGTTTTTATTTTAATTCTAGTTAGTTAACACATAGTGTTATATTAGTTTCAGGTATATAGTGTAGTGACTCAACAATTCCATACATGTCCCAGTGTTCATTCTTCACTAATTCTTTAGTCATCTCTCATGCCCTTTCAGTACTTCTGAGATCTAAAGTTCTTTTCCTTATCCTGTATTATTTTTCTTTATAGAACTTACCACTATCTAACATCTGTTCATCTGTCCCATCTGTCTGTCCATCATCCATCCATCTGTCCGTCCATCCATCCATCCATCCATCCATCCATCCATCCATCCATCCAGTGTAACAAGAGACTCCTGTAGTAGATTGTAAACCTCCTAGAGGCAGGCTTCTATGTGGCTTGTTTACTTCTGTGTCCCTGGTTCTTAGAATAGTACCTGATTCGTAATAGTTTTGAACACTGTCAAACAAGTGAATCTGGTTGAAAAACTTTCCTTTTCTATTGTGTAACTTACTTGTTCCTCATTGACCTCTCTTTTTACTTACTTATGACCACTGTAATTTAGAGCAATGCTTAAGATTGGTTTAATTTGTTAGCTAATGGTTATTGTAACCTAAAATATTTGACAACTGTCACCTAAGGAATGAAGATACTTTTAATTTCGTGATTGATTTTTTTTAAGTTTATTTATTTATTATTTCTGAGAGAGCGAGCGAGAGCACGCTCAAGCAAGCGCACAAGTAGGGAAGGGGCAGAGAGAGAGGGAGACAGAATCTGAAACAGGCTCCAGACTCTGCACTGTCAGCATAGAGCCCAACACAGTGCTCAAACTCATGAGCCACGAGCTGCTGTGGCTCCCCTATGATTGACTATTTTTAATAATTAAAACAATTAAACTATTTATGTTTGAAGTAGGTGAGTTTTTTTCATGTTTTAGTTTTTAATTGTTCTTAGTCCCTTGAATTAATTTTGTCCATTCAAATGCTAGCTGTAACCAGATAGTTACATTTTTAAATTTTTTTAACGTTTATTCATTTTTGAGAGACGGAGCACGAGTGGGGGAGGGGCAGAGAGAAAGAGAGAGAGAGAGAGAGGGGGAGAGAGAGAGAGAGAGAGAGAGAGAATGAATCTGAAGCAGGCTCCAGACTCTGAGCTGTCAGCACAGAGCCTGACGTGGGGCTCGAACTCAAACAGATTGTGACGTGAGCCGAAGTTGGACCCTTAAACGACTGTGCCATCCAGGTGCCCCCCCCAGAATAATTTTTCTTAATGAATTACCTTTCAGTTCTCTCATTATTTCCTCTGCCCCTTTTTTCAGTTGGATTCCTACTTACTTGAAGACCAACACCATCTTTGTACGTGGTAAATGAAATGGTAATTTAAATGTAAAATGAAATCCCATTAAAATAGAACCTTTTAATCAAATCCCAGTACTACACCTAGTGCCAAAAAGCTTTCCCTGCTCCTTGAAGTGCCTTTTTGAGTCCTGTTACTCACCCAGAACGTTACTTGTATCTTCTGGTCTTGTGATTATTCTAAATAAAGTTAATATTTTTGAGAGTATCTCAGCCCTCCTAGATATGTTCATCTTATTACATTTGATGAGCCATTCCAAACAATGTGTTCTGTGTCCTACATTATATCTAGGTTATAAGTGCTGCATTAGTGCCTGTTAGCTAATACCTTCCGGATGGCTGTTAGCTCAGACTAGACTATTCTGTTCTTTAGTATATTGTCTTTAATAGACTACACTGTAGTATTCACTATAGTAGTGAAATAATGACTTTCTATACACTTACCCTGTTCTCATCTCATTTTTTTGTGCAGGCTTATTCTGTATTTTTTAGATAGTTTTGTGTAACTGTTAGTTGTTTAAAAAGATGGGGATTATGTTCTGTTTCATGCCCAACACTGTAGCTTAAAAAAATACATATGTGTTCTACATTAGTGCATCTTCCTAGATGTTTGACTACATGGAAAATACCAGCTCCCTGTGGTTAGTGATTTTTTTTTTTCTCTTCTGTGCTTCCTCTCAGTTTTATTCACTATTTAATGGCTTGTTACAAGTGTGCCTTTTTGTTAACTAGAGTAGAATGGGACTCTTACACCTTCTCTTAATGGTGTTTTATGTAAATCTTACTGATACTTACTGGTGTATACATGGAAATGTCCATTGCTGACCAGTAGTTTGTTAAACTTATCCTGTATTGCAATATGCAGCTATTCTATTAGAATCATGGAGACAGTTAATCTAGTTAGTTTCAGTTTTCTTTTGAAAGTCATTATGATGTGAAATAACACTCTTTTATTGAATATCATGCAGTTTAGATGTTGTTGAAGATCCTAAGGGCGGGGGGGGGGGGGCGGAGGTGGGAGTGAATGTTGTGTTAGTTATGTTCTTATCACTTCCTTGTATGAGAAACTCACTCTGATTCCATACCAATCTATTTTCCCAAAAGCAATATGAAAAACAGAATGTTACACTTGGGTATTTAATTTTTAAAATAGCTTTTAAGAGTTTTATTGGTTTTGATTGGTATTGTTATATTTTTGTTTGTTTTTTAAATGGAGGCTTGCCAGTTTTGTTTATGGAGGATATGGCTAGAGATGCAAAATGGTTGCTGTGTTTTGTTTGTAATGGCCAGTTTGGCCAATTTTAAATAAGTCTGACATCAGTTAAGTGTCTGAAAGGAAACAAAGGCTTGTTGTGAGTGCCTTTTACCCTTCTAAATAGAACACTGTTAGATATAGGAATAATTCAAGTTTTACAAAAAATTGCCTTTTTAATGACTTTCTTGTGTGTCAGAATTAGTGACTCTTTTTGTTATTGGGGCTTAGTTTCTTTCTCTTTTTTTCTTTCTTTCTTTTTTTTTTTTTTAAACTTTCCTGGTGCATTAATTGTGGGTGTTGGCAGTGCCTCTTCTGTCAGCTGATCTGTCCAGCTGGATTTCTGTGAAAAAGGCCTTTTGCCTTGTCAGCAGTGTGTTATGCTCATTTATTCTTGCCTGGTAGACTGTAAGGAAATTTATTTTGGGAATTGGGATTTAGCACCATAGGTGAGAGTGGGTGGTTCTGTAGTCCCCAGGGCACACGTGAATCAGTCAAAAATTTGAGGAGTCCCATCTGCTGACAATTGAAGATATTAAGACAACCTGTAGAGTAAGACCTTCTTACTGGGTTTTTGCTGAGGACATTCTTTGTAAAAAGTAGAGATCTAATTTCTTGTCTTGAAACCAGAACATATTCTTAAAATCTTGAATGACTGTAAAGTTCTACAAAATCTTCATGATGAACATCAGTGACCATATACAGCACTGTATAGATGAAAACACAACAGTTTATTGACTGTTTAACATTTACTAGAGAAGTCCCTTTTAAAAAATTATTTCTCTACTCTCACTATAATTTTTTCCTGTATATTAAATATAGCCATAAATTCTAGCTAAGTTGAAATTAATTGGGATAGCAGATTTTAGAGAGGAAACGAAGCACCTGCCTTGGTGTCAGCAGATCTGCATTTGAGTCTACTGTTAAGTGTCCTTAGACTGCCTGTAACAAGGTGGACCACAAACTTGATGGCTTAAAACAGAAGTGTATTCTCACAGTTCAGGAGGCTAGAAATCTGAAAACAGGTGTCAGCTGACACAGGGCCATGCTCCTTCCAAATCCTCCAGAGTAAGATCCTTCCTTTCTTCTTTTCAGAGGGAAAGATGTAGCCCCAGTCACTTTTTGGTTGGCACTTCAGTCTCTGCCTCTGTCACATGGCGTCCTCCTGTGTCTGTCTGCATGTGGCATTTCCCTCTTATAAAGACACCAGTCATTGTATTAGGGCCCATTTTAACGACTTCATCTTAACTTGATGACATCTGCAGAGACGCTGTTTCCCTAAGGTCACATTCAGAGATAGGTCCTGGGGTTTAGGTCTTCATGTTTTTGTGGGAGGACACAATTCAATAGTGTCACCTTCTCACTAACAGTATTTCAGGGCAAGTTGCCTAAGTAACTTGCATGGACCTCAGTTTCCTTATCTGTAAAATGGTAATTTTACCTTGTGTACTTTATGTTTGCCATAAGAATCAAATAAAAATATTTGAAATTGACTTAGGGATGTGGAGGTTTGTTGTTTTTCTTTGTTGATTATTTTTTTTTTTTTAATTTTTTTTTTCAACGTTTATTTATTTTTGGGACAGAGAGAGACAGAGCATGAACGGGGGAGGGGCAGAGAGAGAGGGAGACACAGAATCGGAAACAGGCTCCAGGCTCTGAGCCATCAGCCCAGAGCCCGACGCGGGGCTCGAACTCACGGACCGCAAAATCGTGACCTGGCTGAAGTCGGACGCTTAACCGACTGCGCCACCCAGGCGCCCCTCTTTGTTGATTATTATAAGGAACTTTTTTGTTTTTAGAAGGAAATTTTATAAGGTTGCTTCATATTCAGTGCTTGTCTCTATTTCCATATTCTAATTCTAATACAGTTTATATTTCTTTCCATGCATTACAAGTAATCTTGATTGTAAATAATTCATACTTCATTACTTTGAAACCTTAATTACGACTCACTATTGTCTGACAACATCAGATGTAAATACGCAGGCATAGGCCACGGTGGTGAGATGGGGAAGTTGGGCTGAGCACAGCGTGCTTTAGGGCATTGATCGTCCACATGCGCAGTGTACTGTGGACATCGTTCTTAAGAACCAAGATACATCATTCTTCAGGACTGTATCAGAAGCACCTTAATTGGCTCACCATTTATGGAAGATAGTGTTACCCAGAAGTATAAAACTTTAGTTTATAATAATTGAAATATTTGTTTGGACCAAATAAAAAAACTACTGTGTTTTGGGGGAGGGGTAAACTTTTTTGTGGAAATTCAATATATATTCAATATATAAATTTTTAGTGGAAACTCAGTATATAAATCAGGCAAAAGCAAGCTCATATATGGAAGACAGTTTGGAAAAACTTTTTTAGCCAAGCTGAAGTGCTGCATTTCCAATAAATGGCAAATAAGTAGTACATTATAGGCACATTTCATTATTTTGTCTTCTGGCACCAGTTGACATAAACCTTAGCTTTTCATTCTCTTTGGTTTTTGAGGAGTAAGAAGTTGAAATCTAGTAGGAATTAGCAGTGAGCACTTATTTCAACTAAGTTGAGCCAGTGTTCTGTGATGCCCACCCATTAAGTAGGATTTTAAAAGGACTCTAGGAAGCACTTATGATATACAGAAGATGTTTATTTTTAGGTCAGTTAATATTTTCTCCCAGAGTTTAGGAAATCTTGTAATCTATTTCCCTTTCTCCAGTTTGGTTTTCTTTAACTATTGGTCAATGTAGGTTGCCCTAATTCTAATGAGATGACGTTAGATGCCATTTTGGAATAACTTATTGCTTCCGTATTAACAGTTGTAAATTATTATAGACTCTAGCAGTAGTCTGATGCCCTCAAGATGAGTAGTGCTTTGAGGGTGACAGGAGTAATGGTGGCATAACTTTGTGATATTACTGATGGGCAGAAACCCAAGATGGGGTTATGTTGAGCACAAACCCAAGAAGCAGTTATCAGAGGTACTAGAGTAAACCTACAGGGCAGGCCCTCTACCTTCCACAGTAAAGAAATCCTTTTAGCCACACTTCACAGGGACAAAGGAGGAATAGCTTTATCTTTAATATAAAATACCGGAATGCAACACTGTATACTTATGTTCCTATGCAACGGGATCCAATTGCACCAGTAGTGTCCTGGCCATGTTCTGTTCATATTCATATGTTCATATTATCCAAAAACAGCTTCCTGTCCTGATGTTCTGTAACTCTGTGTTCAGTTTTATAACTGGTATTTCTGCCTCTGAGTGTTTTGATTGTACAGCATTATCAGGAAAATATTTTTTTTAAGCATGTAACCCTTAGTGTATGTATATTTATAAATTATATATTCCTACAGCAATATACAAAAATAGAAGTGTTAAATAGGTAAAAATTAAGAGAGAAGTTCTAGGTTTTATTTCTAATGTCCTACTTTGTAGATCATTTTTATTTTTATACACAACATGTTTTATCACCAAAAAGCATTTCAATTTAACATGTTATAGAATGCTTACTATGTGTAAATGGTTGCTAGTTTCTGAACAAGAATCAGGTAAAGTATATTTTCTCCGTTTAAGGTGAGTATAATATGGACAAACAAGTGACTGGTTGATGGCACAATAAGAACGATTAGAAGAGAAACACAGAGTGTTGAGAACACAGTGGAAGAATATGAGCAACATAGATTCAGAGTTGGGCTCTTATTTAAGAATAGAAGAGCATTTGATTGTAGGTGTAATTAGCATGTGAGCTACTAATATATGCCAGGCAACATACTGGTTGCTTTATGTATATTTTAATTCTCAAGATGGTCTTAAAGGGAGACACGCATATCAGGTCTAGATAGTCTAAACATTTCATAAAAAAGCCAGGATTAGATTCAATGCCATCCTTCTTCAAAACTCTGTCATCCCGGACAAAGGAAGTAATACCCATTTTTCTCTTAAGATGTTGACTTCACTTCTCCACCAAAGACAAAGTGAATCTCTACAGCATTGCTATTTGCTACCCAGGCTTTGGGGTGACTGCAGAATTCATATGGAAAGAAAAGATGTGGCAAAGTTGCTTCTTCTCTAAGAATTTTAAGCAGAGCCAATGATATGTCAGAAGTTTATCCTTAAATATCAATTCTTCACTCTCTCCAAAGCTTTCACTTGGACTAGTCTCTCTCTGAGACTGCTGTTATTTTCTTGTTCTAACCTGAAATTTTCTTTCTTTGCTGTTGGACAGGAGTCTAATGAAGGAGTAACCATTTTTGTTTTATGACATTTGGTGTAGCAGTAGAATTCTTTGTTTAAAAAAAAAACCTTTTAAGTGTGTTTGCCATTTATTAAAGATAACTTATGTTTTCTGTACTCTGTCTTTATTATACGAAACATACCTACAACCAAAAAAATCTTTGCTCTATAGATAAAAGCAAAAGTTTTTGGTAACATTAGAATTTTTGTTTTCATGTCAACATTATTTTTTAAAGGTTGACTAGGGTGGAGGGAAGGGGTAGAAGAATTTCAGCTAAGAGTTACCATCATCAGTTACTTGTAAATCTTAGTGCTTCTGTTTATGTGCTGCCCTTTGACTGCTTCTCAATATTTTATTTTCCTGTAAAATGAGAAAGGAAGAGTAAGTAATAATGTCTGTATTAGTTAGACTCACGGTAAATGACTACTTTCTTTAAAGGGCATATTCCTTTGTGGTATAGGTCAGTTTAATTTGAACAAACTGTGATAGGTATGCTAATTTTTTTATAGGTCTGTGGGAATTGGTATAGAGAATATTACTTGAAATGAATGGGTAATTGGCTATGTTTTGTCTTTTTGTGATGGCGTATTTGTAATAGGACTTAATTGGAATGGTCACCTACAGTTTGTTTTTTGCTGACTTTTAAAAGTTGGTGATTTTACAGTTAACGAAGATAGTTGGATTTTTTTCTTTTTCTTAAATTAGTTGTATTTTAGTACTGGAGCCCTACATAGGCTCTGATTTACTCACTTAAGTAAAGGAGGGTCAGCTCTTTTACTTGCAGGTGCTCCCACCAGATCCTGTTGCCCTGTCTTGCTCTTTTGTTCTTCCTCCTTTCCTTGAGCAGTAATTGGGCTATTACAGTATATTTCCTTTACTTTTTTATCCTTATTTACTACTCAGAACTGGCTACTTCTTACCAGTGCATCATGTGTCTGTGCTTTGGTACAGGTGCCAGGAAGAGGTGGGTACAGGTGGTCCAGGGCTGCTTCGTGGCCCCTCCCTTCGCACTCTCCAGTCAGCCAAACCAATTTCGGTCATCATTTCATATGCTTGGGATGAGCATTGATGATTTGAAACTTACTACAGGGGTATTAGATCTTGTTTTCTCACGTTTTAATTTAGCTACATATTTATAAATGTAAGATAAACGTGTGTAGATTTTACCAATTTAAGAGACTAGTAGTAGTATTAGAAACTGGCACTTTCCCCCTCCAAAGATATTGATCTTCTTTAACATTATTTGTAAGCCTGTGGGACTTCTCCCTATCAGTATGCTCCACATTGAGAAGAATAGAAGGGGCATTTTCCTCTGGGACTGGCAGGTTTTCAGACTGCCTGCTGGCCTCATAAAACATGTGATTTAAAAAGACATTTTACTGTGGGCTCTCATAGGAGACTTCAGATTTTGGATGCAATCTATCCACAATAAGCAGGGATTTTTGTTGTTTTTGTTTCTAACTTCAAGTGAAAGAATCTGTTTTGGAGAGAAACCCAGTTAATCTTAGACTCTATCCAGCTCAGTGACTGATGATCACTTTGCATACAATCATTCTTGTTTCTGAATGGTCATCCATGCTTGCTCTGAAGTGGGGAGTAGGAGGGGCGCCTGGGTGGCGCAGTCGCTCATCTCAGGCTCGTGAGTTCGAGCCCCACGTTGGGCTCTGTTAACAGCTCAGAGCTTGGAGCCTGCTTCAGATTCTGTCTCCCTCTCTCTCTCCCTCTCTGCCCCTCCCCAGCTCATGCTCTGTCTCTGTCTCTCTCAAAAATAAACATTAAAAATAATAACAAAATTGAAGTGGGGAGAAGGAGACGTCTTTTCACTTAAGCTGCACCTTAATCTGTCTCTACCTGGATGTTATTTGAATCCCCAAACCCAGAGAGCTGCTCCATCCTCCCGTCTGTAGCTGCTTGTGTAATTCCATCATCTTTCCATTGTCTCTTTCCATTGTCTTAGAACATTTATTTCTGAGAACAAAGTATGGATCAGGAAAATGACTCAACCACTAAAATAACTGAGGATGATTTCTCAACTTTTAAATTGACTTTGGCATCTACAATAACAAATTGCATGTACTTGTGATGTAATATTTGCTGAAAGTCATTGGCTATCCATTTTCTATAGTGCTTTTCTTAAAAAAAAAAAATTAAAGGTAGAAATGAGATCACCTTCAACTAGCAAAGACAGATTATGAGGCTTGAAATCTGTTATAGAATTTGAATGTTGGAAGTATGAATTGAAACCATTCCCACTTGATCATCTTTGATTTAGTACTCAATTGAACATCCCTAAAAGGACGACTCATTTCATAATAGCCCCGTGCTTGGCATGCCTTTGCATTCTTTTGCAGGGGGAGAGAAAAAAAAAATTAAAGTTTACTCCAAACTAGGGGCACCTAGGTGGTTTAGTCGGTTTAATGTCGACTTTGGCTCAGATCATGATCTCACGGTTCTTGGGTTCCAGCCCCATGACAGCTCAGAGCCTGGAGTCTGCTTCAGATTCTGTGTCTCCCTCTCTCTGTGCCCCTCAACCGCTCATGCTCTCTCTCTGTCTCAAAAATAAACATACATTAAAAAAAAAAAAAAACCATAAAAAAGTTTACTCCAAACTAAAATGGCTCGGGTTTGGTTTGAAATACTCAAAGTAGGTTTGGTGACATAGGAAAATGAACATCTTTGTTCTTCAGGAACTTTCTTTGAAGGAATACTAAAGATATGTTATTGAGTTTAATAAACGATTTGCCTCAAATTAAATGATAGCTCTAATTCCAAGAATCAAACAAATGTAATAAAGTAGAAAACAGAATCAAAGATCTGAAGTATTCCCTATATTCAAGGTATTATGTGGGCAGTTAGACTAGGTGACCTCAAAGATCACTTTCACCTCTTAGTATATGCATCAGCTACAGCATATCCAGAGAAACAGGCAGGAGACAACTCCATGTGAAAAAAGTGTGACCTTCCACCTCTTAGGAGGAAGGAAGGAAAGACTATTGCAGCTAGATGCGTTTGGTTTGGACTGAGGTTGGACTTTGCACAGCTTTTGACAGATAGCCTGGATACACGAAGCCATCTTCCCTCAATTAAAAAGGAAAAAATCACAAGCACTTCTTCTCTCCCCTGCACCCCCAATAGAAGTCTTAACTGTGGGTCAGCTTTTATCGACCTTTTTGAATAAGATACTTTATTCCTCTGGAATTTCAGAAACAATTTGTTTTCTGAAAAACACATGCCATTTGGATACCCTTTAAGTTGACATGTGATTGAAACTTTTGTTTTAATAATTCCATTTTCTCTAAAGGCTGCCTTTATATTTATTAAAGATGACAAAACAAAAACCACTTCTTCTTTCATTACATTTTCTGCTTTCATGTTCTGTCATTCAGAGATCTTTTTTTCTTTCCCTCTCTCTGTCTTCTTTTCCCCCAGCTGTCGGCAGCATCCAGCCCCTCCAGTCACAGTCCTCACAGAGCTTCAGGAAAGGACCCTTTTGCAGAGCTCTCTTTGGAGGATTTCTTATAAATCACTTTAGGTATTATTGCTGCTTGTTGGGGGAGATGGGGACTTATATACTTTAAAAATTTATCAAGTGTTAAACACAATTCACTCTTCTCCTTTGTTTCTTTAAAGGACTCTAGGTTCTCTCTTTTCCTCCTCCTTCTCTGTTCTTTAGGTGAAAAATAAAAATAGATCAAAATAGGACATAAGGACAAACAACTTTTGGAAAATACCTTTAACATAATTAGAAGGTGTGAAATCAAAGAACCATCTTTCATGTTTACATGTGAGCATCCACTGCCCACAGCAGATGGATGAGATCAAATACCACCCTTAAAAACTGGGTATTTTCATCAGTCTTAAAAGATTTGCATAGGAAACATAATTTTACACACTGGATTAGAGCTTGATTAGGAGCATCTCTAGTTTTAATATAATGTCCTTGAATGTTAGTTGTGAAGAATTCATTTTAACAGTTTCTTAAAGTGTTATGTTTATGTGTGCCTTTTCATTTAAAAATAGTAACATTTTCCCCAAAACAGACTTTTGTTTTATTTTTAAATTAAGGGCAAGGGAACACTTCTGTCCTTTTTGATAGAAGGATTCTGTGTTTGATTCACACTGCCTCTTTTTGTTGGAAGACAGTGTAATTTGTTCTTCTTGATGCTCTAACCCCCAGTGTGTAGGTATATAGCTTCTAGATCTTTGAGAGTTTGTATTCTTCTGATTTGACAAGTTTATTAGCACATCTACTTCAGTAATGTCTTTGGAGGAACACTTTAAGGGAATTCATGAGTGAAGTATCTGAGCAAATAGTGATGCCCTATTGAAATCTTTTCCTGTGTAGATCTTTGAGATTTTGATTTATGTTAGTAAAGAAATGATTTAGTAAGCATATTATAGTTCCCTCAATTATCTCTAATTTTATGACATCATTTGTAAATAATAATTCACACTTTGCTTTTCTAAATGAGATTTTTCACATAGACTATTTGTGTTTATGGAGAGATGTTCTGAACTTGTTATTGAAAAGTTGCTCATTCATATTCTTTCTTCCCCATCTCTTGGTTTTTAATAATTAGAAAGATCTATTTGAAGTCCCTATAGTTAGTCTTTACATATTGAGTTTTGACACATGATAAGCTGATAATACTGACTTAGTTTGGTGATCAGCGTTGTGATAAACATGCTATAAACATTTCTGGGCCAGTTGAATGGTAAAAGCCACAAAGCATTTTTATTTGTGAGAAGACTTCCTAGAATGCAGTGAATCAACTTACACTCTTTTTTTTTTTTTTCCAGATACAGTTTATGTAACTAGATGGAAGAGAATGGAATTATTCCAAAAAGACAAGTGCTCAAGCAGCAAATACTTACTTCGAGCAAAATCCAAACTGCTGTCTCTTAAACTCTCTTCTTCCATTAGAATGCTACAGTAACCCAGTGAAGGCCCATGAAGGAAATTGGGACTAGTATATAGGAGAACGTATCAATACAGTTTATAAAGCCAAGAATTGCCATGATTTCAGACTAAGATCTTTTTGGTGACTAACCCTTCAGTTCTTTCAACTCTTATTAATACCCATAATCAGTAACCTACCAAGAAAAAAGCCCTTATTTGGAAAGTGTGAAATTTGTATTTGGAAAAGCTGCCTGGAGAGAAGAGCTGTGTCCTTTCCTGTAATGCAACAGGACTCTTTTGGGGGGATCAAAATCATAATTCTTAATTATGCAGTATCTTTCTTTTCTCCAGTCCTCACAGAAACAGTAACTAAAATTAACTTTTCTTTTAAAAAATTATATATTCAGTTTGCAGTAGACATTCCTTAAGTATTTGTATTTATTTATGATTATCAATTTACGTAACATTAATATTGTATCAGACCTCCTTATGAAAATGAGTATGGATGTAAACAGTATGTTTGATTTTTATCCATAAGAATGAATCTGATTCCGAATGCTTTTCAGCTGACATACAGAGCACTAAATATTTTAAGGCAAGTCCATAGGTCTGAATCGCTTCAGAATTCTCAGTCTCTATGGGATTTAGGGAAGCATTATAAATGCATTAATCCTTATAGTCAATTCTGTGCCTAGGATTTTGCAAGGGAACAGTTCACTGACTAGGAAAAGCACTACATTTTAAATTCAGCATTAGTGCATTGGGAAGGAACTTTACTGCTTTGTGCTTGGCATGTCATTATTTTCCATTTGACATTAGGGCCTTTCCAAAATGAATGTGAGGAATTGCTTTCACTTCAAGACTTTCCTTCTTTTCAGTAAAACTCTAGGAGGTGTTATGGGGGGAGGGAAGGGGACAAAATCCTTGAAACCTTTTATTTGGCTCATGCCATGTTATGATCATGTACCTTTTAAATAAGGGGAAATAGTATCTTTAAAGTTAATGTCTAGCCAAGAGTTTAGTTAACGAAGAATTAAACTGCACTGTTGATCGGTGCTTTGTGTAAATACATCTTAACGTTTCGGTTGAGAGGGGCCTTAAGAAGGACAGTTCGTTGTAGGAAAGCAATTCTGTACATGAGTTTAAGCATACTTGTTGCATTGTCTCTGCAGATTCTATTTTTGTTTACAATATTAAAATGTATGTTAGCAAAAATGGGTGGATTTTCAAATAAAATGCAGCTTCCACAAAATTTTTGTTATGGTATTCTGGTCTGAGGTGCATTTTTTTCCTTTTTCCTTTTTCCTTATCATCAGTATCATTTTTTGCTAATAAAAATATACCCAGGTGATTATATTTGCTGATTTAATAAAATGTAAATTTTATTTGTTTTAACTTAATTTCCTTAAGGATTTTTCTTTGTACTTGTCACTTTTTAGACTCATTGATAATCTAAACTACTTACTAAAATTGTTTATGTCTTTTGATCAGATGCCTTCAGTCAGGTAAGTTTAAGGGAGAAAATGCTTGATGTTTGGCATATTAATGCATGTGTTTATTGTGCCAAGGAAACCTCTGACTGTATCGTGTTTCATATTGAAGAGTAAGTAGGATTCAGAATACATGAGAAAGGGATTAAAGGCTTTGTGTTGATAATTATCTGCATAGTATTTGCCATGGTTGGAAAAAATTCATCTGTAGCCAATATACTTTGTTAACTTTACTAGTTTTTAAGTTTCACTATCATTAAACCATTTTCATATAAACTGGGAAATTGTACTTTTGTAGTTAACTTCCTTAACATTCTCACAGATTTTGATTTGTCTTATGTTGAGTGGATGTTCATATTTCAGGTCTATGGCTTGTCCTTTTATAATTACAGCAGCAGTAGTGTTTTGTATGTTTATGAAGGTGCTTTGTAAATATTTTCATCCTATTGCTGAAAAAACTTCTGGGCTTGTTGGATAGGTATTATCCATATTTTACCCATTTTACAAATTGAAATCAGGAATTAGAAAAGGAACTTGATCAGGCTGATAAGCTAATAGAGGAGTCTGGTCTTTAGTTTCATGGTCCATTGTCCTTTTTATGACCTGCTGTTGTTAATTCAGGTGTATAAACTAAACAAAGATTTGTATCCCTGTGCAGTGTAGACCGATGACTACTCTTCATTTCCACACGGACTTCCTCTCTGAAGCACATTTCCTGCTTCCTGCTCTGATGCCCAGACATTATTGACTAGGAAATATACAAAATATATGATCATATTAACTTTAATCACAATGTAACAAGTGAGGTAACTTAGCTGTTGAACGCATAACTATATTATTAGGTTATAAGCCTGTACATGCCCAAACCATCTTAGTTCCCAAATACCAAGTTGGTGGAGGCTGCAGAGAGAAGTTAGATTATTAGCTATGGAGGGCAGCTATACTCGTCCCAAATCATTTTCAAAATTAGTCTTTTGCTTTTGGCTTAACATCTCATTATTATCATTCAGCATTTCTTAATTTAATTTTTTTTTTTTTACTTTTTAATTTATTTAGGGGTGCCTGCTGCATGACTTAGTTGGTTAAGCATCCAACTCTTGGTTTCGACTCAGGTCATGATCTCATGGTTTTGTGACTTCGAGCTCCACATTGGGCTCCGTGCTGACAGTGCAGAACCTGCTTGGGATGCTCTGTTTCCCTCTGTCTCTGCCCTTCCCCAGCTCCTGCTGTTTCTGTCTCTCAAAATGGATAAATAAACTTTAAAAAAATCTTTAAAAAAAATAAAGTTTATTAGTTTGAGAGAGAGCAAGAGTATGAACAGGGGAGGGGCAGAGAGAGAAGGGAGAGAGAGAATCCCAAGCAGGCTCCACACTGTCAGTGCAGAGCCCAATGTAGGGCTAGATCTCACGACCCCACAAGATCATGACCTGAACCGAGATCAGGTGGCTTAACTGAGCCACCCAGACTCATTTTTTTAAAGCTGTCTTTTTCTTAACCAGTGACTGTGAGAGTCCATATTTAGGAAAAGACCTATGTTACACTAGGAATTTTTTACTTCTCCACAAACCAACAAAACATGACCCCTGAAAAATAGGCTTTTATGGGATAAGTTTCTCCTTCAACTGAATAATTTATTCATCATCACCACCAAACATGTTTCCAAAGTCTGAGGTTCAGAGTACTGATGTACTTAGTACTCAGGATGAGTGTGGCTCCATGTGTTCAGCAGTGGCTGGGTCACAGACTGCATGGAGAGGTCACAGCACACAGCCAGATGAACTTACTCTTGGAGAAAAGATGGCTTCACAGCTTCCATCAGTGGCCTCCCCAAGTAGCTTAGTTCTTTGTTCAGCCATACTTGTTACCTTCCATGGGTCTGACTAGCTTGGAATTCTGCTGTCTGGGCTCTGAATGGAGAGTTGCAGTATCATCATCTATTTTGGTGTGCCACCAATTAGAAATGTTTTCTAAGTCTTTAGCTAGTATTTCTAGTCTAATTTTCATGTGAGCATTTAGTGAATGCCCCATTTGTTATTGAAGCATACAAGTTGAGTTCTTAAGCCATATATGAAATTACATTGTCAAAAGTTGTGTAAAGTTCTTTCTGTGGTATGGGGGAGGGAGCAGGTACAACTCTCTTGAGGCAGGATAGTAGGTTACACTGATGGTAGGCAGACAGGAGAAAAAAGGGAAGGGAAAGTTTTATAGAAGCTTTGTTTTCCAATAGGTTCTTATTTAAAATAGCTCTTCCGGGGCGCCTGGGTGGCGCAGTCGGTTAAGCGTCCGACTTCAGCCAGGTCACGATCTCGCGGTCCGTGAGTTCGAGCCCCGCGTTGGGCTCTGGGCTGATGGCTCAGAGCCTGGAGCCTGTTTCCGGTTCTGTGTCTCCCTCTCTCTCTCTGCCCCTCCCCCGTTCATGCTCTGTCTCTCTCTGTCCCAAAAATAAACAAACGTTGAAAAAAAAAATTAAAAAAAAAAAATAAATAAATAAAATAGCTCTTCCAGGGGCGCCTGGGTGGCTTCTCGTTTAAGTGTCCGACTTCGGCTCAGGTCATGATATCACTGTTCACAAGTTCAAGCTCTGCGTCAGGCTCTGTGCTGACAGCTCCGAGCCTGGAGCCTGCTTCATATTCTGTGTCTCCCTCTCTCTCTGTCCCTCCTCTGCTCACACTTTGTCTCTCAAAAATAATAAAAACATTAAAAAAATTTTTTGAATAGCTCTTCCATGGGGCACCTGGCTGGCCCAGTGGTAAACCAAGTGACTCTTAATCTCAGGGTCATGAGTTCAAGCCCCACATTGGACTTGGAGCCTACTTAAAAACACACAAAAACCATAGAATAGTTATCTGCTACGAAACGTAATTTTTTTGTGTGCACGTGCATGCACGAGTGGGGCAGGGGCAGAAGGGGAAATGGAGGTTTTTTGGTTTTTTTTTCAGCTACAAATATATATTTTACAATCCTTTTATTTTTATGGAAGTATAGTTAGCATACAGTGTTATAGTAGTTTCAGGTGCACAACATAATGATTCAACAAACGAATACATTACTCAGTGCTCATCACATTTAGTGTATTTTTTTCCAAATTTTTTTAATTTACATCCAAGTTAGCATATAGTGCAACAATGATTTCAGGAGTAGATTCCTTAATGCCCCTTACCCATTTAGCCCATCACCCTTCCAGCAACCCTCTGTCTGTTTTCTATATTTAAGAGTCTCTTAGGTTTTGTCCCCCTTCCTGTTTTTATATTCTTTTTGCTTCCCTTCCCTTATGTTCATCTGTTTTCTGTCTTAAATTCCTCATGAGTGAAGTCATGATATTTGTCTTTCTCTAATTTCACTTAGCATAATACTTTCTAGTTCCATCCATGTAGCTGCCAATGGCAAGATTTCATTCTTTCATTGCCGAGTAATACTCCATTGTGTGTATATATATATATATATATATATATATATATATATATATATATACCACATCTTCTTTATCCATTCATCTGTCGATGGACATTTGGGCTCTTTCCATACTTTGGCTATTTTGTTGATAGTGCTGCTATAAACATTAGGATGCATGTGCCCCTTCAAAACAGCACACCTGTATCCCTTGGATAAATACCTAGTAGTGCCATTGCTAGGTTGTAGGATAGTTCTATTTTTAATTTTTTTGAGGAACCTCCATAATGTTTTCCAGAGTGGCTGCACTGTCATAGACTCTGGGTCTAAAGTTCTCTCTTGTCTGGCAAGAGAGTAGGACTCAGGATGAAAAGCGGGAGATGGCTAAATGTCCAGGAAAAGACAAGAGCCCCGAATAAGGGTCCTTGCCTGTTTTTATTAGGATCAGAAGGCTTACAAACATGGCGGTGGATGTGCACAAAGAGACAATAAATCTGTGAACATTAACTTGTGGACGTGAGGGAAAGGGGTTCTTCAAGATATTTGGGGTTAGGGGTTTGGGGTAATAGAAAGCAAAATCCTGACGCCGGGCAGTCTGGCGGAAGGTTGTTTGCAGCTGACGTGAGGCAGCACCTTTGTTTATCTTAGCTAGCCTAAGGGATGAGACTGGGGAAATCACCTCAGGGTTGACAAGGCACCTTTTCTTTTGTTAACCATCTCTCCTCTGGGCTGCTTCACCTGCAGCACAGAGGTCTATAGACCTATTTACCTGTTTACCTAACTTAGTCCTTTCTTCCTGTGAAAGCAGCTTTCTGCTATAGTACTAAATTGGGGGTGCATCCACTCTGAATATCTAATCTTTATTTCCTATACCTATGTTCTATATTGGTGCCTGGGCACCTCCCTATTTTGGGGCCTTTGCCTCTCCCTCTCTATTCTGGGGGCTTAAGCCCCCTTTCTCTATCCTTACTCACCTAATCTTGTTTACCCAAACTCACCTGTGAGCAACCTATGGCTTTGTACTTCTTTATGCCTTGTTAATCCATTGGTGTAAGCCCGGGGGATTCCTAAGCTTATCCTCCACAGCTCCTCCACAGTTGGCATTCCCACCAGCAGTGCATAAGAGATCTTCCTGGGAGAGAGATTCTTAAGCCGGCTCCACATTCAGCATGGAGCCCGAGGCAGGGCTCAATCCCATGACCCTGGGGATCATGACCTGAGCCGAAATCAGGAATCCAATGCTCAACCAACAGACTAAGCCACCCAGGCTTCCCCCAAAAATGATTTTAAGGTTGGTTTTGAAATAAAAATAGCCGTGTGAGAATCGCCTGGGGAGCTAACCTTAGCTCAGTCTGAGCCTTCCACACTCAGGCACCCTGCCTGTCTCCCTTGAGACTGGGTACTTGTCAGCTGTCTTATACCCCCATTTAAACAAGCACAGGGTTATCATGCCCTTGCCCCTCGACTGGGACTGTAGGGAAGAAAGTATCAACAAAGTAGATCATCCCCACTCCCCACCTGCACCTGGACTCCATGCTGTCTGCACTAATGCAGAACTTCAGTTGATTTCCTTGGCCTTTCTGGAACACTTTACATGGAAGCATCAGGCACACCACACGGCACTGCCAGCTAACTTAGGGGTCATGTTAAAAGGCACAAAATGAAATCTATTTCTCTGTTCACTTTTGTCCTGAAGTAGGGTAGGAACTGAAAAGCTTTTCGCTTCCATGTAATTGCTTGAAGGAGGCTCCAAGGGCCTGGAAAAGGCAGGCAGAGGCACTGTGGTAGAAGGGGGGGAAAAACAGAGATGACACGAAGCCCAATAAAGATGGCTGTGCCCATTGTTTGGTGTTCATAACACCTGTTGCTCGGAGCTGATCTTTTACAACCATTACACTCATATGTGGACCTTAATAATTTGTGATAGAATTTACGTCACATAGTGGCTCCGAAGTAGAAATGAAAGAATGACGGTTCACTTAATCTTACAAAGGTTAAGCTGGTGTCATTCTGGCCTAAAAGCAACAGTACAATAGGATAATAGGAAATTATAGAAAATACAAGTCTCTGTTCCCTACTCCTGGCACAGAGTTCCTAAAACTCTTACAATTTAAGTGTTAGTCCTAGGAGCATCTCTCGTTTTAATTGGCCTTCCTGGTTCCTGACACAAAATTACTAAATCTCTTGAAATTTCCTGGGTGCCAGGGGTGTCTTGCTCTAATGAGGCAACTCTTGGCTCCTGGATGCCTTCAGAGAATGAAGGCTGGCCACTAGAAAAACCAAGCCAGTCATTAGAAGCCTCCATAAAGATCCCAGTATTAAGGGATCTGGAATAAAGAGAAGGTGGACTTTTAACAAGCTGTTTTTATCAGCACCATATATCTGGGGAAGGGGGATTGAGATTATCAAAGAAGCAACTGTGTGAGTGTGGAATAAGGGCAAGTTCAGGGATAAATCCCAGAGATTATCTCCATTATTAAGGGATATATAGTAAAGGATTAATGGAGGCCAGGAAAAGAACAGAGCTGAAGATTAACTATTTTCAAAAAGACAGGAAATCATAACATGCTGGTGAAGATGTGGAGGAGGGAACTCTGTGTGCTGTTGGTGGGAATGTAAACTAGTACAGCCACAACAGAAAACAGGATGGGGTTTCTTCAAGAAATTAAAAATAGAACTAGGATCCAGCAATCCCACTTCTGGGTATATATCTGCAGGGAACAAAATCATGATCTTGAAGTGATACCTTACTCTCATGTTCACTGAAGTATTATTTACTATAGCCAAGGTATGGAGATAACCTAAGTGTCCATCAGCAGATGAATTGATTTAAAAAATTGTAAGATATATATACATATACATACACACACACTGGAATATTGACTAGTTATTCTTAAAAATGAGGGAAATTATTGTCATTTATGACAACCTGGATGAACCTGGAGGGATTATGCCAAGTGAAATAAGCCAGACAAAAACTAACACTGCCTGGTCTCATATGTGGATTCTGAAAAAAGAAAAAAAAAGTCAAAATAATAGAAACAGAAAATTGGAGGGTGGGGGAAATAGGGAGAGAGGTTGGTTAAAAGGTGCAAAGTTTAAGTTATAAAAAGAATAAGGTGTGAGGATCTAATGTATAACATGGTGATATAGTTGATAACACTATGTCATATAATAGAGATTTGCTGAGAGAATGAACTTAAATGCTCACCCCCCACCACCCCCCAAAAAGGTAAGTATGTGAGGTGTTGGATGTGTATATAACTCTATGGGAGGAATCCCTTCACAAAGAATATATATATTAAATCATCACATCATGTACTTTAAATATTTTAAAATGTCAATTATATCTCAAAGATGAAAACAATGTAGCATTATGAGATAGGTTGCAAAATCAATGGGAGGAAGGGAAATGCTGAGTGGTTATCAGACTGGAGATGAGATGGGGTAAGTGATGAAAGAAAAGCAAATGGATAGCCTGGAATATGAACATATACAGAAGGCAATTTGCATAATATTAGTCTTTGAAGAGCATTCTTCCCTTCAGAGAGTATTTCTGTCATTGAGTGAGGCACCTGCTGCTTGATGAGACAGTTGCTCCATAGATGGTAAGTGTGGACTCTGCAGCCATGCTGGGGGTTTAACTCCTAGTTTGAGCAATTTATATAACTGCCCATGCCTCGATTTCTCCATCTGTAAAATGGCGTAATAATGCCTACCCCATATGACTGCTGTTTGTAATTAATGAATTAAAAATGGAGGCATTTAGGACATCTTTGCATGTAATAAAGTTTCAGTACACTTCTTGAAATACAGAATAGCTTGTGGTCAAGAGCCTAGATCCTGGAGGCAAAACATCTGTGTTCAGATCCTGACTCTGTCCCTTACTAGCTGGGGGACTTTGGGAAATTTATTAAATTTCCCTCTGCCTATTTCTTCATCTGTAAAGTGAGAATAATTCTGGACCCACTACATAGGATTATAAGAAGGATCAATTAGGTTAATATATAATATACATAATATATGTAAAGTGCATATAATATATGTATATGTGCATATATATGTAAATATATGTAATATATGTAAAGTGCAATAATAAGAGCATTTAGGTGTTTGCCATTGTTAGTTATTACTAAAGAGCCTTTTTAAATGTCACTCTTTGGACTTGTTCACCCTGCCCTGTTTGCATTGTGCTGATGTTAGCCCAGTGCTCTGCTGGAGGTCTCATGACGTGATTCCAAAGCAGAACCCTGAACCTCTAACTCCACACGTCCTCACATAAGCAGGAGTCCTTGATTCTGAAGCAGCGGCAGTAATTCCTGAGTCTGGTGTGACAGAACACATTTTTGAAAATAGTCAGCCCCCACACATCTAAGTATACTTAGGTCAGCAGCTTTAGATGCCTCAGATAAAGCAGAATACTTTCTAAAGTCATTTGAGCTCCCCTCCTTTTTTTTCTTTTTAACAGAGAATAAATACTTACCCAAGTCTTATTTAGTGGAAGAGACTATGTTTTACTATTGGAAACATTGACTTCTTGTTTGGTAAATATTCATGCTAGTCTCTGTATTAGTATTAGATTTGGCTTGTGTGTAACAAAATTCATACGATGATTCAAAGAAGACAAGTTTATTTTCTCCCATAAAAGTCTGAGCTGGCATGGCAGCTTTGCTCATCAGATTGATAGGTGCCTACTTGCTGTTCCATAGTCCTTAAGGAGCTCCTTCCATCTCATAATTCTCTGTGGCTGAGCAGCATAACACCACCCCAAGCAGCAGGATAGAGAAAGTAGGGAGAAAGGGAGAAGAATTGTGCACAATTTCTCACATTCCATTGGCCAGAACTTTGTCATGTGGCTGCAAGGGAGGCTGGGAAATAATCTTTAATTTAGGTGACCATGTATTCAGCCAACATAGCTAAATCAATGCATTATTATAGCGTAAGGGGGACAAAGGAGTACGAGAAGCTACTATCACGATCATTTCATTTTCATTAAAAGAATTGCTAAGTTCTTGAGCCTTTTTCTGATCAGTGACTTTAAATCCCTCCCATGTCACATATTGTAAGTTTAGATCTGAGATATACTAATATATATATATATATATATATATATATATATATATAGTTTTACAATTGAGTTATTTCAAAGAAATTAAATAGAAAAAGTGTCAAATGCTTAAAAATTAAAAAGAAGTGAATCCAAACTGCTCATGCTCAGTGTGTGTTACAAGACATGTTGAAAATGTGTACCTTCACACCAAATTTCAGGCACAGCAGGATTCCATATTGACAGTTTTACATAAATAGCACCAAAGTCACAGAAGTCACTTTTTGAAGTGGCTAGAAGAAACTGATGCAAAAGTGAAACATAACAAAGAACAAAGAGCATCAAAGATCCAAAGTGCCAGAACCTCAAATGAGGCCAGAGCACTTGGATTTGGAGTGAGGGCTTTAAGGTAAAAATGCTTCGCTGGCCTCAGTTAGTCATACAGAGGGGAATCCAGCATAGTTAATTTTCATTCCTCTTAGGAGGGAAATGTTGCAAGGCCTAGCATATTTTTATGGCTGAGACTATACAAAAAGATGGCCCTAACCCAAGAAGGCAGGAGGTCAGTGAGTTGAGCACCCAGCTTAAGGAAGGAAATGCTGACAAAACATTTTACTAAGAATCTGTGAGGATATCTGAATCTGCGGTCCCTTTCAAACTCATTCACTCTGCTGGAAATCTGAAAACATTTCTTTATGCTTCTTTAAAAGCATCTTGAAGGTTTTTAACACTCAGATCCTAAGAACAGAATGACTTAAAACATAACCAACCAAGTCACAGTCCAAAAAAGCAGCCTTTCAGGGAACTTGAGCCTCATAAAGTGTCAGGAATAGGAAATGGAAATACTTAACCGAGTTAAAGTCACTAATATTTAGAAAGCCTCTGTTGCTTTGAGAGCACATTTCCTTGCAGCTAGTGCAAAAGCCAGTTTTACTCCAAGAAAAATACAGAGAAACTGTTGTGTTGAGCTCTAGTAAAACAAGGAAGGATCAAGCGGGCCTTTAACAAACAGCCCTTTATTGCCACAAGAATCCCCTGGCCTCCTTGCTCCCTGAATGGCTCTAGTGTCTGGCTAGAAGATTCAAAAAGAAACAAAAATGGTAACCGCTGGCCCACAGTGCCATGCCCTGCCTCCCCCACACTCATGAAAATTTTGGAAATGGGTTTACTACTGGTCCCTACTGCCAGGTGTTGATTGGCAGAGGCTGGGTATGGCCTCTTGGAGCCCTCACACCAGGTGGCAGCTCAGTCCCTGTCCCCAGCCACCCAGGACAGAATGAACCCCTTCATACAGCTACCATCAGAGACAGGTCAGCGCTTCACAGCATCCGGTGGATGGGACCCAGGCACTCTCTATGCCTTTGTAGTGAATGCTCTGCAAAGACCTCTTGGGCCTTACTGCCAGTGATTACCGTTAAGTGCCAGTCATTATTTCAGCTGCCATATCCTGCATGTCTAGTATGTGCAGGTTACATGTACTCTTTCTAATCCTTAAAATAATCCTGCCATAGGAGAATTAGGTCCATGTAATGAAGTTGCAGAAACCAGGCTTAAAATAAGTGACTGCCCAAGATTCAAGGTAGCTGGCCTGACTCCACAAAATGTTTTCTCCCACACTCTACCTCATCTCTACACCTCCTTAATTTCTCCAGATTTATCTAATCCCTAGCTCCAAAAAAGCAATTTCCCAGCCTGAAGCTAAAGCTGCTGACCACCAGTCTCTATCCTTCTGCCCCTCAAATCTTGAATAGCAACATATAAAACTCACATGCTTGGTTATTCTGAAAACTGAAACCACATAAAAAGCATAAGATCCTCCTAAACTCATCTTAAATTTCTTTTCCAAAGTTGTTATTAATGGTGCTAAAAATAGAATATTGTAAGTTAAATACAACCACCCACCACATCTAGAGTATCTTGTCCTGTCTTCTCTCACCTCTCTTGCTTCCTCCTTTGCTGCTGGTATGAAGAGCGAAAGCAGTTCTCAGCACCCATTAGCATCTTGAAGAAAGGGGCAATTTCATTTTGCCTCCCGAATGCCTTACACACAGTGCGTGGCTGGAGGGCCTTGTTTGATAAACACTTCATTGAATGAGGGACACTTGTAGGAAGTTCGCTGTAGTAGGCAACGTTTTTGAGATTTGCTCTGGAATGTCGTCATCTAAGAAAGTTATCACACCTATACTGTTTTACAGTTTGAGTTGTTAAAAAAAAAACAAACCTGCAGATTTTTTTTTTTTTAGAGATAGTGCTATTTTGCAAATTCTAAACGCAAGAAATGATACTAACAGAAGGAAAGAACATTCTTCCCTTTCCTTTTCCAAAGGATGCCTTTTTTACTCTGACATCTTGGCAGCAAACAAGACTTTTAGCCATTTGATATTTTCTTACGATTCAAATTCACATTGTAAAGTAAAAATTGCCACAACTAATAAATTAATGCTGGAGTCCTACCATGTTATGCCTGGCTTGTTTTCATAATCTCATGGTCTGAACTTTCCAAGAGTGATAGAAAAACAATGTCAATTTCTGCTGACCTACTGAAACCAACGAGCTGTCACATAGCCTTTCTTTGTCAGTTTACTGGAAGCTCTTTGATTTGTCCCAGGAGAAAGGCAGTAAGTTTTCCTCCTCTATCAGAGAAAAGTAAAGATAAGTCTTATCTATAAAAAGTTTACCCTTCTTTCTTAAAAAGAAAATTGGCAAATCCACTCCATATTGTTACTAACTTTTCCAAGGGCATTTCTGTTTCTGTTGACCTTTGAAAGACCATCCTAACAAAGTATTCTGCCTTCCAGTCAGGAAACACTGTTGCTTCCGTTCACACTGCAAGACATAAGCATGGCCCTTCCATTCTGTTACTTTATGGAACTGATTGGAAGATGGGTATTTTAGGGATATTTGGGGAGGGAGGGGTAACTTTTTAAAAAAATACTGTCAAGTTAGCTAACATAGAGTGTATACAGTGTGCTCTTGGTTTTAGGGGTAGATTCCCATGATTCATCGTTTACATATAACACCCAGTGCTCATCCCAAGTGCCCTCCTCAATTCCCATCAGAGAGATAACTTTAAAGTATTATATCAGTCAAGTACACAAATCTTAATTGTCCTGCTTAATGTTTGTAAAGTGAACCATCCATGTTAACTGCCACTCGCTCAGATCAGGATTACCAGAAAACTCCTTCCTATACCATCCTAGGCATTCCCTATCACAAAAGTAGCCACAATCCTGACTTCTGTCATTAAGGTTAGTGTGCTTGTCCTGTTTTGCATAAATGGAATCATAACATATGTTCTGTTTTGTGTCTGCCTTCTTTTACTCAATTTTATGTGTATAGGATTGATCTATGTGGCTACATTTGGTAGTTGTTTATTCCTTTTCATTGCTATATACTATTCCACCATGTGCCTGTATATAGGTTGATATATATTGATACACATGTATCAGTCACTATTTACACATTCTGCTGATAGTCATTAGGGTTGTTTCTAATTTTTGGTTACTATCAGTAAAGCTGCTGGTAATATTCTTATCCATGTCTTCTGGTAAACAGAAGCACTCATTTCTTTTTTTTTTTTAATTTCTTAAAAATGTTTTTGTTTCAGAGAGAGAGAGAGAGAGAGCGAGAGAGAGCACTTGAGCAGAGGAGAGGGGCAGAGGGAGAGAGAGAGAAAGAATCTTAAGCAAGCCTCCATGCTCAGCATGGAAACTGACACTGGCTCCTTCCCATGACCTTGGTCATAACCTGAGCTGAAGTCAGATTATCAACAGACTAAGTCACCCAGGTGCCCCATAAGCACTCATTTCTATTCCATATTAAGCCAAGAGTGGAAGTGGTGGATCATGACATATATATATGTTCGGCTTTAATAAAATACTGCCAAACATATTCCAAAGTGTTTGTGCCAATTTATGATCCCATCAACAATTATATGATAGTTCAAGTGCTCTGTATCCTTGTCAATGTTTGCTATTTTTAACTTTTAATTTTTGCCATTCTAGTGGGTGTATAGTTGTATCTAATCATTTTAATTTGCTTTTTCCTGATGACTAATAATACCAATCTTCTTTTTATGTTCATTAGTCATTAGGATATACTCTTTTGTTAAATACCAATTTAAATCTTTTGCCCATTTTTTCCTAAAATGGTTGTCTTTTTTCCAACTGATTTGTAAAAGTTCTTTATATATTTTAGACATTTCTTTGTTAGATATATGTATAGAAAATACATTTTCCCAGTATGTGGCTTGCCTTTTGACTCTTCATGGTATCTTTTCATGAAAAGAGATCTTAATTTTCATGAAATTCAATTTGTCAATATATGATTGGTGATTTTTATGTCCCTTTTTCCTCCCAAAGAGGTAGGTAACATAGGAAGCAGTAGGCTTGGGGAAGGGGACTTTTGGAACACTGCCAAATCCACATTTACCCATCTACCAGGTATAGATTTTAATTCAAGCATAGGCTTAATTATTGGATCTGTTGGGTGTATAAAGGGGAACATGAAGATACTCTATTTCCTACTTGAATTGTTTTACCTTCCATATTTAGGTCTCTTATTCACTTTGAATTGATTTTTGGGTATGGTATGATGTAGGTGTCAAGGTTCATTTTTTTCCCCATATAGATATACAGTTGCCTGAGCATCATTTTTTTATTGAAAAGAACTCCTTTCTCCCCAAATTATAATGGCATGTTTGTCAGAATTTAAGTGATTTTGTGGGTTGGTTTCTGGACTCTTTATTCTGTTCCATTGTACTTTTTCTTTATCCTTGGCCCAATACCACACTGTCTTAATTACTGAAATGTTAAAAGTCTTACAATTTGGGGCACCTGGGTGGCTCAGTCCATTGAGCATCTGACTCTTGATTTCAGCTCAGGTCATTCATGATCTCATGGTTCGTGAGTTTGAGCCCTGTGTCAGCCTTGGTGCTGCCAGCAGGGAGCCTGCTTGGGATTTTCTCCCTCTCTCCCTGCCCCTCCCCTGCCTGCACTTTCTCTTTCTCACTCTCTCTCTCAAAATAAATAAACTTAAAAAGAAAAACTCTTGCAATTTGGTAATAAGTTCTCCAATTTTGTTGTTTTTCTTAAAGATTGTTTTGGCTATCATAGGTCTATTGCCTATGCTACAGATTTCCATAACAATGTTAGAAACTAGTAATTTCTAAGAAAAAAAATCAGCTGAGTCTACAGGTATAGGAAGAACTCACATCTTAACTCTGTTAAGAATCTTCCAACTGAAACTTTTGAATCTCCCAATGCATTATGATTGTATATGTCTCTATACCCCATTTATGTAAGTCTTGAATTTCTCTCAACAATGTTGCACAGTCTTCAGCATAGAATTTTGCTCATATTTCATTAGACATATTTATTTTGATGTTTTTGATGTCATTATAAATGATTTGACTTTTTCCCAATTGTTTGCTGCTGGTTTAAAGAAATATAATGGACCTTTATTAACCTTGTACCCTGTGACTTTGCTAAATTCACTTATAAATTCTACTAATTTGTAGATTACTTTGGATTATCTACTTACAGAAACCTGATATCTATAAGTAAGATAGTTTTGTTCTTCCTTTCTAATCTCTATGCTTTTAGCTTCTTTTTCTTGCCTTTATTGAACTGGTTCCAACCTCCACTTGTGTTAAACACTGCTGAATAGAAGTGTGAGAGTGAACATGTGTGTCTTGTTCCTGACCTCAGTGGGAAAATATTTAATATTTCACTATTAAAATTAGCTATAGTGTTCTTTAGATATTCCTGGTTTGCTGAGAATTTTACCATACTATTATGATTTTTTTCACAGTATTGAATTTTATCAAATGCTGCACCTATTGAGATGATCATATGAATTACCTCCTATGCTCCATTCATTATATCCTTGATTTTTATTTTTTTGTTCTTTATACCCTTGATTTAAAAATTTTAAGACATAAATTCACAAATTCACAATTGTACAAAATGATATGGGGTGCTGGGTGGCTCAGTCAGTTGAGCGTCTGACACTTGATTTTGGCTCAGGTCATGATCTCATGGTTTGTGGGGTTGAGCCCCACATCAGGCTCTGCACTAACAGCACAGAGCCTTCTTGGGATTCTCTCTTCCTCTCTCTCTCTGCCTCTTCCCTGCTCACTCTCTCTCTAAATAAATTAATAAATAAATAATTAAAACTTTAAAAAAATAATATGAATAGATCATGTGTACTCTTTACCCAGTTTCCTTCAATAGCATCATTTTTCAAAAGTATAGTACAATATCAAAAGCAGGATATTGACATTGATATAATCCACTGGTTCTATTTGTGTTTACACTCTAATTTCTGAATGTTAAACCAACCTTGCATTCTTTAATCATGAAATATGTATTACTAGATGCAATAAGCTGATATTTTGTCAGGGATTTCGCATCTATATTCATGAGAGAGATTGGTCTGTAATTCTCTTTTCTTGTAATGTCTTGCCAGGTTTTGGTGTTAGAATTATATTGGCCTCATAGAATGATTTGGATGTGTTTCTTTTTTCTCTGTTCTCTGAAAGAGTTTTTGTATGTTTGCTATTAAATCTTTTTGAAATATTTGGAAAAATTCACCAGTAAAGCAAGCCATCTAGGTTTGCAATTTTCCTCTTGGGAAAATTTTAAGTACAGATTAGATATTTTTTATAGATCGAGGGCTATTCAGAATTTTTATTTCTTCCTGTTTTTCAGAAATGTTTTATAAGAAACCATTTCCATTTCATCGAAGTTGTCAATTTTATTGGGAAAAGTTTTTTCCCTTCATTTCCTCTCATGATATTTTTCATAGTGTCAGTAACATTGTAGCAATGTTTCCTTTTTCATTTGTTTCTTGTTTTCTTTTCTGATTAGTCTTACTAGGGGTTATCAATTTCAATGAGCCCTTCAAAAAACCAGCGTTTGGCTTAGCTGATTTTCTCTTTCTCTATCTTTGGCCTTATATTTAAAACATGTTCCTTGTAAAAGCCTTATAAGTAAAGGTAGCTTTAAAATGGAGCGTTGATGTCAACTTTAGGCGTGGTCACAGTCCTTGGCTTGCGGCACCCGTAAGAGGGAAGTGGTAATGGTCTTGAACAGGGACTCAACAGTTTGGACTGAGTTTAGAGCTGAGAGGAGAGGGATCTCACTGTTGGTGGAATTTTTTTTTAAGTTTATTTTGAATAAATAAGTGTGCACGAGTGGGGGAGAGGCAGAGAGAGAGAGAGAGGGAAAGAGAGAATCCCAAGCAGGCTCCTTGAGATCATGACCTCAGCTGAGATCAAGAGTCAGACACTTAACCAGCTGAGCCACCCAGGTGCTCTGTGGTGGAATATTTTTATACAATAATTATCACCCTCAAGTTTGTTTCCGAAGTGTTTTGTATTTATTATAAATAGTGTTAGATGAAAGAAGAATAGTCTTGAATTGTGGACTGGCACCCTCAGAGAGAAAGATTTGTAGTCAGTGCTATGCAAACCTCTAAATTTGTCTTAGAAAATTTCTAATTGAAATATTTCATATTGGAATGATAGATTAATCAGCAGATTTTTAAGTGGTAAGGAAACTTGGAAACCATCTAGGGCCCATTATCATGCTTCTGAATACTTGGATATGGAAATATAAAGTGTACTTTCATTTTTGTCACTCATGCCATGCAGATAAATGAACAACTGAATACTTAGAACTTGGATTTTAAATATCATTATGACCTTTAAAAATAACAACTGGTTTAATAATGGGCCAAAGTGTAAATAAAATGGGCAAGTGATATACTTCAGTTCCCAATGAAAATTTATAAGGAAAAGTTGTTATTTTTACTTTGTAGCTTTTAGTCTTAGAGAAAAGACTTCATCATTTTGTATGTGATATAGCTTTCTGGGCTCTTGACATCTTCATAGAATTTGACTGGAATTTCTGTCTCTTGAAAATGAATGGGCATCTTCTTGCTCTCCACACTCATGAGCTTCACTTGGAGGGGACCCAAGTTGACATAATCCTATGATAAACAGATATAGAAGAGAATATGAGAGGTTATTCAACAAGTTACCAGTCGTTTGTTTGTTTGTTCGTTTGTTTGTTTTGAGAGAGAGAGAGAGAAAGCAAGGTGGGGAGGGGTAAAGGGAGAGGGAGAGCGAAATCCCAAGCATGCTCCGTGCTTGCAGGGCAGATTGATACGGGGCTCAAAGTCAGGAACTGTGAGGTCATGACTTGAGCCGAAACCAAGAGGCAGGCACTTTACCGACTGAATCACCCAAGTGCCCCAACAAATTACCAGTCTTAATAGTTTGGTTTCCTTGGGGCATCTGGGTGGCTCAGTAGTTGAGTGTCTGACTTCAGTTTAGGTCATGATCTCGTGGTTCGTGAGTTTGAGCCCTGCATTGGGCTTTGCGCTGATAGCTCAGAGTCTGCTTGGGATTCTCTGTCTCGCTCTCTCTCTGTCCCTCCCCCACTTGCTTTCTCTCTCAAAAATAAATAAACATTAAAAAAAATAGGTTTCCTTTATTATAGTTGGCCTTTATCTGACATTTCATTGTCCTTTTAACTGACTGAATAACAAGTGAAATATGAGAACCACTGTAAACAAAAAACCACTAAATACACTTATATACCCGGTGGGGAATGTAAGGCAAGACCTCCCAAAGGGCAGGCAGCAAGGCTGACAAGCTTGTCTTTCAGGGAGTTGGATGAGGGGCACCAATTAGAATGGGGAGATATATTCTCTCAAGGTCTTTAATTGGTAAAAGAAAATGTTAGCTGTATATATGTAGCCCTCTGCTGGCCAGGATATAAACACAGCAGAGTTTTCTATATTATTCAAGAACAATGGGGGGCCAGGATATAAACACAGCAGAGTTTTCTATATTATTCAAGAACAATGGGAAGGATTGGCAAAGGTTACTTCGACTATAAATATTCTAATATTGAGAAAATTCTCCATGAATTTTCACTTTTCACAGGACCAATGGCCACTGTATAAGAAAGCTTACCATATTCTGCCAAACTAACTGTAATTTAAGATACCAACAAACAGAAATCTAATTTACTGATGGCTCAGTCTATTGAGCATCTGACTCTTGATTTCTATTCAGGTCATGATCTCACGGTTTGTGGGTTTGAGCCCCACATTGGGTTCCGTGCTGACAGCATGGAGCCTGCTTAGGATTCTCTGTCTCTTTCTCTCTCTGTCCCTCCCCTGCTTGCACATGCTCTCCCTCTCTCAAAATAAATAAATAAACATTAAAAAAAAGTCACTTGTTAGCAGGACTGAGTTGTAGTTAGCTAAAATGGTTTTTGTTTGATTTTTTTTTTCAGTATCTTCTGCTTTCATACATCATTTTATCCTACCAGATTTTAAGTTCTAGGAGAACTCTTATTTTGATCTTTTTAAGTTTATTTATTTATTTGGAGGAAGAAAGAGACAGAGAGAGAGACAGAGATCAGGGATCATGACCTGAGCTGAAATCAAGAATTACATGCTTAACCAATTGAGCCACCCAAGTGCCCCCTAAGTTCTAGGATGACTTTTAAAGTTATTAGTAGTACCAAGAAGGAAGATAGCAAGGGATAGATGTGGGAGTAATTGGAATATACCAAAAAGGTTTTAAAATTAAAAAGCTTTGATACTCCAGGTTTCACCTAATATGGTATATATGGTGGTTTGTACTTTCCAGTGATGGCCACAGCAATAGGTATCCTGTCCCTCATGATTTCTTTCTTTCTTTTTTTTTTTTTTTATGGTCTATTTTCTCTATCCATTTGCTTTCAGTTTATACAGGTCTTTATATTTAAGTGTATTTTTGTGGATAACATAGAGTTGGGTTGTGTTTTTTGATCCACTATGACAATCTCTGTCTGTTATTTATTTATTTATTTATTTTTTCAATATATGAAGTTTGTTGTCAAATTGGTTTCCATACAACACCCAGTGCTCATCCCAAAAGGTGCCCTCCTCAATACCCATCTGTAGAAACATGGATGGAACTGGAGAGTGTTATGCTAAGTGAAATAAGCCATACAGAGAAAGACAGATACCATGTTTTCACTCTTAGGTGGATCCTGAGAAACTTAACAGAAACCCATGGGGGAGGGGAAGGAAAAAAAAAAAGAGGTTACAGTGGAAGAGAGCCACATGATTTCTTTATATATATATATAAAGGAGAGAGAGGGAGAGAAGGAGGGTCAGAGAAGAGGAAGACAGAATCCAAAACAGGCTCTGCATGGTCAGCGCAAAACCTGATGTGGGGCTTGGTCCCATGAATTGTGAGATCATGACCTGAGCCAAAGTTAGACGCTCAACCAACTGAGCCACCCAGGCACCCCCCACATGCTTTTCTTAGAATATGATGCTCCTTCCTCTTTTCAGATGCAGGAGCTACATTCCCTCCCCTTGGGTGGAGCTTTGTAACTACATCAACCAATAGAATATGATGGAAGTGATGGTGTGTGATTTCCAAGGCTAAGTCATACAAAATATTGTGGCTCTTACCTTGGTCTCTGGTATTGCTTGTCCTGGGAGAAGCGTGACACCATAACCAAGAGACAATAAAGGCACCCCACGAGAGGCCCGTGTGATGAAGAACTGAGGGTCCCAGCTTGGCCAGCATCAACTTGCCAGCCATGTGAGTGAGCCACCTTGGAAGTGGATCTCCTCCTACTCTAGCCAAGCCTTCAGGTGACTGTAGCCCCAGCTGACATATGACTGCAACTCCTCAGGGCCCAAGTGAAAAGTGTCCAGTGGAGCCCTTCTCAAATTCCTAACCAACAGAAGTTATGAAAGAAGTTATAAGCCACAGAAGTTACAAGCCACTAAGTTTGGAGATGATTTGTTATATGGCATTAGATAACTTACATTGTATACTAGGAATGGAACTCTATTAGTGAATATACGCAGCAAATTGCACATGGGTAGGAGTGAAAATTGTGTCTAATGAGAGATGTGAATGGTGGGCCAATTTTACTAATAATTGCAAACAGAAATTTTCAATATCCGTATTATAGGTTAATTTTCTCCATTAATTAATAAAACAGCATTCTCTTAGTAGTCAGAATTTTTTTTGCATGAATCTTACCTTGAAATCCTGATTATCCTCATACAGTAAGTATTTCATATCAGAGGCCCCAAACCCTGTGCATGAGTCGCTTTCCTCATCTGTCTTCAGGTCCTTGCTGTACCTGGTCCCATCCTCACGAGTGACACATAAAGCACAGCTCTCAGCTGAGGAGCTCATTGTGTTTCCACTTTTTACTTCTACAGATTGCAATTTTGACTCTTCTGGGATAAATACAAAGAGATTGGTTATTTTGGGACAGATAAAAATGAAAATGCAATATACACTTTGTCACATTTTTATTTTATTTTATTAAAAAAAATTTTTTTTTCAACGTTTATTTATTTTTTTGGAACAGAGAGAGACAGAGCATGAACGGGGGAGGGGCAGAGAGAGAGGGAGACACAGAATCGGAAACAGGCTCCAGGCTCTGAGCCATCAGCCCAGAGCCTGACGCGGGGCTCGAACTCACGGACCGCGAGATCGTGACCTGGCTGAAGTCGGACGCTTAACCGACTGCGCCACCCAGGCGCCCCAATTTGTCACATTTTTTAATTTGAAAGATCTTTGAGGAATGTAGAGTCTATATATTAATGTGAGAGTGAGCCCCATTTTTAGAACCTCCAAGTTTATTCCATTCTCTTAGCTGACAGGTTTTGGTAATCATATGGTAACTCGTGTGTGTTGTTATTTTGGTTGGTTGGCTAAATTAGAACCCAGAAATACACCAGTATAGACAGCACTCCATCCCTCTCCACCAGTATTTATGTAATACTGAATTACATACACCACGTGAAATGTGGTGACTTGAATTTGAAAACAGGACTAGAGAAAGGAGGTGGGTTAGGACAAGTGCTGCAAGGAGAAGAGAAATAGGGAGAAACTGGCACATACCTATTCCCTGAATAGCTCTTGGGTACGAGGTACCTGTCATAGATGCTCAATAAGTAGTTGTTATTTAAAAAAAAACCTGTCACCATTACGATAAAATAATACCTTTAAATGTTTCTGGCAACTCCAAAGGCACTTCAGGTGTCACTGTCTGTCCAGCAGCTTGAGTAAGATACAGTCGCCTAAAAAGAACAAATGAGAAAAGCAGTCTGTCAACAAACATTGTACCATCTGGTCACTGGTGTCTGTGTCTCTGCTAGGTTCTGGAGACACACATATGAAAACTGAGACAGTTTCTCCCCTGGAGAAGCATGAGGCCCAAGGGGGTGGCAGATGGACTTACAGTACTTTAGGGTGACATTCTGTACCCTGATGGGTGATGGGGGTAGTGTGAGAAGTGCTATGGCACAGAGAGAAGGCGCACCTGGTTGAGCTTTTAGGAGGTAAGGGAAGGTTTCCAGGAGGAGATGGGACCTGAGTGGAGTCTTGAAGAACCAGGGGCTATTTGCCAGGGAAGAGTTTGGGGTGAGGAAGGGCATTGTGTGTTAAGGGAGTGACACACTTAATGTTCTGGAAATGAAAGTGAGCTTGGCACCAGTTAGGGTGCTGTTGTAGTAGTCCAGGTGAGCAACAGCCATGGCCTGAATGAGTGGTTTTAAGATGGAGAGGGAAAGAGAAGGACAACAAGCAGCAAGAATCCCAGATGACATCGAGGTGCTGGCTGTCGCCGAGTGCCATGTTGCAGCTCCAAGCCTCGGGAGCTGTATGTCTGCTATTGAAGCTCTCTGGGCATGTGTTTAATCCTGTTCTCTGCTTTGCAGTGCCCACTGAACTTGCAACCAGAAAATACGATGTCTGGAAAGCTCCATGTAACTTTTCCATGAAGTTTTCCCGAAGACAGCATGAATTGCACTCTTGTCGATAGTCAAACCACCCCTCATGCTTAGCAGCTCAGCAGTCAGGGTGAAGCCCCTGGATTACAGGTTGTCAATTATTTAAAGAACATGAGTAAAGCGTTCTTCAAAATGCTTAAGTTTCAAGCAAATAATGTAACTACATACAATATTTATGTTTATAAAACTTCTTTTTTAAAAAAATGTTTACTTATTTTTAATGTTTATTTATTTTTGAGAGATAGAGACAGAGCACAAGTTGGGGAGGGGCAGAGAGAGAAAGAGGGAGAAAGAATCTGAAACATACTCCAGCCTGTCAGCACAGAGTACGCAGGGCTCAAACTCGGGAATGGCGAGATCATGACCTAGGCTGAAGTCTGACGTTGAACCGACTGAGCCACCCAGGTGCCCCTAAAAAAAAATGTTTACTTATTTTTTAGAGAGAGCACACACGTGAGAGTGTGTGAATGGGGGACGGGAAGGGGGGGGGATGCGGATAGCCTGATGCAGGGCCCGAACTCACTAACCGTGAGATCATGACCTGAGCAGAAGTCAGTCGCTTAACCGACAGAGCCACCCAGGTGCCCAAGTGGTTTTACCCTTTTGGATAATTATGATCTTACTAAATGTCATAAACTTCATAAATCTGGATTCTGTCTCAATCATTAATTTATTGTCATTTTTATACCATCATAGGGCAACACTTGATATAGAAAATATTTAAAGAATGCTATTATATAGGTATTGGTCCACTTAGTCTAGTTCTGTGGCACTGGAGTCCCTGGGAAGTCACCTCTGGTGGACATTTACCTCCTCTCATGTGTTAAACAAATACTGTGATGTTCTTTGTGAGTTGTGAAAGGAAAATGTCTGGGGAGCATTGGATGGGAAAGGTAGTAACTCTATCAGCTAGAATACCCCATTTTTCAGCCAAATAGGAAAACAACTTTTTCTATTTCCTCTGGGCACAGTTTGTGTCTACTTCTCACCCCCTTCTAGTATTATATAGGACTGAGTTCTCAACAAATAGGTGAAAATGGAAGTTGCCATAAAATATGCAATATGTGTTATATTTCTTTGACTTGAAAATGGGTTACAGTAAAAGCTGCTGAATATGCTTGGAGTTACCCTTCTGGAAAAGTAGTGTAACAGAAATGAAGGGTTTACACATTTCTGTTCCTTTATGCAGATCTTTCTAAAATGTCCTAAACACTTGCCTCAGACGATTTACAATCTAGCAAGGAAGCAGACATTAAATAAGTAATCGTGAGTGTGATAAATGCTGGTTATGAAGGAAAACCATCCTTGGAAGCATATACCAGGGTACCTAACCCAGTTCTTATAAATGTCGCCCATGCTGTTTCTTTTTGCTTGGTCAGATTTTGAATTCATCTCTCCCAACTCTGAGGCAAGACAAAACACTCATATCTCTCACTGAAGAAAATCAACCCACAAGGCACTGATGAACGTTGCCAGTTCTACTGAAGATTTTTGTGGGGTTAGGGGTTAAACTGGATAGGGTTAAATTGCATAGGACACAGCAAACAACTTAATGAGAATCTCCATTAAAAGTTTCTCCTCTCCCTGCCTGTCACTGCCAAGTTCTCTCTGGCCAGTGAAGGAATTCCTCTTTGTTGTAACTAGTAATTCACATCCATGGCAGCACCAAATCAGATATGCCAGACTGAGCTGATCAAAGCAGTAAGTGGAGTCATCTGTTTGGAGGGTAGCTCCTTCCTAAGGGAAAGACGACAGTGGATGGCAGGTACAGCAGTGCTTGTTAAGCCACAGAGCCAGCACTGGCTGCGGAGATTAGACCTGACTGCTAAGAAGGCAGCAGCAGCAGGTGGGACAGGAGAGTGGAGCTGGAGACCTCATCAGAGAGAAGACAGCTGGCAAGTGGGTGTGCCTGTTATGGGGCACAGTGAGGCCCTTCCCCAGAGGACCCCTCAAGAGCATCAGCTCAAGTGACTGGGAATTCAAGCGTCCAGGAAACAGCCAATTCATTCGGCCTGTCTGCCTCATCTGCATTGGTGTCTACCTCTGCAGGGCATCACACGGACATTGTGGAAGGGAGCAGAGGGCCCCTTTTTCTACCCTGCCCCGCCCAGCTTTCAGCCTGCAGCGCAACTGCCCTATCTCCCAATTTCTCCAATCTTGTATCCTGATGCCCATCACTTAGCCCAGCAAACAAAACCCTCCACAACTTACCTGTATCCACACATCAGGAAGTTTGCAAACAAAAAATACCTGATTATGTCACAAATGGTATTTTTCCATGCCACACAAGCCACAGGAACCATTTGGGTAGAAATTTTTTCATGGTCCTTCCACCACGTTGAATTTCTCTGCTTTAATTCCTAGACCTAGACATTTGTTTCCCATCGAACACATATACACCCTACATTTGTGTGATTCTTTCCCTTCTCATGCTACCATTTAGATTATTTCTTGTTTCTGACTACCTGCCCAAATTATAATCACCACTTTGAGTTTTAATCCATATTCCAGGGCCCTAGTTTTCCTCAAGGCTGGTGTATTAAGAATTCTTTCGTCAGGCAAGAAAAAGAACCTAAAATACACATTTGGTTTCTCTTGTTCAGGAATATTTTCTCTGCCTACAAGATAGTTTGACTCTTCCACTAACTACTAAAGGAAACAATTGTACAGTCCACAAGGTGACTAGAAGCCCAGAAGACCTCCAGGAAGTTACCACAAAGTTGATCACTTCCTCGTTGTGCTAACTCCACACCTCATACTTCTTCTGCTTCACAGGTATGCTTTGATTTTTATGCCTCTCTTCCCTGCTGACGTGGAGGCTTTTGAAGGTCAGCAGTTGTGATATTCATGTTAAGTGTTTGCTATTATGACTACAGTGCATTGCTACAAAATCAAGCCACAGTTTGCACTGTACCAATGGTCAATTACAATATTACACCTTCATCATGGCTGTTTTGTGAGTTCTTTTCTTTTCAACAATTGTCATCTTGCTGGAGTATCAAATATTAAATCATCTTTTAAAAATAATAACTTTTGGGGGTGCCTGGGTGGTTCAGTTGGTTAAATGTATGGCTTTGGCTCAGCTCATGATCTCATGGTTCATGGGTTCGAGACCCACAGCAGGCTCTATGCTGACAGCTCAGAGCCTGGAGCCTGCTTCAGGTTCTGTGTCTCCCTCTCTCTCTCTCTGCCCTTCCCCTGCTTGCACTCTGTCTCTCTCTCAAAAATAAAATAAACATTAAAAAATAAATAAAAATAACAACTTTTTTACAGATACAAACATTGACAAACTACTTTCTAGATATGCTAATGACTTTCACCTGGGTATTTTGAGATCCACAAGTCTACAGTTGAATAGTTGATCAATAAGCACCAAGTTTTCTTCTTCCAGTTTATGAATAGTATTTTCTAATTCTTCAATTTCCCTCCTGTGATTTGCAATCTGTTTTCAGAAGAAGAGAATGAATGTTGGTACTTGTTGACTTACTTCTATCTAGTCTTCTATAAGAAATTCAACTCTTAAAAATCCATTTGCCTAAGGGGAAGATCTATCCTGTATTATTGATTACTGGGTTTGTTTTGTCCTTCCTCTCTAAGAAGGAATAGGTGGGTCTCTTTTCTAGATTATGTGCAGTACTTTTTTGGCAAGGCAGTTATTAGTGAATGGTAGGAGTTGTCCTTTCCTACCCTTCAAAAACATCACTGGACTTATCTATGAGCTGGAGGTATAAACAAAAATAAGACTAACTTATCCATGTAAGTAGGGGAAGATGGTGATAAAAACAGAAAGCAGTGTGATCAAACCATAACGGAAGCTGTCCAGGTACCGGGGGAGGTTCACCCTATGTCTAGTGTAGGGGATAAAGGGGAATTAATAGAGGAGATGACATCTAATCTGGATCTTGAAGGCCAAGTAGGGATTCTCTAGGCAACAAAAGAGGGTACATTCTAGGCAGAAGGAACCACATGTTAGGCACAATCATTTTGGTGTAGATAGCTACAAAGTGGAAGCGGGGAGAAGTAGGAGAGAAATTGGACAATTAGGGAAGAGCCAAATAATGCTAACAGGTCTAGTTTTTCTTTTTTTTTTAAATATAATTTATTGTCAAGTTGGCTAACATACAGTGTATACAGTGTACTCTTGATTTGGGGGGTAGATTCCTGTGATTCATTGCTTACATACAATACCCAGTGCTCATCCCAACAAGTGCCCTCCTCAATCCCTATCACCCATTTCCCCTCTCCCCTGCACCCCCTGCATCAACCCTCAGTTTGTTCTCTGTATTTAAGAGTCTCTTATGGTTTGCCTTCCTCCCTCTCTGTAACTATTTTTTCCCCTTCCCTTCCCCCATGGTCTTCTGTTAAGTTTCTCAAGTTCCACATATGAGTGAAAATATATGATATCTGTCTTTCTCTGACTGACTTATTTCACTTAGCATAATAAAGCACTAGTTTTTATTTTGCAGGTGATGGAAGGTCATTGACAGACATAGCAGGTTTGACGTTTAGTAAAGAAATGTGGCTAACTTAAATATGAACATGCTGCTTCTATTGACAGAATCCCCATCAGTCTTTAAGAAGTGTATTTTGATAACTTTTGTCTAAAGAAGGCTTGATAGTGGGAAAAATACACAGAATGTTACTAGACAGAACTCCCAACTCACCTTTTTCCCTGCCTCATAGAGCATGAGCTATACAGGTGTTGCCCTGAGAGATGCTCACAGAAAGAGGTCAGGATGATAGCAAAATTAGAAGCAACAGTACAAAAGAGAAAGCAATAGACTGGTAAGAATAATAGAAAATAAACTGGAAAAAGTATTTCAGAAGAATATGATGAAACAAAAAAGGTTCAGGGGTTTAGATTCAGTATTTCTTGTTAGGAGTTTCCAAGAGTACTTAGGTAGCTAACATTTTTGATTTGTAATTAAATATATTTATTGTATTTTTGATTTGGGAAGCATTCCATATATTACCACATTCCTATCTCTATCACATAAGTCATGTATTACATGCTTGAATTCCTACTATGGGCAAGATTCTGTGCGAGACAGAGGGACACAAAAGTGAATAAAGCATAGCTCCTTTCTTCAAAGAAGTTTACAATGCAGTGAACAAATACACAAATATTTGTAACATAAAACAACACTGGTACCATAGAAAAGGCTCAAATAGGGGTGCCTGGCTGCCTCAGTTGGTAAGGCGTGCAACTCTTGATCTCGTGAGTTCGAGCCCCACGTTGGGTGTGGAGATTACTTAAAGATAAAATCTTAAAAAAAAAAAAAAGCTCAAATATTGCTGGTGGTTTGGAGTTCAAAAGAAAAGCATATATTTTTTACCTGCCTTAAACAATTTAGCAAAACCGTTTGAGTCCATAATACTAAATTAGAAAGCAAGGGGCTGGTGCTTTAGGATCTCATGTGTTGGGAGATAAACAGTTCAATTACAGGCTTGAATGCCTTAAAGAAAAGTTAATAATTTTCAAATGTCAAAGGATGAGAAAGAAATTATATTTAGAGGTTGTAAACAGAAGGAATTGATAGAACATTTGGAAATGTTTGACCCAAGGACTTGGCATGCTTGGGAGGCAGCACACACAGTTTTTGGTCGTCTTCCAAAGCTTGGAATGAGGGCCCCTTGGGGTCCGACCTCTCAAGCTAAGGATGTCTTGTGGCATCACGTACCCCTTTGGACTACTAACTAAGGTCCTCAGCAATTAATGTCTCCTTTCCAGCCTTTCGAAATGTTAGGGAGATGAAAAGTACCTTTAGATTTCTAGGGTATGAAACTGAAAATGAAGAAGTAGAAGACTGCTTTTCCTTCCTCATCTTCCCCATCCTCAAATATCCAAGAAACTGAGAAAGAATTTAGTTAAAACTATTATAAGTCAGAGACCTAGGATCCTGAATTAAATGCCTGTTCTTGAAATTTTCCCCTGCAAGGTCCCAGTTAGCTTTATGCCTCCTCACCCTTGAAACTCTGATTACTAACCTCTTTGAATCCCTTTCTTTGCCTAGTTTTATTTGCTTTCTATTTGTTGAGTTAGTCTAAGTCATTTGTAAATTTCATTTTTTCTTCATTTCCTTAATCTGCATACTAAATAAAACCAGATAATGGAAGTCATGCAGGGGACATTTCATATCCTTCCCACAGATCTAACTGTTTGGTTATTGTTGAAAGATGGTTAAATGGAGAAATATTTTCAGGAGTTCCATTATTAAATATCCCTTGTTACTCATTCTAAACCTTCCTCAAAGAAATTAATTGACATACATTATTCCATTTCCAGGCAATTTTCAATTCTTATGATAATACTTATAACCAGAGATGGTTTTAATTAATTTTGGGAGTAAATTTAATAATGCTAAAATAAATATTTATTGAAATAAGGAGAAATTAAATCTACTAAATTTCCTTAAAATGATTTGTCCTTTATTACTAAGCTCTTTTGTTCATGATTTGATTAGATTTGACATTTTTTATGTCTTTTATTTCTACTGAATTCTGAGAAGAAAACAAAACAAAATGTAATTTGTGGCTTTAGTAGGAAGGCTCAAAACACCAAAAAAGCCTTTCTTATCAGTCAAATATAAATGTTTGCCATCATTTTCTCTGAACCTAATATCTATGACATCTTATAGGATTTAAGGTTTGAATTGTGAAATTATTATAATTAGGATTATACTATTGTATTCAATAAAAGTATCAAAACTAAACTCTTCCCTAATACTCTTTAACTGTTAAGCTCACCTTGAGTTTTTAAATTTTTTAATTTAACTTATTTTGTTATTATATTATTATTATTGTTATTATTATTGTTTTTTTTAAGTAGGTTTCACACCCAGCATGGACCCCAAAGCAGGGCTTGATCTCATGACCCTGAGATCAAGACCTGAGCTGAGGTCAAGAGTCTGACCCTGAGCTGATTAAGCCCTTCACCATGAGTTTTTTAAAATCAATATTCATTTTTCAAAACTGGGGATTCCTCTTGATTCATTTTGGAAGTAGTATGGACTCCTATTGACCATGACTTTATGAAGGCAACTTAAAGATAATTGTCAATATTATAGAAAGCACATTAATTTTTAAATTCCTTGTTTCCTAGACTCACCAATACTGTTCAGCCAAATAGGAGGCAGGGAAAAAAGAAAAGAAGGTGACAGTGACAGTTTTACTTCAAGTGTCTGAGCAGATGGTGAAAAAGGAAACGCAAGAAGTGAAAATTTAAGGAGAAATTTAATGAGTTCTGCTTTAGGTGTGTTGAGTACCTTTGGGACATCCATGTGGAAATATTTGGTAGGCAAATAAAAATATAGGTATAGAGCTAAGGTATAATGCTGAAGAAATCACATGTTAGTGATTTGAGAATGACATACATATAACTTGCCAACAAGAGCTGTGTGTAGTTGAAGTGAATTCTTTCAAAAGATACTGAGTTTTCTTTCATAGATGGTATCTAAGCACAGTTTGGGTGACTCCTTGTTTGAATGTAAAGGCAATTTCAAAGTAGTGAGTTTTGCACATTTTCTGTAGCACCCTTGTAACATCTAGACCAAAGATTATCTACCTGTTATATCCAATAACATGCTCTCACATCTTCACCCAAGATCTAAGCCATGTACTTGATTCATTGCCCCAATGAGTATATCTATACTCATAGACATTCTTTCATTCAATAACTATTTAGTGAACATAGATTATGTATTAGTTTTCATGGACATGTAGTTGAAAAGGCATAGCCTGCTCTGTGCAATGAGGAGATAGATGCATAAACAGACAATTTCAACATATTTTAGCAAGAGTTACAATGAAACAAGAGAGCACTGAGGAAAAAGTACTCAAGACTTTCTGGGGGAAATACAAAATGATTCAGAAAGAAATTAGTCATCAAGGTCTGTGTCTAAAGAAAGAGTCGGAGTTTTCCAGGCAGAGGAGGATGAGAAGGTAAGGAGATAAGGCAGAGGGACTAGTATGTACAATGTAAGGAAAACAGGACAGTGCCTCATAACAAAGAAGGTCTATAAGTCCTCACATGATCACATTCAGCAAGAGCAATATTGTAGCACTGGTATAGGGAGACAAGTAGATAGTTGAGTCTAAGGCAGCATGCTGGGTCCACTGGTTTCTGCATGCTTTCCAGAAGACAGTCTAAGGACCAAGCTAGGATAGGATATAGAGATTACAGTGGGCAGGGGCATCTTGATCATTGGCAAATGGCTGTAATTGTGGGTTTGGTGTTGGCTGCAAAACAATGTCCAAAAGGCTAGAGCAGTCCATTCAGAAGTCACTAGTGCAGGGAGGAGACAGATGCATGTCCTCTACAGATGAAAGGCAGAGGGAGCAAAGGTCCAAAGGAAATCCCATAGATCTGAACCCTCTTTAATAATACGCCCCACAAGAGGGCATGTAACCCCACCTTCTTATACAACAGGGTCCATCTTCAAGAAGTGCAGGGGGAAGTAAGGAAATTCAAACAACTGAACCTTTATGCAAAGGAGACCACGTCATCCCAAAGGGACAATTAAAAACAGCAGAGAATGAGGTTAGAATGATCCTTTAGCCTTCCTCCCACCACCCAGAAGGAAGTAGCATCTTGAGAAAGACCAGATCAATTTAGGGCATGAGAAACTTCAAACATTTGAGTATATTGCATTAATTATGATGTCAAAAAATGACTTCTGATTATTAATGAAATTGTTGATGGTACTCATTGAGTAACAGCTTATAATAAGATTAGGATTCCACTTGAATTTTATTTTACCTCAGCTAGCCACAAATCTGTGTTTTTCCCATGCCTTTAGCTCATAAATGAAAGTCATTTTCAGTTCAAAAAAATGAGAAAGAAGAAATTGCTTTTAAAATTCCACTCACCTCTCTTTTTAGCCAGTCATTCTCCCGGATCTCTCGGTAGCTGCCTTTGTCAATGAACCTTATGGCATTCTAAAAGAAAGTTTCTGTATTAAGGAAGAATTGTAACATGGTGGTTCAACATCAACTTAGCTGATCATTCATTTTAACTTATGTTTTGCAATTACTTTGGAAACATACCTAAGAACTTTTGCTTCAGTTGTTCTTTATTCTCCTATTGTATTATTTTTGCTGATTTGCCCTGCCTAATACAGGTGATTTAGAGAACTCGATAGCAGTTATCCATTCAATTTGGCTTCTATTGTGAATGAACCTGATTGCCATGGTGAAATCAATCATTAAGTAATCTGCTCCTATGGGACGCCTAGGTGGCTCAGTCAGCTGGGCATCCGGCTTTGGCTCAGGTCATGATCTTGAGGTTTGTGGGTTCAAGCCCTGCATCCGGCTCTGTGCTGACAGCTCAGAGCCTGGAACCTGCTTCGGATTCCGTGTCTCCCTCTCTCTCTGCCCCTCCTCCATTCGCACTGTCTCTCTCTCTCTCTCTCTCTCAAAAATAAATGTTAAAAAAAAAAGAAGTGATTAAGGTGGCTGAACTGCAGTGATCAACTATTCTTCAAGTTTATGGTCACAGTCGTAATCCAACATATAGCAAAAAGCATGAATAGATTCTATTACTACCTTTTTAATTTGAGATATTTCTGTATGTCAGTAATAACAATATATATATTTACAAACTTAATAGCAAATAGTTTCAGGGTAGCAGGCTGTAGCTAGACAGTCTCCTGGAGAAAGTTATTTTAGATGAAGAAAACAGAAAAAGTATTACTTTGTCAGTGGGTTCACAAAATGTAAATTCATTTTCAATTACTTGTATATTTATAGTTTCACTCGAACTTTATAGTGGATGAAGGATTGTATTTATCTGTGAGGTACTTTTATATGGATACCATGTTATAAATTCCATATTCAGTGACTGAAGGGCACAACCTAAAGAAGAGAAATTAGGAAAACTCCTATAGATCATAAGCATTCACAGGAATAATTTAAAACTATGTTAAGAATAAATTTATCTAAGTCTTTAGTGTTGGAAGATTTGCAATAATTTTTTTTTATTTAAATCACACTAATTAAACTAAGAGTGGACCTGTATTCCCCAGGAACTAGGAACTTTTATACTCCAGCTACAACTGATAATTCTAAGGTTTCCTGGAACACAGAATTTCATTTGAACAAAAGCAGGACATAGCTCATAACTGAAGTTAGATGGTTAATGGCTTCATTTACCAAAAATGGAGCAGAGGTTTTCACCTTTGGCCATACGATAGGATCTCCTGGACAGTTTGAAAAATCCAGAAGCCAATGCAACATTGTAGGTCAATTACATGAGCATCTCTGTGCACAGGACCCAGGCACTGACTGAGTTAACCAATTTCTCAGGTGACTCCAACATTGCAGCCGAGGTTGTACAACAGTGGATTATCAGAAGTTAAATGTATGCTAAAACAGCCAGATAAAAATGGGGAAATTTCATTCATGTGTGTGAATTATGTAGAGAAAAGAAAATGTATAGTGTAACGATTAAGAGCAGTGATCTGAAGAAGACACCTTAAATTGAATCTCTCGATTCTGCCACTTGCTCTGGGAAAGTCACAAAATTTCTCTGTGCTTCAGCCTTCTCATTAGCAAGTCCCTGCCTTATAGGATTATTGAGAGACATAAATATAAAAGGCTCAGAACAGTATCTGGAACAGTCTTCATTATATATTGAATATGTATATTTGAAAGATATTTGATTTACAGATGCATTTTTAATCATCTTAACTATGTTCAGATCATTTTAATGTTGATTTCACCATTTAGTCATATTCTGTCACAAAGGGGCTGAATTTTATGGGCAGTAAACTATTGGCAAGTTCTCCATAGTCGCGCATAAATCTGTAAAAATCATGCAATGGGATGGTAACTGAAAGAACAACTAAACTAACACGTAAGCAACAAACCAAAGCAACTGAACTTCAATGAGGAACTTTAGAGAAGACCAGTGCTTATGATTCTGAAGAAGAGATATTCTTGATGAAGAGACAATCCCAGTGGGGACCTCACTAACTGAGAAGGTAGTCTGGGGACAGGGGAAGAACAGTGAAAAGAAAAGATTCAGATATTTTGTGAAAAACAAAAGGATTAGAAAACATATAATATTGGAAACCATATCTCAAACATTTTTTTATGTCCCAAATCTTTAAACCTCTAGCAATGTGGAGTACTTTCTTAGGTTTGGATATATATGAAAGTACTTTTTAGAAAAATCATATTTCATTCTATAACACATCCAAAACTTTTATTTGATAATTTGTTGTAGTCATTATTATTACTTAAAAATAACTGAGTAACAATTTACTGAGCTCTTTTTTATTTTTTTATTTTTTATGAGTCACTATGCTACTTAAATCATCTCATTTAGGGGCACCCGGCTGGCTCAATCTGGGTGGCTCAGTTAGTTGAGCATCTGACTTGATTTTGGCTCAGGTCAATGATCCCAGGATAGTAGAATAGAGTGCTGTGCCAGGCTCCATGCCTGGCTCTACACTAAGCATGGAGCCTGCTTTAGATTCTCTCTCTCTCTCTCTCTCTCTCTCTCTCTCTCTCTCTCTCAGTGCCTGGGTGGCTCAGTCAGTTAAGCATCCAACTTTGGCTCAGATCATGATCCACATGGGGCTCCCGGCTATCAGTGCAGAGTCCACTTCAGATTCTCTGTCCCCTCCCCAACCCCTCCCTCACTCACTCACTCACGTGCATGGGCATGCTTTCTCTCAAAAAATGAACAAATATATATAAAAAAAAGATTCCTCCCCCCCTGCCTTCCCCCCACTCTAAAATTAAAAAAAAATCTCATTTAATCCTCATACTATTCTTTAAAGGTAAATATCATTGCCAATCTTTTTATATATATATAAATTAGGAAACTGAAGTCCAGAAAAGTCAAGTAACAAATTTAGTTTACATTCCCAGTAAGTGGTACAGCTGTGATTTAAACTAAACTAACTTTAGTATTCAAGATCTTAATCATTGTTATATACCATGGGAAAAAAATAGGGGAAGAACTTTTGTTTTTAAGAAAATTGAAATATACCTGCGTGGCCCATTCCTTCTTTTGATCCAGTTGTAACAAAGTTTCTCTGATTATTCTCTTTCTAGCATCTTCCAGAGTGACTTTATAGTGTTCTTTAAAAAGAAAATTAGAAGTCTCAACAAGATTAATCCTAGGAAAGGGGTGCTTGGGTGGCTCTGTTGGTTAAGTGTCCAATTTTGGCTCAGGTCATGACCTTGCTGTCCGTGAGTTAGAGCCCCATGTCAGGCTCTGTGCTGACAGCTCAGAGCCTGTGGCCTGCTTCAGATTCTGCATCTCCCTTTCTGTCTGACCCTCCCCCACTGCGCTCTGTCTCTCTCATTCTCTCTCAAAAAATGAATAAATATTTAAAAAAATTTAAAAAAGACTAATCCTAGGTAAAACTATGGTGTTCATAAATGTTATCTTCCATGATCTTCCCCCCTCCTTTCTACATATTTTTCCCCCCTGAATTTTCAGGGTACATTTTTACTGAAGCATCTAGTACCTTCAATTAGAAGAAATGCTCCAATAATTTACTAACACCTTAATGTGAATTGGTTTAAGATGATATCTCTTCCAAGAATTATTGTATTTTCAAAGAATTGTCTCTCCAAAGGGAGAATTCCCAATACTTTAGTATGTGTGCAGCCATCTACCTTTCATATCACACACTTCTGACTGCACAATGGAAACATAAAGAAGATCTGATTATCTGCACAAGAAACACCCTGTACTTCTGACTTCATCTAACTAAATTTCCAGTATTCTAGGCATGTGTCTCCGTGGGCAGGAAAGACAGAGCCAGAAGAGGGGAGAGGTGTGGAGGGGCTCTGGAAGTCAGCTCCTGGTTCTGAGTTAGGCTCAGAGCAAGAAAGGAGGAGAGATATGAAGAAATGCAGGATTCTTTATTCTTTCCAAAGGTTCTTGTGTCATAGTCAGAAAGGAGAGAGCAAAGGATCATAAAATCTTAGGCCTTGAAAGATGCTTAGCGATCATATCAACACTTCTGTTTAAGGAAAGTGAAGTAGTGACATTAAGGTCTCTGTAGAGAGTGGAGAGGAAGAAAGGTGCATAATGAGTCCAGTTTGTTAATCTTCTATTCAACAAACCAGCAGCAATGTGTTCTGATGTGCAGGACACTACTTAAGGCGCTGGGAACACTGCTGAATAAGAAACAAATCACCTGTCCTTATGACAGGTACATTCCAGTACGGAAGCCTGACCGTAAGTAACCAACCAAATAAATAATATTTTGGGTGGTGATATGTGTGATGAAGCAGAACTAAAATTCTCCATTTCAGAGAAAGTTTTGAGGAGGTAAAGACTGAATGAGATGAAGTAGTCAGCAATGTGCAACAGGAGGGAACCACACTACACAAATCTGAGAATAATCAAAGTTAGTTGTACCTGATGATAGCATCTATGTTATAAGTTGCTATTAGTTGTATTTTATTTATAACATCTGAAGGATAAGTATTTGCTAGATTTCTGTACTGGTCCACAGAAACCCATTTAACTTATTCTGTAACTAAACAATACTTTTGTAGGAGTGGTGCTGTGGAACCTAACTGCCATTTAGGACACTGTGTCAAAGGGAACATTTTCTCCCCAGAGCAAGTCCGTCAAAGCAGAACTCTCAGGGGTCTTAGGCTACAGGGAAGGAGATCTGCAGATCTGGTCTTTTAGTAGGTTGGAGCTGAGTTTCTGGAAAGGGGACCAGAGTAAAAATTCCTCTTCCATACCTTTCTTCTCCTGCAGTCTCTGGGACACAACAGATAATGAAGAATATGTTGAAGAAAATTAAATGTGCAAGTCTTTGGCGGGCAGTGATCTGAGGCTTCACCACCAGGTAGGGCAGCAGCAAATGATGGCTTTCAGTTGTGACTGTGGTGGGAAGGGGAGGGCGAGAAGGGGGGGCTCTCCCAGGTTGCCCAGTGGCCAGAAAGGGGGCAGGTCAGTTTCTGCGTCTAACAGAATTGAAACAGGAGTGTCTGACTGAGGCAGCAGTTAACAAACACAAGAGTTGCGTTTTGGGGACTAGTCTAACTTGACATCTGGAGAATAAGAAAATGAAACTCTTTGTTATTCCAACGCACATGTACTCATCTATATAGCCTGTATTTTTCTTACTCATCCGGGGTAATCACTTGAATATTTTAATCATTCCAATCTCATCTCTGATAGAAATTGTTTTCAATTCAGTACCTAGTCCACTAGACTAAGGCTGGATATTTATTTGAAATTTCTACCCAACAAAACACAACAAGCAATCTAAAAGTTGCTATGGATCAGGAGTTTAGTTATAGTGGATTTTTCATTCTTAGCATCTGAAAGAAACCGTAAAACTGGGAGCTTGATAACATTAAATATTAATTCTTTGCTATAAATCATAACAAACAGATGATCAGATATGCTCTGACTGAAGTTACACCTCTTTCTATTGCCATATTAACACTAAAACAGCAACAAAAATATCCAGCTCTGTTCCAAGTTCCATATAGAATTCAGTGGACTTTTTATCTTCTTAAAAGCAGAGTAACAAGCACAAGGGAGCATGTAAAAGTCTCATTGCTCTCTTTTGTGATTCACAAGATGTTTTGAGAAATAGTTATTAACCACACATTTGCGAATACAGCCAAAGAAGCTATGAGTATATAAATGTCTCCTCATAAAAGTTTGAGCATGGGCGACTATGGCTTTGTGCCTTTAAACTCTGGACTGCTCAGATTCCTGTCTCTGTGGCCACTTCTCAGAAGCTGAGCTCAGAGCCCCCCCCTGGCTGAAGCTGACTTTGCATTGTTCTACCTTCCCTGTTGTATCTGCTCTGAGTTGGTTTGCTCCTCCACAGCTCTCTGGGGGTCTGTTGTCCACTTTTCACACGTGTCGGTGTCACACAACTTCACACTACTGACCACCCACCCTCCTGTGGTGGTGGCCTCTCTTGTACGCTCTCTTGAAGATCACCAGGGGACTCCCATTTTACAGATGAAGAAATTAATGTTCAAAGAAGTAATGCTACTTTTTTGTAAATGTATTTGAACCCTAATCTTTTAACTCACTATTAGTGTACAAAGAAATTTTAGAGATTCCTGTCCTGTATGTCTGGTGAAGGGCAAAAGTAAAAATGCTCTGTGGCTCTGATATCTAATGACTCTTAATAACCCCACGCTTTCTGTATTGCTGGGCTTCATCCTTTTATTGAGAGTCAGAGCCTTGTCCTGGATACATTAGTGACCATGTTTCCTATACCCACTATCCCAACATTTCCCAGCTAAAGTTCAGGGAAGAAGCTCTAGGTGCTTCCTCCCACTTCCTTCTAGAGCTCAGGGACATGCTGAATAAGGCAGTGTTGGATAGCTGACCACAGAATGGTTTGTGCTGGCGCTGACTCATTACCCACGAGGAGGCATGGACAAAGGTCTTTGCTCATCTCTGATTAGGTAGGTGATCACTCCAGCTCTTCAGAATCTCAGGGGTCTTAGGCTATAGGGAAGGAGATGGAGAAAACTGCAAGAACTGGTCTTTGGGAAGCAAGAAGAGAATGGGGACAGGACAGAGCAAAGCAAAGCAGAGGAACATCTGAAGGAGACAGTCCGTGAGAGATAAATGTAGAGAGGAGCCATCCTTATAGCCACCACTTATCTGATAGGCTTCTGTTTCCATCTTCAAACTTTGTATTCCTCATTATAAGTGTTATATTCAACAAACATGACCATGGGACATCAAGCAACCTCAGTTTTTTCTCTTCCCTTTAAAATTCATACTGTGAAGCTAGTAATTCTCTCAACAAGATATGTGGCAAATTTCTGATTTTTCTGCTTCCTTTGTGATGATAAGAGGTTCTCAATTGGTAATTAATATATCCAGTCTTTTGTAATAAACAAAACTTTAAATTTTATTCAAAACTCTGGCTATTTCCTTCCAGCTTAGATGTACAACTATATCCTCTGATTTGAGCTTCCTCTTCCCTTAGGGATGAAGGGAAGCATGGAAAGGGACAAGAAAGCTCTCACTTGACAGATACTGTCTCAAGTTAATGTTGCACTTTCTGGTCCTAGCTGATGCTTAAGTTTGATGTCTTTTTCATGGAGGTGTTCTTATAGGTTTTTCAGAGGACCACCTTCCCCATTGCTAGTTATTTCACCTGAGTTCCCTTGATGCGGGGGATGTACTGTCCTTAATGGCTGGCTAACAACTTTTCCTTTGGCCTCTGGCTCTCAATATATTCCTCCCTCCCTTACATTGCTGGCCTCTAATTCCTCTGTTGGAACATCATCACCAAGATCTAACTGGACAGCATACTAGCCCTCCCTCATAGCATATTCACAAGAAAAACTCTTTCATGCTTTGCCATAACAAATTCTTGAAAGTGTAGCCTCTTGCAGACTGAATATTTGTGTACCCCAAAATTCATATGTTGAAACCTAACCCTCAGTGTGATGGCATTTGGAGATGGGGTCTTTGGGAAGTCATTAGGTCAAGAGGGTGGAACCCTCGTGAGTGGGATTAGTGCCCTTACAAAAGAGACTCCAGAGAGCTCTCTTGCCCCTTCCACCAAAGATGGCTGCCTATGGACCAGGCAGTGGATTTTCTCCAGACACCAAATTTGCTGGCACCTTGGTCTTGAACTTTCCAGCCTCCATGACTGTGGGAAATACATTTCTGTTGTTTATAAGACACACATTCAATGCACTTTGTTACAGCAGCCTGAGTGGACTAAGACACAGCCCTAGCTCAGGACAGCAGCCTCCTCATATTTGCTCTGCTGTCAGAATGATTAGTTAGTCCCTTATTCCTTAGATTTCTCAGGGGTGGGTCATAAACTAGACCTCCATGTCTCCCAAACTTCAGGAGACACATACTGAATAATCAGAGGAATTCCCTTGAAGACCCTCCGTCTTGATTTTAGATGAAGGAGGAAGTACCCTTCACCTGCCCCTTTGGGGGACAATGTAGGACGTAAAGCACACCAAGATCTCTTTCTAAACACTGTCCCCTAATTTCCAACAATCTTTGTTTGACCTATCCAACTCCTTTTATAGACTGGAATTCAGTGGTTGAAGGTATGAAACCAGTTTTCTGCCTCATTTGCATGGTGGTATCTCAGTTTACTCTGATGTGGTGTCTGTTATATTGCCACTCCAGTTTAACTGAGACTAAAGAATTTTATTTTAATATCCTCCTTCAGTAACTCCCCCTGCCCCGTCCCTAAAATACCTGTTCCTTGCTAGTAAACCAAGTCTAACTAACACAAAGTCCATGATCATGGTTGTGGGAGAAAAATTCCAGAAAAATCGTGGAAGAAGAGAGGCAGTGGGGGAGAAAAAGGGCACTATAATAGTAAGGCTCTGGAAAAATAGATGCAAGTGTTCTGCTCATATTCATTGTCCAGTTAATGGCCCCAATATTTTAATAGCCCCCAGGCAGAGTTGCTGCTGCTAACTGCGTGGTTGGGAGAAATGCCTAAATTCAATGACAAGTAAAACAAGCCCACAACAACTACTTCCCATGACACCTAAAGTTGGCTACAGACCAAGGTTCAACCAGGAAGTTATTCAATGTATAAATGTCATTACCATCATCCCAAAGTTGGATTCAACAGCATGACAATTTTCAACCGAAAGAAATCATCCAAATTTCTGATCAACATAATAAGTTCATCTGAGAAGATAACTCTTCCTAATTTAAAAATATAAAATAAAGAAATGTTGGGGAAAAAACTTAAAAAATTTTAAACATGTCAGAACAATAACTATTTTAAAAGTATGATACCGGTACACAAATACATAGATCAATGGAACAGAATAGAAACATAAAGAGAGACCCAAATACACATGGGAAATTAAAGTATGATAAAATCAGCATTTCAAATCAGTAAGGTTAAAATGAGTTATCTGAGAAGTGATGTTAGGACAACTGGAAAAACATCTGGCAAAACATAAAGTTGGTTTCCCACCTCATAGACACACACAAAAAACCCAAAGATTTAAATATTAAAATGAAGCCATAAATATGGCTAATAGAAGAAATATTAGACTATTTATAATCTCAGATATCTTAAAATAAAAACCGAATGTGGGCACTCCAAAACTACAAAATGTCTTCATAATATACCCCACAAACAGAAAACTAGTGACAAATAAGGAAGATATTTGTATTTATATCACAGTTAAAGAGCTAATTTCCTTAAAAGGTAAAGAGCTCCATCACACAGTAGAAAAATGGGCAAGGGATACAAACAGATGATTCACAGAAAAGGAAATTTAATACATATCCTGACCTTATGAAAGATACTCACTATCACTTATAATAAGAGAAGTGGAAATTAAAACCACAAGAAGATACCATTTTCTACTTTTAAGACTGACAAAGAACAAAAAAAGTTAGCTAACATTCCTGCTGTTGAAGATGTGGGAACATAGGCATCTTCATCCATATGGGGGAAATAAACTTGGTACAAGATCTACAGAGAGCCATCCCTATCAAAATAAAAAAATCAATAAATGGGCTCTTTGGGCCAGCCATTCCTCCCTAGAGATACCCAAAAATGAAATTATATAAATATAAGAATATTCTTTGCAGCATTATTTGTAATAGTAAAATACAGGAAATAGCCTAAATGCTTGTGAGTAGGGGACTGGTAAAAAAAAAAAAAAATTGTAACAGAACAAAACAAAGTAGCCACTGGAAGAATGAAGACATCCTAATATGTACTGATCTATAAGAATGTTCATATATTGTATTTGTAGCATGCTTTGTATATTTTGATATAAAATATTTCTGATGGAGGCTATATGAGAAATTGGTAATTGTGGTTTTATCTACAGAGATTATCTGAGTGACTGGGGGATGTACAGGGGTAGGAAGGTGTCCCTTTTATGTTCTACTTTTCTTCTGAGGAGGAGAACCTTTTGAAAGATTAGAACTCCAAGTCCAGTCTGATTTGGGCCAAATTTACACTACCATTGTGGTGCAGAAGCCCTGAGCTGAGAACTATACAGAAAAATTGGTCTAGATGTGGAACATCCCAAGAGGGCCCCAGACGTGGGGATGGAAATTATGCCACAGGAACACCTCCCCAACATAGGGCACCATCACAAGCTGGGTTCAGAATTGTCATCCAGCCACAATGGTCTTTTGGGTCATCAGATTACTCCGTTTATTCTATCTCATGATTTTTCTGTCTCTGGGCCTCTGATTTTTTTTTGTTTTTTTAAGCCACTATGCTAGCCACAGGGACAGACATGTAGCCTCATGGTTCCCAGATTTAGTCCTGGTAAGTTTCATCTCGCCTGATGCCATCCTTCTCCATACCTTCTCATTTTTGTTCTTCCCATTTCCCATCTCATGATTGTTCTTCAGTTCTTTCTGACCATAACCTAGCATTTACTTGGGCATTTCTCTACAATGATTCTGGTTTTATAGCTTGGTTAAGCTGTTTTAAGCTTGTCTCAGGTAAATTTCTTTTCTAATGTAACCTGTCACAGGACCCCCCTGCCTCCACCCTGATAGAATTGCCCCAGACCTACGTGTGGGAGCATACAGACACCATCCACTGAACGAAGCTTCTTTCTCTAAGACATCTGGTCTCAGGGATTCTCCACTGCCCCGGCACCCACCCCTCCATCCTTCTCAGTTTCACTGGTAGTCCTGGGAGAGTTTCTCCACCTTCTCTTTCCACCTTCAGCCTTAGGTTCATAGCTACTTGTGCTGATAGCAGAGATTAAAGAATGATTCAGGGAGTGTGCGTTTTTTTCCTTCTACCACAGGGCTGCTCTCCGAAGATTTTCTACTGAATTTAAACTAGCTTTGTCTCAACTGACCTGACATTTTCTCTGTATTCTCTTTAACTGTATTGATGTCATTTTGTAAGGAGATAATGAGTTTAGCATGTTGTTCACTCCCTGCGTTCTTGTACTCTTCCCAGTATTCCTTCTCACTGAGTTTCTCAAGAAATAGTTTCTCAGCATTATTTATTTGCATGTGCATATCTGTTGAAAGAAAATAAAGATACCATGTCATTTCTTTTGTTCTTGCAACCATTATATGTTGCAATCAGATTTTATGAAGTTAAGGTCTGATACTACAATGCTGTTAATTCATAAATACAAGCTTTTAACTCCAATTAAAGGAAATCTAAACTATTCGAACTGTTGTTTATCCCTCATAATTCATAATCTAAGTAAAATTAAACTTCCAATTATAAAGTAGATGTGTGGTTTTAGGCCGTGACTGACAGCTATAATAGACAACCTATATGCCTAGGAACCCATAAGCTTAAATTATTCCCATGATAGCTTGATAAGAGTCCTTTTTTGTACAAGATTATGTTGCATGTACTTTTTATTAATAAATTGTGATTTTTCTGACCATTATGCCTCTGGGCAAAGTGACCTCAACTTGTATCCTTGTGCTGTCCTTGGCAACCATTTTTGTAAGTAAGTTGGCTGATTCCATTATCTAAAGTTCATTGTTTGGGCTTCCCTTGTGTGAAATGATACCATATCATACCAAATGATACCATGTCTTCTCCTGCCCCCACTTACTAAGGCCTTCAGAGTGAAAGATAAATTCACTAGGACAGTATGTGCAATTGAGCTATCTCAACTGTATAAACTTTTAGTTCACCCTGATGCACTTGCTAAACGTGATGTGTTACTCAATCTTTAGGCGGGGTCTCATGCTTCTAAATATTTTGGAAATGGAAGCATGAAAAGAAAAAGGTACGGTGAAGTGAATGGCTATTTGTCTCAATGCCACACACCATCTGGTTTGAGAGCTCCCTGAAGGCAAGACCACATCTTATTCATGTGTGTAAATCCAGCACTTGGCACAGAGTCTGGCAATTAGTTGGTGCTCAATAAATGTTTATGGAATGACTGAGACACTCCATTCAGGCCAGAGGGATGTTCTTCAGTACAGAGGGCCAGAAGGACTCCAGACATGTCTTTTTCCAAATATGTAAATAAGATATTTTTAAATCCCTTAATAAATGGCACTTGTTGCCATTAAACAATTAATACTGTTATAACCTATCCAATGATCTGTCCTCTTATTTGGTTAGATTGCTGCTATCTCCAGCACTCTCAACAATAGCCAAATTATGGAAAGAGCCTAAATGTCCATCAACTGATGAATGGATAAAGAAATTGTGGTTTATATACACAATGGAGTACTACATGGCAATGAGAAAGAATGAAATATGGCCTTTTGTAGCAACATGGATGGAACTGGAGAGTGTTATGCTAAGTGAAATAAGCCATACAGAGAAAGACAGATACCATATGTGTTCACTCTTATGTGGATCCTGAGAAACTTAACAGAAACCCATGGGGGAGGGGAAGGAAAAAAAAAGAGGTTAGAGTGGAAGAGAGCCAAAGCATAAGAGACTCTTAAAAACTGAGAACAATCTGAGGGTTGATGGGGGGTGGGAGGGAGGGGAGAGTGGGTGATGGGTATTGAGGAGGGCACCTTTTGGGATGAGCACTGGGTGTTGTATGGAAACCAATTTGACAATAAACTTCATATATTGAAAAAAAAAAAAAAGATTGCTGCTATCTCAGCCCTTGGCCACATTCAGCCTTTGAGGGGAAGGCTGGTTAATGTCACTGAAGATTCTGGAAAAGAGGTGGATGTAGCGGCTATTGTTATACATTCCCAGAACCTATCTCCCTTCCCTTCTCCTACCCCTTGTCAAATCAGTAGGCCAATTACAGTGGTCCCTTCTCTTGGACATAAGGATTTGTCCAGGGGTGAGCATGTGTCTCAAGCAAGGCACATGCTCAGAGTCCTTCTACTGAAACTGGTGGAAAACATGTCTCTTTTGTCTCCATTTTGAGGTTAAAAGGATGTAAGGTGAGGAGTGTCTATTGTCAGAGTTCCAGCCTCCTGGGGACAATAGCCTCAGTTAAAGGAGCCATCTTTCAGGGGGAAGACAGCGAGAGGAGAAGGATAAGAGGTAGAGGAGGAGGACAATGGGGGAAGAAAGAGGGAGAAGCAGAGGAGATAGATTAAAAAAAAAAAAACAAACTGAACTCTAACAGCATGTGAGGCTCTGGTGGGTCCAGGTCAGTAGCAATCTGCCTTTTCTGTTTGATTTTATGAAAAAATTAACATCCTCCTTAAGCTTAGGCTATAGTTTGGGTTAAATTTTTATCCTTGAAACTAAAGAGTCCTAAGTTGGAAAAAAAAAAGGGGTTACCTCAGTCCTTCTCAAACCTTCCTATGCATAGGGATCCTCTAGGGTCTGTCACAATGCAGATTCTAACTCTGTAGGTCTGGCTGGGTCTGAGATTCTGCCACCCCAAACTGGCTTGCCTGTAAGCGACTACCTGGTACCTGACAGAACTGCATCAGAAGCCTTTTCAGAGCCACCTGCCCTCTCACTTTCCTCTCTCTCCTTTGGCACCTGTGGGCTCTTTTCTTTCTTGGATCACCTCCCATGCCCAGCACTCCTCCTCTGTGCCTGGTCACCCAGCTCGGCGCCAGTCTCATATGACACACACGTTCCATCACTCAGCCCAAACCATAAACAGGCACACCTCTGCTAGCTGGGCTCATTTCCCTGCGAAGGCAGTTTCATGAGCACATCTGAGTATCCTTTGTGGTCTCACTCCCACCTCAAGGGACTTATTAAAGTACTCCTTCCAAGCATAAGCAGAACTCTCCTGGAAAGGAGCCCTGAGAAATACAGTATCTACCACCTCATGACATCATCATTGCCCATAAGAAGATGGGTCAGAACAGACTTATGAGAACAGTTGTGGAGACCCCTAAAAATGAAGTTTTCTGATGGCCGTTTTTTTGTGTTGTTAACTATTTCATTCAAAACCAAAAATAATTACAGATGGTGTGCTTGCTCTTTGTCAAGTGCTTGGGTAAGTGGGCTCTCTGAAATACTTGGGACACATTCAGGGAAGCAAGTCCTTGTTTTGCCTCCCAGCTTCTAGTACTGCTTCCTGAGAACACTCAATGTCTTTTCCCAAGTTTTCCAGCTTCCTAGCTAAGATGATACTTATAGAGGTCCTGGCAAAAGTGGTTCTGGAAATCTTAGCAGCAAGTTGAGGATAAAGGAATGAAAAACATTTTTTTTTTTTTTGAGAGAGTGTGAGTGCACAAGTTGGGGAGGAGCAGAGGAGAGAATTCTAAGCAGGTGCCATGCTTGGTGTGGAGCCTGACTCAGGGTTCAGTCTCATGACTGTGAGATCACAACCTGAGCTGAAATCAAGAGTCAATTGCTCCACCCACTGAGCCACGCAGACGCCCTGAAAATCTCTTTTTAATGCATGTGTCAAAGCTATGTATGACTTCCCCACAGGACCACGGTATTTCCTAAGCCCATGACAAGAGGGTCCTGGGCCTCCTGGGAAATCCTGGGTCTTTCATCTTCTACACCTAGCATCATTTCTATCCATGTCCGCCAACCTTCCCCCTGGTCAACTCTAATCCCTCTCTTCACCTAAATGGGAGTGTTTGCTCCTTTAGCAATACTGGTGTGGGGGGAAGCTTTATGGTAATATTCACCTTGTTCCCCAGTCTGAACTCAAGTTGAAGTCAAAGAAACTGCCAAACAAGAGAATTTCCCCAAGAAAGAACAAATCCCCACTGTGAGGACTTCAGGGTGGTAGCTAACAGGATGTTATCTAGTGTCAAGACCCAGGTGGTTTTCTTCTGTCTTTGTTTTTGATCAGTGCCCTTCCTCCTCCTCCTCACTTGGCTTCAGTAGCTCTGCCCACTTGTTATTTCCCTCTCCTGTCCATTTATCCACACGTGTGTGTGCTTGTGGTGTTAATGATCTCATCTGAAACATGTTCGTGGCATTTTGAACATATTAGGAGACAAAAGCATTAACACATTCAAGAAATAATTTGATGCAGCTTTATAATTTTCCAAGTTCCTAAGTCACCTTTTAAGTTTTTTTCCTGGTCTCTTTCAAACTTCCATTTTTCCTTCATTGCTTCTTCAACATCTTCTCTTGTTACAACTGGTAATTCCTCCAACTTCTCTTCACTCAGCTCCTTCAGTAGGTTCCGTATGTGCCAAGTCTGTTCATCCTTCAAGCGTCTGTTCTGTCATGACAATCAACAGTAGGTAACAGCATCTGCTCAAGTATTTACATTGATTTGCCTCAAAACAGAGTCACACTGAGGCTTGCAAAATGAGAAAAAAACATTTAATGAAGTAAGTTTATACAATATCTCTAAAAGCTTATGGAATATGGAAGACTCAAAATAAAATTAAACCCATCAACATAGTAACTATTGGATAGAAAGTTACATTTTAAAAAATTGTGTTATTAATTTCCTAGTCTATCACTCTATTATAGGATCAGTGAACATTAAAGTTAGACCTTGGAGGCCAATTTCTTCAATCTCCCACTAATACCATTCTTCTCCAGCGATTGTCATTCACTTAGTCAGTATTTATGGAGCATCTACCATGTGCCAGGAGGTCTTCTAGACACTAGGAGTACATCAGTGAACACTATACACAAAATACAGTGGCACCTTCTCCTGGCCACTGGATTTGTCCAGGTTGAGCATGTTGTCTCAAGCAAGCATATGCTCAGAGTCCTTCCCTGGAAATACTTTCACTGAAACTGATGGAAACATGTTTTTTGGTCTCCATTTTGAGGTTAAAAGATGTAAGGCGAGGTGTCCATGGTCAGAGTTCCGGTTTCATGGGGACAACAGACTCAGAAAAAGGACGCTTTGGTTGCAAAGGTAATAATTTAACTGCAACTAGCCTAAGCATAAAGAGGATTTTAATTTTTTCTTATGACCAAACAGCCAAGGCAGGATGCCACATCTGGACCAGAGCCTTACATGCTGTCAGATCTTAGCTTTAAAAACTTTTTATAAATCTGCTCTCCCCCTCCTCTCTCAAACTCTCTCCTTCTCTGCTCTCCTATTCCCCCCCCTTATCCCTCTTTTCTCTCTTCCTCTTGAAAGTTGACTCCTTTGTAAAATGGTACAGCTACTCTGCTAAAAAGGATGCCAATTTTTTTTTTAATTTTTTTTCAACGTTTATTTATTTTTGGGACAGAGACAGAACATGAACGGGGGAGGGGCAGAGGGAGAGGGAGACACAGAATCGGAAACAGGCTCCAGGCTCCGAGCCATCAGCCCAGAGCCTGACGCGGGGCTTGAACTCACGGACCGCGAGATCGTGACCTGGCTGAAGTCGGACGCTTAACCGACTGTGCCACCCAGGCGCCCCTGCCAATTTCTTATAAAACTAAACATTTGCCTATCATACAACTCAGCAACTAGGCTCTTAGGCATTTATCTCAGAGAAATGAAAGCTTACATTCACATTAATACAATGCTTACAAAACTGTATTTATCATAGCCAAATACTGGAAACAACTCACATGTCTTTCAAAAGGTAAATGGTTGAATAAATTGTGATATATTTATATCATGAAATAAAAATGAATAAAAGGAACCAACTAATTATACATGCAGCAAACTGAATCTCCAGAGAATTCTGCTGAATGAAAAGAGCCAATCTCCAAAGATTACTTACTATATGATTCCATTTATATAACATTCTTAAAATAACAAAATTATAAATATGGAGAACAGGTTAATGGTTGCCAGGAGCTAATGAAGGGGCAGAATTGGGAATGAGTGAGTAGCTATATTAGGATAATATGAGAGACACCTGTGTTAGTGAAAATGTCCTATGCCTTGACTGTATCAATGTCAATATTGTTAATGTTAATATCCTACTTGTGATATTGTACTATAGTTCTGTAATATATTATAGGAAACCAGGTATGGGTATACAGGATCTCTCTGTATTATTTTTTTATAACTGCATGCTAATCTGTAATTATTTCAAAAAAGTTTAATTTAAAAAATGAAGATCAATCAATATTAGCAACTGATAAACAATTTATTGCTCTTTAATCAGTTCTCAAATAACTCCATTTTCTTAAATGAAATTGATTCATGTTTTGCTTTTCTTATAAATAAATTGAATTACTTTGGCTCGACATGAGTTATCTGAAAATGAAATATTTGTAGAAACTTGAATAATAGCAATGGAAATATCCCTTGCCAAACTATTGCACTCCTAATACTTTTTCTAAATATGGACTTTTCCACTTATTTTTGTAGAAATGGAAAATTCCTTTATCAAGTATAGTCCGAATACTAAATAAATCTTTATCTGATTTTATTTATGTTAGGTAATTATAGTAAGGCAATAATTGCCTCAAAATCAAATCCAGCTGAAAAATAGGCAAAAAATACCCAAAGACAGTGATCATTTAAAAACCACTACATATAATTCATAAAAGAATAGTGTGTAATGAATCAACAAATTTTCCTTTTACTTTCCATACTTAGCACAATACTTGTCAAAGTGAATCCAGTCCTCTTAGATCAAATTTTTAACACAATGACTATCCTTTTAAAACATATGATATTTTCATTTATAAATTAAAATAGTATCATATGTCCTAAAGCTGTATTCAAAAATTACATAAACATGACTAAATCATATTTGGCATTATATATAAATTTAATAGCATCAGTATTAAACTTCCCAAATCCCATAGTGAATTACAAGTGGATGGGACATGTGTCTGATAACATGTTACAAAATTCACTATATCTGAAAAATTATTTTGAGTGATATATGAAATACAATTTAGTTAGCTATATTCACCAACGTGTTTAAAAAAAGACATTTATCCTACAAAGCAAACCATTATCACACCATAATAATAGAATAAAGGAGATTAAATAAATAAACTACAAAGAAAGAACTGATTTTGTTTTGTTATAAGGCCATCTCATGGGCTCTGACTTTTTAACTTTTTAAGATTTGCAGGAACAAGAAGTTGCCAGAATAGTACACAGAGCTTCGCCTTACTACACCCTGCTTTCCCCAATGATGACATCTTATATAACCACAGCACCCGAAAATGGAGAAGTTGACATTTGTACAATGGTATTAAGTAAATTAGAGAATTTAATTTGGATTTCACCAGTTTTTACATATGCTCATTTTAGTTGTTTTTAGTGGATAAGTATTAAGAAAATTTGCCACATATACATATGAGAATTATCACCAGACAGATGGCATTTGAAGCCATAGTGTTAGTAAGGCCTTTAGATTTAAAGAAAAGAGTGGAGATCAGAACCCTGGAAAATACCTAATTAAGGGATGGTTCCGGGAAAAGAGCAATGAATGAAAAACAAGAAATGGTTGGAGAATATGGGGGAATATTAAAGGATGTGCTGGCAGCCAAAGGAAGAGAGAGTTTCAAGATGACAGGGCTGATGATGAAGGCACGAGAAATAAATTAAAGACTAAAAAGAGGCCATTGGACCCGACTAATTGGTCATTAGTAACTTCTGTCCTAGCAGGTGTGGTGGAATAGCACAAGTGAAAGGATGAAATGGAGGTAAGGAAGTGGACACAGTGAACTATGAAATGTCTAATGACATGAGTGGAGCATACAAACAGAGAGAAAGAAAGGTAATCAATGAAGTGACAGTCCAAACAAAATTCACACAAAGGAGGACATGATGGGGAGGGAGGAAGGATTTCTGAGTTTGACCTAATGGAAGAGAAAAAGTAGGTCTTGTTAATGAGTCATATTTAATTTAGCAAGTAAATATCTGTGACCTCAAAAATGTTTCCTTCACTGGTGTTAGTGTGAATCAACTCAACAAATATTTATCGAACACCGACTCATGCTGGGCCCTTCCGGAGAAACAAAGGTAGGTAAGATTTGATTGCTGCTCCCTAAAGAGCTTTCAATTTAATAATGGAGATACATTTGTATGGAGCATTCCAGCTGAGTTTGGGGGAACAAAAAGGAGCTGGCCAAGAGAAGAGCATTCTGGAGGATGAAACAGCCTGAAGAAAGGTACAATAACGAGCAAGACTGGGTTTTCCAAGATTTAAAAGAAGCAGTGGTGAGCAAAGGGTAGAACAACTGGAGACAAGGTTGGAGAGGTGAGCAGAGGTCAGATCTTGTAGGGCCTCAAAGACTTTAGTAAGGAGCATGGATTTAATTTTCTGTACCATAGAAAGCCACTGTAGGGTTTTAAGCATTGAAAGGTTTATAGTATTCAAAGGGTTGCACTGTGGAAAATGTACTGAATAGAAGAAGGATGGGTAAGAGTTGGTGGCAGCCTCAACTGTGGCAGTAGCGGCATAAATGGAAAGAAATAGATACATAGCTGGAACTAGTCTGCCTCTCCATGTTCGTCACTTCTGGGTCCACATGACCCCAGAAGAAGACACAGGCCTATCCCATAGTCATGAAAATAAGAATTTTGTTTCTGGCTTCAAATGAGGGGCTACGGGAAAGTGATCCCTCAGTCCTGATCTGTTGTCATTTCCACAACCAAATGGAAGTCCCAGTGCTGACCACTGGGTGGTGTGCATTGGTCCTTGACGGCAGTTTACTCATCTAATGTGCTGTGGAGCTCATCATGTGGAACCTGCATCCAAGCACCTAGACCAAACGTCCCCTTTCCATTTTCACCCACAGACCTGAGTTTCTGATCAACAGACTTTAGTAACTGATCGTTGAGAATCACAACAATGTCAGGGTCACAGTTATATCACCACCATGTCTAGTCCCCAAAATATTGCTGAATGAATGACCAAATTAGCCCTATTTGGAAGACAGGAATCCCATGTTATAGGAGGGAAACTGGGGTTCACATCAGTTTTGGCCAAAATGCGACCAGCCTTAAGTTGTACAGTCAGGATGCAATCTCAGGTCTCTGACCCCAGACTCCATTAAAACTTGTAGATATAGTCATTTTAGACAAAAGCCAAATAAAACATTTAACTGTGGAAGCTTTAGAGTCCCTATAAATGTTTTAGTAGAGAATAGTCTCAGCGTTTCCTTATCCCCTTAAGGGAAAAATTGTGCTAATTATCACTTAGTCATATACAGCATGACTTTGATATTCATTTCAATCTGATTTTATAAATACAACATTCATCTTAAACATCAGTCATTTTAACAACTGAGATTATACTTTTCAAATAATATTTACATATGCACACTCTGAAAATCTAAGAGCAAAAAGATATAGAAATTAAAAACAGAGACCCAATGTTTTATCATTTGGCTAAATAAGAAATTAAATGATAAATGTGGTTTCAGAGCCTTAAAATTTTTAACACAAGACTCAATGTCATCATGTCTAAATAACACAGCTCAAGCTGACTTCCTTCGACACTGTAATTAATATAATAGGAATAGCAGTACCCTTTTGCCTTACATGTACAAAAAACTTAGATTGTAAATTAATCAATTCCAAGCACTAAAGAAGATACTTTCCTAGAGTACATGTCATCATAATTCACAATTTTTAAAGCATTTGTGTAAATGTTTAATAACTAGATATAAGCTTTAAATGTTATACTCACTCTTTCATGATACTTTTGGTTCTTTTCTCTAAGTCTCTTTATTTGAGCCATAAACCGTTCTACTGCATTTTCCTTTATTTGACAGCTGATAATAAACAAAGATAAGATGTTTTACAATTATTTATCTTGGAAAATTAATGGGGCAAATTTAAAATTTTAAACTAAATTATTTGAATTGAAATAAAGTATTAGATACATTATAAAAACCCATTTAGGGATCAGAAAACTTTTTAAGTGATTTGTGTGTGTGTGTGTGTGTGTGTGTGTGTGTGTGTGTTTCTGAGTATATTTTCCTCACTAAAATATATATTGGAGAGATAACTTCAAGTTTTTTTTTCTTAAATCAATCCCCATTTGTACTTCATAATTTTTATACTTTCTAACTATCTATAAATAATTCAGCTTAAAGGGGACCTAAAGAAGGGCATACAGAAAACATGCTTTCTAGAAATCTAAATATTTCAAACAAAAATGACAAAACAAAGGCTTTATAAGTGCAGGCACATCTTCTTGAAAGAGAAAGATATACTAGGCATATCTTTGGTTCAAGTTCCTTAGCACGCCATCTCTTCTATAAATAATAAAAACTTTCCTGACACAAACACATTTCTTTAAGACCCAACAAGTATTTGTTGAGCATCTGTCAGATACAAAGGAGAGACAGAAAGGTGCAGGAAGACTTTGATGTGGGCTATGTGATAAATATTTGAAGTGCTGAGTATATCTCTACTACCCAGTACATCTTGTAACTTTAAATCTGAGACCAAAGTAACACAATGGAAACAACTTCATGTAAATACCTTGCCTCAATTAAAACAAAACAAAACAAAACAAAACAAAACAAAACAAAACAAAACAAAACAAAGCAAAACAAATGTATAGCACCTCTGTGGTGTAGTGAACAGAGACACTGTTAAAGATTGAGCAACTCTTGTTTTCAATCTTGTCCCTGTCCCTTCTTACCTACATGATCTCAGGCAAGTCACTTCTCTGAGCATCAATTTCCAAGCTATCAGTGGTGACAACAATACCTAGCCCTAATCCTATAAGGATTAAAATAAGAAATTGTATGTGAATGTTTCTAGCATAGAGTAAGTGCTTAGTAAATTTCGTTGAAGTGAATCTTATATCCTCAGCCCTTCCTCCAAAATACCATTTATATTTGTGATATTGCATATTTGGTAGAGAGAAAAATAGGGCTCCTTCTTTCCCAATAATGAGAAAATGCAACATAAAAACAAAACAAGCAATCCATTTTAGTGGCAAAAGTACTCTGTTTGGATACTATGAAACTTGGATTTCAGGCCTGCTTCTCCACTAACTGCCCAAGGACTCTTCACCTAGTTAGGCCTTGCCTTACTCTTCTGTAGGTAAAAGAATTGAAGGGGATGAGCTCTATAGTTTTTCAGTTCAAAAATTATACAATTTAAATTGACCATTGTTCCCTTTCATGCATTCACAAATAACAAGATTTAATGAGCTGCTGCTTTGTGCCCAGTATTGTTTATGGCATTATGGAGATAGTGTTGAACAAGACCTCTGTGATTCTTGCCCTCAAGGAGCTTACATTTTATTAGACAATAAAGAAGTAAACACACAATCATATTATTTACCCATTGTTATGGGGGAAATAACAGGCTAAATGGAAGGGTGGTTTCCACACAATAATAATAAATAAGTCTATAGGTAGGTATAAACCATCTTTTTACTTCTCACCTAAAGCTTAGGTATGCAAAAATTTTGAAGGAGTGCCTTCTCTACCTCCCATTTTAAGGAGAAAAATAAAAAATATTATGAGAATTATTTGAAAAAGGCTATGCAAATGTTCACACATTAGGCAATTTCTGCAATTACAAATATAGCAACCTAACTCTCAGTATGGGTGAAGCAGGCAAATGAATCTCAAATATGTAGTCTCCATTGGTTGAGAGAGTCTTTGGTTGGTCTAGTTAATAGAGTTACTAATGGCTTCAGCTGAGAGCCTTCCCTGCTGATGACTGAGTATACAAAGATGGGTCCAGAGACTACATCCTGCCCCAACCCCAGCTGCTGCATGGCACAAACTTACATTAAAAAAAATTATTTCATATTCATTTTAAATTCAAATTTAATTGCGCATCCGGTAATTTTATTTGCTATATCTGGCAACCTTACACTTCAGCCAACCACCCCTCTGCTCAGAGCAGTTAGGGGCAAATGACCTAGGGCTCTGTCTTTTGTTCCTTCTGCAGTGAGCTGTTCAGAAAGATCTAAATGGCACCGGCAGGCCTGGGGGAGATTCTGAGATGCCCAAAAGATTTTGGTGGCTTCATTGGCTCAATTGTGGCTCACATGGTAGTCATAGGTCTAAGTTAGCTGAGTCTTTCCTTGGAATTTACTTCAACCTCCTTAGGTCTCATGAAGATGAAACTGAACTTCAGAACTCAACACTCTTAGCCACTGTGGGAGTTCAAGCTTCACTCTTCTCTATATACTTTTTCCTTTTTATAACTTTCTCAGATGCCATAGTAGCCCACATGTCACACTAAATGCTGAAGCAAGTTGGACGATAAACTAATGAGATAATAGATATTAAAGCCGTTTGGAAAGGATATACATTATTCTGAAGCACAGTGATATGAAATGGTTAGTAATACAAGGTGTCACCTTCCCCCTTACCTCGCTGTATTATTAAAGTGTTATTAATGTGTCAACTTTCTCCCTCCATGCAATTTCATTGAAAATTCTCAGAAGGAAAATAGATAAATCTGGATTTAAAAATTTTATACTTTTATCTATTTTTTAACCTATAATAATATCTATACCTATTTCTAGATCTATTCACACATTGTAGAAAACTGGGGGAAAAACAAGTACAAAGGAAAAAATAAAAACCACCATTACCTAGAAATGGTGTCACTTTATAGATTTGGCATAGACAGTTTCAGCTCTTCACAATCATAGAGGTTCATGACCTTATTTTCTTGGGATAGATTTAAAAAAATGTTCAGTTGTTCGGAAGTCATTGATTACCTACTATGTGCTCCCAGCTCTTTGTTCTAAAATGAGATTGTGTAAGAGAGAAGGAACATACTTCCAGGGGACCCTTGGACAATCCTTTCTCAGATGGTGAGGTGGGTGTTTTGGCCAATTTGTTATGTGACAAAAGTTCTGTCACCTGGGAACACCTGGAATGAGTCAAGTGTCACTAGCAGAGTATGGTACAGGCAGGCCTCGACTGTTTCAGTCCATGAGATTGTTTATTTAGTCTTAACAAAGCAGAGAACAAAAGCATGAGATGTTCAGTTTATATCTTGTGCTAGATCATGAGAATTTTTAAATGTTTGTCTTTTTGTAAACCTCTGTTAAAGACTGGCCTCTGATTGACCTACAAGAGAAACGGTTGTATTTGGATGCCATCATTGTAAACCATGGCAGCAAATTAGAGAGCAGGTTGTATTCCTAGAGCCTTTTTGTCCACCTCTCCGAAGATGAGATGAGGGAAGTTTTCAGTTATGTTGACAAATGAGTGTGGGTACTTTCTGGTTATAACTTAATGTTATCTCAAGTAAAAAATAAAAGGGAACTTTGTCACAAGTCCCTTCTTGGGTTTCTCAGTGTTCTGACCCTTTCAATCAACTGCCCTCTAGAAAGAACAGACAGATAGATTTGGAGTTTCTCAAGAAGGAGGTAGATTTTATCTGAATGTTGTTAAAAACAAATCTCTTGAAGCCCAGTGTCACAGGCTAGTCACCAGAATTCCAGGCTCCCCACTTTCAGTCTTGTTCCTCTCCAATAAATAGTTTCTCATACTGACTCCCAAATATTCCACTGGACTCGGTTTATCTGACCCTTGCATACATCATCAGTTCAGTCTTACCCTTTCTCCCTCACTCTGCCTTCTCTCAGTTCCTGGGCTGTGAAACCTCTCCCTCACTCCAGCATTTTTTTCCATAAGCTTTTCTCTCTTTTACTTTATCTCTCCATAATACCTATTCCTCTTCCAGAGATCAGCTCCAATGTCACTTCCTCAACAAGCTTTTCCTGACACCTCTGACCATAGTTTAAACCTTTAGTTAAACTGTTACACAGGACCCTACACTTTTCTTTCATGGTGTCTTAATTGCAGCTATGCAATTTTGTAAAAAAAAGCTTGAATTAGTTGTCTAATGTCTGTCTCCCATGTCTCATCAGGGCAGGAACCAGGTTGTCTCTTTGTTGCTGTCCTTTAGCACTTGCCTTGGACTTGGTAAATATTCAAGTACTTGTTCAGTAAATGCATGAATGAAGTACATGCTTTTTTAAAAATTTTAATTCCAGTATAGTTAACATACAATGTTATATTAGTTTCACATGTACAATATATCAATTCAACAATTCTGTACATTACTCAGTGCTCATCATGTTAAGTGTACTCTTAATCCCCATCACCTATTTCACCCATACCCCTACCAACCCCTTCTGATAACCATCAATTTGTTTTCTATAGTTAAGAGCGTGTTTTTGGCTTGTCTCTCTCTTTTTTTTCTTTTTGTTCATTTGTTTTGTTTCTTAAATTCCACATATAAGTGAAATCATATGGTATTTGTCTTTCTTTAACATTTCACTTAGCATTGTACTCTGTAGATCCATTGTACTCTGTAGATCCATCCATGTTGTTGCAAATGGCAAGATTTTATTCTTTTTTATGGCTGAATAATATTCCATTGTATATGTTGAATAATAATGCTGAATAATATTCCATTGTATATATATTGTGTGTGTGTATATATATATATATACAAAAAACTACTAGACTATATATATATATATATATATATATACACACACACACACATACACACACACACACGTATACTCTGTTGATCTATGTATCTATTTTTGTGCCAGTACCATACTATTTTGATTACTACAGCTTTGTAGTATATCTTGAAATCTGGGATTGTGATACCTCCAGTTTTGTTCTTCCTTTTCAAGATTTCTTTGGCTATTCAGGGTTGTTTGTGGTTCCATGCAAATTTAAGGATTATCTGTTCTAGTTCTGTAAAAAATGCCGTTGGTATTTTGATAGGGATTGCATTAAATGTGTGGATTGCTTTAGGTAGTATGGACATTTTAACAATATCTGTTCTTCTGATCCATGAGCACGGAATATCTTTCCATTTGTTAGCGTCATCTTTAATTTCTTTCATCCGTGTTTTATAGTTTTCAGAGTATAGGTCTTTTACCTCCTTCAGTTTATTCCTAGCTATTTTATTCTTTTTGGTGCAGTTGTAATGGGATTTTTTTGCTAAGTTTTTCTTCTGCAACTTCATTATTAGTGTATAGAAATTCAATCAACTTCTGTATACTTATTTTGTAACTTGTGACCTTACTGAATAAATCAATCAGTTCTAGTAGTTTTTTGGTGGGGTCTTTAGGGTTTTCTATGTATAGTATCAAGTCATCTGCAAACAGAGTTTTACTTCTTCCTTCATTACCATTGTGGATACCTTTTATTTGTTTTTCTTAGCTGACTGCTGTGGCTAGGACTATGTTGAATAAAAGTGGAAAGAGCGTATATCCTTGTCTTGTTCCTGACCTTGTTCCTGACCTTCCTGAAAAAGCTCTCAGTTTTTTGCCACTGACTATGATGTTAGCTGTGTGGCTTTCATATATGGCCTTTATTATGTTGAGGTATGTTCCTTCTAAACCTACCTTGTTGAGGGTTATGAAGTACATTCTTGTGTGTAAAAGAATGAAATGAATCCATTCACTCCTTAAGAATTACACATTAAAACACCTACCCTGTGTCAAAAGCTGAGGTTCAAAATCTCTCCAGGAGTTTACTATCTATGAAAACATAAATATAGAATAGGTATTACCTTTAGTTTTATCTTCAGCTCCTGGGAGTGAGACATTAAGAAATATTGTTATTAAAAATAATTCTATCTTTTGGATTTGATCTGTAGCCACTGGAGATGACACTAACTATTCTCTGTTGTATTTTAAGAGGTAAGCCAGCCAGCTGTTATATACAAAGTGTACACAGTATGTGGGAGAGTGACCAATAATACAATGGAGGGAGAGAGAGATCCAAAACCACATTAATGAATGCGGTTTCACAGCTACTACTTGGGATATATTATAGTCAAAGTTTCAAAACTTAAAAAAAAGTCTGCACATAGCACAAGAGTTCAATTATGCTTCCAATCTACCTCTAGTCTGGCTCTCTTGACAACTTTTGAGTGCATTACTGTCCATTTGGAGTTATATGAATGTTAACAATGATTTCCATTTACATGTGGGGATGTTTGGCTTTCATAATCTAAGCTTACTGATAGTCTAGAAGTGCTTCACTGGTAGGCAATTGGACTTCTTTGGGTGGCTCATTGTGAATATCCTTTTTATTTGCTTTCACTGTGTTGTCCATTGTGTTGCTTCGTTAGTAAGAGGTATGCCTGTTTAGAAAAGAAGTAGGAAAAGCAAATAAATTCTGTCTTTGCCCCTCTACTTGTGTTTACTCAAGATAAGAACTGTCAGCACTTAATTTAAAACTGTTTTTCCATTCAGGCTAGGAAACCTATCAGACCTATCATCCACCACAGTGCTGGGACATCAGTGAATCAATGGATTCTTGAGTCTAGTAAGTTCCGTGTTTGGACCAGGTACAGCATTTCCCCATTCCAAAACATTTTCTTTTCTTTTTTAAAGTTTATTTTGCCAGAGATTTGAGTGCACAGGCTCACATGTGCAGTGGGGGAGGGGGAGGGGGAGAGGGAAGGGGAAGGGGAGGGGTAAAAAGAATCCCAAGCAGGCTCCCTGGTGTCAGTGTGGAGCCTGCAGTGGGGCTTCATCCCAGGAACTGAACTGTGAGATCGTGATGTGAATCGAAATCAAGAGTCAGCTGCTCAACCAACGGAGCCACCCAGGTGCCCTTTCCTACCCAAACTTTCTAAGACACTCACCCCCTTATGTTATCCATCTACATCTCTTGTCCCTATCAAGCTTTTCTAAGAACAAGGACTATACTTTTCCAGTCATTTTATTTCTCCACAGTGTTACTGCATATAATAACAGCTCAGGAAATGTCTGTTAATTTTTTTTAATTAAGACAAAACAAAAAAGCACAATTTTCTGTGAGCTAGAATCCAAAGAAACTAGAATCCAAAAGAATTAGGTATGGCTAGGGTTGTTAGAGCAAATAAAAGCACATATTCAAATGTTTTTTTAAATGGCTAAAAGGTTTACAAATACAAAGTAATAATAATAATGTAATATTTAGCAGTCACTGCTCATCAGCTATCGATTGCTTTTTATCTAATAATTAAAAATTATCAAAAATAATAGATTTTAAGAGTGAAAAATCAGGTCCACTGTTCACAGATTTTTATAGCGAACAGGAATACTTGATGGATTTTGTATAGGTACTAAAGTACTTCTTTTCAGATTATAATCTTAACAGATTTTTATCTTCTAATTTCCATTAATTAAAAAAAATAAGTGCCTAAGCTTCAATCAAAGTAGTAGTAGTTGGGTATGGTAGAAAGAATTTAACCTTTGTAATTATTTATTTAGATGGCTGGGAAGTCCATAAGAGTGGGGATGATGTAATTCTTGTGCATTACTGTATTCCCCACCTGGCACAAGTAGATGCACAGTAAGTCCTTGTCAAAGGAAAAACTGGATGGATAAATCAGGCAGACATGTTTTAATCCTATATCCACCACCTATTATCTATGTGACCTTGGGTAGGTGACTTAATCTTTCTGAGCTTCAGTTTCATCATCTATAAGTTAAGAGCAAAAATCATACTCTAAAAGCTGTTGTGAGGATTAAATAAGCCATTATTTAAAGCACCTAGCATAGTGGGTGACATACAGAAAGAGCTTAGTTAAGTATTATGCCCTTTTAGTTAAAGCTCCAGATCAGGCTTTTTCAAACTCCGGGTAACTAAAGCAGAGGATGTCTACCCAATGCCAAGTATAATGATGTGTGGAAAAACTAATCCATGCGGTTTGCTATTGTCAATCTTCATCATTGACTTGGGTCACTGACTCGGCAATCTACATAGATCACTGAGATCCACAGTGGAAAATGTCTCTGAAATGAAACACTTCTTCCTAGACATGCTGTTTTCACACCTAGACCTCCAGTGAGGCTCAGTCTTTGTGTCTGAGACTTTTCTTTTCCAGCCAGTGTGCTCATCTCTACATTCTAACAGATTCAAGTATATGTGAATGCAAACATACTATATAATACTTTCCAACAGAAAAGCACACAGCTGTCAACAAAAAGATTTAACACATTAACACAGAGTAATATATTAAGTGGTATCTTCTCAGATATGAAAGTATTGAGAATAATTTCATAAACTACACAATAAAATGTGCCATTCTCCCGTCACAGTTCACAGAAACTTGTAAGTTGAGTAAAAAATTGCTTTTGTTTTGTTTTAGATGCAGAGTTGAATTTTTATATTATTTTCTATTTTAGAATTAGAAATTTTAACTTGACTATTGCACAAAGAGATAACATGCTGACAAGTGTATCATTTTGCAACAATAACTTACTACTTAACAGTGATTGTTTTACTATAAATATTTTATTTAAAAGTTAAAACAAATGTTAACATTGATCTCTAATTTTCCTTCTGAGTCATATGGAGGAGATCAAGTGTTAGAGTTTCCATCTATAATACCCATCTGGTGCTGGAGGAAAAATGACCTCATCTTGCTCATTACCTCAGTTACCTGGCTCTTAAGTTTTCAGCTCTCTGACTAAAGTATTATTAGTTACCTAACTGCAACTCATGGCAAAGCACTTTAACAAACTATGAGTGAAAATGTGGATCCATTAGCACAAATTATTTATCCATAAACTATTTTAAGATTCATTGTTTTACATACTTTCCAGAAAATCAGTAAGCAGAGGATTGGCCTCTTAATAGATGCATTTTTGCAATGAGCTAATGACATTACTTCAGAATGTCCTTCTACATTTGATAATGTCCTACAAACAATGGGGATTTTCATAAACATTTACAAGGATTTACAGTTCCTGTCCACCTAGAGGACTTCTATCTCAGCAAAGGGTGAGGACCCTAGAAAAATATTCACACAGTAATGTAGGTTATCTTCCAGGAGGTTTTATGAAGAATAATTCTTGACAGATGGACACCTAATCTGTGTGTCAGTAACTGCAAACATCTATCTGGTGCCTGCTCTGTGCATGGCACGTTACCTGGTCCTTAATTATAACATATGGAAGAGGCAAGATCTCTACTCAGACGGATAGGAAGAAAGAAGCATACTCTAGTAGGACTTTAAGAAAAATAATGAACAACTTTAAAAGGCTAGCAAGATTGTGCAGGCAATGAATGCTCTGGAGATCTTTGCTCACAGTATGACCTTTTGTACTATCTGTTTGTCCTTTCCCAATGCTCTTTGGGCATTCCATAACATATGCCATGGAGCGATGGCAGGCAAGGAGGCTAGGTTTGAAAGACTCAGGTCTCCAGCCTTTTCAGAGCCTACTCCATAATCACTTTCTGTCAGAAAATTTTTCAAAACATATTCCCCAAATGCTTCTCAGTGGAAAGGAAGAAGTCTGTTTAGAAAAAATGGACATAGAATAGCCATCTTATTCAAATGTACTGTTACCCCATAATGCTTTACTTGACTCTGCAAAATTACCCCCCCAAAAACCAAAGAGTGCATTCTCAGGATCCTGGCTCAATACTGAGAAAGCTCCTAATGACTTTTTTCATGACTTTGTGGAGATATCCAGAAGCCTCCTAATGACTCTTTCTAAATTTTGTGGAGGCTAAGAGGGATGGCAGCTCTGCCCTAATAGCTTTTTTGACATTTGAAATGGATTCTGATGTTTGTTATGTAGATTAAAATGGAAGATATCTACTTAACAGCATTAGTAACGGTAAAAGTTCTGAATAAGATTTCATCAGAGATTCAGGGCATGATTTAGTGAAAAGATCTCTTTATGGGTGTGGGAAGTCTCGAAGTCTATCTAGTACTGGCTCTGCCATTAACTAGCTCTAAATGTGTATGTCTAATAAATAATAATAATGTAGTAGTATCCCATTATAGTGTTAATTGCAATATATATTTGAAAGCATTCATGGTGTTATACGCTCATTTTCAACAAAATATAATTCCTTTAATACTGCATAACAACTAACCGCTTCAACAAACCATCTTTGGGTTTTCAAAAATATATGTTGGAACATATATTTGGAATATATATTTTCAAAATATGTTTTCAAAATATATGTTGGAACATACCTTGTTGGACACAAAGTAGATGCTCAATAAATGTCTAATTTGAATGACCTGCAAATAATGTATACTCACTTTCTTTATCTATGGCCCTATTTATTTTCTTGTAATGTTGTATATACCCTGAATTTAGAAAGTAAATCACTTTTATATTCAAATTCTCACTTATGCTAGAACATATTGTTAATACAATATTTAAATGTTTTAGAAATGCTTTTCAGTGTAGGGGTGCCTGGCTGGCTAAGCCGGTTGAGCATTTGACTCTGGATTTCAGTTTGGGTCATGATCTCATGGTTTGTGGGATTGAGCCCCACATCGCTTGGGATTCTCTCTCCTTCTCTCTCTGCCTCTCTCCCACTTGTGCTCTCTGTCTCTCTCAAAATAAATCAATAAATAAACATTTAAAAAAAGAAATGCTCTTCAGTGTATGTTAAAAAGCGCTGAATTCATTTAAAGCCTTTTAGTAGTGAGAATATCACCTAAAAGTTAGCTTAAAACAAATTCAGTCCTTTTTTTGTATAGATTATGTATACATAAAGCCCAAAACAGCTTTAAAATGTAAAACACAGCCAGTTTGGAGATATGTTAAACAACCAAATATTCAAATCAAGATATTTAAAAATATCTGGATAAATAACACTTTCAACTTTCACATGCCTAATTGGTGATGTGCATTACATTACCATGTATTTTTTTCACCAATACAAATCCTTTGGTCAGTGGGACATTTCTGAACTGCAGTTCCCAAATTACACTTAGCTTCTGAATTGGTCTATCTTCTGATCCAGATTTGCTAATAACAAATAGTTTGAGAAGCATTATAGTATACTAATTTCTCTAGCAACCAGAACTACTACATTTTTTCCCCAACTCCTGCTGTCCTTCAAGCTTAGAAATGTCAAAATAAAAGAGACATAATTATGAAAAGAATGGTGTGAGGATAATGGAAATACATGTAGTATTTTCAAACTCTGATGGTGGAGGAGAACCAAAGGGCTTCCATTTTCAGAGAGCAGTGGTGAATACAAAGAGATCTACTGGGGCCAGGTCTTGGGGTGGCAGTAAGGAAATCCATAAGCAATTATCACACACACAGTGATAAATACCCAGGTTTATTGTTTTCCTTCTCTGCCTTAACAGAATATATATATATATATATATATATATATATATATATATATATTTTTTTTTTTTTCCTTCAATGGGACATCTCCCACTACCCAACCATCTCCTCAACTCTCTCTTGCCCAGCAGAGAATTAATCATGGAGTAAGAAGGGGAGTGAAGAACAAAGTACTGTACAAATCTAACATTAATAAAAGAAAGAAACCTAATGTCCTGTTCAGAAGGATGTTGCAGCATTCACCGCAAGGAGCTAAAGCCAATCTATGGACTGTGGAGGAGAGTGGGGGCGGGGGGAAGGCCATCAGCAACACTTAGAGCACTCAGGTAGTACCCTCGTGGGAGGGCTCCATGCTGGCTCTGAGAAGGTTGCAGGGAGGTGTGAGTCCTCACTCAAAACGCATTCACAAAACCAGGAATTCGGTGAGAAGAACACTAAGCAAAGCAAGACTTGAGTCTAGTTCTGGCTCCTCCACTAGTGAGTTTTATAACCTTGAGTCTCTAATCCCCTCTGACCCTGAGTTCTCTTCCATCTTTCCTACCTCCTGTCCGGGTTATCAGTGAGGCTCAAATGCTTTGGGAATACTGTCAAGCGATAAAGCTCCACACAAATGGAAGGATTAGTTTACTGAACACCTATGTGCTAGAGGCTGTGAGGGCACCATTAAGGTCACAAACCTGAATCACATTCAGATCCTGCCCTCAGGAACAGATCTCGAAGGGCGGGCAAATCAGCAAGTCACCGGGGGTTCTACTGCAAGGCGAAGAGAGGTTAATATTTTGATCAGTTCAAAAAATCTCCCTCACTGTCTCCGTCCTGAAGAGGGGCGGGCCTATGAGAACCCCTCCCGGCGGTTTCCCACGGTCCAGGAGCAGGGTTTGGTGGAGGACGCCAGGAGGGAGCGACCCCAGGCCCGCTTGGGCGTAGAGCAAGCCCCAGGCCTGGTGGGGGTGGGACGGAGATGTAAAGTCTTAAGTGCCAAACTGGAAGGAGTCAGGGGTCGAGCGAGGAGTCCAGCCAGTCTCCCTACCTTCCCTCGACCGCTTCCAGGCGCGGATGCACTGCAGTGGGCCCGCAGGTAGCACTCGCGTCCTGCCCGCGGACCAGGCCCACCCACTCCCCTGCTGTAGCCTAGCCCTCCGTTTCCTAGGCGATGGGCTCGCGAGGGCTTCCCCCCCCCCCCCCCCGCCCACTCCGCCACGCGCCGCCGCGACCCGCGGGCCGGGCGCGCCACCTGGTGGCCGCACGGGGAGGAGTCCAGGCGAAGGGCACGCACGGACGCTTTCGCAGCCGAGATCGCGTCCTCCAGCCTTCTCCCCGCGTGATTTTGACCGCCACGACTCCCCCTGTTGATTCCATGAAACACACAACTCCCTCCTTGCCTCCCTGGAGTGGCAAACCGGTAAGTGGTGAGTTGTGTGGAGACGTGACAGCCGGCTCTGCTCTGTGACCGTGAGCGGGTCACTTGGGTCTGTGTGTCTGTTTCTTCCGCTGTAAACTGAGTCACAGACCGCTCTGGGTTTCCTAGCAGCTCACGGGATGGGGAAAGGAGTGTATGCGCGTGGAGGGCTTCTGCCGCACTCTGCCCTTCAGCGACCAAGGCTTGTCTTCTCTCTGCTCTTGTTTTGGGTAAAAGTTCCTTCGGGTTTGGCTCCAGACAGAATTGCAACCCCCTGGATTAAGTGCTTGTATGATAATGTCCAGCTCTGAAAGATCCTGAAAGATCTGAAAGATCCTGCCTCTTTTGCTTGTCGCTTTACTTTTTTTGCTCCTAAACCTCGAGAAACCAACGCAGGTTCGTCTTTGCCCCTCCTGATACTTTTTGCAGCTCTGTCCTCATTTGAGAAAAGAATATCACCACACACCTATATCCTTTAAGGTTCCCCTTTCCTCTTCTGCATTTTTCCTCATCCTCTGCCTCAAGACAACAATTTCTTACGCCCTGGCACCACCTACTTAGGCCACTAACTTCTGACTCAGTTATTTATCCCTCTGTCCTGGGGAGACGGAAGTGAGGCGCTCCCTGGAACCTCCACTCTTAATTAGTCACCCTGTTTGGCATTCTTGAATTCGATTTTTAAAAACTAGTTTATCATATGTTTTCTAACTAGTGCTGTGTTATATTAATAACAAATTCAGAACTTCTTAGAAGAAGGGAATTGAAGCAGTTAATACACATATTAGCTTTTGGCTGAGAGAGTTTTTCTCATCAGTAAAAAAGTCATCCAAAAAATAACCAGTTTGAGACAATTTATGTGTTTTACCTCATTTGGACCTTCCTTTATTTCCATCAGTGTTGTGTATTTGTTAAATGCCAGCAGGTTGCTGGGATCTACAAATCACAAATCTGATAAAGGTTTTTAAGTACTTGATCTTAGCTAGAATACCAACAGGTGGGATTATGGGGTAAAAATATTAAATAGAGTGCTGTTGCAGGAGAAAAAAAAAAGCTACCACCAAAATTTTTGAAGCGTGGGGATTATTTTTGTTAAATGGAAAAACAATTTTGTGATTATTCAGTACGTTGAACTCATTCCCAAATCATTTCCTATAAATCTTAGACCTGCTTCTTCCATGAGAGCCTGGATCCAGGGTCAGAAATGTACTCTTATCCCCTCATTTATCTCCTGGGCAGATTTTGTTATGGTATTTGCCAGTTAGTGGTCAAACAGTGAAGCCAGATAATCATTTGCCAAGTTTCCTCATTTGACTTTGGTTTTCTGTTAGCTCTGCCATGTTGAGTGATGTAGAAATACAGGTAGGAGAGTTTCTGTGGTAGAAAGAGCCAGATATGTTGTCTGATTTGGCAAAATGCCAGAGAACCTGTTTGGTATGCACAGTTGCTAAACATTTTATACTTTTTCAAAATTTTCACCCACTTTTACTGAGGATCGCTACCTCTGCAAACAGACCCTACAGCAATCAACTAAATGCATTCATATTAAATCTCACAATAATTTTTAGACGCCTGAACTAGTGATTAACATATTGACTTTGTAAACCAGTTAAAACTTTCAGTAAATCAGAAAGTTTACTGAAAATAAGGTTACTTTTCAGAAACAGAAAACCCCTGATAACTTCTTATTCAAAAACTTTGTTCCTGACAAATATGAGTAATTAAATAGGTGTTTTGCCAAAAAAAAAAAAAAAATCGGGGTGCCTGGGTGGCTCAGTCGGTTAAGCCTCTGACTCTTGGTTTCTGTTCAGGTCATGATGTCACGGTTTCGTGAGTTCGAGCCTCACGTTAGGTTCGGTGCTGAGAGTGTGCAGCCTGTTTGGGGTTCTCTCTTTCTCTCAATCTCTCTCTGCCCCTCCCCCACTCACACTGTCTCTGTTTCAATAATAAATAAATAAACTTAAAAAAAAGTCATGAAGTAAAATATTCTCTTGAGAGGAAAGGCTTACATTACCTTTATGCAGACACTGTAACAAACCCATAGAGGGGATTGTGTTGTGATGCAACATCCATTGGCATGTTTCAATATTGTAAAATGGGGTTGTTTCCCATCTAATTTATATGGGTCCTAACTTTTTCTTTTAGGCCAGAGACATAGCTCTGCAATCTCTCCTCATCTCTTCATTTCTTCACACCGAGTTTAACTTGAATGACCAGAACTCTGGCAAAAAGAGATCACATCTCTTTTTTTTCCCCACATACCTCCTCCTCCTTACTAATTTTTTATGATCTCTTCATTCTGTCTGAGGGAGAGGAGCCCAGAATGGTAAGCAGGAGCCAGCATGCCATCTCCCAGGAGCCTGAGCCAGGTAATATGGACCATGCCTAAGGGCTTTGGTGTCTGATGTCATGAGACCAGTTCAGCTACAGTGAGTTGCTATGCTTTTGGCAGTTTTAAAATATGACTACATAGGTAAATGTACAGATCAATAGAACGTGACAAAAATATCCAGAAATAGATACACAAAAATATATATACATATATTTACATATATTTGACTATATATTTTATTTTATATATATACATACACACACATATAGGTAGTTGCTTCAGACAGAAGTGGCAAGCTAAATAAACGAGGCAAGGATAGTATTTTCAACAAAGGCTACTGTAACTATTGCATATGTTTGGGAAAAAAATGAGTCTTGACCTGACTATGCACCTTGAAAAAATTAACGCAAAGTGAATCATAGATCTGAACATAAAAGCTAAAACTATAAAACTTCTTGAGTAAAACATAGGAGAAAAATCTTTGTCATCTTGAGTAGGCAAAGATTTCTTTTATAGGACACCAAGAGCATGAATTAAAAAAAAAGAAAATAATAATTTGGACTTCATCAAAATTAAAAACTTCTGCTCTTTAGTCAGTTTGAAGAAGATGAAAAGGCAAGCCACAGTCTGGAGGAAAATATTTCTTTACAAAAATGTTTTAATGTTTACTTTTGAGAGAGAGAGACAGAGTGCGAGGGGGGGAGGGGCAGAGAGAGAGGGAGACACAGAATCTGAAGCAGGCTCCAGGCCCTGAGCTGTTAGCAAAGAACCCAACGCAGGACTTGAGCTCAAGAATCATGAGATCCTGACCTGAGCCGAAGTCGGACGCCCAGCTGACTGAGCCACCCAGGTGCCCTGAGGAGGAGAGTATTTTAATACATAGACCTGACAAAAGGCTGGTATCCGTAATTTATAAACAACTTCTAAAGCTCAATAGTGAGAAAATAACCAGTTACAAATGCCAAAGGATTTGAATAGACACTCCACAAAAGAAGATATATCAGTGATCAATTAGTACATGAAAATATGCTCAACATCATTAGTCATCAGGGAAATGCAAATTAAAACCCCAATGAGATACTGCTATACACCCATTAGAATCGCTAAACTTAAAAAGACTGACAATCCCATGTGTTAGCAAGGGTGGGGAGCAACTAGAACTTTCATATATTCTTGCTGGGAAAATAAGATGGCACAACCATTTTGGAAAGCAATTGAGTGGTCTTTTATAAAGTTAAAACATCTATCTCCAGTATGACCCAGCAACCCCACTCCTAGATATTTATTCAAGAGAAATGAAAATGAATGTTCATAACAGCTTTATCATAATAATCTAAATCTGGAAACAACCCAGATGTCCATCCACAGGTAACTGCTAAAACAAAACATTTATAGACATACAACAGAAACTACTTAGCAATAAAAAATAAATGAACTATTGATTCATGCAACAAACAACATGATGGGTCTCAAAAGAATTTAGCTAAGTGAAAAAGCCAACTGTAAAAAACCATATATGGTGTCACACAAAATTCTAGAAGAGCCTGAAAGCAGATTAGTGGTTGCCTGGCACTAGGAGGGAAGGGTGAAGGGATTGACTGCAAGGAGGCAGAAGGGAACTTTGGGATGAAGGAAATGTTCTGTAGCTTGATGGTGATAGTAGTTACAGGGTAATACATAGTCATGTGTTAAAACTTGCCAAATTGCATATTTAAATTGGTGCATTTTATTGCATATAATTTATACCTTAATAATTAATTTATTTTTAAAAGAATAGCTATAAATTCTTTGATATTCCTCCCATCAAGAGGTGGAGTCACTTCTTGAATCTAGGTGGTCTTATGACTGCTTCAACCAAGAGAATATAGTAGAAATGACTGTATGTTATTTCCAGGGCTAGGTCATAAAAAGTACAGCTTCTTCTGGGTTCTTTCGGGATACTTGTTCTGAGGGAAGCCAACTGCCATGTAAAGTTCATCTACTTGGAGACAGCCATTCTGGAGAGGCCAAGTGTAGGCTCTGTGGTAATCTACTCCAATGGAGATTACTTTCTAGCCCAAAAAGTGCCCAAGATGTGAGTGAAGCTGTCTTGGATCCTCCCAATCGGTCCATCCACCAGCTGAGTAATGCTGAGTTGTGCCATAGTTGATGCCACAAGGAGCAAGAGGTCGCCAGTTGCTATCCTGCAGAATCTGGGATACGATTGTTTAAAGCTTCTAAATTTTGATAGTGTATTAGTTATCCACTACCATATAACAAATCACTCCAAAATTTAATGGTTCAGGACAACAGCAATCACTTATTATCTCACAGTGCCTATGGATCAGGAGTTTGGGAGCAAGTTGATTGGGAAGTTCTAAGTTAGGGTATCTCATGAGGTCAGATGTTGGGCAGATTCTGTCCCTGCCTGAAGAAGCTTTCAGTCTAGGGGGAGTGAGGAGTAGACAAGTTAATAGGCAATCACAACACATTCGGCTGGTCTGTGGAATAGGGGTAAAAGCCCCTGAAAAGGGAAAACCTAACCCAGTCTTGAGGGTCAGGAAAAAATTCCTAATGAGGTCTAAACAGAGACTTGGCAATGAGCAGGCATTAGTCAGTTTGGAGGGTTGGATGTGAAGGGGGCTGGAACAGAGGGATGGGCATGGGCAAAGGCCTAGAGGTAAAGATGAAAATGATGTGTTTTTTGGAGCTGAAAGAAATTTACAAATGCTTAGAGAATAGGTTCCCAGAGAAAGGAGAGGAGCTAGCCAGTAGTCACAGATCCTCTGAACCATCTTTCATGGTGACAAAAGTTCACTCTGGCTACAGTGTGGAGGGGTTGGGAGAGGTCAAGAAGGGGACACAGTCCAGGATGAACTCCACTGATCATACTTCTTTCTTCTGCCTAAGGGCCTCTCACTTAGGTCTAGTTTCTTGTCCAAGACACCGCCTCTGCCTTTTGCAACATTGCAATGATTGGCAAAAAGAATGACCTCATCTCTCTGGCTCAATCTTGCCCAATCTCTGGAACCTTCTATGACTCAGGTGAGATGCTCACCCCCACACCAGGAAGTAGTCTATGAAACTTTGCCTCCAACAAACATATTAAAAGAATTAGAACATAGGGAGCAGCACTACCTCACATCTGGAGAATGAGGCAGTATGGATTCTGACTTCCATCTTTTAAGAACTGTGTTTGTATAATTGTTTTTAGTTGATTTTTTTTTTTTTACTGTGGTAAGAAACACAACATAAGATCTACTCTCTCACAAAATTTTAAGTGTATATTGTTGTTAACCATAGGTGCTGTATTTAGTTGCAGATCTCTCCAATTTATGCATCTGACATAACTGAAACTTTATACCTTTTGAACCGCAATTACCCATTTTCCCTCTCCAAAGCCCTTGGCAACCACCAGTCTACTCTCTGCTTCTATGAGTTTGACTATTTTAGATCCCTCATATAAGTGTATTCATGCAGTATTTATCCTTCTGTGTCTGACTTATTTCACTTAGCATAATGTCCTGCAGGCTATTGTTGCAACTGGCAGGATTTTTTTCTTTTTCTAAAGCTAAATAATATTCCATTGTATGAATATACCATGTTTTCTTTTTTTTAATTTAATTTAATTTTTTTAATATTTATTTATTTATTATTATTTAAAAAAATTTTTTTAACGTTTATTTATTTTTGAGACAGAGAGAGACAGAGCATGAATGGGGGAGGGTCAGAGAGAGGGAGACACAGAATCTGAAACAGGCTCCAGGCTCTGAGCTGTCAGCACAGAGCCTGACGCGGGGCTCGAACTCACGGACCACAAGATCATGACCTGAGCCGAAGTCAGGCGCTTAACTGACTGAGCCACCCAGGCACCCCTATACCATGTTTTCTTTCTCTATTCATCCATCAAGGGACATTTAGGTTGTTTCAATATTTTGGTTATTATGGATGATGCTGCAGTGAACATGGGAATGTAGATAACCTCTTTGACATCCTGATTTCAATTCTTTTGGGTAAACATTCCAAAATGGGATTGCTAGATCATGTGGTAGTTCTATTTTTAATCTTTTGAAGAACCTCCATACTGTTTTCCAAAATTTGAATATGCAATTCAATAGCTTCCCTGTCTGTTAGAAACAATGATTTAGAATAGACTGTGGGGGCACCTGGGTGGCTCAGTCAGTTAAGTGTCTGACTTTTTATTTTGGCTCATATCATGATCACATCAGGCTCTGCACTGACATCATGGAGCCTGCTTGGGATCCTGTCTCTCTCTCGCTTTGCTCCACTCTCTTTCTGTCTTTCTCTCTCTGCCCCTATCTCTGTGCCTCTCTCACACTCTCTCAAAATAAATAAATAAACATTAAAAAAAAAAAGAGAGAGAGAGAATAGACTGTGGGAAAATGTGCCATATAAAAATATCACCACAAAAAGAGTTTGATACAGATAGTATGTGTTAAAAACCTAAATAATAGTTTTCTTAAAGTTCTCAAAACTTTTGACTTAACAGACTGGATCATACCAGGAATAGAAAATATATAACATTGGATAATATCAGTATTAATCTTTCCAAATAAATGTATAAGTTTAATGCAGATCTATAAAAAAAATGTTTGCACTACTGTGTATCAGTATTAGCAAATCCAAGATGGTGTGCTATATTTTTAAATAAAAAGGGGCACCTGGGTGGCTCAGTTGGTTGAGCATCTGACTTTGGCTCAGATCATGATCTTGCAGTTCATGAGTTCGAGCCCCACGTTGGGCTCTGTGCTGACAGCTCAGAGCCTGGAGCCTGCTTCAGATTCTGTGTCCCCCTCTCTCTCTGCCCCACCCCTGCTTGTGGTCTGTCTCTCTCTGTCTTTCAAAAATGAATGAACATTAAAAAAAATTAAAAAAAATAATGAGGTTTTGGGTTACTCTCTATGTTACATATGGTGTTGAGGAAATACTAAATATTTTACCTTTTATTCAGCACACTGGCTGAGAACATCATTGCAAAAGACCACATTATATGCTTCCATTTAAATGATACGTCCAGAGAAAGCAAATCTGCAGAGACAGAAATTGAGAGACTTCAGTTGGGGCTTTACCACAGCAGGGTCACCAGCAGGGGGACCACTTGGAAAGAGAGTTGTTCAAATGAGGGATGAGGAGCTGAACAGAGGGCTGCAGAGAGAATAACCTTTGGTCCCTGGAATCGAAAGACTCTACTACTGAATGCACCTGACTTTGGGAATTGCACATTGTGAATTCCGGTGAGACTAAGAGTCATAGGATACAGAACCATGTTTTGTTGATTCTTATTTTAAACATGAAATTTGGACTAGGACAGTCTAGAGTTTTTCTGAAGCTGCTGACCAGCTGTGAACTTGGATAAATGACCTCCTTTCTGTACCTTAATTTCCTCGTCTGTAAATGGAGATAATATTTCATACCTCTCATGGCTGTTCTGAAGATTAAACACCTAGTGCAATTCTTGGCCTATAGTAGGTTCTCAATGGATATTAGTTCTCCCTCATACTCCTTCTGAAATGTTATTTTAGAGAGAATTCCAGAAAATAGGAAAACGTGGAGCTCTTCTGGGTCACATTTCCCATGTGGTTGGAGAGGGCTTGCTCCACGCAATTTGCAGCTATATCTGGTGGGACCCAAATATGCATCTCTAACCCAGCTCCAAACCTGTGTACCCAGCTGCCTACTCAGCATCAATTAGATGTCTCACAGGCACATCATGCCCCAAACACATTATCTCTTACCCCTCCAACTTGCTGATCCTCAAAGCTGTGATCCATATTGAGTAAATAGCGTCAGCATTCACCTAGCTGTTCAAGCCTGAAGACTTGACTCTTTCCTTTTCCTCAAATCCCAAATGAAACGAGTCTTCAAGTTCTGACAGTCTATCTAGTGATTTGGTACATTGAACCTATTCATTAATTTTCATCCAAAAATATTTGTTGAGCAGTTACTATGGACTAGGCATCATGTCAGGCTCTGTCTTCACTGCTTCCTCCCTAGTACTGATCACAATCTTCTTCTGACTTGACTGAAGAAATAGCTTCCCTGTTAGTTGCCCTGAATCAGCTTCTTACCTCTTTGAATCTTTTCTCCACATGCTACCAGAGATTCGTTCCTTTGGCTTAAGACTTTAAATGGCTTCCCACCTGGCACAGCCAGTAAGACTTTCTAAGATCCAGGCCCACTAGGCATAAGTCTGGTTCCCTGATAAATGCTCCAGTCATTGGTGGGGTTCCCCCCAAAACAAATCCTGAGACAAGGATTTGAGTGCAAGTGGTTTATGTGGGGGGTAATCTCAGGAAGCTGTGGTAGGAAGATAGAGGAATGAGGAAGGAAGAAAAAGAAGGCTATTCAGAGTGCCTTAATGAATGGATTCATGGGAGGTGGGTGACTGGGGCTCAGTCTCACTGGGAAACTCTGGGAGACAGTATACACCATAGCCTGAATTGTGTTCCCCCAAATCCATATGTTGAAGCCTTCATCCTCAATATGCCTATATTTGGAGATAGGGACAATAAGGAGATAATTAAAAATTAAGGAGGGCCTATAATGAGATCATAAGGGTGGGGCCTTGATGCAGTAGCATTAGCATATTTCTAAGAAGTAACACTAGGTAGCTCCCCTGAGGTCTTTCTTTCTCTTCGTGAGAGAGCACACAAAGAAGAGGTCACGTGAACACACAGTGATAAAGTGGTCATCCACAAGCCAGGAAGAGAGGTTTCACCAGAAACCACCCATGCTGGCACCCTGATCTCAGCCATCCAGCCTCCAGAACTGTGAGAAAATACATTTCCGTTGTCTAAGCCACGCAGTCTATGGCATTTTGTTATGGCAGCCCAGGCTTAGATAGTATAGAACACCCAGAGGGTGAGGGAGCTGCGTAGTTAACTCTCAAGTCTTATTCACCATGGGTTGAGGACTGCTCCTGAGGGCACTGATTCCTTGGCACTGACGGCCTGCACCATACTAGGGCCGAGCATGCTCCTGCCTGCTGTGGGCCAGAGAAGCCTTACTCAGCTTGAGAGTCTCTTGCAGGAAGAAGCCTTTGGCTTGCCTGGTGAGTGCTGAGGGGATGTGAGCAGGGCAGTAGTGGCCTCCACAGCCCCCAGTTTACTTTCCATCCGTAGCTCTGCTTATCCTTAAAATGACTCATTCAGCCAATGTGTTAGCTCTGTAAGGCTATAGACAATATCTCTCTGCTTCACAAATGTATTGCCAATGCCTAGCACAGAGCCTGACAAGTAATAGTTGCTCAAGAGATATTTAATGAATGTTTGGATAAGTAAATAAATGATGATCCTTTTCAGAAAGTAACCCAGGGGGCACCTGGGTGGCTCAGTCAGTTAAGTGTCCGGCTCTTGGTTTTGGCTCGGGTCATGATCTCATGGTTCGTGAGTTCAAGCCCCATGTCGGGCTCTGCACTGGCAGTGTGGAGCCTGCTTGGGATTCTTTCTCCTTCTCTTTCTTCCCCTCCCCTGCTCTCTCTCTCTCTCAAAAAAAATAAACTTAAAAAAAAAATCTTAAAAAAAAAAACAAAACAGAAAGTAAGTAAGGCATGTCATGCTCTGTATCTGACAAATAAATTACACATGGAGCATAAAACCTCTAAGTTATTGTGACACCTAAATCTCTATATTCACATAAATTACTGAACTCTCTTTACAGTAGCTGATTAAAAGCTTTACTATGCTTTTTAAATAAAGCTTAAGGTGTAAATTTTTATCCTTTTGCAACAAATCCTAACACCTTTTTTCTAGACCCAGGCCATTCCACATGTTGTGCTGGGTTTGGAAAGGATAAAACGCACACAGCCCACCCTGCACAACAACAACCGGGCTCAGCCACATGACTCTCTGGAAATGGCTCCCAGCTGCCCACAGTTTGAATATAAATAAGGTGGAGCACACGAAGTTGAAGGCAGCATTACGGAACTCAGACCTACTCCTGTGAGCACTGGGAAGTGTGGAAGGTGCCCTGCCATAAAAGCAAGACTTCAGAAAGATTAATGAACAGTGATGCCTAGGTGGGAGTGGAATGGGGAGAGACTGGAGGCTGGGACACAAGATAGGAACAAAGAGCACTGAGACAACATGGCTGAACAGAAACTTGTGAGCTGTGTGACACTTTCTTATGGGGCCAGTAGCCTGGTTGGAGACAGAGGAATCACAGCAGTGAATGAATCAAAGTATATACAGTATGCAAATACAGTTTAGGTTTTAATTGAACTCCCTTACAAGGCCTCTTCTGTTAATCTTTGAAGTTATTTCCTAAGACACCAAAGGGGTATTTGTAAAAAAAAAAAAAAAAAAGTTATAAGTCATCACAAGGGTTCCCTGTAAATAATCAAGAATGCAAGTTCTCACAACTGTGTAACTTGAAAAGGGAGGTGAAATGGCACTGATTTTTGTGTGTCCATGGAATGATGCCTGAATGTTGCGTGCATACAGCACATGACTTTCTCTGAAACTAAGAAACTGTTTCCCTTAAAACTTTGCTTAAGTTTAAGCAAATATTTAAATATTCCTTTTCACATGTTCTGCATCTTGACTGTAGTGGTGATTACATGATGATATTCATGTATCAAAACTTCTCAAGCTCTATATTTAAAATTGATGACTTTGGGGACACCTGGGTGGGTCAGTCAGTTAAGTGTCTGACTTCAGCTCAGGTGATGATCTCGCAGTTTGTGGGTTCAAGCCTCATGTAGGGCTCTGTGCTGACAGCTCAGAGCCTGGAGCTTGCTTCAGATTCTGAGTCCCCTCTCTCTCTGCCCCTCCCCTGTGCTCTCTCTCTCTCAAAAATAAGCATTAAATAAATTAAAAGTAAATAAAATTAGTGACTTTGTATGTAAATTATGCCTCAATAAAGCTGGTTTTTAAGAATTGAATAAAGGTCAAATCTATCCAGAGATGAATCCAGACAAATAAGAATACATATGTATGATTGTACTTACATAAAACTCTCAAAAATGCAAATGAATCTATTGTGATGGAAAGCAGATCAGTGATTGTTTCATTGAGGATGGGGTTTTATATACCTCATAGTGCTATCTATACATACATATATGGCACTATGAAGTTGAGAGACTTCCAGTTAAACATAGTTGACTTTGTCTCCTCCTACTGAAACATGACTAAATAGGAAGAGGTGGGGAGGGGTAGAGTTGGAGGGAGTGTAAATCCACAAAGACTGATAAAATTAGAAAGGAGATGTGAGCAAATTTTGAAAGGTGGAAAATGAGTGAGGGAGCAAAATGTAACTGAGAGCAGAGGAGGCTACTATTGAGAGCCCATAGAGGATGCAGAACTTGAGGTGGTACCAGGTACACCAAAGGTGAGTGAGGTGCAGGGATTGGTTGAAGTTTTTATGCAGATATTAAAGCCAAAGCGTCTTCCCTATCCCTTGAAGTCAGGGAAACTACCCTCCACAGGTGATAGGAAGTATGTTCTCTGGAGACAATGAGCCAGAGAGACCCAGACAGACTCAGGGACACAAGACATATAGGGGTGTGGTGGGGTTGGGTTAATGGCAGGAGACTGAAACATGCTGATTCTGGGAAAATTCAAGTAATAAACAGAGGTACCCTCAGCCTTCTTTCTCAGATCTACTCCCACAAAGACCCTTCTTCCAAAGAGCCATCAGGCATATGTCCCCCCAGGCAGGAAACTGGAGGCTGTTTCTCTAAAGAGAAAACACCTCCACATACTGACATTTGAAGGATCCAGCGTAGGAAAGCACTAAAGGAAATTCTAGCTGACAGCTGTGCTGTAGGCCTAGAAAGTAATTAGCCCAGATGGAGTAGGAAAACTTGAGAGTTTGAGGGGGATATTGCCAGGGGGGAAAAAAAAGTGGAACAAAAAAATTATTTGATATATTTTAGTGTCTGGAAAATAATAACAATAGGTGTTTGACAGTTCCAATTAAGCATTTGAATAGATTCATAGGAAACTGTGCAACTCAAAATAACAAGGTGATTGTTAACTCCTGGAAAAAAAAAAGTTGTTCAAGAAAGGAAACATAATAGTAGTAATTACCTTCTTCATCAGTGTATAATATTTGCATGCTTTTTTATTATATAAGTAGTCAACTGATGATTTATCCCAAAATTTGGACGATGGGGGAGGGAATAAGTGAGGTCAGAAGTTTTAAGAGAACTAAATTCTTATTGACTAGAACAAGAAATTAGTTTATGTTAAAAGTGTTATTTCAAATTAGTTAGAAAGAAAGTTCTATTTAATAAACAGTGCTGGAATTTCCAAATGCAGTCTATTAAAAACAACATTTGACTCTTGTGTTAATATAAAATACAGATTAAAGTGAATTAATAAACATTAAAAAATAAAGATTCTTCAAATAACCTTGAAGTACAAAAAGCCCTTCTAAGCAAGAGACAAACTGCAAAAGCCTTAAAGGCAAATGATACACAGATTTGACCTCCAAAGAATAAAAAATTCAGGAATGAGTGACAAGTATCACCACAAATTCAGTTAAAACAGAAACAACAAACCTGGAGGAAAATACGTGCAACATATTTAAGAGATAAAGGGTTAATGCTATCTATCTACACATAAAATTTTAAGTTGTTCTGTGTTGTTCTTTTTCAAATATATTTGATCAGTTTTAAAATATCTTGCTTCTTAGTTGTACTTTTGATATTCTTATTTCTTTAAATGTATCAAACAAACTTATTTTATATTCTCAGTCTGATAATTCTAATAATATCTGCAGTCTTTGCAGTTCTAATTCTGGTATACTTTATTGTTTATGCTAACACTTGCTCATGGCAGCTTGTTTCATGGTGTTTTGATTGTGAGTTCATGTCCATGGAAACCTTATTATGTGTGAACTTTCTGAAAGTTGGTTTTTGTCCCTGGAAGTTTGCTTTTACTAACCTAAATGCCTGAGAGCATTAACTAACCAAGAACCACTCTGAACAATATTTAGGTGTGATGAGGTTTTCTTGTGTTACATAGGCATGTAGATTCTGGTTCCAATCCCGCCCAAGGGTTGAGCTTGCAGTTTGCAATTGTCAAGGAAGACATTTTTCTTCCTGTACTGCCTGCTACCAGGTAAGTGGCTTTCCCTTAAATAGTCTTGCAAATCTGATTATGTCACCTCTCCTACTTAAAAAATTATAGATCCACTCATTTGTTGGGTCTTAGCTTAAGGATTACTTCCTTATGAATGCCTCCTCTGACTGCCTGCCCCCAAACTAGATCAGGTCCCCTTTCATGCTCTTACAGCACCTTGTACTTCTCCCGTAGGCATTAATAGCAATTGTAATCAATTATTTGTGCAACTGTATTTCATTGAAATAGTAAATTTCTTCATCACTGAAGAAATTTCGTATCAATCACTTTCACTGCTATATCTTCAACATTAACTTAGGGTCCAGGGCATATTTGTTCAATAAATAAGAAATAAGGGACACCCGAGTGGCTCAGTCGGTTAAACATCTGAGTCTAAATTTCAGCTTAGGTCATTATCTCACAGTCATGGAATTGAGTCCTGCATCGGGCTCCATGCTGTCAGGGTGGAGTCTGCTTGGGATTCTCTCTCTCCCTCTCTCTGCTACTGCCCTGCTCATGCTTGTGCTCTCACTCTCAAAATAAATAAACTTTATAAAAAGCAAATTAACATTTTTGGGAATATTATATAATGGAGGGAATCTAGTTCCAAGCTCTGTCATGTTGTACCCCTTAAATGTCTCTAAGTCTCAGTTGCTCACTTGTAAAATAGCATTAGTAACATTTACCTCATGGAATTGTTGTGAGGGTTACAAATGATATATTTAAAGAGCTACAAAATAGCCCCTGGCAATGACAGATCCTTAATGAGTGGTAGCTTTTATAATTATTTGCCAGCTATGTATAAGTTCTTGGGAATTGGGCCAACCAGTTTTTTGAGCATACTCATATATAGCCATTTGAAATAGGGAGTAATTTAAAGAGCTTTTAGCCCACAAGGAATCACTGCATCAATATGATAATTAATGCATTATTCCAGAAATTGGATTTTAAAATAATATAGACTTAAACTTGAGAATATTGCTTTAAAAATAAGTGCACATGGTGGTTTCCTGGGTGCATATATATGTCAAAATTTATTAAGTTGTACACTTTAAATATGTACAGTTCATTATATGTCAGTTATCCCACAATAAGACTATTTTTTCAATAAAGAAAAAAATTAAGCCATCAATAACAAGTGGAATGAAATACATGTAATAGCTCTATTATTTAGGATGAAGTTTGATTCATTTAATTGTTTTTTTAACCAAAGGATCTGTATCTATTCTTTGGCTTCAATTTGAGGACAATTTAATTGCTTCTCACATAGTTCTTTTTTTTCTTTTTTCATTGAGATTTGCACCTCAGTTTTACAAATGTCAATGCCTTCACTGCTGAAACTCCACTCCTCAAATGTAAATATTAGCTGAAAGTTAATCTTGCTTTAACAGTACAAAAGGAAACTTCTCTCCATTTCAGAATTGATAGTTTTTTTTTTTTTTAATTTTTTTTTTTCAACGTTTATTTATTTTTGGGACAGAGAGAGACAGAGCATGAACGGGGGAGGGGCAGAGAGAGAGGGAGACACAGAATGGGAAACAGGCTCCAGGCTCTGAGCCATCAGCCCAGAGCCTGACGCGGGGCTCGAACTCACGGACCACGAGATCGTGACCTGGCTGAAGTCGGACGCTTAACCGACTGCGCCACCGAGGCGCCCCTCAGAATTGATAGTTTTAAAAATATTTATATTTATAGTGATGCCCTGAAAAATATGCATAATGTTTATTTATTTTTGAGAGACAGAGTGTGAGTCGGGGAGGGGCAGAGAGACAGAGGGAGACACAGAATCTGAAGCAGGTTTCAGGCTCTGAGCTGTCAGTGCAGAGCCTGACGTGGGGCTCGAACTTGGGAATAGCGAAATCATGACCTAGCTCGAAGTCGGACACTTAACCAACTGAACCACTCAGGTGCCCCAATGCCAATTTTTTTTAAAGCTGGCATCCTTCACAAATATGACTGGTGAACTTGGACCTCTTTTTGAAGAGTGACTACTTAAGTGTACAGTCAGTGAATCATATTCACACATTCAACAGTCTCTATTTCTGCTGCTGTTAGGGCAGCAACAATTGTTGTTTCACTTATTTAACACCCATCTTGTGCACCCTAAGTTGGTGTTAATGGTGTTATTGGAAGACCTGTGGATAAAACCCCAAGGCAGAGATATGAAAGGTGAGCAAGAACAGGTGTGAGTCAGCTGGGAGGTGATGCTTCTGTGAATTTGGTGAACAACTTATGAGATAGAGTGTCTTGGTTTGTTTTTTCCCAAAAGCAGACCCTGAAACAAGAACGTGGAATGCAGGTAGTTTATTTAGGAAGTGATCTCAGGAAGCACAAGTCAGGGAGTGGGGAAGGTGGATAGAAAGGGAGAAATGCCAACAAAGGGTGATGAATAAGTGAGTTACTGCTGTGTGAAACTGGGGCACAATCTCGCTGGGGACCCTCTGAGGAGTCATTTGAACAAGCTTCAAAATTATTCCATCGAGGGGCACCTGGGTGGCTCAGACAGTTAAGCGTCAGATTCTTGATTTCAGCTCAGGTCATGATCTCATGGTTCATGAGAGTGAGCCCCATGTCAGGCTCTGCACTGATGGTGGGAGCTTGCTTGGGTTTCTCTCTCTCCCTCTTTCTGCCTACACCCCTCCCCCGCCTCTCAAAATAAATAAACTTAAAAAAAATGATCCCACCAAGAGATAGGGAACCTGGAGTGTTTATCTGCAGATTCATGTCTTCATTGTTTGAAGGGTGCCCTGGAAAATGGGGACATTAATTACACACACACACACACACACACACACACACACACACACACACACGGAGTAAGCAAGCTCTTGTTGGCTAAAGAAAGTCCTCAGAGACACCAACGATATGCCATCCATTGAGATAGAAAGCTGGCTGTGTGCATGGGAACTGCCCACTGTAGATGCCAGTGAACTCAGAGGTTGGATGAGGGAGTATGAGCTGGGACTTCAATGTTATCTGCTACATGGAGGGTTTGGGATTTGATGTGATAGCATATCAACACTAGGTGTTGAGAATGTATACCGACATGGTTAAAGCCATGGGTTTATAAATTCTGAAGGAGAAATTTTCCTTTACTGCTTTTCCAGAGTGAAATAAAATTGAGGAAATGCACAATTTGCTGGTCAATTCAATAGACTTTTCAGTTGTTTTGTACTCTGTAGACTGGTGGTCCAGCAGCATTAGTGTCATCTGGAATCTGTTGAGAATGCAAATTCCCAGGCTCCATCCCAACCCTATTAAATCAGAACCTCTGGACACGGGACCCAGAAATCTGTGACAAGCCCTGTAGGCAATCCTGATACACACTCAGGTTGGGGAACTTCAGATGGAGACAAAACACTGTACTGAGAGACTTAACTCTTATCCCAATCACAGGGTCATCGACTGGGTGTGGTTTCCAATCTAAGTTGGGTGTGAAAATGGACAAATTATGTGATCTTTATGGGTCTTTTCCAATATGTAAAATGACAAGTTTGGACTAGTATACTGGAGTTTCAAAAATTTTTTTTTTTTTTTTTTTTAGCAGTGGAATACTTTCTTCCAAAGAAATTTTACTTGAAACATCAGTATATGAGACATGAAAACAGAGATCCTTGATTGGGATATTAGCCCAGTATCCGGTCTTCTCATGTTCCCTATGGTGGCTTCCTAAGCATCACTAGGGACCTTTGGGGTTCTAAGAGGTATAGTTTGAGAACCACAGCAACTTGAAGACCCTTCCCGGGCCCTCTATAATATGATCTAAGACATCAGGCCGACTTAACCACAGTTTACCTGATGATGATAGCTCTGAGATAGAGCTGTGATCACAGACCTTGTATTCAAAGCCTGGCTGATTGCCTACCATCAGGGTGACCATGAGCAAGTCACGTAGCACCCATGGCATCCTCATTTATGATATGAAGTTAACTCTAATTCTTGTTATATGTGCCATTCAGGGCCGTTGACAGGATCAAATGAAATCACGTATATGAATATACTTTATAAGTTGCTAAGTCCTGTCTAATTGGAAGGGATTTTTGTGGGAGAAATTATCCTTCCAGGTAGTTTTCCTTTGTAACTGGTGCCAAAGATAAGTAGAAACAGAGAGTGTAGATAGTGAAATAGTCTGTAGTTTCTCCTTTATCTTCTAGGGATGCAAATGTAATTTTCCTTTTTAATTAAAACCTGTTTACCAGGAAGTGTCACTTTAAATAAAATGAAGCTTAAGCAGAGACTTGACTTAACCTGTTGACTTACTCTACGAAGCTTGTAAAAATAATGTTTGGGGTAATACTATCTAAAAAGATAATTCGTTTTTTTTTTAACAATTTACTGCCCACATACTAATGGGGTGAGCCAATTTTGGAATATGTTGACTTAGCATTTGTAGCTCCTTGCATGTTTAGAACAATTTTAGTGCAACATTACTTCAGGTTTGTTTGTTTGTTTGTTTATTTATTTATTTATTTATTTATTTATTTATTGTCAGATGGGTGTTTCAGGAGAGATTCATGCATCCACCACAGAAATGCCTGAGATATACCAGGTAGCATGTTTTGTGTCTGTATTTTGTCATTGGTGAAGTCTTCAATAATTCCTTGTGGAACTTTTGCAAGATTAACTACTAGTAATGTCAAATATAGTTACTGAGATTAGAAGGTAGTCATATTTAAGACCTCTTGTATTCCAAACTCTCAGGGTAGCAGGTCAGGATGATCTCTGAAAACTGTCATTATAAGAAACAGATATCTGCCAATAACTCTGTATGACCACTTTGAAGGCCGCTGTCACATGGACCTACCAACATCTTCTAAGTGTGTCTCACTTTGCATTTCCTTCACATTTTCCCTATTACTTGGATCTTCACCTCACATTGTTGTACACCAGTCAGAACTCCCTGAGAAGGAATCAACGTGGACTGGACAAGGATTTTTTCACAATCACCCCATATTTGGGTGGAGGGGCAGTCAGCAATCTCACACCTTTGAGCTGGCAACTGTGCCTCAGTTGCAAATAGGCCTTTGAACAGAGCAAATAGGCCTTTGTTGAGATCCAGAGGTTACTGAGGAGTCCAGCAGGCAGGAGTGGGGTGGGAAGACAAGGAGGCATGGAGAGGAGCAGAGTGTTTCAAGCAGAGAGAATAGCATGTAGAAAGGCCCAGAAGAGGAGAGCATGGCATGTTCTGAGGACTGAAGAAAGTCCACAATGGCCAAACTGTAGGGAGTCACTTGGGTAGTGAGATGAGCCTGTGCCAGGTCAAGGAAGATCTTGTCTGCATGGGCCTCATCTTCCTCATTCATCAGTAGGACTGGTATAGAGAAATGCTTCTCAAACTGCCTTTGGGAAACAAGGGGGTTCTACCTAGGAGCCTCAGAGGGCCTTGGAGTGTAGGGGGTGGAAGGGAATGGCTCTGGTCCTCAGTTTCTCTTCAGTAAGAGTAGATTCACTAATATCCAGTTCAAGTGTTGAGCGTCCAACAGTGTTAGGAAATAGAGTTCCATGATTTAAAAATGATTGAAAACTACCAAGTCCCCTCCAGCTCTGGCACCTGTGCTGTGCCCCCTGAGAGAATGCTATCTGGGTTCCTAGGGGTGTGGACATATTGCCTCCAGAGGAGTGGCCCATTCTTTACTGAAAATATAGGATTATGGTGTGGGCAAAAGTTCTGGGACTTTCTGTTCATTTTTTTTTACAGAACTTTCAAAAACAGTCCCTGAAATTTCCACTTTCCCAGCTTGACTGATGTCTCTTTATGTCAGCAGGACAGAGGAACCTTCCAGCAAGCCTTTTATCTGGCTTCACAAGGAACAAGTGCGTTGTAATGCTGAGTCCCCCTCAGACTACACCCACACAGCTATAAAGACACATCTACCTACACGGGAAAGAATGTGAGCCTGAGAATGAGGACCAACCTCTCCTAAAATGAGACTCACTCCCTGTCTTACTCATAAGTGGCACCGTAAGTACTGGTTGAATCGTCTGCTTTCTTTTTCTTCCAAACTCTTATTCTTTAGACTTTGGTGCTCCAGAGCAGCATAACTCATTTTAGCTTGTCATTCACCCTCACCTGAGTCCCCTGGACTTGGCTTCTTGCCTCCTTGACCTGTAGATATTGCCTTTGAGTCCAGGCTGAGGCTCTGAAACTCATCCTTTGCTCACACATCTATGGAATCAGTATGCTATCCCTGCCTGGCCAGATTGGGGTCCCAGCTCCTCTGATGCAGAGCAGCCTGGCCATCTGCTCATACCCTGAGAGACCATGGTCACAATTTAAGGAATCAGTTTGGATATTCCCTGAGAGCTCCTGCCATTCCCGTCCCCTCCCAGATAGAGCCACCAGAAGCCATCCACCAGGAGACTCAGGCCTCCTCATTCAGTCAATCGTGACTGAGCAGTGCTTCTCGAAGTTTAACATGCAGACAGATCACCTGGGGATCAGGTCATATTCTGATATTTGGGTCTGGGGTGGGGTGGGATCCTGCATCTCTTAAGAAGTTCCCAAATCATGTTAATGGTTCATGAACTTCACTTTGAGTAGTAACATGAGACTGTGTAGACTATCAACTTCAACTTCACCTGGAGATAGGGTCTGTAATGCAATTTTTTCCCCATTTATTAGCAAACATGTATTAAATGCTTTCTCTGTCTTCATGGTCATTGCTGCACTGATAAGATCCCTTCTTTGCTTTCAAGGAGCTGACAAACTAATAGTTTGGAAGCCTGTATGTTTGAGGGGCACTTGGGTGACTCAGTCAGTTGAGCGTCTGACTTTGGCTCAGGTCTCACAGTTTGTGGGTTCGAGCCCCGTGTTGGGCTCTGTGCTGACAGCTCAGAGCCTGGAGCCTTCTTTGGATTTTGTGTCTCGCTCTCTCTCTGCTCTTCCCCCGCTCATGCTCTGTCTCTCTCTTCTTCAAAAATAAATAAAACATTAAAAAAATTTTTTTAAGCCTATATATTTGGGACCTATATACTTTATAAAGCTTAATTCTCACAACATCCCTATTGGATTAGTATTATTTCTGTATTCTACATGAGGAAACTGAGCCTTAAAGAAGTTAAGAAGCTTGTCAAAGTTGTGCTGATGGGAAATGACAGCCCGGATTCCAGCTCACATCTCTGGCTCTGAGCCTTCATACTTTCTGGGATATCTCAAGCATCTCTTCCTTAATGCTCTTATGTTGCAGAATCCATACAGTTGGGCCTCTGCTTCAGTTTCCTTGCCTAACACTTTAGTTTCTGGCATTCTGGCTTACTTAAGCTGAGCCCTGCTCCAAACCCTTCCCGCCCCTCCCTCCTTCCCCCTCCAGCTTGGCTAGTGATCCTGTATCCAGCTCTTTCCAGTCCTTCCTTACCTGTCCATCTCCTAGTTGGGATTCTGCTACAGATAGTCCAGTTGCCTGGAAACAAAACATCATTCCATGTTGCAAAATAGCTTCTAGGAACTAGAATGTTTACTTTCCTCTATAACTCACCCCTCATGATTCTTTGAAGTTTCACACCAGGCATCAGGCACTTCCTAAAGTAAATAAGCTACATAATAGGCACAGTGGAGAAAGAAGGAAGTGGCACTAATTTATGCAAACTTCATTCTCCGACCTCTTAAGCCCAGGGTGATATTCCTAATGGGCCAGGCATCCTTTCCCTAGGGATGGATGTGGCAGCTAGTAGAGCTCATGATTTGACTCATCCCAAACACAGTCTCTGCTCTGCCAGGCTCTGCTGAGGCTCTGGGGACAGCATAAAGAGTGGGGTAGAGTCTGGGGAGTTGTCTGCATAGGATGGATGTTACATAGATCACAGAAGTCCTGGCCTGTTGTCATAGCTTTGATTTCTCCTAGGGTTCCCCACTCCCTCCCCACCTGCCCTTCTTAGGGCCAACTTTAAGCAAGGAGCTTACTTCTTATTGGCTCATTTACTCCCATGTAATTACCCAGTGCAGGGGGAAGGGAAGTATTTGCTATTGCTTCAACTGTTTCATCTTACTTAGAGTGGCAGAATTTAGCAAGAATTAGGAATTGAAATGTGTTATTGACAGTTTTCACTGACCAAAGCAACATTTTCACTGTTACTCAATGTAATCCATTCTACCCCAAGACACTATGACTTTAGGTGAAAAATCTCTACCAGAATTTTGTAAACCATTCCATGCTCAGACTGACACTTTTGATGATCATAAACCAGACTTTAGGCAATCTTCTGTAGGCCCTATATCATTTTAAGTGACATCTGTTACTTGTTTAAGTATTCCTTCCCTCCACCCGCATACCCAGCAGATGGCAATTCCTGCCCGACCCAAGCTCAAGTTTGTCATGGACCTTCTGACCCTCTGACTGCGTGTAGCTGGGTCCTCTTCCCGACACTGTGAGACAACTTTAACCACACCTGAGGCAGCATCTCTGTAAGTCATCCAAACTCCATCTGCCCTTGCCCCCAGTCATACAAAATGTAAACATGTTCACGGTCAACAGTGTGGTGGCTTGCGGTTTCCTTTAATTCAAAGTTCAAATCCCCCTCAGGGTTTACCATGGTTTCTGTGCAAGTCCCAGAGTCCTTTTTTGTTTACTCTGAGTATTCAGATGGCAGACAGAGAGCTTCAGCCTAACTAACCACAGCATCCTGTAGTCAGCATGAAGAGTTTACATGCATCTTGAAAACTTTTGAGTGTTATTTGATCTAGTGCCCTAAGAAGTAATCCAAAGTAAAATCTCAAACCTTTGCATCAATATTTTCCTTTGGGGACTCCAAAAGAAATTTTGTGATCAAATGCCATCATTTTTTACCTATGATGTTGACTGTGTAATTATTGGCAATGTTCAGGCATTCTTTGTTGCAAATTCTTTTGAAACCACTGGCAAATGCTTACTAGTATTGATAATATTGACCAAAGATTAGTTTGGAAATTTAATAAAAAGAAAAAATAAAATTTTAATGTTCTAAAACCTGACTTAAATGTATTTTTACCTTCTCTAAAATCTGCATGCCATTTCTTGTCAGAAAATTTTAAATGATCTTAGTATAGGATATGTCTGATTAAAAACTATACATGCTGACAGCTTATAGCCTATTATCTTATTGGTGAATACCAGCAGACAACATGTGCTTGGAATTCTACTTAAGGTTACTGTCACAATTTGGAGTATACTCTAGGACACTAAATATTTTATGATCATTTAGCAGTTATTCAGTCATTCGACTAACATATATCTAGTGCTTACTATGTGCCAAAAATTGTTCTGGATTTTAGGCCTTCAAATGTTGAAGAGGAGGGGTGCCTGGGTGGCTCAGTCAGTTAGGTATCTGCCTCTTGATTTTGGCTCAAGTCGTGATCTCACAGTCGTGAGACTGAGCTCTGAATAGGCTCCTCACTGGGCTTTGAGCCTGCTAGGGATTCTTTCTCTCTTTCTCTGCCCCTCCCCTACTTGTGCTCAGGCATGTGTGTGTGCACAAGCACATGCACACTCTCTCTCTTTCTCTCTCTCTCAAACTAAATAAACTTTAAAAAGTGATGAAGAAGATAGACAACATTTCCACCTGCATGGAGCTTAAATGTTTGTTAATTGAATAAGTAAAGGAATGAATGTGGGTGGAGCGAGGGAGGATGCTGGGGTTAGACTGGATGGCGATCAGAGCACCCAGCCAGCAATCCCTGATAGTTCTCAAGGGCTTAGAGCCAGAAGGAAGTCAGTTCCAGGTCTGGACCAGCTTAGTGACCCTGCCCAATCTCGCTGTACTTACAGATCCTGTAAGAAGACCTGCCCTACATTCAAGTGCTTGGGAAGTTAGCGCCTCTTTCACCTCTGTCCTCCCTTCTCCACCCACTTGCTCCTTAATGTTGGCTCTGGTTATAGCCTTCTTCCCTTTTGGCTGGTTGCCCCTCTCTGCCTGGTTCCTTTGGATTGATGCTTTGGGGCCTGGGTGTTGGTTCTGCTCCTTGCCATCCTTCCTACTTTCTCTCCCTAGATTCCTTCTTACCTCTACATCCCAAGCTATGGGCCAGCTCTACCTCAATCTGAGCCTAGCTCTAGTTTCTAGGTTGGAGCCTTAGACACCCACTGACCAACTGACAAGTTGGATCTCAGGGATTGGGGCATAGCAGCAGCAATTTTCACATAGGGGTATTGCTCAGAACCAGGCAGGCCAACGAGGTTGGGGGTGCAGAATTTACCTAGTTTGGATCAGGACCACAATTGGGAAGAAGAGACTGGCAGGAGAAGGTGAAGAAGTCAGGGGTTCAGGGTGGGCTCTCTGTGTGGCAGAGTAACTAAAGTGCAAAGCAAAGAGTTTAGGTAAGTTCCAGTCTTACAGAAAGGCAAGCATGTCCCTAATAAAGGGTTAAGGACAAGCCTAATTTGGTGGACACATGGGTGCACACCAAACCCGGGCTATCTTAGTGCTAATTCTAGACTCTGTAACTGGGGGGGGAGGGATGTGGCGGGGGGGGGGGGCTCAAAAGGAAACCATTGATCTGGCAGTCTGATTAGGGCTGAGACTCATAGAGAATACAAGTTCAAAGAGCAGACTTTGAGAGGAGACAGAAGAGGGTGTGAATCTCAACTCTGCTATTTACTAACTGTGACATTGGACAAATCGCTTCACCTCCAGTCCCTGGTTTCCTTACTTGTAAAATGAGAATGGTAACACCTACCTCACATGGATGTGGTGAGGATTAAATGATGAATTTGGGGTGACAGTGAGACTTGTTCAAAAAGAAGACGAGTCTTTGAACAGTGGGCTCTCTCCATGAGGCCCAAGTGGGGAGGGGGCAATGGTCAGCAGCCCAGTGCCAGCATGCCTGGCTCTGGTGCCTATTGTGATCTAGCACAGTCATTCGGGTCTGGCAACTGGAAAGCAATAACACTCAGTGGGTGTGCTCTCCCACCAGGTCTGGGGGAGTGGGTGGGTGTTGGTTCATTCGTCTCTGCCACGTGCTCATGTGTATATAGTACTATTGTATTTGCCATGGCTGTTCCAGGAGCTCATAGCCTCTGAGTACTAAGTCAGTATGTCTCCTTCCTTCTCAAACAGTGGTGACCAAAAATTGGAAATAAATAAATAAATAAATAAATGTATGATATATATATCTATATCATTATATCTATATATCTATATCTATATCTATATCTATATCTATATCTATATCTATATCTATATCTATATCTATATCTAAAATCCCCTGATGCTGAGTCCATTCCAAATATCAGTTTGGACTTAACCTTTCATTCTTCTGCTCAGAGATCTTTCATTGCTCCTTATTTTTTAACTGCATCATTTGCTAAATTTTCTAAGGCTTTTATAATCTGATTTCAAGTTATTAGTCACTCAGCTCCCTTGGTTCCTAACAACTCCTGCTCTGTCCCACCCAGGCCTGTGCCTCTCAGTCAGTTTCTCCTTCCCTTTGGGTGTTTCACCTCTAGATGGTCCTGTTCTTCTTCCCCTCTTAAAAATCCTACTTTTTCTTCAACCTGGCTCAGGTATCACCTTACCCTTGAAGGCCTTTTGACTCTTGGAATGCTTATAGATCTCCATATCCCTGAACTCCTGTGATACTCAATAGTTTAGAATTTATCAAATTTCACAAAATCTATGAAGCCATCAACTGAAGATGCATCATTATTTTATGTACCGTTAGAAAAACCTTCTAATAAAACTGGCACCCACAGAATGTAAGACACATCCTTATTTCAGGAAGATTAAACTGTAAAAAAGTTTGTCTTAGGATCAATGAAGTATGGTAATTATTTGGTGCTACATATTATTCATAATTATGATGGACATTACCACTGTCTTATTTTTCTGATTCTTCCACTAGAATGTATACTCCATGAGGACAGATTTCATGCCTGGCTCATTTCACTGTTATATCCATAACCATCTAGCACACTATCTGGTCCCCAAGAAATGATTGAATAAATAGACTCCTAAAATGAATGGAAAGTTCCTCAAAGGCGGGGATTATGTATTACACACTTCTGTGTAGCTATTTTTAAAATTGACATGTAATATACATAAAGTGTACTAATCTTAAATGTAGAGACTAAAGTTTTAAAAATATATCTGTATATCTATACTATAATCCCTGAAATGAATATATAAAGCATTTTCCTATAGTCCTTTCCCCAGTGCTGAGGAAGTAGGAGATATATGTCAATATTTATCTATACTCATTGATTCATTAAATGGTCTCCAGCTATCCTTGTATATGGTTCAGTGTCAGTTCACTCCTGTTTTCCCTGGTTCAATGGTTCTCAAATTCTAGCCTTCATCAGAATTACCTACAAGGCTTGTAGAAACAGATTACTGGGCTCCACCCCCAGATTTTCTGATTTAGAAGGTCTGTGGTAGAGTTTGAGAATATGCTTTTTGAACAAGGTAATGTTGATATGGCTCTAGAGGTGAGGAAGAGGGGGTCTTCCTAAGGGTATGAAATATCTCCCATTGTCTGACTATTAAATGTCTGGTTAGGGGTTATTCACCTTTTCTTTGTAACAGGTGGCCTGGGCAGCATGGTGAAGACCCTGTACTCCTCAGAAAATATTTCTTTTCTTTTTTTTTTTTTTTTTTACAATTTTGATATTTTATATTTTAAACCTGTTTTGAACTCATGTAAATATGACATTTGAGTCTCTATGTCAGAGACATTGGAGAGCCTAATATGTAATATAAAATACTTTTCCTACATTTTTTTCTTTTTTTTTTTAATATATGAAATTTATTGTCAAATTGGTTTCCATACAACACCCAGTGCTCATCCCAAAAGGTGCCCTCCTCAATACCCATCACCCACCCTCCCCTCCCTCCCACCCCCATCAACCCTCAGTTTGTTCTCAGTTTTTAACAGTCTCTTATGTTTTGGCTCTCTCCCACTCTAACCTCTTTTTTTTTTTTTTCCTTCCCTTCCCCCATGGGTTTCTGTTAAGTTTCTCAGGATCCACATAAGAGTGAAACCATATGGTATCTGTCTTTCTCTGTATGGCTTATTTCACTTAGCATTACACTCTCCAGTTCCATCCATGTTGCTACAAAAGGCCATATTTGATTCTTTCTCATTGCCACGTAGTATTCCATTGTGTGTATAAACCACAATTTCTTTATCCATTCATCAGTTGATGGACATTCAGGCTCTTTGCATAATTTGGCTATTGTTGAAAGTGCTGCTATAAACATTGGGGTACAAGTACCCCTATGCATCAGTACTCCTGTATCCCTTGGGTAAATTCCTAGCAGTGCTATTGCTGGGTCATAGGGTAGGTCTATTTTTAATCTCAGAAAATATTTCTAAATTGAATAAAATAAAATACCTAGGACTCCAAAGAAAACTAATTATATTAAAATGGATTGTTCAAATTATTTTAAAAAATATTGTAAAAATTGTAATATTTACAGTATTTACAACAAGTCATCTGTATTGTGATATGAAACATTTGGGGTTTCCATTGGTGGTAAACTCACTCACCTACCGATAACACTACTGTGGTTGTTGCTTACATTTATAATTGAAAGAGATGATAAATTGCAGATAGAAGTTAGTGAAAATAAGGAGCCTAGGTTAAGAATCCTTGCCCTGGTGTAGTCTGAAATGAGATGCTCTACCTTTGGCACTGGGTGAAGTTTCAAAGATTTTAGGTCTGTGTCATTCAAGTCTGTTACTGATTAAATGCCTCCTATGTGGAGCTGTGATAGATGCTCAACATTCAGAAAGGGCTAAGATGCTTTCTCTTCCCTTATTCACAAGTATTCGATTTCGGTGACGGAAAATTGAAATATAAACTGGTAATTAAAGTGGAGTATGATAGGGGCATCTGGGTGGCTCACTCAGTTAAGTGTCTGGCTCTTGATTTTGGTCATGATGTCATGGTTCATGAGTTCCAGCCCAGCATGGCACTCCATGCTGACAGTGCAGAGCCTGCTTTGGATTCGTTCTCTTTCCTTCTTTCTCTGCCCCTCCCCTGTTCGCGCACTGTCTCTCTCAAAGTAAATAAATAAACTTAAAAAAAAAAGTGGAGCGTGACATATTCAGAAAGGGAAGTATGCACAAAGCACATAAGAATGGAATGATATATGCATGCATACGAGAAACAGGAGTAAGATCTCTGTTAGAACTCAGTTGGATGGAAGTGGTGGTGGTAGACTATCACACTGGTGGTCCTCAATGAAACATGCTTCCAGGATTCTCAGGCTCCCCCATGTGGACTCTGGACTTAGCCACAAAACTTGCTTTGGGCAAAGGATGGTTAGCCAGCTTGATGCAAATATTTACACATTGGGGCTTGCCTCTTGTAATGCTTGGGCTTCAGCTGCCATGTAAGAAGTTTGGGCTTAGATTACTGAATGAGGAGAGGCCATGTGGAGGGCAGCCCTGGAGAATGAGCTGCCACCTTCGATGTTCCAGCCTCAGCTGAGCACTCAGCTGAATGCAGCAGCATAAGAAACCGTCATCAGTGAGTGAGTAGCAGCAGAACCACCCAACCCAGAGAATCATGAAAAATAAGAAATTGTTGTTTTAACCACTGTTTTAGAGTGGTTTGCTACATACCAATAGATAACGGAAATTGTTGTTTTTATTTCTTGACAATTTTTTCTCTTCTGTTTGGTTTTTAAAGATGCAGAGGGCAGGGGCACCTGGGTGGCTCAGTTGGTTAAGCATCCAACTTTGGCTCAGGTCGTGATCTCACTGTCCGTGAGTTGGAGCCCTATGTCGGGCTCTGTGCTGACAGCTCGGAGCCTGGAGCCTGATTCAGATTCTCTGTCTCCCTCTCTCTCTGCTCCTCCCCCACTCATGTTCTTTCTCTGTCTCTTAAAACTAAATAAATATTAAAAAAATAATAATAAAAAAGATGCAGATGGTAAAATGCCCTGTAAAATGAGCTAATGCAGAGATTCTTCTGCAAGTAAATAAGCACAATTTCCAGAGAAGCTTCTGTTTCATATATTCAGGTCTTTTAAGATCTATGGCTAGAAAACTGATATAATTATGACTCTAGTAAATTGAAATGCTGATCTGCAGGGAATGATTACTTTAAAAATCATAAACTCCTAAAACCTGAAATTTTGGGCTGGAAGAGATCTTGCAATATATGCAGTCTAATCTCATAACTTTATTTTTTAAGATTATTTACCATTTTTTAGTAATCTCTACACCCAATGTGGGACTTGAACTCATGACCTTGAGATCAAGAGTCACATGCTTTTCTGACTGAGCCAGCCAGGTGCCCCTTACCTCTTAATTTTAGAGGTAAGGACACCAAGTCCTGAGAGGTTAAAGCCACAGAGCATTTTGTTAGTTAGGTCCAGAAGGGAAGCCAAATATTCTGACTTCTACTACAATGTCTTTTAATAAATAAGAAGTAGCAATTTGTAGATTATCATTTCTATAATTTTATTTTTGCAATTGGCAAAGTGGATAGTTTTATCCTTTTTAATTTTGTAGATGAGTTAGATCTAAAAAGACCTGCTCATTTCACATAACTCATAAAAGCAGGACTAGATCTTGGGTTTTATGTCCCCTGGGCCAGGGCTTTTTCATTATATCATGCTGCCTGAGATGTTCACTATTAAAAACCAGGAAATAAACTAATATCTTTTTGAAAGAGCATCAACAGCAGACATTATCTGGTTCATCTCTGAATTTCTCATAGCCGTATATCATGTACATAATGTGTCATTCAATAAATATTTGTAATATGAAATGAATACATGAATGAATAACTGAATAAACAAGGGATAGAACAAGATTGTGTTTTATTTTTAGCAGACATTCCATTCTTTTTTTGTTTTAATTGTTTTTTTAATGTTTATTTATTTTTGAGACAGAGACAGACAGAGCATGAACAGGGGAGGGTCAGAGAGAGAGGGAGACACAGAATCCGAAACAGGCCCCAGGCTCTGAGCGGTCAGCACAGAGCCCGACGCGGGGCTCGAACTCATGGACCGTGAGATCATGACCTGAGCTGAAGCCGGACGCTCAACCGACTGAGCCACCCAGGCGCCCCCAGACATTCCATTCTTGAAGTGTATGATTAATCAAGATTCCTCTGTACTTGAAAAGGAATAGGGGATAAAAATGCCAGGCAGTAGTAATGACAACATTTTGTAATTATTGTGCTTTGAAAGCAAAGTAATGAACAGAAAGGCAAGTTCTATCAATATGTGTCTCCTATTCTGTATGTAATAACTCAAAAGTAATATGCCCCTTCTTTCAAGGGGGAAAGTGAGGTAGAGAAAGTGACCCAGGCAACCTTGAACAGACTTATCCAGTAGAATAATGAGAGCTACATATTTAATTTAAAATTTTCTAGTAGCTGCACTGAAAAAAGTAAAAAGAAACAGATGAAACTAATTAAAACATTTTTAAAATTAAAAAAATTTTTTTAATGTTTATTTATTTTTGAGAAAGAGAGAGAGACAGAGCATGAGCAGAGGAGGGGCAGAGAGAGAGAGAGAGAGAATCAGAATCCAAAGCAGGCTCCAGGCTCTGAGCTGTCAGTACAGAGCCCAACGCAGGGCTCAAACTCACAGACTGTGAGATCATGACCTGAGCTGAAGTCGGTCACTCAACTGACTGAACCACCCAGGCTCCCCTAATTAAAACATTTTTTAAAAATGTTTATTTATTTTTGAGACAAAGAGAGTGTGAGCTGTGGAGGGGCCAAGAGGGAGGGAGACAGAGAATCTGAAGCAGGCTCTGAGCTGTCAGCACAAAGCCCAACGTAAGGCTTGAACCCTGGAAGGAGATCATGACCTGAGCCAAAGTTGGATAATCAACCACCCAGGTACCCCTAGATAAAACTAATTTTGATAATATACTGTACTTAATTCAGTATGTCCAAAATATTATCTTTCAACATGTAATCAATACAAAAATTGTTGATGAGGTATTTTACTTTTTTTTTTAAGTGGGTGTTTTACACTCAGAGTACATCTCAATCCAGACTAGCCACATTTCTCTTAAGCATTTTTTTCAATACTTTTTTTTCTTTTTTTTTGAGAAAACGAGACAGCGTGCATGCATGTGCCGGGGAAGGGCATAGGGAGAGGGAGAGAGAGAGAATCTTAAGCAGGCTCCATGCCTAGTGCAAGAGCCCGATGTGGGGCTCAATCTCATGATGGTGAGATTGTGACCTGAGCCCAAACCAAGAGTCAGATGCTTAACTGACTGAGCTACCTGGGCAGGCACCCCTAGACTAGCCACATTTCTAGTGTTCAATAGCCACATATGGCTAGTGGCTACCATTTTGGACAGCACAGGTCTAGTCACATAGGATACTACTGTAGTGTGTCTAATTCTGTAGAGAGAAGGCAACAGTAATTACAGCACAGAGGAAGTAGAATTTGAAGGAATACTTGAGGAAATTTTCCTGCTTTAGTCCAACTGCATAACCCAGATCACTGAAACTTGAAGGGAGATTCTACTACCTCCTGGGAAGTCAGCTCCAGAGTTTTGTCAGCCCTTTGGGAAGATGTTTGGTTGTGTGGCCCTGGGCAAGTAACCTAACCTTCATATAACTCAGTTTCTCATCTGTTACCCATAGCTGCTCTCACAATTACATGAAATAATAGGAAAAAGCATGTAGTCAATACTGGCAGGTAGGAGGCACTTGGTTAATAGGAGCTCTAGTACTCTACTAGGATTTACCTTATCACCCCCTATCTCAACCCCATTTTGGATTTTTTAAAAAACTTTTTTAATGTTTGTTTATTTTTGAGAAAGAGACAGAGTGTGAGCAGGGAATGGGCAGAGGTAGAGCAAGACACAGAATCTGAAGCAGGCTCCAGGCTCTGGGCTGTCAGCACAGAGCCCGACGGTGGACCCGAACCCACAAACCGTGAGATCATGACCTGAGCAGAAGTCAGACACTTAACCGACTGAGCCACCCAGGAGCCCCAACCCATTTTGGATTTTTTTACAAAAGGTTGGTATGACTCCCTACAGATCAGTATCTTTTCTGCCACAGCAAAGGTGTGAAGGTGAAGTAAATTTCAAAAAGACAAAACAAAAAAGGTCATGAATTACATTATAAGTAGCCTTCTACTACAGGGAATCTCATATTAATAAAACTAGGTGGTCTTCTACTCTTTTAAAAAATTTTTTTAACATTTATTTATTTTTGAGAGACAGAGACAGAGCATGGGTGGGGGAGGGGCAGAGAGAGAGGGAGACACTGAATCTGAAGCAGGCTCCAGGCTCTGAGCTATCAGCACAGAACCCAGTGCGGGGCCCGAACTCACGACCTGTGAGATCATGACCCAAGCGGAAGTCGGACACTTAGCCGTCTGAGCCACCCAGGTGCCCCTCTTCTATGTTTTATTGTTATAAAATATTCATAACATAAAATTTGCTTAATTTTTAAAATAAATATTTATTCATTTCTAAATATGCAGTTCTGTGTCATTAAGTAGCTGTTCTGCAGCCATCACCATCATCCATCTCCAGGACTTTTTCAACATCCCACAGTGAAACTCTGTACCCAGTAACTACCCATTAACTCCAGCACCCCCTCCCCCAGTTCCTGCTAAACACTCTTCTGTCTCTTTGTATTGGACCATTCTAGGAATCTCATATAAACAGAGGTCTTATGTTTTTTTGAAGTAACATTTGTTCTTTCTTTAAACATTAAAATAAGAAAATTTGTCCTAAAATACTGACTGAGTAAACCTAGAGTTTTTTTTAAAAGAATATTAGTGTTGAGGGGCGCCTGGGTGGCTCAGTCGGTTGAGTATCCGACTTCGGCTCAGGTCATGATCTTATGGTTCGGGTTCGAATCCCGCGTCAGACTCTGGGCTGACAGCTCAGAGCCTGGAGCCTGCTTGGGATTCTGTGTCTCCATCTCTCTCTGCCCCTCCTCCACTCATGCTCTGTCTCTCTCTGCCTTTCAAAAATAAAGAAACGTAATAAAAAATTTTTTTAAAAAAGAATATTAGTGTTGAAATGCATGTTGATAGACACAGATGAAAGCCACTGAAGAAATAAATTATAATTATTACATATCTGAGGGAGATGGTCACTACAAAGGTTCTTCTTTACTTTATAAAAGGAAGTCTGTGCGAGAGTATATACACATGAATATAAATTAAGACATGTCTGCGTGCGATTACTGCCCATAAAGGTCATAAATAATGATGCCCAATTTTCATGAATATCAGAACTCTCGCTGGTATAGTAGATCCTTGACTTTGTCACTAGTTTGCCATTTGGCCTGGGTTTAGGGCCTGGTCCTCTCAAGCCCTTCCTATCTTCATCTGTAAAATGCAGATACTAATAATAGTTGCCCTTCCTACATCATAGGGTTGATGTGAAGATCAAACAAGATAATTAAAGTGGAAGAGCTTTGAAAAATACAAAGCCCAGTAGAAAGGCAAGGCATTATTAAAGACTGTAGAGAGATTGCTAATATGATTTGATTCAAGGCCAGAGTTTTGTACTTCCAAAAGTTAAAAAGATATTCAGTTTTTGCAAATTATTTAAAAAACCAAATTCCTACTTTGGTGACCCAGCACCATGACTCAATTGTGTTCTAAATGCTGTACATTTGATACCTACTGCTATACATCATCTAACCACATTACCATACTAGATGTAATTGTACAGCATTTCAGCAATATCTTCAATTTTTGGTGGGTAAGAAGTTATAAATCCACATAGCTTAAAGGCAAAGTCATGTCTGCACAGGAAGTTTCGTTTTTGTTTTTTTTTAACTTTTCCATGGTGGCAACAGTGCTGCTCTCTGTAATGTATCTACTCTGCGAGACCTGCCTGCAATGCGATTTAATAAGCATTTATTGAGGACCTATAGTGTGCAAGGCATTTGAAGTAGAGATGGTGTGAGGGGAATGATGGAGGTAGTGAGAAAAAATGCAAAGAGAAAAGGGGTGTCCCTTGACTGGGTAGGCTTTAAAACAGGTGTGGAGTTGCAAGTCCTGTGACAACTAACTATAAAGACAATGAAATCAATGCCAAGAAAAGGCTTGAGGAATATGCCATGGGCGTTCCAGAGGTCCAAAGGATTAATTCATTCAACCTAAGAAGGAAGAATCTCGGGACATTTGTCCTAGGCCCTAATGCATGAGAAGGATTCCTTGGTTCTGAGATAGATGGGACATATTTCAAGCATAAAGGATTCACACCTACTATCTCACAAATAAATATTCACCTACTAACTAGCTGGTAAAACTAAACAACTTGGCCATGTGTCTGTGACCCTACAAAGTCATGGCTGGGTGGTATTAGAGGCTAAATCCCAGATTCTCATTTGAAAGCACCAGCCTTATGGCATTCCACCATTCCGGGAGGACAGCTCAGAGACCATACACACCCTGGCAAACAACACTCCATTTCATTGCAGCTCCATAGAGTTGCAAAAATTGACCAGAAGGGGGTTCCAGATTTCAACAACCCATTCCCAACTAGAAAACTCTTCCAGGCCAGGGTTCCACCTGTAGGTTTCTAAGCTGACGTCTACTCCTGTTCCAGTTTTCACAGATCCAGAATCAACTTTTCCACTTAGATTTTTTTTTCCTGGGATTACATTTTCCCCTTCCAGTGCATTACTGTTAGATGACGTTTCCCTTTCCCAAATGTATAAGACCTTTCTTCTTACCACAGTTTTTGAAATCTTACCTTGGGCCACGCAATGTGCTATGTATTTTGCAGCATCTCCCTTACATGGGACAGGTAATATGACCACAGTTGACCCTTGAACAACTCAGGGATTAGAGGTACCTATCCTCACCACCCCTCCTTCACACAGTCAAAAATCTATAACTTTTGATTCCCCTCAAACTGAACTAGTAGCCTACTCAGAGCCTTACCAATAACATAAATGGTCAATTAACATACATTTTGTATATGTAGTATATACTGTATTCATACAGTAAAGTAAGCCAAAAAAAAAGAAAATATTGAGAAAATTGTTAGGAAGAGAAAATACATTTACAATACTGTATTGTATTTATATTACACAAATTCACATATAAGTGAACCCATGCAGTTCAAACCCATATTATGAAAGGGTCAACTGTATTTCTCTTGTAGAAGAGGAACAGAGACCTAAAGAAGTTAAGTGACTTGTCCAAAGTCAACTGGATAGTTCAACAGTCAGTTGTAGAGTCCAGTGGTAGAGCTGGGACACACACCAGTCTGTACTCCAACCCTGCATTATCCCTATACCCTTGTTTTTCCCCTTAATATCAACAGAGACTATTTGTGAAATTTGTCACTTACATGAAAACTATTTTGAAGAATGGCAAAATCTTATAGGTTATGAGGAACAAGCCTCTGCTGACTTGATATAATCATGTTAACTAAGATTTATTCAATACTTCCTCTGTGCAAGCCACTATGCTTATACACACACATTTTCTCATTATAAGCTTCAAGTAGCCTTAGTGAGGAGCATTATTATCATCTCTTTTACAAATGAGCAAAGTGAGGCACAGAATGGTTATGTAACTGGCTGAAGGTCCTGTTAGAAAGTGGTGGGGCCAGTATTTGAACTTTGGCCACTTAACATCAGGGCTCTAGCTTTTAACCTCAGAGAATCCTTAGACCTTTCCTAGCAGGTGTTGCTATTTTTTTCCTCTGGGAGGAGTGACACCGGGAATAGTGAGCATTGAGTTTCTTCAAAGCTTTGTACCAAGCATGCAGGGCACTCACAGGTGAGGAAGATCCAGTGCCTGCCTTCCAGGTTGAAGAGGGACAGGAAGGGGATTATGAAGGCACACACAAACACTGGAAGCAAGACACCAGACAAATGAGATCAGACCACTCCACTGCTTAAAATCATTCACCAGCAGCCCTCACCAACAGGACATAGTCTGCTTCCCTCAGCAAGGCAGGCCTGGCTGCTCTTCCCGCCTCTACCTCTTTAGTTTCATCTCTGTCTCACTGTCAGTATACCCTGTGCAACATATGACAGGCATCTGCATGTCTGCCTGCTTCTCTGCAGCCACTGTTCTCTTCCCCTTCTGTCTGACCTAAGTTATAGCCCTCCTTCAAGACTTGGTCACATCTGTATTTAAACTTGTATTGCCCTCTTCTCCCAGTGTTCGTGACTCTGTAACACTTTGCACATCTATTCTAGCTGTTATGACACTAAACTGAAATTATTTGCATGTTTGTCTCTTCAAGGGCAAGAGGAGTGGTTTTTCCTCTTTTGCATCCCCTAGTGCCCACCCACCGTACGGACACATGGGACTCAAAGCTTGGGTGAAAGCCAGAATACACAAATTAACACAGCACAAGGATTCCTGGGCCAGGTTAGCAGCCCAGCACCCAGCACTGAATGAGGTCCGTGGGGATCAGCATTTGCAAGTTGGAGAGAAGGTTTTTGAAAGAACCAAAGGCAGACCTGGGCCACCCTCAGTTGGATGGACAGCACAAATGGGGGAGATGAGGAGAATGGAGAAGGCCTTAAGGTCTACCTCTTTCAGAAGTTTGCCTGGGCTCTCCCCATCATTGGTAACCTTTTTTTAATTGGCCGTGATACCCTGCCTTCCAGCACCATCCAGGGCGCTGGAGGCGAGGGGAGCTCAGTCTGTGCACATCACGCTCACAACTTATCCAGGTATTATTGGATACTTTTCAAGCATCACTTCACTTAATCCTCTCAACTGCCTGTGAGGTATTTTTATCTAATTTACAGGTTAGAAAACTGACGTCCGGAGCGGTTAAAGCATCTTGATCCCGTCCGCTCTCCCGGCGCGGTGGCTAACTCCTCTCTCTTGAGTGGACTGGTTCCTTGAGCGCCACGTTCTCCGGCTCCAGGGACACCTAACGCACAGTGGTCACAAAATAATTGCACTCCTTATTTGCACAGTGAAGAAGCTGCTTCGGGGCAAGGTGCATTGGAGGAGGTCTGGGCGGGAGGGCCAAGGGGAAGAGAAAAACCGGGAGGGGCGGAGGGAAGTGGGAGAAGGGCAGGGGAGCAGGCGGGTGAGGCGTGCCGGGGGCGGGGCGGGGAGCGGGCGGAACGCCATTGGTCGGCGCTCCCGGGAGCCGCCCCTGCGCGCCCGCCTGCCGCCCGCAGGGGGGAGCTTCCACCGGCCTCCGTGCGCTGACAGCCGCGGGGCGACACCTGGACTGCCCCGCGAGAGTGCGGGGGTAGAGCTGCAGGCGCGCCTTCGCGGGAGAGGAGGCTCCGAGCGCCGGGTCCCGAGGAAGGTAACGCGCAGCACCCGGGGATTCAGGGTTTGCACGTCTGTGGACTGGAGGACGCGGGAGGCGGCGAGACGCTCTCTCTGCCCCGCGGCGACCAGAGCAGCGGGGTTCTTTTCTCTGCCCACTCGGGGTGTTATCTCGGGCAACTTTCGTTCCTTCTCTGGGTCTCTTTTTCCTCCTCTTAAATGAGGGAGTTGTTGGTGTTGACTGATGCTTTGTAGTCTTCGGAGTTCTAAAGCGCGAGCCGCGTTTTGGCGAGCGGCAAGCTCCCTTCAAATCCGCACCTACTTAAGAGCCAGCTCCGCTGCCCAGGGGGCCGAGTCTTCAGGAAGCCGACGTGCCGGGTAGGCGGGGGTTCTGCTGGGCTGTCGCGTTTCCTGGGGCTTTTGAGGACCGACCCTGGGCTTCGTTCGGGCTGGCTGTTAGCGGGATCTGGTTGCAGAGTAACTGCCTCCAGATTGCTCAGGTGAAGTAAGGGCGATAGGACCTATCTACAGGTGGGGTGTTGGGAAGGAGGGTTTGGGAGCCGATGAGGTTTACTTGCAAAACAAGCAGTTTGTTTTGGAATTATCTCCCTACGCCCAGACCTTGTCCCGTCTTGAGTTACAAATCACAGGAATGGGATTTATCATCTTTCAGAGAGGAAAACCACTGCTTCAGCGGCTAGGACATAGGGCTCCATCAGCTTGTACGAAGTGGGCCTCTCTCTCTGCACCCATCCTGCCTCCTCTTCCCTTTCCTCCTTCCTGCTTTTATAAATCCCCTTTGACTTTTCATTTAGTGCTGGTTTGTGACCAGCAGCCTCCAGAGCTTTGGGCGCTGGGTAGGGATGGAAGCCTGGATAAGGACAGACTATGGATCCGCTGGCAGCCTCCTGACCCTTAGAGCCTGGTAGGGACGTGCAGAGGAAGCCCAGTGGGCTTCAGACAGACAGACAGACGGACAGACACTGGAAGGTGGGATGGATTCAAACTGCTGTCCAGCTTCCTGGCCTCTTCTTGGCAGCCATTCCCAGTGAGGGAATAGGGGCCCTAGTTGGTTGGGCAGCCAGTTGGTTACGGCAGCCAAACAGAGGGATGGTTGAAAGGAGTTGAGGATTTTGATGTGTTTCTGTGGAAAGTCTCCAGGTACTCTCTCCCCTCCCTATAGTTCTTTTGTTCCTTAGTGTGGTGCCTGGGTGAAATCAGATGCCAGGACCTGTCAAGAATGGTGAGGAAGGAAGGAGGCATGGCAGTGGCCTTATTGACTGTCTTTATTCGGCAATTAGGGGCCACTCTTCTTTGTGTATAATGTGTCTTTCGTTCTCACAAAGCCACATGAGGGATCCTGTACTGTCAGTTAACCCATTTTACCAATGAGACACTGAGGGTTAGAAAGATCACTTCCTTTAGTCGCATAGCTAGTAAGCAAAATAATTGGAATGCAAATCTAGTTTCTCTGATTCTAAAACCTGTGATCTTTCTACCTTTTTTGGTGAGTAAGGGCAAGTTGGCCTAGTAACAGCAAAAATGGTATTACTGAGTTCTCACATGTGCCAGACACTGTTCAAAGCATTTTAGAAGAGTTATAGGGGTGCCTGGGTGGCTCAGTCAGTTAAGCAGCTGACTTCAGCTCAGGTCATTATCTCACAGGTTTGTGGATTCCAGGTTGTGGGCTCTCCGCTGACAGCTCAGAGTTGGAGCCTGCTTCAGATTCTGTGTCTCCCTGTCTCTTTGCCCTTCCCCCGCTCACACTCTGTCTCTCAAAAAATGAATAAATGTTAAAAAAAAGAGTTATGCCACTTATGGTGCAGTTTTGGTCATTCTTCTGGGAATAAGTGACTGCCTTAGCCTTTCTCAAAGCAGCAGTGCTGTTCCAGAATGCCTGCCTGATCCCACCCAGCTGCTAGTGAGTGAATGGGGCAGGGACCCTGTTTGCTTTATCCTAGAGGTGGTTTGAGGTCTAATGAAAGATTGATTGTCCACGTCTGATCCGTTAGACCTGACCGTTGGCTTGTGAATGATCCCACTGTCCCCTAAGAGGCCTTTCTCAGGTTTTGCTCAATAAACATTTGTGGAATGAATGAATTAGTACCTTGTGCAGAGTGGTCTGCTGTCCTGCAGAAGTGGGGCAGCCTAGGGCTCACCATGCTCAGAACCCAGGATGCCAGGCCAGGCAGTTCTCTCCTCTGGGCTGTGCCCCTGTGGGCTTCTAGATTTGCCTGGTAATATGTTTTCTGCCACCTGCTTTATTTGAAATTTTAAAGGTTATAGATGAGGAAAAATTTGATGTTTTTTCTAACAGGAGAAATCACTTAGTCTCTCTTAAAAAGGGAGGGAAATAAGATGGTGCTATTTGCCATAGGGCTTCCCAAACTTCTTCATAGAAGAATCTCCAATAACAAAACTGGCAAGTGCTCCTAGGGGTTGGGGTATGGTTCAGATTGACCCCAACAAGCTTGAAAACTGTTTTATGAAATTATGCGATTTTTAAATTTGATTTCATATGTTGAATTTGGTTTCAATATATAAAACAAATTTTTTCCTCAAAATATTTGTGTAAAATTGGTGTCTTGGTACATTATTTTATATTCTTGGGTGCTGAGAGTACCCAAATGGAGAAGTACCCAAATGGCAAGCATTCTCGTGTGGCAGCATAGGGTACCATTTGCATTTTTCATGCACTTGGTTTACAGTAATAGAGCTTCCCAACTCCTTGTGGAGATAGCCCCTTTCCTATTTATCAGAATGAAGAACATGTTTTAAAAATAAAAACAATCTTTATTGTTTGACCCCCCCATCAGCTTTATTAAGATATAATTGACATATAACATTGTATAAGTCCATGATGATTTCATATGTGTATACATTGCTACTATATTTTTGTAGTGAGAACATTTGAGATTTATTCTCTTAGCAACTTTCAAGTATATAATACTATAGTCACCATATTGTATATTAGATTCTCAAAACTTCTTCATCTTAGAATTGGAAGTTTGTACCCTTTGACCAAACTCTCCCCATTTCTCCCTCTCCCAAGTCTCTGACAACCACCATTCTATTCCCTGTTCTGTGAGTTCAGCTCTTTATCGATTATATGTAGAAGGAAGATCCTTATTGTTTGTTTTCCTATTACCAAAGGTAATATATATATATATGTATATATGTATATGTATATATATTCATTGTAGAAAAAGAAAAACTACAGATTAGCATTAATAATAATAATACCTTTATACTCAGAAATAACTAATGCAAAACTTGGATTTTATAGCCTTCCAAATCTTCTTCTCTGTGTCTATATGAGCACATTAAAAATAAAAATAAAAAAAGAACAAATGAAGGGGTGCCTGGCTGGCTCAGTTGGAAGAGCATGTGACTCTTGATCTTAGGATCATGAGTTCGAGCCCCATGTTGGGTGTAGAGATTACTACCAAAAATAAACCTAAAAAGAGAGGATAAAAAAAGCGTAGTAAGCTGAAAACAAAAAATGAACAAATGTATTAATATAACCCTTACTTTTCACTCAATCATCCTTAGAGCTAGGAGTCATCTCAGATTGTTTTTGAAAGGATACAGAGAATTAATTTTGAATAATTAAAATCATCATAAAGTTTAATCCTGTTTGTGAAGTTCACCTTCCCATAATTCCCTGGTGTCAGTTCCCAGCAGAGGGAAGTGCCTACCTTTGGGGCTGCTGCTGCAGTCACAGGGTCCAGCTGTGCTTCTTATGAGATGACTCACATGTCTTAAATGTAACAGAAAAGGTAGCTCCTCAGTGTTGTTGAAGTGAAAATGTGAGCAGAGAATTCTAAAGCTAAACTGCACACAGAGGAGCCTCAGATAAGATCATTGCTCCAGAATTGCATTTTTTAAATATTATTTATTTTTGAGAGAGAGAGAGAGAGAGAGAGAGAGAGAGAGAGGGAGAGGGAGAGAAGGAGGGAGGGAGGGAGAGCGCAGGGGAGGAGTAGAGAGAGAGGGAGACCGAGAATCCCAAGTAGGCTTCTCACTGTCACTGCAGAGCCCAATGTGGGGCTCAAACTGTGAAGAGTCAGACACTGAAATGATGGAGCCACCCAGGTGCCCCTCCAGCATTGAATTTTATTACCTGTGTGACTTTGGGCAAGACAGGTAGCTTCTCTGAACTGGTTTTCCCTTCCTTAGATTGGGGATAATGACACCTACTGTACCTTTGCCTACCAGAGTCACTAATGAGGACCAGGTGTCAGGTATTGTTACTTAAATTTGCATGCAGGTGTTTATGCTATTTTTAAAAGGAGGTTTAAATGTAGAAAGATCAAAAGAATTGTCAGTCTTTATAAAAAACTGGAATCTAACTCTTGGGCTTAACATTAGCAGGACTTAATTACAAAGCAAATGCTCTATTGGATCCCTACTCTAAGTTTTCTTCAAAGAATAGAAGATTCCTTGATGGCTAACATCTCATTACTTTTCATCACAATTCTGAACTGAAGGAAAGGGCAGAAAATAGTCCCATTTCACAGAATAAAAGTGGGCTTGCCATTCAAGAGAGCTGTTCATTGGCAGAGAGAGTCAGAGTTCCAGGGCCATCTGTAGCTGCCTTAAGAGGGCAGAGGTGTACAAGGGAGAAGCAGAGAGAGTAACTGGAAAGGCAGTGTGTGGGGGGGAGGGGGGGCGGTGCATGGCTGAATGCTAGAAGCCACTGCCTCAAGGGCTGCTCACAGGCATGCACTCAACTCAGTTCTGAAGAGAGGAATGGGCCCTGCATTGGGATTGGGAGGCAGGTGTCCTGGCTTCTATTCCTGCCCCAAAGACAAGCTGTGTAATCTTAGTCATATCCTCTTCTTGAGCTTTGTTTTTTTTGTTTTTTTTGTTTTGTTTTTAATAAAGTGAGGGAATAGGACCAGATGAGGTACCTTCAATTCTTAACAATCTATGATTCTGGCTGTTTTTTCATCTATGTCTGCCCAAATGGAACTTTGGTAGAGAATTACCACACAGATAAATCAGGTGTGGGAGAATGTTCCAGCTTTCGGTGCCCCTCATGATTCCTATGGGGCTTCCCAGCTGGATACCTTTATGCACAACACATGATCCGTACATCATTGAAAGAAGAATCATTTTTGCTTGTCTATGTGTTACTCTTAACTAGAACCTTTTTAGATTGTTGGGAGGGAGAACTACTTTTGGTAACTTTTGGGAAGGTTGGTTGATAGAAGTATAGTAAAAGTAGGTTACTTATGGTAATAGGGCTGTGTGTGTCACTATGTACTGGCTTTTGAAATTACTAAATACAGTATTTTTCCTTAGTGCCCATTGGGAACTTTGCCTGTGCTATGGCTTTTGCAGAATGTGGGAGAAGCACTCTTGAGTGGCTCGAACTCTAGACGAGGGAGAGGCAGGGAGGAAGGGAAGGGGAGAAGGAAGGTGGGAGAGATAAGGAGGGAGAGGGAAGGGACAGGAGAGAGCAGAGAGTACCAGTTGTGGTTAGAATACAATGGAGATTAAAAGACCAATTTGGGAAAAGACGAAGTCCCCAAGGACTTGGACTTTTGGTTTAATTTTGCATCTACATTGCCCAACCCCCGACGGGAACTCAGTAAAGTATTTTTAATGAATTAATAAATGAAAAAAATGAAGAATGAATGATTCTGTTGAAAGGAAATTTTTGCTGAAATGTAGTACAGTGACCTTCAGGTGGTTGCAGTGACGTGTTTATATATGTGAAATGTGTACTTACAACCTATGGAAACACTTTCCTGTGCATTATCCTACATAATGATGATAGACATTTTTTTAAAAAGGCCAAAATGAAAACATTGCCTAATGCCATACTTTCTAGACTCTTCATAGGTACTGATAAAAAAAGGATTTGGTTGATTATTTCTAGATAAGTCTTTCTGTAAAAGCACCAAAAAATATTTGAGGAGTGGGGGTATAAGACCTGTAAATAGTCCACAAATTTGCATTCCAAGTCAGAGGGAGAAAGACAGGCATTGCGTAACTTCTGGGTGAATAAACATTTTTTTCCCCCTTGCAGAAGCACTGTTTCACCATAAGTCTTGACGGAACTGGTGCCATCAGCTTCTGATTAGACAGATGTGTTTTGTGCCACCATTACTCACGGCCACAGGCGCCTGGGCTCTCCTGCCACTTGCTGAGTCAGCTGATTAAAACATTGGTCTGTGAGGCTGAAGGCAAGGGCTGGGTCCCAGGCCAAGCCAAGTGCCTCAACCACTCCCGCCCCTTCTGCCAGCAATCTACATTGGGAGGAAGACTGAATTATGGCATGTTAGATTCATTAGGGAATATTCTTTACCATTGCTTGTTTTAGATTAGTCATTGAGTTTTAGAAGTAAGGGGTCTGGGTTTTCAGTTTAATTCTTTCACTCTTTTTAAAGTGGATTCTAGTGTTGTTTCAGGTTTACCATCTTGGGGCATGTTCATGGTATGCATTCTGAGACTTTTGGTACCCCAAGTCAACTATCAGCATGGCATATCATGTCTTCAGTGTGTCTAAAATGGGGATGATCATACCTGCCTCACAAGTTGCTCAGAGGATTAAATTAGGTCACATATTTAATAAAAAACAGCAAAAGCAGATTGAGATGCTGTTGCTGGCTGGTTAGCCAAAGACTGATCAGCCAAGGACTCACCACCTCATACCTATCTGGTGCCATTTTTCATTTAACTACAGTTTCTATGTGACATGTATTTAAGATGCCTTATGAATTGTTGAATCCATATGCATTCAGGCTGCAAATGCTATGGATCTCCTGCATTGATAATGCCTGGGGAAAGCAATTGGTTAGGTGGGCTTCATCTTCATTAGTTATTTCAAAAGTATTTTATCTGATCTGGTATGTTCTTTGTTGCTAATATAACATATTTGATTATATCTGGTTGCTTTTTTAAAACCCTATGAGGCAAGTGAATGGTGATGATATCTGACCTTTATTGAGCAGTTACCATGTACCAGGCACTGTTCTAAACACTGTACCTACGTCCATTTATTTAATCCTCACAGTAGTCTATTTTGAGTACTATTATTTTTCCCATTTGATGATGATGAAATTAAGACACACAAGTTAAATAAGTTACCCAGATGACATAGCTGATGAAAGAAGGGACAGGGATTTGAGCCCAGGCAGTCTGACTCTAGAGCCCATGCTTTGGATCATCAGAGGATAGTCTTTCCAATCAAAACTAACCATTTTATTTGTCTATAAAGTACGAGAAAGTCACAGTCACACACTAAGCATGTTCCACTCTATTATTCATGGAAGCAAGAAGCTAGAAACAGTTCTAGATACAGAATGAGGATGCATAGCTTGGCAATTTTTTTTCTTCTTTTTTTGAGAGAGAGAGCCCAAGTGGTGGAGAGGGGCAGAGAGAGAGAGAGAATCAGAATCTCAAGCAGGTTCCACACTCAGCAGGGAGACCTATGCAGAGCTTGATACCACAACCCTGGGATCATGACCTGATCCGAAATCAAGAGTCAGAAGCTCAATTGACTGAGCCACCCAGGTGCCCTGCTTGGCAAACCTTCTGACCATACAAGATAATACTTGAAAATGAACTTGTTGCATGATATTCAGGAAATTTTATTGCCTAGAAATAGCAATAATTAAATTTAAGTATTACAGGAAATATCTGGGGGTGAGACTTAAAAAATGAGGAGTCAGCAACTTAATGCCTCATTTCAGTATCAGTACAGTACTGTAATATAGTAACTGAAGCGTTGTGTCTTAGGAAGTAAAGTTGTAGCTCTGGTTACATTAGGTAAGTCACATGATTTATCATATTTTGCTTAGAATGCCAAATTCTATCTTTCTTTTCCATTCCTTTTAGGGATGTTATGAATAATAACAAGAATATGGTGATAAAAAAGAATGCCTACTATCTATTGAGTACATACTATGTGTCAGTCCCTTGCTAGGTCATTGCTCCTCTAATTGGAAGGACAACTCTGAACTAGATGATAGTTACCCATTTTACTGATGAGGAAATGGAAGCACAAAGAAGTTAAGTACATTGCCCAACGTCAACAACAGTGAATGGCAAAACAAACATTCGAACTCAGGTTGCTTACCTTGACTTAAAAGCCAGTGCTCTGTCCCCTAGCCAGTACTGCATCTTTCTGGGGCTTCTCTAGAAGAATCATAGTATATCCACATTTACTGAATCCTTTGTTGAAACATATTGCTTGGCTTGAGGCTCATAACAGATTATTATATTTGAAACTGGGATTGTTCTAGAAAACCTGGAACATTTATGTTACCATAGAAATAGTAATGATGGTATGTGGATCTTGAGAAACTTAACAGAAGACCATGGGGGATGGGAAGGGGAAAAAAAAAGTTACAGACAGCGAGGGAGGCAAACCATAAGAGACCCTTAAATACAGAGAACAAACTGAGGGTTGATGGGAGGTGAGGGAGAGGGGAAAATGGGTGATGGGTATTGAGGAGGGCACTTGTTGGGATGAGCACTGGGTGTTGTATGGAAGCTAATTTGACAATAAATTATACTAAAAAAAAAGAAATAGTAATGATGGACTTGATATAAGCCTTACAGGAGAAAAATCTGGTTTTCCCAGCACACCACAGCCTAAGGAGTCAGGTACTTACTTGGTATCTAAGAAGCAGGATGACCTGGAACCAGAGTAGCTGAAATATAATCTAGAGAGCTGGCAAGTAATTGTTTCCTTATGCTTAATTTCTGGAAGACCCCAATACTTTTTATTTTGGGGTGTCACTTGAGAAATTAGAAAGAATATATGAAGAATTTGAGTAAAACAAAGTTGGTCTTCATATTGTACATGTTGTAGAGGTTTATTAAAGAATTCTTTGTACCAGTTACCCTACTCACACCACTTAAATATGACACGTTTTTACTCTGATGGCATGCACACTCAAGTGTTTTTGAAATAACATCATACCACCTTTATGCAAATACAGTCACTGTGTTCTTGCTAGAATCCTGGGGATACTTTGCTATCTGATGGTTAGTAACAGATGGTTGTGAGGTGCAGTCATAGGTGGAAAGTCACAAGTCAGAATTTTGTGAAGCCCAGCGGCTGGCAAGGTGATAAGGGGGGGCTATAGTAAGGAAGGTGTTTCTGGATTGTGTCCATGGGCAGGTGTGGGTCTGGAAGCCCATGTTCCCTGTAGAGGAATAAACTTGGCTTTGGAGTCTGACAATATTGAGTTTATACCTTGGATCCATTTATTAATTGTGTAATTGAACAAGTAACCTCTGAATCTCAACTTTCTTTTCTGGAAAAAATTGCATTCATCTTCCATCTCTCACAAAGTGGCTCCAAGGAATAAATAACATAATGAATATATTAAAGTGCCTAACATTGTGTCTTGCAGAGTCACTGTTCAGTATCCGTTTCCTTGCCCCTCTCTTCTCTTCCTCCTTTCCTCTTGGATTCCTCTGTTGGTTCTTGAGAGTTCCCATTGTACAAGATTTGCCATTACTCAGCTCTACTCTTATCAAATCACTTAATTTCACTGATGCTTCAGTTTCCACCTATAGAAAACAGGAGTTGATGATCTCTGCCCCACTATTTTATGGGGTTTTAATCTAATCATTAAGTTGATAATTGGATTCTAAGGATTAAAAAAAGGACAAGAAAATGCCCATAATAGGGGCAACCATGGTAAAGAGTACTTACAATTCACTGTAAATGTTCTGGTGGAAATACATACAGCTTATTGTGAAACTGCGGAGCGCGCTGCCTGGGAAATTTGAAAGGTGAAAAATGAGGTGGAACCATAGCCCAGTAGGAGTTTGCTAGATTGAGAAGGGAATGGGATAGAGAGAACAGGTTCAAGGATTTTCATGTTCAGTGGCATAGAGGCAGGAAGGGCATGGGATACCAAAGGAGAGATCATGGTGTTGTCATATAGGGTAGATAAGTTGTGGCTGGAGGTGCTAATGTGGTGGGCTGAAGCCCAATGGTGAAACCAGGCTAAAAAGTTGCCCTTTACTGGGGTGCCTGGGTGGCTCAGTCAGTTGAGCATCTGACTTTGGCTCAGGTCATGATCTCACAGCTTGCAGTTTCAAGCCCCACACCAAAACTTGCCATTTACCTTGGAGGCTGCAAGGAACTAATGGAAGTTTCTCAATATTGTGAGCGAAATAGCTGGGTTTCTCTTTAGGACAAACAGCCTAAATTATGGAAGTTGTTAACGCTGCTCAAGTTATGGAAGATGGATTTGTTTGAAGACATACTTCTTAGGACTTACGTGTAACATAAAATCGTATATTTTGAAACTTTTTTGTAAAAAGTACCTGGAGAGATGGTGCTGCTATCAAATTCAAGACTTCTACATGAAGGTACATGTGTATAGGAAAATGGAGACTTCATATACTAATTTGTGGACTGGACCACGTGCAGCCATATTGTTCCAAAAGGATGAATATGCCCTGCTTTGGAGCTAAGCATATTTACCATTTTTCAGTAAAGGACCAGGTATGCTTTTGGCAAATCATTGAGGCTTAGATCCAGAAAGATGTTAAGATGTTATACATATATATCTCCAGCACTGAGTTTAAGATCCTGGGAGTAGTTGACACCCAATATGTGCAGAATTTGGGTGGTGATTTGTTGAATTTCTTGTGCTCGGCATGTGCTGCTGTGGTTAGCAGTTGCTGAATTTCCTCAGAGGAGGATCAGGGAGGCCTGGGCCACAAAACTATCATTTATGGGCAAATTGCAAGAAACTGGGTGACGTTTTTCCTTAAGTAGTCAGAGTGAAACACAAGTACACTCACATGTGTTTGTGTGTTTCTAGGTCTGTGTTTATGTTTTCCTGAGTGCTGTCTGCTTTATCCAGACCAGGGGGAAAACTAGATACATATCCAGAGTTCCTCAGGGAAAGCCTCCAGAGAGATTTGCCTTGGTTACTAGAGGTACCTAGATGTAAAGAAGACACTTGCTTTCTCATGTGAACTGGGTAGTGGCTGGGAACCGAAGGTGTGAGGAGATGTGGTTCCACTTACGAGATTCTGCTGGGGACAACTGAGCACCAGTGTTTGCTTGGCGTGTGAGGAAGTGAAGGTAGAGTGGATGCTTTCTCCTTCTTTGATAGCCTTTCCCCAGGATCACTCTCTGAGTATTCGGGAACTGAAATCAAGTCTTGGGCTGACATGTGGTGTGCAGGGAGGATTATGTACACCTCAAACTCCTAAAGGCTTCTCATCTTGGAGGTTTAGAGTATGAGATCTTTGAACCTGTCTTTCTCTATGTGCCGAGCTCCAGTTCCTTCTCACTGGGTTAATCAAACCTGGGCTGAGTCCTTTGATAGATCTAGCTTTGGTCTCTTGAGACCAAAGGCAGAAGGGCTGATGAACTGTGGGTGGGAGTGATCGGGTCTCTGAAGGGTGTATGTGTGTGTTTCACTATTTCGAGTTACAGTGACCAAGTGTTTTAAGTTTAGCTTAATATTTAAAAACACTCTGATTGGTTGATTTTTATTTCTCCTTTTTTTAAAACTGTTATTAAATAGTGAACATATGTTGATAAAAGGGGAAGCATGCTCTAGTGGGAAGAATATCAGATTTGGAGACAAGAGTTCATTCAATAAACACTTACCGAGTGTTTATTATGTGCCAGAAATTGTTTTAGGCTCAGAATTCAGTGGAGAAGGGGTGTCTGGTTGGCTTAGTTGGTTAGGCAGCTGAATCTTGATTTCTGGCTCAGGTCATGATTCCAGACTTGTGGGATCAAGCCCCATGTTGGGGCTTGGAGCTTGGAGCCTGCTTAAGATTCTCTCTCCCTCTGCCCCTCCCTTGCTCTCTTTCTCTCTCTCTGTCTCTCTCTCAAATTAAAAAAAAAAAGAATTCAGTGGGAAAAGCAGACCTCTGTGATCACTGTGCAGTATGATGTTAATAGTAAGATGTGAGCACAGGGGAAGGAAGTCGGGTGGTGAGGGGAAGGGGGATCAAGTGCCAAGGGCTTTCTGGAAGAGGGAGCTCTTGAGAAGAGACTGAGGGATGAATAGGGAAAGTTAAGAAAGTTAAGAAAGTTAAGAGCTCTTGAGAAGAGACTGAGGGATGAATAGGGAAATTGCTCATCACACAATTTCATGTTCAAAGCAGGACTGGCAGGATTTGGGGCCAGAGAGAGGTAGGCAGTGGGCCAATCATGGAGAACTCTGTGTATCCGAGACTGGACTTTTTAAAGATCCTGCCTTGTGTCCTGTTCTGTGTGATAATTGGTCAAGTATTTCCTCTCTGGGCCTCAGTTTCCTTATTAGTAATAATGGAGATGATAATGATTACCTGGCTTTACCTCTTGGAATAATACTGAGACTCAAATAAGAGAATAGTGAAAAATTATTGAACACTTACACAGATTAGCTCACTTAACCCTTACTACAACTTTATTAGGTAGGTACTATTATTTTTTTTTAAACCTAAACTTGAAATGGTTTATTATTTTTTAAAATATAATTTATTGTCAAATTGGCTAACATATGGTGTAAAGTGTGCTCTTGGTTTTTGGGGTAGATTCCCATGGTTCATTGCTTGCATACAACACTCATAGCTCATCCTGACAAGTGCCCTCCTCAATCCGCATCACCCATTTTCCCCTCTCCCCCACCCCCCCCATCCAACCTCAGTTTGTTCTCTGTGTTTAAGAGTCTCTTATGGTTTGCCTCTCTCCCTCTCTGTTTGTAACTATTTTTTTCCCCTTCCCTCCCCCCATGGTCTTTTGTTAAGTTTACGTTTATCAAGTTCCACATATGAGTGAAAACATATGATGTCTGTCCTCTGAATAACTTATTTCACTCAGCAAAATACCTTCCAGTTCCATCCACATTGCTGCAGATGGCATGATTTCATTCTTTCTCATTGCCAAGTAGCATTCCACTGTGTATATAAGCCACATCTTCTCTATCCATTCTATTATTAAGGCCATTTCACAGATGAGAAAACACAGAGATTAAGTGATGTCTCAGATCATAAAGCTAATAAGTGGTGGAGTTAGGATTTGAACTGAAGTAGTCTGTCTAAAGATAACTTCTCCGTGTGTGTATGTATGTGTTTATAGTGCTAACTCTGTGCCAAGCTCAAGAGCCAAGTTCTGTAGGCTGAAGGCAAAGGAATGCATAGCTGTGTACTTGCCATGTATAGTATTTGGCTTTTCCAAAATGCCTGTTACAGTAGGTCTGTGTGTCTGGGGAAAAAATATTGTGCTTGTTGGTGGACACCTGGCTGGTAAGCTTCTAAGAGTGGGAGGATCACTTTCCCTCAAGTGTCCTGCAAATAGTTAATTCTGGAGTGAATTGAACCATTTGCCTCTGACAGGTTCTTCTGTTCACACATCTGTTACTGAAAATGGGGACTCCACCATTTTCAAACCAGTGTTCCATTGGAAGGACCTTCGTTTCCTCCTTCATTCTGCCATTATCCACCATGGCTGGCTGAGGGAGCCGACTGTTTTGCACAATCATCACTATCCTTTTGGATTGTGAAGAACACCTTTGATTGTCCCTGAGCTTCTCCCCATTTCTGTCGCCTGAAAGAGAAGGAGCAGGCCGCCATTCCTAGCACCTCAGTCAGTGTCATTGTTGTCCAGACACCATGTTTCTACAACCATCTCTCCTTTTGGGAGACCCATTAAAGGATGGGTCCCCTCTTTATACTACTTTCTTTATCTTTTATACTACTCTCCCTAGCCTCTAGAACTTCATCTCACCTTTTTTTTTCCATAGTGACAAGAGGTCTTGGCTCACACAGTTTCCTGTGGACGGTTTTCTGTCCCACCCTGTCTTTGATTGGCAAAGGTCATAAGTGACATATCAATTACCAAGCCTATTCCCCTTTTCTCTGCACCACTCTGCCTCAACTCCTTGCAGTAGCTGACTAGGTTGACAGCTCCCTCTTTCCTAAAATTCTTTCCCTAGCTTTGTGACACCCTACTGTTTTGTTTTTCCAACCTGACTGGTCTTTCTCTTTTCACTTGACAAGTACAATGTCATCTGCTTTTTTCTCTCTGCTTTTTCACTGCATTCTTTCCCTTGCTGAGTTCAGCAATCAGTTGAGTCTCTAAGCTGGTAACTGCCATGTTTATAGTTCCAACCATGGCCTCTCTCCTGAGCACTTGTTCCTCATCTCCATCAGAGTTCTAGACATGTCTACTGAATTTTCTACCATGCTATCAGTTTTTACCTTTAACCTGCCTGCCTTCCTAGGCATTCTTGGTTTGGTGCATGAATCCCCCAATTAACTCTGTTTAAGAACTTTGAGTCTTGTTAGATTCATGCATTTCCTGAGGAACATTGTTACTCCTTCCTTTCCAATGTTCTTCCCAAATGATACTTATATTTCACCTCCTCTGTTACTGCCAGCCTTCTTTGGCTCTTGTGAAGTTGACTGAGAAAGTCCTGGCCATTTGGCTTATGGTCACTCCTCTCCTTCATTCATGCTAAAGTAGCATGCTTTAAAAAGTAAACACACACACACACACACACACACACACACACACACACACGCTTCCCATCACCCACTGCATAAAGGACAATCTCAGTCTGACATTTGAGACTTTCACTGATGTGATACTAGCCTCTGTTTTTAATTCTTCTATTACCTCCTTCTCTGAACCCTGTCTTCTATTCAAATCATATTCTCCTTTCCCTGTATCAGGCTCTGTGCTTTGTTCATGTAGCTTCTTGTGCCTGGAGTGATAGTTTTATTCCCCTCCTTGAGCTCTTCTTGGCCGGTCACTTACTCTCAAATCCTACCTGTCCTTAAAACTGCAGCTCTATGGCGATTCTCACAAGAATCTTCCTGGTTCATCAGAGCAGGAAGTTTCCTCCCCTTTCTCTACCTGGGCCAATTTATACCTATTTTATGGCCAGCATTGCATACCAACTTGTGTTATCTCTCTTTATGTACTCTTCTTATCTTCCGTATTGGTCTGAAAGTTCTTAAAGGGCAGGGACTAAGGGTCTTGTTATTTCCTTAATGCCACAGCACAGCAGGCTGACACAGTACAAATGTGCTGAATGAATATATTTTGAAGCACTGAATTATATTCACTGTGTTTTTTAAGAAATTATTTTTAATGTTTGTTTATTTTTGAGAGAGAGAGAGACAGTGAGTGGAGGAGGGGCAGAGAGAGAAAGAGAAAAGCCTGACATGGGGCTCGAACCCATTAACTGTGAGATCATGACCTGAGCCGAAGTTGGATGCTTAACTGACTGAGCCACCCAGGTGCCCCGACTAAGGTTTGTTTGTTTGTTTTCTTTTTTTTAGAATTTTAAGACATCAATTGGCTCTGAAAATTTAGTGGTCAGTGGGCAGGTATTAATTAGATTTTTGGATATTTGTTCTGTTGTGTACAGGAAAGAATTCATAAAGCAAGGCTGAGACTGCTTATCCCTAGAAAGGCCTGCTTGCAAGGCTGGTTCTTTACTGGTGTCTGGGAACTTGGATTTCAGAAGGATTGGCAGCACTCTAAATTGAGATCAGCTCACGGTACCTAAATAGTTTGTGCAAATAGCACTGTGTATGCTGAACACCTCCTTTCCTTCCAGGAGTCTGGAATTTGGTTCCATGCTAGGCAGGGAGTGTCTACCCGACCAGTCTCCAGTAAAAATCCTGGGCATCGAATCTCTAATGAACTTCCCTGGTTGGTAACATTTCACACATGTTGTCAGAACTTGTGTGTCTTGGGTAACTCTTCGGGAGAGGACTCTTTGAAGCTTATGCTTGGTTTTTCCCAGACTTCATTCCACCTACCTTTTTTCTTTGCTGGTTATGCCTTGTATCCTTTCAGAGTAATAAATCATAGCTGTGAGTATGACCACAGCCTTATGAGTCCTCCTAGTAAAATATCAAAACCTAGGGCTGGTCTTGGGGATCCCCCAACTCTATGAAATGCCACAAATGCAGAGCCAATCCTTTTTTTTTTTTTTTTTAACCAAGACTTCAGAGACATGAAAGACTTAGAGAGATTATTGGTTTTTACATAAGAGGAGGAGCCCAGTTCTTAAGACTATATGTACAGGGCCTTGTGAATGTATATGGTGCTCTGCAGAATAAAGCTGAAGTCTTCTTGATTGCCCACTATAAAATTTGGGTGAGAAAGAGCTATTGGGGAAGATTTGGTTGGATTTTTTTTTTTTATAGCATCTCATGTACTGTCAAGAGTTCTAAAAATACCAGTTATCAGGGCTAGGCTCTTAGAAAAATTAAGGACAATATTTGCCTGGGATCCATTGTCATTATTCTTCCATATCAAGAGTTGAGTTCCTTGGGCTATTTTTCCTGCCTGAAAATAAAAAGCGGACAGAGCATCCATCATGCTGAGTTTCCATTGTGTCAGACATCAGCTAGGTGTGTGGTATGAATCATTTCCTTTAATCCTCACAAAGACCCTCAAAGGCAGGAATTTTAAGCCATATAATATAGATAAGGAAATGAAACAGAGAAGTTAATATTTTCCCAGAGTCACAGAGCTGAGAAGTGGTAACCCTGGAGTTCAAGCCCAGGTCTTACTCTCAAAGCAGTGCTTTTTGTTTTGTTTACCTCTGTCCTGCCTGAACACATATCAGCTCTTTCACAAGTGACTAAATCTTATCTGGACCTCCGTAAATGTTAAGTTTTGAGAAGTGTTAGTTAGCTTCCCGACTAGAAGTTTTAGAGAAGATTTCTTTGGTGAGGGTAGCTTTCGTGTGCATGCTCTGTATGTCAGTGCACCTTTCCCAGTCCTGGTGGGTCTCCATGCATGGCAGTTAGTGGCCTTTCTGATTCTTTTCACGTGCCTGCCCCGGGAAGGAGGGGATGGTCTGCTCTGTTGTTTTGCCAATTTCAAAGCAAGTTTGCCTGACGTTTCCCTTCTTAACAGATTTTGGGCCAAAACTTATCTGAGAACAGTTTGCTTTATTAAATCTGAAATAAGAAATAAGTGGAAGGTTGTTTTTCTTCTTCTTCTTCTTCTTCTTCTTCTTCTTCTTCTTCTTTTTCTTCTTCTTTTTTTTTTTTTAATAAAACTACAGGGAGGAAAATAGAAATGGACAGTTGGGGTACTCTCTTGTATTCTTGTTAATTTCATCCTGGGAAATGCTTTCATATAACATTTCTTTCAGATGATCAGCACACTTCAGTAAGGAAACAAGGACTTGGGTTCCAGAGACTGCCATGGAAAGTGCTGACCATGAGCAAATAAATTCAGCACCTGGTACAATGCTCTGCATACACTAGGTACATGGTTGGTTAACATTTGCTGGATGAAAGCAATTAGACATAAGTATCTTAACTCTTTTGTTGCCCAAAGAACACAGTAACTTGGACCCTAGTTCCCATTAGTGTGTTCTGGATGAGGAAGAGAATATTCAATTACTTTTAGATCAGGTGCTGAACCTGGGGCCAAGCCATCCATCATCTTTCAGAGAATGAAATGCAAATTGTTTCTTCTTGGATGGGTAAAATTTTATTTGGATTATGGAGAATAGATTGAGTGGTGGTGATAGTAATAACAACTAATACATAGGGTTTACTGTGCTAGACTAAGTGCTTTACTCATGGGAAATCATCTAATCCTCACATCACATTTTTAAGTAGATGTTTTACCAATGAAGAAGCTGAAATACAGAGAGGCTAAGTCATTTGCCCAAGATCACATAGTAAGTGGTAATTCTGGAACTTAAATGTGGGTAAGAAACAGGCCACTTAACCTGTCCTTAGGGGTAATATAAGGAAATAGGAACCCAGGCATTTCCCGCATTAAGTTTTGGTAAAATACACATAAAATTGATCATTGTAACTTTTCGTAAGTGTACAGTGGCATCACATACACAGGGTTGTGCCACCATCACCATCATCCATTTCCAGACACCAGCTGTCCCCAGGTCACCAGCTAGACCCCAAGACCTGACCTTTACTGCCCACCTGTTTGTACTCACTAACCTTGGTCTTACATCCTTCCCCACCCCCTTGCCCCCAACCCCAAGCTCTTCTTTCCAGCTTACCTTTATCTCAGGCGAGTGATCCTGGACACCACCCCTCAGGTGATGGCGACTGTCCTGACAAGACCTCTGCCCAGACCACACAGACCTTTTGAGTTTAACCCCTGACTCCTGAGGCGTGACCCCTAGAATGACAGGCAATAACCTGTACCTCATTATAATACTAAAATCTCTGCCCACAAAGGAGCCTCAGTCTCATTTATATAACATACAATATGTGTATAGGCAGGTTTTCCTTAAGGCACACGTACCATCATTTGCCTGCCTCTACATACAATGACAAGGCTTCCCTATCTAAATATTCATCCTAACCCATTCTTTCTCTCTCATTCTCTCTCTCTCTCTGAGTCACAGTTAGCTGCAAACCAAGTTTTTTTCTTTGTGTTAATACCTGACCTGGTGTGGTTTCTGTGACTTACCAAGGAGTGAACCCACCTTTGTTCAGTTACATTTTCACTGAAACTCTATATCTAGTAAATAATAATTTCCTATTCTCTCCTATCCCTAGCTCCTGGCAACCACTATTCTGATTTCTAGCTCTATGATTTGACTAAGTATGTCATGTAAATAGAATCATAAAGTATTTCTCTTCTTGTGACTGACTTCTTTCACTTAGCATAATATCCTCAAGTTCATCTATGTTGTAGCATAGACCAACATTTTCTTCCTTTTTAAGGTTCAACAATATTCAGTTGTATGGATATACCACATTCTGCTTGTTCATTCATCCATCAGTGGACACTTGGATAGCTTTCATGTGTTAGCTATCATGAATAATGTTATGATTGTGGGTAAAAATATATCTTTGACACCCTCCTTTCAGTTCTTTTGGATATATACTTAGAAATGGGACTACTGGATCATGGGGTAATTCAGTTTTTAATTTTCTGAGGAATGGCTGTACTGTGCTTCTAAGCAGCTCTACCTTTTTAGTTTCCCACCAATGGTAAACAAGGATTTCAGTTTCTCTACATCCTTACCAACCAATACTTTGTTATTTCTTGGTGTTTTTTTTTTTTTTTATAGTAGCCAGTTAAATGGATGTGAGGTGGTGTCTTGTTTTAATTTAAACTTTCTCAAGTGATTAGTGATGTTGCGTATCTTTTCATGTGCTTATTGGCCATTTGTATGTCTTGTTTGGAGAAATGTCTTTCCAAGTTCTTTGCCCACTTTGAACTGGAGTTTGTTGTTTTTGAATTCTAGGAGTTATCTATATAACCTGGATATTGATTCCTTCTCAGATATATGATTTTCAATATTTTCTCCCATTCTCTGGGTTGCCTTTTTACTCTGTTGATAGTGTCTTTTGACGTACAAAATTTTTATTTTTATGAAGTCCAATCTGTCTATTTTTTTCTTTTTTCTTTTGTTGCCTGTCCTTTTGTGTCATGGCCAAGAGATCATTGCCAAATCCAATGTTATGAAGCTTTTTTCTCTGAATTTTCTTCTAAGAGTTTTTTAGTTTTAGATCTTACATTTAGACCTTTGATTCATTTTGAGTTAATTTTTTATATGGTGTTAGGTAAGGGCCCAACTTCATTCTTTTGCATGTGGATATGTTGTTTTCCTAGGGCCAATTTTTTTTTTTTTAATGCTTTTTATTTATTTTTGGGACAGAGAGAGACAGAGCATGAACGGGGGAGGGGCAGAGAGAGAGGGAGACACAGAATCGGAAACAGGCTCCAGGCTCTGAGCCATCAGCCCAGAGCCCGACGCGGGGCTCGAACTCACGGACCGCGAGATCGTGACCTGGCTGAAGTCGGACGCTTAACCGACTGCGCCACCCAGGCGCCCCCTAGGGCCAATTTTTGAAAAGACTGTCCTTTCCCCGTGGAATGGTCTTGGCACTCTTGTCAAAAATCATTAGAGGGAAACTAGGCCTTTTTAAAGGCATTTTATCTCTTGGTATCTCTTGGTTTTATTTACTGAAAGGAAAGTACAGGTGAAGGGCTCCATTTTCCATGAGTTCCTGGAGCAGTTTCTGGAAATTCTGCTTTTCTTTTACTTCTATGTAAATCTTAAAAAATTGTTTACATTTTTATCAGAAAGAAATGAGAATTCATGTTTGAGTCTTGTACCCCCTGCCATAATATAATGATTTTTTTCTTTCCTCTAATATCAGGCAAATAGTAGAAATCAAGTCCATGTAATCAGAGAAGACTTCTTAAACTCAAGGTCCCTCAATAGGGAACCAGTTCAAGGAGATACATGATGCCTAGTTGGGAATTTGGATTCTTGTGAGTTTTGGGCTATGACAGTCTATTCTGTGACCTTGAGAAAGTAGGAGGTTTTACTGCTTGTTCTATGGCCCTTTAGAGTTTAAATCTGTACTTTTGAGTCATTGGACCATGGGGATTGAGGAATTGTGAGCCCTTTTCTCTAATGAATTATATAGCATCGTCAATTAAAGATGGCAGAGCATTAAGTTCTCATTTTGACATGCTTCCAATTGTGCTGGACTTGTTTTTTAGACGACATAGTTATTTTTAATTAAATATTTTGCAGGGTTTATATTTGCATTGAGGGAGCATACTGACTAAAACAATGTGAAAATACAATTGTTGGCTTCCAGTGACAGATTCTCCAGCCTTTTTTTGGTACTAGGATTTTTCATTTGTGCAGAACTAAGTAATGTGACAGCTGTGAGGCCTTAACCATGGAAATGCCTATTTATTTGCCTGTTGGAACAATTTCCATGACAGAAAGTGTTGAGAACTTTCCCTTTTTAAGGACAAGTTTATAAAACACTAGTTAGGGATAAATCAGTTTACATTTCAGGGATGTTACCAAAATTTGAGGTGGCTGAAACTTTTTTCCATGTCTATCTATTGGAGATTTTTAGTTCAGTCTCAAAAGAAAATGGCTCATCTCTAAAACATAGACATTGATTAATAACAATTCTCACATTACCTCCTTCCTTATAAGTATTTATATTTTATAATGAAGAGGAGAGGTAATAAAACTCTGAAACTAAGAATCTGAGTGATGGTGGGGTTGCAGTTTAGCAACAAACAATTTGCTTTTATGATAACTTTTCTTGTGAAATCATTTTGACTCTGGTTTATTGTTTCTAAAAAATATTTAAAGAGGAAAAAAAATTCCTCTGGAGACTTTAAGTTACTTAAAGTGATACATTTCAAAGTAGCCCCATTTAAAGATGGTCTGCACTAAATGGACTAGAAAGTTAAGCAGCAGGTTAAGAGAAATGAACAGCCCTGACTTGGAATAGAATACAGAAAGGCAAAGGTCAGCTGGCTGTCAGCTGCCTGCACCGCTCTGTGAGACAGTTGATTCTGAACTATTCCAGAAGAGTGGGTTTGAGGGCTATATTGGTAGTGCCCAGGGTCACCCCTAATTTGAAAACCACTCCCCACTAAAGACTGGGTTGGTATCATGGTTTCCCTGGTAAGTTATATCTTTTTCAGTGATTTGAAGAGTTTAATCTACAGAACAGTAGGCTTTCCCTGAAGCAGACTGTACCCCTCATCTGACCTTGTTCATCTGGCTTCCTTTTTGTCTTACTGGGTATACACCTAAATATATCACATAATAGTAATCTGTCCTATAGACAGTTCACTGTTACATACTGTGTGAACAGTCGATCTTAGCTAGACTGTCAGCATGCCAATGTTATTAATCCCCTTCTTTTGCAGCTTTTGTATTCCTATAACAGGTGGTAGAACTCCCAGGGAATGAGGTTGAGAGTTATGGGTCTTTTTCAGTTGCAAGAAGTTGAGAAAGCAAACAGCTATTAGCTGCATGTATTCTCTTCCTTATGAGCTTTAAGTTCCGGCACATGACCCAACATGAGTTAGGTTCAGTATCTTGCTAGCCCCACTTCATTCAGAACTTTGATTTAGGCCAGAGGAGAGGAAGTGAAGTGGGCACTCATGAGAGTATTCAAGTATGTATTTGAAGACCTATTGTAGGCGTGGTGGAAAACAGCTGTTTTCTGTGTCCACAATGGACAGTGCAAAAGGAACAGATGGCAGATTAGATGGTAAAAACATAGATAAGGGGCTGGTCAACCTTTAGAATAGGAAAGATGTGTCAAGGTCATTTATCCTAGTCTTTATTCTACAGATGAGGAAACTGAGGCAGAGGAGCACAGCCAGGTATTGAATCAGTCCTCAGGCTTGCAGTGGGTGTTTCCTGTAACCCTTCACTCCCAATCCTCAGTCATTGCAAAGGTTGGGACTAGGTGCTTATTAAGTGCCCTATGCAGCAAAGCTGCATAGCCCTACCAACAGAACTCCCTCAAACCCACTCTTCTGGAATAGTTCAGAATCAGCTAGCTCACAGAGCCGTGGAGGCAGTTGACAGCCTTTCTGGAGTTTTTTGTTTGTTTGTTTGTTTTTGTCTTAATCAAAAGTGTGTGTTTCTGACTTCTTGAAGAGGGGCAAGTGAAGTCCAGAAAGAAGTGGAATATTTTTCTGGAAATCACTGTGAGCCAGAATATTTACTGAGAGTTCTTTGCCTTGGAAGATACACATTTGTTCCCATGTCCCATTTCTTCTTCCACACTATACTTCATCTCTTTATCCTAGTGATTTTTGGGTCCCTTGGTTTTCTCTTCCATGGTGGAATTGTGTTGGGGCAGGAGCTACCAACACCATAGGGCACACCTCAGTTCGCCTAAATAGACTAGCAAGGATCTTCAAGCTGTTCTTTCTCTCTAACATGTGGGACCCAGGGATCAGAGGAAGTTGCTGGGAGGCTGTCCTGGCAATGCAAGTGAATTTAGAAAGAAAGAGAAAGCACACTATTAGACAGATAATAGTCACTTAATGAAGAATTGTCGGACGAATGAATTACTGTGCTTCTCCCCCTTCTTCCCTTGTAATTATAGAGCTGAAAGAAACTAAAGACACATTCAGTTCAACCTCTTCATTTTATGTGGTCAAGCAAGTGAAGACTACAAATGTTAAATGATTTGTCCAAAGTCCTGTTAGGGGCTGTGCTGGGGATAGGCATATGTCATTCTGTGTCTTCATATTACATTGGGTTGAACCGAGTGAAATTGCTATTTCCATGGTTCAAAACATTTGCTTATGGATAGTTTGTGAGGTGCAACCTAAATATGTTTGAAGGAGCAATCCTGTATACTTTTTAGTTCAATAATAGCAATAATAACCTTGGCCTTCTCTCTAAAACAAGCAAGCATATAATAGGTATCTTATTGTGGTGATCAAGAATAGTGGTTCTGAATCAGATGATTCAGGTTTGATATCCTTGGTCTTTGTAAGCTCAAGTTTCCTCATCTACAAAATAGGAAAAATGTCAGGTATATCATTTTTTATTCTAAAGGTTAAATGAGATGATTCTTTGAAGGGCTTAGTATCGTGTCTGATACATAATAATTATGTAGGAAGGGTATTATTCATTGTATACATAAATAAAATAATAAAACTTATAAAGCTTTAAAACCTTATAATCCCTCTGAATGGCGCAGTCATCTTTTCTGAAATCTGTGGGATATGCCATACTTCATTGTTTAAGATGGACATACTTTTATATACATATTTGTATATTCTTTGTATATTATGTTTCTGTTAGTTACAGAGAATATGCTTGGAATGATGTTCTATTTTTAAGATTTTTGTGTTGATAAAATGTGCTATTGTCTCACACAAATCATTATGGTATAAGTAAAGCAAACATGGGTGAGTATGCAGAATTAGATATGAGTTCCATAAAGGAAAATCACCTTTTCTGTCACAGTCATGCATGATTCTACTCAGCTTCTACCAGAGACCAGGTGTGTATAGTCAAGACTCAAAATGCTGTTGACTGACAAACTGAGTTAGTAAATTCTTTTAAAACCTGGACCCTGGAACCATATCCAGTGTTTGTCCATCTCTGCCTCATGTATCAGCAAATATCTCTACTGCCTGGTCATGGAGACACCCATGTGTGAAGTATTTCTCAGAGAACTCCTCATGACCCAGTGACACATCCATAGCAAATATGTTTTCAGACAGCTGCATACTTAGGGGAAAAGTTATCACCCTCAGTGTAAGAATGGACTAAGGCACTCCCAGCCCTGAGAAGGAAGCATTAGACTTACCCTAAAAACAAATACTTCTGTAGCAGAGAAGATAAACATAGGTCCTCCCATAGGGTCCTGCTTCCCTTCAGGATGACCAGCCTACCATTCTTGGGGTCAGTAGAAATTGTGGGTGTCTTTCCCTAGTGCCTATGCTGCCTTTGGGCAGGACCACTGCAAGGAACTATGGGGGAGGGGAGCCAGCCCAAAACAAGCCTTCTGTTGTGATTTACCAGAAAAGGTACTTGGAATACACTATCCTAACAGCTACCCATATATACCCTGATCATCTTCCGCTCAAACTGGCCTCTTCCCATTTACTCCATCCTCTATCTCCATTTACTTTGTCCATATTACTTTTGCCATTGTAAATGGAAGCAAAGTCTGATCTTCAGAGGAAAGGTGCTACATGAAGGAAACACTGCTTATTTGTTTAAAAAGGCATAAATTTACTAAGAATTGGCCACCATTTTGAACTATGAAATTAACACCAGTGTCTGGAAGTATCTGTGGAAGGACATAAACATTTCTTGAGCTTCTACATAGGTGGCATTGAGCTAAGGTATTTATGTACACCATGTCTCATTTACAAAGCCGCATGCAAAAATATGTATTATTCTTCATTTTGCTAATGGGAAAACTGAGGTTCAGAGAAATTAACTACCACAAGATCATACAGCAAATGATCAGTGCAGCTGTCTGACTGAATCTCTGTATGTGCTTGCTGCTACTGTAGGCTCAGTTGCAGATGACCTTTAATTTTGCAGTAGGCCTGTAAGGCAGTGGGCACAGCTGTTGCTGACCTCTGAAGTTCAGAAAATTGGAGCAAAAGCATTGTGAATTTCTGGTTTATCCAGCCCTACTATGGGCGGTAGAAAATGCATACATTCTTTTATTCACTTATTTATTTACTTTTTAAATTTTTCTTAATGTTTATTTATTTTTGAGAGACTGAGAGAGACAGAGCATGAGGAGGGGAGGGAGACACAGAATCCGAAGCAGGGTCCAGGCTCCCAGCCATCAGCACAGAGCCCGATGCAGGGCTTGAACTAACAAACTGCGAGATCAGGCCCGAGCTGAAGTTGGACACCCAACCGACTGAGCCACCCAGGTGCCCTGATTCACTTATTTGTTTATTAAGACCACTTTTATTCAGGGGTGCCTAGGCAGCTGAGTAGGTTAAGCATCCAACTTTTGATCTCAGCTCAGGTCTTGATCTCAGGATTGTGAGTTCAAGCTCTGTGTTGGGCTCCATGCTGAGCATGGAGCCTACTTTAAAATAAATAAGTAAATAAATTAATTAATTGAAAACACTTTATTCAGTCTCTACTCTAGGCTCAGCATCGTGCTAGGCACTGAGAGAGTATTAAAAATGTTTAAGAAATGGGCTCTATCTCAGGTGCTTTTACCCTAGGTGAAGAGAGAAGAGTCCTAAAATAGTTGTCCTTAATCTAAGAACAGGAATTTGATTGTATGATTAAATCAATTGGTGCATTGTGAGTTCATTTTCTTTAAGTTTATTTATTTTGAGAGAGAGGGAAGGAGGGAGGGAGCACGAGTTGGGGAGGGGCAAAGAGAGAGGGACAGAGAGAATCCTAAGCAGGCTCCATACTGTTAGTGCAGAGACCGATGTAGGTCTTGAACTCAAACTGTGAGATCATTACCTGAGCTGAAATCAAGACTTGATGTTTAACTGACTGAGCCACCCAGGTGCCCTGGTACATTGTGAGTTTAGAAGTGGGAGAGATCTATGTAGGTGGTTAGGAAAGGTTTAATGTGTTAACTACACACACACACACACACACACACACACACACACACACAGTCTCAAATTAGTGGTGCTGATGGTGGCAGAGGAGAGATTGATTCAAGGTAATTTTTTAAAATTAAACTTTTTAGGGGTGCCTGGGTGGCTTGGTCAGTTAAGCATCCGACTTCGGCTCAGGTCATGATCTCATGGTCCGTGAATTTGAGCCCTGCATTGGGCTCTGTGCTGATCGCTCAGAACCTGCAGCCTGTTTCAGATTCTGTGTCTCCCTCTCTTTCTGCCCCTCCCCTGTTCATGCTCTGTCTCTCTCTGTCTCAAAAATAAATAAACGTTAAAAAAGAAAAAAAATTAAAAAAAATTAAACTTTTTAGTTTGAGATAATCATAGAATCTCATGCTATTATAAGAGATAATATAGAGAGGTCTGTGTACCCTTAACCCAGTTGCCCTCAATGGTAGCAACATCATGCATAACTATAGTACAGTAATCACCATCACGATATTGACGTCAATATCATGTGTGTTCGTGTGCCCGTATGTAATTAAATTCTATGCAGTTTTATCACAGGTAGCCAACACTATCACCAAGAGACTTCTCAGTTCCATCCCCATAGGGATTGCTCCCATTTTTCTTTTATAACCATATAACCTCCCCTATCCTCATCCCTAACCCCTGGCCACCACTAATCTGTTTGCCATTTCTAATATTTTTAACAATATTTTTTATGTTTTTTTATTTATTTTGAGAGAGAGAGCATGCAAGAAGGGCAGAGAGAGGAAAAGAGAGACAGAATCCCAAGCAGGCTTCACAGTGCCAATGTGGAGTCCAATGCGGGGCTTGAACTTGCAAATCGTGAGATGGTGACCTAAGCTGAAAACAAGAGTTGGGTGCTTAACCAACTGAGCTGTCCAGGTGCTCCTGTTCTCCATTTCTATAATTTTGCCATTTCAAGAATAGATGGAACAATACAGTGTATAATCTTTGGGGATTGGCTTAATTTCCTTGAGATTCACCCAAGTTGTTGTATGTAGCTGTAATTTGTTCCTTTTAACCACTTAGTGGTATCCCATAATATGGATATACCACAGTTTATTCACCTGTTTAAGGGCATCAGGGTTATTTCTGATTTCTGGCTATTACAAACCAAGCTGATATGAACAGGATTTTTTTCTTGCTATTTATGTAGTATAGTTGGGTCCAATGGTAGGCCTTACTTGGGCCTGTTATATTTCTTCATTTAGCACTTATTCAACAGCTATTTTTTGAGCTAGGCATTGTACTACTTATATTCTACTAAGAAATAGATAAATGAAAATTACCTTTGGCTTTTGGACTTCAGTGGCCTACAGCTCTTAGTATATAATCTCTTTGGAGAAAAACTAGAAGTCTGGACCTCATTTAAGCCTCTGATAGACCTCACAAATTAAAACTTAAACATCATACTCTCTTTAATTCTTCTCAACCAATTCAGACTTTTTGTAACTGTTCATAATGATTAAAAATCTCATTTAAAATCTTAAAAATCATTCTTTTGTATTGTTTTGGAAACAGAAGAATAAAAGAAGTTTTTGCAAAAATAGTTTAAAGATCTGCTTTTCCTTTTATAAAAAGACAAGGGAGTCACCTGGGTGGTTCAGTCAGTTAAGCGTCCAACACTATTTTAAACCATTTTTTAAAAGTTTATTTATTTATTGTGTGTGTGTGTGTGTGTGTGTGTGTGTGTGTGAGAGAGAGAGAGAGAGAGAGAGAGAGCGAGCGCGAGCACACAGGGGAGGAGCAGAAAGAGAGAATCCCAAGCAGGCTCCATGCTGACAGTGCAGAGCCCTACTCTGGGCTTGAACTCACAAATTGTGAGATCATGATCTGAACCAAAATCAAGAGTCAGATGCTAAACAGACACCCCCAGCCAAGCACCCCCAGCTTCCAACTCTTGATTTGGGCTCAGGTCATGCCCAGGGTCACGGGAACAAGTCCTGTGTCACGCTCTGTGCTGAGCATGGAGCCTGCTGGAGATTCTCTCTCTCCCTCTGTCCCTCTCCCCTGCTCACACACATTTTTACTCCTAGGAAGATATTCAACATTTGCCAGATAATGCCTAGGGAAGAAATGAAATCCCACTTTTCCTTCTGTTTTCCATCCTCAAAGAGGGTTTTTATTTCTAGTTGCTCTCAAATAGGCTGTGTTGTTTGTTTGAGCTCATACTGAAACTCTATTCTGTCGACTCTTACATTTAGTAAATGTATTTTGTTTTCTTTCATTTTGTTTAGAATTACAAAAACCTCTATCCTCAGGTGAAACTGAGTCCCACAGAGTAGACCTGTTTTATGTTTTGTCTTCCAGCTTTCAGGGGCGCTTGTGCTTTCCACTGTGTCAGGGGACTAGACAGTGACTTCAGTGTGGCGTGGGTGTGGGATTTCCCTTGGCCTAAATGGCCCTTTTCTCACCTCCCGCTTCTTCCCAATGTACCTTGACTTCTGACTGATTGGTTCAAGTAAGTAGTAACAAGCAAATAAGAAGGTACTACGTTAAATACATGCAAATGTTGCATGTTGCAGCTGGCAGGAGGCTGTGGTGGGAATAACTTGTCATTCCCAGGGCTGATGGAAACTAGTTTATAAATCTAGGGATGGAAACATTGTCTTCCTTACCAGCTCTGTGGGATTGTAAAAAGAAATTAAAACTAAGAGTTAAGATGATGGGTTTTTTTTTTTTTGGTATAATTCTTTTCTTTTTAAATGAATGTTGAAGTCTGATAATTTTGTAGGCTTCTGATATGCATAAATTTAATAAAATTAACATGTAATAGAGTTAAGTCCCATGATGATATCATTTGTTTCACTTGTAGGTAACAATGGCATTTGAACGCCATTATTTTGGAAGAATAATGTAATTATGGGCCCAGAATTAGAAGTGAAAATCATAGCAGGCTGATTAGTTTTTTTTCCACTTTTTTCCTCTTCTCTTGTATGTAAGATGAAAAAAGAATTAGCAAGGCAGAGAATATCATATTTTTAGAGAAGATTCTTTCTTCACATTTCTTCAGAAGTTGATTTACTTATTTTTTCAATACTTTCGTGAGGTTCACCACACTCTTTTTCCTCTTAGTGGCTTTGGCCTTCCTAATGGAAGAATAAGGCATAAGGAATCTCAAGTTCAGTGGTTAAGCAGCTCATAAAAGCCCAAGCTCTATTTTCAGACCATTGTGTTGCACCATCTATGCCATTAAACTTTTACAAAAGCTTACACTCCATTTATCTGAGTCCACCAAATGCTTTTCTTGGGGAAGTGTTTCTTTTCTCCTCTGGCTGGGTCAGAGTTCTCCCTGGGCTTAAGAAAGATGAATTTCAGTTACTCTGTGAGGGTTGGTTGTAGGACATTGTCTCAGGCCATACTAAGAAGTTTGCCCAGGGACACATGTCTCTTTTGGCTGAATAGCACCCATCTGTAGGCTGGAAGCTCCTGGGGCCTCATCAACTTGGGCTGTTTGTTCTGAAGAAATCTGTGGGCTGAATCTGCCAGATATTAGAAAATGGGCCAAGCCAGAGAGTCCGGGAGGGTCAGAGAAAAAGAAGTAGGAAGAGCCAGAGACTTAAAAAGCTAACATTGAGGCCATCTGGAGAATGACTCTGTGCTTTGTGACACCATTGTCCGAGAGAGGCAGGGTGGTGTGGAGGTCCAGAGTGTGGACCCTTGAGTTGGATGTCTTTGTAGAGTTCTGCACTGCCACTTATTAATTACTTCATTTCTCCTAAGCCTATTTCCTTAGCTATAAAATGCTTGTCAAGGTTGTTTTGAGAAATCACTGAGTTAATGATATAAAGCACTTAGAACAGTGCTTAGCATATATAATAAGTGCTATGTAAACCTTTGATATTGCTGTGATTAATAATAAATAATTACTCCAAGTTTGCTGTTTACTGTCAGGAATGAGGGATACTTAATTTGGTTGTAAAATATCACACGATTTAGAGGAGCGTGAGCACTACTGAAGGAGGGGCTATGTTAACTTGGTCCAGCAAGGTTGGGATGGAATTATCCAGGCTTTGAGGTGAAATGAAAGTAGCACTCATGAATTACAGGGCCATTCCCTGTAGCCAAATGGACATGGTCCACTGTAACCAAATTTTGCTGTCGCCTGAATTTTTCTCTTTCACCAATATGAATATGTCTTTTATTGCTGGCAGGGGTCTTTAAGGAGAACAAAGCTCTTGAAGGTCAAGTGATTTGCCCAACATCACATAGCTAGGGAGAAATTGAACTGGGAGTAAAATTGACCTTGCCTGAGTCCCAGGATGTTTTTTTTTTCCCAACACAGGTTTTCCATGATCACAGCCCCTCTCTGCAGTGTGATGCGCCGCCTGGTGAATCTCTGTCACATGGCATGTTTTAGGGGGTTTTTACTGGTCAACCTTTGTTGATAAAAATTCATGAGTGTTTGGGGCGCCTGGGTGGTGCAGTCGGTTAAGCGTCCGACTTCAGCCAGGTCACGATCTCGCGGTCCGTGAGTTCGAGCCCCGCGTCAGGCTCTGGGCTGATGGCTCAGAGCCTGGAGCCTGTTTCAGATTCTGTGTCTCCCTCTCTCTCTGCCCCTCCCCCGTTCATGCTCTGTCTCTCTCTGTCCCAAAAATAAATAAACGTTGAAAAAAAAAATTAAAAAAAAAAATTCATGAGTGTTTATCTTCTTCTGAAATCAAAGTTATGGATAAAGTGTTATACCTAAATATTTTCAGTTTTCTATTATAGCTTGGCTATTTAAGATTTACCTCTGCTAGGACAAAAAACAAAAAAAACAAAAAAAAAAAACGGAAAGAATAATGAGATTGCACAAATATTACCTGACCCATCTGTTTTTAATTTTTGAAATGAAAACTTCAAATTCTGTTATCTCAGTTTGTAATTGATATCTTTAGTATACACATATACACAAATATGACATAGTATTTAAGAAGACAGCAGACAGGGTAAAGTTACTCCACTTCTCTGAGCCCAGTTCATCTTCTGTACAGTAGGAGTGATAATGGCACCTTCCTTACAGTGTGGGACTGAGGGTTTGGTGTGATGGTTCTGGAAGCCTTCCAGCATGGTGAATCTGAATAGAAACAACAGCAATAGCAGTGACTTTGCATCTAATCCTGCTACCTCCTTCCAATAAACAGCTATATCTGAACCAAAACCAGCCTTATTAGGACATCTTTGAGGGGGGAGGGTGCCTGATTTTGCCCATTACTTGGGCACCAGAATTCTGGTTTTGTAGTCAGTTAGCAACCACCCTGCTTAGCTTTCTCTATGTAACAGTAGAGTGAAAAGTTCTCAGGATTTCATAAATTGGTTGCAAATGACTGAGAACTAAGAATTTACATATATTACATATATCCCTGCATGTATGTGTGTATACATCTATCTTCTGTACTTTAGACAGATAGAGTGCATGCGTGTCTATCTTGTTCCGCTTCACTTAGTCATTGTTAGGCACTTCCTTAAGGACAAGTCTTCAAATCTCCATCAGTGGATGTGTATGGAAGCCTTTGTTGCCTTCTGATGAGCCCCTCAAGATGCCAGAAAAGCTGGAAAGATGCTGGAAAAGGTTCTGCTCTCTAACTTGGTAGCTCACTTTGGCCATTGTATTTATTCTGCAAATAGTACTGGGTTCTGATGTGATGGATGAGAAGGTTTAAATTCCCTGTGGTGGAAAAAGTCACCTCCAGCTTTGAGTCTAGCTTCCAAAACCACTTCCTGGGTACTGTCATCAGATAGTCCCTGCTTTCACCTCATCCCTAATGCTTGTCAGTTACTTGGGGCTGGGGGTGAGACAAGATTGATAAATCTCATTATACCCTGTGCCCTGTGAATTTCATCTCAGAACCCTTGATGAAATTGGTATTGTTTGAAATGTAACCTGATTAGGAAAAAAAAAATGGAACCAGAATTCTGGAGGCTGACTGAAGTCTCACTAGCAAGACCTGGAATTCTGCTAGAAGTAAACCTTAGGACTCCTGTCACCTGAATTCCCCACCTGCAGGTCTGTAGTTTAACTTGAATCTCACCCTTCATTGTGCCAAAGGCCTCCTCCTCTCTCTCAAGCACCTTCAGCCTGATTCCAAAGTCTCCCCAGTTCTGCTTTTTTGGCTTACATCTCCTTCTGCATGATGTACAGAGCCTGGGCCTGCTTTATTAAGCGCTTCTGTAATTTTGAGACTCTATCATCACCTTGAAATCTTTCCCAGACATTTTCTTTCTTCCCTTCCCACATAGGAACGGGTCCAGTTGCTCATTAATTACATTCTTGAGCCTTGGGAGCAATGAATGCAGGGAAGGCAGGCTTGCTGTACAACCATGTGATTAGTCACACCCACAGAGAAGAATACTTGACTGAGAAGGCCAGTTAGCTCAGGTAGCTACAGTAAGGATCAAGAGTGCCAAGGTCAGGAATTTTCACCCTAGCTCAGCGGGTACAGATCACATATCCCTAACACCAAGTGACCCTCTCCCTGATACCCACTGTGAGTGCCAAAGGAAAAGGCTCAGAGCCACACATTTCTGCTGCTGGGGAAAATACTCAGAGCACACACATGCTGATTACCGATGACAGCTAAAGAATGACCACTTCTTAAATGAAAGACAGTGTGCTTCTGTGTGTGTTTAAGTATAGACATCCTTAGGTTTTTCTGCACTCCACCCTCTAAAGTAGTACTGTGCTGTCTTCTGCATTGAATTCAGTGTGTGTAGGGTGTGAATTGTCTAAATCTTACTTCATGTTCAAAGGTCATCTCAAGTCTCACTTCCCACTCCTTGTTCTGATCTCTTCACCTCCCCACTTCTCACATAATTGATGCTGAAGTATGCCCCCTTTGTCTGTAGTCATTTTCACCTTTTGCAAATGTATTCTCTTCCAAGCTCTGTCACTTAGCAGCTATGTGACATTGGACAAACCACTTGACCTTGCTGAACCTCAGTTTTCACATCAATAAAAGGAGGATTATGATGATGCTTACTCCCACCTGCCCTCCCTCACTGCCAAGGTTGTTGTGAAGAGTGTGTATGCCAGAGTATAGTGTAAACTCCCAATATGGTACAAATGGGAGCTGTTGTTATTGCTGTGAGCCAAAATCTTCTTGACAGCACGAACCAGGTCTTAACTACCTAACAGTTGTGTTGGTGGTACCTAGCCTAGTCCCAAGCAGGGGACACTTTCAGTGAGAAAGGAAGGAAAGAGGGAGGGACAGGAAGAAGGGATGGAGGACTTCTGTCAGTTTTTGTATCTTATTTTCCTAATTAACATCCCCTCCGTCAGTATAGCTCTATCTTATTTTTAAATGTTTAGTTTCTTTAAAAAAATTTTTTGTTAATGTTTGTTTATTTTTGAGAGAGATAGAGCATGAGCAGGGGAGGAGCAGAGAGAGAGGGAGACACAGAATCAGAAGCAGGCTGCAGGTTCCAAGCTATCAGCACAGAGCCTGATGCGGGGCTTGAACTCATGAACTGTAAGATCATGACCTGAGCCAAAGTCAGACCCTTAACCAACTGAGCCACCCAGGTGGCCCCAAAAATGTTTAGTTTTTAAAAGGCATTTGCACTGGGCAGCAGAATCACTTTTTTTCCTCCAGTCAGTTTCCTCTGCATCTCCTTCTCCTTCAGCTAGCTTGGTAGTGGTGTTGAAATTCCTTCTGGCTGTTTGCTTTTATGCCCATGAGGAAAAAAATTATACAATTGGAAGATACCTGAGTGATCAGAGAGCACATGCCTCATTTTACAGGTGAGGGCCCTCAGAGAGGTGAGAGACACCAAAGGGTTTCAGTCATTTGTGGCAGAACAGGGACCAGAACCCTTGTCTTTGGCTGCTCCTCCAGGCAGGGCACAGGCTGACCTCATCTAACAAAGTGTATCATCTTTTGTCTTTGGCTAATACTGTAAAGCTCTTTCCCTGATCAGTGCAAGAATTTGCATTGTTCATGAGGCTTTAGGAAAATAGATTTGCTGGTGCTGCCACATCACACTCCCTGCCTGCTCTCTATATGTGCTGCTAAATTGGGATCACATAAAGAATAAAAAGTCCCTTTGTAACTGGTTGCTTTACACAACAAGGTTAACAGCATTGTGTACTGCAAAGCTCAGTGCTTTGTGTGTACTGGGGTTTGAGGGAAACCTCAGCTCTTCTTTGCATCCTTGGGCTCCTTCTCAGGGCCCTTGCCCTTCCTTTCTTCACCTTTACCAGAGCTCTTCCTGTGTGTTGGACATAACTCAAACTTGGCAGACCTGGGTTCAAATCCCTGTGTGGCTTACAGGCAATATGGGTACAGGCAGATCCCTTAACCTCCATGAAATTCACTTTCCTCGTCTGGAAAACACAGATAAAGTCGCCTACTTTCCTGGTTTCCTTATGCTGTACATATCATGTGTATAAAGATGGAAGGAGGTATTGAAGGAAGATAAAATGTCTATTTCTTCTACTCTTCCATCAAGCCCAACTCCTACCTTTTAATGGTATTAACTTAGTTTTTAAATCTTCTGTAATACAGGCACATATGCATGCCTTTTAATGTTATTAGTGGTTAATAAGACATTTTACTTTTCTATACAAGATCACATTCTTTCTTGCTGCTTTTCATCTGATTTTCCAGGGTTTGGCTGAGAATTTTCAGAAAGATTAGTATATAATATATCCCTTTTGGAAATTTTCCTTCCTCTTGGTAAAACAAAACAAAACAAAACAAAAAACACCACCAAAACCAAAACCCACCAAGTTGCACATCATTTCTAAATTTGAATCTCCTTTAAAAAAAATGTGGTTCAGCTGGTTAAAAGAGAGGTTTCTCAGGGAAAATGTAATGTATATTTTTAAGCTCTGCAAAGATTATGTTACAATTCCAAACAGCTGTATATATTTTTTCCTAATAAGGCAAAGGTTTGGTAATAGTTTATTTTCTTGCTTTTTGAATAGAGAAAACAATACTTTAAAAAACCCAGTTTCTGAAAATAAGATACAGAGAGGAGGAGACAAACCATAAGAGACTCTTAAATATAGAGAACAAACTTAGGGTTTGGAGGGGTGTTGGGTGGGGGGATGGGCTAAATGGGTGATGGGCATTAAGGAGGGCATTTGTTGGGATGAGCACTGGGTGTTCTATGTAAGTGATGAAATACTAAATTCTACTCCTGAAATCATTATTAAATTATATGTTAACTATCTTGGATTTAAATAAAATAAAAATAGAATGTGATACAGTAAAAAGAAAAAAAACACAATTTCTGGTCTTTTGGAATAACACTGTAAAACCATGTGGTACTTTGGTGGAATTTGGTACAGAATCCACAAACATCGAATGGCTGGCACAGGGTTGGATAGTGGGAATATGGAGGAGATGGACATAGAATGTCTATTTTCCAGAGGCACTTACTCTTGTAAGGGAGCTAGATAAGTAAACAGACAATTGCTATATCATGCAGAGTTCAGCAAGACCACAGAGGCCAAGACTCTAACCCAGCTTCTGAGGAAGGAGCTAGACTCACTTTCCCCGAGGAGCTGACACTGGACTCTGACTTGAAAGATGAGTAGGAGTTTATGAAGCTGGGAAAGAGCATTATTGTCTGAAGACATGGAAACATCAGAGGTAAATTTAAGGAACATCAAGGCATGGGGTAGGGGAAAATGGAGAGGAAGTAGGGGGCAGATCTGTAGGGGCCCATGTAACACTGAAGGGGCCCAGGTCTTATGCCAGGAGAAGACCTTAGAGGTCAGTCTACCATTTGATTTCACAAAATAGGAAACTGGTGCCAAGGAAGGGGGAGTGTCTTACTCATGGCCACAGAGGTAGTTAGTGGCTGATAGTGTTCATCTTTAAACAGACTCAGTGGTGCCTGGGGAGTAGGTCAGAGGGAGCCTTCGCAATGAAATTTCAATGTTGACCTTGTGAAGCAGATTCTCATAGGAACGTTTGGCCAAGGATTTATCATGGGGACTGCATGGTTTGGGCTAATGACCCCAGCATGCCTTTTTGCATATTATGTCCTTTAAAGGAAAGGCCATCACTAGCTAGAAATGCTCTTTGGCTATTTTTAGGCTGTGTGGTAGGGGGAATTAGTGGAATTCCTAAGGTCAGCTCCAGCTGTTTTTCTCCAAAAGACCAGCTGAATTTTTCATGAGATTTGCTCATTAGAGCTTTTACCCTTTTGTGAGGCATTGTACTGGGTCTGAGTCAGGCTGTTCTGGAAAATAAATAAAGGGACTAGAGTTGGGGAAAACTAAACTGGGATTAAGATAGTTGCTGTCGTTTTTAATGTTAAGTGCTGTCTTAGATGAGGTTGGTCATCTCACACGCATTGTCAATCACAGCTAAGGTCCTTTGGGATTACAGCAAGTACCTTGAAGGATTGTTGGATTTTGAAGATTTAGGGATGTCATATATGTAAAGAGTCTGGCATGATGTCTGGGCAGAGGTGGTGCTAATTACATGATAGTTACACTAAATAGCACCTTTCATTCAGTAATATCACCTCCAAACACTTCATAGATGTCAAGACAGATGTTCCTTAAGATTCCTGTGAGGGGAGCTTGCCTGTGGTTATTTGACATCTACAGTTACAATGCTACTGTCTGGGCAGGTGAAGTGTCTATATGAAAGCATTCTTCATTTCTTCTAGAATGTACTATGCATCTTTCCTCTTATCTAGTCTCCTGGGTATCTGGTAGAGTTCATGCTGTGTTAGACACTGAATGGATAAATATGATCGTATAGCATTTTGCAGTTGATAAAATGTCTTTCCATATATGGTATCATTGGCCCCCTGTAGTGATTCAGTGAGGGAGATGGGCAGTGGTTATTCTCAATTTTAGAGACAGGAAACTCAGACTCAGGTAAGTGCTATGTTCATGGTCACTGAGCTATTAAGCAGGTAACTAGATTTCAAATCAGATATTAAATGACTTTAAATCTCATGTTCTTTCCCCTTCATGATGCTGCCAACTAGGCTGAGAAATAAAGGGCCAAGTTTCCCCTCCACAAAAGTGGTTTAAGGAATACCTTTAAAGGAACGTGATTCTGTTACATACCTAACTGAGGAATGAAGGAGAATCTCCAGCTTGAGATACCTAAACGTGATGGAGTAAAAGTGAACACTGTCCCACTAGCTCTGGAACAACAGTTGTTTTCTGAGCTAGAATTCAAGGACATTAGAATAACAATATATAACTTATGCTAGTGAAAACAATGCTCATTGAGTATTGTTAGTGGGGGGTGAATAGTGGTTTAGAGGCATTAACTAAAGAGAGTGGGTCTTGCAAAGTTGCCAAAGTTGCCGTCTTAAAAGGCTAACACTGATGATCAGAAAGAGAACCAGTGTACTGGTTTCCTTTAAAATGGAGAAAAAATGAGGCCATCCTTAGTATCTATGGAACAGGAAGACTGCAGAGATGCTCCTAACACTTTGTTGACTTACTCAGTATTTAAGTTTTTTCACTGCTACATGCAAGATACTATGTGGCTACGAAAATGAAGTGGACATACATCCTTCCATTAAAGAGTCTAGAAGTAGGGGGACACCTGGGTGGCTCAGTCGGTTGAATGTCCAACTTCAGCTCAGGTCATGATCTCGCAGTTTGTGAGTTTGAGCCCGACGTTGGGCTCTGTGCTGACAGCTTGGAGCCTGGAGACTGCTTCAGATTCTGTGTCTCCCTCTATCTCTGCTCCTCCCCTGTTCATGCTCTGTCTGTCTCTCTCAAAAATAAAAACATTAAAAAATTTTAAAAAGAATCTAGAAGTAGGGATTTGACATGTGTATAAATTACTATAATGTTGATGTAATTGTTGCATACTTATTGTTCTGGGCACCTAAATATGAATTTTAATCTTCCCAATGACCCAGTGAGATAGATATGATGTCCATTTTACAGATGAGAAACCTGAGGTTCAGAGAAATTAAGTACCTTGCACAAGAGGGTCACATTGTACCTAGGTCTGTCTGACTCTAGAGCCTATGCTCTTTCCAACTTCAGAGAGAGATGTACACGTAAGTGCCATGAGGGCTCAGTGAAAGAAGTACCTTATCACCAGCTTGTGGAAGGGGTATTTGTGAGGTGGAAGGGAGCTGCAGGAGCAGCTTCATGGAGGAGGTGTCTGTCATTGAGGGTGGGACTTGGATGAGGGGTAAGGTTTGCATGTGTGCAGATAGAAGGGAATGACATTCTGGGTGGAGAGAACAGCAGAAACAGAGGTCTGATGATGATGGTGTCATGGTGCTATTGAGAAGTGCTTTGGCTGGAATTCATGAGGTAGGAAAAGCTCCATGTGAAATTAGGTTGATAGGGAGCTGGGAATGAGAAGGAATGTTGACTTACTCTCCCATCAGGGAAGAGCTGAGGAAAGTTTTTAAATCGAGGTATGGCATGCTTAGAGTGGGGCTCTGGACTATGAATCTAGCTAGATTGTGTATGATAGACGGAAGTGAGGGAGAACCAGGAAGGAGAGGAGCCATGTTCAAGAGACCATTACAGCCTTCTCAATGAGTGGTAGAGAAGGAGAGAAAGGGTTGATCCAGAGGGAGATTGCATAGGTTCAGTCACCTGTACCTGGCAGTTGGTTGGCTGGAGGGCCTGGGGAGGAAAGTGTCACCAGAGTAGTGTTTATGATGATGAACACAGTCAACAGAGTCTCAGGCAACAAACTGGGGATTCAGAGATGAATAAGGACACCATCTGTCCTCACACTATGTGTCAGTTCTCTGTTACTGCCATAACAAATCACCACAAATTTAGTGGATTGAAACAACACAAATTTATTGTCTTATAGTCAATAAGACAGACTGGAGGTCAGAAGTCTGCAATGGGTCTTCCAGGGCAAAAATCAAGGAGTTGGCAGAGTGGAGTTCCTGCTGGAGGCTCTAGGGGAGACTCTGTTTCCTTGCCTTTTCTGGCTCTCAGAGGCTGATTTTTTGTTTCTTGGCTCATGGCCCCTTCCTCCACTCTCAAAGTATATCACTCCAACCTGTCTTCATTCTCACAGCTGCTCTCTTTCCTTCTGAACATCCTGCTTCCTCCTCACAAGGACCTTGTAATTTCTCTGGGCCTACTTAGATAATTCAGGATAATCTCCCTACCATAAGATCCTTCACTTAAACACATCCATGAAGTCCTTTTCCATGTACCATATTCATAAGTTCCAGGAAGTAGGATGTGAACATCTTTGGAGGACCATGATTTTGCCAACCACAGAGAGTTAATAAATACATTCATGGAAGATAACTTGTCACAGTTTTTCTGCCCCACTCTTGTGACTTTTCTAGGCTTTTTCACTATGTTGCTGTCTTGATTTTTCCTTCTAATCTCTTTTTTTTCTTCCCTTTATTCAATAAATGAGGCACCTGTTGTGTGCCAGGCACCATGCTAGGTGCTGAGGCCCAAGGATGCCTAAGCGCCTCTTTGCCCACCATCAGAGGAAGCAGAATTAGATGAGGGATGTTGGTGTTGACCCAGAGACCAAGATATTAGACTCCTGACTTTTGATTTTTCAAAGCTGAAGTCCAGGCCTAAGATGAGAAGATTTAGAAGAATTTTTGGTAATTTGAAAATGAGATCCTCCCACCTTCTTTCTCTATTGCCAAACCCCCATACCAAATTTAGAAGATTTTTTTTTATCTCCTCAAAGTCCAGGGGGGTATGGCTTGTGGAAACCAAGAATTTGACTCCTTAAAATGGGGTGGGAGGTTAGAAGATGGGCGACAGTCTAATGAGGAAAAGAGAAAAACAGCAGCGATAACACTCTGACCTCAAGGTAGCATGGAAAGGTGATTGAGTTGGTAAAATGTGGAGATTTATTGTCAACAGGTATTTATGGATCACTTACTGTGTCCCAGACCACTTAACTTACAGTCTAATGACATCCTCACAGTGACCCTGGAAGGTTCGTCTTGCTGCCCGCATGGTACGGGTTGAACAATATACAGAATCTTCAGGGAGCTTCCAAGGAATGAATAAAGATCAGTACCCTTCCAGTCATTTTTTGATGCACAATCCAGTGTTTTCCATTCCATCACAACACCCTAATAAATGGATGTGGTAGGCATTATTCACCTGTATCAGTTTTAAAATGAGTGTCTCTGTAGAGATGGAAAGGAGCAAGGAAGACTTTGCACATAGTGGGACTTTATGTATCTTTGATGGGATAATTAATGGCCTGAGCAGAGGGATTTGGACAGATTCTGGGACTGGGGTGAGGGAGATGAGGCCCCCAGGGCACAGAATCTATGGACACAAGGTTATGCAAGTACTGACACTGGATTTGTGGCACCCTGAGTGAAAATGAGGGTCTTCTTACATTTTGTGCCCTAGGTGCCTCACTGATAAGGAGGCCTCACTGTTGGGGGGCTTCAGGGGCAGAGTGCTGTGCTCACACAACCTTGCCTCCTTGAATTTTGTGCCCTGGGCATCTTGCTTGCCTCACCCCGAGGTCTTAGATTTGAGCAGGGGCCAGAGAGAAAAGAGGACCGGTTAGTTCAAGGGTCTCATCACTGGCTGCACATTACAATCACCTGGGCAGCCAGGGTCTGACCCCAGACAAGTTACATCAGTGTTATGGAGGTTGTAGGAGGAAGAGACCTGGACATGGCTAATATTTTTTTTTAAAGCTTTTCAGGTCGATGCTGATGTGCAGCCAGATTTGGAAACCCCTGAGTAGTATGGTTGGAAAGGGTCCCTCATTCCCAAGGAGGAATGTACATGATTGTACAAAAGTGGGGCTTTATGTAGTCTTTTTAAAGTCTGAGTTGGTGATTTGCTACAGTTCAGTTAACTTTAGGATCCTGGTTTAATTCCAGCTGGTTAATAAATCACCTGGTTGCTGCACTCCCTTCCTCTGAATTTGAAACCTAGAAAAGAATTAAATCTAGAACTCACCTGTAATGCCTGTTGTTGTCAATGTGCTGGCTTCAGGGGTGTTCTGAAATGTAGTTCAATCCACGTAGTAGTTCATTTGCAAATTCTTATTTAGGTTGAAGATGCACATGTCCTGGAAGATAAAGAAGGCCTCTTCTGGGCGACCCAGCTCTCACAGTAGGGAGCTGTGTGTCCTTAGGCAGTTGTTCTAGGTGACCTTAGTCAGTTGCATCTCAGCTTCCTCATCTGCACAAAAAACTAGTTATGACTATGATTCCGCTATTACTCCCTTTGTTGGGCTTGCTTTTGTTACAGCTGGAAAACAATTGATGTACATATGAACATGTTTAACTTTGACTAAACGCTTTGCTCTTTAACCAGTCACCATCTGTTTCTAATCCGTCGGGAATCCTTCATAGCTGTGATTCCCAGACCTGGCCAAACATCTGGCATCATGTGGAAACATTTTATAAAATGCAGATTCCTGGGCCCCAGCCCTGAAGATTTTGATTCAGTAGGTCTTGAGCAAACTCTGGGAATCTGCTACTCAGCAGCCACGTTTAGATATAAGCAATGATGGGGCGCCTGGGTGGCTCAGTTGGTTGAGCGTCTGACTTCGGCTCAGGTCATGATCTCGTGGTGTGTGGGTTTGAGCCCCGTGTCGGGCTCTGTGCTGACAGCTCAAAGCCTGGGGCCTGCTTTGGATTCTATGTCTCCCTCTCTCTCTGCCCTTCCCCTGCTCATGCTCTGTCTCTCTCTGTCAAAAATAAATAAACATTCAAAAAATTTTAGATATAAGCAATGATGACTTTAATTATAACGATAGAAGTCCCAATTTAGTTGTGACTATAGAGCTTAAAGTTGACAGAGATTGTATTTCTTCCTTAATAAGTGCCCTGGTTAAGAGTTTTAAAGCATCCTGCTCTTCTGCTTTGTAGGAATTCTTGGACTTGTTCAACATCTGTCCTCCTTTCCAGAATATAAACTCTCTGAGGGCAGGGACTGAGTATACTATAGAACTTTTGGAACATACAGATTCCTCTTCCTAAACTGTTATCTGGGCCTGTGGTGGATACTGCCATTACAAAGGGAAAGGAAGTTTCTCTCTGGCATTTTGAACTTAGACAAGGGTCCTGGTGCTTTCCAAGCTGGATAGTCAACAAAAACCCATGGTCTGTGCAATGTCAGGTGAACCTTGTTCTACTGTGTCTTAAAGCTCCTTGTTGATACATTGTCAATGGCAAATCACCCTTTTGTCGATTGTCATCCTTTTTTTTTAATATTTCAATTTTTGGCCCAAGTATAAAATTTAAAATGAATTTCAGCTGCCCATTTCCCCAGCTCCTTTCTTTCTTCACTGTTTTCATCTTTTGGAATCCTGATATGCCAAGAAAATACAGATTAAAAGAGTGGTTCTGGCACATTTATCAAGACTGGAAAATGTGAAAAATTTAGTTTCAAATTTCCCTTCTTTGGCATTTCAGGCCCTGTGTGGTCTGACCCTGGGTACTGTTTCCCCATTCGTACCCTATACTCTGGTTACCAGCCTTCTTTTTGAATCCCTTCATGGTTTCACAGCTCAGTACACTGGCCCAGAATTCCTGTTCCCATCTCTAATTCAGCCTTCAAGGTTCACCTCATGTTATTTGCTTCCTAAATCCCTGGGACCCCCATACTTGGTTTGTACCTCCTTTATTCATTCTTCACATAGTACTTGCCTGAGGGTTAGTTGTGTGTGATATTGCCTTCCTCACATGGCCCAGGATCTTGTGCTCAATTGGGCCTGGATGAAAATATTTTGTTCCTGTGGGTACCGTAAGTCCAAACTTGACTAGGAATGGCACATTATCATTAGGTCTGAACGTGAGATTAAAGGGTAGGGGGGAATGTCACATATAAGAAGTCTTTCCTTCTATCTCCTTCATTCTTTTTTTAAAAAATTTTTTAAATGTTTATTTATTTTAGAAAGAGGACAGAGCATGAGTGGGGGGTGGGGGCAGAGAAAGAGGGAAACACAGGATCCAAAGCAGGCTCCAGGCTCTGAGCTGTCAGCACAGAGCCCGACGGTGGGCTCAAACTCATGAACCACAAGATTATAACCTGAGCCGAAGTCAGGTGCTTAACTGACTGAGCCACCCAGGCGCCCCTATCTCCTTCATTCTTAATTTGAGGTCACCACATTAGTCATGGGAAATATGAGCTGTCAGTCACATGAGCCTGGGACTGGAGGAGGAGAATGGAGTAGCAAAATGGCTTCTACCTTTGGAATAATCCTCACGAAAGTGAAAGTTTTGTGTCTTGAAGGTGCTTGTTAGTTTTAATTTTTCAGTTGTTCCTCTAAGAAAAAATAAACCTATGATTGGATAACAAACTAACATATTCTTTCTTATTCCATCTTTATCCTTTTTTTGTTCACTTATTTATAGGGTCATGTCATTTATTAATTTTATTTATTCATTCAACTCATATTTTTAAAATGTGTTCATTTTTGAGAAAGAGAGAAAGCTCACATGTGTGTAAGTAGGGGAGGGGGAGTGAGAGAGAGACAGAGAGAGAATAAATATCCCAAGCAGGCTTCACACTCAGAATGGAGTCTGACTTGGGTCTCGATCCCACCACCATGAGATCGTGACCTGAGCTGAAATCAAGAGTCGGACACTCCACCGACTGAGCCACCCAGGTGCCCCTCAAACAGCAACTTAAAAGGAAAACATGTTTCTCCCTGAGTCTCCTTTATTGAGGGGAAGATGAGCTTCCTTCCTTCTCGACTGTTCCTCACATGATGTTGTCTAAGCTTTTCATGATCTTGCTTTACCTACATGGTCCCACTGGATCTCTCTGCCCACCCAGCAAGGCAGGTATTTTCTGCATTGTGCAGATACATTTTGCTCAAGGAGTTAAATAATTTGTCTATAGTCACTCAACCAGAAGGTAATTTGAACCCAGGCCTGGAAGATTCTAAAGCCACTGTTTTTCATCTTTCTCTATATCACCACCCCCCTTATTTTCAGAGATATCACATAGCTAGTCAGGGACAAAGATGAAACTAGACCCCAGGTTTCCTGATTCCCAGTCCCGTTTGGTTTCACCATGCATTCCTCCTTCTGTACATTCTGTTTCCTTCTTTGTCCCTATGAGCAATGTGCATTGACCCTCAAAGCAGGACATGTTCCTCTATGCACAACTCATAGGAATAGGAAAATGATTGGGCCCTTTGGATCTGTTTTATGGACAGACATGGAAAGGAGCACAAGCACAGGGTAGAGGGAAAAAGGCACCTGTGTCAACAGGTAGTGTTTATAACATGGCCACAAGCCTCTTAGGATGGTGGAGACCCCAGGAACCAGAAACTTACTAAAAGAACCTACCTTTATGTGTTTAAACTCAATCAGAATGTTTTGTTATAGACTTACATAGAGATGTGTTTATATGAAAAGCAAATTTTGTCCACAGCACTGTCCAGAAACAATGCTACATGAATATTTTCTTGTTTCTGCGTGGTCAGGGCTTTTATCACTCTATTGAAAAGACTCAAATTACTCAACTTAATATGTTGCCTAAATTTGACTTCTTGAGGGGAAAGCATAATTCATTGCCTTATGACTGGTTCAAAGTTACTGCTCAAAAAATTTGAGTTGAAGCGTGCCTGAGTGGCTCAGTCGGTTAGGCATCCGACTTTTGCTCAAGTGATGATCTCACAGTTCCTGAGTTCAAGCCTCGTGTCAGGCTCTGTGCCTCCTTGGGATTCTCTCTCCCTTTCTCTCTCTCTCTCTCTCTCTCTCTCTCTCTCCCTCTCTTCCCTTTCTCCCTCTCTCCCTCTATCCCTCCCCTGCTTACCTGCTCCCTTTCTCTCTCTCAAAATAAATAAGTAAACTTAAAAATATATAATTGCTGTGTGAAAGGGAGAGTGAGCTGAGGGGGCCAGCGGAAATTGGAGGCAAAGGGTGAAAATTAGGGGCAAGTTCAACCATAGTTCAAACTAAGCCTGAAAAGTGGAGCAACCCCATAGGGGAATTAGGGCTTTGGGCATGCATGGTGCCCTGGTGGGGTGGCCTGCAGGTCTGATGACACCAGTTTGGTATGCAGGGGGGAGATTGTTGCAGTGGGTGGGAGGTGATCAAGTGTTCTCTAATTGTCCCACTTCACTTGTTCATTCCTAGGCATCTTCTGAACCATCTGTGGATTATTCCATTTATTCCTTGATGCCACTATGATCTAGGAAGTTTACAAAACATTTGGTTTTATGTGTAATGGTTTGTCACTGCTGGGGGTGAGTCCCTTAATTGATCAGGGCTGTCCAGCGCTATTTTTCCTAACCCCACTGTATTGATTCCTACTCTCCTTCTGCCTCCCAGATTTTTCTTTCAAGTCTTCATTCTTGATGTCACAGGACTGTCAGAACAATTTGCTTCTCATCTGAAAACCTCATCATGTAAGTAAGTCACTACTTACTTGAGGTTTCCTCCCCTTCCTTGGGGTCTGCAGGCTTTGGTGCAACAACAGTCATCTGGGGAAGGAAGAGATGGTATATGTGTCTGCCTTTGCAGCAGAGTGCGGTTGGAGAACAAATGCCGTTGATAATCAGGCTTTAACCTGGGTTTGGTCAGGCAGAATGATTGGGATTAGGGCTATAAGTCTAACTCTTCTTCTTGCTGTGATTACCAGCAAGCACCAACTGTTTGGGGTCTTGGTTTCCCTCTCTAGCTTAACTTTGGACACTTGACAAGGAGTAGTGGCTTTTGTAGATGTGGCATAGCAGGGCTGACACATGAAAAACTTGAATTAAGCCCAGTCTGCATTTGGAGCCTGTAAATTTCCCTTTCATGTTGCTGCTCTTTTTTTTTTCTTTTAATGTTTGTTTGTTTGTTTGTTTGTTTATTTATTTTTGCTGCTGCTCTTACTCTTGCTCACTCCTTATTTGTTTTCGATGGTGTCCTGCATTTTTATGAGAGCTTCACAGTAATCTCCATAAGAAAGGGAAAGTAAGAATAAATATGCCCATCATACAGATGAGAAAACTGAGACCTGGGGAAGTCATGTAATTTATTTAAACCACACAGTCATGTGAAAGACCTAGAGCTTGAAAGCTGTGAATAATATGGACTGGTTTTTCAATATGGCCCTAGAGCCAGCTTCATGTCAAGGAAGAAGGGGCAGCTCAGTCCTCTTCCATTTGTATTTATGTGTTGAGTATGTGAGTGCCTTGTGGATGCAAGGAACAGTGGCAGGTGCTAGGGACACAAAGCACTCAGATGCCCAGGCCTTGCTCATAAACTAGTGGAGGAAAAACATGAGCGGATAGGGATCCCAGATGGTGTGATAGATATCCTGACTCAGGAAGTCAGGTGCTATTGTAGCCCACAAGAGGGATGCCTAACCTGGCCTTGAGAGGTTAGGGAAGGCTTCTGTGCAATAAGTGACATCTAACTTGAGACGCAAATGTATTAGCTCACGAAAGGTATTCCCGGAGGAAGGAACAGCATATTCAAAGGGGGCAAAAGTTGTGTGGCAATGGCCTAAGGAAGAAAGCTGGTGCTAGTTCATGTGGGGCCCACAGGCCACGGTGGGGAGTTTGAGCATTAGCCCAGGGGCAATGGGAAGTTGTGAAGGGTTTTAAACCTGGCCATATGGCTTAGTCACATGTGACTTAGAAAAGTCACTCGGCAGAATGACGAGGGTGGGTGGGAGGGAGGCCGAAGCTAAGGAAGACTTTATGCCTCACCCTGGGAGCTACTCCTGTGAACACATAGGGAATCCCTGTTGTTGGATTTCATCCCTCCCAATTTGCCCTCATTGCACTGAAGTTGCCCCCATTGCTGACTGCCAGCTGAGGGCCAGTGATTTTTTTTTTATGCTTGAGCAGAGAATGAGAGTCCACATTCAGACAGAAGAGTTTTGTTCTGCTTCCCAGTTTGAAGAATCTGTGGCTGGGAGAATTAAGGAGAGTTCAGTGTCGGGGCAGCTTAATCTGACAAAGCTGTTGACAGCTACCAGCCCCACCACACACAGGCTTGGTGGCCAACACCTCTCTGAGCCTTACTCTCCTCATGTAAACACACAGATCCCAAACCACCAGCCTCAGATCTTTGTGGGGATCCAATGAGATGATATATGTCAAGTGCCAGGTGTTTACGGGTACCCCGTAAATACTTGCTTCTCCTTCTTTCTGCCTTTCCTCAGTGCTGCTCCATCTCAGAGTGAAAGCCAGAAGTCATACAGTGCTAATGCAAAGCCGAATACAGTCCGATATACTTCCTTTCTGACCTTCCCCATCCTGTCCTCCTCTTGGCACACTCTGGTGTCCTGGCACCAGCTTACTTGTTCTCTGAACACTCCAGACACACTGCCACCTCAGGAGCCTCTGCTACCAGCGTGGCTTGTTTCCTCACCTCTGTCAAGTTTTTGTTCAGATGCCATCTTCTCAGCAAGACCAACCTTAATCACTCTCTTTAAAACTCCAGCTCCCCCCTTCCCTTCTCTGCTATCACCTTGTTACATAATTTAATTACCTAGGCCTTTTTCGTTTTATCGTTGTCTCCTCTAAGTGCCATGTAAGTTCCACGGGACACGAAGTTTTTGTCTGTCTTACTTATTGCTCTATTTAGTGCCAGACACATAATAGGCTCTCAATAAGTGTTTGTTGAATGAATGAATTAAATGCTTGATTAGCTCCCATGGTAGAGACCATCCAGAGTACTGGGAATTGAGAAAGCACCTGGCATTGAAGAGTCTTGATTGCCATCCAAGAGCTTTAATGCCATCTTACCCAGTTAGGAGTCGAAGGTTCCAGCCCTTCACTCCTTTGTCTGTGAAATGAAGACTTTGCTCTTTGTCTCACTAACAGTCCATTCTTAGGAAAAACCTTTAACCCTTAGAAGCTCTTACACAGAAGCACTGGTTAGCTTGTACATGAAGGTGTGGAAACCAGCATTTCCTCCTTTAGCAACGCTGCCAATTACCACTGTTGGACAACCTGAGTTGTTTTTCTCCTTTGTCCTCTTCCTGTCCCCCACTTATTGATTTAAAAACAGTCTCTCATCAAACCATATGGCAGTGTTCATGGTTCTCAGAATGTGGCCTGAATTCATTTCCTTGGTAGCCTGTGAGATCTAAGGAAGTTCCTATGCATGAAAGAAGCTATTCTGCATGAAAGGATAGCCATCCCCTGGCAAACTTGTATTTTTTGGATTAGGTTCATTCATTTACTTATTCACATTCAGAGATTCACAGTCAAATGGGAATGGCTGAAGGAAGACACATAGTTACAACAGTGAAAGTGTATATATGGAGAAGAAAGTTTTTGTATTAGTTAGGCTCCTGCTACAGAAGTGTTCTAGAACAACACCACACTTGAATGGCTTCCAACAACAAATATTTATTTCTTCCCATATGGCCAGGTCAGCTGGGGTGGCCTTAAGGTGGGTCAGGTTCTAGTTTGTCCCAATACCTCCTTTTCTGGGACCCAGACTGAAAGGGCAGTAGCTTACCTGTGGCAGCTCTTCTTGTAGCCCATGGCAGGACTGTAAAAAGCCAAGACAAACCACATGAACATCTACAGTCAGGCTTGTCTGGCATTTGTAACATTCCATGGACCAAAGTCACAGGTCAAGCCCAACATTAGGAAGGTAGGGATGAATACTCTGCTTACTCTAATGGCAACATGGTTGCATGGCTATTTCAGGGAGGGAGTGAAGAGTTAGGAGCCATAAGTGAATCTACTTTTAACTCTAGCTGTGGAAATTAGGGAAGGCTTCCTGGAACTGGTAACTTTCACCCTGAAGGATGAGTAGTCTCCAAGATGAACAAGTAGGCTCTAACCTGTACAAATGAGTGCAAATTTTAAAAAGAGAGAAGAAAGTAGTGTCTTAATGTTTATTTTTGAGTGGTCACTGTGGGCAATATGAAGAGAGCTACAGGAATTTAAAACAAAGGTCATCAGAGTATCTGTCCATGAAGTCCACACCTCATGGGGAAGTTGGGAAGGAAACATAATACAAAAGAGAAAAGGAAACTATATAATCAAGGACACTCTTATTCAGAGGGATAGAACAAAAGTGTGAACTCAGAAAGGAAGCTAGAATGTATTTTCAGTAGCTATTTTTGGTAGAGGATGCAAGATATGTGCTGTTTTCTGTTCACGTTTCACTTAGTCTTTACAACCTCTGAGGGCTGTCCTATGGGCAAGTCAGTGCAGATGAGATGAAATCTGAGTCGCAGAGTGAGAGCTCGCTTGCTAAAGTGGCAGAAGGGGCGCTTCTCAGCAGTTCTATTTTGCCAAAGCGAAGAACTTACTCATAAAAAGTACTCAGCCGTGTACACACTCTATTTTATTCTTCAGTGAGACTTCTTTAAAACTTACTGAACACCTGGTTTTCAGTGTCTACCGTATGTATAGCGCGGTGTTTGTTAAAGGGCCCCAATCCTGAAGTAGGTGGCTTCTGAAATCCCAGACGGCTATGGAATTCTTTGTGTCACCTTCCCATTGCACGTGGGTTTGAATTGCCTCAAAGAAAATAGGATTCTTACCCAGAGTCCTATTTAAAATTCTCATTTTGGATGGGGGGTGGAGGTTGAAATTCTGCATCTCCCTTTCCCCAGTTTGTGTACACACACATCACAGGTATTTTCTCCTCAGAAATGAAGAGAGACAAGCTTGGTGAGTTGCTCTAGACTCAGCAAAGTTAGAGGTGGGACTGGGTGAAGAATAACAATTTCCACTCTTGCGCGAAGTACCTTAACCTGATACTAGCTCACTACCTGTCATTACAGAGCACAGATATATTCTGGTGCAACATTCCTACTCATGAAGATGTGAGCATTTGTGAATTTTTACGTCTAGTTTCTTATCCATAATCACTTGACAGCTGATCACGTCTTCCTGGTCTTATGGACCTTGAGCGTGACTTTTTAGCCTAGCATCCCATGAGTTTGTAGAGAGAACCAGCTCCTTTTGGCGACCATTCCTTTGCTCAGTCAGTTGTCAAACGTCGATCGGCATTTTGTGTGCTCTCCATCTTGGCAGTCTGGAATTGAGTTGAAGCATGTTTCATGACCCATTTGCTCAGGAAGCTGGCAGAACTGGTTTCCCTGATCTCAGAGACCATCTCACATGGTCATTTTCTTTCCCCAGGCATGTTTTAAATCTTGTAATAATGAGCAATGCTTGTAGGAACTGCCTCTCACTGTCTGGTGTTTACTGTCTCATGATTCCCCAGGTAGGTGATGCTCGGATCTTGCTGCCTCTCCTCAAGTCGATGATCTGGATGGAAGGAGAATCAGTTGTGTCTAAAACTGGTCCAGAGTGTGAGGAGGAATGCCACCGTAGGAACAAGTGACCTGTCTGGCAAGGAATTCAGCGTCCTTCTGAGAGCCTCTTCTCCACCTTGTCCCACAGGCCACCACTTCCTCACTGAAGAGGGTACGGAGGATTTTGCAATCAGTCACCTAAAACTTTAGCTGAGCCAACACACAAGACTTTTGTTGCAGAACTGAACAAGATATTATTTCACTTAATTTTTGTGTCTTTTAATCATTTGAACTACAGTCATAGTTGTTTTGCTTTGAGAATTGTAAGCCGGATTTGTTGCTATTATCTTTGTGTATGCGTCTCAAAATGATTGACTTGAGCTTCCTGACCGAGGAGGAGCAAGAAGCCATCATGAAGGTTCTGCAGAGGGATGCTGCTCTGAAGAGAGTGGAAGAGGAGAGAGTCAGGTAAGGGGCCAGGAGGTCCTCGGGCATGGGGGAAGGAGGGACAGTCTGTCAGAAGATGGGACACCTCTTTTTCTCAGGCATAAGTGGTAGTTCTGACTTGGAGCCTGAACTTACAGGTTCCAATTTTAGGTTTACTTCCAGGATGGGACTTTTTTCCTTCTTAGTGTCTCTTAATTCCTAATTCCTTAGGACTTTTGCCAGAAATAGTCTTAATAAACTAAACCCCTTTAATTTATTAAATATTGAATTTAAAATGAAGTATATACAAACACATACATACATCTACATCTGTATATTTGAATGTGTGCATATTTATAGCCACTTTTTAAAAAAAAGGAATCATGGACAAAATTAGAATTTTTTTTTAATTCCTAAGATTTTTAAAAGAAAATAAATTGAGAAGTAGCTCACATTTCTGCATACCTTCAGAAATGTTTGAATTGGTTTCAGCAGCAGTTGAAATTGGCTCTCACTGAGCCAGTTTTTCATTTGTGTCTCACAAGAAGGAATGGCAACTTTGACACACTATTCTTGCTGAAAGGAACCCAAATGTTCCATGTAACCATTCCTACTGCTTTCCACTCACCTGCGGGGTAGATGGAGCATGAGGCCAGGATGTCAAAGATGTGGGCTTGAGCCCAGCTTGAGCCATCTGTCACCTGTGTAACCTTGGGCTTTGAAGACAGTGAAAGGCTTCCCGAGTGTAAGTTAATAGTATTAACTGCATAATCACTGTCCCAGGAGTTCCCCAAAAGGAGCATAAGCCATGTTCTTATTTCCTGGGACACAGGATCATGAATAATGGATTTATTTGAATGATATTTTGACCCTAACTGAATGTGTATGCTTTGTGAACATGCTGAAATTCACTACAAGCACTCCAGAGTATCTGATTATGGCTACTCATAGTAATATCTCACAGACAGACAGTGCTTCACGAAGTAACAAATGACAGTGATGAACAGATTGCAAAGGGCATTTTTCTGAGCCCAAACATTCTTTTGCAGTTGGCAGTGGGTCACGGTGGGATACAACTATGCCTACTTGATGCGTGAGGAAGCTGGCACGGGTTGGGTGACTTGCTCAAGCTCATACAACCCATAGGTGTCAGGATTGAGAGTCACGTTCTGGTCTTTAGGTACTCGTGTACTAACTCCACCTCCCCTCCCTGAGAAGACAATTGCAGACAGGCCATCCTGGCACCTGGCTGTGGTTAAGAGGGCAGCTGTTTTGCCTTGAGGTAGGAAGGGCACAGAGCTGTGATGGTAATAGATACTGGAGTGTGAGAATGGGGTTCTTTACCTGGCATGTGCCTCCCCACAAGTCACCTGTAGTGCTCTGTGCACCTGGAAGGGGCGCTTTTCTCCATTCTCAGCAAGTGAGGTGCTGTGAGCATTTTATGGGGTGGGGGCAGGGGATTTACACCAATCTTCCCTCAGAGCCTTTTGGTAGCACTGATCCTTTACCCATTACAGTTTATAAAGCCCCTTCATGAATGGTATCCTATGTTTCTTCACAACAACCCTGAGATTTGGCAAGGTAGGACTGTTAAACCCATTTTGAAAATAAGGAGTGAGGGCAACACAGAGAAAATATTAGCTGATTCTGTATTTTTTTTTTAAATCCTTATCTATTTTTGAGAGACAGAGAGAGAGGGAGAGAGTGAGCGAGCGAGCAGGGGAGGGGCAGAGAGAGAGGAAGACACCAAATCTGAAGCAGGCTCTGGGCTCTGAGCTGTCAGCCCAGAGCCCGATGCAGGGCTTGAACTCACGGACCATGAGATCATGACCTGAGCCAAAGTCAGACGCTTAACCGACTGAGCCACCCAGGTACCCCAATATTAGCTGATTCTTTTTTAAATATTTTAAAAAATGTTTGTTTATTTTTGAGACAGAGGCAGTGCATGAGCAGGGGAGGGGTAGAGAGAGAGGGAGACACAGAATCCGAGGCACCAATATTAGCTGATTCTTAAAGCATAGTGGGAATTCCTTTATCCTCTCAGAAGACAAGACAGAGAGACTTGGAAAGAAAGCACTGGAGCAAAGGCTGCCCTGGGCCCCTCTTCCTACATCAGGATATGGGGACTGTGAAAACCAGATCGCTGAACACCTTTGACTCTAAATGTTCTTGGCCCCTGGGATTGCAGGCTGCTGAGTCTTCTGCATAGTTGTGTGTTTCTGTGTGAGTGGAGTGGAGGTGTTTCATAGACATCTGCAGTGGCTGATGGAAAAATCCTCAAATACATGCACAGTTCTGTCTGGAGCTGGGCTTGGTAAGGGGTGCGAGCATATCCTCTGGTACCAGCCAGTCTACAGCTGCAGCAACAATGCAATGAGTCCCTTGGTAGTGGTGAGTTTGCAGATGCCCCTTCCATTCGCCATTTCTGAGGGTGCCCCAGCAGCTGCCACTTTTGTAAACTGATAGGAAGAAGTCTTGGGGTGGCAAAAAATCAAGTGTCAGTCAGGCCTTCTATACCACCACCATTCTGGGGGAGTTTTGAGTTAGACATCAAGCATCTGATGTTGACTTGGCCACAGATAGGTCTAGGACTCTGCTCCTGGGGAGGAGTGATGGTTTACAGCCGGGTGGGGGGCAGAGGGCGGCAGGTGAGCATGAGGCCGATAGTCTGAAGACCCTGGAAGAGGCCCAGCCCATAGCCTGGCCTGCTTCATGTAAAGAGAATCGTGCTGTGGCCCCTTCTTTGATTTAGAGGTAAAGGGACTTGTGGGTATTGGTCTGAGGCTGTTCTGCTTCTGGGCTGGTGGAACTAGATCTCTGGTCTCTGAAAATGCTATTCCATGGGCTTTTGCTTTTCAGCTCCTTTGCTATTCTCCAGCTGTTTGTCTTTGACTCTTCTGTCAGCCTTCCATATAGCCTGATAGCTCTGAAAAGGAGCTTTTTTGGTCCATATTGGTTACTTTACAGACAAAGAAGGTAAAGCCCAGAGAGGGGAAGTGACTTGCCCAGGGTCACACAGCTAGTCATTGCCAAAGCTATGGTAAGAAAAGTTCTTGGTCCAGTGCTATTCCCTCTATCCCATGTTGGTATTATTGCCCTTTGCAATTTGTTAAGCACTGTCATTTGTTAATCATTTGTTAATTTGTGAAGCACTGTCTATCTATGAATTATTATTTGTAGCCATAATCAGATACTCTGGAGTGCTTGAAGTGAAGTTCAGTATGTTCATAAAGCATCCGTGTTCAATTGGGGTCAAAATTGTTGGTATTATTCTTTCAGAAGAATAGGGAAGAACTCCCCTGCTTAACCTTGGAGTCAAAACTGACATGAGTTTCAATCCTCTCCTTACCACTAACCAACCATAGTTCATTGGACAAGTTATTTAACCTTTCGGAGCCTTAACCCAGAGGCTGGGAATGACCATAATACCAAACTCAAGGGATTAGAGTTGGGATTAAGTAAAATAATTCTTAATCTTCTTAGCTCATGAGAAGTGATGGATACATTTCGATTCCCTTATTCCCCACTCTGCTTTTACCTCTAAAATAGGTCAAAATTCTATGCTTGGTAGTCTGACTCTTCAGGAGCAAATTACTCCTAAAACTCTCAATAATTTAATGCAGTGAAACTTAATTGAGCATCTATTAAGTATAAGGAACTACTCTGGATGATGATATGAAGAGAATTTTAGGGTCATGAAGACATGGTCCCAGCCCTCAAGGAATTGACTTTTGTCCATTTAATGGATTATCAGTTGCAAATTAAAAATCTCAGCTTTGTTTCCCTAACATGATTTTGCAGTTTCTGTCCTTCTCCTACTTGGAATGTGGCTTTAGAAACATAAATTATATAATTCTAATAATAACCTCGACAAGACATCACTAGAAAGGCAATGGACTGGAGCACTGTTGCCCAGTAAGACCAGATGCTGCCTCAGAATCCTTTTCAGCATGGCTGTAAGTGGGATTTTGCGTTCAAACTGAAATCTGTTTGCCTTTCCTAATATATCCAGGGGTTCAAATTGTTTACCTCCAAGCTCATTCAAGACATTGTGGATGATTTCATGGATGAGAAAGATGAGTGTCACACAGGGAAAGTGTTCAGTTCTCAAATCCCTGTACCTGGTAGAGCATGGACTTGAACCCAAGGGAACATCCAGTGTGATGTCTCAGGATGCAGCTACAAGATAACAGTTCCAGGTGACTGTTGCCACCACAACTGTGTTTCATGCTGCCTCTCTGCCTACAGCCACAAGTGCTGGGCTCAGTCATTACCATGCATGTATACTCAGCATGCTTCCCTAACTACCAGCTAGAGCCATTTCACAGACCAGCAGTGAAGCAGACATTAGGATGGATTCTTTTTCTCTCCCTTTTCATTTTAAGAAACACCATCACACATACACATATGTAATTTTAGTCTTTTATGGTTTGGAAACGAGACACTTTAAAGGTGGCGTTTCCTGTGCTTTGCGTCATACTGTCAGCAGGAAACCATTGCCCATGTGCATCTGTACCCCACCAGCACCACACCCCCACCCCTGTGCATACATAACCACATCTACGGTGATGGGCGTTCTTGCCATAGATAACATCTCAACCGCGACCACATCTTATGATTCTTAGCTGCTCCCCTAAGACCTAGTTTTTTAAGGGAAGGCAGTTGGCATTGAAGAACTGCTTTTCAGGACCTCTGGGGTATTTTCTGTCAGTGCAAAGGGGAAAGGAACCAACATTTGTTAAGGAACTATATTGTACACTGAGCTTCACTTACATTTTCCCCTTTCATCTACATAACAGTATAGCTAAACCTGCTTTACAGTGAGGAAATGAGGTAGAAGAGGTTAAGCGCCTGCAAGATTGAAGCCTTGCAAAGGCATCAATCATCAAACTGCAAAGGCTGTGCTTCCTTCCCTCATGCTGTGCTGCCTCAGCAGATTGTGTGGATTTATGATGTGTCCATGACACAAGGGACACATGTTTCCTCTCATTTTCTGCATGGAGCATTTGCAATTTATTTCATTTTTGCATGTGTTAGTTTTCAGATTCTCTATCAAAGGTTGAATTCCCTTGTAGAAAAAGTGAAGTGTGATGACCATCTTAGCAAAATCATGTTTGGCTTTCTCAGGTAGGATGGAGTAGCAGAAACAGTGTTGGCCAGGAGTCTGGATGGCTTCTGGTCCTGGCTCTGTGTGACCTTGGGCAAACCTTCTAACCTCTCTGGCCTCAGACTACTTTCAAATCACATAGTCTAACTGCCTTGTCCAGAATATACTGAGGAGTTAAAAAAAAAAAAAAAGCGCCTGGGAGTGGGCCAGTGGGCCTTTCTGGACAGACTGCTGTTTCTTGTCCAGTTGACTAGATAACATCATGAAAGTCCCGCCTGTGAAGGTAAGCCTTTGCCTAATGATGAATCACTGGAAGCTGGAGTGCGTTGTGTGAATACAAAGGGGAGCAGGGGATCAGCTGAGGGAAATACTGAGGCTGGACTGGAGGGTGTCACTGCTTTTCCAACTTTCCTCTGGAAGCGCTCACACTCTGCAACACAGGAGTTGAGACTGGTGCTTAGGGCTGTAGATTGAATTTTTTATGCACAATTCCAAGCATCTGGCTAATACATGATAGGGGATTAATGAATTAATGAATGAACAAATGAATAGATATGGCCTTCAGCACGCAGAGGAGGCAAGATGGCTGTCTTTTACAATTCACTAAATTCTTTGTACATCATGGTGAAATTGTAAGTATTAAATGAGATGATAGGCGATGCATGTTAAGTGCCAAGCATGGGGCCCAGTACAAAACGCATGCTTTATATGTATTAGCCAGAGGAGGGGGGCATGAGGGGCATATTCTGCCTGGAAGGCCAGCAGGACAGTGTGCTTCATGGGCTGAGTGCTTTTCTTCTACCTTCATCTCTGCCCACCAGCCCAGCGGGGTTTAGTGGGCATCTTCTCTATCCTCAGCTCTCTGCTAAGCACAATGTGCATGTGTGGAGAGGATGGTAAGCAATGAAAACTGTGATCCGAAAAATTTATCTTTTTCTCATTTCAACTCAATGGTATAAAAATTAGAGAATCAAATGCCATTTTTGTTGGTACAATTAGAGTTGATGAAAAATGAGACATCAACCCGGCTGATAGAGAAGATTTTAATAGCATCATCTACGGTGGAATTTTTGTTTAATGATCCTACATCTTTGTAAAACTTGGGATTTAATGTCACATGTATGTATTCATTTATAGGATATTCCAAATGACTAAGATAGAAAAGGAAACTGACTAAACCTAGCAGTGATTATCATGTTAGGAAAGACATAATTGGCACTTAATGAATTTGAAAATTTTCGTACTCTTTTGCCACTTAAGCCACAAACTCACCCCTCGTTCTATAATGTAATGGCTACCAGCCTTTCCAGGGGCAAATGTGTTTGAGTGAGCCTGACTCACACGGTGTATGTTCATTGCACACTGAAAGTTTAGCATGATTAGGGCTTACAGACAGTCATTCAGGCAGGAGCAGAGGAAGAGTTGCACGAGGATGACTACAGAGTACGTTTCAGCTGAACAACAAAAATAAGTAAATAAATAACCTGAAGAGGAGTTGAGAGTTGTTATGCTATGAGGGTTTGTGGTCTCTTTCAACAGGATGATGGCTGATGCCATATTTCATCATGCTTTTTCCCATTCCCCCAAGAGTGAGATGTCCTGCCTCATCAGGGGAAGTGAACCATACCCGCCACTGCCGTTGTATTGGGTATGGTTCACTTAAGCCCAGCAGTGACAGGATCTCTCTTATATCTTGCCTGACTCAGACTGGGGTGGCTGCTGAGCAATTTATTTGTTCTTTATTCACTCAATTCACAGTTGTTGGGTATCAGCTCTGTGCCAGGCGTGGTGCGAGGTGCTCGCATTACAAAGGTGATTAAGATGTAGTCCTCACCTACAGGGTGTTTGCAGAGTTCACAGAGTAGTGGGTCAGACAGATGTGCAAATAGATCATTGGAACATGATGTGGTCAGTGCTGTGGGAGCCTGGGGGAAGGGCAAGCTGCTCACATGTGTCTTGGCAATCAGGGAAGGCTTCCCCTGTGAGGTGGTGCATGAGCTGGATCTGAAGGATAAGGACCAATGTATTGCGAAGAGAAGTGAGGAAAGATATCCTGAGAGACTTCACATTTATTGGCCTCTTACCAAGATCTAGGCACTGTTGGGTGCTTTCAGGTAAACACCTCATTTAATCATCTTAGAAGTCCTACAGAGTAGATCTTATTTTCCTTCTCTTTACAAAGAGACTGTAGTGTCAAGGGGTTCAGTAACCTGCCCAGGTAGCATATAGGAAGGGTTAGAACAAGGATTTGGACCTGTTTGGGAGAGTCTAAACCTTGTAATCTTTCTGCCAGGACTTTCTGCTTGTAATGTTTATGGAGATCAGAAAGAGCAGTTTGGGGAATAATAAGAAATCTAGAGTACTGACGAGTAGAGTCTGGAGGTAAATGCTGGAAAATGAATCTGAAAAGGTAGTCTGAAGCCAGGTGGTCAGGGGCCTCATTTGATATTCCTTCACCCCACAAGCACGGAATAAATACCCACCGTTTTCCAGAGATACCAAATAAGGATATATAGAGTACAAGACCTGCTCCTAGGGGCTCACTTTGTAATCAGGGAATGCTAGAAGGACTTCTCTCTTCTGGAATTGAACTCAAACTTGGTCCTTTGGGAGGAGAAGCCAAAAAAGCTCCATCAGTAGCCCATGGAGGATTGTTTGCTTTGCCAAAAGCATCAGACAATTGGAAACCATTAGAAATGTTTGATAAGAACCATGACCTCCCTGGTGATTCGAAACCATAAAGTGATGACTGTTTCTGTCAGGGTTTGGTGATGTTTTATCATAACTGGACATGTTTGGGATGGGGTCACTTCTTCCTAGGTAACTGGGAGAGGAGAGAAACTTCCAGCAGAGAGTTGAACTCTTGGGAGGAAGACACTCCAGGCACCCTTGGAGAGAGGACATGCACTTGCTAGAATCCCTCCTGTTTTCTCCACTCCTGGGCATGCCAGTGTGCAACCCTCACACACAGCCCTGCTGCCACCCCCTTGGTGTGGCCATCATACAATGTTCTCTGGCTAAGACCTTTTGATTTGCTACTTAGGAAGGGTGCATATTAGCTTGAATGACAATCATAAACCCTCTTGGATTTATGTAGCACATTACCTCCCAAAAGTTCAAAGTCTGCTTAAGGCTTTAATACTTCTTTATTCTGTTGCTCTACTCTGGAGTTTGTGATTCTCATTTTACTGAGATGGGTGGAGAGATGTAGAGATTAAAAGACTTGTCAGGTAGAGGGTCAGCTAGAAAGATGGCAGAGTAGGATGACCCTAAGCCCACCTCATCTCACAGATACAACCAGATTACACTAACATCGGTATAAATAACCCACAAAACAACCCAAAGATGGACAGAACAAACTTCACAATTAAATGGTGGAGAAGAGGCCACAATGAATAAGGTAGGAAGAGTGAAGGCCCAGTTTGGGAGTGAAGTGGATTAGGGCCATCTATGGTGCAGAGGAAGCTGGTGGCACAAAGAAGGGCAGAAAACAGACTTTCCCACAGGGAACCCATAAAATGGAGGATGAATTCCCATAATATTTGCCTTTGAAATTGAGAGGACCTGAATATGTGATTTCTTACAACCAGTGGGACTTAAGGCCTGTAACTTTAAAAAGAGGGGCTTGACTCTGGGATCTTTTCTGACCCCAACACTATGAAACTAGAAATCAACCACAAGAAAAATCTGCAAAGAGAACAGATACTTGGAGGTTAAATAGCATGCTACTAAACAATAAATGAGTCAACCAAGAAATCAAAGAAGAAATAAAAAATTGTATAGGAACAAATGAAAATGAAAACATAATGGTCCAAAATTTTTGAGATTCAGCAAAAGTAGTTCTAAGAGGGAAGTTTACAGCAATATAGGACTACCTCAAGAAGCAAGAAATACCTCAAACAACCTAACCTTACACCTAAAGGGACTAGAAAAAGAAGAACAAATAAAACCCAAATCCAAAGAAAGGAAGGAAGTAACAAATATTAGAACAGAAATAAATGGCATAGAAACTAAAAAAACAATAGAACAGGTGAAACTATGAGCTAGTTCTTTGAAAAGATTAACAAAATTGGTAAACCTCTAATTAATAAACCTCTAAAAGAGGACCCAAATAAAATCAACACCACAGAAATACAAACAATTGTAACAAAATATTATGAAAACCTATATGCCAACAAATTGGACAACTTAGAAAATATGGATAAATTCCTAGAAACGAATAACCTACCAAAACTAAAGCAGGAAGAAATAGAAAATTTGAACAGACCAATTACCAGCAATGAAATTGAATCCATAATCGAAAAATCCCCTAAAACAAAAGTCCAGGACCAGACAGCTTCACAGGAAAATTCTCCCGAACACTTAAAGAAGAGTTAATATCTATTCTTCTCAAACAATTCCAAAAAATAGAAGAGAAAGGGAAACTTCCGAATTCATTCAATGAAGCCGGTATCACCCCTACCAGATAGGAACACCACAAAAAAAGAGAACTACAGGCCAATATCTCTCATGAATATACATGTAAAAATCTCAAAAAAATATTAGCAAACTGAATCCAACAATACAAAAATTAAAAAAAGAACTACCCTATGACCCAGCAATAGCACTACTAGGAACTTCTCCAAAGGATACAGGAGTGTTGATTCATAGGGGCACATGTATCCCAATGTTTATAGCAGTGATTTCAACAATAGCCAAATTATGTAAAGAGCCTAAATGTCCATCAACTGATGAACAGATAAAGAAGATGTGGTTTATATATACAATGGAATACTAGTTGGCAATGAAAAAGAATGAAATCCTGCCATCTGCAGCAATGTGGAGGGAAGTGGAGGGTATTATGCTAAGTGAAATAAGGCAGGCAGGGAAAGACAGACAGTTCCACTCATATGTGGAACTTGAAAAACTTAATAGAAGACCATGGGGGAAGGGAATGGGGAAAAATAGTTATAAACAGAAAGGGAGGGAGGCAAACCATAAGAGACTCTTAAATACAGAGCACAAACTGAGGGTTGATGGTGGGCATGGGGGAGAGAGGAAAATGGGTGATGGGCATTGAGGAGGGCACTTGTTGGGATGAGCACTGGCTGTTGTATGTAAGCAATGAATCATGGGAATCTACCCCCCAAACCAAGAGCACACTGTATGCACTGTATGTTAACCAACTTGATGATAAATTATATTAAAAAAAATCTTACACCACAATCAAGTGGGATTTATTTCTGGGATGCAGGAGTGGTTCAATATTCACAAAACAATCAACATGATACATTACATCAATCAGAGAAAGGATAAAAACCATATAATGATTTCAATAGATGCAGAAAAAGCATTTGGCAAAGTAGAACACCAATTCATGATAAAAACTTTCTGTTATGTATGTTTAGAGGGAACATACTGCAACATAATAAAGGCCAAATGTGAAAAACCCATAGCCAATATACTGAATGGTGAAAAACTGAGAACTTTTGCCTTAAGGTCAGGAACAAGACAAGCCTGTCCACTCTCAGCACTGTTATTTAACATAGTACTGGAAATCCTAACTACAACAATTAGACAACATGAAGAAATAAAAGGCATCCAAATTGGCAAGGAAGAAGTAAAACTCTCACCATTTGCAAATGACATGTTACTGTATTTAGAAAACCCTAAATATCCCCCCCAAAAAATGCTAGAACTGATAAATGAATTCAGTAAAGTTGCAGGATGCAAAATCAATGTACAGAAATCCCTCAAATTCTTATACACTAACAATGAAGCAGTAGAAAGTGAAATTAAGTAGAGAATCCCAACTTCATATATTGAAAAAAAAAAAAGAAAAAAAAAGAAGAGAATCCCATTTACAACTGTACCAAAACCAATAAAATATCTAGGAATAAACTTAACCAAACAGGTGGAAGATCTGTACTCTGTAAAGTGTGAAACACTGATGAAAGAAATTCAAGACAATGCAAAGAAATGGAAAGATGTTCCATGCTCATAGGTTGGAAGAATAAAGATTGTTAAAATGCCTATACTACCCCCAAACAATCTACGTATTTAATGCAATACCTATCAGAATACCAACTGCATTTTTTTCACAGAGCTAAAACAAACCTAAAATTTGCATGGAACCACCAAAGACCTCAAATAGCCAAAACAGTCTTGAAAAAGAAAAACAAAACTGGAGGTATCACAATTCCAGATTTCAAGTTATATTACAAAGCAGGAGTCATTAAAACAGTATGGTACGACATAAAAATAGACACATAGATCACTGGAATATTAAAGAAATCCAAAAATAAACCCACAATTATATGGTTAGTTAATCTTCAACATAAGAAGAACGAATATCCAATGGGAAAAAGACTCTTCAGCAAATGGTATTGGGAAACTGGACAACCATGTGCAAAGTAACAAAACCAGACCTCGTTCTTATACCATACATGCAAATAAACTCAAAATGGATTAAAAGGCCTAAATGTGAGACCTGAAATAATAAAAAATCCTAGAATAGAGTATAGGCAGTAATCTCTCTGACATTAGCCCTAGCAACATTTTTCTAGATATGTCTCCTAAGGCAAGAAAATTAAAAGCAAAAATAAACTTTGGGACTACATTAAAATAAAAAGCTCTGCACAGTGAAGGAGACAAACTAAAAAGCAACCTGTGGAATGAGAGAAAATATTTGGTAATGACATAAAGGGTTGGTATCCAAAATATATAAAGAACTGATACAACTCAGTACCAAAAACAGATAATTCAACTAAAAAGTGGGCAGAATACATGAACAGACACTTCTCCAAAGATGACATCCAAATGGCCAGGAGACACATGAAAACAAGCTCAGCATCACTCATCATTAGGCAAATGCAAATTAAAACTACAATGAGTCATCACCTCACACCTGTCAGACTGGTGAAAATTAAAACACAAGACACATCAAGTATTGGTGAAAACGTGGAGAAAAGGGAACCCTCTTGCACTGATGGTAGAAATGCAAACTGGTGCAGCCACTGTGGAAAACAGTATGGAGGTTCCTCAAAAGATTAAAACTGGAACTACCCTACCACCCAGTAATCACATTACTAAGTACCTAAAAAATACAAAAACACTGAATCAAAGGGATATATGCACCCCTATGTTTATTACAACCTATTTACAACAGCCAAACTATGAAGCAACCCAGGTGTCCACTGATAGGCAGAGGATAAAGAAGAAGTGGTGTGTATTACAATGGAACATATTCAGCCACTAAAAAAAGAAAAATCTTGTTTGCAACAACAGGGATAGAGCAAGAGAGTGTAATACTAAAGGAAATAAGTCAGTCATGGGAAGACAACTACCATGTGATCTCATTCGTGTGGAATTTACAAACAAATGAGCAAAGAAAAAAGAGACCTAGAAATAGATGCTTAACTATAGAGAACAAACTGATGGTCAGCAGAGGGGATGTGGGGGGGTGGTGGTGGGAGAAATAGGGGATGAGAATTAAAGAATACATTTATCACAATGAACAAAAAAAGGCTTGTTAAGTAGAACAGTGTTTTTTTTAAGTGAGTAAATTAGGAAGATTTTAGGGCTGCATTTGTTTTGTTCTATAGGCTTTAGCTTTTCAGTGAGCATGAGTGATCATGGAACCCTTGAAAGCAGTAGCTGCACAATTGGCTGTGCCTCTGCCTCTACTCCCTGTCCCCCTCCTACCATAAATTTGATCTTGCCTGCCTCCTGCCTGCTTTTTCAGCATTCATTTCCCTAGCATTAAGACCCAGAGACATCATGCACTTCCCCCACAGAAAGTCTCTGATAAAACTCATTTCACTGAAATGGAAAGGATTGATGAGCTGATAACTACACCACCACTTATTCATTGGGTATTAAGTGCCAGGCATTTGCAAAGGGCAGTTTATATGCATTAGCTAATTTAATCCTCAAAGCAATCCCATGAAGTAGATTAGTATGATTAACCTCTTTTTACAGCTAAAGGGACCAAAGCTTAGAGATGCTTAATATATCATCTTTCCCTGGGGAGTTTGCATTTGAACAGTAGACACAGAAGACCACAGCCCAAAAGTGAATCCGTTCTTGAGAAATTCCAGACATCATGTGGAGGTCAGGGATAAAGTCTTTGATTTTTAAAAGTGTAAGCCTTGTCTTTCTTGACTTTTCATTCAAAGAGGAATATATATTTCTTAGTCATCTAAGAGGTTTGTGGGGTCTTCTAAATTATTGAGAGCTTTATTTGTGTTTCTGTTTACAAATTTCTTTACGCACTGTCACAGTAAACTCATTTATTTACCATGGGCTCTCAGCAAAGTAAAGCTCTTTTCCTTTTGTAGACATTTGCCTGAAAAAATTAAGGATGACCAACAGTTGAAGAATATGAGTGGCCAGTGGTTTTATGAAGCCAAGGCAAAAAGGCACAGAGACAGAATTCATGGTGCAGATATCATCAGAGCATCCATGAGAAAGAAGAAGCTCCAGGTAGCAGGTGAGTTGATTTGAGTAGTACATTTTGAGCCAGCATTTGTGGGGAAGGCATTGTCAAGAGAAGGGAAGGATGTTAGAATCTTTACTGGAAGCTGCTGAGGAATGTCATTTAGAGGTGTGCTTTGCATAATGTATAGTCCCCCAGCTCAAAATCCTCTTGCCCTGAATTCAGATGGATGAAGGCAGGGCTAAGTGACCCAGGGTAATGTAGAAAAACATGGGAAGTCCTTTAGAGACTGTATTGAGTTGTAGTAGTATAGACAGTTGGGGTTTATTTTTTTTTAAGTTTATTTTATTTATTTTGAGAGAGAGAGAATGCACATGCAAGGGAGGGGCAGAGGGAGGGAAGGAGGGAGGGAGAGAGAGACAGAGAGAGAGAGAGAGAGACAGAGAGAGAGAGAGAGAGAGAGAGAAAGAGAGAATCCCAAGCAGGCTCTGCACTGTCAGCACAGAGCCTCACATGGGGCTTGAACTCACAAACTTTGAGATCATGACCTGAGCTGAAATCAAGAGTCAGAATCTTAACTGATTGAGCCACCCAGGTGCCCCAACAGTTGGGGTTATAAGGCATTTACCCCTGCATTCCTTTTGGCTTTTAACTCAGAAGATTCAGAACCTTTTCCTTTGAGTAGGGTGACAGAAAGAGACTAGCATCTCTTTCAACAACTTTAACATCTGATACCTCTTTAATCAACCAAGTGTATTACTTAAGAGACTGTAAAGACAGTATTTTGAGGGCTTTAGAATTCTGTTGGGTTTATTAAACATTTATAGTGTGCCTTCTCTCTCACTCTAGACTAGACAGTATAAACTTTTACCCCTGAGAATAGCCCCTGTGTAGATCTAACCTGTACACAATAAGGAAAACAGCTCTCACCTTTTGATCATTTAATACATTATAGGCATTTACTCTCTATATTTGTAACTATAGCAGCAATATTGTAAGGTAGGTATTATTATCCCCATTCTATATATGAGACATGTAAAGTTCAGAGAAGTGAAATTACTTGTCCAAGGTTGTATCATTGGCAAATGGCGCACTGGGATTTCATTCTTTATGACTCAGAGTCATACTCCTTGCAAATAAAGGCTTATTGTTGAGTATATGCCTTGTGTTGCTCGCATCCCTCTTGATTTTCAAAACCATCCCGGCCTTCAGAACTCTTGATAGGTACAGGTTACTATTGTGGATTCTGTTTTGCAATTGAAGAAATTAGACTTATGTGTAGAGAGACTCTGTAGGGAATACCACCCTGGAATGTGACTATTTGGTAATTGGGAGCCCTTATATTGAGACAGAGCATGAACGGGGGAGGGGCAGAGAGAGAGGGAGACACAGAATCAGAAGCAGGCTCCAGGCTGTGAGCCATCAGCCCAGAGCCTGACGCGGGGCTCGAACTCACGGACCGCGAGATCGTGACCTGAGCTGAAGTCGGACGCTTAACCGACTGAGCCACCCAGGCGCCCCTGCTTCATCTTCTTAACGTTGATGTATAAGCATTCCTGGCATTTATTGGCTCTGTGGTCTTAGGCAAGTCTCCTGAACTTTTTGATCCTCAATTTCCAAACCTGTGAACTTGGAAAAAAACCCCTTCCTCACAAGGAAATGCATGCAAAAAACTCAGCACTGTGTCTGGCATTTAGTACTTGGTTGATGCTATGAGAGGTGCTGGTGAAGAGATCTGATGTTCAGAGGCAAAAAGAAGTTATTTCCTGAATAGGGAATGCAGAGTTTTTTGGGGGGCCTTGGCATCTGAGCTGGGTATTGAGGAGTATGTAGAATTTGGATGTGTAGAGACTGGGGGAAGGAAGAGGCAGTGGAGAGGAACATTCCAGATGATAAGTGTTTATTTCCCTTTGGGTCCCAGAGCCCAACCTCAAGTCAGGCACTGTTGATGTTTGGTAAATGCTTGGTAATGATGGTGTCTCTGTTCCAATGAGGACTCACTGACCAGAGAATTCCCCTGGCATACATATTTAGTCCTGTCCCCAGTTGAGGTCAGATCCACTTAGAGGTGGTCAGCATTTTGCTGTAGTGGTCTCTGGATTTACCTGCACATTTAAATGTACAATCATGCTCTCAGGAGATTCTGCTTGAGGGAAGCTAACAATATGAGAATCTACTGACTTGACTTGCAGATGTAATTCTGACCCTGGATACTCAGACTCATTAGTGATTGCCTTGGCACTCTGGAAAGGCCTGAGGTTCAAGTTTGAGCTTCAGTGATAAGAGCTACTATAAGAGTTGTAGGTCATGGAGGTGAGGGATAACCTTCCTGTCTTTATTGTTTCCTCTTTCAGCTGAGCAGAGTAAGGACAGAGCAAATGAGGCAAAGGAAAGCTGGGTGAATAACGTCAACAAAGATGCTATCCTTCCCCCAGAGCTAACTGGTGCTCCAGAAGAGCCAGAGGATGTAGCACCAGCAAGCCCAAGGTAAGGTAGAGCTTACAGGGAGAGCCGCTGGATGTGGGATTCATGGCTTGGTGTGCTATGAGTGCAAACACCAGACTCTTCTCACAGGCACTGTGATGGGAGTATGTATGAGAGAATTTGGGGCCCTGATGTGGACAAAGCCTGAGCAGGACTCTTCCAACTTCGAGAATTTCTAACAAACCTGAATGTTAAATAAAATTAAAATGTTAAGTGGGTGATTTCTTCTAGCACCAACAATAGCTGATTTTTATTTGTGTTAATGATTTCACCTTAGAGTAGAATGAAGAGGTACTTCAAAATAAATATAGTCGTTTCAGAGAAGAGGTGAATTATGATCAAATTGTACAACCTGGTTCAATGGAAGAAGCTCAAGTTTCTGGGAAACGAGACATGAATTCAAATCCTAAATATGCCACTTATTAGCCATTTGATGATGGACAAGTCATTTAACCTCTCTGAGTCTCTTTTCTTAACTCTAGATAGGAAAGATAATATATATATACCAGGAAAGACTATAGTGAGAATTAGTGATAACGTAGGTAGAATACCTGGTATATAGGAGGTGCTCAGTAAATGCCTCTTTAGGATGCAGATTGTCCTCAATATTTCAGTCTTGATTTTTTTTTTTTTTTGGTGTTTTCCATACCTGTTACCATCTGGCCAGTCAAAAATGTACATTTGTGCATCCTTCCTAAGAAGTACCTGACTGTGGAGCTACATTGCCAGAAACCTTTTGATGATTTGCTTTTAGGTATTTAAGATCTTCCCATTGGTGTTCATCCCTTGGAGGTATAGTTATTACCCTTTGGTGGGAAGGCAGTTGCATTGTATCTGTACCTCCTCAGTGAAGACAATTCAATTCAGAGTCTACAACAGGGCTGAAGTCAACAAATTTGCTGGTAGGATAATCACTGAGTCAGTTTCCAAGTCTGAGGCACCTAGGGAACAGGGATATTTCTAATGTAGTTGACACATGAGGGAGAAGGTCTATAATGTAGGCATCAATAGGCATTTCAGAGTCAAATATGAGTAAAGTTACATGACGTGAATAATGGAATACTGATTCTATTAAGGTACCCAGTATCCATCTCCCGGTTGGAGAGGACTCACTTCCATGGGTTGTAGGCTGGACTGTTTCCCCTCTGGGATGATTTGTAATGTTCTGTATGTAGAAACCATGTTGGCTAGAAGTTAAACAATAAGTAGTCACTAATTGATTTTGTGACCTTGTGTTAGAAGTGACTTAACTTCTTGGGCCTTTGGTTTCTCAACTATAAAAATGGAATGATAATGATTTTCCAGCAGGATTACTGAGAATTTAATTAGCTAGTAAATGTAGAATTCTTAAAATGGTCAATAGCACATAGTGGGCATTTAGTGAATGGAAGTATGGACTCTCACATACGTTGAGTGAGAATTGATCCCTACCACTTCCCCTTGGTGACTTCCCATTTTCCAGCAATCCCCCTAATGAGATAAAGGATTTCCTTCCATAGGGAAAGATGAGAACTTAAGTATTAGAAACTCCAGGAGTGAGAACACAGTTATTTAGAATCATCATTAAGGAGCTGAGAGCAGCTCCTAAGAGCCAATCTGATGGGTGATGGGGACACCAGAACACTAACTAGGGGAGGAGGGTTCAAGTACCACAGAAGGGGAAAGGAGATTTGGGGGTGTCAGAAGACCAACTTAGCTTACTGCACAGTTTTATCTGGGTCAGACTTCCTGTCCTTCTCCCAAGAACGCATTTCATCTCAAAGGGCCTGGGGGACAGAGGCGCCACTGCCCTCATTACCTGGCTTTTCTTCATGACCCCCATGCAGGCTGGTGGGTGTTTCTCCCCTGTTCCTCAATTTGAGGCTATTAATATAGCTTCCCCAAGTCATATCTTCGTTATTTTCTGCATTCCTTGTGTGGCCTCAGACGAGTCTTTCTGGTTTCATCTGTAAATCAGAGCAGAGCTGCCTCACCAGGATATTATGAGATTAAATGAAATGAGATGTGGGAACCACTTAGCATTTCACAGGAAGAAAGAGAATTGGCAATTTCCAGTGGCTTTATAATTATGTTATTATAACATAGATGAGGTATGGTTCAGAAGGCAAGAATAAAAATGTCAGAATGAAAATGTATGCTGCTTTGCTCATGACGTGACATGGGTGGTAATCATCCAGAACTGTGGAAGGAGCTGTTGTTTACTTCTTCCTTCCCATGTCAGAAGCTAGTACTTTACTCAGTATCGGGTTCCTGCGGTGTTTCTCACCTATACTTTAACCTTTGCGAACTGGGTGTGTTAAGTGTATCTTGGGGCCTGTACTTTTAGAGGAATTGAACTTCAATAGCATGACTCAGTACCTGCCAATATTTTCTTAGCCAGGAGTCAGGTGTCCGGGAGTGTTGTGAGGCAACAGTGACTAGATATTGCAATTTCTGAAGCAGTTTTTCTAATAGGTTCTGTGGCAAGATTCCTTGTTTGTATGGGCACAGTTCTGTGGGGTCCTGCCTGGGAAGAATTGAAACACTGTGGGTGCCTGGCATGAACTCACGCACCATCTGGTACCTGCGTTCTTCCGGAACTCATCTTTGTTTGCACCTGTCACACAAGGAAGTAGAGAGAGGTTTGATGAACGAAGGAGTAGAGAGTGAGGTTTTCTTTAAAGTGGCAAAGGGAAAACTCCAAATGCTCACAGGTCCAGTGCTGGTTGCTGAATTTTAACTGTGCAGTATTGGCACAAACTGTGGTCAAAGACCAGTGTTTTGTTTTTTTTAAAAAATAACCTGTATTTCTTAGTCATCACAGATTGGAATCTTATATAAAAATATAACAAAAATGAAATACAGAAAACAGCAAAATCATACAAAGTATAAAGCTCCAATACAGTTCTGGGATGTTTTAGCAAATTGCTATAAATGAGTCTAAATGTATACACGCAATTTCTGTACTCCCCTCATTGCGAACCAGTGACACTCAGTTCTCAGATTGGCACTGGTTCATGAACCACACCTTGATAGCACATCATGTCCTCCCTATCCCCAAATAATCCACAAGACATGGCTGAACCAAGGTGGGGAGTATACAAATAAAGATGTGAGAAGCTCTTCCCATGGGGGTCAGGACCCTGCCCATAAATGAGGTATAAGATGTCTTGACTATAGAGGTAGACCTGTTTTGGGGTGAGAAGACCTTCCTTTGTTACTTGGGATGACATGTTCTGTGAAACAAGGTTGGGTGCTCTGGGCAACACTGATAGTCTTAGATGTCCCCATTTTGGTGCTACTTTGGTCTGAAGGAGGCTGCAAGTGGACTGGCCTTGTAGTTTCTCTCTCTAATCTCTTCCTTTAAGACTGCCTGTCTGAAGATTGGTCTCTGTGATAGCTTATATTAACACTGTGGCCTCTCACAGGACCAGCCCAATACACTAAAGAAAACGCTAGTTTCTCAAGTGCATTCCAAGCTTCTCATTTCTTTTCCCCTTCTGGTTCCTCTTCTCACGTCCTTCCCCATCCCACATCCCTCAGTTGCCCGATGGCCTCTCCTTTCTCCTTTGAAGGAATCTAGCATGCATTCCACTCTAAGGAATATTGACTTTTTAATAACCCTGCACGGATGGAAATTTTCAGCTTCTTGCCTTTTCTGAATGGTCACCTTATTGAAATAAGAGCCTGAGCGTGTTTGTGGCATCCCAACACACAGCCCAAGTAGCTCTTATCATGTGGTGTGCAGTGCAGATGAGGGCATTTCAATGAAAGGATTCAGAGGTCTGTCATGTGTCTGTCTCCCACCCTGTATAGACTTTCTGCTGGGAAGACTTCCAGTTCCTAATGGTTTCTAAAGATTAAAGAATTACCTTCAGAATGCAGACTGATGGGGATCAGAGCCTTCAACCAAGGGAAGCAAAGTGTTAGGTGCAGAGAGGACTGTGTTAGTGGCAGTGGGCATCTCAGTGCCCTGGCGTCATATCAAAGAGGTGGTAGTATACTCTGACTATATACAAACAAGCCCTGGTAATAGATGTCCTCTGTCAGAGGTCAGTTACTGCTTTTGCTGGAGCAAAATCAGCAGGGGGTACTATGGGCCAGCCTAAACCACAGGCAGAAGAGTTCAGAAAGGCCAGAAGAAAGACAGTGAAATGTGTACAAAAATAGGAAAGAGAAACGGGTATGAATGGTTAGGATGGAACAGTTAATCCATATATTGGCTCGGTTTACTTTCAGGATATTTATTAGAAATAAAATGTTTAAATATCACTGTATGTAGCTGATTGGAAACACTGATTCAGTGTCTTGCTAGCACCCAGTAGAATAAATCATTTTATAGGGTTTCTAATTTATTCTTCATTCAGTCATTTATTTAGTCAGTCAGTAATTATTCCATATTTATTGTATGCAAGATAGTAGCTAGGAATTCAGAGATGAACAACATATGGTCCCTGTCCTTAGGGAACTTATTGTTTGCAAAAGGGGCTGTCATGTATAACCATAAATTGTGATGTCACATGATAAGTGTAATTAAAAGCCATGGGAGCACAGAAGAGTAGCCCCGTGTCCAGGGTGAATGTGAGGGATTGTCAGGGAAGCTTCTAGAGAGAGTTATATGTAAGTCAGTTCTTGAAAGATGAGAAGAATTATGTTAGGTAGACATGGGGAGAATGACAATATAGGCACAGAGAATGACATGAGGGCCTGGCGTGTTGGAGACCTGAAAATGGTCTAGTAGATGTGCTCTGTGAGTGATGGGCAGTTATGCTGCAGGAAGAGACCAGAGCAAGATTGTGAAGAGCCTTGCATGTTGGCCAAAAGGCTGGACTTTTCCTTTAAGTCACAACGAGCCATCAAATGACATTTTGATCAAGTTTACTTTTTAGAGTGATCATTCTGATAACTGTGGAAGATGGGGTTAGGCAATTCCATTAGAACACTGTAACAGAAGTTTAGGTGAGAGATGGTAAGAACCTAATCAAGGGAGTAGAGAAAAGAGGAAACGTATGACAGTTTTAGAGATGAAATTAGAAGAAATTTCAGGTGTTTGTATGACACAGGGATATCTAATAATCTATAAAAGACGTGGGTTACTTGATGAGATATTCTCAACTGTGAGTTGTATGTCAGAACTGCCCAAGGAACTTTTAAAAATCCAGATTTTTCCCGGGGCTGAGCGTCACTGCATTTCTTTCTCAGCGTTGAGGACATGGATATTATTCACCACCATGTACCAAGCACCTAACATGTAGTGATAAGTATCTGGGGAATTTATGAATGCCAGCACTTTTCTCTTATTTTCTGCACACTTACCACTACCTGACATTGGGTTACATATTTATTTTTGTGTGTATGTATTGTCCTTCCCCGCCCTCCAAATGCATGAGGAAAAGGCCTTTTGGTTTATTGCTATATTTTGTTTGGTTCACTGCCCTATTCCTAACACATACAACAGTGCCCAAAGAGTGTCTTGTGGAATGAATGAAGGAAGGAATGAATGAATGGAGAATAGACGGAGAGAGACTGACCACTTGAATGAAAACAGTTGATAAGGTAATGAATTATGAGGTAAAGAATAATGGTGAATGAGGGGTTAACGAATGAACAAATGAGTGAATGAATGAATGATTGAATGAAGTAGTTTGGAACTCAGGAATAGAGTAGAAAAGAGGAGAAAGGGAAAAGTTAAGCTACAAATGAAGAACATGATCGATAGCCTACAGACTTCATTGCTTTGCGTTACTGAGAATCTCTCAGCTCAGCATTATCACCATGAGCTCTGGTGATTATAAAAGATGGACGAGAATGTGAGGGGTATTCTCACATTTGGACAACTATAAGAGGGGGCATTCAAAGTAGAGTACCAGAAGACATGGAGGTAGGAGGGAGCTTGGCTGCTGCAGAGGTTTGTAATGTCTGTTAATCAAAAAAATCCCTAGAGAATATCTCCAAAATGAGTTCAGGGAGAACAAGGTGAAGCTTTCCCTGTGGTATTTCTTTCCATGGCTTCTGCACTTCCCTAGGAAGTGGTGAGAAAACAATGAGTTTTCTTACAAGAGAAGCTGTACGTCCTCACCTCACTTTGGTTTTGGTAGAGTTAAAGCACTGATTACTTGTGAGTCATCATAATGAACAAAAATGCTAATCTTTAAGCTTCACTTCCTATGCTTCAGTGATACTTTTGCCACCGATCTCTGTCTTATCCTCTGTTGAATGGGGACCAAGAAATTAAAACCATGTCTTTAATTCTGAAATAATGTTATTGTTTCTACTAATGTTCTTTTCCCTGGAAGGCTTTTGTTTGTGTCTCAATCTCTTAGTCTGTCCCTCTCTTTCTCCTTCTTCCTCTCCCTGTTTCAATCTCCCAGAAGAATTAGCCACTTATCTCAACCCCTACCCCAATAATAAGCTCAATGTGAAGCACCTAGCTTTCTCCCAAAAGCAAGGTAGAGATGCCATTCTAAGGACAATGCATTTGATCTTTTGTCCTTGGATATATTGCATATGCAGTGATGTGACCATTTCATTTCTTAGAGGCCTGCCCCCCAGAATCACTTATACTGAGCACTTTAAAACAATCTTTCTTAATTGTGTAGGATCTTGGATTTGCCCAAATCACCTGTGGTAGAAATAGTTTCACTGTGACATCAGAGTGTCTTACACTTGGCTGAGAATATTCATGTTAGAGAATTCTGTAGCATGAAGTATGGTGGCATCAGACAAGTAATGTTTTACTTAAAAAAAAAATGCTGACTTGAAAGGCTTGGTGTAGCATATTTTCTAATTTACTTCCCTCACTTTATCCCTGAGCCATTTCTTCATTTGTTTACCCATGTGTTTGAGCTTCACTGAGTGTAACATGTGCTGGCACAGTGTTGGGCACTTGGGACGTGACCCAGCATTAGCTTCCAAGAAACTTGCCACCCAAAGGGGGAGAGAGGTGAACAACAGCAACAACATGTGAAAAAAATCACTCGCAGAATTTGCTTCTGATTCGACACTGTTAATATTTAAGCTGCAAAGAGCTAGTGTAAGATGTCTGCTGTTATTTTTAACTTTTTTAGAGGGAAAGGCCAGTTAAGGTTCATAAACTCTTAAAAGTCACTTTATGTGCTTGGGAGCACTTTATGGCTAGATACAGAAACAGGTTGACTGTCCAGCTGGCCACGTGGTATGATTTAAAGCTGCACTTCTTTCCCCAGCATCCCTGCAACAGTATGATACCTTATTAGTCTTTGTAGTTAAGTCTTCCAAGACTTGTATTAAAATGCAGATACTTTTAACCCTAATGTCAATATCATAATCTAATACTTTAACAATTCTTTTAACAAAGTAAACACATTTTGTCTAAGTGTTCCTTCTGGCATTGCAGGTAGTTTTAGAAGGGTGCCTGAGGGAAGAATTACAAGCACAGGGTGTGGAATTTGGCTTGCTACAGTTTAAAAATCTAGTCCTGTGGAATGTATTGAGTATCTTTTATATGCAGGACACAGTCTACTGCCTTGGGGAGGGATTCCAAGAAACAAAGACACAGTATCTGGCTATAAAGAGTCTATATTCTCTTAGGAAAAATAATGCATCCGTGTGTGTGAATATCTGATCATGTGATAACAAATAGTGCCAGGCAGAGAGGAAATTTCGAATCCAAAGTACCACTGAAATGTGATATAAGGATTTGAGACAAGGAGACCCACTTCCAGCTGGGCTGATACAGGAGCAGTATCACAAGGCGGTGAGATTTGGACTGGGCTTGGAGATGACAGCAAGGATTTGGGCAGAGAGCGGAGCAAACACTATGAGGGCAGGGCGGGGGGGGGGGGGGATAGACCAAGTGGAGACAACAGTCAAGTGAGTTTTGGGGATAATGAGTAGATCGAACTCTTTGGCATGAAGGGGCAATAGAAGGAAAGAGTGGGAAAGTATATTGGGTACATGGCGGAGCATCTCCAGTTCCTTCCTGACAAGTTCAAACAGACTTCATTCCAACAGGCCTTGGGGGGTCAGGGAAGGAGAACGAGCGAAAGAGTGACATGATCAAAATTGTGTTTGAGATCATCCCAGCTTAGTGGCGGAATGCTGAATGGATTCGTGGAACTTTAGAATCAGGAGGTCAGATGTGAGGCTAATAAAGTTGATAGAAATAAAGGATGTGACTGTAAAGGTAGAAAGGAAGTGACAGATGTGACAGTCACTGGGAAAGAAGGATCACCTGGACTTCAGTCTTGCTATAAACCACCGCTTTATTAACGTGAGAAATCGGAGGCAGTGTAGCCTCGCCATTATTCATGTGATTGTCTGTTGGGTCAGGGTCAGACACACCTGGCTCAAATCCCCAGGTCTTCATTTATTAATTTTGTGACATCAAGGTTATTTAACCTCCCAAGCCTTAGTTTTTCTCATGAGTTAAATGAGGAGAAGCATACATACCTCAAAGGGTTGTTGCAAAAATCAGCTGAGGATAAGATGATTGCCAAATAAAAGGCAGGAATGCAAAACATTGCTGTATTCCTTGAGAGAAGTAAAGCCAGAGCTTAATCTGAGAAGTAGCTGTATTTTTACAGACTTTGAGGCACAAGACTGTTGTTTTCATTTTTTCTAAGCAGACTAACCCAGTCCCTAACCACGTGTCCCACCCCCTTGTCATTTTCCCTCTCCCAACACACACAGTGGCCCAGTGATACTGTATCTCTGTACTTTAGTGTCTGACCATGTGCTCTGAATGTGTCATTTCTTCCTCTTTTGTTTTCTGAACTAATAGAAACAAAGGCATTTATTTTAAACTTAAATAATGTGCCTTGTTGTTGTTTGGCAAATAACATGGGTTTTTTAAGAAAAAAATCATGGATACCTATCTGCTGCCTGGCACTGGCTCAGTGATCTTCATTTTTCAGTTTTTCACAAGTTGTATATCAGGTGCTGTACAAGGCATTGCAGGGGGTTTATAAAGACGGTCAAAGAGGTACTTCATAGTGGACCTGACATACATTGGTTGATAGAGTTTAGAAAGAGAGAGACTAGTTTCATGTCTGGTTTTATGATGTGAAATATGGGCACTCGGAACTGGGGCCTATGAAGCACAGGAACTGGGTTTCTGGGGAGCAGAGAGGGGAGAGAGTTGAGACTGCTTATCCTTCAGTCTTGGTGAGTGGGAGAGGAGGGAAGAAGATGGCAGGACAAAATGGGTGATCCATGGAGCCAGTAGCATTTGGTTGAGGTCCTCTGATTATACGACTGCTTTATTTATAAGGAGATGATACAAAACATTCTAAGAAACTGAGCCTAGCCTCTGCTGTAAGGTTCCTTGTGTCATTCATGGGTGTCTTAAAATGACAGTCAAGAGATAGTGCTTTCTAGTCCTGAGCTATTGGCTATTTTTATTGTATGGACACCGTGAGTTCTCTCAGTGACCAGGTACTTGTTTTCACATTGGCTGATAGATACCTTGATTGAAATTTGTGCCCACTGTTGTAAGAATAGCCTCCTGCAATGTGTTTTTCTATGAGCCTTAATTCTAGCTCCATTATAAATTCCCATTCTTGTTCCTTGCCCTTCCCTTCCCCATCCTTTTCCCCTCTTTGTCACATCCATGTAATCAAGATGTATTTTATATACATCTGCCTCAACTGCCGCAATTCCTCTCTGGAACAATGAAGAGAGTAACAAAAGGAAGAATGGCTTCCTCAAAAGTTCATCCTTTTCCTGGGACTAAGTCTGTGCAAAAAATAACAATTGAAGTGCAGAGGGAAAGAAAGGAAATGAAGCTGTGGGAACAAGTAGCCCATGTTTTGAGGAACCATATTCTTGGGCAGGGCTCTGTGGCTTTGGGGAAAATTGCTCTCTTTCCCCAACATCCAGTACCTTTGCTACATGGTGAAAAGCCGGTGCGTTCCTAGGTATTTTCCAAGTTCTTGAGTCTGTGATGTCACTAAGAGGACAGGTGGAGTCCACCTGGGCACAGTGGTTTCAGCCAGTAGTGACTTCACATTTATGCCTGAGGCAAGGCCGCTGGAGCAGGAAGTCTGAACAGATGGTTTTCTTCCCGTCTGTCCGGGGCCACTCTGACTCTCTTTTTCCTTTCTTCCTTAATAGCCATGGGAGTGGTTGTTCAGGAGGGAACCCTGCTAAACTCCCTTTTCTCCATTTACTCTCACCGTGCTCTCACCCTGGGGCTGTCCTGTCCCTTGGGTAGAGAATCTTCTTCACTCTTCTGAGCCAGCCCCAGGCTTCTACCTGCCACCATCTTTTGGCTGCTGTGCTTGCCCTTACCAATTTTGTACTTGAATAAGAACTCACTGCCCAGCCTGAGTTAGGACAGTTAGGTTGAGAGCCCTCACCAAGTTGCCTGAATGTACCGGCCTCCCTGCACAGCATCTCTTAGATCGGCTGTCAAGTCACTGGTCTCACCGGAGTTTTTCCTTCAGTTATTTCCTGCCTGAGTTAGAGTGACCACTGCCATTCTGTGAAACCAAGCCCTGAAACTCTTTGGGGCTTTATTTTCAGCAATGACATCCCCTCGCCTTGAGATAAGTTGCTCCCTGTCATCTGCACCTGACCTTAGCTTCTGACTTTGAGATGGGTTCATCTCTACAAATTTACATTGTGAACCTCCTGTGTGCCTGGTACCATGATAAAAATCTCAAGGCTTCTGATGGTTTTGCTTGTCTCATGCCTGTCTTTCATGTCTGCTCTGCCTCCGCCTTCACTTTGCTGCTTAATGATCTCTAGGCCCCAACTCTCTCTCCCTTCCCGGCAGTTTGGTTTTACAAACTTCCTCTCCTGTCCTGCCTTAATAGCTTTGAGCTTCAGAGGCATGATTTATGCTTCCTCAAAGGGTGAGGGTTTATTCTCTGAATTATTATTTCTTTTGCAGTTCTAGCGTGATAAATCCAGCTTCCACCGTGATTGATATGTCCCAGGAAAACACAAGGAAGACAGCTGTGTCTCCGGCTAAGGTAGATTGAGCTCAGACTCCAAAAGTCTCATTTTTGGCAGGAATGCCATTTTTCTCATTGTATCAAAGTACCATGATATAAAGAGGATTTTGTAGTCCTTTTTTGTACCAAATATAGATAATTTTTACAATTTTATGTAAGAAGTCACTCTTGTGGTGAAAAAGTTGGTGAATACCATGTTTCTACATTGCTGAAGACCCCGATTTCTTGCCCTAGAGAATAAAAAAAAATCCCCTGTTGGGGATTGCTGCTTTTAAGCATAGCTTGTTAGTTCCATATCAGTCCATGTTCCTATTCATAGCTTCCTGAATCTCTGTTAGAGTTCTGCTTATGGGAGGGTATTGCCAATTTATGAAGGTCAAGACAATAAGCATACTCAGTCTTATATTAATAAAAAAATTCCATTTACTGTTCCCCTTTCTGTCATTGGAATTGATGATCATAATAGTGATTATGAAGCACTCCAAATACCTTGATAAGTGTCTTTTAAATCTTTATAGGAAAGGTCAGTTACAATTGTATTTAGTTCAGCTTTAATCTAGCACAGTGAGAGTCTTTTATGTAGAAAGAGCATTGGGGGAATCTGCCCTGATCAGTCTCAGCTTTACCCTAACCTAGACTAGGCCCAAGTTTTCTCACCTTTGTAAAATGTGAAGTTTAGATTTGAATGCCTGGTTCTGGTCTAACTTTGTAGGACTCTGGGATTGAGTATATTTTATACAGTTTAATTCTGGTCTGGCATATTTGGTAATTCTGTGTCAGCCACATTAACCAGGACAGTAATTTTTCAAACATGCCAGACAGAGTTTACTGGATGAAACTATCAAGTTTTGGAACTAATAAGCATTTGTTAACACTGAGTTGCTGCTATGACGTTTAAAATGAGTTTAATAAACAATATTTTTCCCCAGCAAAGGAAGAACCCATTTAATAGCTCCAAGTTGCTAGAACATCACTTATCTCAACAAACCAAAAGTGAGCCGTCAAAAAATGGAAAGGCTGGTTTCTTTCAGACTTCAAAAGAAGGTAAATATTATTTTTATGGACTAGATATTTGTATCTTTGTTATCTGTGGACCAAGGGAAATTCTCAGAGTTCCTTCAACTAAAAGAACTTTCAAGAGAAAGTGAAAAGTCCTGATGATTTTCTTATTCTACTGTGCCCATTGGTTTCCTGCCTGAGGGAAGGAAGCAGAAATTTTAGAAACTGGAAGTTCACGCATTCCAGTCTTGGAGCTCACACTTGTTGTTTGACCTCCAGGCCTTAGGTTCCCCCTCAGTGAACTGGGGAATTTTTTGACCAGAGGCGTTCATTCATTCATTTAACAGCACATATTGGCTGTGTACCATGTGAGGACATTCTTTGTGTAATGAAAAGAGTTTTTGCCTTAAGGAAAAAAGGCCACTTGACAATGTTATGATCCTCTAATCTGTAATTATCAGCCTAGTCCCTCAGGAGGCATTTGATCAGGTTTGTGGCTTAATTGATTTAAGTCTGCCTTTTACAGAATTTTACCGTTCTTCCATACCATTAAGAAGAAATACTAGACAATTCAGTCTCTTCAAAAGCAACTATAAGAAGAGCCCTCAGGCATTAAAAATTGGACAAGGGGTAGAAAATTAACATTAAATAGTGGAGTTGGAGTGTCAATTATCCTGTTTTAATATTAGTGTACTTCCCCCCTCCATTGGATACACATTATATTACGTAAAATATTTTACAGAAAAAAAGGCACTGGAACATGCTACCCATTTTTTTTTTAACTTTTTGGAAAAAACTAATTTTTGTTTTAGAGATTTTCTTTTTTAAAAAAAATTGAGATTTTCTTTTTAAAACATTGAGTTCCTTTTTCTAGTTTCCATACGTGAATTAAAAAAAAAATTTTTTTTAACGTTGATTTATATTTGAGAGAGACAGGGTGTGAGCAGGGGATGGGTAGAGACAGAGAGGGAGACACAGAATCCGAAGCAGGCTCCAGGCTTTGTCAGCACAGAGCCCAGTGTGGGGCCTGAACTCACAAAGCACGAGATCCTGACCTGAGGCGAGGTCAGACACTCAACTAACTAAACCACCCAGGCGCCCCAACATATGTGAATTTTTTAAGTGACTTCTGTGTTTTTCCTTAGCCTCCTTAAGGAATTTTAAAAATTTTTTCTAAAAACTTTTTTACTGAGTATAAAAATACCTCAAAGTATGGATGTAAAGCACAGTAATCTTAAATGTACAGTTCAGTGAAGTTCATGAATGAATTTTTTAATGCTTTCTAATTAGGTCTGCACTTACACGAATACTTTGTTATCTTTAATATTTTATTTTACTCTTTTTGCTAAATGTACATTAAATTCGTGATAGGTGTTTTAAATTAGGGTTATTCTCCATTTGGTATATCACCTAACATGTTTTAATTTTCAGGTGAATTGTCAGAGTCAAAAGAAGAATTGTCGATCCCAGATATTTCAAGCCAAAATTTAGAGAAACCAAAGCAGACATTTCCAGGCCCTGAGAATGGATCTCAGATCAAAGCTCCAATCCCCAAAGCCAGGAAAATGCTCCACAAATCACATGAGTTAAAGCAAGATGATAACCAGCCTTTTCCTAGACAAAGGACAGACTCCCTGGGTGCAAGGGGGACTCCGAGAGGGATCCTGAAGCGCAACTCCAGTTCTAGCAGCACAGACTCTGAAACGGTTCGTTTTCTTCAGAACTTTGAACCCAAAAGCAAAATTGTGTCACCTGGCCTAACCATCCATGAGAGAATTTCTGAGAAGGAGCATTCCTTGGAAGATGACGACTCTTCAAACTCCCTGGAGCCATTAAAACATGTGAGATTCTCTGCAGTGAAGGATGAACTCCCACAGAGCCCTGGGCTAAGCCATGGCCGGGACATAGGAGAATTTAGTGTTTTAGAATCTGACAGATTGAAGAATGGAGCAGAAGATAAAGTGGACGTAGATGAGTTTTGGAATGACCCTAAACCTCCCCAGTACAGAAAGCCTTTGCCTTTACATCAATCAGCCTCAAGCCCAAGTGCATCAAAAAATGAAACATGTCAGCCAATGACTTCTGGTTCTTTTCCAATTAATGGGCACCGTTCTCCCTCACAAGTTTTAACTACAAGACCAGAGTCCATTGAGAATTCACCTACCATCAATGAACACAAAGCCAAACCATCAGAATTGTCAAGGCTTAAATCAGAATTGTCCAAAAGCCCTGCTGGTAAGAGTTGTTACTACCAGGCTATAAAAACCAACCCAATGGGTTTGGAATGACCAAGCCCAGCCCTGTAGAAGCCCCATTTTGCCTCTTAGACATTTCAGCTACAATTCAGGCAGGTGCCACTGGGGAATGACTATACTACCTTCTAATGGGTTTGGAGGTAGTAGAATCACCAGTAAATAAAGGGATAACTCAAACTAAAACCAGGCACACCTGGGTGACTCAGTTAAGCATTGGACTTCAGCTCAGGTCATGATCTCATGGTGAGTTCGAGCCCCACATTGTGCTCTCTGCTGTCAGCATGGGTCCCTCTTCGGATCCTCTGTCTCTCTCTGTCTCTGCCCCTCTCTCCTCATGCTTGCTTGCTCTCTCTCTCTCTCAAAAATAAACAAACATGAAAAACACACACACACACACTTTCTGGCCCATTATGCTTTTCACTAAAAATTGTTAGCTACCAATAATTTAACTAAACAAATTATAATGTTTTGAGTTAAAGCAAGGTGTGTATATAGAGTAAGAATTAAATATATGCTAATATCTTTGTACAGGATATATTATTCAGTTATTTTATCAATTACCTTTAATCAAATTTTGATATTTTTTTTTTTGAAAGAGAGAGAACAGGGAAGGAGCAGAAAGAGAGAAAATCTTAACCAGGTTCCATACTCAATGCAGAGCCTGATGTGGGGCTCAATACCAAGACCCTGGGATCATGACGTGAGTTGAAATCCTGAGTCAGACGCTTAACTGACTGAACCACCCAGGAGCCCCTGACTTTATTTTTAACCTCAGAAGAACCTTCACTTTGTTAGCTCTGAAGGATGGGAACTTAGAGTTCTAGTACTTACTATGAAAAGCCTCAGACCTTGGCTTGCCTGGGGCCACCAGCCATGTGTTCTTAGATGTTAAAAGCGCAGAAGGAACTTTCTCCTTAAGCTGCTGTGAGCAGAGAGGTGAAGGGAATACTGCTTTTTCCTGCTATCTAGATAACTAGCCCTCTCTTGAAAATCTTACACCTCTCAGGAGATGAGACACTGTTTTCCCAGACCCATGTGATTACTTCATAATTCTTATGTTTTATAAAACAGGAACAATGGAAAAAATCATGTTGTATACTCTTTCCCATCTTCAGTAATTCTTCATCCAGCCCTATGATGATGTCTTTGTAGTCCAGAAAATTTACAATAGCAGCAGCCACGTGTCTGATGCACTTGCTCTCCTCCTTCCTTATTAGTCACTACTAAGTTAACTCTGAGTCACTTTTGCTCAGCCCTACAGTTTTATACTTGTTCAGATCAATCCTCTTCTTAAAGAGCAGAGCACTTTCAATCACCCCCCTGCACCCCAGACATTTTAGTTATTTGAACACAAAGGAATATTTTTTTAATTAAAAATTAGCAGGTGATTCTTCAATAAAAACACCTCATGTTAAAGAAAATTACTAAAGTTTCATAAACACTGGCAAATAATTGTATGGTGTTTACTTAAATATTTATTCAAAAGATGAAAAAATTCTTTAATAATATTTTCATTTACTATAATCCACAGAAAAATATTGGTAAACCTTTCCTGTTTTTCAAACTGCACCTGCTTTCCCACAAACTACAATTATGTATTAACTATTTGTGTTTTCTGATTTTTAAATCCAGCTGACCAGGAAATTTGGGAGGAAGGCATCATCAGTTACACCTGTTTTGATTGATGGGCCTCCTGGCCTTATAGCTTATATACAAAGTTCTACTTACTTATTAATGCCTTGCTTACCAAAAAAATATATACAAGTAAATAACGAAGTGTAAAAAGAAAACAGGCTCCCAAAAATGATAAATGCAAAGTATGTGAATTGTAAGGGTTTAACTTTAGCTCTGAGCTTCAGGACAGTCAATATCACATTCATTACTACCTGGAAAATACAAAAGAACTCCTCAGAGGCAATTAAACATTACCTGGCATCAAATATTTAAAATAACTGTTCTTATTTTAAAACTAATATACTTTTGGGGCTCCTGGGTGGCTGTGTCAGTTAAGCATATGACTTCGGCTCAGGTCATAATCTCACAGTTCGTGGGGTTAAGCCCTATGTCAGGCTCTGCACTGACATCTCAGAGCCTGGAGCCTACATAGGATTCTGTGTCTCCCTTTCTCTCTGCCCCTCTGCCTCTCATGCTCTGTCTCTCTCATTCTCTCTCTCAAAAATATATAAACATTAAAAAAATTTTTTAATAAAAAATAAAAGTAATATAGTTTTGTTGTAAAACATTTGAAAAGAAGTGCACACAGAATGAAACAAATATTATCTGTGATGTCATCAGCCAGCATTAGCCACAGTATTGCTAACATTTAATTGTAGAGCCTTTCAAAAATTTTCAAGCATGACTATAATTTTAAATTATGTTTATACTGCCAGATTTCTTTTTTTCCTTATAGCATATTATAAGCATTTCTCCATCATTAAATAGTCTTCTGTTAAACAAACTAACACAGAACTCTTAAAGATTTCTCAAAAGAACTTCACAATTATTGACATATATTCAATAGTACAATGGGTAGTTACGGAAACCAATATCAACCATGTGCCAATTATTGTGTAACACTTTGTTGTTTTCACGCTTAGCCAGAGTTGATGATTAAAATTAAAGATAAAATTTTATTAATTGAGATGTCCTCTAGTGCATTTGAAATGTAGCTGATTTCATAAAAATTCTGCTAATGTAATTTTTAGGAACATGTATTGCATAGCTTAGCATTTGCAAGGAAGAGGGAGAAATGCTGAAACACTGGAGTCTTTTTTTTTAATGTTTATTTATTTTGAGAGAGAGAGCGAGCCAGCATGTGCATGCATGAGCGGGGAGGGACAGAAAGAATGGGAGAGAGAGAATCCCAAGCAGGCTTTATGCTATCAGAGCAGAGCCAGAGGCAGGGCTCCGCACCGGGCTCAACCCCACAAACCATGAGATCATGAGCTGACCTGAGATGGAGTCAGATGCTTAACCAGCTGAGCTACCCAGGTGCTCCTGAAACATCCAAGTCTTAACTAAAGGGGAGAAATGCCTGAGCTCCCTTATCTAAGTGTACCGTGTGCCCAATAATTAAGGCTCAGACAGGATTCTCTCTGCTTTCTTGATAGCTTAGCATAAACTTAAATATCCTTCTCTAGCTTCCTAGCCATTGGTCAGCCAACATCAGGGAACAAGTTGAGATCACATTCTCCATCAGTCTTCAGTTTAGTTTATTTGGCTCATAGAAACTACTAAACTCACAAACTATATCAGGGAAATGGAAGATAACAGAGGAGCCTCTTGAGATCATGGTCCTCAAACTCCAGTATGTAGAACAATCAGTGGGATAACTGTTAGTAAAGATTCCTGGGCCCCTCTTCAGAGATTCTGCTTTAATGTAGCAGGAGTAAGGCCCAGGAATGCAAATATCTTCATTGTAACATTCTTATACTCTGGCGGAAGCTCCAGAAAGTTGTTTTCCCAACTCCTGAATCTTCTGGTCTATGTTCCTCAAACGTGGGTATAAGCCCCCTCTAATGTTTATGAGTATGCCAGTGGATTGGTGGAGTCACAAAATCAACATGTTGTATCTTCTTAGAGTGTCAGTTTTATACATAGATTTGAGAGTAGAAGAAAATATTTAAAATGTAACATAGGGGCACCTGGGTGGCTCAGTTGGTTAAACGTCCAACTTCGACTCAGGTCATGATCTCATGGTTAGTGGGTTCAAGCCCTGCATTGGGCTCTGGGCTGACAGCTTGGAGCCTGAAGCCTGCTTCGAGTTCTGTGTCTCCTTCTCTCTCTGCCCTTCTTCTTCTCGTGCTTTGTTGTGCTCTCTCTCTCTCTCTCAAAAATAAATGTTGAAAAAAATTTTAATGTAACATAGATCAGAATACTAAATTCACATGAATTTTTACTTTATTTTAATTTAGCTCTACCCCTGACATGGGGCTTGAACTCATAACCCCACAAGATCAAGAGTCACATGCTCCACCGACCAAGCCAGCCAGGTGCCCCCATATGAATTTTCAGTATAAATCAGAGACTTCAGAGGAATTTCTCAATTGGGTCTATATCCCATATTTCAGAGGTCTACATTTACCTTCCTTTACTGTCATAGAGCAACTCTAATAGAATATCTTAATTAAGATTGTTTATATTATAGCCCCTGAAAAGTGCGGATATAAACAGCTAGTGGTATGGAAAGTGTAAATACAAAGTGCCTCTTCAAAAGATAATGTGAGTGATTGAATAATAATTCTTTAAGCATTCTCTTTTCTTATTTAGAAAAGCATTTCTGTGTTGCAGATGGACTGTCTTGTGTTGAGCCTGAGCCATCTCAGGTGCCAGGTCACAGTTCTAGAGACCATCAGCAAGGTAAGCCCCCTCTTCTCAAGGCCCTAAAAGCAATGACGTCCTCACACTCTGATCCATTTGCCACTGAGATAAGGAAGACAACTGATGATTCCATATCTAAAGTCCTAGACTGGTTTAATCGAAGTTGTCATTCAGAAGACAATAAGTCATCTCTCCAACATCCCCAAGGAATAGAGCCCAAAGAAGAAATAGACTCAGAATCACAGGTTGCTACTACCTTGGTGACAGATGACACCAGTGTAAAAGAAAGTGGTTCAAAGGCTCTATTATCTGCCAAAGTTAAACTGACGCCTATGGAATCTGATTTGACATTCCAGGAAAAGGGAAATATGCTACCTTCTGGAAATTGCCAAAATAATAATGTGAATATCAAACCCAAACCTATTAATTTGTTCCAACAAGGCAAGGAAGGTCTAGGCATATTGCAATCATGTGAAATCTATGACCCAAATCAAAGGAGTAAAACTATGGACTATAGCCAAGGTTCGAAAAACATAGGAGAAGGAAATCGGGTACTTCCCCCAACCAGTAACTATTCCTACAGTGCTGTCACAGGACCTGATGCAGAAGACCAAGTTCCATGCAACATTAAGGCTGTTGGCACCTTAGGTGAAGAAGAGCCTAAGCTTCATGGTTTTGAAAAAAGTAGAGGAAACTCAGAAGTGAATTTTGACTCTTCAACACTTGTCAAAGAACCAAGTTTGAAAGACAACATGAAGACAGAGAAAAAGAGCAAAGAAGAAGATACATACATCCTGAAAGCTTCCTTAGAGCCAGAGTATATTGAGTCACCACATGGGATTGCCAAAGACAAATCTTGGAAGAAGCCTGAAGTCCAATTACAGGATGCTGTTGAGGCTCCCAAGAACCAAGTACAAAGAGAGAAATACAAAAGAGTAAGTGACAGAATATCTTTTTGGGAAGGTGAGAAAGCTGCTGCTAAATTAACTCATAAAGAACCCACATCATCATGCAGTCAAGGGCGACCTTCTGCTAAAGCAAATCAGCCTGTGAAGTCCATGGACAATTTATCTACAGGCCAGTCTGAATATAATCAAGTCATTAGCAAACAAGTGGTCCTAGATGACAATGGCCACATAGCCCATCTCTCCAGCTTTTATTCCTCGAATAAATCTAAAGAGACCAGGCCTCAGAAACCAGGTCCATCCAAAAATTATCCTTCAGTTGACCAATCAGGTGAAATGTCTCCTTTTCAGAATAGGATAAATGAGCCTATAAAAATGTTGCCAGAGGCTGAGAGCTGGCATTATAAAAGGGATCTTACTTTACCATCATGGCAACATCCTTCAAATGTTGCAAATGGAATATATACTCCTTTGGAGAAAGACAGATCCCTAATTGGTGAATCAAATCCCAACTTTAAAGTTATGTCCCTAAAAGAAAGAATGGATGAACCCAATATGGAACAGGTCTATAATCACTCTCAATTTGAGAATTTGAGAAAGTTTTGGGACTTAGGAGCCAATACAAATAGTCAAGACAATGTCGAGAAGAATACTACCATAGTAAGCCAAAAACCTTTGATGCCTTTTAATAGCCAGAAACACAAAGAACTCAGTGACATTAAATCATCAGGAACAAATATCCATGAAAAAGGGACACTTCCAGGTAAAAAAAAATTACCAGCAAGAGAGGAAATTGAGAAATTAAATTCAAAGTGCACACTCCAGGTGTTACCAGACGAAACCACATTTCCATTGAGACCATCCAGAAAGTCTGCTCATCAGTTGCCAGGAAATGAGTCATCAAAGGAAAATGCGAAAAAGAATACGGAATGGTTTGTTACACCAGTGTTCGAGGAAGAAAAGGATTACTCAGACCAAGAGATACAAGAATCAATAGTAAAAACAAGTGTTTTGTCTAAAGACTACAAAGACACTTTTAATGACAACTTACAGAAGTTACTTTCAGAAGCTTCATCACCAGCCATGCAAACTTCTGTTGGAAAAGTTCATGAAAAACAAGTGCCTGAACGAGAGATTTCTGGAAATAAAACATGGCCTCATGACACAGATTTTGCTGATACTGAGGGAGAAGACAGAGGACATGAGGAGATCATTAATGAGCATGTAGACAAAACAGTAGCTCCTCCAAAGGTCAAACCGAACACTTTGACTGCTAGTCTAGACAAACTCCTGAAGGAAGCAACTGGGAATTCACCTTCTCCCTTACCAACCATGTTAGAACCTGTTACCACTAGGATCAACTCTGAGCCTGAAGAGAGTAGAGTTTATGAAAAAGGGATAGAATGGAGTCCCAACATATCAGACTATCAAAAAGAGATAATAGCTCCTTTTCCAAAAGGGGAAGAAACTTTGGGAAATGCAGCTCTCCTTCAGAAAGTTGAAAGTGGTGAGTGCCAGCTAAACACGGAGGATTTGTGTCAGATGGCTGCAGAAAGTTCTCACTCATTGGGTCGACCTTCTCATCTATACAGAAAGGATTCTTTTGGGGATGTGGCCAACTCTCCCCAAAAGATGCCTTATTCCAGGGATGCTCATCTCGCTCCCCAGGATAAGGCATTACCTTCACAAAGGGAAATTTCAGAGACTGTGGAAAAAGTCATTCTTCCACCTAACCCTGCCTTGAAGTATGTAAATACTACATTACAAAAGCTACTTAGAGAAGCTTGGTTGAGCTATCCAGTTGGGAGGGGAGTAGTGCCTGGAGAAGTAAAAGCAGAATTTCCTGAAGGAGTTGAGGCAGCAGGTAGCCCCCAGAATTCTACACCATGGGCTATAATGGACATTTTAATTCCAGACAGAAAGGATTTTTATCCCTTCACCGTAGTTCCTGATAAAACTCATAAAATTGGATCTTACTTAGCTGCCCGAGTATCTCCATCAGAACAAACCCTTTGTTCATCTGATTGCACTGTTACTCAGTATGGCAAAAAGTTATCCCAGGAAGTGGCAGAAATTGTGAAGGAAACAGTTATTCAACCTAAATCAGAGTTCCTAGAATTCAGTGCTGGCTTAGAAAAACTACTGAAGGAAGCAGTTGAAAGCCCCTCCTCAAAAAATGAAAGTGATACAGGGACTCTTTCTCCATCAAAGCTAACAGGTAGTACTGAGGTGCCCAGGCAAGCTGCTTCTGAATTCCATCCTGAGGAAATCAAAGAAACGGTAAAAAAGTCTGAGGCGCCATCAATAACTGAGAGTGCTTTTGATATGGGTTTTGAGAAACTTTTTAGAGAAGCATCGGAAACTCCTTCTTACCTGCTCCAGTTGTCAGTGAAGGAAGAAACTCCCGAGAAGGAGTGTCCACAGTCAGAGCAGGACAGTTTCTTGAAGACAGTGCCCCATTTTTACTGGACAGCCTCAGAGGCCTCTGAAAGGAAGCTTAAGAATAATGTTCTCAAATCTCAAGTCAACCAGTGTGATGAAGTGTTGGGCGGACACCAAGCTATGACTGATTTATCAGTAGATCTTTGTGGTCCTGACAGTGGGGTTGAGATCTTTGGAACCCCACAGCTCTTTGCAGAACATAAAATAGGGGTCACTGAAACTATAATAGCCCCAGAGGACAGGGACAGTGAAAGTCAGGTTGCAGGGGTTCAAGAAGGGACTTCTCAGGAACCTGGCTTTGAAAAGGCTCCTAAAGCAATGAGTGTGTCCACAAATAGGCAACCCATTTCTCTCCTGACAGACAAAGCAAACCCTACAAAAACAAGTAAAGTTGAATTGATTCTGGCATCACCATGTAAGAGAGAAGAGAAAAAGGAAGAGAAAGAAGGTTTCTCTGACTCTGATTTTTCAGATGGAAACATTGGTTCCAATGCAGAAAGCTGGAGAAATACCTCTAGTGAGCATTCTGATTTTTTTAACCTGTTGGTTAATGAATTGATTTGTGGAATGCTGATGTAAAAGATGATACAGTTTTTACAATTGAGATTAATTTGACATTCCAAGTGGTGCTAAATTCTTCATATCACTTTAGCTCTACCTAGCCTTTCTTAATGAAAAGCTACATTTCCTTTTATATTCTTCTTTTTTTTTCAAGTTTATTTATTTATTTTGAGAAGGGGGGTGCAAAGAGAGAGAGAAGGAGAGGGAGAGAATCCCAAGCTGGCTCAGCATTGTCAGTGCAGAGCCCAGTGCAGGGCTCGAACTCACAAATCATGAGATCATGACCTGAGCCAAAGTTAGATGCTTAACCAACTGAGCCACCCAGCCTCCTTTTTATTCTTTAATCAAATCAGTTACATAGAGACAGTTTTACCCACAGGCAGTGTTTCAGAATCTGACTTTATTCTCATTAATCACAATAGAATTTTTAGGTTTTAAAAGTATTTTTTAAAGAACTTTTTGGGTTTAGAAAGTACTTCTAAAACATCCTACCTAGTTTTCCTCCTGGACATAATTAGAATTTCATTCTTTTTTAAAATTTTTTTTTTTTTTTTTCAACATTTATTTATTTTTGGGACAGAGAGAGACAGAGCATGAACGGGGGAGGGGCAGAGAGAGAGGGAGACACAGAATCGGAAACAGGCTCCAGGCTCCGAGCCATCAGCCCGGAGCCTGACGCGGGGCTCGAACTCACGGACCGCGAGATCGTGACCTGGCTGAAGTCGGACGCTTAACCGACTGCGCCACCCAGGCGCCCCTAGAATTTCATTCTTAATGGGCAATCCACACAGAAGTCTCTAGTAAGATTTGTGGCAAGACAGTGCCACAAATGGACAGACATTTCCCTTTTAGGATGAATATTTTACCACAGTAGGGGCTAAATACCAGGAACAAAGTGCAAGGTTGGAACTTTCTTTCCATCAGATACATAGTACTGTGGTGTTTTGTTGCCACTCTTTTCCTCTTGTGTTCAGTTATCTGCAGAATCTTTCCCCTCTCTAGAGTATGACTTTGGTCAGATGAATTCACCTGATTCCACCTGAAGGCATTGCCTGGCCTGCTGCATTTCTTTGACTCCAACTTTGGCCAAATGGATGAAGATCTTAATTGATTACCACATTCATCTGAGCGGACTTGGGGGTAGTGGTTTCAGCCAGGCTGTAAGACACGGGGCTTGTCTCTGTTTGCTATTGTGATCAACATGGGCATTTTAGAAGAGAAACCCAGAGACAAATAGGAATGAGAAGTTACCCAATTATAGTGATTAAATGATAAAGGATGCTCTTTGGGAGGGACATTTTAACCAAAGTTGCACAACAGCTAGTGTCAGTCACCCTCCTAGTAGTTTTAAAAATTTGTCATTTTTGAGTCCCCTCAGCATCGATGAGAATGAGTAAGTCTTACTGGGTGGATGACTTGTGAGGTTTGGTTTCCTTTGCAAGTAACTGTAGTCTTCTCTTCTTGAAAACTGACCAAAGTATCCCCTTTAATCCTAATTAATCAACTTGGAGCCCCTTTAACAAAGGTTGTTGGTAAGCAAAGGAAAGTGATATACCAGTCTCTGAAACCAGACATTTGCAAGAGTATAAGTCAGTATGTTAAACATGCTGAAGTAGACTTTTACTAAAGTACCCCATTAGAGACGAGGGTGAAGTGACCCTAAGAGGGTAAATTTGTACTTACTTTGGAGACTATTGCCTAATGTATATAGCTTTGTTTATAGTATATCAGGATAACCAATTAGACAGTAAAAAGCCTATCTAAAAATGAAATAATATTAAATAACCACCCAGAGCTTAGAGAAGATATTTAAAATTCATAAGCCAATAAGAGGTATAAATTAGTACAGTTGTAATTTTATATCCCCTAACCTAAATTTTTATTTGAAAACAAACAGATGGGGGTAGGGTGGGAGAGGGAGGAACCTGGCTACAGTAGCACCACAATTTGGTTGAGCAACTTAACATGTTTGACATGTGGCTGAGCTCTTAACCAATACTTCAGTATGCTCCTTACCAAAAAAAAAAAAAAAAAAAGTTTCCATGATTAAATACATTTGGAAATGCTGGGAAATTATGCACATTATTAGCATATTAAAGTCTATAAGAAGATCTGTAGTAAGAAACCTTTAAATCTGAACACAAAGCATCTCATATCTAATTCATCTTAGAGTCCATTTGCTCTAGAATGCCTGTTAACACTGGGGAGAACTGGGATGCGTTTCAGGAAAGTACTGTGTGGAGAAGTGCTTCCCAAATTCATTGGCCCATTAATGAAATCATGCAGTGATTTAGCAAACATTTTTTGTTTTTAAGTAGGCTCTACATCCAACATGGGAATTGAACTCACGACCCTGATATCAAGAGTCACATGCTCTCCAACTGAGCCAGCCAGGCGTGCCTGGCAAACATTTTTGAAGTGCTTATTGTCAGCCACTGTTCTAGGCACTAAGAATACAACAGTGATAAATGACAATATTCAGACCAGGGCTAATCCATGATGGAGTTTTCACTGTCAAAATGAAAAAGTTAAGAGCCATCTAGAGATATTTTTTTTATAACATTAGATGTATTTAATTTAAAGGACTATTCTTATTTTGAGATTATGCCCTTTTTCTTTTTTTCTTTTGGTCCTAACATGCCTTTTTAAAAAATGAATACAGGTATTAGTACATGATACAGCCACCTCCCCTCCTCCCCCCCGACTTTAAATTGACTTAATTACATAAAAAGTTGACTATTTCATGTCATTTCCCAACATTTTGTTGGAAACTTTACTACCTCATGAAACCCAAAAAGCCTACATTCTTCATCTGGGGAATTCGCCCATCTGTGTACCTGATTATACACAGATGTTAAACATCTGAATCCTGCCTTCTATGGTTTTCAGCTAATTGTTTTAATGCTCCTAAAACCACTTTGTGGTTGTCTTCAAAAGCTGGAAGTGAAGTGGAAAGATTCAAAGTCTGGCACAGAACAAATCATGTGCCTAAAATAGAGGTGTAGACGACTAAGAGATCACTCTTCTATTTATGTGGTAATCTTGTTTCTTTATGATTTATGCTTGCAAATATTTCTTGACCAGGGAAATGGTTTTTAAAGGACATACCAAGAGAGTAGAGAAATTTTTCTTTTCTTTTTTCTTTTTTTTTTTTTTGAGAAGTGCTTCATAGAGTAAATACAAGTATAGAGGCTTATAACATAATGCCTGCTTTCAACCTATGATATCAATTTCCACTGGTTTTTAAGAGTTTGGGTGTTTTTTGTATTGTGCAGTGTTCATCGATTTTGTCTTGTAACAGGTTCAGAAGAAGAACCCAGTCCTGTCTTGAAAACTTTGGAAAAGAGTGCTACTAGGAAAATGCCTTCCAAAAGTCTAGAAGACATTTCATCAGATTCACCAAGTGAGAAAATTTGCCCCACTGTTCATGCCCCAGTCTGAGCTTAAAAATGCTTATGTGCTCTTCTGTGGCCTCACCGCATGCTTGTTGTGCACTGAAGCCCCTAAAGGGGGTGTTAACAGATGAGAATAACCTTTCCAAAGTGAGCAGAGTGGCTGGAACTTTTAAAATAGCGCATGAGGTTTGGTTACTAGACACTAGGTTTCCTTGAATTGAAGAATCCAAGTTTGAGTGTTTATTCAAGTACAGTGAGTTTTAAAAGATTGGGGTAGCTAGTGGTTCTAATAGTAATAGCAAAGATTTACTAAGCACTGTGTACCAAGACTTGGCTAAGCATTTCACATGCATTATCTCATTTAACTGGCATAAGCAACCCTATGAGGATGAATTGTTATTCCCATTTTAGAGATGAGGAAAATGAAGCTCAGAGAGGTAAAGTAAATTGCTTAGTGTCCTGCAGCAGAACTGTGATTCAGAATTAACAGACTAATACCAAGAGTAGTTATGAAGTGACCATGTTATATGTGACAGTGATGGATGTCTGATGAATTTTACATGGTATAGAGATGAATGAGTCCCTAGCTTCAGGGACTGTCCTCTTTTATTCCTTCTTTTCACATATTTCTTTTGGATACTGGAACTATAAGCCCAAAGACTATCTGGCCTGCAATACTTTAGGCACACTGTTCCCGCCCCCCCCCCCCCAACTGCTCCTTTAATTGGTGAAGGACTTCTTGAGTACTAACATAAAGGATAATATCTATAGGGACTTGTGAGCCACACAAGCAAATTTAGAAATCATGACTTCTAGGGGGTTTGTTCTTAATTGTTTTTAAACTAAGATGCACCCCTGGGAGTGCAGAGGGTCATGAGAAAATTTATTGAATGAAAGTTAACCACTGCCAAACTCATATGATTGAAAGTTGACCATTCTCATGTTTAGAATATGCTTTAGGCACCTGCAATTGAAACTAAAAAGTCTGAATTTAAAAAGGAAAAGGAAAAATCCATTAAATAATTCCTGAAAATCAGAGATTCTCAGGACTCTGAAGACAGTATTCCCAATTTAGGCAGTTCTATCCCCACTGGAGATCTTAGAATCTCGGGGTTAGAAGTGACCTTGAAGGTCACCCATTTTACACTCCTCCCCACCATGCAGGAATTTTCTATAAAGCCTCCTCAACAGGTGGCCAACCCCCTACATCCGCCTGAATGCTCCCACAGAAAGGGAGTCCAGTCCTTTGTTGGACCGCCCTAATTGTTCTTCCTGATGTTGGCGATGGGTCCTGAAAACAAAAACAAAAACAAAAAACTCAGCAACAATTGTCCAGTCTGACAAACCTCTTGCCTGTGAAGCATGGGGATATTTCCATGGTGCAGTTTTAAAGTACTTAGGAATGTGTAGGGTTAAAAAAAAAATCACCATCAGCTGACGGGTATTCCTGCACGCTCCCTTCCAAATACCGATACCCACTCTCACACTAGCCTGCCAAGATTCCACTTAGCAGCTGGTCCCCAGTTACATCTCTTCAGTTGACTTCCCAAGCAAGGCTCCCAGAGGCTTACACAAATGATGATGCATGCACAGAAATATTTGTTAATGACCATGGGTTTGAGAAGGTGTTAGTCATGGCTAGCATCTTACCCTTTCCAGAAGAATAGAGAGGCTGTTGCAGCCCTGTGTTTTCTTCTGCCTCTGGCCGATTGCTTGCTCTTAGCTAACCCACTAACCCTTGGGAGTCCGTGTGCAGCAGTGTGCTGATGTAAGCTGCATCGGGGCTGAAATGGGAGCTCCCGCTATGGCACTGGTTCAAGTAGCTAATCTAAAGAGAAAGTATTTTGGGGAAGACATCTTGGTTGCACCCCTCACTGCATCTTGACTAATTGCTTCCAACTCCGGGGGCTTCCAGGGACAGTCTCATTGTTCTCTCTCGCCAAGGGTCAGCCGTGTTAACCATTTGTTAATTTCTCCTGAACAGATCAAGCAAAAGTAGATAATCTGCCAGAAGAATTAGTACGTAGTGCTGAAGATGGTAAATATCTTTACGTATTTGCATGTCTGTCTGGGGTGGTTTGGGCAGTCACCGGGACGCAGCTGTTGGATAAATAGAAGAACGTCATTTGCCACTATGTGATGAATGGTGCCTAAGTTATTATAAAATGGTTCTGACTCGGTGCATTTAATACTAACTATTTGTATTCTCAAGGCTTCTGCTGGTGATACCTTTGTGAGGATCTCATCAGAGACCCTTGGCAAGCGAGGGTTTCTATAAATAGGAAATTGTATTTCTATTGGTATGAGCTGATTTTTGCTACTCTGACTTGCAAAACTCCTTGCGAGGGCAGGAAGCATCGGGTGGGCTCCTGGGTTAAGTTATTCCTGTATTGGATTCGCACATCTCAGCATTTGGATCTCTCTGGCATAGCTGGTAAAGCTTTAACTTCAAAGGAAGGAGTCCCAGAACCAGAGTCAGGATCCTCCTTGGGTAATTTAAATAGCTAAATATAGACTGAGGTAAAATTTAACTGGTTCTGAATATTCAGGAGCCAGAAGATTTTGAACTTTGTCAATGGATTATTACTGGGTTCAGTTATAAAATCATAGGGTAATAGTGCCTTTGGGGGGAAGGGATGGAAATGAGTCTGATCTTTATATTTTATAGCTCAGCATTTATGCAAATGTATAGTTTACATTTGTATACTGGAATTGTGTTTTCTAAATTGCCTTTACTATAATAAAAAAAAATGTGTATTAACTGAGTTTTCCATATAAAATGCAGCATCAGAGCTCCTCAAAGGTCATTCCTTACTTTTATGTCATAGTTTTGTCTTTTTCATTTTATGTTTACAACAACTTCATGGAAGTAGGCGGGGCGGGGATTTTCATGGTCCTTTACTGATAAGAAAAGCTCAGAGAAATTAGGTGCCTTTCTAAGATCCTATAGCTGGTTGGTCAGTGGAGGGAGGTGGCAGCTAGAATCTCGGCTTCATTGCTCCTAGTGCAGTGCTCTTTGCATTTCCCAAGCTATGTGTGGCTCAGTGAATTAGAGGAAAGATGCCAAGCATCTCCTGTGCTGGATGTTGGATTTTTAGTTGAACAGGAGACCCTAAAGCGGCTAATGAAGAGTTACTCTGGGGATCAGATGAAAGCAAGCTAAAAACCCATCAGATGTATTTTTCAGTCTCTGTTGTGAAACTGACATTTGAGCTTTACTTTCTTGTCTCTTTAATCCTTCTGTTAAAATGGTATTTATTCTCAATGTTGCTCTTCTGAGTAGATCAAAAAGCAGATCAGGAACCAGATACAAATGAATGCATACAAGGAAGTGAGTAGCAGGATCTTTCTCACAAATGACTAAATGTTGCCACTTTACATGGTGTTAAATATACTGAAATAACTAACACTATTAATAACACAGTATTTATTATTGGTACTAAACTCTTGCAGCTTATAAAACTATTTCATTCTGGCAAGCGTTTTATTAAAAACATTTTACTGCTGTCAGTGTTGAAAGATTAATTCATGGTTCCACTGAGGAAGAGTTATGTACTTAAACAATTTTTATGTAGACACACACACACACACACACACACACACACACACACGTGTGTGTGTGTGTGTGTGTATTTTATATATAAATATATACATGTATGTTATTGCTGAGTATTGTTATACTTTTGTACATCTCTCTGCTCTTTGAGTCTTGGCTTAAAATGAAGTTGGCACCTTGTCTTATCACTTGACTTTTATGTTGCAGTATATGGTCTTGAGTATTGGATCTCTTGTGGCCTTTACACAAGACTGTAGACATGACACAATTTATGAGTTATTTAGACATAAGAAAGAATTGTACTTTTACAAGTATGTGGTATGGTTGTATATGCCTCTCTCCATATCTATGGAAGCAAATTTTATTATGTCCAGGGTTTAAGCTCTGGGGTTCAAAACTGGACTCAGTATATATTCAATATATAAAGCAAGTGAACATCTGAGTTTTAAGAAGTAAGTGTATACTTGTGGTGGCTAATGTCCATCAGCTAATTAATATCCACCACGAATCAAAAGTAATGATTATTTACTCTTTTCTGTTCAATCTTAAGATTGATGTACTTAACTCTAGCACATTCAAAGGGAGTTTGTGGGGCCTTGCAAAGGATGCAGATAATGCGTGTGTGTCTTCTAAGCTTCTCGCTTTCAGTCAGTTTCATAATGCTAGGTGCTGGAGGTATGAAGACAATGATACACATGTCTGCCCTCAGGAGTCTACAAGATTTTTATTGACAGTTTGCCAACAGTCTGGATGTGCTAATAAGTCTTAATGAGAACAGCAGCTAACTGAAGGAGCCATTCGATAGAGAAACAAAGTGCTGATGCTAGAAGGCAGTGACATCTAGTCTGAAATCTGAAACTTTGCTCATAAGGTCATGCCAGAGAGGAAGGTGTTGAGCTCTGGCACATGACCTGGCAAAAGGACACTCCAGGCTTCAGATCTTAGTGCGTGTTCTCTGTCCAGCTGCTGCCGAGGAAACAAAACTCCTGCCCCTTGGGGGTGTTGGGTAAAGAGATTTCTCCAGTTGCTTTTGAACTGGCAGATACTTAGGTATGGTCATCTTGTTTTATCTTGTTACATTTTGTTCAACAGTTAGCAGAGGAGTGAAAACAGTAACATGGACATATATGCCAATGTACCTGTGTCTTCATTGATGACCCAGCTTAGTTAGGTCAAGCCACGAAGGCTAGTCATGTGCTGAATTCTGGACGTATTGATTTCTCTCTTATTTTATATTATCCAAGATGACTTTAATGTCTGGGCTGAGACTATTGCTTTTCTCCAGTGAAGACTGTATTCTTACCAAAAAACAAAATGAAATACATGATCAAAACATAAATAACTGAAGCCTAATAAATGTAAAACTGACTACATTCGAGGAGCAGATGTAGATTTTGCAAATAATGGGAAGCAATATTACATAAGTTTTGTGTACTCATTGGGCTGTACTGTGCCCTCACGGGACCTAGTCTTACACCACTTCAGTGTAAGTCACCTGAATATGCACACATACATATTATTGTTTAATGGGAAGCAATTAAAGAAGGTATCATTTTGGGGCGCCTGGGTGGCGCAGTCGGTTAAGCGTCCGACTTCAGCCAGGTCACGATCTCGCGGTCCGTGAGTTCGAGCCCCGCGTCAGGCTCTGGGCTGATGGCTCAGAGCCTGGAGCCTGTTTCCGATTCTGTGTCTCCCTCTCTCTCTGCCCCTCCCTCGTTCATGCTCTGTCTCTCTCTGTCCCAAAAATAAATAAACGTTGAAAAAAAAAAAAAAAAGAAGGTATCATTTCATGAGTCACCGTAAAATATGTTTTGATACATTTGTGAGCCAAAGGCTAGATGAGAACTATGTGAATAAGAAAATATTTAATATATATAGTTCAGTTTTCAGTTTTCCTTCATTAGATTTCTTTTAACCAAACATGAATTTAGCTAATGCTTAGGGCTGAATTTGAGCCTTTTGAGTTATATATAGAAATATAATTTGATTTTTATCTATTTTCCTGGTATCTCTTTCACTGCTAAAACCAAGTCAGTATATTTGTAGCACATCGAATAGGTAATTTAAGGATTATCAGACAATATTTACTTTTTTAGCAAATAATTATATATAGAGTATACTATGTGCCAGGCACTATTCTAAGGGCCTTGAAACATGTTAACTCATATAATATGCAAACTCTGATTCACTGTAAGAAAAGCTTAGACACTAATTCTTTTTTTTTTTTTTTTAGTTTATTTTTTGAGAGAGCACGCATGAGAGAGAAGGGGCCAGGGAGGAGAGAGGGAGAGAGAGAGAGATGGAAAGAGAGAGAGGGAGAGACAGGTAGAATCCCAAGCAGACTCTTCACTGTCAGAATGGAGTCCAATGTGGGGGCTTGAACTCACAAACTTAACCACCTGAGCCACCCAGGTGCCCCAGACACTAATTCTTAAAGAAGGAAATAGGTTTCTAACTAGAATTACACAAATGAGGAATAAAATTCATCATCTCATTGTGACTTCCACGTATATACTTACTGTATCAAAGGGTATCTAAATTAAGGTGTCTAAATAGTAAGTCTAAACAATTTGTTTAAAAAAATAGTTTGGAATCATAGTCTTTCATAATTCTGAGTGAGAAACACTATCAGAGAAGTGATCCTCATAATCACTCAACAAACAAGCCTTCTCTTAGACGCTCAGTAGCCAGGACACTTTTATGATTGAGTTGTGTACGGAGATCCTTGCTGTCCAATGAAATAGTTTTTCAGCCTGCAGCATGTTTTAAAAATACATCTCAAGGAGTTGAACCAATAAATCACACATCGTGTGGTTCAAATCTCTGATGTGAAAAATAAGTTAAAACTGATTCACAATGTCTCTATGTTTTAATAAATATAATTCAACTCCAGCTCCAGATTAATAAAAATGAACAGTTTTTAAATTCTTATTTTCAATTGGTTCATCTCCTTACTAGTTCTCTCTATATAATTTATGAAAACTGCATGTTGCTTATCTTAGGATCTTGTGCATGTGAACTACTATGCCTTTAACCTTTTTATAAAAATATCTCATTCATAGATGAAAGAAAAGTGTGTTTTCAACTTATGCTTTATGTTTGTCCAAAATTGTAAGGATAATTTTGAATGGAAATGCTGCTGTTTAGTTTCCACAGTGCCTTCACAACCTGATAATCAGTTTTCCCACCCTGACAAACTCAAAAGGATGAGCAAGTCCGTTCCAGCATTTCTCCAAGATGAGGCAAGTTTGTCTTTTGTAATTTCAGAAAAATGGAACCAAATCGGTGAATTTGTTCTGCCAAGGTTGGTGTGTTTTTATTCAGCTGTGGCAGAGACCAAAGAGGTCAGCAGGACTGACCCATGAACTTTCCTGTCAATAAAGGTAGTGTTGTTGATCCTGGAACGAGGCATGGCATGTCTCATTTGACTCAAACGGCAACTCATTTTGGTGGTGAAGTCAAATTGCGTTGATTTTGGAATATGACTTTTGTTTCAAAGTGGGTACAAAATAAGAAACCCCTACAGAAATATGTTGGTGTGAAATAACCACTCTTTAGTTTACAGTAGAGTTGATTTGTGAAAGCTTAGTCTGGGTAGCATGACTAGCTTGAAAGCATTTGGTAAAGTAATAGAGTGACAATTATACAGCAGACTTTAAGGATATCTCCTGGGCATAGACAATTTGTGTACATTATCTCATTTATTCCTCCAACAAGCCTAGAAGGCGGGCACCATCATTATCCCCAGACTTTACAGGTCAGGAAACACCATGAGAGGTAAATAACATCACTCATCTAGAAAAGGGTTGAACCAGGACTGGAGCCCAGATCCGATTATCATGGTTAGCCATTATGCCTAGTGCCTCAGGTCAGAACAGGACTATTATCTGCTATTCCCTGAATACTTTGTAAATACCAGGCACTTAATATTCATTCTGATATCTAACTGTCACTAACTAAATGTGGTAGGTACATAAAACAGGAAAGTGCCTGAGATGTTAAATAACTTTCCCCAAATCCAACAGCTGCTAAAAAGTAGACCTAGGACTTTAACTTAGGTCCTTTGACTTAATTAAGATTCCATGTTCTGGGTTGGGGGATGGGTTAAAGAGGTGATAGGGATTAAGGAGTGCACATGTCACGATGAGCATTGGGTGTTGTATGGAATTATTGAATCACTATATTGTACACCTGAAACTAATATAACACTGTAAGTTAACTAGAATTAAAATAAAAACTTAAAAATTCCCCCCCTCCAAAAAAAATAAAAGATTCTATGTTCTTGCAGCCAGGTAGTTAGGAGCTTGGGGTCAGACACTCCTACTTCTGGCTGTGCTACAAATTGGCTGTGTGACTATGGGCAAGTTTCTTACTTTCCCTGTGTCTGGTTTCCTAGTACCTACCTGATTAGGTTGTGAGGAGTCAGTGAGATAATGGAGCAAAAACACAGGGCATCGTGCCTGACACATAGTGAATACCCAGTAAACATTAACTGTTACTATTTGCAGTTCGGGTCTGATTTTTGATGGTAAAATTAAAAGCTTTATCCTCAAGCATTCTCTTAGTAGATGAAATATGAGGAAAGTTCTAGACAGCATATAAATTACATATCTCTTGCCTGACCTCCTGGCCTTCCCTTTGTCTATTCTTGGGCCTTAGATGAACTGTATCTGCAAATATTCACCCCTGCATATGCATAACAGCCCACATTATAGTTCCTTTGAAAAGAATCACTCATTCTTTGAAACTAAATCATTAGTTGGAAGCCACTGATAGGCACCTCATGGAGCTCCTGTGGTTTTATACCTTTGTAAACAGGCTTTGGTCTTGGTTGGTCATATGAATAAGCTATATAATAACTGAAGAGGCAAGTGATACCAGTTCTGGTTTTTCATGCTCCTCCTTCACTTTTAATGTGCTGCCTCATAGCTCCACACAAAGTAGAGTCCAAGTCATTTGAGTTTGTGCATCAGAGATGCCAAATTAAGCTGTATAATTTTGTCTTTCAAAGCACATGGGTCAGACTAAATGTTAAAGGAAGTGGACATGAAACCAGGCCTTGTGCCTTTGTCCATTATCCCTTTGAGGCTTAGTTTAACATCAGTCACATTTGTTGAGTACATGCTGTGTGAAAATTGGTGTTCCAGGTCAATAAGACAGGATCCCATCCTTCATGAATTCACTAGTGACCTGATATACTAGGTAGATCATAGTGCATGCTATAATAGAGGGAAATGGACTGTAAGCATGTGGGGAGAGGGTGTGACAACAGAGACATTTAAAAGGTATGGTGTTTTGTTGTTGTTTTTAAATCCTTGAGGGAGGATTTTTTTCTTACCCATATAAGTCATAAATTTTGTTTTTCTTTAACTCCTTAACTCTGCATTTGAATTGGCATCTGTTATATTGATACATAATTGCATGGCCCCAGAATATGTTGGCATGAACTAACTACTCCATACAGATGTTTCCCTAACTCCACTGAACTGCTCCATAAACTTCCTAACCCCAAAAGGAACACATTCTGAATCATGAATTTTTAAAGGTACTGTCTGATAAACTTTAGCTCTGAATATAATAAAATTTATTATTGCCACTTTTTTTTTTCTTGACCCAGGTAAATACTTCCTGGGACATATTTAAAATAATACTTTAAAAAAATTGTTAAAATCTGATGTGGGTAGAATTTAATACATGTTAATAAATGTAATTTAATATATACTTCCCTATAGCAATAAAAAGATAAGCACAATAGCACTATGAAAATACATAAGAGGTGGTTTAGAATTCTTAAATATGTATATATATAAGTTCTAGTTGAAACAGATCAAACTAGCATTTATTTTTCTAGTTTAATAGTGTCTCAAGTAAAAGATTTGAATTTTAGGGAAGACAGGCTATGTTAATAATGAGGAATTACACACGACATTTTATGTTTTGATAGTAAGTCTTAGACCTTTTATTGTGTGGGTAAAGTTAACTTCTCATATCTATCAATAAAGTTCCCCAAGTAACCTAAATACATATATTAAGACAGTAACAAGAAATGCTGCCTTCTGTAGCACTGTGGGCCCACCTTGTAGGTGAAAAAAAAAAAAAATCACTTTGTTTTGGTAGCAAAGCACTGCTCTCCTCCTTAGGTGAGGTCCAAGATAGACCACCCCTTTCATCCTGAATCCCATTCCCTGGTGATTAGCACGAGTGTCTTTTGACCTTCAGAAATGTTGACAGATCCCTGGGATACCGAGATATCATATTTTTCTAAATTGAGATTCTGATCTTCACTCATCCTGAATTTAAATTTTGTGTATATTATATGATGTTTTGTAGAGTGATGACAGAGAAACAGATACAGCATCAGAAAGCAGTTACCAGCTCAGCAGACACAAGAAGAGCCCAAGCTCTTTAACCAATCTTAGCAGCTCCTCTGGCATGACGTCCCTGTCTTCTGTATGTAAACAAAGGCTCCGTGTTAATATCTCTCTGCTTCTGTGAACCTTGCTCTGCCGTGCTCCTTCTTACTATAAAATGGCTCCCATTGTATTCCCAGATTCCAAGGGCACTAGCTTTTTCTCTAACCCACAATTAGCTTCTGGCTAGCTAAATCTCTGTTTTTCTTTTTTTGAGCATAAAAAGAGTTCACATCCATTATAAATGAATATGTTTTTTGGGATGTAAGTACTTTAGAAATAAGCCTAAATTACCAACAAGATGAACCGCTGCATTTTTCTCTGCAACAAATGGGGTAACTATTGTTAAGTTCTGCTTATATTAGATATGTTTTATATTCTCTTTGCAGGTTTAGAATTGTATCTCTCTTTTAGCAAACCTGATGAATAAAGGTACTGATTCACATAAAAGAATAGGATTTCTTTGCCTTACAGAAGGATTTAGAACAGGGTTTTAAAAGGAAATCTACTTAAGTGTATTCAGGTTGGCTTTAGAAAATTTGACTTTACCTAGAACTTCTTTCATAAAGTGAGATCAGTCATTGTGCATGTAGTATGTGTGTAGAAATATATATATGTAAATATATCCACATACACTTACCAAATAGTTCTCTGATATACATAAACATGCACATATCTCACCAGGTATGCTAATCAAATGATAAAGCTGTACTTAAATTCTTACTAGCCTCCCATTTCTCAAACTTTAAAAAAAAAAATCTGTTTAAATTGAATTTCTACTGATAACAATCAAATGTTTGGCCTTGGGAAGGCTTTCAACTGCCTTCATCAATCATCCATTCTCTACCCTTCCTGACCTCTAAAGGCGTATGGCCCAGTAAGCATTTTCCTAGATTTAGTGGATGAGTAACATAGTAAAATTCCTTTTTAGTGCCTTGGAAATTTGATAGAGCAATGTGTCACTGTGATTTGTGTGCCTGGGGTTTCTCACATCCTCTTTCTTTAATGTCTTAAATACTAAGCATGCCTAAAAATGGAACTTTGAATGCCCCCCACCATAAAAATCCCCCTGCTTTGAAATGAGCCAGTATCTAAATAACTTTGCATTTCACTTTTCATCTGTATCTTTTAGAGGCGTTTTTTTTTACACACTATTTGTGCCATATATTACGTCAGGTTGTCTGTGTTGGCCTGTCTTTATGCCATATTTTATTAATTGCCTTAAGTGCAAACTAGAGAAATAATGGCAAGCAAAGATTATATTCATGATCCTTGTATTGGGTTTGTGAAAGAGATAGAAACAAACACTGTGTGTTTCGGATGCTTTCAGGTGAGCGGCAGTGTGATGAGCGTTTACAGTGGAGACTTTGGCAATCTGGAAGTGAAAGGAAATATTCAGTTTGCAATCGACTATGTGGACTCATTGAAGGAGTTGCATGTCTTTGTGGCCCAGTGTAAAGACTTAGCAGCAGCAGATGTTAAAAAACAGCGCTCAGACCCGTAAGTACAATTTGAAGTAACTGTTTTCTCTTAGTTATTCGTAATCTTGCAGAAACTGGCCAAGAAAGAAAGAAATTGAAGGGAGGGTATGTGTGTGACTGCATCAAAAAGAAATGTTTGACAAGAAAAGTTTGGGGGAAGTGCTGTTTTATTTACTTTATAAATTCATATGCCAAAGTTATTAAACTATAAAAATGTCAGAGAAGCACAAAATATTTCAAGTTGGAAGGGACCTTTGAGGCCATCTTGTCCCATTCATTCTTTTAACAGATAAGGAAATTAAGGCCAGAAAAGATAAGTGACCTATTTACATAAATTCAGAGAGTCAGCAGCAAAACTGGGAATAAGGGCTTAAACCCTAATCTGTTCCCATGACTCTCAAACTTCTCTAAAGTTAGGGGCATGTAGGGGCATACTTCAGAATGTTCAGTGGTGCAGGAACAGTTAAGATTCTAGACTGAGGTAGATTCTAAATTTAACTTCTATTTTACAGAAGAACTTTAGGGGGAATTACCAGCTCGTCTTTTAAATCAGAGGCTTAATTGATACTTCACTTTATTTGCAAAAATTGAGTACATTCCTCACTTATCCTTATGCAGAAGTCAGATTCTTAATTATTTTGCTGGCATAAGCCTAATTCTTCATGCTTTTATTATAAAAACAATTGGGGCCAGTATACTTTTTCCCCCATTGAATGTGGCTTGATTAGGTTGGTGCTAAGAGTAACTTTTGTTTGCAAAAGGCAGTAACAAAACTTTTTAAAAAAAATTCTGTAAGCACCAGTCTTTTCTTAATTGGAAACAAGCCACTAAAATTAAGCACTACATTAGAGGTCTGTCCCCCACCACCCTCCATATCAGATAAGGCCAAAAAAGGAGTTCAGGAAATATCCTTTAAAAAATTTTAAAACAATTATGAAATGATCAATTCTGCTGCAATGTGTTTAAACGTTTAAGTATAAAAGACATTAGTGAGAACATTCATTTACTTATCACTTTTCTGAGTGTCATGAATTATTTCTGTCAATTACCAATGCATTTTTCAAAGTAGAGATAGAAACATGACTTTTATTTTCTCTGACCTTCTTGTCTTTCCGCTTCTCGCTTTAGATATGTAAAGGCCTATCTGTTACCAGACAAGGGCAAAATGGGCAAGAAGAAAACACTTGTAGTGAAGAAGACCTTGAATCCTGTGTATAATGAGATACTGCGGGTATCTATGAACTCTCTGTCTAGGAAAATCCTAAATGATGATGTGTCACTGTGATTATGTGTAAATAGCCATGTTGTCTAAAATTTTTTTAATGTGTGTTTATTTTTGAGAGAGAGGGACAAAGAGACAGAGTGTGAGCGGGGGAGGGGCAGAGAGAGCGGGAGACACAGAATCCGAAGCAGGCTCCAGGCTCTCAGCTGTCAGCACAGGGCCCAACTCAGGGCTCCAACTCACTGAGATCATGACCTGATCCAAAGTCCAACGCTTAACCAACTGAGCCACCCAGGTGCCCCTAAATAGCCACGTCTTCTTGGGTAGTATCTCTACAAGTGAAGTCAGTCACGGGGAGAGAAAAAGGGAAGGAATAAACATTTTCTGACAAACTGCCTTGCATGAGACCATACACCTTGAATGTTGTTTGCGTTCTGTCATGCATTCTCTACATAGGCCACCAGGAGGATACTGCCTGCACCTCACAGATGAAGCAGGTGAAGCTTAGAGAAACAAAGGAAATTGCTCAAAGACACACAGCTGACAGAATTGAGCATCGTAAAAATGATTTACCAAGAGCATAATTCTGATCATGTTATTTCTCTGCTTAAAATCTTTTAGGATTCCCATTACCCTTAGCGGCAAGTCCATCCTTCTTAACACGTCACCAGTCCCTCCACAACCCAGGCTCCAGCCTCCTCTTTTCAATTTCAGAGTCTTTGTTCAGGTCACCCTGATTCCTTTCTGTTCTTTGGAGGAACTGACTACATTTTCTCACACTGCTGGACTTCCTGTTCCATCTGGCCAGAGGGCTCTTTCCCACATTCTATCCCTAACTACCTCCTACAGCCTTAAATGCCTCTTCCTATGAGAGGCTGTCCTTAACCCATCAGGCCACCTTGCGGTCTGCTGCCTCAATCACCTTGTTCTATATTAGGCTTTGTTAACACTCAGCACTTGAACTACTAGCCTCATTGTCTGCTTTCCCATTAAACTGTGAGTTCCAGGAGGGCAAGGTCCAACTCTGTGCCATTTATCAACTGTGTGCATTTGGGCAAATGACTGAACCTGTCTGTGCTTCATATCTGCCAAAGGGAGACAATAAGAGTACCTACCTACTTCAGTAGGTGTGAACATTAAAAGAATTAATATATGCAAAGTGATTAGTATGTATTAAACACATGTTGACTCAATACAGTGTCTGAATAGGTACTCAAAAAATGTTTATTGGAAGGATAGATGGATAGACAGATGAATAGAAAGTATACCTGCCTCAAATACCCATATTTTCCCCTACCCCAGACTGTATAATGTTGTCTTAGTCATGATAATTTGAAACTGGAAACAGAAGAAGTGTCATTCATTCCCTTTTTCTGAAAGGCTGTCCAACTATTTGATTATCCTCTGAGGAAAGAAGCAGAATTAAATTAATTTTCAGTCATCCATGGGTCAATTTTTTATAGATTTTCTGTAGCCAGTTTTTAATTACAGTTTGACTGTGATATACCTCCATACCCTAGCTGTTTCTAGGTCAACTACTTCAACCCTATACTCAGGAAAAGCCACCTAATTGAAATGGTAAATTCAGAGAAAGACCAGCCTGCTACAACCAAAATGGACATTCAAGTAGTACATCATAAAACCAAATAGAGATTATTTTTAGGTCAGAAGTACTATTATCCCTCCCATGATTATATACAATCTAGGATTGATTGCATCTTAGATGAAAAACTGTTAGGATGCCAGATATTTTCCACTTAACCATATGAATCAGGAAAAAGGAATTTAATTGAAAAGTACCGTGTCATTGCAGGATATCTATAGTGGGAGATGTTGTGTGTAAATGGGGGCAAGTGGTATATAGGAATTTTCTGTACTTTCTGTTCAGTTTTGCTATAAATCTACGACTGCTCTAAAAAATAGAGTCTATTAGAAAAAAAATACCTTGTCCTTAGGTAGAAAACAGACCACAGGATTAAACTTCATTAGCATTTTGAGACTGAATTGGACTTACGTTATATCTAGTTTGAACAAAAAAACATCCAGTAAAAAAATGAATAATTGGCTTTCGTTTTTAGAAAGCTATTACTGGCTATGATATTTGAACTGTGGTTTGCTTTTCCAGAAGCAGAAAGAAAATCAGCTTTTGTGAAAGATGGATTTAGCTCTTTGAAACAAGACACTTAGAATAAGATGACTTTGCAATATCTTTGAGACTTGAAACCTAGCAGATGAGAAACCCTGATCTGTACAGATGACTTTTCTCTTTATCTCTGTGTCATAACTTTGGCATAAAATAATATTATTCACCACTTTAATTTCCTTCTTTGATCTGCAGTATAAAGTCGAAAAGCAAATCTTAAAAACACAAAAGCTGAACCTGTCCGTTTGGCATCGAGATACATTTAAGCGCAATAGTTTTCTAGGGGAAGTGGAACTTGACTTGGAAACTTGGGACTGGGACAACAAACAGAATAAACAACTGAAGTGGTACCCTCTGAAGCGAAAGGTAAGTTCTGACGTTTTTGGTTTGTTGGTTGGTTTGGTGCCTGGCATGTAGGAGAAAGCTACTATAAACTGCATTTTAATTAATAACAGTTATCCCTTGTTTGGGATCATTATATCTTTCACTCTGTCCAATATGTCTCTTATGCCCTTTTAATGTATTTTCTGTTCTTTTTTTTTTTCTCCTCTCCAGAATTCAGGCTGGCTAGTTTCTGCTAACTTGTCTTTCCATTCAATAATTTTCTTATCTGCTATGTCTAAAACACCCATCTTACAGGTTCTCAATCATTATATTTTTCAGATTTATGTTTTCATTTGATTTTTCATAGACCACTTCTCTCCTAAAATTCTCTATCTTAACATTATCCTCATGAACGTATTAATCAAAGTTATTTAAAATATATATCTGAAAACCCAATATCCTAAACATTTGTATGTCTCTTTTATCTAATTTTTTATCTTAGTTTGGTCATTTGGTCCTTTGTCCTGGTATGCCTGTTCATTTTTTATTGTAAGCTAGACATTGTATATGAGAGTTCTAGGGATACTTTGAGAGGATTTACTTTTGTTTCTGACACACAGAGTGGGGACAGAACACTTTAATCTGAGAACAAACTGACTAGAAGCTGGGTTTCAGTTTTCATGTGGTCTCATGTAGTTTTTGTTTGCTCAAATTCCTAGCCTATGGCCCTTCAGGGATTCCAAATGAAAGCCTGGGGAAGTAGTTATCAGATTTTAGCATGCATCCCATTCACGTGAAGTACTTATTATAATACAGATTTCCGGGCCCTATTGCCAGGGTTTCTGATTTAGTAACATCTGGGCCCAAGTTTCTAGCCATGGCTGGTTGCTGATACAGCGTCTTGCCTGGGGACCATACTTTGACAACCACTGATCTAGAGTATGTCTAAGGCTATTCCTTTCTATTATGCTCTAGTTTGGCACTACTTAAAAATCAGCTGATGCCTCAAAGTGAAAAGCAACGAATGTCAGACTCAAAGATGTTCTCCATTTGAGTCGTGATAATAATTCATTAGTTCCTTCAAATAAATTTGTTTAATCCAGTTTTTTTTTATTGTTCCCAGTGTGAGGGTTGGTATGATCTCAGCTGGAAGTGATGAATATCAATAGTAGAAATCATTGTTCAGCATCTCCATAATAAACCACTTATGCTTAAGAAATGGTTCCCAAATATGGCATCAAAATCACCTGGAGCACTGATTTCTAGTCTTACCCAAGACTCACTGGGTGTGAATTCCTTAGAAGATGTCAAAAGCTTTTCATTTTAAACTAACCCTTAGGTTTCTGATGCATAGCTATGTTTTGGCAATAAGGTTCTAAAGGACCAGAATTTGAAAGTGAAACCAGCTCTCTTATACTTGAAAATAATAGATACACATTTTAAAGTTATTGTCCAGTCTTTGTTATTCTTACAGACATCAAACCATGTGATCTGAAATGATCAGGTTAATGCAGCTTTGGAAATGTAATGTTTGGCTTTTCTTCCCCCAGACTTTCCCCACACTCTTCTTACTCAAAGAAAGAGTAACTCAAATAAATAGTTTTATGTCTGACTGGGTGACCAACAAAATTTATGTGCTTTTATAAAAACCAAAGCATCCCAGAACATTTCTTCTCTCTCCAAGAAAGCCATTCTGATTTCTTTACTATCTCTGAGACAAAAGGCCTTGAGATATTTTCTGGGTACCAAGCAAGTCTTTCCAAGATACACAGTATGGCTTTCCCAGATATAAAAGCAAGAGTTTAGCTTTGATGGAAATGTTAATTCAGGGCACTCATGGGTGATACATACTCACAGAAACGGGCATTTGTTGTCCTATAACACAATATCAACAGAGTAAAATAGTTTGTGTCTCACACTTACTGACAGTGTCCTTCATTTTCCAGACAGCACCAGTTGCCCTTGAAGCAGAAAACAGAGGTGAAATGAAGTTAGCTCTCCAGTATGTTCCAGATCCAATTCCTGGTATGTAATGATTTTCCATCCAGATTTATGTCCTTTCCCAATCCCTTCCCTCTCCAAGGATTTCTTTGAACTCTGTGATATTTTCAAAGGTGAAACCCTAGGCAAAATTATTAACTTAGTAATTATATGGACCAGATGAGTCAATTTATAGTTGATAATTCTTTATTGTGGTAAAAACACATAATATAAAATTTATCATCTTAACCATTTTGAAGTGTACCTTTTGTAGGATTAAGCATATTCACATTGTTATAAAGCAGATCTCTAGACCTTTTTTCATCTTGCATATCTGAAACTCTGTACCCTTTAAACTTCAGCCTCACCATGTCCTTCTCCCAGCCCCTGATAACCACCATTCTACCTTCTGGTTCCATGGAAAAAAAAATGTTCAGTTTCCAAAATTCTCTAGTTTACAATCCTTGTTTGAACTATCACCTCACTCTCCAAAAGTTTTTTTTTTTTTTTATTGTTCCCAGTGTGAGGGTTGGTATGATCTCAGCTGGAAGTGATGAATATCAATAGTAGAAATCATTGTTTAGCATCTCCGTAATAAACCACTTATGCTTAAGAAATGGTTCCCAAATATTGCATCAAAATCACCTAGAGCACTGATTTCTAGTCTTACCCAAGACTTACTGGGTGTATCTGCACAGTGTGGATGGCCTTTCCCGTATTCAGAATGGAGCCTGGGTGTTCCTCACAGGCAAGAATTAGACAAATTCATATGGAGCCCTTAGGAAGTAAGAGTGTATTGGTTCCCCATTCTTAAGGTCTCAGCAGGACTGAAAGCTTTTTCCTCAAGATTCCTAATTGCATCCTTGATGTTAGGGCCTCAGGTCTCCAGCCCAGTTAAGGAGCAAGAGACTAGCAAGAAATGAATGCCTGCCATTACTTCCTAAGCAAGTTCCCCAAGTTTTTCTTCTTAAGAATCTGTATAAATGTTATGACTGAAATCAGAGGTTGCAACTCAACTGCTTTCAGTAACCAGGCAGTGAAACCAGTGGCATGAAAGAAATCTTGGATGGTAAGGGCAGTGATTGAACTAGAAAAAGCATTCTAATTCGGTTAAAAAAAAAAAAAGAATTGGAGGACAAGTAAAAGATATCTTTAGGTCCATGTGGCTGCCAAACCACCGTCTTGTTACTTCTGGATCTTCCTAAAAGGGAGATTTTTAAAATATATAATTTCTATCCTATCATTTATGGTCCATATGCATAGAAATTCTGCCAGTCTGTTTTCCACCACTATCATTTCTTGGTGGGAGCAGGGGGCAAAGGAGATGATGTTTTGTGGTGGGCTCCACCTTGTCTGATTTTTTGTTCATGTAGTTTCTCTTCTCTGGAGTGGCTTCCTCTCTCAACCTATCCAAGTCTTAAATGAAACCCCATCTTCTCCATAAAGCTTTTCCTGGCTATATGCATTCACCCTCGTTGAGCACATCATCACCTAGAACATTATAGTAATAACTTGGCATTTCATTCTGTATTACATTTTTATAGTTTTTATTTGAATTACTCTTTTTAAGTGTAAACATTTCCCGAGGACATAGATTTCTTATGTTCCTTGTATCCAATGATATTACTAGCATAGGGCTGAGCATATAATAAATGCTCATTAAATTCCTGTTGGTTAATTAGGTTAACCCATTCAGAAAAATATGGTAGCGGTCCTCTGTCCATGTGCACCCAGCCCAGCCAACAACTAAAGAGTAAGCCAACTTCTCAGAATTCCCTGGCCATAACCCTAGTTATTATGTGTGTGTACGCAATATTGTCACAAAGTGTGTAACCACATTTAACAAGAAAAGTGGCTGTACTTAGCCAGTACCTGTTTTGGTTACTTTATACTCATTATGTTTCAAATGCCTCCCATTAACAATACTTGAAAGGAATATGCATTTCATTGAGATGTTTTGAATATAACTGTAAATGGATGATTTATATACCTGATCTCTATAATTTATCTTGAAACAAGCCAAACCCAGAAATAATGATGTAGTACTCTGTACTTGGAATCAATATGAATTATTTGCATAGAGTTATCTGAGCTCAGTGCAGCCAGACTAGGGAAGATTTAGTTAAGAATGTATAAATTTAGCCAATTAGGATCATATCATCAAGCTCTAGCTAGCATCACTGTTCCAGACTGCATCTTTGGATGCAGTATTGCCAAGAGAGGAATGGCAGTGAAATTTTCTTTTCTGCCCTTTTTCAATTATAGGTAAAAAGCTTCCTACAACTGGAGAAGTGCACATCTGGGTGAAGGAATGTCTCGATCTACCTCTGCTAAGGGGCAACCATCTAAATTCTTTTGTTAAATGGTAACAGCATTGATAACTCTGCCTCTCTCATCTCTACCATAGCCCAGCCTTTGCTGGTTGGTTTCAAGCCTCCATACCTGTGATGCTGAAACTCATCATTCATGGTTTGAATGAAATAACTTAGGACAATGGCAACACATTCTGGAAGGACCTGTGACATGAACCCCTAATTTGAGTTTTTAAGTGGCAAACTTTTTTCTCTGTTATACATATAAATGCCTGGCATCAAGTCAGCAGTGTCTAAACAGCTATTAGTGTGCTCTCTTAGCCCCCCTGACTGATTTTATCTATACCTATTCTTTCAGAAGACCAGTTGTAGCTGTTTAAGTTTATATGACATTATTTGTGACTTTCTCTCTATATATTATTCATAGATGTCAGCTGGTAAGATTTTTCAGCTCAGGGCAGTCTCTCATTCTGAGACAACTTTCAGACCTTCTTGTATTTATAAGAGGTACGGTAGGTTAAAAACAGAAAAGAGATAATCAGGACTAGATCATATTTCCAAATTATAAAGGAATCCTCAAGCAATTGCTACCATGTTAAGCACTTACTAATTGAAAGCACTGAACTAAGTTGTTTGCTTCATATGTAATTATAACATTAACCTTACGAATTAGGTATCACCATTCTCATTTTAAAGATGAAGCAAGTGAGAGATTAAGTGACTTTTCCTACAATACACAACCAATAAATGGCAGAGTCAGGATTCAAAGCAAGTCTGGTCCACTGTAATGAAGAGTAATGAAGAGTACCTCCAGCAGGATGCTGCCACCACTGCCACCACCACCATGACCACCCCCACCATGACCACCACAACCACCATCACCATCCCCATCATCATCACCATCACCACCATCACCATTGCCACCATCACCACCCCCATCATCATTGCCGTCACTACCACGACCACCACCACCACTACCACCACCATGACAACCACCACCATCCCCACCACTACCATGACCACTACCACCATCCCCATAATATTCTCCAACACCACCACAACTACCATCACCACCATGACCACCCCCACCATGACCACCACAACCACCATCACCATCCCCATCATCATCACCATCACCACCCCCATCATCATCACCATCACCACCATGACCACCACCACCATCCCCATCCTTACCACCATCACCATTGCCACCACCACCACCACTACCATCACCACCACCACCATGACCACCACCATCATCCCCACCACCACCATCACCATCGCCACCACCACTGCCTCTCTACACTCTTTTTTTCTTCTATATCCTTCTGCCAGTCTTCACTAGCTGTGTTGAAGTACACTTAAGGTGTAAATGTTCACCATCTTAGTAAAATGCTTTCACAATGATTTCTTTTGTAGTATCATCCTTCCAGATACAAGTAGGAAAAGTCGCCAAAAGACAAGAGCTGTAGGGAAAACCACCAACCCTGTCTTCAACCACACCATGGTGTATGATGGTTTCAGGCCTGAAGATCTGACAGAAGCCTGTGTAGAGCTTACTGTCTGGGACCATTACAAATTAACCAACCAGTTTTTGGGAGGTCTTCGGATTGGCTTTGGAACAGGTAATGTCTGTTACGTTTTTAATTCTCTATGAGCCAAGTGCTTCTGGAGACAGTAGAGGTTTGTCTGCTTGTTGCTTTGCTTCTTCCTTATGAAAACAGATATTCTATTTCTGTTAAGTGTAATGAAATGAATGAATGAAGGAATGTCAGGCTGTATGCCAAGGGCTCTAGATATGAAGATTAACAGGCTGTAGTGTCTGTCCACACAGAGCTTAAGTTAGAGTATGTGGGGGGATACAGAAAATCCTTCATCACTACTCTTCCCTGAAAAACATTTATATCCTTTTATGACTAAAAGGATGCTTTAAATAATGATAGCAATTAACATTTGTGGAGCAGTAGTCACTGTACTGAGTGCTTTGATTATATTATTTCATTTAATCCTCACAGAAATTCTATGAGTCGTTACTATGTTATCTCCAGAGGAACTGATGTTCTAAGAAATGAAGTAACAGCTAATAAGCATCAGAGCCAAGATTCAAAGTCGAGTCTCTTAGACACAAAACCCCAAACCACACTTCCTTAGAGATTATCTAGTGTCACCTCCATCCCTGTGCCAGGCCTCTTCCCTACTACCCCACTATGTCCCTGACAGATTGTCAGCTGGCTCAGGTGACTAAACAGCTCTTTCTTCGATTGAGCCCCAGATTTGCCCTCCTGGTGATATTAAAACGCTTCCTAGCTGTCTTCCACTCGTGATTATAATGAGGGAATGACCTTCCTCGCCGCCTCCAATGAACAATTCCTTTCTAAATGCAAAGCTTCCTTTCTCTGCCCACCCCCCTCCCCCCCCACCAGGTAAAAGCTATGGCACTGAAGTGGATTGGATGGACTCTACTTCAGAGGAAGTTGCTCTCTGGGAAAAGATGGTGAATTCCCCCAACACTTGGATTGAAGCAACCCTGCCTCTCAGAATGCTATTAATTGCCAAGATTTCAAAATGAACGCAACATCGACTGGCTCCTCCACTAAAAACCACTAAACAGGTGGAATCTGATCTTGAAAATCTGACTGTGTGGACAGAGTTCTCACCTGCTACCTATTTCCACTAACGGATGCCACACAGCATGTTCAAGTCAACCTGCATGTGCTTCTTTGGTTACAAGGCCCAAGAGATTTAAATAATAATAAACAGTCTAACTTATTTGTGCCCTCAACATTAAAGAAGATATTTGAGAAAGATAGCAAAATCAAATGGTACTGAGGCTTCAGGGAAAACGCTTTCAAAAAATATTAAATATGGGGTGATGTTAACGAGCAACATTTTCTAGTTTACTGTTGTGTTTCACACCACAATTTTGTGCAACAGTTCAGAGGGCCTGCTTCTCGGTGGTTGAAAACCCTTGCAGGAACTGAAAATGTATAGTTTTTGTAAAAGAGGGACAGAAAAACACTCCTATAAGAAGTAGGGAGGGGGGGAAATATCAGTGATGATAAAGAATTTGACCATAAGAAAACGATATACTCTATAATCTCTATTATGATATGGAATTCCGTGTTAGGGACTTGAGACTGAATTTATTGCATGTATTTCTTTCTGCCTTTGAAACTGCTTTCCACCCGGCCCCCAATGTCAAAGTCTCAGATGTGCTTTGGTGCCACCTCCTGGCTCATAGTTGGAATTCAGTTTTTGGCTTAATTTTCTCCCAAGCTCTCAACCCTGTATTTTGTCATAGACTATGTGAAAAAACCAAAAACCTTGCATATATAAAATTCTGGTTTTCCTGTAACTCTACTATATGAAATTAGCATGAGAGTGGTCACAGGCATGTTTTGCAACAGAGTTTTAATTAGAATGTAAATTGTTAAACTTTGCTTCCTATGTATAATTTTCATACAGTATTTTGTAAAAACCCTTAGAAGAAATTATGATATGATTCAATTGTGTTGTCAAGTTAAATAGACTTCTTATTTTAAATGAGATACTTCATGTTAGAAGTCCTAAAATCTTAAATTCCCAGCAAGGCTAAAGAATTGGTAAGCTAATATTTCTCGAGTCTTTACTGTAACTCTGGACATCATTTCCTCCGAGTGAGATGCTTTGACCACGTTGTTGAAAGTGGAAGTTTTTCTTTTAAAGAAGTAGTTGAAAAGCATTGAAGATATGTTAATATTTATTTTTGAAAAGTTTTCCACAGAGACATTTTTTGGGTCATTTTAGGATGTAAAGCATGACTCCTCCTTAGGACCCAACTTGCTTGCCTTTCTCAAAACAAGCACTGTAGGTTAGGCGGGGTCTGGATGGTCAGGAGTGTGAAACCTTACGACAGGTGTCTAGGAAACATCACTGAAAATGACTAGTGTGCTTGTCTCCTCTGAACAGATGTTAGAACCTCTATCCACTTGAAACACGTGAGAAACTTCTACCCAGTAAGAGCGGCTAACTTAGAACCCCCTTCCCGTGGTCTCTCAAGGTCTTTTAGGAAGATGTGTAGTCTAGCTCTATTTCCTGATCCTGCTCTGACCACAAGGAGAGGCACGAGCTGAGTGGAGGCACAGCTCCCAGGTCAAAAGTACAGATCCTGTTCCAGCTCCTGCCGCTTCACGGGGCCAGCTCGTTCTCAGCCCTTCTTTCAGTTGCCTGCTCAGCCACCTCCCAGCAGCCAGCCAGCTCTGAAACACTGTGATTGGTTCTAGTGTCTCCCTATCTAGGACTGGGACTGTCTGCCTCCTCCTATTCTCAGATCCCTGACCTGCAAAACACCAGAGTGGTCAGTAGAAGCACCTTTGGTATCCAAATGATCTGGGTTTGAATTCTGGCTCTACCACTCGGGGTGACATGGGGTAACTTGTTCAACCTCTCTGTGCCTTCGTTTCTTTGTTCCCTGCAAACTATAAAATGTATATACTAATGCCTACCTTTCAAGAATATTGTTAGAATTAAATGGGAGAAGATGTACAAGTGCCTAGTACTGTGCAGGTTATATAGAAGAACTCTGGAGATAGTAGATTCAAAAAAAGAGACATTAAAAGACTTACAGGCAAGTGGAGGGGACTCATTGGTCACCACTAGGGAGAGCATCAGCCCAGTTTTAGGCTTTGAACTTCTGGGGAGGAAATATATTGGATAATTTCAGGATCAAAGGTAGGTGGGGGAAAAAATGGTAGAGCAAGGAAAACAACCATGGCAGAGAGGAGCCCAGAGTCATTATTACTAAATGGAAGTTCTCTCAGAAAAGAGATGGTATCTAATTTATTAATGTATACTTAGCCTCTAGCACCACACTATACCTAGTAGCTGTTTGTTGAGTAAATAGGTAAATGAATATTGATTAGGGTCTTGTGAGATTCTCAGACTTGACAAGTTATCTATGGACTTAGTTTTTTAAAATAATTTTAACATAGAAATGTAACCAATTTTTAATGTGGAAAATCTACTTAATCAACAAATGTCACCAAGCATTCACCATGTGCAAGGGGCATAGAAAGGTGGAGAGGGGTAGGGGAAGCATCCATAAGCTTATCCCTCAAGAAACAACTGCTATTAACACTGAGTATTTTTCTGTCGTGTTTTCTTTTCTTAGGAAATATATTCTGTGAATTCACTTTACTACATCAGACAACCATATGTGGTAATCAGCAAATACATTCAATATATCTGTGACCCTTTTTTTTATATGAAGACGACTGTTCTAATTTTCTAGTCACTTGTCTCAACTTTGTAAGTTCCATTTCAGTGTATGAGCTTGAAATTTAAGGAAAAGAAGAGAAATTAGGGGGAAATACAAATAAGTTTAGTTCACTTTTTTTAATATTTATTTTTGAGAGAGACAGAGCACATGTGAGCACCAAGTGTGGGAGGGGCCCAGAGAGAGGGACAGAAGATCTGAAGCAGGCTCCGCACTTAGAGCAGTGAGCCTGATGTGGGGCTCAAACTCATGAGCCATGAGATCATGAGCTGAGCCGAAGTCAGACACTCAACTGACTAAGTCACCCAGGAGCCCCTAATTCATATTTGTGAGGTCTTTGGAATCCACTTTCATAAAACCTCAATATCCTACAATTTAAGTAGTTATTAAAATTTCAGTTCAGGAAATTTCCTAGTCTTCCAACATTGCTTTCCCTTTACAGACATGAGACCCTGATCTCTGAGACCAAAGATCAGATTATTTCTCATCTGTTTTCCTTCTGGTGAAATCTGAAGCATTTGAAAATCCATCCAACATCTACAATGACACTCAGGCTTTTTCCTGATCATCATGACTTGAGAGATGAAGTCCGAACACCAGAAACAGTGGTCATAGCAATAGTCACTAGGATCATTCTGAATTTTAAGATTTTTATCTTTCTTTTTTCACTTATATTTCTAGCATAAAATTTTCCATGCCATTAAATTACTTACAAGCATGATAATGTTTAATAGCTGCATAATATCCTAAGAAAATATAATTTCTTAACATTTTCTCTTTTTTGGACATTGAGGTTTCCAACTTTTAGTTGTTATAAACCACACTGCAGTGAAAAACTTTATCTTTTGGATTATTTCCTAAGCAAAACGCTCCCCCAAAAGGGCAAGCATTAGTTTAAAAAGCATAAAAATGTTTTTAGTCCTCAATATGTGCCGTCAACTGATTTTCACCAATAGTGTGGGAGTACATATTTCACTATACCGTCACCAGTCCTGGGTAGTCTTAAAATAGGGGGAAAATTGTGACTAAATTGATGGATGAAATGGTATCTAACTTTAACTTATTGGATCACTGAGGGGGTTCAATCCTTGCCCATTTTCCCCCCTTCATCTGTGAATTTGTTTCTCTTTTTAGATGTTAATGCTTTATTTATTTGTTCAGGCTCTATAAAAATATAAATTTATCATCTGTCATCTTTATGGTGGATACTTTTCCTGGTTTTTGAAATTTGCCTTCAACATCTATTCACCACACATTTATCTAAGCCTCCCCAAGGTGCCAGGCACTTGTCAAGTATCAATGATGGAACAGTCACAGCCCCTGCCCTTAATGATCTCAGGCTTAATAGGGGGAGACAGGCAGGTGAGCCATGAGTGCAATAAGGCTTTCACAGTTTCCATTAGAATTGTGAACAGTCAGGGCGCCTGGGTGGCGCAGTCGGTTAAGCGTCCGACTTCAGCCAGGTCACGATCTCGCGGTCCGGGAGTTCGAGCCCCGCGTCAGGCTCTGGGCTGATGGCTCAGAGCCTGGAGCCTGTTTCCGATTCTGTGTCTCCCTCTCTCTCTCTGCCCGTCCCCCGTTCATGCTCTGTCTCTCTCTGTCCCAAAAATAAATAAAAGCGTTGAAAAAAAAAATTAAAAAAAAAAGAATTGTGAACAGTCTCCAGTGGATGCACCAAAAGAGGTGAGCAGTCAATTCTACATGTGGGGGCCAGGAAAGGCTTCACAGAGGAGATGATTCTCAACTGAGTATTGATGCTCAATAAGTGAGTAGAGTGACAAAGGACAAGGTGGGAAAAGGCATTCTAGGCAGAGAGAACACGCACGAACAAGGCCAGAGAGCTGGTTGGTTAGGGGAACATCAGTAGTTGGGATGGACTAGGAAGTAAAATGTCAAGCAGGTCCTAAGGAACAAGGGGCTGGAGAGACCTCAGAGCTCACAATTTAAAAAGTTATAAGTAACTTGAGATGTTCGGCAAAGTCACATTAAGCTTTTCCTTACTCCTCTTTTACATAATGAATAAACTGAGACAGTCCTTTCTGCAGGTTTTATTCTTATTTTAAGGTTTTATTCTTACCTGTGTTTCCTTTGTTTCCATTTTGAACACTTTAATTTACTTGTTATATTTAACTGTTTAATCTGGAATTGACTTTGGTATATGATAGCAAGCCTCATCTGGATCTTTCTTTCAGTTTTAATGTTCAGCGCATCTATATTGTTCATTAAGCTTCTTTCTATAACCTTATTTTGCCATTGAGTAGAAACAGGGAAAGCTGAATATCTAATAAGATGTATCCCCAGCCAGGGACAATAGGAAGGGAAACTAAAGAAATTTCACTGGGGTTTGCTCTTGTACTGAGCTGTGTTAAACATCATAGGCTCAACTCACAGCCACTCAGGATCCTGGCTCCCAGGGCACCACTGCTACTTTGTATTTATAGATGACACATTTCTAAGGAGCAAACGTGTTTCCACAGAGAGTAATTTATTCTCATGACAAGTGAAGGGGGGAGATGGAGGAAAAATATGTCACAGGCAGCTTGATTTATTTACTCCTCCCAGAAATTAGGTGGAGTCGCGTTTGTTTGTTTTGCACCCTGATGCTGGCTGAAAACCCAGTGGGCCTGGCAGCTCTTCTCTGTACAGTATAGGCCAGATGCTGGGCTGGGAGCAGAGAGCTGTGATTTGTTAGAAAGGCAAGCACAGATTGGTTCTCCAGTCCCTCAGATCTCCCTGTTCCTTCACGGCATTCTGAAGACCTGTCCACCAATCACGGGGCTGCTTACTGGAAAAAGCAACTGCTGGAGAGCGCTGGGAGTCCCTAGCAACACTCCGAGGCTTTTGAATCTGAGGGCAAACGGCTGTGTAGTCAGCCGATAGTGGAGGAGAGCAGCACCTATGCCTCAGGAAGAAAAGGCTGTCAGGATGGACACTCCACATACTGAAGAACCCTTCGATAAGAAAGACAAAAAAACAGAAAAGCAGGAAGAGGAGATGGAGTTTAAGGAGCTGGGCGGTCTGAGGGAGGCCTTGGCGAATCTCCGGGGACTGTCGGAGGAGGAGAAGAGTGAGAAGGCCATGCTTTGCTCCCGCATCCAAGAGCAGTCCCAGCTCATCTGCATCCTGAAGCGGAGGTCAGATGAGGCCCTGGAGCGCTGCCAGATCCTGGAGCTGCTCAACACAGAGCTGGAGGAGAAGAGGATGCTGGAGGCTGAGAAGCTGAAGGCCGTGAGCGAGCATGCCCAGAAGCTGGAGGAACGCTTTATGACCCTGGCAGCCAACCACGAGTTGATGATCCGCTTCAAGGACGAACACAAGAGTCAGAACGTCAAGCTCAGGGAGGAGAATGAGAAACTGAGGCTGGAGAATGACAGCCTCTTCAGCCAGGCTCTGAAGGACCAGGAGGCCAAAGTGCGCCAGCTCACCGCCCGGAGCGAGGCCCTCTCCAAGGAGCTGGAGACCCTGAAACAGAGGTGTACTCGGGATGCCCGCCAGGCACAAGCCAGAGAGAAAGAGCTGCTGGAGCTGCAGAGCCGGCAGGCCTGTGCCCACGCCAAGGAGACGGAGCAGCTGCACAGCCAGCTGCAGAGCCTCCAGCAGCAGCACCAGCAGATCGCGGAGCAGATGGCCGCGGCGGAGCAGGCTCACGGCAGCCTGAAGCAGGAGCTGCAGGCCAGACTGCAGACGGTCACTCGCGAGAAAGATGAGCTGCTGCAGCTGTCCGTGGAAAGGGGCAGGGCGCTTCAGAGCAAGCAAGCGGAGATCCGCCAGCTTGAGGAGAAGCTGGAGACAGCAGATGAGGCCAGGAGGCATGCGCTACAGAGGTTTGAACAGGAGGCCGTGGCCGTGGACAGTAACTTGAGAGTACGAGAACTTCAGCGCAGGATCGATGGGATCCAGAAGGCCTATGATGAACTCAGGCTGCAGTCTGAAGCCTTCAAAAAGCACAGCCTGGGCCTTTTAAGCAAGGAGAGAGAACTCAACGCCAAACTCCGCCATCTCTTCCCATAGGAAGCTTCTGTTTCCTCTTTCCTCTAGTTTAGAATTGAAATATTTGTGCCTTAGCATTATGTGTATTATACTTTTAAGCACAATAGGAAGAAGAAAAGCTGCTTTACTATGATCTTGTGGTTATTACTATTGTAACGCTAACACTGATTTTCAGTCCTACCACCTAGAATACACAAGATTTACCTGACTTCTTTCTGTGCCTTTGAAATCCTCCAAAGTTTGCTATCATTATCTCTACCTTCCTCATAACCTATTCATTCTCAACCTCAGATATCTTCATATATCCTAAGATTTTAAATTAGCAGCTCAAGGGAATCTGAAATGCAATGAGATGTACTATGGTGAAAGTAATTTAGCATAGTTCTCCCTTGGAGATAGGTAGGCTTGTAGTCTCCCATAGTTTAAATTATAAACTGTAACAGTTAATAGCATGATAATAGCATAGAGAGCTCACAGAAAAAACTGTCATATTTTGCAACTGGCCAAACAGTTGCTTGCTTCATCTGCTTTACAGCAGTATCCTTTTGATTTTATTTTACTTGCACTAGTTTGGAAAACAAAGATTGAAATCAGTAAGTTCTTTACCAAAGCAGGCAAACTTTATTACAGTCATTCTATATGAGCAATAAGATTCAAATAAGTGAAATCAACCAGTTTGTATTTTTCCTGGAAGCTGAGATCACATTCCATTTTCTTGGGTTTTTCCCTTAATGAAAACAGGATATAGAGGTACAAGGTTGCAAATATCAGTAGTTTCATTTAATATTACATAATGTGCTAACAGACAAAAGGCCCCAATTTAGGTAACATTCAGAGCAGACTGGGTACGATACATAAAGCAATGCAAAGTGATTGTTTTGTTTCTATTAGCATATTTCCTTGCAATTAACTCTTTCCTTTAAAAAAAAAAAAATCTAGGGGCACTTGGGTAGCCCGGTTGAGTGTCTTACTCGTGATTTCAGCTCAGGTCATGGTCTCCTGGTCTTGGGATCAAGCCCTGCATTGGGCTCCATGCTAGGTGTGAAGCCTGTTTAGGCTTCTCTCTCTCCCTCTCCCTCTCCCTCTCCCCCTCCCCCGCTCTCTCTCACGCTCTCTCTCAAAAAAACAAAACAAAACAAAACAGCCAAACATCTAAACAAAATATATATATGTATACTTAACAGCATGTTTTAGGGATACCTAAATATGTAGATGCATACAAACATAATAGTTATTATATATTATAGAAAATTCTTAGAGGTAGTTATAAAAATATACTTAGTGCTTACTTATATCCCTGTTTTTAGTTGATATAGAAACATTATTATGAATACCCCTCAAAATAGATTGTAATATGTCGACCTCAAAGGGCTGTGGACCTGGGAGGGGGCGGAGGAACTGAGAAAAAGAGAGGACAGTATAGCAAGGCACAGGAGACCCCAAGCCAACAGCCCAAGGCACTGAGGTTTATTGTAGATCTTATATACGTTTTCAGGAAAAACAGATCAGCAATGATTAACAACAGAAGCTTAGCAAAGCATGTCAACAATGTACATCTGATTCAGCTATCGTACGTACTTGCGTACTTGCGAATGAGAGCAGACTTGCAGATACGTATGTTCCGATAAAAATCTTTACCATAGAAGCAAAGACAAAGAAGGGAGTGAATGCACTGTGCTATATACATCTGGCTTTCTTTAAGCAAAACATCCCTATCTGAGTACTAAAGAACAGACCACATTTTACAAGGGCAATTCACTCAAGTCCTTTCAGGTTATTTTTAACCTTATGATCTCCAGTTTTCTCAGAGATCTTGGACCCTGAATGAATATGGGCCTATGGTCATTATGGTGTTCTGTTTCCCACAGTAATATAGTATTTTTCTTACCTCACAGGGGCCAAGAGTCCCAAGAGTTACCTAATAATTTGGATTTATTAAAAAGTATTACTTGCTATCTTAAAAAAATTATTTATTTTTTGAGAGAGAGCATGCGAGCAGGAGAGGGACAGAGAGAGAGAGGGAGAGAGAGAATCACAAGCAGGCTCCACACTGTCAGTTCAGAGCCTGATGCGGGGCTCAGATCTCACAAACCATGAGATCATGACCTGAGGCATGACCTGAGAATTAGATGTTTAACTAACTGAACCATCCAGACGCCCCTTGGAATCTTTTTAATAAGCAATTTTCCAGTGTTACTTTACCTCAGGCAGTTTTTTAAACCTATTTTCTCATAGTCCTACTAAGATTGTGATATTAAATACAAATTCCAAGAAACCACATTGATGGCCTGAAAGGACTATTTACTTCTTACATATTACCAAGGATCAGAATATAGGAGCTAGTTTAATCATGGTTGTCACTGTTGAGCTCATACTATTTGTGATTGTGCTGAAGCACTTTGGATGGCTGGCTTTATTTAATCCATAGGGCCTTTTGAGAAGGTAATTATGTTTATTTCTATTTCAAAAAAGAAAAAAACTGGGATTCAGTAATTTTCTCAAGGCAACTTGGTCCCTGTGGAAGCTGGGATTTTGATGACATACCCCATTGAACCCCATTGAACAATTTCTTGACTGTCCACTGAGTGCCAAATTCAGAGGTTAGGCACTTAGAATAAACATGAAGAAATATCTTTTCTGCATTGGCAGAGCTCTCACACAGTCTAGTCTAGGCACATAAAGCAATTATATACACAAAACAAAGTAGTTATATATAGTGTGATGTGTTTTCACAGGGGGTGTTATGAGATCACAGTGGGTAAAACACACACACACACACAGAGTAGCTAACTCTGCCTGGGGTTAAAGGTCAGGAAGGTAGAGAGGATTAATTGGCAGGGATAACCAACACAAGAGTTGACATGTAAGCTGGTTCTTAAATAACTAGTAGAATTTCATCTGTGGAGAAAAAGATTTGAGACAACATGTAGAAAACCACAGAGGTTTTTAAAAAATGTGCAGGATATTTGGGGACATCATAAATAGTTGGGAAGAGGTTCAGAGAAGCATGTCTACAGATAAAACTGGAAGAGTAGGTTGTGGACAGAATACTGGGAGCCTAGAAAGCCAGGCAGACCCCTTATATTGGGGGGGGGGGAGAAAAGGGAGGAGGGGGCAAGCCTAGAAACATAGCCACAGAAGAGCCTTCCTCTTCCCAGCCAGGTTTGGGGGGTTGTGGTTTGAAAGGGGCCTGGTGCACATGTGCACCAGCACCCCTTCCTTTCTCCCACCAACACCCCCAATGTCTTTCAGTGAGTCCAAGGTCGGTCCACTTGGCTCAGCAGGCTCTGGGGTGGTGGTGTAGCTCACCCAAAGTTTTATGCCCAATGCTTGTGGAGAAGGCAGCTTCTGTGCAGAGGCAAGGTGGGTCTTGAAAACGAGGGAATCCTGGTGCCCCCATACTGAAGTGTGGTCTGTTGGAGGACTTAGCAGAGGGGACTCCTTTTGTGGTAGGGAAGGGTGTGTCTGGAAGAGTGCAGGGGTGGGTAAGGTAGGGTAAGGTAAGGTAGGGACGTGTGTCCCCTAAAACATGGGCACAAAAGAAGGGCCTCAGGTGCCAGGGTCTGAGGACATTACTTTTCAAAGTCATGCTAAGGCATTTGTATTAGGTTGTATGATATGAAATCGACACTTTGTGAGTCATCAATTATTAGATATTGACCTGTGACGTTGACTCTAATACCCTTTTGAAAGATATTAAAAGGATAGTGGGTAATGAGAAGAGAAAGTCAAAGATGGATGCCTTGGAAAACTGATGGAAGAGCCTGATGTGGAAACCAAAGGTAAAAGAAATGTGGAAAAAATTAAAATTCCTTACAACTTACAGCCTATTGACAAGAACTTGGGATAGGCAGAGTGAGCTTCCTGGAGGAACTGAACTGCCTCAATCTTAATACTTGGCTAAGGGCAAAAGGCAACCTTAGTTTGACATTATAGCCTGACCTCCAGGATCCTGCATATTTTCTGTATAAAAATCCCTTTGGAAACTTCCTTTATCTCTACACCACCACCACCAACCCTTCCCCCAAGATATGTTAGCAATCCTCCTCCAAACATATGGCTCATTGATACACATCTGAAGGGTCTCATGATTAAGATTTTACTAGACAGTAGTAAATGACCTTATCCTAACAGCGGCTAGCCCCCTCAAGGTCCTGGAAACCTTGGCTTGCAAATTCCTTAGAGACTTACACTATCCTAACCCTCTCCCTACTTAAGAGTATATAGTCAGTCACTCCTCACAATCCCAGTGTAGCTCTTTCTGACCACAAGTCCTGTCCCTGTGCTTTACTAAACCACCTTTTTTGCACCGAAGATATCTCAAGAATTCTTTCTTGACCATTCACTCCCGAACCCCAACATTTCACATCGATATGGAGCCCACAATACAGAATAGGAAAAAGGAGGGGCGCCTGGGTGGCTCAGTCGGTTAAGCGGCCGACTTCGGCTCAGGTCATGATCTCGCGGTCTGTGAGTTCGAGCCCCGCATCGGGCTCTGTGCTGACTGCTCGGAGCCTGGAGCCTGTTTCAAATTCTGTGTCTCCCTCTCTCTCTGACCCTCCCCCGTTCATGCTCTGTCTCTCTGTCTCAAAAATAAATAAACATTAAAAAAATTAAAAAAAAAAAAAGAATAGGAAAGAGGAATGTGAACTTATCATGTATCAAGTGGTTTTCATTTCAGCCACATACCAACTCATTCACTATTTTACAGATGAAAAAAGTGAGACTCAGGGAGGGTGACTTTCCCAAAGCCAAAGAGTTTTGCTGCGGGGGAGGGGGGTGGGGCGCTGGAGCAGGAGAGAGGTTTGAACATAAGCCCCATCTGGCAGGGCCAGCTTCATGGCGTGTCATTTGTATGGACTTCCACACTTGGTTTAATGCTCTGCTGTTCCTGCCTTGAGATGCTTGATCATTGTGTGACAAGGGGCTCCACATTCTCCTTTTGTGCTGGGCTCTTCAAATTATGTAGCTGGGCTTGTTTTCTCGCTCAAAACCCCATGTTTTCTCCCACTATACAAACTACCTTCTAACCAGCCACAGAAAAGCATTGTTTTTTCCCCTCTGTGCTCCACACCACTTTGCATTCCACTCTCTCAGTGCTTATCTTGTGTGTAATCTGTGACCCACAGCCAGATCCGGGGATGAGCAACCAGTTTAGTCATTGTGGTATGCTGATCTAGAAAATGATGTTTATCACTGGAACAAATTAAAAAAGTGAAGTGGCCACCTCCAAACTATGCCCATGAGGGGAAATTTTAAAAAACAAAATAGCTCAACTCTTTTCCAAGGCAAACCTACATCTCTAGTAAACTTTTCTGCAACATCCACAAGCAGTAACCCTAAAATGAAAGCAGAATAGAAATTCTAAAACCAAATAATGAGTGATGCCCCATCGATAGTGTGATCTTTTGTGTTACCTATATTGAAAGCCCCTCAGTGTGCCTTTAAGAACTTGTCTAGTTAAAAACCAAACCAAACAAACATAAAAGAGAGCTAGAAAAGAAGACAGATTACAGAAAAGGTGAACTGACTGGGCTGATATTTTCACAAATACAGACTCTACTTCAATTAGTGAACATTAATTCAGGTTAATTTGTTTCCAGTAAAGTATTAATAGAAGCTCTGTTTCTTCCTGGGGCACCTGGGTGGCTTAGTCAAGCATCCGACTTCAGCTCAGGTCATGATCTCACAGCCCATGAGTTCAAGCCCCGTGTCAGACTCTCCGCTGACAGCTTGGAGCCTGGAGCCTGCTTCGGATTCCGTGTCTCCCCCTGCCTTTGCCCCTCCCTTGCTCATGCTCTGTCTCCCTCTGTCTCTCAATAATAATAAACGTTAAAAAAAATATATTTTTTTAAATCTGTTTCTTCCCAGCTCCACTATATTAAACAGTTATTTAAAGAACGGTGTTTGAAGGAGTACCTGCCCAGGTGCTTGCTGTTCTATCCAGCCCTTGACCCAGATACCTACGGATGGAGGGCAATGGGTGTTGGATAGGCCATCAACAATGCCTGCTGTACCACATCTACTTAGATTGACAGAGCCTTATCTGCAGGGAGTCTCTTTTTATCTTGGCCTCCTAAAAAAAAGTTGGAATTTAGGGGAAATGGCCAAGAATAGGCTTTTCTAATCATTTGTCCATCTTCCTGAGGACAAGCTGGATGTTATTTTCCAAAGGCTAAAAACATCTAATTAAATTTAAAGGCCTAGGGCTGTACAGATGAATCTCCCTACCTGATGTTGTTCTCTCCAAACCTTCTGTTTATCTCACTTGAAAAAACTTTCAAATTTTTTCTGTCCAAATTTTCCCTTGGACAGATCTCCCTGGTCATTCGTTACTTATTCAACTGACCACAGCAGCCCCCTACCTCAATCACACTCTTCAGTTCTACAAAGGGATTAGTCTTAGCTATTTGCCAGACTGTGCCTATTTAATGCTCTAATCCACTCTTATTTGTACTAGTCTAAAATAATCTTCCCTTTCATGTTTGAGATTGTTCATTATAGCAGTGTTTGTAAGAGCAAAAGATTGGAAACAGCCTACATACCATAAATAAGGCACTGGTTAGACTGTGGGCCCTTCATTTTTTGGAATACATTGCAAGTGTAAAAAAAAGGGGGGGGAAATTAAGCTCTTTATGTACTGATATGAAAATATCAGGTTACATGTAGGGAAAAAACAAACAGGGTGCAGAATACTATCTGTAGTATACTCTCTTCTGTAGAAACAAGGAGGTGAAGAGGGGAGTAAAAATGCAAACGTATTTACTCCCATCTGCTTAAATAAATATTGGAAATCAGAAATACTAATAAAAAATGGTTATTAGTGGTATGGAGGGTTGTGGGGACCAGAATTGTTGGGGGTAGGACTGAGAAGGAAACTCCATGTACACTATTTTATATCATTGGAATTTTAAACCATCTGAGTGTATTACCTATTCAAAAAGGCAATAAAATTAAAACAAAGCATCTTGCACATAACTGTTTAACTTCTTAGTAAGCTCTGTTTCTGTGTAGGTGACTCAAAAGCCTGCAGATTTTTCTTTCTCCAAGAATTAAGTAGACAAGACATATTTTATATAGAGCCAAATATGGCCTGACAGATCTAGGTCAGGCCATTCGGCTGAAAGCTGCTGCTTTCACAAATGTTCAACAACATACGGCTAATGACAATTTCTTTTTCTATTCTGAATGCCTCCCAAAGCTTACTATTTCTCTCCTGAATTTAAGGATTTGAATGTATTAACTTTTCTCATGGATTTTCATATGTCTGTGTGAGACGTGAATTTTTTTGAGAGAGCAAGCCTGAGAGCAAGTGGGGGAGGGGCAGAGAGCGAGGGAGAAAGAGAATCCCAAGCAGGCTCTCATCTGCCAGCTCGATCCCACGAACCGCGAGATCATGACCTAAGCCCAAATCAAGAGTTGGATGCTTAGCCGACTGAGCCATTCAGGAGCCCTGAGATATGAATTTTACATTTTAGAAAGCCTATTTTCTCATATTAAATTTTTTAGGCTTTGGATGTTGGTGTTGGTTTTGCCCTAACAGACAAACAAAAGATGGTAGAGGTAGAGCAGGCCAAGTCGTTCTGACCTTTCCAGTTGAGTAAGTTATTCATCTAATGCACCCTATTAATTTAACAAATATTTGAGAGCCTTTTGTTGGCCAGGTACTGTGCTAAGTACAGAGACACAATGTGAGCAAGACAGGGACCTTATCCTCACGGAATTTGCCTCCTAGTGGGTGAGAAAAATGCTCTAGGATAGGATGACATTGGAGTGCACAGCAGAGCTTTGCAACATAATACCGAGGGGGTTAGGGACAGGTTTTCCTAGAAGTGGCATTTAAACTAAAGCCTGTTGAATGTGTAAGAATTGCCCAAGAGAAGAGGAAACATGAGAGTCCAGTAGCTTGGCAGCCTTCATAATACCTCATATTCCTGGTAAGAAACTGCCTTTCCCAGTAGCTACACCATCCAGGGCTGCAGAATAAGCAGTCATAGTAGGTTCTAGTAAGAGACCCTGTGGCCAGATTAACCCCATTACTCACATCCGTGTTTACCTCCGTCACTGTCAGAGGTCTGAGCCGTGATAATCTGGCTCAGTCCTCCCCCCCACAACCATCCCCACTCAAATCCTTCTACTAGGTCCTTTGGAAACCTAGATCTATGATCAGCAAAATACCAAGGTATTAGTGCAGTGAGTGAAGTACCAAGGTATTAGTGCAGTACGAGTGCACTGGCATCAGACTGCCTGGATTCAAGTGCAGTCACTTACTGGGGGACCTCAGATTAGGTCTTAACTGGATGCAGAGGAAACCAGAGAGCTAAAACTTCCAGTGTGTGAGAGATATGAAGAGAAGATGGCATGAACTTCACATTGGTGTAATCATATAGAGAAAAGAATTATCCAAATCTAGAAAACTGCTTCTTAAATGAAAATCCTTAATAGACAATATTCCAAGGAGAAATTGAACCACACCAAAATCTTAGTACATTTCATTTATTAGTTTTATGGCTGGTTGTAATATTGGTGTTATTCTAAAACTATTATATTTTAAAACTATTTTTAACTATATCACATATATATGACATATGTGTATATGTTTTGTGTATGAGACAGAGAATGAGAGAGACACTAAAGGAAAGATAATTATGTTAGTGTGGGGACAAAGTTAGGGACAAGACTTTCAATGTATAAACTAAGATATTAAAAAGTAAAGTAAAGCAGTTAATGTTAAATTCAAATTGAAAATATCAGTCTAAATCTATGACAGTTTTTCTTTAAAAAACATACACATGTTCTTCGGGTGCCTGGATGGCTCAGTTAAGCATCTGAATTTGGCTTAGGTCATGATCCTGTGGTTTCTGGGTTCGAGCCCCGCATCTGGTTCTGTGCTGACAGCTCAGAACCTGGAGCCTGCTTTGGATTTTGTGTCTCCCTCTCTCTCTGCCCCTCCCCTGCTTGCGTTCTCTCTCTCTCTCTCACAAAAAAAAAAAAAAAAAAAAAAAAAAAAAAAGACAACATATGCCCTAGCTCTGTCAACTGAGAAGCCTAAATTCAATGACAATCTGGTAGTAATGAATATCCCTCAGGCCCAATCTGTGGCCTCCAAAAACTATTTTCCACTAAAATGCAGAAGGAATTGTTGGAGAAATGGCTAATTCCAGAACTAGAGTTGGAAATGTATACAATGAACTTGAGGCAGTTAGTTGTGTCAGAAAGCAAATAAAGTGTCGAAGACTAACACAGCTCTCTTTGAAAAGACAGGAGAGCCAGGCTGGAGAGGTTCCCAGTGGCTAAAGATGAGTAATTGAGAACAAAAATAACTGCAATTGAGTGAAACACACTGAACATTTAAAAATCTATGAGTTCATTATGATACACCAAAAAAGACAAACAATAACAATAATGAAAACAACAACAAAACTCAGTGGTCATTAACTGAAAAGTGGCTATTAAAAGGAATAAATTGGTCATTTATCCTGCTTTTCCAATTTTCTGTATTTCAGGGTAAAAAAAAATGGCCCATATGTGACAAACTAACAGAATTGAGAATTAAATTAAATTAAATTAATTGAGAACTAAAGGAATAAGAGAATTTTAAAAATCATTATTTTATAACTCCTAGTGAAATAATTTTTTCAAACACTGATCATCATTAGATGAAACTATTAGGAGAAAGGTTAATGGAGAATTTTACAATGGAACAGGAATGAGAGTGTCACCATTTGAAAACATCCATCCATCTTAGCATCACTAAAAACAGGAAAGCTAAACATTGTTTGCTTCCCATATGATGCATTATGAAGAGCAGTGTCTTCTAGGAAGTATTCTGGCCATAAATGTTGAACCTTAAATGAACCAAGCCCTGAAAACCAATTTCCCACTTGCAGGATGTATGGGTCTAATGGGAAAAGTAAAATGGCACCACAAGAAAGCAGACAAATCTAGAATATTCACTTGCAGTCAGAAATGCTTTCTTGGGAGGAGGACAAAGGAACGGAAATACAGCGAGCACACTAGGAATTGCACGTAATCCCTGCAAATACACAGTGCTTGTAAACAAATCCTACAGTGCCTAAACACTGCCAGTCCGGAGTCTTCAGTTTACACTCAGCCGTAAGATCCTTTCATGGTCTTACTACTCTTTACAGATTATACTTCGCGGGTAAATAGGCAAACTAGATTAAAATGAGCATTCTGGCCTCTGTAGCACTGTTATCCTTCTGCTGTATCCACTCAGCAATACCCCAACCCTGACTCACCTGCATTCCCTGCCACCTCTGCTCCAATCCTCCTCTATAGAAAATCCAATAAACGTTATGTATTGGTGCTGAAGCATCACAAAGCCACGGTCTTTGTAGAGGACTTAATAGATGGTAATCGTCATCTACTTCAGTCCCTCTTGTAATGTGCTTTTTCCTGAATTACAAAAAGTGGAGAAACTGAAACAAACAAACAAAAAATACAAAGCAAACTATATTTGCCAGACTTCTCTGCAGTATTTTTTGGAAGATGCAAATAAGGCAGGGGCCCTTTCCCTTCTTTGGCTGTTGTTGCTGCCAAGCATATTCTCAGAAACACGGGCTTTTTCTGCAACAGCATTCCTATATGCATTCACTAGTTTTATGGGATATGGTAGCCAGCCCCCAAGATAGCACTAATGATTCTTGTCTCCTAGTATTCACTTTCTTGTGTAGTCCCCTTTCACAGTGAATAAGGTCTGACGGTGTGACCAGTAGAATACTACAGAAGTGATTGTATATAACTTCTGAGGCTAGGTCATAAAAGACATTGCTGCTGCTTCCTTGGTGTCTTGGATCATTCACTCTGGGGGAAGCCAGCTACCATGTAGCATAGACATTCACACAGCCTGTGGAGAGGCCCACATGGAAGGGGAACAGAGGCTTCCCCCAGCCATCTTGGAGGTGGATCTCTAGCTCCAGTCAAGCCTGCAGATGACTGCATTCTCAGCCAAAATCTGATTGAATTCGATGAGAACTCCAGAGCCAGACTACATGACCAAAGCACTTGAAATTTTCCGACCAACAGAAACTTTAAGAGATAATAAATGTTTATTGTGGGTTTAAGCCATAACAATAAGCAAATATTTATTATTTATTGTTATTTTTAGAGTTTGAAGAACTTGCTGGGCCCAATAGATTATACATGGGGTTGAGAGTTTGGGCAGTGGTAGTACTCTTGGAGCCAAGTTCCAGTTTTTTATTTTAACACTTTCCCAATTAGGGCAGAGATCTCTATTGGGCCTGTTGGGCCACATTGTACTGAGAGGCATTCTTGATCACCCAGCCTAGTGCCCATTCCTCCAGTCCTTCCAATGACTTTATAAGCACACATTCTCTGTATCACAAACTTTTCTGCTTAAAATAGCCAGATTGCTTTCTGTTCCCTGAACTTTAGCTTAACCTAATCAAAATACCCATCTGAAATCAACAGTGAGACACCAGAGACATTCCTGTGAAAGTCAGAAATAAGACAAGGAAGTTGGCTTATCAACAGTATTATTTAACATCAAAGTGGAAGCACTATTTTATTACTAGTCAAGATAATGAAAAAAAGTATTGCAAAAGAGAAGGCAAAATTATCATTATATACCATAAGATGATATAGTTGTCTACTAGAAAAATTTGAATGAATAAGCTGAAAATAAAAACTATTAAGAAAGTCTAGTGGGATAGTCAGTAAAAAATTTAACAAAAAAGATCTAAAGCTTTCCCACATAGCAATTTAGAAAATATAAAAGAAGAAATAACCTAGTCCAGTGACAAAAAAAAATACATAAGATAACTTGAAAAAATTAATAAATTTAATGCAATTTCCATGAAAACTCCAGGTCTTTTTGAACTTGGAAAATTTTATAAAGTTATCTGGTAGAATAAATATTCAAATATAGATAGAAAATTCTGAGAAAGTAAGACCAGCAAAGAAGGACTTGCCCTATGAGTTATTAGAAAACATTGTAAAAAACAGTGATTTGAGGGCATCTGGGTCACTCAGTTGGTTAAGCATCTGACTTTTGATTTTGGCTCAGGTCATGATCTCATTGAACCCCATGATGGGCTCTGTGCTAACAGTACACAGCCTGCTTGGGATTCTCTCTCTCCCCTTTCTCTGACTCTCTCCCACTCATGCTCTCTATTTCAAAATAAATAAATAAGCATTTTAAAAAATTGAGTGGTTTTTCTCTCAGAATGGTTATACTGACAAATGGAACTGAAGAAAAAGACCAGAGATAGACCCAACTATACATAAGAATTTAATATGTGGCAGGTATGCTGGGAAATCTGTGGAGCAAGTCTGCATTGTTCAATAAATTGTATTGTGGCAAATAACTTTTTGAAGAATTATATTCCTATATCATAATTTATACAAGAACAAATTCCATTTGTAACTAGATGAAATAAATAATCATATTGTGAAAAACTTTTAGTAAAATGTGAATGGAAGTAATTAAGGAGTATTATTTAGGCTAATAAAAGCCTTATTAGCCTTAAAACCAAAGCCAGAAACCATGAAGAACACTTTGACAGACTATTTAAAAATTATAGCAAAACAAGCAATTTCACTTCTTCTCTCCCCAAATGTATGTTCAGCTGAGGAACAAAATTGGGACATATATAGGAAATAAAGGTACATTATCCTTGTAATGCAAAGAATTCATATAAATCAAGAAGGAAAAAGACAAATACTTTTTCCCACTGCAAAGAAAAATGAGCTCAGAGGTGAACAGGTTGTTCACATTACATGTCAAGTGGTCATGTGAAAAACATTCAGCCCTCTAATAATCAAAGAAACACAAATTGACACAAAAGATGCCACTTTTTATTTTTGTATTGGCCATTTTAAAAAGAACAAGTCCACTGTCTTTGAGTGCATAGGACTAACTACTGTTGCACATCATTGGTGAGAGATACCTTTCTGTAGGTAATGAAGGTCTCTGTATAAAAATGGTATCTAAAAATTCTGCTTTCAAGAATTTATCCTAAGAACGCTCTAAGTGAACAAAGATATTTGTACAATATTATCATGTGGTTTATGATAGTGAAAAAGTCAATGCAACCTAAGTGTTATAGAAACTGGTTGAATAAGTTGGAAAGTTCATGTAATGGCATTCTAGACAGTCATCAGAAATAAGCATGTGGGCGGGGGGGAGGGGCACCTGGGTGGCTCTGTTGGTTGAGCATGTTCAGCTTAGGTCATGATCTCACAGTTCATGAGTTCGAGCCCCACATGGGGCTCTGTGCTGACAGCTCACAGCCTGGAGTCTGCTTCTGATTCTGTGTCTCCCTCTCTCTCTGTCCCTCCCCACTCTCGATCTGCCCCTCTCTCTCAAAAATAAACATTAAAAAAATAAAAAAAAAAAGCATGTGAGTCTGTACTAGTTGTCTGAAAGATATCCACAATATATTCATGCCAGAACAGTTGAGTTCAAAGAAATAAAATCAAAACAAGTGTCTGTACATAGAAAAACTATGATATACTCAAATTTTAGTAACAGTTATTTTGGAGTAGTTAGGTTGGACAGGTTGTAATGTCTTGTTACTTATTTATACATTTCTACACCATCTGAATCTTTTGCAATAATCGTTATAACCAGAAAAAAAAAAAAAACCACAAAACATCTGTAAAGAAAGAGTGAGAAGAATGAATAGAAGAAAAGGGAGTGATAGTGAAGGGGAGAAGACGCATTTTCTAGGAGGTTTACCCTTGCTTTGTTGCTTTTTTGTCTTCTGAGGCTACATTGTAAAAAATTCTCCTTCAGTTTTCTACTTTTAATCCGATCGGAGAGCCTCTTAAAATACATGTATTTAAACCAAAATCTTGCAATTTAGGGAAAAATATAAGAAATCAATCCATGATCTTGAGAATCTAGGAGATTTGCCTAAGGAGAAAATTCAGTTGAATGGGATTACCAGCCACACAAGCGCCTGTAACCCAAGAGGGGCCAGAGCATATAACAAGCACCTTGCACTGTTTGCTGCTCTGCTGCAGCAAAACCTTTCCCAACCAGAAAGTTGGGAAAGACGTGCATGTTCTTTCTTTCTTTATTCTTCTAGATACCATAGCTCATATTTATTTTTGTTCTTTGCAGAATTGCACAGTTGAATTTTGTGTTATACCTTCAGCTGGAACTGGAGACCTTCTTTATCTATGAAACTGGAGACCTTTTTTATTAACCCATTTAATAAATATGATTGAAACCTAAGCTGTGGCAGGTACTGTTCTAGATATTTGGGATTTATTAGTGTCCATGGTTCCTGGAACTTGCTTTCTATCCCTGTAAGAAACAACCATATAAAAGTAGCTATTTGTTGAAGCTATTTGCTACTTATTCAGTACCCCCAAGAGAAGTTTCTTAAGACCTAAAATCTGAAAAGTGGATAAAGGAATTCATATAAAGTTAACTCGTGGGCAGAGAAGGAAAATTTTTCCCTTTTGATTTGCCAGGGAAGTTTAGTCTATTGTTAACTCAACTTGAGTAACTGTAAGATTTTATGTCTATCCTATTCCAATCAAACTTTCCCCCCTTTTGGAACTCCTTATCTTCCCATTTCCTCTATATCTTCATTGGCCTTGCTTTTAAAATTTTTGAATTTTTTTGTTTCACGGTATTCTAATGTACTTGTACAGTGCTTCAAATCTCAAATACCTTGTGGGGTTAGAGAACAAGATACACCATGAGGAAACAGACATATCCAGAATGTGGTGTGTTTTTAAGACACATGACCTTCTCTCTTCAAAAAGCCAATAGTAAGAAAAGCTAAAAAATGGGAGGGATTATTATTCGAGTTTGAGAAATGGGAAAAAAACTTCTCAAAAACATAGCCAAATGTAACAAGTGACCCTTGTTTGGATCCTGGCTCAAAAGAAAGTATCCACTATAAAAGATTATCTTCAGGAAAGATGAGGAAATTTGAAGATGGCATGGAAAATAGATAATTTTAGTAAATTATTGTTAATCTTCTCAAGGCCTAATAAGAGTATTGATTATGAAAGAGAACGTTCTTATGCTTAGAGATACATACTTAAATATGTTGGGGTGATATGTGTTCTCTGCAACTTTGGAATGATTCGCCAAAATTTATGTTTTACAAACATTTATAAACAGATAAAGCACATTTGGCAAATGATAATTGTTGAATTGTTGAGTCTGGATATTGGGTAGTATTGCTGAATTAGAGTGAATTATTCTTTCATATATTCTGTGAAATATTTGGAAACTTTAAAAATTGATATATATCTATTTATTATGCAAAGATAAAATATATAAAACTGATTATAAAAAATATTCAAATATTTTAGTGAAACAATTTCTTATGCAGTAAACTTCTAAAGAAAGAGACTAACGCCTTAATTTTCTATGGGGATTAAATTGAGAGACCCTATTATTATGGTCCAATCATCACTAGAGCCACTAGAGGTGTTTGGTAGAATTTTGATTTCCATTGTTACACAAACCTACAGACCAGTCTATGGGTAATTTACATATTCATTAGCTCCCTGAGTAGTATTTTCATTCACCTGATTTTGGGAATCATTATCTTGGATTTCATATTTTGCATTTACACTTCCTAATGAATTCTTCTTAAATGGCTATTTTCTTAGGCAAGCCATTAGAAATTGTAACAGATAATATTGTGGTTAAATTCAAAAAATATGCTTCAGATATCATTTGTAAAATGAATCAATGAACCTTATGTTAAAACTATTTTAGGGAATTATATACTCTACCTGATAGAGACGTATCTTTCTTGTTATCTTGAGGGAGGGAGACCACAGCATTGTCACAAAAGTGAATGTGTATGTAGCCTTGAAAGGGAAAAAAGCTCTAAAATTCCTAAAGAACTTGGACAGAAATTTAGTTGAAACCCTAGAGTTATAAGGAGAAGAGTTAGCCTCGATAATGTAGTCCATTTCAATATCTATTTTTAAATTAGAATTTTTATGATTTAAAGAAAAGTTGATGTCAAAGAATATGTGATCCTAAAATATTGACCAGAATAAACAAAATATAAAATAAAAAAAAACCCAAAACTGTGGTTATCACAACAATACATCTAAGTACGTTCATAAAATTGTGAACACAATGAACAGAGAAAAGAATACAACAAGGGTGTTCAACTTGGCTACAGGGATTTTAAGAGTACTCTTTTTACCCTGATAGCTGAAAAACAGCAACAAAATTGGGCTCATTCAGAAAAAACCAGAAAAATATTGTCTTTGGAAACTGGTAACAGTCCTTTTTAGGAAAAACATCTGTCAGTTTCATGAACAACTCCCAGATAAAACAAAGAGGAAAAAAGTCACACACACGATTCATTCTATTAACACAACCAGCAATACAACCATCGCTCAAACCATGAGGTAGCGACAGTACAAAAAGACTGGCGCACATATGCACACCCACACATGCTCACAATACGCCAACTACAGAATACACACAGAAAATGCGTTTACAATCTTATTACAGACAAGGAAAAGACCTTTTTTTTGTTGTTTAGAAAAGGCATAGAAATGGCCTAGGCTTTTTAATAAAATTATAATTAAAACTTGAAAATTAAATTATATATGAATGACTTATTTACTTTTTTCCCCTAGCACTCTGTGTTTGAATGAAATGATCTTGTATTACAACAGAAAGGGAAAGGATTCAAGCGGTGTTTTATCACCAGTCTTAAAATTCCATGGACATGCAGGGTAACTTTAAGATTTTTCGTAAATTTGGTATTTAAAAGATCATTTCTGAGAGAGTCGTTTCACTGGAAGTGGAAGCTAGAATATGCAGGGTTGAGAAGTGAGGGCGGAGAGAGTAGACCACTTCTTGATAAATTCGGGGTTTGTTATTTTTGCCGCTGTTACTATGACATCACTGGAAAGCTGAAATTACTCCCACTCCGGACCTTACTGAACTCTCGCGATACTAGAGCTCAGTGGAGCGCGAAACGCCGTGGGAGGGGCTGGGGTAAGATCAACCGACTTCCGGCCAGGCCGTTGTCTGGGTGGCGCGGTCGAGTCATCGTTGGGCCTCGCCGCTTCGATCTCCTATCCCTTCCCCCCCCACCCCCCGCCCCAGCGCGGGGGGTCGACCAGTCAAGTGGCGCGGGAGGCGTTTCGGATCTTCCCCTTCATTTCGCTGTGGCCAGCTCCCTGGCTCCCCGCGCTGGGGGTCTGGGGTCCTTGGGGGCCCGCGAGGCCCGGTCTGAGGGGCCGGGGCCTACGTGGGCCCGCCGCTGGGCCCCATGAGGCATAGCCTGACCAAACTGCTGGCGGCCTCAGGCAGCGACTCCCCAACCCGCAGCGAGAGTCCGGCGCCGGCCGCGACCTGCTTGCTGCCCCCGGACCTGACCCGGGCGGCGGCGGCTGCGGCGGCGGCGGAGGAGGAAGAGACGGCGGCGGCCGGATCTCCCGGCCGCAAGCAGCCGCGCGGCGACGAGGGCGAGTTGGAGGCCGGGAGGGGGGGCCGCGGCGGCGTGGCCGTGCGCGCGCCCTCGCCCGAGGAGATGGAGGAGGAGGCGATCGCCAGCGTCCCCGGGGAGGAGACGGAGGACATGGACTTTCTGTCCGGGCTGGAACTGGCAGATCTTTTGGACCCCCGGCAACCGGACTGGCACCTGGAGCCCGGACTCAGCTCGCCCGGGCCTCTCTCGTCGTCCGGCGGAGGCTCGGATAGCGGCGGCCTGTGGAGAGGGGACGACGACGACGAGGCCGCGGCTGCCGAGATGCAGCGCTTTTCTGACCTGCTGCAGAGGCTCTTAAACGGCATCGGAGGCTGCAGCAGCGGCAGTGACAGTGGCAGCGGCGAAAAGAGGCGGAGAAAGTCCCCAGGAGGAGGCGCGGGCAGCAGCGGCAACGACAACAACCAGGCGGCGACAAAGAGTCCCCGGAAGGCGGCGGCGGCTGCTGCCCGTCTCAATCGGCTAAAGAAGAAGGAGTACGTGATGGGGCTGGAAAGTCGAGTCCGGGGTCTGGCAGCCGAGAACCAGGAGCTGCGGGCCGAGAATCGGGAGCTGGGCAAGCGCGTGCAGGCACTGCAGGAGGAGAGTCGATACCTACGGGCCGTCTTAGCCAACGAGACCGGACTGGCTCGCTTGCTGAGCCGGCTGAGCGGCGTGGGACTGCGGCTGACCACCTCGCTCTTCAGAGACTCGCCCGCCGGTGACCATGACTACGCTCTGCCCGTGGGAAAGCAGCAGCAGGACCTACTGGAAGAGGACGACTCGGCGGGAGGAGTGTGTCTTCATGTGGACAAGGATAAGGTGTCGGTGGAGTTCTGCTCGGCGTGCGCCCGGAAGGCGTCGTCTTCTCTTAAAATGTAGGGTCAAGTAATCTGCTCTTTATCCGCGTTTACCCCTTTCAACTCCCTTACACCATGTAAAACACCTTAGTGGGACATCTTCACTGGACACATTTCAGAGGAGGAAAACAGTAATATTGAATCTTTAAGTGTTTAGCTAAAAGCATGAATGTGACACTGTAACCAACTCCTAATGATAACATGTGACTATTAAATCTCTCTGACAGTTTCTTTTTTAGGTGATTTCCTTCCTGCCAGGCTCCGTTGTAGGGGTTACAGAACAGTCGTTCCCGCCTCACAACCTGGTAAGGATCCATCTCTTCACGTAACGCTCATGCTCTGCTGCTTAGTCTACTTTAATGGGCAACATCTCAATATGTGTGTGTGTGGAGGTTTTTTTTTCTTTTTTTTTTCTTTTTTCTTTTTTGGAAGGTGGGAGGGGAAATCTAATTTGGGCCCTGTCCACCCTGGAAACAGACTTGTGCTGGTCAATAATGTATTTAAGATGCTTCTTCTGGTTGAAATAGCTGTTAATGTGTCCCCTTGTTCAGACTTGCGTGTACCTAGCTCTTCTGTCCCCAGTGTGGACATGGCCTTGGATGACATCGGTTCCAACTGTACACTGAAAGCTGCTAATAGAGATACAGTTTGGAGACAGTGAAACAGGTGAAGTTGAATGGAAGTTCCGAGTTGTACAAGGTGCAAATTGGAATTCCAATGTTAGAGCAACTTTTTAGAGGCTGACAATAAGTATTTGGGGCTTGCACAAATGTGATAGTTATTTTGCTGGAGATGACAGAAATGTCTTAAATATTTGGGAATGCCATTTAGTTTTCAGGAGGAGATGTAGAAAGACAAAGTATTCAGAGTAAAAGATTTTAATATCTCACCATTAGAGAGGTTGGAAATTAACATGCATATCTGTGTTATTGAAGGAGGAGTAATAATGGTTAATGAAATGTTTCTTTGAGGACCAGCACAGTGATTACCTTATCACTGAGTATAAATAAATTGTTAAACACTTTTACTTTTGTTGTATTAAAATTTTAGGTTAAATTTATGTATGATTAGATATTGAAGGTTGTGAAATGTGAATGAAAACGTGTAAAGTGAGGCTTCACAAAGAATCTTACTCTCCTTATTTCAAAGGTTTTTGTCCTATTTAAAAATAATTTTTAAAGTTGAGTGGTTCTGACTACTCAAGAACACGATTGACACTTTTTCCAAAGATGGGACATATTCTTCCCTTGAAGTACTGTATTATCCATTGTCTGATTGTATAGATTCAGTTACTGTGTCCTTCAGTGTAAGAGGCATTAAGAAATTCTTTGTGAAACATCACTGTTTGATAAAGTATATACATATTTAGCATCCTTGTTTTTCTTTGTGCTAAAGTGGATACAGCTGTTGGGGCAGAAGAGACGGGACCAGCTGCTGGCCACATTTCCTGCTTTATTTTAAAAGGTAGTATAAGAAATGAGGAAAAAGAGGTAATATCAGGGCTTCTGCTGTCTTTTATTTTAAAATGTTCATAATTAAAAAGTATTTTCCAGCAGTCCAAAGATGTAAGTTATCTTACACATAAAATGTTTTGTTGTTATTTGGTTATAAAAATGGAATCCTTGTTCTTGCACAACTGTAAATGTTTTGTTGCTAGATAACACAATTTGAGACCTAACTTGGTCTCTGGTTTCCAGTGCATTACAGCATATTTTGTAAAATCATCTACTGCACTTGAGCATGAATGGGTAATAGCCAAACTCACAACCTGGAGTGATGAACCTGCTTATACCTAAGTGCAGGAGCAAGCCCCTCACAATGCAGCTGCATGGATTTTTAGTGCCTACTGAATTATATATATATATATATATATATACACACACACACAAACCAAAAGTAGTTGGAAAAATTATTTGAAATGACTAATTTGTGCTATCTCTATGGAATATGTTAAATGTAGCTTTTTGAAACAGAAGCCTTGAATTGAAATTTAATTAATACTTGAACATTTTGTATATATTTCTTTGTATATAATTTTGTGCAGTACCAATGACAAAAATATGGTGTCATAATAAAACCAGGTTTGTTGATCTTTCAGTTATGGGCTCAAAGAATTTATTCATCTCTAACATGACATTGGAAAATAATGGATGAAAATAGGAAAAATGATTATTGTTAATGCTGACTTTGGGTCTTAAAAGGTTCTGGAAGCAGTAAGTGTGTTTTTCTAAAATACCATTCCCTTGGAATATTTTCTTCCTAATGTCATTGCTTTTCCTGCATTATTTGAAGTTTGGGGCTGGGGAGAAATAGTAGTCAGAGCTTTCTGAATTGGAATGCTTTGAAAATTCTAAGTGTAGATTTTTAGAATGTCATTTTATAAATGGCAGTTTTTGGAAATACTTGAGTAAGAACTTTTGAGAATGGAGATTAGAATCACCTATTTTTAAAGCTGCTTATTTAGGTTACTTACGTTTTAACTGTCTTTTCTTAGTTTCCATTTCATTCTCTTTTTTTTTTTTTTCCCTAATTTTGGTGACTTAGTGATTTTGTCATTTTTTACATCAACTTCATGGTCTTGTTTTTACATGGTATTGCATGTATTTAGGACCTAACAGGGGCTTTAAATAAATTTGATCATATTTATGTGTAAGCACATTTTACTGTAAATGTTTGGGTTTCTGAATTTACAACAGATCTGTTTATTTCAGTATGTAGTAAACAATATCTTAAAGTGTCCGATTCACTACTTGTTAATTAAAAAAAGTTATGATTAATATGAAACTGTTGTCTTACTATTTTTAGAAAATTGTGTTCTGAATGATTAGTAGTTGGATAAAGGAGATTTCTGGAATATAATAAGGATTGTTTTGAAATTTTAAGGTTTGGCTCTATTTACTGTAGTGGTTGAAAACAACTTAGTATTTGGGAAACTTTTTTTTTTTCCCTAATTGCCTCTATGGCAAAATGATGCAGAATTAAAGAGGTAGTTTTTTTTTTTAATATTTGCCTTCTGATGGTGACAGGAATTCATACATTAATTGAACTAACACATCATATTGACCTCCTATTTCTGTCATATTGACTTACTGTTTCTGCACTTTCTTGACCAGTCCTAACTAAAAAGTCCACATTTGTTAAAATGTCGTCACACCTCTGATATAATCCGACAAAAAGTGTTCAAAATATTTTAAATATTTGTGCATTTTGTAATCACTAAATTAATCTCTCTCTCTTCTCTTTAAACAGCTTAGCAGTGTCTGCAAAAACGAATCTTTTCCTACAACCTGTTAACTGACTGGACTGATGGTAACAAAGTAATTGTGGGAGCCATGTCGGTCAAAAATTTGGCATCTGCTGAAAAAAATGAATGCCATATTCAAGTTCCCAAATTACTTCTGTACTGATTTCACTTTCCAGATTTCACTTTCCAGAAATGGAGATATGAAAAGATTCTCTGGAATCCTTGAAAGACTTAATAGAAATACATGAGACTAAGTTAATTTTGGAACAAAATCATACCCTTTTGTCTTTCATGGGAGTGATACTCAGTTCTTGCATACCTTTTAAAAATTGTAACCATTGGAGAAGAGAATTATAGTATTTCATCAAGGAATAATAGAGTCTTTACACAATCAAGAGCACATTCTGTAGAATTACATTTTAGTGGAGTAGAATTACATAAACAGGCCATCAGGGATCACAAAGCATAACATGAGTTTGTATTTATTTCCTGGAACTTGAGAGCTAATCTGAAGTATAGGCTGACCTTGCTGAGTAGAATATAAAAGTTAATGTAAAGTCCTTAACTATAAAGAGTAGTCTTTTTAAATAGATGCATTGATTTGTCTTGTGTATCTGAAAAAATTGATTATGATTAAATATGTGAGTAGTTAATTATAATTCAGGGTAATAGGATGTTTGGATTCTGAGGTTTTGGCTTCTTGAGTTTTCTCTGAGTACTTGACACTTTCTTGAATATTTTGAGGTTTCTAACGGTATCGTAGTTTCTACTGTTATATATTAAAATTTCTCTAGTGTTACGTAAGGGCTTTAGTAATCTGGATGATGGGAGTGGTTTTTTTTTTTTTTTTTTGCGGAATGTGATTATTTTACTTAATTGAAACATTTTTCCAGTTTATTACAAGTGTGAAAAAACACTCAAAACTCTGGATTGTTTTATTTCATTTCATTGGCTTATGTTAATACATTATTTAGTCTGGTCTAGACTGAGTCATTTTATCTTACTGACTCATTGGGAAGTGTGTAGATCAGAGAGGTGGGAGGGGTAGGAGACAGCCAGAATGAATTATCATAACTATACAGTTTAGTTATTGTATGATATTATACAAAATTTATTAAATCCACTGTTGCTTGTAATCTAAGTATATTCAGTGCCTGTGCTGCCAGGCAACAATGAGCATGTGTAGTGGCTTATACTCAACTGATGGATATTCCTACAGTTCCAACAGTATAACTGGTTGTATTTCTACAACCAAAGATTTGGCATTAACACTAGTTGGTGATGATTAATTACTCCTTTGATAGAACAGAGTGGATAACTCACTGATAATGAGTAATTACCTTTAAAAATACATGATTACCTAGTTCAGCATTTTGAAGTTCTAGTTTAAGGTCTCACTAATTTAGTCAGAGTTTTAAGTTAAATAATCTGATGATTCTTAAAAGTTGAGTAGGTACTGAAATACTTTTAAGTGTTTACTTTTTCCCCCAGACTCTTACTAATACAAAGTGTTGAGACCCTCCCAAATGTTTATATTTCTGTATTTTACTGTGTACTTTTTTCTTCAGAAACCAGGTAGTTAACCCTCTAAGCTAGGGATCAGAAAGGGGAGGGTCTCCATTAGAAACTTGTAGAATGTTTTGTGTGGCCGGCATAGTATTTTTCATATATTTGAACTTGAATACCCCAATCCTCTGTCTGGCAGTCACTCGTTGTCTTACAATACCAGATAGCTCTCAGCTCTGATCTGTTTGTAGTAAAATGGTCATTTACTTTCAGTTTTGAAATGTAGAAAAATTAAACGAGGTGATTTAAATTTTATTCAGAAAGTAACCATCTTTAGGAATATAAATCATGCAGTATCAGGGAAAAATTGATTTTTAAAAAAATATATAGGTTGGTTAATAGAATGTTGTTGCTCATGAACTTGCCTTTTTCATTGCTTTGGTTACTGATAATAGTGTTTTTATTCCTACTTTTTTACCTTCCTCAATTTGTACATTCAAGATTTCTTAATTAGAGCCATTTCCCCCAATTTTTAAAAAGAAACCAGTTTACAATCAACTTTAATAATTTTTATAGTTTTGTTGACCCCAGATTATTTTTTGCTGAAAATTATTTTGCTTAATTTTCAATCTAATTTAAAAATGTAGTCACTAATGGTGTTTTGAAAAATTGCATCGTTGGGATAATATGCACAGTTTGATTTTTATTGGTGGCCCAACTTTTCTTTACACTGTGCCTCCAAATGCTATATCTTTGGATACCCACTGCAGTCAGTTTCCTAGACCGTCTGGCTTTTAATGTGCTATAGTTTGGGGTTTACAATGTAATATGAGCCTTCTCTCTTTCATAAAGCCAGATAACTACACCAAGTAAATTGTAAAAGACAGACTTAAATAGTTGGTTTACTATGACTGAACTGAACTATTAAAAGCTCTCTAAGGGTAGTGTTCTTTTTTTTTTTTTTTTTTCAACGTTTATTTATTTTTGGGACAGAGAGAGACAGAGCATGAACGGGGGAGGGGCAGAGAGAGAGGGAGACACAGAATCGGAAACAGGCTCCAGGCTCTGAGCCATCAGCCCAGAGCCTGACGCGGGGCTCGAACTCACGGATCGCGAGATCGTGACCTGGCTGAAGTCGGACGCTTAACCGACTGCGCCACCCAGGCGCCCCTCTAAGGGTAGTGTTCTTAAGGTCTTAGCTACAAATGACTATTTTCCTAAATTGTAAGGAAGGCCACAGCAAGTTTACATGTCATTTACCTGCCCCCATCCAAGTTTTGGTAAAGTAGATTTGTAGCAACAGATGTAAAATAACATTGTCTCTTGCTTATATTGTCCATTTTTACTAATTGGAAAGATGATCTAAAAATATATATGGTAGAGGATGGAGATGTTAGAAAGTAATTCTTTTTGGTTACAGACACCATTGTAAACTCTTGTATGGATTTATAGATGGTATTATGGTAGAAGTGTTTCAGCACAAGAAAACAATTTGTACTGAGTTACCAGTTTAGTTGTCAGAGGCTTTTGAATTATCCAGGTTGATTGCGCCATTCTTTTTCTTTAAGGAGTCTAATTTAGTAATATGGATTTCTTATTTTTGAAGTCAGGAGTTTTAATTTTTGCTGTGATAAGTAGAACTCTCCTTTAAATAAAAATGACAGAATGTAAAGTATATAATTTTGGGTCAGAGAGCTTTAAATTTTTTTCTTAATGTTTATTCATTTTTTGAGGGAGAGACAGAGCATGAGTGGGGGAGGAGCAGAGAAAGAGGGAAACACAAAATCTGAAGCAGGTTCCAGGCTCTGAGCTGTCAGCACAGAGCCTGATGCGGGCTTCAAACCCATGAACCATGAGATTATGACCTAAGCTGAAGTTGGATGCCTAACCAACTGAACCACCCAGGCACCCCAGAATTAGAGAGCTTTAAGTAAAGCATATTCATTATAGAAAACTGAGAAAATACAGAAAGGAACCAAAAACAAAAAGAAAAATCACTAATTCTCTAACCCAGAGAATATTCATAGTAAAATATAGATTTCTTTTGCTTTGTAATTGGGATCGTTCTATATATAAATTTGTTAGGGAATACATTTTAAGGTACTTGTTGAACATCATCTTTCTGAAATATTTAAAATGAATTTTGAATTTTGTTAATTTTGTTTGAATTTAAAAATATTTAGCTGTACTGCTTTCTTTTCTTTGAGAAGACCCTGAAAGCCTATTTCACTCATGAGGCTGCATTTTCTAGGTAACAAGCTAAATTAAATTCTCCTTTCATGTAATTAAGTAGCATAAGATTATATAACAGATACATCACTATATTTGAAAGGAATAAATAAGATGCTTGTGAATATGTTGTAGGAGGACACTTTATTTGGTAAGATTGGCTTGTTTCATAAAGGAGTGTTAGTCTAGATCCACACTGTTCAGTACTGTAGCCATTACTCACATGTGGCTAAAAACTTTAAAGGTAAAAATGAAGTTTTCCAGTTGCACTAGTTACATCTCAGCCACATAAGGATAGTAGCTAGTTACCATGGTGATTTAGATGCTTTCACTTAAGAAAATAGTTTAAAGAAATGAGATGAAAAGTTTTAGGAAGAGGAATGTAATACGTCACTTAGAAAATTTAAATGATTTGTCTTAGGAAATGAGGAATATTAGATGAGGCTATTTCAGAAAACAAAACCGGGAGCAATAGGAAGAGTGTTCTATTTAAGTGCTACTATTTATGTCAGGTGGTGGGTTAGTCAACTTCCATATATTCCATAATACCAATCTTGAGTGAGGTTACTGTTGAAGAAACTGAGGACCAGAGAGGTTAAGTTGCTCAATTAACACCACACAGCTTAAAAAAAAAAAAAAAAAAAGTCTGGGTATGTGACCCCAAAGGGTTATCCCATACTAGATGGAATCTTCAGAGGTAGAATTTGCCTTGATCTTCCAAGAACATAGATTTCCAGAGATAATTAAGATGACTCTTTAAATCGTTAACTCTATCATTCTATCACTGTATTGGCAATATCAACATATCAGCTTCAGCTGAGCCTACCATCTTTAAGACTGTAAGAATTGATCCCTCTGTGAGGAAGGTTGTTAAATATGTTCTAAACTTCTATGGATTAATAATACCAATGGAAAGAGTGAATTGGGAAAACGGAAGTGTGAGTAACATTTGCTGTAGTGAACTGATCCTCATCCCTGCCTCCCATTTTCATTCCAGCTTGGATTCTTTATGAGGCTTTCAGTTAAAACTGCTGTAAGGCTATTTTTCCTGTATTATGGACCAAAATATGCTTAATGTAAAGGAGTGGAGCAAGTGAAGTGAAAGAGAACAGTGGGCAAATTAAAGAAGTTACACTCTTGTTTAAAGGGATGGCCCTTACTGGTATTCAGCCTTGTGTTGCCTTAATGTTATCAGTCCCAGAACTGTACCTCATGTGATAAATTAACAAATGTATGTTTATTCATACACTAGACATTTATTCATACATTACAGTTTTATTTTTGTGTACAAAGTTGTTTAACAATCACTGAATTTCTAGGCCAGGTTCAGGTAACTGAAGAGCCTTTATAACTAATTTATATTGTCTAGATCCAAGGTATGCTGCAAACATGGTCTGGAGCAAAATGGGAAATAACATCTTTCTAAAGACAGGCTTAGAAATTCTAGTCCAGTAAGTTAAGATGTTTCCTTTTTCTGGTAGCAGGGCTGACTCATACCTATAAGAAAACATTGAGACAATTCTCTAGAAAAGACAGTTGTATCAAATGGTACAATATCTATTAATCCCAGAAGTCTTAAGATAAAACTAGTTTAGGTAAAGATTAAGGTAATTCGGTTATTCTCTTTGATGTCATTAGTCTTTAAAACCATACTTTTGGGTTTTTTGACCCTTTATCCACTTTACCTTTGAAGGCTCATATAGCTTATATTGCTAGATATGAATTCATCAGAAAATAACTGCAATATTTGGCTTATAGCTAGCCATTTTGTGATGGAATTTTTCTTTAATGAGCTCTCATGCTTGGCAGAGTAATGTTTGCAGCTTTGTAGCTGGCATTCAATAAACAAATTAAGGTTACGAACCTATATACCCAAGAGGTATAACTGTTTTCAAATTCTTGAGAAGTAGTCATTTATATATTTTTGAAGTTTTTCAATGATTATGAGGAAAAAAAAGAATCCTACCTGGCTGCTAGGCCACCATTCACAGGTATAGCCAAGAAAACAGGGTACAGACCACCAAAAACAAGACCAACCAGTCCACCCCGTGTTATGGTACAGGTTTCACAATTCAAATCACCTAGGAAATAAATCAGTTCTAAAATGGTCATGATAGTCAAGCAAACATGATTTTAAAAATGCAAGCTTATCTTAAATGTGTCACAAAGAACTCAATTTTCAGGCAGCAAATACAAATCTACAAGGCATATTAGAAGGTATAATATGTATGGATAACCTAAAATGGCCATGAATAACGAAACCATCTTAGGAAAAATACTCTAATTTGTTTTGAACTTGAATATAATAATCTCAGTTTGCACTGCTTCTGCTTTCTGCACTTGTATTGGCAAACCTGAGGTAATCTGTCTTCAGGAAACTTGTAACTCATTTTTAAAAAATGATTTGTACTTCATTTTCTGTTTTTATATTATATAGCGTGACTATTTTCATAAAATTCTTTATTCATTTCCAAATTAGTATAAGCTATTTTAAAAACAGAAAGCTAAATTAATAACTTTAAGTTTTAGTCTGTTCGGTTCACTGGGTGGTAGGTTTCCCTAGATCTTAAAAATTCTTTCCACAGTGATCATGGGGATTCATGCAAAATATTCATCCAGTTTAAACCAATTTGGAACACTTAAGAGAATTTAAGTGGACTATCTCCCTTCCATCTGACCATCACCTGCAGTAATAATATTTTTATTTGAAATCAGTCAAAAAATTTTCATGATTAGCCATACAGGCATACCTTGTTTTATTGTGCTTCATTTTATCATGCTTTGCAGGTAATGCATTTTTTTTTTTTAATTGAAGGTTTGTGGCAACTCTGTTTTGCGTAAGTCTGTAGGCACCATTTTCCCAGCAGCATTTGCCCACTTCATGTCTCTGTGTCATATTTTGGTAATTCTCATAACATTTCACACTTTTTCATTATTGTTACATTTGTTATGGTGAATGGTGATCTGTAACCAGTGATTACCACTCGTTCAAAGCTTAAATGACAGCAATATTTTTAAGGTACATGCATTGGTTTTTTTAGACATAATGCTATTGTACACTTTAAACAGACTATAGCATATTGTAAACATAACTTTTATATGCACTGGGAAACCAAAAAATTCTCTGGACTTTGCTAAAACATTCACTTTATTGCAGTAGTCTGGCTAACCTGCAATATCTCCAAGGTATGCTTATACTGAAAACACTCAGCACATACGGTAAACAATCAAAAGGAAATGAAGTCTCCATATATTTGTAATTCTTGTATATACATTTAGTGCATTGGGAGATTTAATCTATAAAGGGTCTTATTCCCTTCAGTTTTTCCCCCCCTTTTTTCCTCTATACAATTTTTTTGAAAACTAAGGCAGTGGGGTGCCTGGGTGGCTCAGTCGGTTAAGTGTCTGACTTCGGCTCAGGTCATGATCTCACGGTCTGTGAGTTCGAGCCCCAAGTCGGGCTCTGTGCTGACAGCTAAGAGCCTGGAGCCTGTTTCAGATTCTGTGTCTCCCTCTCTCTCTGACCCTCCCCCATTCATGCTCTGTCTCTCTCTATCTCAAAAATAAATAAACGTTAAAAAAGAAAAAAGAAAACTAAGGAAGCATTTAAAAAAAAATTACACATATTTCTTTAAGTATTGTGGGAAAGAACTTAGCTAAAGAAAACTATAACTGCTATGAGTGTGCATTTCACTTGCATAGAAGACTAACTTGTTATATGAACTGCCACTTTACACAGGCTAGCAAGTTTCAGTCTTATCCATGCACCGACTAAGATATATCATATTAACCTGGTGTTAATATTTAAGGATTAATGTAAAGTGCAAATAATATATACCAAAGCAAACTCTGGTGATAGTGAAATCGAATTTACCTGTATTCAAAGGTAGATTTACAAAACCTTTGTAAGATGCATGCGCAGTCAAAAATGGGATCACTGCCATTGGTAAGCCAGCAGCTATACGAGCCTGTGTCACGTTTAAGATGCGTCGAAAAAGACTATTTGCTATTAGACCACAGAGAGCAGCATTAAGTCCGATATAAACTGATCCATGTTCAAATAGATTCCTGAATGGTGAGAAAAAAAGAGTAACTTTGTGTGTGTGTGCTGTCCAACAATTCTGGTGTAAACACGACAGAATTATAGGAATAACAGGATACCACATTTATCCCTTAGAGTTCCGTAAAACAAAAACCTTTTAGAATAATGTTTTATGTATAGATTTCTATTCTAAGGTCTTTTGAATTTGTTCAACAATTAAGGATAGAGTGATACATTTAGATCTTGCTGAATGGACTTTGTGATTTTGCATGAGACAGTATAGAAATTTCCCACAACAATGTAACCGGGAAGAGCTTCTGAAGGGTCTTGTGAATGCCTCTTCTTTGGGCTCCCACAATACCCAATACTTAACTCTAGCACAACAGATGATAAGGTGGATCTATCTTACAAACACTTCTATGTCAGGCTTCCCCACCAGTCTTCAAGTAAATAACTTGAAGATAATGGATACAAAGATATATTTGTCTTGTTTTCAGTAGCACCTGACACCTAAAAGGCATTCATTAAGGTGAAATTAATAGGTTTCCTTTCACTTTACCCTGAAGGATTAGAATCAGGATAGGGAGGTGGAGGAGTACTAATATTTAAGGGATATCCTATGCTAGGTACTTTACAACAACCCACTGAAATAAAGAAGAAATTGATGTTTTGAGCTAGTAAGTGGTAGAATTGGTTTTTAGCCAAGGTATGTATGAATCTTAAAATGCATGTTCCATGCTTTCTTTAGTTTTGGAAAAAATAATACCTAAACTTATTGCTGGATACTGAAAGTACTCCAGACTCTTTAGCCTACCACTTTTCTACCACCTGCCTTGCCATCTACAACACAGGCATCAAACTCTAAAAATTTCTCATTATTTATTTAGCCAGACGACCCACACAATGCCCCCTAATTTCTGTGGTTAACACTCATCTTAAAAAGTTTTTCTAGGAATTCCTAATTGAGCTTCCTACATTGTATAAGGCATTACTTTTCTTACCTGTCACTCTGCAATCATAATGGTGCTTGTCATTCAATCACTGAGTACCTACTACACGCAGCAGACTTGATGCTGGAGACAAAAAATTATCTATCTTCTACCTTCAGTGTTTTCATAGTTTATTATTGGAGGATGAAAGACATGTGAGCATGAGCTAAAACAAGTCTATTGAAATGGTAATGGAAGTATAAGAGAGAGGCAGTTTAGAAACTTAGGGTACACAAGATATATTTAAAAAGTGAGGAGAGGGGCGCCTGGGTGGCGCAGTCGGTTAAGCGTCCGACTTCAGCCAGGTCACGATCTCGCGGTCCGTGAGTTCGAGCCCCGCGTCAGGCTCTGGGCTGATGGCTCAGAGCCTGGAGCCTGTTTCCGATTCTGTGTCTCCCTCTCTCTCTGCCCCTCCCCCGTTCATGCTCTGTCTCTCTCTGTCCCACAAATAAAATAAACGTTGAAAAAAAAAAAAAATTTAAAAAAAAAAAAAAAGTGAGGAGAGCCTAGAGAACCTTCCAAACAATAACAGAAAACCCATGAAAGTGAAAGACCTACGTATTTTTGTATTTTTGAATAGCAAAGTTTATGGCCTCCCAAATTTTAATTTCTTATGGTTTAGAGTCACATTTTTTAGTTAGTAATTCAGTACAAAACAGTTTCTAGCAGCTCCTTTGCAAGTCAGTTTTCCAAGAAAGTGCCTATATTACTAGAAACTCATGACTGGCAAGACACACACAAAACAACTAGACAACATGAATGAAACACATGAAACAGAAGATCACAATTAAGTGGCAATGAAATATATGGTACATAAAATTATTTTGTAGATCAGAAAGTGAAGTTTTTGATATTAAAGTTTCATACACCTCAGGACTTTTCAAATACCTATTAAACATATCTAATGATAATGCAAGACCAGGTGAGGATTCAAACTTAAGAAAACAAGGATAAGAAAATAGGAATGGTAAAAATATGAAATAAGTCAAAGATAAGGAGACACTGTCATCTGCCCTGTTCAGGTGCCAATGCCTGAGAGCAATTTTTACTTCCAAATTAAAGCTTACTTACTATGCAGTTCCAGCTTACTTCCCCACTGTTTCTGCATTCTTATTTGGTGAAAGTCCCAGTGAGATAGCCTGCTCTTTTCAAAGCTGCCACCACCTATTATGTCAGTCTTTCTGGCTCTCTACCTTACTGAGCTGGAAACATGGACACAGGCCCTTTATTGCTTGAAAAGTTCTGTTACCTCCCTCAGGAAAACAACAAAAGGACGTACAATGTGTGTGTGTGTGTGTGTGTGTGTGTGTGTGTGTGTGTGTGTGTGTGTGGTGGGGGAAGAGCTGTAGGATATACAGCTTATGAAATCTCACCAAGTTCTTATTACTGCCCTTGGTCTATAGGTTCTCTCTTGTTGGGCTAAGTAGCAGCAAGACTGGAATTTACTCAAGAATGTATCTGGAATTTACTCCAAAATGTTTTTCAAATCCACCTTTTTAATGTCCAATGACCCCACCCCTGCCATCACCACCTACCAACATTACTATACCAGTTTTCTTACTGGTCTTAAATTTCTCTCCTACCTTAAATCTAGTTCCCCAAAGCAACTGGAATGTTCTTTAGAAATGTTACCTGGATCACATCATTCCCTGCTTAGAACTCTTCCTTTTCCTTCAATCTTATGCCCACTTCCCTGTTTTTCAGTAACACTGGTTCCTCAGGTATGATCAACATTTTGCCACCTTGTGGCCTAGGCATATACCATCCCCTCTGCCTGAGATACTGTGTCTCTCTCCTCCCTAGGCTGGCTCGCCTTCATGCTTTTTGGTCTCATAATTTCTCTTTAAATGGAACCTATTCAGAGAGGTCTTCTTGCTATAGAAATGCACTATTCAGTGCTGTCTTCAGAGATACTCTGTTTCCTATATAGCCTTTTTCTATTTAATAATATAGATCTTTAAGCCATGATCTCATTTCTCTGGCATTTCTTGTCATGTGTGTCACATGGCACTCTCTTGGACTGTAAAACATAGTTCTAGAAATAAACTGACAAGACAATTTAAAAGCCATCTTAGGGGCGCCTGGATGGCGCAGTCGGTTAAGCGTCCGACTTCAGCCAGGTCACGATCTCGCGCTCCATGAGTTCGAGCCCCGCGTCAGGCTCTGGGCTGATGGCTCGGAGCCTGGAGCCTGTTTCCGATTCTGTGTCTCCCTCTCTCTCTGCCCCTCCCCCGTTCATGCTCTGTCTCTCTGTCCCAAAAATAAATAAAAAAAAAAAGTTGATAAAAGCCATCTTAAAGGTCTATTATTTAGATGAGTCTATAAATGTTCACATCTGACTATACTCTTACCCAAATGGAAAAACTGAGCACTATCATATAATTAGATATGTCCAAAGGCATGAATTCTAGCCTTAACTTCAAGCAAAATAGTTAACCTCTCCTGGTCTTGGGTTTTCTCAGTAAGGCAAGAAAAAGAACTCAGTTTCCTTCTGACATTTTATGTTTATATTCAAATCAAATAAATGTGAGATAATGAACGAATGACAAAAATCCACCTGGTAAAGATATTTTTAAATTAAATTTAAATTAAATTACCTTTCTGCTTCTGGGAGGTGGTTAATTTTTCTGGTTATGATATTGAAAATTGAGTCTTCTTTGACAGTATCATCTGGTTCATGATTTTTCATCTTGAGCCTTAAAAAATTAAATATTTCTCAATAATATGTATCTATAGAAAAACAACAAAAAGGCTTATAAAAAGCTTTATAAATACCATAAATATTTAATTAAAAAATTAGCTACAGCTTGAATTCATAATCTGAAAAATCAATGCATACACACCATACCAAAAAATATATTCTAAGTGAAATAGAATCAGAACATGAAAAGCAACCCATAAAGCTTCTAGGAAATACAGAATAGCTTTATAATCCTTAAAATATTTCTGAATTTGTAAACAGCACTAAACATAACACCTAAAGCTAACATTAAGCCAATATTAACTGATTAAAATTAAGAACTTGGGTTGATCAATAGCTACTATAAAGATAAGCCAGTCTGGGAGAAAATGTCTGCAATATAACTGACAGAGGAGCAGTTAGTACCCAGAATATGTAAAGAAGTGCATATATCAAGAAAAAGGCAAGCAACCCAATAGAAAAGTTGGCACAAGGTTTGAACAGGTACTTTCACAAAGAGGGAAGCAAACAGCCAATAAATATGAAAATATGTTTAACCTCATTATAAAAAATTAAAACCACCATGAGATATCAGTCTGTACCTGGGTTGGCTAAATTAAAACCTCACAATTTCAATTACTGGCAAAAATGCTGGGTAACTGGAACTCTCATGTGCCACTGGTCAAAGTGTACACTGTACCCACTTTGGATACAACCACTTTAGAATAAAGAATTTGGTATTGTTTAGTAGGTAGAAGAAACATATAATCAATTTCACTTTCAGGTATACCCTAAAGTAGAAATCTGCACACTTTCTCTAACGGGCCAGCTAGTAATGTAGAGTAGGGGGATGGTGAACTATGAGTATTAGCCTGAAGATTTAGCTCATTAAACAAGATTTCAAGGTAGCAGAGTTCAAAGCAAAAGTTCAGAAATAACAGCAAAATACAGCACAGTTTTATGAAATTAGATTCTTGTTATACATTTGCTATGAGATTAATTTACAACACCGATTTCTTGCTGGGTACCTGTTAGATATAAGACCTCATTTGGAACATGTTGAGTGAAATGAAATTTCATATCCCTAGATTTAAAATTAATAAGTACAATATAGACTTAGAAATTTACATCTAGTTTCCTGGACATAAACTTTTTGAGGGTCTTGGTTATAGTACCATGACAGACACCATCTCTGACCTACAGGAACTTTGAATAATTCTGTTTATGTGCTGGAGGTGCACGTGTGTTGTGTGGATAGATATATAAATTCAGTATATACAGAGAAATTTGGGGCGCCTGGCTGGCTCAGTCGGTTAAGCCACCGACTTCAGCTCGGGTCGTGATCTCGCTGTTCCTGAGTTCAAGACCTCTCTGCGCTGACACCGCAGAGCCTGTTTCAGATTCTGTCTCCCTCCCTCTCTGCCCCTCCCCCGCTCACGCTCTGTCTCTCCTTCTAAAATAGATATTATTAAAAAAAATCTAAAAAATGTACTGAGAAAGTGTACGATGTATATAGTTCTGAAATAAATTGTTTCCTTAGAAAGTCCAGCCTGCTGCTGGACTAGTTTTCTATTTTATGCTCTGCATATTGACGAGGTTCCGAGTTCTGTGAACTAGCTTTTTCTAACATGTGGCTATTAAAAGTCTTCCTTAATTCAAAAAAGTTCTGCCATAGCAGCCTGCAGTAGGCCTTTGTATCTGCGTTACTAACAATACATCCAGGGGTGCCTGGCTGCTCAGTCCGAAGAGCATGCGACTCTTGATCTCGGGGGTCCTCAGTTCAAAGAGCATGCGACTCTTGATTTCGGGGGTCGTGAGTTTGAGCCCCACTTTGGGTGTAAAGATTACTTTCAAAAAAATTTTTAATAAAATAAAAACAAAAACATAATGAATCCAAGTCCAAAACAATGTCACCTTTAAATCCTACAAACATTTTTAAAAGCTTTTGCCTTAGCTATCTCACATCCCTCAGGATAGCTCTTAGATAGGCAAAGGGCCAAGTGGGGCCTCTGAAAATTAAGTTAGGCCAGGCTCACCCTGGCTATTAGCAGTAAAGCCAGGATTAAATTCAAACGCAGACTTTTTTTTTTTCTATTAGCTTAATTTAAATATAAGGTCTTTTCTTCTAGGATGTAAAGTGAAGAGACGGTAGGCGTCGTCTCCCCTCCTCCCTCTTCCGACCCAGTCAGTGGATCTCATTCCCGCGCTGCAGGTGAGCGGCACGTCACCGCGCTGTACCTCTCTTGGTGCCCGAACATTTACTGCACCCTTTCCCCAGAATGCCATTACCTTATGCTCTGCTCACAACCCTCCTTGGCACGCTGGGGTTCACGCCAACCTTTGCTCAACTAGCCTGAACGCAGCCATCTTTGGCTGACACGTGACTCGGGTCAGGCAGGCGCCGGGTCGCGGGCGCTGATTGGGCTTCCAGCACAGAGGTTGCCTGCAGTAGTAACTTCCTGCTTGGGGAGTTCAGCCGAGGGAAGTGGTGGGTCGCTGAGTGAGGAGTGGGTTTTCGGCGAGCGCAGAGGGTACTTCTTAACAACCTATCCCCCGCCTTCCAGGACAGAGTCTGTGGAAATTGTGCAATTTCGGTATCAGAGTGACCGTAATGCTTCTCCTTTCACTGAAAACCTACCTTGGACACATTACTTCAGTTCCTGGCCAATAGAGCCAACCTCATGTGTTGAGATAGGGTATATAGAAAACTGCACAGCCCTTGGCATGCTTTAGGTAGTTAAAAGAAGCTGAGATTTCTTGGCTCCATCGGTTTTTTATTCTCCCTTGAATCTTAAGTTCCCGTGCTACGTTGTGATCTGGTTAAATGTTCCACCACAGTCTGAACACCTCAAGAGCAAGCGAGAGTTTTTGTTGTTTTTTTTTTTTTTTTTTTTTTTTCCTGAGGATCTCTGGTGCCCTGCTGAGGACTGCTTATAAAAAAAAAAGGGTTGGGTGAATTATGGTGAAAGAAAAACTAGAGAGTGAGAGAGCTAGTGGCTTCGTAAGTCAGAACAATTGAGAACCAAAGTCTTGGACCAAGCCTCTGAAGACCTCTCAGTTCTCGTCTCCATTGGTTCTTTTCTCATCTATAAAACAGGAGGGGAAATAATACTCTCCTTGATTATTTTGTAAAGTTGTGAGGATCCTATAAAAGTGCTTGCCAAGGTTGCTTTGGAAATCACTGAGCTTTATCAAGGAGAAAGAGATATTCAAAATAAAGAGGGAAAATTTCATTGGCGAGGTGAGCAGAAGAGCGCCCAAAACTCCTTTGGCTGGGAGGAATTTATCCAATGTCAAATCGTCGCTGGTCAATAAACCAGAAAATTAAAACAGGTCCTCAGATTCCAAGCCAAAAAGCCAGTATACTCCTCACCTGGAAAGTTTCCTAGGTAAAAGTCAGAAACAGTTTGAGAAAACCAGCTTAAGATGCTAACCGTAACGTCTGTTCGCACGCGTGAGTGCGGGCGCAAGTGACTACTTTGTCTCCATTCTATACTCAAATTTAATTTTTAACGGTTTTAAGCTAATTTTAAAATCTATAAATATTCGTGCTGTACAGTATCTGCAGCATGCCATTCTGAAGTAATAAAAGTAATTTAGTAATTGAGATTTTATTTAAAAAATCAGTTCTTCACAAGAAGAAACGTCCATTTCATCTAAATTCTCAAATTATTAGCTTAAATTGTTTACTGTATTTTCTTATTAGCCTTTAAGTCTGTAGAATGGGTAGTGAGATCACATTTCTCTTGATATCTGTCATTTGTGTCTTCTCTTTTTTTGAGTGTCTGGTCAATCTGACTAATGGTTGGTTTGATCTTCTCAAGTAACCGGATTGTTTTTTCTTTTTTAAATTTCATTGTGGTTTTTTTTTTTTTTTGGTTGTTTTTTTGTTTTCAATTTGATTGTTTTGTACTTTGATCTATATTATTTGTTTTCTTCTTCCTACCTGGGATTTAGTTGCTCCTCTATTTATAATTTTTTTTTAATTTATTTATTTATTTTGAGGAGCAGGGGAGGGACAGAGGGACAGAGAATCCCAAGCAGGCTCACACCAGCAGCACAGAACCTGTAATGGGGCTCCAACCCACTAACATGATATCATGACCTGAGCTGAAATCAAGAATCGGGGGCTTATCTCCAAATTCTTTAGGAAGGAGCTGAGGTCATTTGAAGTGAGATCTTTCCCCCACCCCCAACATATGTGTTTAGTGCTATGAATTTCCCTCCAAGTACTGCTTTAACTGTATCCCACATATTTTGAAATGTTTATCATTTTAATTTGGTTCAAAACACTTTCTTTTTAAAATTTTTTTAAATATTTATTTTTGAGAGAGAGACAGAGAGATAGAGTGTGAGTGGGGAGGGGAAGACAGAGAAGGAGACACCGAATCTGAAGCAGGCTCCAGGCTCTGAGCGTCAGCACAGAGCCTGATGTGGGGCTCGAACTCAAGAACTGAACCATGAGATCATGACCTGAGCCAAAGTTGGATGCTTAAACAACTGAGTCAGCCAGGAGCCCCTGGTTCAAAACACTTTCTAATTTCTCTTTGCTTTTTTTCTTTGATCCATGAGTTATTTAGAAGTATGTTTATTAGTTTTCTAATAGTTCCAATTCTCCATGTACCTTTCTGTTAATATTTCTAATTCAATTCCATTGTGGTCACAGAATATACTTTGTATGATTTGGATCCTTTAAAATTTATTGATATTTATAGCCCAGATTCTGGTCCATGTTGATAAATGTTCCATGTTTGATTGAAAATAATGTATATGCTGCTGTTGTTGTGCCAAGTGTTCTAAAACATCAGTTATCACAAATTGGTTGATAGCATTGTTTAAGACTTTTTACCCTTTCTGAATTGCTACCAACTTGTTCTATCAATCACTGAGAGGTTAATGAAATCTCCAACTATTATGGAAATTTTCCTATTGTTCCTTTCAATTCTATCAGTTCTTGCTTCATGTGTTTTGAAGTTCCATATTATATGAATAAATATTTAGGATAAATTGATCCCTGTATAACTATGAAATTACCTTCTTAATACTTGTTAATATCTTTTGCTTTGTAATTCACTTTGTTTAATATTAATATAGCTACTACAGTAACTTTTTAAAATTAGTATAAATATGACATAGCTTTCCCTATCCTTTTGCTTTTTAACCTACTTGTGTCTTTGTACTTAATGCAGGCTTTATAGGCAGGAGATAATTGGATTTTTAAAATCTAAATTGACAATTTCTGACTTTTAATGAAGGGGGGTGGTTAGGCCATTTGTATTTAATATGATTTTTATATCCCAGGGTTTAAAATATATCACCTTGAAATCTGTTTTCTATTTCTTCCATCTGTTCTATGTCCCCCTTTTCTTTCTGCTTTTGTTTGTTTGTTTTGACTAATTGAATATTTTTTATTACATTCTATTCATTTACTGGCCTATTACCTACAGTTATTTTTAAAAATTGCAATGATTGCTTTAGCATGTATAGTACTGTATACACCTGTTTTAGTTTCCTCAGGCTACTATAAGAAAGTACCAGAAACTGGGCAGCTTACAACAATAAATTTATTTGCTCACTGTTTTGGAGGCTAGAAATCTGAAATCAATGTATTGGCAGGGTTGGTTCCTACTGGAGGTGTTGAAGGACAATTTGTTCCATGCTTCTCTCCTAGCTTCTGGTGTTTGCTGGCAAACCTTGATGTCTCTGGTCAATGCATTGCTCCAATTTCTTCTGTATTCACATAGCATCTATCCCTGTGTCTTTGTGCCTTCACAGGGTCTTTTCCCCTCTGTGTGTGCCTATGTACCCAAATTTCTCTAGTCTAATGAAAATGCTAGTCATTCATTAAGGGCCCACCCTAATCCAATATACCTCATCTTAACTTGATTACATCTGCAAAGACCCTGTTTCCAAATAAGGATGCATTCACAGGTACTGAGGATTAGAACTTGCAAATGTATTTTGGAGGGACACAATGAAACCTGCAACATCTTTAACTTATCACAACCTATCTTCAAGTAATATTATACCATTTTATGTATGATAAAAGAATGTTACAACAGTATACTTTTCTTTATTTCTTCTTGGTCTTTTTATTATTATCATACATTTACTTCTAAGTATGTTATAAACAACACAATACATGTTATTTTTTGTTTATTTCAATGGTCATTTGTCTTTGAAAGCATTTTTTTAAATGTTTATTTGTTTTTGAGAGAGAGCGAGCGAGCACACACATAAGCTGGGGAGGGGTGGCACACAAGCCAGGGGTGGGTGGTGCAGAGAGGGAGACACAGAATCCAAAGCAGGTTTCAGGCTCTGAACTGTCAGCATAGAGCCCAATGCGGGGCTCGAACTCACAAGCCATGAGATCATGACCTGAACTGAAGTTGAAGGCTCAACGGACCGAGCCACCCAGGTTTCCCTGAAAACACTTTTAAAACTAAGAAAATTTACCTTTATCCACATATTTTCCATCTGTAGTACTCTTCATTCTTTTTATTTATTTTTATTTATTTATTTTATTTTATTTTTATTCATTTATTTAGCCTTTTAATTTTATTTTTTATTATAAAATATGTAAATGTTTGAAGACAAAAATTGGGAATTACTATTGGTAATTAGTTGCACATATAGTAATAATTAATTGGAAGCAAAATATTACATTTCAAAGTATGATATTCAAATTATGATAAGCATATCCTTATCAAAACTGTTAATTTATTTTTTTAAATTTTTATTTAGATTCCAGTTAACATGTAGTGTAATATTGGATTCAGGAGTAGAATTTAGTGATTCATCACTTACATATAACACCCAATGCTCAACACAACAAGAGCCCTCCTTAATACCCCTTCATTCTTTTTATAGATATTCCATTTGGTATCATTTTCTTTCTACTGTCATTTCTTAGAATGCAAATCTTCTGGTAGTGAATTCTGTCACATTTTTCCAACTCTAAAAAATATTTAACCTTAGTTTTAAAATTGTGGTAAAAAACACATAACATCAAATTTACCATGTTAACCATTTAAAAATGTTTGGTTCAGTAATGTTAAGTATATTCAGTGTTATGCAACAGATCTCTATATTTTTTCTTTTTTTTTTAGATTTTTTAATGTTTTTATTTTATTTTTGAGAGAGAGAGACAGAGTGTGAGTGGGGGAGAGGCAGAGAGAGAGAGGGAGACACAGAATGTAAAGCTGGCTCCAGGCTCTGAGCTGTCAGCACAGAGCCTGATGCAAGGCTCGACCCCACGAACTGTGAGACCATGACCTGAGCTGAAGTCAGATGCTTAACTGACTGAGCCATCCAGGAGCCCCTATAATTTTTTCTCTACTGAAACTCTATACCCACTTAATACTAATTACTCCTCTCCACTCCTCTCAGCCTTTGGTAAACACCTTTCTTCTACTTTCTGTTTCTTTGGATTTAGCTACTTTAGATACTTCATATGAGTGGAATCATACTTTATTTGTTCTTTTGTGACTGGCTTATTTTATTTAGTAAATTTCCATCCATTCTGCAGCATGTTACAGGATTTACTGCTTTTTAAAGAATGCATAATATTATGGAGCACCTGGGTGGCTCAATCAGTTAAGCATCTGACTTTGGTTCAGGTCACGATCTCACAGTTCTGTGAGTTTGAGCCCTGCATCTGATGAGCTGAAGCCCCACCTTGGGTGCGCCCCACTTCTCTTTCTCTCTCTCTCTCTCTTTCTCTTTCTCTGCCCCTTGTGGGGTTCTCTTTCTCCCCATCTCTCTCTGCCCCTCACTCACTTGCTCCCTCTCTCTCTCTCAAAAAAATGAAAAAAATGAATAATATTCCAAGTATGTATATGTAGGTACCACATTTTCTTTATCCATTTATTCAATCATGAACATTGGATTGTTTCATCACTTGGCTATTGTGAGTAATGCTACAAAGAACATGGGTGTGCAAATATCATTTCAAGCCTCTGCTTTGAATGCTATTGTATACATACCCAGAAGTGAGATTATTGGATCATGTGGTATTTCTATTTTTATTTTTTTGAGGAATTGCCATACTGTTTTCCATGATGGCTGCACCATCTTACACTCCTACCAGCATGGCACAAATGTTCCAACTTTTCCATTTCCTTGTCAGCACTTATTTTTTGTTCTTTTGATAGTGGCCATCCTGATGAGTGTGAGAGGGTATCTCATAGTGGTTTTACTTTGCATGCCCCTGATGATTTGTAATGTTGAGCATCTTTTTGTGTGCTTATTGGCTATTTGTGTATATTCTTTAGGAAAATGTCTGTTGAAGTCATTTGTCATATATTAATTGGATTTATTTTGTTTTGCACAGGCTTTTTTTGTTGCCTGTGCTTTTGATGTCATAGCCAAGAAATTATTGCCAAATCCAATGTACTGAAGTTCATTTTTCTATGTTTACTTCTAGGAGTTGTGTAGTTTTTGGTCTTTAATCACATTTTAGTCTTTAATCCATTTTGAGTTAGTTTTGGATATGGAGTATGGAAAAGATCCAACTGTATGTATGTATGTATGTATGTGGATATCCAGTTTTCCAAACCCCATTTATTTGAGGAGACCATCCTTTTCCCATTATATAGTTTTGACAGCCTTGTCAATAATCATTTGCCCATATATGCAAAGATTTATTTCTGGAATATCTATTGTGTTCCATTGGTTGATATATCTATCTTTATGACAGCCCATCATCTTACTTACTGTTGCTTTGTACTATGTTTTGACATAAGAAGTGTGAGGCCTCCAACTTTGTTCTTTTTCAAGAATGTTTTGGCTAGTCAGAATACCTTGATATTCCATATGAATTTTAAGATATGTTTTTCTATTTCTGAAAAAAAATGCCATTGATATTTTGATAGGGGTTGCATTGACTCTGTAGATCAATTTGGGTCATATGGATATTTGAACCATACTGAGTCTTCCAATCCAGAAGCACAGGGTGTCTTTCCATGTATTTTGTCTTCTTTAATATTTTTAGTAATGTTTTGTAGTTTTGAGTCAATGAGTCTTTCACCTCCCTGAATAAATGTATTCTTAAGTATTTTATCCTTTTCAATGGTATATTAATTGGGTTTATTTTCTTAATTTCTTTCTTGGATTGAGCATTGTTATTGTTATTGACAACTTTCTTGGATTGAGCATTGTTATTGTTATTGACAACTAATTTTTGTGTGTTGCTTTTGTATCCTGCAAATTTGTTGAAATAGTTTTTAGTTGTAATAGTTTTTTTTTTCTGGGATTTTTAGGTTTTTCTACATATAAGAGTATGTCATTTGAGAACAGAGATAATTTTACTTTTTCCCCCAATTTCTTATCTAATTACTTTTGCTAGAACTTCAAGTACTACATTGAATAGTGTTGTCAAGAGTGGACATGTTTGCTTTGTTCTTCATCTTAGTGAAGGAGCTTTCAGTCTTCTACCATTGAGTATATTAGCTATGAGCTTTCCATATGTGGCTTTTATTACATTGGGGTAGTTTTCTTCTATTCTAATTTGTTGAGTAACTGTTATCATAAGAGATATTTAATTTTTCTGTATTGAGATGATCATGTGGTTTTGTCCTTGATTTTGTTAATGAGATATATTACATTGATTGATATTTTTATATTGAACCATCCTTGTTTTCCAAGTATAAATTCCACTTGGTCATTGTATATGAACTTTTTGATGTTCTTTTGAATTTAGTTTGCCAATATTTTGTTTAGGATCTTTGCATCAATATGAACCAAGAATATTGTTCTATAACTTTCTCAGATCTTTAACTTTTTTTGTTTTAATATCAGGATAATGCTGTAATACTGGCTTCATAGAATGACTTTGCAGGTATTCCCTTCTCTTAAACTCATAGGCAGAGTTTGAGCAGGACTGGTATTGATTCTTTAAATGTTTGGTACAATTCTTCAGTGAAGCCATTTGCTCATAAACTTTTCTTTGTTGGGAGCTTTTTAATCACAGCTTCAGTCTCCTTACTAGTTATAGGTCTGTTCAGATTTTTTATTTCTTCATGATTCAATCTTGATGGGTTAGATGTTCCTAGGAATTTGTCCATTTCATCTAGGTTATCCAATTTGTTGGCATATAATTATTGATTGTAGAGACTATTGATAGTAGTCTCTCATGATCCTTGTTAATTTGGGGTCATAAGTTGTAAAATCCCTGCTTTCATTTCTATTTTAGCTCTTTGAGTCTTCTTTCTTCTTTTTTAAGTTAACCTAGCATCATCATCAACTAGACTTGGAAGAGAACCTCAGGAAATTCTTTGAGGGTAAGAAATACAAGTCCCTGGATCTGTGGTCCAAGAAGACACATACCATGTGCTGTGACTTAACTGGCACCAGGAGAACCTGAAGACCAAGTAGCAGTAGCAGCAGCAGCAGCAGCAGCAGCAGCAGCAGGAGTGCTGCAGAAGGTCAAGGCCTGAGCATCGGCATCAATAAAACAAAAAAATTGGGAAAAAATATGACTATCATATAATCTCATCATTTCACTTCTGGGTATTTATCTGAAGGAAACAAAAACACTATCTCCAAAAGATATATGCACTCAGGTTTATTGCAGTACTTGATAATAGCCAAGATATAGACTCAACCTATATGTTTATTGATGGATGAATGGATAAAGAAAATGTGATATACATCCACACAATTGAATAGTATTCAGCCATAAAAAGAAGGAAATCTTGCCATTTGTGGCAACATGGATGGACCTTGAGGTCCATTATACTAAATGAAATGTCAGACAAAGAAAGACAAATACCATTGATCTCAGTTACATGTGGCATTTAAAACAAACAAACAACAACAACAACAACAAAACCAACTCATAAATACAGATTAAGAGATTGGTGGTTGCCAGAGGTGGGGGATAAAGGATGCGTGAAATGGTGAAGGTGGTAAAAAGGTACAAACTTTCAGTTATAAATAAGTAAGTCCTGGGGGTGTAATGTACAGCATAGTGACCACAGTGAATAACACTGTATTGTAATTTTGAAATTTGCTGAGACAGTAAATCTTGAAAGTTCTCATCACAAGAAAAAGATATTTGTAATTATGTGTGGTGATGAATGTTAATTAGGCTTATTGTGATAATTTTGAAATATACACATATATTGAATCATTATGTTGTACACCTGGAACTAATATGTTAATTATATCTCAATAAAAAAGAAACCAAAATATAAATACTTTAAAAAACAATTAAAACTTCATAATTTATAAAAAGAAACTAAGTAAACAGGCTTTTTTATGTGTGAAGAAGAAAAAATGAAGGGAGTTGTATAATGGTCATCTGTTGTGGACTTATTAATTTGCCTGTGTGACTACCTATAGAAAGGATGCAGAGTCGAAGGACAGATAGGGTTTTCAGTTTGACACGCTCAGCAAGAACATGCAGGAGAACATGTAGGAGGGCCAATAGTGGTCTGCCTCTCCTGACACTGATGTCAATCGAGTCTAAACACAGTAAGAGAGATTTGGTTTATACTAAACAAATTGAGTATATTTGAACTATAATTTGAGAGATTTTAGTTATGCCTATTGAATATATTAATGTGTTACATATATTAATATATGGAATAATATATGTTGAATAATTTAAAAAGAGTTCATTGTTAAGTTTCCACATATTTGTGAATTTTCTTGTTTTTTTTTATTTGTTTCTAATTTCATTTCATCATGGTTAGAGAAGATATTTTGAATGGTTTGAATCTTCTTTTTAAGCCTTGTTTTGTGGCCTAACATGTTGTCTCTTTGGAGGAATGTTCCATACTTTGATTCTATTTTCATTTCCCTTTCTTATACTATATAGATATTTTCTTTGTGATTACCACTGCAATAACATGAAACGTTTTAAAGTTATGACAATCTACTTTAAACTGATAATCACTTCAATTGTGTGTAAAATCCACTCTTGTACATCTCTGCTTTTCACACTATATGTTACTGATGATATAGTTACATCTTTTTATATTGCATATTTCTTAACATAAACCTACAGCTTTTTATGCTTTTTCTTAAATTCTATACTATATCGTAAAGTGATTTACATACCTACATTATCATACTTCGAGATTCTATATTTTTTAAAATATTTAACTTTACCAGGGAGTTTTATATTTTTGTATGGTTTTGTGTTACTGTTCATAGTCCTTTTGCTTCGATTTGAAGGAGTCCCTTTAGCCTATCTTATGGGGGTAAATCTAGTGGTAATGAATTCCCTCAACTTTTGTTTATCTGGGAAATTCTTAATTTCTTCTTTGTTTTTGATGGACAGATTTTCCAGATATATTCTTGGTTGCCATTTTTTTCTTACATCAGTACTTTGAATATGTAATCTTATTCCCTTCTAGCCTGCAATGTTTCCACTAAGAAATCTAATAGTAGGTCTTTTGTATGTAATAAGTTGCTTTTCCCTCATTGCTTTCAAGATGCTCTGTTTTTGACTTTGGACAGTTTGATTATGATGTCCGTTGGTTTGCAAACTGCCTCTGTACATAAAGGGCAAGTAGAGACCAAAGCAAGAATCAGACCACTCCAGATTGGTTGGTGGAAATTTTAATAAGGAATTTACATACAAAGCTTGTCTTGGGTGGCTGCAAGATGAGCCTCCGGTTGCCCGGGTTCAGCTTGCACGTCAACTGGTGGTCATATCTTCTTGATTACCTCCAACATTTCTCTCATTGTAAATCCCTTTGGATTTTTCCTAATTGGGGTTCCTTGAGCTTCTTGACTTTGTATGCCCATTTGTTTCTCAGAGTTGGGAAGGTTTTGGCCATTATTTTTTCAAATAGTTTCTCTTTCTTTTCATTCTGGGATTCACATAATGCATATATGGTTCCATTTGATGATGTTCCAAAAGTGCTTTAGGTTCACTTCATTTTTCTTCATTCTTTTTTTCTTTTTGCTCCTCTGCTGCAATAATTTCAAAAGCCTTGTCTTTGAGTTCATTGATTCTTTCTTCTGATTGACATCGAGTACCTTTAGTAAAATTTTCAATCCAGATATTGTATTCCTAATTTTCAGACTTTGTTTGGTTCTTCTTCATAGTTTCTATCTCTTTGTTGATATTCTCATTTTGTTCATGCATAATTTTTCCTAATTTCATTTTGTTGTCTATCCATGCTCTCTTTTAATTTATTGAGTATCCTTATATCTCATATCCTTATACTCATATCCTTAGTATATGTCTGTTTCTTTAGGAATAGTTTCTGGAGATTTAATTTGTTCCTTTAAATGTGCCATTTTCCTTATTTCTTAGTATGGGTTGTTATTTTTTGTTGGGATTTCAGCATTTGAAGAATCACTCATTGCCCCCAGGTTTTTTGCTTTGCTTTTGTGTAGGAAAAACTTTCTCTACTCAGCCCAGCTAGATATTCTAGAGATTCCTCCAGGCTTTTCTGGGGATGCATCTTCTCTGTGCTTGAGGAACTTGGCCAATTTCATCTCAAGTGCTCTTGCTGGTGCCACTTTGTGATACTGTGGCCTCTTTGGTGCTGTATTAAGCTGCAGTATTGGAGCTTTACCTATTGTTTCTGTGGTAATGAAGACTCTGGTGCATGTTGACAGTCTGTTCTCAGCTATCCCTATCCTGGCACACTATTCCTGTCAGTACTTGGATTCAGGAAAGACAGAAAATCGTCCCTTGGGCAGCCCCCTAAAAGTCAGAATGATGGATATGTTTCACTCCTTTCAACAGGGAGAAGGGAGTTTCCTCCTAATTGTGCCACACTGTGTTGTGGTAACAGTTTCTGGATTTTCTTATAAAGGCACTTGGTCTGTGTTTTGTTAGGAATAGTTTCTGGGGATTTAATTTCTTCCTTGTCCTTTAATTTGTTCTATGTCTTCATGGGAGACGGTCTGTGGCTTTCTATTTTGCCATATTGCTGATGTCACCCTCCCTATTTAGCCTTAGTTTTTGAAGAATATTTCTGCAGCTATAGGATTCTAGGTTGACTCTTTAAAGTTATCTTTGCACCCAACATGGGGTTCGAACTCATGACCCTGAGACCACGTGTCGCATGCTCTGCCATTTGAGCCAGCCAGGTGCCCAGACTTTTTTTTTTAATGTTAGTATTTTAAAGGTTTTGCTCTACTTTTTTTCTGGCTAGCATTGTTGCCAGTGAGAAGTCTGTTGTCATCCTTCTCTCTTTTGGTTTTTCTCTGACTCCTACAAAGATTTTCTTTTTCATACTGGTTTTAAGCTATTAGATTATGATGTAGTGTGTGGGTATTTTTTCTGAAATTTCATTTAGTTGGAGTTCATTGAGTTTCTTGAATCTGGGCTTTAAAGAATTTCAGTTTTTCTGTGGTGTAATTAACATGTAAAGTTGTAAGATATTTAAAGTATACATTGTGATAACTTGATACATGTGTATATTGTTCCTCCCATCTAATTTAATTGACACATCCATCACCTCACACAATTATCCTTTTGTGTTTGTGAGAACTTTTAAGTCCTAATCTCTTAGTAAATTTCAATTATGCAGTACAGTATTTATCAGTTATATTCACCATGTTTCATATCAGATCTTCAGACCAATTCATCTTAGAGCTTATTGCTTATAGCTAAAAGTTTGTACCCATTTACAAACCTCTCCCTATTTTCCCACCCTAGCCCCTGGCAACCACTTTTCTACTCTATGTTCTATGAGTATGACTTTTTTTTTTTTTTTAGATTCCACTTATAAATGACATCATGATACCATGAAATATTTTTCTTTTTCCATCTTATTTCACTTAACATAATGTCCTCAAGTTCCACCCATGTTGTTATATATAGTAGGATTTCCTTCTTTCTAATGGCTGGAAAATATTAGTCTATATATGTATATAGACACATATAGTACATTGTTATTTATATATTATACATGACTATTTTCATTTATAATATTACAGTTATCCACTTATAATTGTATGTATTATCCTATACAATATTATTATACATTATTTTAATATATACACAGTGTATATAAACACAATAGAATATATATCTCACATCTTCTTTATCCATTCACCCATCGATGGACAAAAAAGTTGTTTCCATATCTTGGCTATTGTGAATAATGGTGAAATAAACATGGTAATACAGGTATCTCTTTGATATCATGTTTCATTTGTTTTGCATATATGTACCAGGAGTGGAATTTCTGGATCATATAGTAGCTCTATTTTTAATTTTTTGAGAAAACTCCATACTGTTTTTCATAGTGGCTACACCAATTTATATTCCCACCAACATTGCACAAGAATTCCCTTTTTTCCTCATTCACGAACACTTTTTATCGCTTGTCTTTTTGATGATAGTCATTCTAACAGGTATGAGGTGTTATTGTGATTTTGACTTGCATTTTCCTGATGATTAGTGATCTTGAACACCTTTTTGGGCACTTGATGGCCATTTATGTCTTTTATGGAAAAAATGTCTATTAGGTTCCTTTGCCCATTTTTAAAATCATATTGTTTGCTTTTTGCTGTTGAGTTGTATGAGTTCCTTATATACTTTGGACATTAGCCCGTTATCAGATATATGGTTTGCAAATATTTTCTGCCATTCAGAAGGTTGCCTTTTGTTTTGTAGATAGTTTCCTTTGTTTTTTTTTTTTCAACGTTTATTTTTGGGACAGAGAGAGACAGAGCATGAACGGGGGAGGGGCAGAGAGAGAGGGAGACACAGAATCGGAAACAGGCTCCAGGCTCTGAGCCATCAGCCCAGAGCCTGACGCGGGGCTCGAACTCACGGACCGCGAGATCGTGACCTGGCTGAAGTCGGACGCCCAACCGACTGCGCCACCCAGGCGCCCCGATAGTTTCCTTTGTTGTGCAGAAACTTTTTAGTTTGATATGGCCCCATTTATTTTTGCTTTTGTTGCCTTTGCTTATGGTGTCAAATAATATAAAAAAAAAATCATTGACAAGACTGATGTCATAAAGTTTACTTCCTGTGTTTTCTTATAAGAGTTTCAGGGCTTCAGTTCTTAAGTTTAAGTCTATTTTTTTGAGTTGATTTATTATATGGTATGAGATAGGTTTTATTCTTTTACATGTGGCTTTCCATGGTCTCATGTAGGAGATAAATCGATTAGCCTGGCTTGTTTTCCTGGTTGTCTCTGAAATCTTTGTGGTTGTCCAAGTCATCTTTTGTTCTTAGTGGCCCCAATCAGTTGAGGGTGTGCCAAAATCCATTATTGTCTCAAAGGGAAGCAGTCAGCACCTAAATGTAGGCTAGTTGGAGGCTGGTCCCCATAGGCAAGAGCTGGGAAAATATGTAGCTAGACTACTTCCACGGAGTAAGTGGTAGTTATGAGTTTTGCCTACTTTCTCTGCACTGGGCTGGGGTGTATTGCCACAGGAGGTATGTTTGAGCTTACTAAGAACTTCTTTGTTTACTATAATCCTGTGGGACTACTGAATGCAAGTACCATTGCCTCTCTGAGCCAGGCAATCCAGGCACCCATATTTTAGGTGGTAATTGATAAAAGCAGGGAGAAAATCAATACAATACACTGCAAACAATGCAATGTGATGCAATACAATACAAAAGAGCAGGGGGTGGGGGTGGGGCGGAAATTACATGGTTAAAGCAATTGGGGGAAATGGAGGAGAAAAGGCAGGAGAGAAGGTAAGCTATCATAATAGGGACTGCATCTTAGTCTTTGTTATATACTTGGCAGGGAAAACAGACAATATAAACACATTTATTAAGCACTACGTATATGCTGGGGTATGGTATGGTTCCATGCACTTTAATCTTTGTAATCTCACTGCAAAGCAGTTATTAGTATGTTTTCAGAGGAAACAGAAAGCTTAGATAACTTGCCCAATGTGTGGGATACAATGTCTTTCATACACCAGGTCTTGAATCAATACTAGCTGAATAAATGAGTACATATTTATTTATATGAAAGATATCTTGTGAATTTTCCTTGCTGTGCTTTTTTCTAATATTTCCTAGAAAAATGCTAAAATCATTCATTACAGCTAGGGAAAGGACTGTGATAATTGGTATGGAGTCATAGCAACAATAACAGTAATGGCTGTAACACATGTAGACTTCCTGTGAGTTGGCCACTGTTTTGGTTTACAGATATTAACTCATTTAATCCCAACAACACTATGAAGTAAATAAAATCTTTATTCTTTATTTTACAGATGAGGAAATGGAGGTGCAGAGGGGCGAAACAGCTTGTTAAAAGTCATCCTGTTGGTAAGTAGTAAAGCCAAGATTTGAACCTTGAGAGATGAGCCCCAGGTTGTATTTAATACCTCTGCCCTATCTTGCCTCTAGTTCCTTGCTGCCTTTCACCTAGCTTCACTTTTGGCTTCACGCCCAGATCAAGATTTCCCTAATTTCTTCATTCAGGCCTCATTACAGCCACTTTGGCAAGCACTGCTTTCCAACACCAAAGGAAAATATCAATAGACTTCCCAGTTTTTTCTGTAGGAAGGCAAAGTGAAGTCATGGAATAAGGTACCAACCTCTTCAGCTTTCAGGTGGCAGAGGAGGGGAACATAAGTCAACCCTGCTGTGTTTCCCAGATTACTACCTCAGCAGATGAACAAATAAAACTTGCTTGATGAGCTTCCTCAAATCAAGTGGGTCAAAGACATGAACAGAAAATTCAAAAAAGAGGCCAATATTTTTATCTAAAAAAATCAACCTTAGCTAGATTCATTCTTATTTAATTTTTTGCTTTGAGATTGGCAAACTTTAAAAAGATGTGGCTGATGTGAGGGGCATGAGGGATAGTAAGAAGGTAGGAGGAGGATTGCTGAATTATAGATTCTGGTGAGGTTGAAGTAATGTTGGAGTTGTGTGAAAGTGAATGGACTGGAAGGACAGGAGGTACTGATCAGAAGATGGGATTTTAAAATTGAGAACGTAGAGAATTTGAACTTACTGATAATTTATGACTAAGGCTATAGCACCATAGTCCAATAAAAATATAATGTGATTCACATATGACATATTTTGGTGAGATATTTAAATTCTTTTTTTACATAGTAATTCTTCAAAACTTGTGTATTTTACACTTAACAACACAGCTTTAAAAAAATTTTTTTTAATGTGTATTTATTTTTGAGAGAGAGACAAGAGTGTGAGTGGGGGGAGGGGCAGAGAGAGAGAGACACACAGAATCCGAAATAGGCTCCAGGCTCTGAGCTGTCAGTACAGAGCCTGACGTGGGGCTAGAACTCACAGGCCATGAGATTATGACCTGAGCCAAAGTCACACTTAACTGACTGACCTATCCCAGGTACCCCACACTTACAACACATCTTAACTTAAACTAGTCACATTTCAAATGCTCACTAGCTACAAGTGGCTAGTGACTATTATATTGGATGGCACAGCTCTAGAGTATGACCATAGGTTAAGTGGTCCGGTAGAGAGACCAAGGTGTTGGAAGGATCACCTATGTGAATACTGGAATCACCAAGAATATTACTCAGTCAATAAAAAGAACATGTTAGACCTATATGTAGAGTTGGAAAAATCCCCAAGACATATGGTGAAGTAAAAATTAATTTTCATTATAATATGTATGGTTAATATTATTTTAAAAAATATGTAAGTTACAAAAGAATACTGCAATGAAAGAGACATGCTAACTTGATGGTGGTTACCTCTGGAGAATGGAGTAGATATAGGATGTGGGAAGGAAGGACATCTTGCTTTATTTATTTCTGGGTCTTTTAAATATTTTACAATGAGAAGGTATTCATGTACTCTTTGCATAGTAATTTTTCAAACAGTTAAAATATGAATACCATAGGGGCGCCTGGGTGGCGCAGTCGGTTAAGCGTCCGACTTCAGCCAGGTCACGATCTCGCGGTCCGTGAGTTTGAGCCCCGCGTCAGGCTCTGGGCTGACGGCTCAGAGCCTGGAGCCTGTTTCCGATTCTGTGTCTCCCTCTCTCTCTGCCCCTCCCCCGTTCATGCTCTGTCTCTCTCTGTCCCAAAAATAAATAAACGTTGGAAAAAAAAATTAAAAAAAAATATGAATACCATTGATCCAGTTATCAGTTTGACGTGGTTCCCCTCGTCCCCCATCACCTGCCCTTTCCTCAGTTTCACGTATCATGAATTATTCTGAGAATACAAAGCTGGACGGCAAACTAGCTATTTTTATCATTTTCATTAGCAAGAGGGTATGTATTCCAGTTTGTTATCTATGCTGTCCTAAAGCACCTTGTTAAGACTTCCGTTTCTGCTTTGTGTTGCTTGGGACCTCAGATGACCACATCTTATCTCAAGATGTATATGATTAAGCCAAGGAGAATGAACTGTGGGGTTTGGGGTTCCAGTCTGTGCTTTATTCATCAGTATTTATTTTCTCAACTAAGATAAATGTGTAGCTCAGGAATGCTCAAGAAGACATAAAGAAACATCTGGTAATCTCTTTCTTTAGATTTTGAGCTTCGTGAGGGCAGGGTCTAAATCTCTGAACCCCTGGTGTATTAATGCACATTACATAATAGGCACTCAATAAATGTTCTTTTTAAAAAAATTTTTTTTTTTTCCAACGTTTATTTATATTTGGGACAGAGAGAGAGCATGAACGGGGGAGGGGCAGAGAGAGAGGGAGACACAGAATCGGAAACAGGCTCCAGGCTCTGAGCCGTCAGCCCAGAGCCTGACGCGGGGCTCAAACTCACGGACCGCGAGATCGTGACCTGGCTGAAGTCGGACGCTTAACCGACTGCGCCACCCAGGCGCCCCTCAATAAATGTTCTTTAAACAGCACATGTGTTAATGGTAAGAGGCTAGAAAGCATACACAATCAGAGTTTAGGGCAGACTGTGTGTTAATTTCTATGTGTTGCTTTCCTAATGAAGTTTCCACTTCTCCTTCAAAATTTAGGTCAAATGTCACTTTTCCCCCTTAGCTTTCCCTTCTGGACAAGCAGTTAACAGCCATATCTTCAATGTGCCCACATAATTATTTGTATACCTCTTAAACCTTCTCTTGCTATATGTTCACATTTTAAATTTCTCTTCTAATTGTGAGTTCCTTTTGGGTTAAAGACCATTTCTTATTATATATTACCCAGTGCCTGAGATATAACAGGGGCCTAATAAATGTCTGGTGAACGAATGACTATATGTATAGAGCAGACCTTGTCATCTCAAACCTATTCCCACACACAGGAGGAAAGAAAGATGAAACTTACATTTAAATAGTGAATTACAGAATATTTATTGAGTACCTGCTATAGACTAAGCAGGAGGAACAGAAACAAACTGTCTGGAGTTAGTTTTAACTCCTTCAGCAATGCCGGATTCCTCATCATAAAAAAAAAATCCCATTCTGCTGATTTAGTATTCATTCACTCTTTGATTAATCATCACGTACAGTTTTCTCAAGTGTACTTTCAAATATCGCATAATGCCGTAGACCATTAAGTATTCCAAAGACTGTCTGAAAGACCAGAGGAATCATCATTGCTTTTACCTCTGTTTGACAAAGCAGCAACCAGTAAAGTAAAACCCTTCCTTTTGGTGGCAATGGAACAGTATGATACCTAAAAAGGAAAAATAATTAAGCACTTCTTCTGCATGTATTTTCTATGAAAAGTTCATTGGTTCTCTTAAGTGGATAATTTCAATTCCAAGGTCTTTCATGTAGATAGCAAAAAGGTTGAAAGCTAGCTATTTGAAGTACCAAAGTACATTTTGATTAAAATGTGTCATTGGCAGCTAAAGATAAAGAAAATTTTAACATTAAAAAAATAAACAAAAACAAAAGGAGGGAAGGAAGGAAGGAAGGAAGGAAGGAAGGGAAGGAACAGATGGACTTACTTGACTGCCAGGCGTCCAGTTTTAGAAAAAGCCAAACCAGTGGGATATAAAACACCACATACTATGCCAACCAGTGAACTCCTCAGAACACAATTTTCCTGGCTTATATTGCCTGGAAAACAAAAGGAAATTTAGTCTCCTTTTAAAACTCAGGATAAGAACAATTAAGACAGTCTTGTGTCCTCACAGAGTAGTTATCTGTACTGTCCTCAATCATAGCGAAAACAATAGAAATTCAGTCTCTAAGGCACATGATAAACTAAGAGCATCATGTTTAAAAAATGCCTTTATTACACTTAATGTAAGGTGAGTTATCTCTTATAAATTTGGTTTTTGCAGAAGCAATTTCATAATGAGAAATATTAAACAGCAGACCCAGACATCTGGATTCTAGGCTAATGCATTTTTATTGTCTATGTGTTAGGCATGTGTTAGTGATACAATGCTACATAAAAGAGACCCAAACTCTAACCTTTAGGTGAGTCCAGTAGGAACAAAAGAACTAGACAGATATTTAAATAATTTTTAAGTGTGTACAATGCTTTGAAGGTAAAACGAATAGAGAATGTGTCTAGAAACCTAACCTACCCTGAGGGAATCCGAGGTTTCCCTGGGAAAGAGATATGTAAGTAGGGACCTACCTGATAAACAGGATTCAGAGGTTCCATTAATTACTAGTTGTGAAACTTGAGGTAAGGGGAGGAGGTAGGAAATAACATTAGAAGCCCACACAATAAGCCAGATATCTCATTAGGCATTTAAGATATTGTATTTTAATGATCACAACTGTCCTGTGAGGTAAGTACTAGTAGTCCTAATTTATAGATAAGACAATTGAGTCTCAGATATTAAATGACTTATCCAATGTCACAAAACTTAAGCAGTGGGGGGTAGAATCTGAAATCATGTGTGTAGAATGCCAAAGCCTGCTTTTTATATTATGTTGCTTTCTAACATACGTGAACATGTCTTAGTTTTGGTTGTGTACCTGTAAAAAGGACACAATACTATTTGTTCTGCCTCATCAGGAGGATTGTTGTGATGAGGAAACAGGACAATATAGGTAAAGGTACTCTGTGAGTTGTAAAGGAATATACAAGTGTAAGTGATCATTATAAATGGTAGCAAAATTTTGTGTTAATGTGTAATTTTAGACATAAATACATTATACATTAATGAATTTAAATTTACCCAAATACAAAGCATCTGTTACAAGGAACTTATAAGCGACTACAGTAGACAAAAACGGAAGTGTAGTCACTGATGCATATGTCTTCAAAGCATCATGTTTAACCTTGAAGCAGTGTCTGAAAATGAAGTTCGCCAACATTCCAGAGAAACTAGCTGCTGTTCCAAAGAACACTGTGCCATACACATTTAAAGTCCTAACAGGGAAAACATAGAGAAAAATTACATTCAACATAATATAGTATTCTCTTAAAGGATATATCCTTTCCTGGGTATAACCAACACCAAATATTTCTTGAATACTTACTATGCAAGAGACATTTTCTCTGTGTTGAGGATGAGGCACTGATAAAGAATATTAAAAAACAAATCTCACTTCTCATGGAACTTTCATTCTAATGAGAGGATAATTCTCTCTCTGAGATCAATTAGAGTGGTTCTAAAATGGAACTCTTTTAAGAGATAAATTCTGGTCACAAATAAAAATTAGTATGTTCTAGTATAGCCAAATTTTATGAGATATCTAAGAATGCTGCTCTTGCTAAAAGGATTAATTTCTTAAGTCATATGAACAAAGTTGTTTACATTTTGGTTAGTCCTTCTAGCAAATAACTATTTCTTAATTAGTCCAGATATATTTCAAATAATTTGTCTAGGATTTCCAAAACTTCATTCAAAGAGATTTGATAGGTCTAGTTTTATTTATTCCGATCATACCTAAATTCATAAATGTCTGAGGTCTAAGATTAATGTCCTTTGATAATGTCCTCTGTTAATCTAAGTTTAAGTGGTAACGTGAGATAATATGTACACCATGGCATCTGTATTCCTTTTTTTGCTGAATTCAGCACTGTGCTGAGTCAATTAATTCTAAACTGAATTTAATTACAACTGAACATCAATTAAATATAGATAGCTCCCAAAATGGTGTTCTCCTAATTGCTTTTAATTTAAAAATGTTTATTATACAAATAACATTTCAACAATAATTCTGGACTTTTTTTTTTTTTAAGTTTATTTATTCATTTTGAGGGCACCTGGGTGGCTCAGTCAGTTAAGCATTCAACTCTTGGTTTCAGCTCAGGTAATGATCTCACGGTTAGTGGGTTTGAGCCCCATGCTGATAGCACAGAGCCTGCTTTGGATTCTCTCTCTCCCTCTCTCTGCCCCTCCTCTGTTAGCTCTCGCTCTTGTTTATTTTGAGAGAGAAAGAAAGAACACCAGTGGGGGAAGGGCAGAGAGAGAGAGAGAGAGACAGAATTTCAAGCAGACAGTGCTTGTGAGCCCAACTCGATCTCACAAAGAGATCGTAACCTGAGCTGAGATCAAAAGTGAGACACTTAACCAGCTGAGCCACCCTTGTGCCCCTGGACATTTTATTTTTAAGAAGCAAAAGAAATTATCCACGGTCTCAATATTACAACAAACCACTATTTTCATCTGTCCATACTTCTCTTCAGTTTTTTTATAAGCTTTTTTATAACCAACTTAATAAAGTTAATAGATCTTAGATACTTAGAAACAACAGTAATACAGAAGATCTGCAAATAAAGTTATTGACTGTCAGTCTGGGTGTGTCTCTTACTTTTCTTTTCTAAGATACTCCATTTTTTTTTCTATGATTTCGATGACCATGGGTCTTCTGAATTTTTCATCTCCTAGAGAAACACTGGGCTGACCATGTGTGTATGCTGCCATTCTGATGTCCTGGAAAACACAAAATTTCAGAACCATAATAGCTAATGATATTAATTATAAATTTTATAAATTTTAGATTCCAATTAAAAAACATTTAGACCCTAGTAAAATGTCATCTGCTTTCACATACAGTGTCCATGATTCAATCACTATTTAGCAGCTACTATTTAGTAGACAATGGCTTTTTGAGAAACTGGCAGGATAATAATCATCTCTAATTTTATACTTTTATAGATGAGAAAAATGAGGTTCAGAAAGGTTGACTTGCCTTAAGACCTAGTGTAGAAGGATAACTTGCAGAGATACTGAGTTTTTGTTTTCCTTACAGTTTTCCTCAAAAGTAGCCAGGTCCTCTGTAGTTCTTTTTCTAGCTTTTTCAAAGCTAGAAGGAAACAGTAGGTACTTGTTGACAACTATCTCATGAAAGCCTGACCTCCTTTTGGAGATTATGTTTCCTGGAGATGGAAGAGAGCAGGGAGGGACTGCCTTGGAGAATAGTGAGAGAGACATCAGAAAGAGGGACACTGTTCCAGGCTAGGAAGAGGTAGTAGATCATGGATACCGTGGATTACAGAAATTATATATCCAGCCCCCTCACCTGGGGCAGAAGCCACAGCCTTTGCTGGAAACTACATGTGGCACATGAGGGAGCTGGGACCCAAGGTACTGAGCTTCAGGGTTGGAAGGCTCCAGTGTCCCAAGTGTAAAATATGAACAGACAGTTGCCAATGTCAAGGGACCATGAGGGTTTGGCCAGTAACATCTTAAGAGAAAGTAAAAAAAAGTGATAAACAAAACAAAACAAAATCGGATCCTCAAACAGGATCCTTCCTGAATGCTTTGCTCTGGTTAAGACTTTCAGGTCTCTGAAAAGTCTTAATAATGACATTTGTTAAACCTGTTGCCACATTGGTATTATGAGATTCCAGATTAGCCGATGAATAGATTACAAAATCATGGCCCTTCACAGTTTATACCAACTTCTGTTTTAATATTTATAGTCATGGACACAGACTAGATCTCAAATTTCAGGAGTCCTGGGCAAGAGAATTAGAGTGGATTAAGCATAATGAACACAGAAGATAATAAATCAGTGATTCTCAACCTTTAGTGTACACAGGAATCACATGGGGGGTTCATTTTAAATGCAATGTCTTGAGTTCCCTCCTGAGATATCTGGATTCAACAGGAATAGGGTTAAGTCTAGAAATCTGCATTTTATTTTATCTTTTTTTTTTTTTTTTTTTAAAGTAGACTTCATGCCCAGTGCAGAGTCCAAGGCGGGGCTTGAACTCAAGCAGCCTTGAGATCAAGACCTTAGCTGAGATCGAGTTGGATGCTTAACTGGAAGCTTACAACTGAGCTACCCAGGCGTTCCTCAGAAATCTGCATTTTAATAGTACCAAGTGATTTTGCCACTGGTTGTCAGTGGACACATTGCTGTAATTGTTGAACATCACTGTAATACTAATTTGCTGAGTAAGTGATATGTACCAATCCTAACTAATGAAAGGTCAATTCATTCATGGCATCAACATCCTGAAAGTACGGGCTCCTTTGAACTTTCGTATGTTAATACACAATAAGTAATAACGGGCAAGTTTCTTTCCTTGTATCACTGCAGAATTGGACTCAAGCCAGTACTATCTTTTTCTTTAAAATATCTGGGAGGACAGGGAAAAAAATTATAAATTACAATTTCTCAGGGAGTAGATTTAATCTTTCGGCTCTTTCAGACATCTAAATGGAAAATGGAAGAGATAGTAACATCTAAGGGAGATTCTATATCTAAGCCATCTAATGTACTATGAAGGCAGGTATCAGTAATGTGGTAATTTACCAAAAATCTTGGATAAAGTACTTATTTTTCTGTCATTCAATTCATTGATGACATTGAAGTCCCTTACTTCCCACAAAGAAAACTCTCAGGCAATGCTTTGAACCAAGCTTCTACCCTACTGACAGTCTACACTATCAGTTTATAGGGAACCCAGACAACTAGTATAATGATTCTAAAATCCTGAAACAGGACAGATACTTATTGAGCACAAATATTTACTGAATGCCTAGTCTTTGGAAGGCACTGTTTATTAAAGCAGAGAAATAGGCTGGTAATTTTCTGATAGACTTTTACCAGGTGCTGAAATGTAAAGACTGCTATAACTAACATTTTATCTAAAAATTGACTAGTCCAAGGTCACCATGATTATACCATTACGAGTGTATGTATCGAGGTTTATAGTCTGGAAAGTATTTTACAGTTTTGTAGTGCTTTTATGTGTATTATTTTGCCTGACTTTCAGAATTTTAATATTCACTCATCATTTACACAGCACCTGATATTTGCCAGACCCCAGGATAATTAAAAGGTAGATGTATCTTCTAGAACCCACAAACCGGCCAACGTGAGGACAAAAAGGCAGGTAATTTACAGGCAGAAATTAGTGTGCCATACAAACGAAACTAAACGGAACAAAACCAAAACCATAAGAAAAGCCAAACTTAACCTGGCCAGGGGAAGCGTGGGAAGGTTTCCCGGAGTAAGCGAAATTTAACCGAATAGCTGAAGAAGGTGAGGTGGGGAGGGATGGTTACAGGGAAGCACTGCAAGTTGAAGGAAAGGCCAGCGCAAAGGCCTGGAGGCCAGAGAAAGGAAACATCAAGCAATCGGGACTAGACTTTAGGTCTCCTACTTTGTCTCCGTCTCTTTCTATAGCAACTGGGGGCTCCATTGATTGCGCTCTGCATGGACTTGGAGGCTCTTCTCTTTAGATTTCCAAATCCCATAATTTCGGAAGAGTCCGCTAACATATTGAAGCTGCAGAAATCACGACTCCTACCGCCCTGGGTTTCCGCCTACCTTGGACGCTTCCCCAGTTCTGACCGGCAACACACCTGCATCCTCCAGGTCAGCCCCAGCCTCACGCCCAAGCGCCGCCATTTTGGCGGCTCACGTGACTAGCGGTGGGCGGGGACCCAGAATGCCCGCCCCGAGCGGGAAGTGGTGCGGGCTCACGCCTCTAGCCTGCAGCCCGGCCCTCCCCAACTCAGTCAAAAGCCGCGCCCTCCATCCTGGCTGTGATTGGGCACGGCATCCAGAAATGAAGGCCTCTCATTGGCTTCGAGGAGGTCCAGACGTCCATGGTCCCGCCTTCTTGCCAGCCCTGCATTCCCTTATCCTGCTGTGTGTTAGCCTAGCTCCCTCTTCCCTCAAGCTGAGGGGGTGCGTGAGGCGGTCCGAGCGCAGGGATGTCGCGCGCTTTCCCCTCTTCTGGGCACCTCTGTTAGCGGGGGCCGAGCTGTCCGCCCCATTCGTTCCTAGAGGGAGTTCTTCCCTCTGGCCTGGTCCGTGTGTTAAGGCTTCCCGGACACCTCCTCCCCAGAGCCCCCAACCGGCCGCCAGAGCGGCCCCGACCAGCCTCCTCCCCGCTCCCCCCCTCATCCTCCCAGCGGTGTGTCTCCTCTCCCAGTCTTTAGTTACCTCATATTCCATCTTTTCACCCCATTTGGAAGGGACCAGAGAAAGACACCCCCCCCCACTCCCCAAGAATACCCCTTTGCCAGCCGGTGTTTCGGGGTGGGGGTGGGGGGCGCTGCGAATAGGCCTGGCGCCCTTTTGTGCACGTTCAGTGCCCAGCAGTATCTCCCAGACCAGCAACCCCCGACCCTCCAGTCTCCATGTCTTAGAGAAGCCAAATTCGAGAGTTATATAATTTCTAGTGCTGCTGTTTTTCCTGCCTGAGGAAACACTTCATCGCGTGGAGGGTGCAGGACATTTCTGTGCACTTCTATATAAGAACGGGGTGTGGGCAGGGGTGGCCAGCGGTAGCAGAGAGATTTGTCTTTTCTGCAAAAGGAAGGTGGGTAGTTTGGAGAAAGATAGAAAGGGTGGATGTGGAAGCCAAGCAGCAGAACTCTCATTTAGGAAATCGCGAACCGTTTGCACAGCTTGTGCTCACATGCCTAATACTACTACATCGTCTCAGAAAACACCTTTGGGGGAAGGTTTGACTTCTCTCGAACAGTCTCAGTGTTTTTCCTCGCCGGATAGGGAGCTGCTTGGATGCGAAGAGATGGCATGATGTGAATGACTCCAGTGTGAAGAAATCTGCTTCGCCAACTCATCCTGCATCAAGTGCCCATTGAGTAGCACTGTCACTTTAATGTCTCCATGCCAAGGGATTGCTTTCCTTCTTTTCAATCCTCTCGGTTAATACATGGGAGGATCAGAATCAGAGGGGCATTAAGGATTAAGCCTGAGGGGCTTGGAGAGCACTGAAGAAAAAAATGAAAGTGACAGCAAGCTGGATCCTGTCTTACTGAGGGGGTGAGATCTGGAACTTCTGGTCCAGTAAATAAAAAGGGGGCCTTTCAGTCTGTGTACTGCCCCAGAAAACTGTTCAAACTCACCCACCTTTTTAGACACCAGAGTCAAAAAGGTTTTTAAAAGTATTTTTTGTTGGGGAGATTAAATTTTTCTCTAAAGAATTGAGAATCTTTATCATCAACCAGTTCATCTGAATTCGATCATGTATTGAGTAATGAGACAGCTGTATAAATTTGGTTTGTGCCTTAATTGAGTTAGTCATTGAATTCCAAAAATGTTGATGCCTGAAGAAGAGTTTTAATAACATTTTCTATGCTTACGATAATTTTCTCAAAATTTTTTTAACAGAATAAATATTTTATAAAAATCGAAAAACTCAAGGTTATTTTTTCCTGAACTCTGTGGGCAGTGTCAAAAGTTTAATTGTGGGGAAAATACATCATTTTTTTCCTTATTGAAAGAGAAGACAGCCTGGATTTCAAAATTGAACAGTGAAGTGGTTTGCAACAGTTACCTGGCTCTTGGCCTCAGTCCAGCTGGATCAAGTTGAGACCTGAAAAGATCTTGAATCCTGTGGCAGTGGACAGACCCAAGAATGCCAGTCAAGAAGAAAGGTGGGCAATGAAGCTTCCTATATAATATATGTTTCTCCCTTTTTTTGGTTCTGGTATTTGCTATTTAAACTGTTTTCCATTTGAGAGTAAAATTTTCCTTGGGCTTTGCGAAATATTTATTGTAATAATGTCTTCTCTGTGGTACATCATTAATATTATTTTGCTAAAGTAAAATGAAGTAGGGCTATAGTATTTAATTACAGACATTTGTGATTTCATAAATCAGGTTGTCTAAATTACCATTCATAATCAGCATAAATTTGATACCACAGATTTGAGCGTTTCTTTAGCCTGTGTTCTTAGCTTGTTAAAGGTTACTTTTGAACAATCTTTAAAAATAAAATTTGCACAGTGGAGCTCTTCCTCATGGATTTAATATTTATCAAGTGAATTACCTAGTTGTGAAAGATAACAGAGTTGTTTATACTGAACAAAATTATGGATTTATCAATCTTCTGATTAAAAATAGATTTCATGCTTGGGTTTCCTGTAGTGTAAATATTCACTTCTGTGATGAAGCACAACTCCAGTAACTGCTGTGCTTTTCCAGAGGGTATGTATCATCTAAGAACACAATTGACAAGTTTACCAAATGAGGCAAACCTCTGACTCCCTGCTCCCTCTCCAGAATTGATCAAGATCCAGTGGTTTCCTAAAGTATAGTTTATTTTAGGTTAGGCCAAGGGATTCACTTTAACCTAGATCTACCCCAGGTTAGCTTTGTTCCCAAGGATCCTCATGAAACCAGTTTTTGTTGTTGTTGTTGTTGTTTTGACATAGCGTGGAAGATCAGATCAACTATAAAGAATTTTCTCGAGGTATTTTTAAAATTTATTTATTTTGAGAGAGACCGGGGGGCGGGGGGCAGAGAAAGAGGAAGAGAGAGAATCCCAAGCAGGCTCCACACTGACAACATGGAGCCCAAAGCTGGGCTTGAACCCATGAAATGTGAGAGATCATAACCTGAGCCGAAACCAAGGGTGGGATGCTTAACCGACTGAGCCACCCAGTGGCCCCTCTTGAGAGTTTCGAACCAAAATTTATTCGACACCCTTGGACTCCACTATATCGGGCTAGCATAGATCCAAGTGCTGACCAGTTATGAGTTGCTACACACTGAAAGTAAAGGTCAGGTGAGGTTAAGGCAATCTGGTTCTGCACAATGTCTAATCCTTCTACCTGTGGACTTGGAAAATGCATTGAGGAAAGTCAATAATCAGTGAGATACTTTAGCCAACTGGTATCTATAGAGATGGACAATGATATATAAAACCTCTGAAACACCTAGAAATGTTCCTTTGTACATTGGATTGAAGACTGGGGTTGTTTTCTTCTTCTGCTCTCCCCCTTAATATCACCAAGAGAAACAAAACTCTCTGTGAGATTTTGGAGCCATACCTGTCCAGATCTGGCACAGTTGGTTTGTCTGGAACAAGAATGGTTTTGGTAATGTAGCCAATAAATGGCATGGCTCTTTGACTTACTTCACTTTGTGTTTTTACTCTCTCTACCACTTGTTCTCTAGACATTGTCCCTTTTGGATTGCCTTATTTTAGACTAATAATTGAATTTAAACACATTGTCTAGGTGTATATGTAGTGGGGGGAGAAGAGGGGAAGAGAGAAAGGAGAGAGGGAGGGTAGAGTGAAAGGGATAAAAAGGCATCTGGGAATGAGGTGGAGAAAGGCACTTGATGTTCTAGGTATAATGTAACTAACCAGGTGTCTTTTTTTAAAATGATGTCTTAAAAATATTATTGATGTATAATTGGTACACAGCATTACATTAGTTTCAGATGTGCAACATAGTGTGGCAAGTCTGCACATTATACTTTGCTCACAAGTGTAGCCCCATCGGTCACCATACAACTCCATTATAATACCTTTGACTGTGTTCCCTGCGCTGTATCTTTTATCTTCATGACTTATTCATTCCCTAACTGCAAGCCTGTATTTCCTACTCCCCTTCACCCATTTTGCCTCTCCCCCCTACCTGTCTGTCACCCAACCTGACAACCATCTGTTTGTTCTCCGTGTTTATGGCTCCATTTCTGTCTTTTGTTTGTTTATTCAATTGTTTTTGGTTTTTAGATTTCAGATATTAGTGAAACCATATGATATTTGCCTTTTTCTTTCTGACTTATTTCACTTAGCATAACACTCTGTAGGTCCATCCATGTTGTCACAAGTGGCAAGATTTTCATTCCAGTGTGTGTGTGTGTGTCTGTGTGTATGTGTGTACCACATCTTCTCCATTCATGTGTTGATGAATACTTGGGTTGCTTCCATACCTGGGCTATTGTAAATATGCTGTAATAAACTATTTTCAAATTAGCATTTTGGTTTTTTTGGGTATATATCCAAGAATGAAATTCCTGGATCACATAGTATTTCAATTTTTAATATTTTGAGGAATCTCCATACTGTTTTCCATAGTTGCTGCACCAGTTTGTATTCCCACCAACAGTAAGCAGGTTGATTTTAAGGTTTCTAAGCCCAATAGGCTGAGTTTCTCAAAAGTTCCTACCTTTGATGGAAGTTACAGAAATTACAGATACATAATTGAAAATTATACTTTATGAGAAATAGTTTAATGTTTATTTCCTTCCTTCTTTCTTTTCCTCTTCTTCCTTTTTTCTCTCTCTCCTCTTCCTTCTTTAATACTGAATTGATGGTAATGGGCCAACTTTTTTTTTTAATTTTAATGTTTTTATTTTTTAAATCTACATCCAAGTTAGTTAGCATATAGTGCAACAGTGATTTCAAGAGTAGATTCTTTAATGCCCCTTACCCATTTAGCCCATCCCCCTTCCCACAACCCCTCTAGTAACCATCTGTTTGTTCTCTATATTTAAGAGTCTCTTATATTTTGTCCTCCCTCCCTGTTTATATATTATTTTTGTTTCCTTTCCCTTGTGTTCACCTGTTCTGTGTCTTAAAGGCCTCATATGAATGAAGTCATATGATATTTGTCTTTCTTTGACTAATTTTGCTTAGCATAATACCCTCTAGTTCCATCCACATAGTTGCAAATGGCAAGATGGCAAGATTTCATTCTTTTTGATTGCTGAGTAATACTCCATTGTATATGTGTGTGTGTGTGTGTGTGTATATATAATACATGAACATACCTGTATGTGTGTGTGTGTGTGTGTGTGTGTGTGTATGTATATATATATATATAAATACATGAACCACATCTTCTTTATCCATTCATCCATCGATGGACATTTGGGGTCTTTCCATACTTTGCCTATTGTTGATAGTGCTGCTACAAACATGGGGGTGCATGTGCCCCTTCGAAACAGCATACCTGTATCCTGTGGATAAATGCCTAGTAGTGCAATTGCTGGATCTTAGGGTAGTTCTATTTTTAGTTTTTTGAGGAACCTCCATACTGTTTTTCCAGAGTGGCTGCACCAGTTTGCATTCCCAACAGCAGTGCAAAAGAAATCCTCTTTCTCTTATCCTTGCCAACATCTGTTGTTGCCTGTGTTGTTAATGTTAGCCATTCTGACAGGTGTGAGGTGGTATCTCATGGTGGTTTTGACTTGTATTTCCCTGATGATGAGTGATGTGGAGCATTTTTTCATGTGTTGGTTGGCCATCTGGATGTCTTCTTTGGAGAAGTGTCTATTCATGTCTTTTGCCTATTTCTTCACTGGATTATTTGTTTTTTGGGTGAGTTTGTTAAGTTCTTCATAGATTTTGATGCTAACTGATATGTCATTTGCAAATATCTTCTCCCATTGTGTTGGTTGCCTTTTAGTTTTGCTGATGTTTCCTTTGCTGTGCAGAAGCTTTTTATTTGGATGAAGTCCCAATAGTTCATTTTTGCTTTTGTTTCCCTTGCCTCTGGAGACTTATTGAGTAACAAGTTGCTGCGGCCAAAATCAGAGAGGTTTTTCCTGCTTTCTCCTCGAGGATTTTGATGGCTTCCTGTCTTACATTTAGGTTTTTCATACATTTTGAGTTTATTTTTGTGTATGATGTAAGAAATTGGTCCAGGTTCACTCTTCTGCATGTCACTGTCCAGTTTTCCCAGCTCCACTTGCTGAAGAGACTGTGTTTATTCCAGTGGATATTGTTTGCTGCTTTGTCAAAGATTAGTTGGCCATATGTTTGTAGGTCCATTTCTGGGTTCTCTATTCTGTTCCATTGATCTGAGTGTCTGTTTTTGTGCCAGGGTCAACTTTTTAAAGGAATCAACAAGTTCTAATTAGCAAGACAAGAATGTATTTGGATTATGCTAAAATCTATGTATTATGTCATTTATGAACTGATCTACTTAGAAAAATACATTATGTTGCTTTAATTTTTTAATTTATGTTTTAAAAGTTTGTTTATTTTGAGAGAGAGAGAGCACTAGTGGCGAGGGGCAGAGAGAGAGAGGGAGACAGAGAATCCCAAGCAGGCTCCACGCTATTAGCATAGAGTCCAACGTGGGGCTTGAACTCACAAACTGTGAGATCATGACCTACCTGAGCTGAAGTCAAGAATGTCACGCATAACTGATGAACTACCCATGTGCCCCCCATGTCTGTGTTAAAAAAAATTGTCTTATTGGGGTGCCTGGGTGGCTCAGTCGGTTAAGCATCTGACTTCGGCTCGGGTCATGATCTTGTGGTTTGTGAGTTGAAGCCCTGTGTTGGGCTCTGTGCTGACAGCTCAGACCCTGGATCCCACTTCAGATTTTGTGTCTCCCTCTCTCTCTGTTCCTCTCCCACTCACACTCTGTCTCACTGTCTCTCTCCCAAAAATAAATAAAGAATAAAAAAATTTTTAAAAAATTGTCTTATTATCCTCTGGGCTTCTTTTAAATTGGTATAAAAGTCTATCTGATAGTTTTCATTTGTATAACATTTTATTTCCTTTAAATTCTTTTTTTACAGCTATTCTCAGTGGTATAATAGAGTGTGTATTAACTTATTTTTACCAGGAACTGGAAGTTAAATACCATTATATTCATAACTCATATGTTTTGATATTGTTCTTTTGAGAGGAAGCTGAAGAGTGTTGTGTAATTAGAATTCTAAGTAAGACTTGATACTTCCATGTATCTCCTGGGCATCCCTGAAATTGAGATTGTTGTTTTCTGGGTTCACAATCTTTCCTTTTGGTTGTCTATACTTTCTAAAGGTGTCATTTTGTTTTTATTATTTTCTTCCTCTCCCTAGGGAAGGAACCCCTTTAAACTCTTCTGTTCATTCCTTCCTCATTTGAAGTTTTCTTCTTTCATTATGTTTCTTGTACTTTGTGGCTTAATTTCTTTCTCACAGTATCTTAGTAATTTATATTTTCCTTTCATTATTTGGATGTATTCTCTTTGCATCTCTAACTTTTCTCAAGTTGTTAGAATTTTTTTTTTTTTCAGATTCACTAAAGGGGAAAATGTGTGCCTGAATTGATCGTACTTGAGTGGCTATTTTATTCCTTTTACTAACTGTGTTTGAACTTTCATATTTGCCATACCAGTGTTATATCCAGACATTTTTTCCATTTCACAAACTTCATGTTTTTTCTTTTTCTCAATCAGTAAAACTCAAATGAGTTAAGAACTGAATCCTCCTAGAGAGGGATGGGAAAAGATAGTTTTTCTAATTTCTGTAAGTAAAAGTAAAATGATTGTTTACCAAAGATTTTTTTTAGATTTAAAATTCCTCAAAAGGGTCACCTTGACTTTGGTTTTGAGAGTTACTGGAAACCATGAAGCCACAGATTCTTGAGGTTGGAAGATACTCATCATTTCAGGAGGCATAAAGAGAGAGAATTCTGGAGAGAGAAATGTTTGTATTCAACTACTGGTTAAGACTATGTTATGAAGCAAACGTTAGGCATAGTATTAAAGTTATCTGTTAATTGAATTTATTCTACAATTCTTGTATATTGGGAAAGTGTGAAAATGATATGCTAATGACTTGATACCTGAAATATTTGAACTATTAGGTTTTTGGGAAACTGCCCAAGTATTCTCTATATGATAGAATATTTTATCTCTCCTTTAGGCCTATCACTGGTTACTTCCTTGAGTAGTAAAGTCTAGTCAGTAGGAAGAAGTACACAAAATATTAGATTTTTAAAACAAGGAATTAAGGCATTCAATTCATTCATGTCTTTGCCAATCAATCACTCACTCACTCTTTTATAACAGTATATTCACTAAACTATAAGAATCCCCTTATTTATTAATTATATATTCTCATTATATGCTCCTATTAATATTTACTGTATAACCATTTCAGTGATTATAAAATATTTCTTACTATCAGGCTAAGATGTATAAAAAACTTTTTTAAAACTATGGGGAGAGGACCTCTTCTCCAGCTCAGGAATTTTTATCAGTCAAGGCACGAGGGCTCTGTATCCTCAATTTAGGTTGCTTTGTCAGCAAAGGATCATGAGTTTTACCTACTCTCTTCAGTCCAGTCAGTCACTCTGAATTCCAAGTAGTAAGCTTTCTGCATAGGTTCAATTTTTAGTAAGTTTCTCAAAGCTATTTCAAGAATTAATGGCCAAATCACCTACATTATGAAACCAATCTCCTGACCTGATTTGTTTTAGTATTTTGGACCAAGAGAAACAATGCATAAAAAGTAGAAAATTCTGTAGAAATGAATTCAGTTAAAACTTTCAAAGATAATGGACAAGTATGGCAAGATTATGTATCCCATTTCTTCTGATGACACCATCTTGTTAGCCACTGAGGCCCTAACTCTGTTAGATAAGATTTTGAAGTTTCTGTAGGGGGCCTATAATCTTATAGACCTGTGGAATCTATCATTGACTCTGTGATAAGACTTGGAATAAATCATTAAGTTCTGTTCAATTTAAAATCCCTTTTGAATAATAGACTATACATTCTTTTAAAAGCTAAATGTGTATGTATTCAAGACAATAACTTTAGTTTCATTTATTTATTCTGTCACTTATCCACTCACCAAAGATATATTGAGCACCTGCTATGTACCAGGCACTGTGCTAGGTGCATGTTTCCCAGTGGGAAATTATATTCAGTGTCTGCCTTTATGATGATTAAAATTTATTAAGGAGATAGATGTGGAAACAGGCAATTTCAGTGTTGTGTGGTGAGGTTAACACACTGTCATGGAAACCGATGAGGAATACCCAAACTCATCTAGAGAAACCAGGGAATTCTTTCTGGATAGGTGACATTTAGGATGAGACACAAAAGACCAGTAGAGGTTTACCAATGTGGGGGATTATAAGATACTGTTTCAGATCATTATTTATTTTCTTTGCATTGAACTTTTCACCATGTGGTCTCTCCTCCTCCTCCTCCTCCCCCACCTCCTCCTCCTCCTCCTCCACCTCTTCCTCCTTCTCCTCCTCCTTCTCATCATCAATAGCAATGATACTGTGATAAACACCTGTACTAAGTAGTCAGAAAACCTGGCTTTAAGATCAGATAATCATTGAGATAGACTTTAGTCTATAAATTTAGTTTTGTAAGAAATATCCATTCATTTTCTATAGATCAACTTTATTTTTGACTCTTAGTCACTGAGTGGTGAATACAATTACTCCAATCATTTTTCAGGTTTTTCCTACTTCTCCGGGGTCATGGTAGAGTTCTGCCTGGAATGGTGACATCATCTGGTCATCGATCATCCCATATGCAATGGCTTACCTCTATGACAAGAGTTGTTGTGTTTAGATAGTTCCTTTCTGGTCTAGCAGTGATTTGCTACTTCCAAGACATAGATTCCCCACCCCCATCCCCGAATTTCTGTGTTTCTCTTTACCTAGGTGCAATTATGATGCTCTTCCTCACTGGCTTCTTTCTGCCTTCTAGGAAATGCTTTCAGGAAGCAGAGCCTAGATCCCTGCTGCCTTGGAATTAATTCAAAGACCTCTCTTCTTCAGCTGAGAAAATCTTCTTCTAGACTGGAGAGGTGCTAGAAGATGTCTTTCTCTCTCTTTCTGTAACAAAGTCTTAGTTTGAGTGCTTAGGTTTTAGGAAAGCAAAACTGGAAAAACTTAAAAATTGCTTTTTTCTGTCCTGGCACATATCTCCCTTGAGGCAGTAAAATGCAAAACTAGTTATCTGCTTAATGTTTCTCTTCCACATCAAATATGGTAACATATATGAACTTCAATTTTAGAAAGTTAGTGATAGAATCAGGACCAGAGGCTCATCCAATGTTCTTTTCATTGTATGAGTGTGGTGTTCTTGGAACAAATGAATGACATCATCGCACAGTGGAGAAGAGCCCAGGGATCCAGGCTTTACCATTAGCTGGCTAAATTATCTAAAGAAAATTGACAGAAACAGCTTCAAATTCCTCATCTTAAAACGACTATATTAATTGTACTCACCTCTTAGGATTATTATGATGGCCAAATAAAAATATATAGCCTATGTAAAAATTGTTTTGTCAGGAGGAAAGTGCTACACAAATGCTTTTCATCAGAATACTTTTTTTTTTCCTTTTGGTTCAAGGAGGAGGAAAATTGTGTTCAGAGTCAGAGTCCCGTTTTGTCAGTGGATGGGTCTAGCTTCCTGGTTAGCTTTGGAGTAAGTCTGCCCAGTTATGGCACGGACACATCTGCTTATAGACAGGAAATGCCATACTGTGCTTCTTTATTGATTATGGCAATATTTCTTATGAGTATTATCTCTTTCATTGATGCCAAAGTAATTTATAAACCTTCCAATATTTACAAAATGATTACAATCTTTAGATCTGCTCTAAATCTGGCCAGACATTTTTTCCATAATTCAAATTCCAAGTTTTATTTCTTTTTTCATTGTCTTTTTCTAGTTTGCTGCAACTGGAATGATGCATATTTCAATATTCAGCTGAAGGTGAAATTTGCTATTGTCTTTTCTTTCTATTTATTACTACTTAACCTTGCAATTTCCACATTGGTCTCTTCAACAGTTCTATAGAAAATGTGAAAACATGTCTATCTGAAAGGTAGCAATAAAAATTCACCACTTTAGGGGCGCTTGGGTGGCTCAGTCAGTTAAGCATCCGACTTCGACTTTGGCTCGGGTCATGATCTTGCAATCTGTGAGTTTGAGCCCTGCATTGGGCTCTTATGCTGACAGCTCAGAGCCTGGAGCCTGCTTTGGATTCTGTGTCTCCCTTTGCCTCTGCCCCTCCCCCACTCGTGCTCTGTCTCTTTCTCTCTCTCAAAAAACAAATAAACACTAAAAAAAAGTTCACTACTTTATATAATATCTTTTTGTTTCCACAGGGGAAATGTACTATCGATAGGTGTTTGTTGAATTATATTGAAACAGTTTTTGGGGGGTGGGTGGGTAGGAGGAGTAATTATACTGAGAACAATTACAGAAAGAAGAAACACTATGATTTTTTCCCAGAAAGTTAGGTATCAGTGTGGCATAATATTAAAAGTTGGCTTTGGTGCCAGCCAGATCAGGATTTGAATCCTGGTTTCAGTACTTACTGGTTGTGTAGCCTTGGATAAGTTATTTCATTTCTCTCACTTGACATGTCTTCATTTGAAAAATATGTATGTTAGTATTTCTTAGGATTCTTGTGAATATTGAAAAGGTGATCTATGCAGAATGCTTAGCATTGCTCAACAAAAACTAGAATCTTAGTAATAAAATGACACCTTTGTTGTATTGCCTTGAATTGTAAATTGTATTTTATTTTTTAAAGTTTATTTATTTATTTATTTTAAGAGACAGAGAGAGAACATGCATGGGTCTGTGCATGAGTGGGGATGGGGTAGAGAGAGAGGGAGAGAGAATCCAAAGCCTGTGCAGAGCCCGATGCTGGGCTCAATCTGACGAACCGTGAGATCATGACCTGAGCCAAAATCAAGAGTCAGATGTTTAACTGTCAGCCACCCACGCTCCCCTGAAGTGTAAATTTTAATACTAAAAAGTTTCGTTCTAAAGACCTGGCACAACGTGACTTTTCTATTAGCATTTATCATTTTATTATTTTCATATGAATATCCTTAATTTATAAAATAACAAAAAACAATAATGAGAATTAAGTGTATATAAATATTTCCTAATAAAATATTTTTATTTGCTAGTAAACGTGTCATAAGTAATAATAAAAATTATTACTGCAGTGTTGCCTGTATTTACTTAAAATGGTATGAGGAAAAGAAAACCTAGTTGTTCTTACTTGTTTTAAGTGATATTTATCACACTGTAGTTAAAGTGCTCTTTCTAAAGCTAAAAAATGGTCATGCTCATCTTCACTTAAAAATCTTCCAGGGTTGGGGTACCTGGGTGGCTCAGTTGGTTAAGCATCTGACTCTTGATTTTGGCTCAGGCCATGATCACGGCATCGCGAGATCGAGCCCCATGTTGGTCTCTGCACTGAACATGGAGCCTACTTCAGATTCCCTCTCTCCCTGTCACTCTACCCCTCCCTCTCAAAATAAATGAATAAACATTAAAAAAAAGGTTCTTCCATGGCTTGTTATTCCTCCTTGGGTATAAGGACAAATTTTACATGGTCTCTATTGGCATCAGCTTCTTTCCTCCCATGGCACCTGGTACCTCATCATAGCATTATTACACTCTATTTTAATCTTATACTTTGTTGGAATTTCCTATTTAATTATCTTTACTTTCAGACAAAAATCTCTAAGTGCAGAATATTGCCTATCTTGTTTAATATTGAGTTTCCAGTGTCTGGAACATAGCTAGATACTCAAAAATAGAACTTAATTCTAGTTCTATAATAAGTTCTAGAAAGAACTTATTATTTTGATCTACCAGACTTTAAGGTAGGGCCATTTATATGTTATTTATTTATGTTATGAATACAATTTTTATGTTAATTGCATGCTTGTGAAAATTAGTTATTCAACATTTAACACTAGATTTTAAAATTCACCCAAACAATTTATGTCTGATTGACCAAGTTCTTTTCTTTTTTTTTTTTTATAGCAATTTACTCAATTCTATTCTGAAGGATTAAGGGTAGTATTGTGGAGAGAACACTATACTTGCAATCAAAAGCTTTAACATTAAGCTCCAAATATGTTATTTAGTAGCTCTGTGCTCTTGGACAAGCTACTATGGATTTAAGTTTCCTGTATATTAGACCTGATATGACTTCTTAGTGGTGAGAATCAGATAAAATGCATGTAGAAGTTCTTTTTGAGCTATAAAAAATTTTGCATAGATTTGTGTAAAGGAATTTCATTATTCTAACTGCTCTGCTCTTAAAGATTTGTGTATTAAGTTCACCTTTTCTCCTACTATACTTTCGTCATAATTTTCTTAACACCATATATTCTGTAATTTGTCCATTTTTAAGTTGTGGCAAATAATTTTATGTGTCGTATTTTCTTTTTCTTAAAAGCTCATTTGTTAGCACTATTGCCATTCACTGTTCCGAATTTAAATTACCTGTCCCAAATTATTTATAACTTCTGGAAATGCTATTCTTAAACCAAGAAGTTGAACCTTAATTAGCTGACACATGATTACCTACAATTGCAATTATGTAACAGTCACTATGTCCTTTGCATTGCATTGCATTGCATATTTCCTGCAAAAATTTTTATTTTGCAAAATTATTCCCCACTCTCCATTTCTTCTTGTGTCTGCCTTCAGGTAGTCCAAATGTAGTTTCATTCTTCCAGTAGATGGTGGAGTCCTATGAAGATAGATTTCTTTTAATGAAGAAAATAGGAGAAGAGAATTGTGGTCATTATACTGGCAATTCAGGTGAAAAATTCTCCACTTCTAACTGGTTATTTGAATGTCAATTAAAGTATTAGTGCTGATTGGATAATTATCTCAATTTTCTACTTTATCCAACTTGTCAACATCTGGCTAGGGGTTTTTGTCTCATAAAACAGGATCCTTGTCATCTTGTATTTTTTATTTTTTTGCTTTATGTTTTCATCTTTTCACAGGTATCTAGTTTTAGGTTACCCTGGATATTATGCTCTCATTATTCAGAAATAAGAATTTCGGTAGAGTGAGCTAAAGGGCATAATGGAATTGACACAAGAAGGTGATCATTACTGATAACCGAAAGAAGAAAAAAGGGCAGCCATAATTCCAGCACTAGATGCTGGCATGCAAAAGTCTAAGGGAAACTTGACCATATTTGACCATTTGTTTTTCTTATATTCTAGCATCTTATTTTATGTGTCAGGTTTTTCTCATACAGAGATGAGAAGCATAATAAGCTTTATTGGTTTAGAGAACATCTAGCTGCTTTGAATCAATACAGTGTCTTCCCTGGGTAGTTATTCAGTAAATATGTGTTGAATGAATTAGTGGAAGTCCTCTTATCTACCAAATTATATTTACAGATGTGATTATGGAAATGCTGTTGATACCTTTTTTTAATGTATTGTTAAATTCAAAATTCATTTTAAATGAGTTTTATTCACAAGAATAAAAGATCAGAGTAAGAGAATACCTACAAAAATGACACAAAGCTAAAAAAGAGCTTAAAAATATAATTGTAAAAAAAGGAAAAAAAAAAGATGCCTAGGTTTAAGTACATTTTCAAAGACTACCTAACAAATGAAGGGATGAAAAAGACTAAAGCTTGAAATCTGGAGCCCAAAGATACGTAGAAGTACTGAGGAAGGTATAATTATGGTATTGTTGATTACTTACATTAGTGGTTAGGAATGAATTAGAGTATGAGATCAATAAGCTACTATCATTTCAGAGAAACAGCTGATTTTTTAACTGTTGTCAAAATGTGAATTCAAATATTGGTTCTTGACTCAAAGAGTTAAAATATTTTATTGGGCAAAGTATGAAAGCATTTAAAAAATCAAAATTCTGTGCAAATGTACTAGCATATGTTTATGCTTTGCTTTAAAATTGGAGAGGGCTCCCTGTGCATCAACATTCATTTTTATTTATAACCTTTTTAGGTGACAAACTAATTACATGACATCCGTATCCACTCATGACAGCCTGTTGAAATTCTCCCTTCTTTCAATGGAGTAAACTTAAGATTTGCTATGTTATAGAGGAAAATTTGGGAAGACCTCACTGATACGGTGGTATAGGAGCAGAGATATGGAAGTGAAGGAACAAGCTTTATGGATATCTGAAGGAAGAATAATTAGGCAGAATAGTAGGTATAGAGACCCTGGGATAGGAGAGTTCTTAGTATATGTGAGAATGAGCAGAGACCACTGTGGTTGGAGTAGACTGAGCAAGGGGAGAGGAGTAATAGCTGAAATCAGTGAGGTAGTCTTAAGCTAAGTGAGATGGGGAATCACTGGAGGATTTGAATTGGGGATGACATTATCTGGCTTATGATCTTGCTGGCTGCTGTGTTCAGAAAAGTCTGCAGGAAGGCAAAGGTGGTAGCATGTAGGTTGGTAGGAGGTTATTGCAATAATGCAGGGGGTAGTAGATATTGGTGCACCAGGTGGTAGTACGAGCAAATGATAGTGGTGGTATTTGATGTTAGAGCCAACAGAATTCACTGATGGATTATATGTAGAGAATTAGAAAAGGAGAACAACAAATGACTCCAAGGATTCTGGCCTGAAAAATTGGAAGGACGAGAGAGAACAACTGCAGGAGAAGCAGTAAAGGTAGATAAGATCTGGAGTTCAGTTTTGACAAGTTAAGTTTGAGGTGCTCACTAGACATCCAAATGGAAATGTTGAGTGTACAGTTTAATATGAGACTGGAATTCAAGGGGCAATGCCTGAGCTATAAATATAAACGTGGGAGTCTTAAGGTTTCTGATAATATTTAAAGCCAGGAGATTTGCTAAAGTTACCTACGGAATGAGAATAGAGAGGAGTCTCCAGATGTTTAGAGGCTTGAGGAATGAGAAGGAACCAGAGAAAGTGAACAAAGGGCAGCCATGATATAGGAGGAAAAGCCAGAAGATAGTGCTACCTTGGAAGCATTGGTGTGCTGGAATGGGCTCACGTCAGTTTGTAAGAGCCTACTGTTACATTTTTAACACATTTGTAAACTGGTTTAAATGCAGCCGTCTGAACATTAAGTTATGTAAACTTACATTAAATGAATTATGTTAAAAATAAAAGTAATAAATACTCAAAACTCATCACTTCCTAATATTTTTCTACATTTTGATACTACATATGTTCTTGAGGTTATTTGCATCTATTGTATCTGTATGGTGGGAAAGCTCTGTGATCAATTCCCGGGTCTGCATTCAGTTAAGTCATGTGCATATCTTGAAATTGGCCATGGTGGGAATATTTACACCTTGGACATTGCAAATGCTACAAATCAGGGCTCGATTTATTGTTCTGCTAAAAAAGTGATAAAGAAAATGTTAATAACGCAAGTGCAAGGTAAAAGCATATTATGTCTCTAGCTGTTACACTGTGATTAGCATAGACATTGAGGAAGTATTTGTCCACTACTAAAAAATTATTTGATTCAGCAAAGAAATCACAAAATTGATGAAGGAGTGAGTGGAGGTTTATAACATAAGCCATCTTTGTTGTTTCATTTTTATCTTATTAATGTAACAAAAAAAATCAACCAACACTTATGTTGAAACTACATTTATCAATTACAACCCTAAGTTGGCTCTGATTAAAAGAATTGGGCAAAAATCAATAAAAATATTCTTGAGAATCTATTGATTATATGGAATTTATAATGAAAAGTTATGCATCTTCTTATTACTTGTACATTTCGTGTTATATATTAGGTTCCTATTTTTCCAGGACTATAAGACAGAATTTTAAAATCATGTTTTTCAGATACTGACCGAGCTTTATCATTACTGGAAGAATACTGCAAAAAATTAAGGAAACCAGAGGAACAGCAGTTGAAAAATGCTGTTAAAAAGGTGATGGGTATCTTTAAGAGCAGCTTATTCCAAGCTCTGCTAGGTATGTATTAAAAAGTTATCATTATAATGGTCAGAATTGGGCTTAATAGTTTGAGTAACGTGGTCAAAGAACCTAATGTTAACCAAACTTAAACTGGAATAATTTTCCATGATAGTAGAGGAAAAGATTTGTGTTTTCTGTTTTTTTTTTCTTTTCCTTATTTAAGGCTAACCTAAAAAAGAACTGTTAAAAAGTAGAAAAAATAGAGTAGTTATTAAAACTATAAATATTTAAAGAATGATTTGTATAGGAAGGGAAGTTTACACGGGAAGAAACCTGAGTGGTTTGTTGCCAAAAAACTGACAACAAATGCTGGAGAAGGAACCTACCTCCCTCTAGAGAAGGAACAGGCTATATAGCATGAAACATAATGGGTCATTTCTACTCAGCGTCTTAGTTGTACTTTTTTTCTCTTAAAACAAAAGTTAAAATACTCTTTTCATCTTTTGCTTCTCTTACGAAAGTTTATGATCCATATTTAAAATTCTATTGATGAAGATCTCAGTGCTTTGGAACTTTTGTCAATTTGTCATGAATTTAACCACATAATGTCAATCTTAGTTTAATCTCTAATGTGTTAAAGATTGTGTGGCTTATGTATGTGTGTCTTTATATGTGTATGTTTTGCATTTATGCAGATAACTTTTCATTCTTGGCATAATATTTTAATAGTTAAAATAAACTAGCAAAAGATATAAACAAACAAAAACTAACTTTAATCAACTAACTAAACAATTAAAAAAACCCACTCAATTATACTGTATTTTACTATGCTTAAACAGTACATTTTACAGAAATAACTGAGTCTACTACATATTCCCATTATTTTTTCAGGTCTGGTAGTGATGGATGTAAAATCTAAAAGTGATGGATGTAAAACCCATTTGGATTAATTTTGAAAACATTTTATGTATGTTTTTATTATGTCTACCCTTACGGACAAAAACTCCAGCCTTATGGTGTGAATGTAATTTAAAAAACCATTAAATTTTGAAAATCTAAAATTCAGCTATTGAATAAAAATAGAAGTAAAAAGCTTTATAGGATTATTTTGCCTGTGGATTAATTTCTTTAAAATATTTTTTTGTGGCTGGTAAGAATTAATGACACAAATAACTATAATCATCTTAGTGGTATTCAATAAAAACAACTCTAAATGGAGTCTTACAGAATTTAAATTAATCCTGCCATTAGAGAATAGTATTTTGGAGAACATTTTTAAACCACAGATTTCTCAATTAAAAATTAATAGTTTCATCTAGTTGATAATTAGTAAAGGTTATTAACTGAATGGCAGTATCTCTAAGTAGATTTGTATGATGTGCTTAGTTGACTCTTGCCAAGTGTTTTGAGAATTTGAATTTTTGAGAACTTGATTTAGGAAGAGTATTGTTAGATGCTTTAGATACTTTTACTATGCTTTGGTAAAGTCGCCATTTGGTATCACAATATTATATGGGGAATAAAAGGGCAAACGAATGACAAAGAATTACGTTTTGCCATTGTTTTGGGTGAGTGATAAATATCTTGGCAAAAAGCCTATAGCATAGTTTGAATTTCTCTAATAAAATGAAAGGCAACAATAATCTGTAAAAAGCTGTTATATAAGTAATCCTGGTGGTCCGCTTGGAATGGATAGATTTGCTTTGGCTAGTCTTTAAAAGTCATTTTGGGATAAACCAGACTGCAAAGATTGGAGCAACATTATGCAACAAAACATAATTTTCATTTCAGTTCTATGTGGGTTGATAACTGATAACTAATTTTATTATTATTGAATGTTTGAGTGTTTCACTGTGTGTTTTCTTTAAGGACTCAAAAGAAGAAAAAACAGGTAGCCCTCTGCATCCTCAAGGGGATTATATCATTATAAAAGGATAAGTAGGGAGTTATTGATAAATAGAGCATTGTTGATAGTCTGTAACTTTCTGTTTGAACTGGCTACCTCCTACCCTACCCTCCTCTTTTTTTCTGTTACAAGTAATGGAACATAGTGGCTCCACCTGTTCTTCTGATATTCAGACAGCCAGTACATTGAAATAATACCTTTCATGAATCTCAGTTAAATAGAGAAAGGAATCATAATGCAGAAAACCCAGCACAAGTGGGTAGTGAAGTAAAATATTATTATTTCAAGATGGACTGTAATGTTTACATATCACCAGAAAACCAAGCCTTCTCTCGACAGATGAAAAGCATCACTTCAAAAATGAATACTAGTCTCCTTTTGTGGTCCTTCCATCATATGCTTTAAAAAAAAATCCCACACGCTACTATGTCTTAGATGGTATTATCTGTGAGTACAGAATTCTGTCTACATAATTTTGGCCATTATTATAGTGCATGAAAGCATTTTACAAGTGGGTTCTGTGATTGTGCGGTGGAAGGCGGTGACAAAGGTTTTGTTTTTTAATTTTTAAAATAATAACTTTATCAGATTATGAAAGCAATATGTTTATTCTTTAAAAAATTTTAAAATAAAGTCAAAGTAGAATATAAAATCCTATGGTAAGAGACATTCCTTTTATTGTAAATAGCAGGATGTATGCTAAATGTAGACAATGATCAACTGTTTGATTAACTTTCTACCTCCTTGAGTTTTGGTATACTTTGTTTTAATTTTCCATCTATCAATAACTGATAGTGGAAAAACTCACTTAAACTTTAAAAAAGTTAGTAATTAGTGTTCATTAATGTAGAAAAAAGAAAAATCCTTTAAACAACAATGTGCTAGGAGCTGCACATTTAGATGTTGGGCTTAGGGTGACATCTTGTGGTAAAACTAAGGTAAAAGTTTTGTCCAATGATAATCACAGTTTTATATGATTACATTATTAGCTCTACAGATTTTGAATATAAGTAAATTGGATTTCTGTGATATTTTACAAATTAATTTAGGTATCTTTTATTTAGTTTAAAACATTCAGCTTTTCCAGCTACTCTATTAGGTTATTTATTCTTCATGTAGGTGATGAAGGAGCAAGATGGAAATGTTTTTATTATTTTGATACTTCTCTTCCAGATGCTATTTGAATATTTAAAGATTTCCATTACCACTATAATTATTTGCAAGAAACATTTTAATAATATAATGGGTCAGTTTATTCTCAGATATGTACCTCAAATGTCCTTTGCTTTTATACCTTATTGAAAAATTTTTTATTCTTTATTTATTACTCATACAATTATGGATAGAACTATGCATATATACTTAATGAGTTTCAGCCCCTTTAAAATCTTATTAACCTTTTGATCTGATTTTATTTCCTCTTATTTCACTGCAGTGTGTGAGGGGGTCTTTTGGGGAAATATTTAGAAGAGAATGGACAGTAAAGTGCTATTTTCCTTAAAACCTTGCCAGTAGCAACATCTTAGAAAAGTGCTTATCCCTTGCATGTCAGATTTTGTGTTATAGTAGAATACTTTTCATGTCCATAAATCTTAACATAGAACCTTATGGATTCATAGGGGTAATACAGTAGATATTCTACATGTTGGGATATACTGCATATTGGAATATACAGTAGATATACTACTATTTTGGGATTTATCACCTCCTTGTTGAAGCCTTCTGTCATATCCCTACTTGATAGTAACTTTAACCAGCCCTTTTATTATGGCTTGTAGCATTTTTTTTCAGGTTACTGTAAAGCATTTATTATATTGCCTTATGAATACACTGAATATATTTCTGTCCCCTTAGTAGACTGTGAGTAGTTTGAGAGTTGAAGTTATATGTAAGTTATATGGGGATACTTTGTATCCCCAGTATATTGACCCTAATAAGAGAAGGCCTTCAATAAATTTTATTTATTCATTTACTCAATAGTTATTTTTAAAATTCCTGTTATGTATTATAAATTGTGCTAGGCAATGGGGATACAACAATAAACTATAAAGGAGAGGATAGTCCTTGCCCTTATGGATAAATGAGAACGATCAAGTAGGGAAAAGAGGCATTAGGTATGTAGATAGTTGATTATTTAAATGTAGTGATGGCAAGTACTCAATACAAAATGTAGTGTTTTTCCAATATAGTAATTCCAATATAATGTTTTTTTTCAAAATAACATCTTTGTGAAAGCATCCTGGCTATTTTGGTCCTAATTATTCATTGTAATGTGTAATTTTTGCCACCTGCTCATAAGATAGTCAAAGGATTTTTTTATTACAGATTATAATGAGGGTGAAAATCCACATGGTTATGTGAATTTGGAAAAACTTGGCTCTAATCCCCCAAAGCAGAGGTTCTCAAAGCATGGTTCTTGGATCAGCAGCATCAGCATCACCTGGAAACTTGGTTAGCATTGTAAATTCTTGGGCCTTACTCCATACCTACTGAATCAGAAACCTGGAAGTAGTGCTCAGTAAATAGTGTTTTAATAAGCCTTTTAGGTGATTCTGAGGCATGCTAAACTTTGAGAACATATGTTCAAAATGATTAGGTATTTGGCCACTCAGGGAAAGTAATATAGCACATGAATATTATTAATACATTTGGTAAGATACGACCGTGTCATTTCTTTATTCTTGGGTTTTACAAAGATTTGATTTGATCCGTAACAAATATAATGAGCTATTATTCTAGGATATATTTGGAGCACCTTAAGAACCCATAACTTAATGAATATAATTATGGCATCTAATTTTCTTTTTAAAGTACAATAGTATATCTGAAACTGATTTTTTTTTTCTTTTGGATACTTAATGGTAGTGTCTACCTATGAGGCTATGGATAGAGAACAGCAAAACTACACTGAGGTGTTGCTATTGCACACACAAGGCTCACTAGTATGTGCTTGCTGACAGTTACAGACTTAATGAGGTGCTCCAGTAAAATATATAAATTGCTATATGTCAACACCTTTAAATAAGTCTTGACTGGTCAAAGCAGTACATGTTAGATTCCTAGATACTTTAAGTTCTACTCTTCTGCCTACTTCTGCTTACACAGGTATTTCAGTTATTGCAATTGAGTAATAATAATTAATGAAGTATTTATGAAGTGTTTAATTTACATGGACATATGCAATTGGTATTACTAATGACAAAATCCTTTCCCTTAAGGAGGTTAAGGTCAATTGGGAAGGTAATATTCACATATATACAAACAAGTACAAGACAGGATATAAATCAAGGACTAAACTCTGAAGGCTAGGCCAAGCTGCTGTAGGAGTTTAGAGAAGCATGGGATCATGGTACATTGGTGTTGGTAGGAAAGCTCTTATATAAAATGTAAACTTGAGCTGGGTCTTGTCGATGATAGGATTTGGGTAAGAAGAGGATAGAAAAGGACATTTTTTCCATCCATCCATTCATTCAAAAGATATTTACTGAACATTGTGCTTGGCATTGTGATATATACTGGAGAGACAAGCTTTAAACAAAATTACATAGTTATGTTTACAATTATGGTAAATGATACAAAGGACAAGGAGAGGGTGCTATGAAAAGAGGCTTAACCTTTGCAGTGGAATCAGGGAAAGCTTTCTTAGGGAATTGGTATTTGAGGTGATGAAAATTATACTGATTCATGGAGGTCAGAAGGAGAGTGAGGAAACGGATGTGACGAGAACAAGGGTTCTTATGTTATTTATGTTTATAAATACATTTATGTTTTTAAAATGTCTAGGAATTAGATAAAGCATCACATTAAACTTAAGTCTCTTCCAAAGGCTTATTTAAATTTGAAGGTAAACTTGGACAAACAGGAGTGGTAATGTAAAATGTGGCCCAAACAATCCTTATTATAGCCCTTTGTTAAACTGTCATATACTGAGTGTGATTAGTTGTGTGTTTCATGTCACATGGAATCAAGTATATCTTAAGTTAAAATTGACACTTCACATTAGATGCCATCAAAAGAGTTGGATGCCATTCTTGGCTCTGGACTCTGTATCTTTGCTGGAGAATTTATGTCACCAGATGGCACCATTTAACAAAATTTATGTACTTTGGATGCTTATAAGGCTGGTTGTTTCTAAATGAAACAATTTTATTTGTGCTGTAGCTGAAATAGGAAAAATTAATTTATTTTGATGGCATGTGAGACTTCTCTACAGAGGAATGTAGTGAAACCCTAAAACTTTGAGAACATGAAAGGATTTGGGTGATTTCTGCTTAAGTACAGAATAAATAAGAATTTGGTAATGATCACTGTCACTGATCTATGGCAGGTGGCAAAAAAGCAGAACACTATAGGTTTGCCCATCTAGGTTTTCCCTATTGTAATAATATTATGAATATTTTAACCTTGAATTTAACTTTCAGATGTAGGGATTTGATATGCATAATAAAAACATAGAGAAAATTCTATAAGATTATTTTAGGAATAGGCCTTTCTAGATGTCTTGAAATATTATGATAATAATATATTAATTTTTTGTCAATAGAGCATATGATCTTTCGAACTATAGAACTAAAAAAATTAATAGAACATGATGTAGATTTTTTTTCTTAGTGTAAACGTTCATCTCAAAGAAATAAGTATTTGTTACTTTCTTGGTTAAAAACTTCCTTAACACTTTTCTTACCTTTAAGCAGAATTAGTCACTTTCTTCCTTATGTTTCTGTATTTGTTCATGTTTCTGGTAAGGCAGATATTACATTGTATTACTGTTAATTGATTACATGTTAGTTTCCCTCGTGTAAGCTGTGAGCTTCTTGAATGCAGGGACTGATTCTAATTCAGTGTGTAGCACATGTCTGATATGGAATATTCTGTCATTAAATTTCTTTCATTTGACAAAATACATTTTGAACCCCTGCTATCTAAGAGATACTGTATCAGGCTCTGGGAATTTAGTGACAAGAGACATGTGAACCTATTTTCATAGAGTACGTAATCTGCTAAGAGAGACAGACATTAAACAAGTACTATAGTGATAAGTACTTTGAAATAAAAGTTATTTGGATTAACCAGTAAAATCATAAGGAATTACTTAACTGGTCAAATTCATGTTAGTGTATTGTGTTTGTTTAAAAATATTTATTCTTTTAAAAAATATATTATTTTTTACATTTATTTATTTATTTTTGAGAGAGAGAAAGAGATAGTGAGCAACCAGGGGAGGGACAGAGAGAGAGGGAGAGAGAGAATCCTAGGCAGGCTCCATGCTATCAGCACAGAGCCCGATGTGGAGCTTGAACTCACGAACTGTGAGATCATGACCTGAGCTGAAATCAAGAGTCAGACACTTAACCGACTGAGCCACCCAGGTGCACCTAAAAATGTTTATTCTTAAAAACAAACAAACAAACATTTATTTATTTATTTATTTATTATTTATTATTTAAGTAATCTCTACACCCAGTGTGGGGCTTGAACTCATGACCTTGAGTTCAAAAGTCACATGGTCTGCCAACTGAGCCAGCCAGGTACCCATTAAAAACGTTTAAATACTGTTTATTAATTAAAACCTCCTAGTCGTATCTATTATCGTTATAAATTCCAACTTCTCACCTGTAAGGTTCCCCATCTCCTCTGCCTATGTCTCATCTCATCTCTTCTCTACTCACTACATTCCAGCCACATGGCCTTCTCTCTGTTCCTAAATGCTGTTCATGACGTTTTCACATGCTTTTCTTTTGTTTGGAGTACGTTTCTACCCAAATCTTTGCCTTATTGGCTTATATCATTATTTAGCTCTCAGTGCCTCTAAAGTGCCTTTCTACCTCACTTCCCATTTCCACCCCACCCCCAAGTCATACCTATCACATTACTTTTTTTATTTTTGTGACTGTGTGGATCACTATGTGAAATTTTGTCTATGTGTTTTTTTCATGAGTCTCTCCACTAAAATGTAGATTTGATAAGAGCAGCCATCTTGCCTCTCTTATTCATTGCTGTATCTGTTATATTAGCTTAGTGCCTAACACATATTAGCCATTAAATAAATATTTATTAAATGAATGATGAATAAGTGAGTGTTGCTGCATGCCTGGTACTATGTTAGATTCTTGCTTAAGTTAGAAATGTACTCATTTGAAAGGAGTAGAAAGCTTATGTAAGTAGGGTTTTACTTTTTACTACATAATAAGAAATCTGAAGGTAGGCAGTTGCTGGCATTGGGTCAGCATCTCAGGAAAGTTCTGGTCAATGTCTTTGCTGGGTGGAAATTGTAATATGTCCTTAGGGAGAAATGTAGGAGTATAGTGCCAGTAGAACCCAAGGCAAGTGTTGTCAGCCAGGTTGAGCACTTGGGAGCTTTGTCTGAGCTGAGAGAATGACTGCATGAGCGGCCATCAGTATGCTCAATGACCATATGGACAGGGACATTGCTTTAGGACCAGAGGAGCAGAGAACAGCATTTAAATCCAGTGAATACAACCTATTTCTACCCCCAAGAGTATGATGGCTATGATGGCAGATAAACTGTATGCCCCCTCCAGAATTGTTTACTCACATATAGCTGGGCATTATTTTAGAGATAAGCAGAATGATGGGTAGACTATAGGGATTTAGGGTTTCTGAGGCAGCTGGATAAGCCACGGACACAGTAAAGATCTATACAATTTGCTTGCACATCCATGGTGTAGTGTATGTTTTACACGAGACTCCATTATATTGAACATAGCTCTCAATGTAGATTCTAACTTCATACTCTTTTCAAATTTGGGATTGAGTGTTGAAAAAGATTAATCACAAGAAGGAGCAATGGGAAAGGAATTATTTGACAAGAATATGATAGGAAAGTCTTCCCTTTCATCCTGTTAGTTCTGGTTTCTGGCAAAAGATAGACATGGTGTAAAATGAGGTGCATTGATCTACTTAAGTTTGTTTACATGAATTGGTCCTAAGTTTGTTTACATGAATTGGTGCATGAATTGGTCCTAAGAGTTGCTTAGAAAACACTTATCCCCTACATTATTTGCTGCTCAGAAGCCTTGGAACTTCTTACACTATATTAGGAATTCTAAACATTCTGGTAATAACCTACAGATACACTATGCAGCATAAATTTCCCTGATTTCTAGTTTCTGATTCCCTGGGTTCTACTTTATATTCATTTTCCAGTTTGCTGTCAAAATAATAAACCTTCACGAAACCATAAAATTAGCATTCTCTTTGTAGGCTATATGTATATATGCAAATTGAGTCATCAAATGTACCTAGAACCACAAAACTCCATTGGGCATGGCATTTCTTACAAAATGCCTTGATCACGAATCCCTAGAATTTTAAGGCACTTTTAATAAGCTCACAGAAACAAATTATACAGAATATTAAACAATACTTTCACGAAAACCTTGAGTTATAAAAATAAGCCACTTAAAAATTAATAATTACTTCAGAAATAAGCTTCATGCTTTAGAAATAGTTTCTGCAAAAGTTTCTTGAAGAAGAGTTTAAGAGCTCTTCAACTGATCAAAATAGGACAATAATTATAAATATGAAGGTGAGTCTTAGATTTCATTAATTGAGATAATTGGTGCATGAACAAAACTTGATTATTTTAGGTGCAGAGCTCCATTATAAATTTTCAGGATACATGTTTACATTTTTCTGCCATTTTTCTCATAAAATCTAATTTTTAAAACTTTCTAGAATGGGAGGGGCACCTGGGTGGCTCAGTCGGTTAAGCAACTTTGGCTCAGGTCATGATCTCACAGTTTGTGAGTTCAAGTCCCACATCGGGCTCTGTGCTGACAGCTCAGAGCCTGGAGCTTGTTTTGGATTCTGTGCCTCTCTCTCTCTCTGCCTGTCCCCTGCTTGCATTCTGTCTCTCTTTCTCAAAAACGAACATTAAACAAACAAACAAACAAACAAACAAACAAAAAACCTCTCTAGAAGGCAGCCCCTGGAAATTTGGGAAATTAAACATATTTAACAGCTCTCTGTAAGTACTAAACCAATTTTGGTGCAGGATACTTCCACTTCCCAAGTTTGAGTATTTATAATTGTAACATGGAAGGAGGTGAGCTAATGACTTTATTTATAAACAGGATAATTATGGAGAGGAATAGTGACTCTGCATATTGAATGAGCATTGTAGAAAATAGACAGTAATGCCCGATACACACCAGAGCCAATCACTGAGACAAGGATTTCCTTGTATGAAGCAAGGAAAGAGTTTATTTGAGAGATAGTCATACGAGGAGATAGGAGGCTGGCTCAAATTTGTCTCCCCTGATGGAGATTAGAACAAATTTTTGTAATCCTAGGGATTGAAAAGGACAGGGAAATTTATCACTGTTCATGAGGAAATATGGGACATGCATACTGAGCAAATATATATAACAGTCATCCCATGTTCATTTTGAGGTGCAGACTTAACATTAAAATGAAGCAAAATTTGGCTCCTGCCATTAGGAGGTCATCTTCAGGACCAAAGGAGGGGCTGTGGGCATGCTCAGAGCTGATATAAAGTATATGGGATCTGAAACTTGTCATCTCTGGTAAGGAATGCAGAGTTTTGCTTGTTCATAGGCTGGAACCATATTGGTGGCTTTCATTTCTGTCAGGCCAGGTCTCTGTGGAGACCGCTATTGGACTTTTTAGTGGTGTCTGAAAAGAAACAATAGGTGATTAAGAAGAAACAGGTCTCTGAAAACCAAGTTTTAAATTTCCTGTTAGTCTTAACCTTATTAACCCTATGGAGCACTGCTTTAGTAATAGTCTGCGATAATTTTATACTTTCAAATTTGAAATATTATCATTATTTTGGCTTTGTTTGTGGACAATCTATTCCTTGGATGAGTTCTTTGATTTCCTTTTTAGCAATAATCTCTTCTTTTATCACATGTCAGCCACTTACTCTTATGTTTTATTCTACATCTTATCATTATTTAATAACCATGTCCCTCTAAAATCTCCACTCTGACCACCACTCATCACCTTTTTTGATCCTGTTCATTTCTATATTTCCCTTATCATCTTTCTTTGATCCCATAAGCACTGCTAAACGATCAGTGCTATATATTTTCATGATCTGTAGCTACCATAAGTCCTCATGTCTCTCCTTACCCAGCTTAGAATACATGATTCATTGCTATAATTAACCATTTGCATACATCTTCAATTTCTTTGTTGTTCCTGCCATCTGCTGGCAAAATCCAACCTGTGGCTAACCCAATCTCTGTCTCTTCCATGCCTGCACCAATGCAGACAAATGTAGCTGAAGAAATATACACAATCTTGTTAACTGATTTCACTTTAAATTTATGACCAGAAAGCTTTTTTTTTCTTGGACAGTTCACTTTCTTGTTTTTGTAGGGAACATTTCATACCTTCTTTCTCCTCAAATATAATACACTTCACATTCTGCAACATTATCTTCTGATTTTTTTTCCTGAGACAATAAAAACAGTCAAAAGAGAACTTCCTTATATTTTTACCAGTTAGTCTACTAACCTACCTATATCTGTATCCATATATTCTGCCTTCCCTTTTATTAAAGTGGATTACCTGTCCCTCTTTTTATCTAAGGCCAAATCCTCCTGTTGGATAGAGTATCAAGTCAAGAGTCCTAGAAGGTAACAGAAAGCTTTCTCAAAGAGAGTTTATTGAAGGATCTGTTTACAAAAACAGGGTGCCTGAGTGGCTCACTTGGTTGAGTGTCCAACTTTGGCTCAGGTTATGATCTTGCAGTTCATGAGTTTGAGTCCCATGTCGGGGTCTGTGCTGACAGCTCAGAGCCTAGAGCCTGCTTCAGATTCTGTGTTTCCCTCACTTTCTGCCCCTCCCCTGCTCTCTCTCTCTCTCTCTCTCTCAGAAATAAACATGTAAAAAAAACCAAAAAACCCACAAAGATATGGGCAGAGTTATGGGAACTATCCAGGGATGGAAACACTTGGGGAATAAGAATAGTGGGGACCTGAAGGAGCAGGAAGAGCAAGCTATCACTGTAACACAGAGAGCTATAACTAATGGAGGGGCTGTCTGTTAGAAACTATGGCTTTAGCTGAAGAGGAGCCAAACCGTGGCCCCAAAAGGAGAGAGCTGGAGAAATAAACATCCAAACCCCTGTCTCCTCCCTACCCTGATCTTCAGCTTGTGCCTCCCATTAGTGGACTTGAACTGGAAGCCAGAGGGCCAAAGAGCCAGATGACATAGTTTGTTGAGGTCAGCCTCCTAGGAATAGAGCAGGGTGAATAAAAGGAAAAACATGATCTGGAAAGGCAAATGGAGCAGATTCATGACAGTTCTATCCTGGTTTTCCTCATTTACTTAAAGAATATGCTACTGTAAATATTCTTTGTCTCTTTGCAATTAATTCACCTTCCTATTAAATTATGCCTGTTAGCACATAAACATCTTTTCTTGAAAAAGATTTGTTTGAATGTTTTATTATTTATTTTTGAGAGAGAAAGAGAGAGCAAGCAGGGGAGGGGCAGAGAGAGAGGGAGACACAGTAAACATCTCTTCTTAAAAGAAGAGTTTGGAGTAAGGGTTAAGAGGACAGTTGTGTTTATATCTTGGTTCCTCTGCCACTTTCTGTTTGTATGGCTCTGGACAAGTTTCAGAACCACTCTGTGTCCCAATTTTTCAATCTATAACATGGGGGTGATAATAAAAGTGCCCATTTTGTAGGGTTGTCATGAGGATAAATAAGCTAATACATGTATTGCATTTCAATCAATGCCTGATACATAATAAGTATTTGCTACTATTGTCATCTTCAAAATCTATTCTCTTCATTGTCACTTCCCTTCACCTTGTCTTCTGGTTTCTGTCTGCGTTAGGTCAGTGGAAGGTACTAACAGGAGATTAGAAGAAAGAGAGGAAAGACAGGTTGGGTTATTTATTCTTCTGGCCCCTTTTCTTCTGGGCCATGATTTAGCAGTGAGTGCATTCTTCTACATAAGGCAACAGTTTTTGTATGTAGGCCTTTTCGCTTTTCACTAATCCCTTTAAGAGCAAAGTTTATGATAAGAATTGTTTATATTCGTAGCCAACACTTCTTTATCTCCCATTTTCTCTTGAAGCTACTCCAGATTAGGCTCTTGTTCTCTCCACCCTAAAGAGATTGTAGTTGTCCGGGTTATTGTGATATTGTGATTTATAAGAAATATGTGTTTGGTCATATATATTTCTCATTTGTATGGTCTTCATTCTTTGTTCTGAACCCACAGGGCCTAAAATCCTTAGAATTTCCTTCCATAAGAGCAATAAAGGTGTCTTTTGTTATGTTAATCAGATTACTTTTGCAAAGCCATTAGGTAACTCAAGGCTGAGGGAGGAGCTTGTTGACAGGAGAACCAACTCTGTGATTGGAGGAATGGAACTTTCAACCCCCCTTCCCCCACTTTAGGAGAAGGAAGAGGAGTTAGAGATTGAATTCCATTTCTAGTGATCAATGATTTAATGAGTCATGCCTACATAAGGAAGCCCCCATGAAAACCCAAAAGGACAGGGTTAGGAGATCTTACACGTTGGGAAACTTGTGGAGATTTGTGGGGAGTGGTGCTCCTGGAGAGGGCATAGAAGCTCAGCATATTGTCTCTATACCTTGCCCTCATATATCTTTTTAGTCTGTTCCTGAATTATATTCTTTTATAATAAACCTGTGATCTCGTAAGGGAAATGATTCTCTGAGTTCTGTAAGTTTCTCTAGCAAATTAATGGAACGTGAGAAGGATGTGAATCTTCAATATGTAGTTGGTGGGTTAAGAGCACAAGTAACAGCCTGGGCTTGCCACTGGCTCTGAAGTGGGTTGGGTGGGGCAGGTAGTAGCAGTCTGGTAGGACTGAGCCCTTAATCTGTGGAATTCCACGCTATCTCTGGGTAGATATTATCAGAATTTATTTTAATTCTCATTACCCTAAGTGTAATGTGACTCCTGCCTCTCCCACCAGTTTTATTAACACTGTCAGCATTGCTCACTCCTGTCCAATACTGTTGGGCTTGAACTTTTCCTTGAACTGGCTTTCTACTTGAAGGCATTTGTACTTGCTGTTTTCTCTGTCTGCAAATGTTTGCCTACTTTCTCACTTACTCAAGTACCTGTCTACTTGTCACCTCCTCAGACCTCTCTAGGGCACTTTGTCCAAAATAGACACCCTTCACCCATTACTCGTTTTTGCTTACTCTATTTGACTCTTCTTTATTGTACTTATTAATATATATTTTCTTGTGCTATATATTTGTGGTCTTTTCCTCCCATCTTTAATGTAATCTTGAGGGCAAGGACTTTGTTGTCTTGTTCATTTTTCTAATCCCAACACTTAATAGAGTTCATGGAATATAATAGGAGCTAATATAATTTGGTGAATGAAGGAAAAGCTAATTTACTACTGATAGTCAACTTTTAGATTTTGGCAAGGTAACTGCATTAATACTTTTTTTTTTTTTTGCTTTTTCTATAAAATCAAAATCATTGGAATCTTAGATGAACAATGTTGAAAAATATATTCATTTATAAAGGGCTCTTGTGTTTGCAATATTTTATAGTTAATACAGTGAGAATTTTGCATTTATTTTCAGGGTCTTTGTGCCAAGAGCTCGGGGCATTGAAGAATGTGATTTATGAGGTCAGGAAAGTACGTTAGGTTAATTATTCTACTGCATTGCCAAGCAATCTCTTGGTGTTTGATGATATGAAATGATCAAAACAGCATCATTTAAAATTTGTAGGCCTATTAAAACATGCAGATTTTACTTGTTTATATGTCCTGTTCCTTTTTGAGGTTATTGCTGATAATATTAAAAAAAAATATATATATATATAAAATACTATGCAGTGCTTTGAAAATTTAACAGAATAAAAATACGGATCTGTTAATAATATGACTTAACTTCTAGTGTTTAAGGCAGAAGTGTTCTTATATATCTTTTTTCTTTTACATACTTGAACCTTTCTCTTGAAATTCTTGATTGCATCTCAGCTGTTTTGAGAAATTTAAAACTACTGCTTAAAAATGTATTGTTACTGATATAACTATTCTTTATGATGTATTTACCTATGCTTTTAATTAAATTATATGTTAATTTAACAGATATTTATGGAGCAGCTATGATGTGTCAAACACTGATAAAGATGCTGGGTATGTATCAGTGAACAAGATAGATATGGAATTTATATGTCATGGAGTTTATAGTTAAGTGGAGGGTTATCAGCAATATACAAACATGATATGGAGAAGAATAAGGCAAGGAAGGGGAATAGAGAGTACCATGGAGTGGGGAGAAGGACTGATATTTTAAGAGTAGTTAGTGTGGTCCTGTCTAAGAAGACATTTGAGTAGACTTGAGAGATCTGAAGGGCTGAATTATGTGGCTATTTGTGGAGGAAAGAGCTAGTGCAAAGGTCCTAAGGAGAGTGCATGTGTAGGTTATTCCAGAAATAATAGGAATCCAGCATGAGGGACTCAATCACTCGATTGAAAGACAGTAGTAGGAAATGAGCTTGGTTATGGTAGGAGGACAGATTATGTAGGGATTTATTAGTCATTATAAATACTTTAATTTTTATTATGGATTATCTAGGAAACTGTTGGCAGTTTTGAGAAGAATAATATGGTCTGAATTATGTCTGGAATGATCAACTCCGCATTGTTAAAATTGACTGAAAGGATGCAAAGAAGAAAATGGAGAGATGAGTTAGGAGTTTATTGTAATATTCCAGGTAGAGATGATTATGGTTTATTTATCTATTTTTTAAAAAGTTTATTTATTTTGAGAGAGAGAGAGAGAGAGAGAGAGAGCACCTGTGTGAGCTGGGTAGCAGCAGAGAGAGAGGGAGAGAGAGAGAATCCAAAGCAGGCTCTGTACCATCAGCTCAGAGCCTGATGTGGGGTTTGATCTCATGAACTGTGAGATCATGATGTGATCCAAAAATGAAGGGTCGGATGCTTAACCGACTGAGCCATCCAGGCACCCTGAGACAATTGTGGTTTAGATTAGGGTGTGACAGCAGTGAGAGTGGTGAGAAGTGCTTAGATTCTAGATTTTGAAGGTAGAGCCAATGGAATTTACTAATAGATTGGATTTCAGGATTGAGAAAAATAGAGTAAAGAGGACTAATTTTTTTTTTACCCTGAGCATTTTTTTACCCATATTGCATTCCCATTTTCAGAGATGGGGAAGTCTAGTAAAACAGCATATTTACGGTAGGGGTGGAAGATCAGGCATTTGGTTTTGGAAGTGTGAAATTTGAGATAGCCATGTGGATATGTTAAATATACAGTTGGATATAGAAATCTGGGAGATATCAAGGATTGAAGCTTAAATTTGGGAAAACTTAGAGTATTAATGTTTTTTAAAACCACGAGACTGGAGGGAGAAGCAAGAGGTCGTGATATGCACAGTACTATGAAAATATTTATTAAATTCTCTGAGGCTGATAGTGTTCATAATTGATGTTGAAATTATTTTCTTGCTAAATGTTGTGCAAAAATCTTCATTAAAGTTTCATATAGAAACCAGTTACTTAGTTGGGTACAGCACAGCTTTTTACTGGCTTTTATCTTTTTAAAGTTAAAATAATTTATTTCCTAACTTCTTAAAAGTGTCAATTACTAGGTAAAAAATTTATCCTAACTGGCCTGAGTTCTAATTTCTATAAATAGTAGCATTATGGGATTCAATTTCAAATTTAAAAGAGGTCATGCTTATTTAATCATTTTAAGAATTTACCTGATTAATTAATATACCAATACTTGACTTTTAAACCTTCTGGAATTGATTTATCAAGATCATTTCTAATGTGACAGAGATTAAGTCTAGAAATAGATGACCCTGGGACTTAGAGTTCTTGGTTGAGAATGACTGACCAATGCCATGCAATTGAAGTAGAAAAGGGATTTATTGGGAGGATGTAAGATACTTTATAAAAACTGCAGGAAGGCTGGAAATCAGACTCAGAGAGTAGACAGGAGCCAAAAATTACAAAGCATAGTCAAGATTTCCCCACAGAAAAAGAGTTCTAATGATGCTGATCTTTTACCATTACCAGTGCCTACTAGCTACCACACCACACTTCTGGATTGTGGCTTCGTAACATTCATCACTGGGCCTTACACTCTTGATTCTACCACAGTCATCATGAATTATTTTTTACTTTCCCAGCACTGTTAGTCATTCTGTGAAGATTAAATGCCTAGGTCAAGAAATATGATGTAAATATCACTGTGACATAGTAAGAAATGTATATATTTGGTCTCTGCTGCCCCCCCCCCTTTTTTGGGGACACAGTTTCTAAAATTCTTGGAATCTACAAAAATGTTTTTGTGTATGCTAATGAGATGACAGGTAGCTGGACTCCTGGATAGGCTCAGGATGGGGGCTGGTTGCCAAGGGAAGCAATGGAGTGATTAGAGAGTTGACACTTTCATCCCTGCTCCTTGAAGTCTAGGAGCAGAGAGGGACTGGAGATAGAGTTCAGTCACCAATGGCTAATGATTTAATCAGCCTTGCCTATGTAAAGTAGCCTTCATAAAAAAAAAACCTAAGGTGGTTCCAAGAGCTTCTGGATTGGTGAACACATGGAGGTACTGGAAAAGTAGTGTGTCTGGAGAGGACATGGGAGACCTCTTTCTTTCCCCCAAATTTTGCTCTATGCATCTCTTGATGTGACTGTTCCTGAGTTGTATCCTTTTATAATAAACCAGTAATCTAGTAAGTAAACTTTTCCTGAGTTCTGTGAGCTGTTCTAGAAAATTATTGAACCTGAGGAAGGGGCTGTAGAAATCTCTAATTTATAACTGGTTGCTCAGAAGCACAGATGACAACCTAGACTGGGATTAAGATCTGAAGTCAGGATGGATGGCACTGTGGCACTGAGCCCTTCACTGATGGGATCTGATGCTGACTTTAGGCAGATATTGTTAGAATGGATTTGAATTGTAGGACACCCAGTTGGTGTCCACAGAGAATGGGAAAGTTGCTTGGTGTGAGAAACTCCTATGTACTTGGAGTTCAGGAGTATTTAAATAGTGTAGAGTGTTGAGATAAGAGACAGTTTTTTTTTTTCTTACCATGGCACTCAGTATGTTGAAAATGGTCTAAAGATTGCTTGTGGAAGTGGATGTTGTCAGGGTTGGAGCTTGTGAGTTATAGTGAAGTGGTAAAAGCAGGGCTGTTTGAAATCAGAAATGTGGTGTCTGTCCTGATTGGATGGGAGCCCTTAAAGTGTGGGGCAAACTGATTGACTGGGGGCTAGTGGTGCAGGCGGTGAAAGGATCCAGCCAAGGTGGAACAAAGGAGATAGAAGTTTATTGAACACACTGCAAGGGAGCAGTGGGCAGGACAGCAAAGGAGAGACTGTTTGCAGTGAGGCAGTGGGTGGGAGCTGAATTTAAAGGAGGAAGGTGAGGAGGTATGGGGACATACAGAATTTTCCTGTTTTTGGTAATTGTGCCTGGTTGTAAATAGCCCATTGGTCTGTTACGGCCTATGGATAATTTGAAGTGGGTCGCCTGACAGGCCTGTCTGTATTCAGCCAGGTGGTCACTGTGGACCCTTTTTCCTTGATCAAGTTTCCATTGCTCCAGCCTATTGTCTCAAAGCGGCCTCTACAAGAAAGTTGTAATGTTAGTTGTGGATGAATGTGACTCATAACACATGCAGTGAATTGAGGCAGCTCACAAATGTTCACATTGTGTGTATATATGCATTTTGTGTATTTCTAAGAAGCTTGTTTCAGTTAGAGGCACTTTCTTTCATTCTCCTCATGTTTCTTGCAGAGAAAATTGTAGTGAGCTTCCCAAAAGGAACTCTTGAACAGGGACTTGCGTATAATATAACTTCATGGTTGTGCAAAGAAAGCTAGATACATAGGGAACAAGGAGGAAAATATAGAAATTGAGACAAAAGAAGGAGAGTAAATAAACTATAACTGGCAAAAATGTGGGAATTTTTTAAAGGTGGGCTTTTAAAAAATATTTATTTATTTTGAGACAGTGAATGAATGCAAGTTGGGGAGGGGCAGATAAAAGAGCAAGATAGAGAATCCCAAGCAGGCTCTGTGTTGTCACTACAAAGCCCAATGCAGGGTTTGATCTCACGAACAATGAGATCATGACTTGAGCCAAAATCAAGAGTCAGGTGCTCAACTAACTGAGCCACCCAAGTGCCCCAAGGTGGAACTTTTTGAAGAAAAAAGATTTAATACATTTTGAGTTCTGAAAGGGAAGATTTTATTATTATTTTCTTTTTCTCATTATGTTTCTGGCACAGATCACAGAATAATTTCCATTGTTGAGTAGTATATGCAAGGTGTTATTTTGAGCTATTTATGTAACATTGATAATTCTTACAACAATGTTCAATAATTATTATCATTTTCCAGATTTGATGCAAGCTATAAAACTCTAGATCTGAGAAGCTCACTGAATCCACAGCAGGATATACACAAGGAAAATCACACCAAGGCACATTATAATTAAATTGCTGAAAACAGTGATAAAGAGAAAATCCTAAGAGTAGCCAGAGAAACAAAGACACAGACATCTTGTCAGGAACTATGTAAGCAGAAGGACAGTGCAATGGCATCTTGAAATTGATAAAAGGAAAAAAACTGTCACCCTAGAATTCTTTATCCAATAGAAGCATCCTTCAAAAATGAAGACAAAATAAAGATATGTTTCAGACAAAACATATTTTGGGAAAATTGATTATAGGCAGATTTGCACTACAAGAAATGTCAAGGAAAATTCTTTAAGAGGAAGACAAGTGATAGGAGATTGAAATTTGGATGTGTGCTAATAAATTTAAAAAAATTAAAATATTAAATGAGTGGGCAAAAATAAAAATTTACCCCCTATTTCAAAAATTTAAAAGATAACTATCTAAAGCAAAAATTATAATATGTAGTAGGATATATAATAACAATAGTAAGGAAGGAAATGGAAGTATACCACTGTAAGACTTATACTATGCCTGAAGTGGCATAATAACATTTGCAGGTAGACCATGGTAAAGATCTTCATTATAAAACTTAGGACAATCACTAAAAGAATAAAACAAAGGGATATAGCTAATAAACCAACTGTGGAGATAAAGTAGAATTCTAAAAAGTACTTAGGGAATCAAAAAGAGGTAAAAAGATGGTTTAGAAAACAGATAGGTCAAACAAAACAATAGCAAGATGGTAGATTTAAATGCAAACAATCAGATTGCCAGCCAGGTAAAAAATGAAAAATTTTACTATGTGCTATCTATAAGAAGTCCGCTTTAGATATAAATTCACAGGTTAAAAGTAAAAACAAATGTTAAACACTAATCATAAGAATGATAGAATGGCTTTCAATTTAAGGCAATTTAGGGATCATGACAAGGTATATTACCTGGGGTTAACAGAGGTATCTCATAATGATAAATGGGCCAATTCAAGGAAACATAACTTTTAAATAGGTAGGCAACTGTTAGAAGTGCTTCAGAATTTGTGAATCAGAAACTGAAAGGAAATGTTGACAAGTAAATAATTTCAGTAAGAGATTTCTAAAATCATTTTCAGTAATTGTTAGAACAAGCAGAAAATCTGTAGATCTAGAAACATCTATGGAAAAACCTATAGCTGGAAGAATGGTGACTTAAGGAACTCTAAAAATTCATGTCTCCATAAAAAGTGAAAAAAACTGGCACAACATTTCAGAAATCAACTTTTTGAGAACTCCAGAAATTAATCAAAATCTTACAGTGATGTGGCTTTTTATTTTATTTTTTGAGAGAGAGAGAGGGCACAAGTGAGTGAGGGTGAGAGACAGAAAGGGAGAGAGAGAGAGAGAGAGAGAGAGAGAGAGAGAGAGAGAGAGAGAGAGAAAGGCAGGCCTTACCCAAAGCAGGGTTTGTGTTTCCCCGAAGTTGGGCTCATGCTCACCTGAAGCGGGAGTTGAGCTCACCTGAAGTGGGGCTTGTGTTCACCTGATGTGGGATTCAAACTCACGAACTGTGGGATCATGGCCATGACCTGAGCCAAAGTCAGATGCTTAATGACTGAGCCACCCAGGCAGCCCAGTGATGTGGCTTTTTAAAAACCTACCCTAGTCATATCCCATGTTTCCAAATCAGTGATATCTTTGAAAATAAAGTTCTGCATTCCCACTACATATAATGGAGTGAAGAGAATATATCTCTTTTGCAAAAAATATATACTTATTTTGACCCATCTAGTGGTTTCCTGGAATACTGGCTCAAAAGGCTTACTTTTATTTCACCTTACTCAAACTTACCCAGTACTAAATTGGCTATACTGGAGCATCTGCCAAAATGTTTACAAGCAAATGTTTCAGTTGTTGCTATTGGACACAATGGTTAACAGTTGGTACAAACAGTAGACTAATCAATAAGTTTCAGAGGAAAGCCTGGGTAATGAGATAGTAGAATAAGGGCTTTGAAAAGCTCTGACATATTCCTGGGAAACTAGAAAATCATGTGTGTGTGTGTGTGTATGACTGTGCACATATACAGGAAAGATCTGAGTAGACCCTAAGGTCTAACCTCTGGTTGATCTTGAGGCTCTGCAGAATTAGTAATTGAAGGCTAATGCAGATTTGTAAACTGTGTGGTTGAATGTGAAAGATATGGCCCAGCATACAAGAGCTCTTTTGCAAAGACTGGGAACATTTTAGTTCTGGTGATTAATGAAATCTCTGTCCAATCATTAGCTGACCACTAAGCAAATGGTATGGAGACTGCAGAGGCCACACTTGACAAAGAATATGGACTTTACAAAATTAATTCATATAGTCACTAAACAACAGAAACAACAACAAATGAAAACAACAAATCCTGGGGAGGGCAGAGAACCTAAGTTCCATAGTTTCTTCATTATAATATTTAAAATGATCACCCCTACTCTGACCTACCCCTACTCTGACTAGTGCACCACAGTGGCATTCTAAGGCAATTAATTGAAGGGCCATGACTCTCTGTTTTTATGATTCAGATTAGACTTTTGCTCACTTAGAACTTTTTTGCTTTTACAGATAAAGTAAGAATTTAGTAGGCTTCCTATCTTTATCACTTTTAGGAACACCATGATCAGTTGGCCAGCACCATATATCTGCAGCAGTCAGACTACTCTGATTAATGCTTTTAATTGTGCTGTCCAATATGGTACCCATGTCCTCCTTGCCTGTAGTGGCTGAGTCTGCCACTTGATCCCTGCTACCTGGGGATTCAGTTATTCCCACTGCATTTAGGTTTCCCAGATTCAGTGGCTGCAGTGCCCAATGTGAGGTCTGGCCAACAGAGAAGAGTGATCATAGAGCTCTTTAAGGATGCAGGGGCTCCCATCACCAATTGATTCCTCTCAGTATTGGTGAAAGCTATGTCTTCTGAACACTGCCAGTGTGGATGAGTAGATTTTACATGACTAATCCACTCTAACATTTCAATCTTCTTAAGCTTTTGAATCCCTTTTACATTAAATCAAGACATGTCTGCCATTTTTAGTTTGCTCCTGATGGGCCACCTTTTGGCCCATGTTTCAGCCAACCAACCCGTATTTGTTTATATTTATATTTATATTTATATTTATATTTATATTTATATTTATATTTATATTTATATTCATGTTTATATTTTTATATTTACATTTATGTTTATATATTAAAAAGGAGATTTATTATGAAAAATTATTTTATTGCCTTATGGAGGCTGAAAGTCTCATGATCTGTTGTCTATAAGATGAAATCTCAAGAAAGCAATTGGTATAATTTAATCCAAGTTCAAAGGCCTGAGAACTGGGGGAGCTGTTGGTGTAAATCCTACTCCAAGGGCAGGAGAAGATGAGGTGTCCCAGTGCAATCAGTCAAGCCAAAAAAAGAGGTGAATTTCTCCTTCCTGTGCCTTTTATTCTATTCAGGCCCTCAACAGATTAGATGATGTCTGCCCACACTGGGGTGGGCAATAAATTTCATTGAGTTCACAGATTCAAATGCTAATTTCACACAGAAATACCTTCACAGACATACCCAGAAATAATATTTAATTGGTATATTTAAATATAATAATATTTAATTGGTATTTAATTAAATAATATTCAATTAAAAGGCAGTCAGTTGACACATAAAACTAACCATTCACATTCAGTAAGCACAGGAAGAGATGCTCAACATCATTCGTCACTAGGGAAATGCAAATCAAAAGTACAATGAGAAAGACAAATACCATATGATTTCACTTACATGTGGAATCTAAAAAACCAACCAACCAACCAACCAACCAACCAACCAACAAAAAACAGAAAGAGACTCAAATACAGAGAACAAATTAGTGGTTGCCATAGGAGAGGGGAATGGGGGTGGGTGGGTGAAATAGATGAAGGGAATTAAGAGGTACAAACTTCTAGTTATAAAATGAGTAAGTCATGGAGATTAAAAATACCCATACGGAAAATAGCCAGTGATATTGCAGTAACATTGTATGGTAACAGCCTACGCTTATGATGAACTTTGTGTAATGTATAGAATTGTCATCACTATGTTGTGCACCTAAAACTAATATAATATTGTATATCAACTACATTTAAATAATAAAAATTTTTGTAAAAAGCACAGAGAGATTCCACTTCACAACCATTAAGATGACTCTAATAAAAACAAATAAACAATGATGGTTGACAAGGATGCAGAGAAATTGGAACCCTCATACATTGCTGGTGGGAATATAAAGTGGTGTAGCTATTATGAAAAACAGTGTGGCGGTTCCTCAAAAAATTAAATACAGTGCTATTATATAACACCCAAATTCTCCTTCATGGTGTATACCTGAGAGGATTGAAAAGATACATTTATGCAATTTGTAGAAGAATGTTCATAGCAATCATGATTGTTAATAGCCAAAAAGTAGAAGCAACTTAACTGATTTATTATAATAATATAATATATATAATTATTTATTACATATTTATGAGACTGACTTATTTTTATAATTTATTATTTATAAGCAAATTAACTGATGAATGAATTAAACAAAATGTGGTATATCCATACATGGAATATTATTCAACCATAAAAAGGAATGAAAGAAATACTGATCATTTTCTATAACATGGATGAACCTTGAAAACATTATGCTAAAGGAGAGAAGCTAGTTACCAAAGGTTACATATATGATTTCAGTTATGTGAAATGTCTGCAGAGGCAAATCTATAGAGATAAAAAGTAGATTAGTGTTTGCCAAGGACTGGGAGAAAGAGGAATGGTAAATGACTGCTTAAAGAATATGGGTTTTTTCTTGGGAATGATAAAAATGTCATGGAATCAGATAGTTATGATGGTGGCTTAACATTGTGAATATACTAAAAATGGAATTGTATGCTTTAAAATGATTATGGTGGTGAATTTTATGTGAATTTTATCTCTAGCCCTGCCTGCCCCACCTCCAGTTTACATTATACTTAATTATAAAAGATTGTAAGCTTTTCCCCTAAAACAAGGATAGTTGCTCTCACCACTTCTATCCTTCATTGTACTGGAGAATCTAGCCATTGTACAAAAGGAAGAAAAACAAAAGAAGATTGTAAAGAAAGAAGTAAACTCTCTTATTCATAGAAGACATATTGGTTTTGTAGAAAGTCCTATGGAATCTACAAAAATGTTCATAAAACTAATAAATGAGTTTAGAAATATAACAGGATATAAGAAAATATACAAAAATTAATTGGATTTCATATACTAGCAGTGAACAATTAGACATTAAGAAATATTGGGGCGCCTGGGTGGCGCAGTCGGTTAAGCGTCCGACTTCAGCCAGGTCACGATCTCGCGGTCCGGGAGTTCGAGCCCCGCGTCGGGCTCTGGGCTGATGGCTCAGAGCCTGGAGCCTGTTTCCGATTCTGTGTCTCCCTCTCTCTCTGCCCCTCCCCCGTTCATGCTCTGTCTCTCTCTGTCCCAAAAATAAATAAACGTTAAAAAAAAATTAAAAAAAAAAAAGAAATATAGTGCATCAAAAGAATACTATGCATCAAAATACACAATCCTTTGGGATAAATTTAACAAATTGTTGTATAAGAACTTTTTCTTTTGGACAAAGAATTATGAATTTTATTTTCCATCAAAAGAAGATCTATATACAGAAAATTATAGATCTGGAATCACTTTCTTAAAACAAAAGAATTTAAATTTAATTGTATCCTTACATGGTAAATTAGTTGGAAGTGGCTACTGATGGAGGATTGAAAATTATTTTTCTCAGCTTTATTGAGGTGTAACGGATAAATAATATTATAAAATATTTAAAGTGTAAAATTATGATTTGATATACATTGTGAAAATATTCTATTGACTTAATTAACATATCCATCGCCTTACATATTTACCCCCACCCCCTTTTTTCCTGGTGAGAGTAGTTCTACTTTCTTAGCAAATTTCAATTATATCATGTAGTGTTATCAGCAGTATCCTTCTTTTTTAAGGATGAATAATAATATTCCATTGTGTATGTATGTGTGTATGTGTGCATGCACACACACACACACACACACACACATTTTCTGGATTCACTCACCCATTAGGTTCATGTAGGTTATTTTCATATCTTGGCTATTGTGAATAACACTGCAGTGAAAATGGGAGTACAGTTATCTCTTCAAGATAAAATATAACTGTCAGAAATTAAATAAGACTTGAATAACCAGAAAGATATTACATGTTGCTTGCTTGGAAAACTCAATATTGTTAAAATGTCAGTTCTTCCCAAACTGTTCTATAAATTCAATGTAATCTCAATAAAAATCTCAGCAAGATTTTTTAGAAATTGGCAAGCTAATTCTAAACTTTATATAGAAATGAGAAAACCTAGAATAGCCAAGCACTTTGGGAAAAGGAGATCCAAGTTGGAAGATTTACAATACCTAATTACATAACCTATTATGGAGTTAACATAATCAAGACAATGTGTTACTGGCATAAGGATAGTCATATATATCAATGGAGCAGAGAAGAGTGTCCAAAAATAGATACAATATATAGGTGAATTGATTTTTGACAAAGGTGCCAAAACACTTCAGTAGGAGAAATGATAGTCTTTTCAACAAATAATGTTAGAACAAATAGGTAGCTATATAGAAAAAAATGAATTTGGGGCTTACTTCACATCATAGAGAAAAATTAACTCAAAATAGATCACAGACGTAAACAAAAGAAGTACAAATATAAAACCTCTGGAAGAAAACATAAGAGAAATTCCTTTTAATCGTAAAGGAGACAAAGATTTCTTAGAGCCCCGGAAGTATAAGAGAAACAATTGGTAGATCCTTATCAAAGTTGAAAACTTCTGCCCTACAAAAGACACGGTCAAGAAAATGAAAAGAGAAGCCAGAGATGGAGAGAAAATATTGCAACACAAACATCTGATGGAGGGCTGTATTTGCGGTTTATAAAGAACTCTTAACTGTAGAATGAGAAGACAAACTACCCACCCACTAAAAAAAGGAACAGAAGATCTTTCAGACATTTTGCAAAATAATGTATTTGAATGACAAATAACCACATTACAATATATTCACTATGTTTAGTCATTAGGGAAATGCAAATTAAAGCCACAAAAAGATACAACTACACAACTTAAGCTAGCTTAAAATTAAAAAGACTCACAATAACAAGTTTTGGCAGGAACTCATACACATTTCTAGTGGGAATGTAAAATGGTGCAACCACTTTGGAAGGCAGTTTATGTTTCGTACAAAATTAAACTCATACTTATTCAAACCTGCCATTCCACTGAATATTTTACCCAAGTGAAATGAAAATATTTGTTCACATAAAGCATTGTGCATGAATTTTATAGCAGCTTTATTCATAGTAACCCCAAATTGGATTCCAAGTGTTCATCAGTAGATGCATAGGTAAACAAATTTTGATGTATCTGTATAATGGAATACTATATAACAATAAAAAGGAACAAACTACATCCAACAACATAAATGAATCTCAAAAACATGCTGAACTATTAATAGGCCAGATACAAAAGAGTACACACTATATGATTCTATTTGTATGAAATTCTATGAAATTCTATTATAATTCTGATTTTTTTGAGGAAAAGGTAATAGTGGTTGTCTGAGATTTGGAGTGTGAGGTGAGAGGGCAGATTGGGAAGGGGCAAAAGGGAACTTTTTAAAATCCATTCATGTACTGATGGATATTTGGGGTCCAGTTTGGGGCTACTGTGAAGAAGCTGCTGTAAATATTTTTGTGCAACTCTTTTGTGTTGATGGAAATACTTTATGTCTTGATTGTTGTGTTGATTATATGAGTGTAGACATTTGCCAGGATTCTGCAAAGTGTGCACTTGAAATGGAAGCATGTTATTTCATTTAAATTATTCCTCAATAAAATCGATTTTAAAAGCTCAGTGAAGCTGAAGGAGGTAAAGCTACTTACTTGCTCAAGTTTACATAGCTAGTAAGTGGCAGAGAAGAGATTGAAACTCTTGCCTATGTAACTCCAAGTTCATCCTCTTTCCATTATGTTATGTAGCCTTTTTATACCCACAAAAGGTACTCAATAAATATTGAGGGAAAATAAATGTAAGCAGAGGAATTAAAGGCCTTAAAGATGAGGCAAGAAATACATATTTCATCCCAAAGACATTACAGGTAAGAAAGAATAGGAGAAATAATTTAGGCACTCCATTCTCCATGTTGGTAATGTGCCTTGCGATTATTTATGGCATTTTACTATAATTATTTTACACAGATCTCTCTACTTCTATCCTGCCATTTCCTTAAAATGTTTCATGTAAATCATCCTTTTTTTCCCCCTAGCTCTGTCTGGTAATGGAAGGGCTAAATGGATGACAATGAATGAATAAATGGATGAATGCATGACAATTATATGATAGAGCTTTGGAGAATTCTAATTGTTTGATGGAAGGCATAAGAAGAGGTCATTTTGGATTGGAGGAAAGCAGTTCTAAAATGAGCAATAGAAGAATGGGCTTTGAGCATTGTATAGTGAAGAGAATGTGGACTTTTAGATTAGATCCTGGCTTTGCCGCTTATTAACTGTGTGATTTGAGGCAAGTTACTTGACCTCTCAATGTCCTATAGTTTTTATTTGTAAACTGAAGATCATAATACTTATGGAGTTAGTTTTGAGGATATTTAAAATAAGATCTATGAATAGTGTGGCATATTCTCTGACTAAAAACAGAATGTCAATACAAATGGCAAACATTTCCTTTCTCACTGGTATCCAGGAATTCTAAGCTCTAAATTGAACCTTGGTCTTAAACCTGGTCTCAGGTTTACTTGGCTGTACATAATTCAAAGTCATTTATAAATTGCCTGGATCAAGTTTTCAGCTGCTGCTGGTGACTGTGTTTCGTATTTGACTTCAAAATTCACAATATAATTTTGCTAGCATTAGTGGGTATTCTTGCTTGTAAGCAGGAGCATTGCATGTTCAGGTAATAAAGTTCCTCTTTCAAGCAAAGGTGTTTTGCTTTTTTAGAGTAGAAAACATAGTTCTGTGGTCAGGCAAATGGATTACTAAATCAATTTGGAGATATGTCACTTCCTACCTTCACTCAGTGTCTCTGAGCCTCAATTTCCATATCTGTAAAATGGAGCTAACAATATGTAACAAGATTGTTGTAAGGATTAATGAGATATTAAATGTGACAATACTTAGCATAGTGACTGGCATATTGTAAATGTTCAATAAAATCATTACTATAAGCATCATTTTAAAATTATTCAGGAGAGAAACTCAATGAGAATATTACAGATTAAAGGACTGCACCAGAGACTGATTGGAACATTGGCAGGATTTATATTATAGTGAAGTTAGATACAATGCTGTCTATCAGTGTAGAACTACATGTGCTAACATTTCTTATGGAGTTGATTTGACAAGAGTTTCCTTTTATGCTCTATCCATTTAAATAATTACTTATTGCCAACTATGCTTCTTGCCTTCATTACGCTGTTAGTTTAGATTGGTAACTGCCAAATCCAAGGGAAATCTTGAAAACTGTTGAACCGTAGCTTAATCCTTAATTTGAAAATTATGTATATAGTTTCCCCATTGTAATACTGGCAGGAATTTCAGGGCTTTTGAAAGTATTTTTGTCACTCGCTGTCAGCAAAAGCAAAGAAAAAGATGGAAGTTTGCAGAGCTTAAAAAAACAAACAAACCAGCTTTATGGAGGTTTAATTTACATACCATAAAATTTATCTCTTATAATTGCATAATTCAACAATTTTTAGTAAATTTATAGAGTTGTGAAACCCATCATCATAATCCAGTTTTAGAACATTCCCATCACTGTAAAAATTTCCTCACTACTATCTTCCTTCCATAACTGAACTGCTTTCTGTCTCTATAAATTTGCCTTTTCTGGACATTTCACATAAATTAAATCTTACAATATGTAATCTTTCACATGTTGTGTCTCACTGAGCAAATGTTTTTGACTGGCTCATCCATGTTGTAGCCTCTATCAGTATGTTCATTCCTTTTTATTGCCAAATAGTATTCCATAGTATGGATATATCACATTAAAAAAAAAAAACATTCACCACTTGATGGACATTTGGATAGTTTCCAGTTTAGGCTATTATAAATCATGTTGCTATCAACATTTGTATACATGTTTTGGTGTAGGCATATGTATTCCTTTCTCTTGGGTAGATTCATAGATGTGAAATTGATAGGTCATATGGTAAGTTTATACTGAACTTTTGAAAACATTGCCAAATTATTTTTCAAACTGGTCATGCTGCTTCACATTCCCATCAGGAACGTATGATGGTTCCAGTTTCTCCATATCCTTGCTAACTCTTGGTATTGTGTATCTTTTTGATTCTAGATATTTTAGTAGGGGTATAGTGATATCTTATTTTCATTTTAATTTGTATTTCCTGTGACCAGTGTTGCTGAGCATCTTTTATTATGCTTACTAGCCATTTAAAAAAGAATAGATTCCACATATAAGTGATACCATACAGTGTTTATCTTTCTCTGGTTGGCCTATTTCACTTAGCATAGTGCCCTCATGTTTTTTCCATGTTGTCACAAATGGCAGGATTTCCTTCCTTTTAAAGGTTGAATAATATTCTTTCTTTCTTTATTCATTCATTGAGGAACACTTAAGTTGTTTTCATTTCTTGTCTACTATGAATAATACTACAATGAACATGGGAGTACAGATATTTTGTTGATATCCTATTTTCATTTCCAGAAGTGGGAAAGTTGGATCATGTGGTGGATCTATTTCAACTTTTTGAGGAGCCTCCATATAGTTTTCCACACTGGCTACACAAATTTACATTCGATCTACCAGTGCACAAGGGTTCCCTATTCTACATCTTTGTCAAAACTTACCTCTTGTCTTTTTGATCTTCGGCATTCTGGCAGACGTGAGGTGATATCTCATTGTGTTTTTATCTGCATTTTCCTGATAATTAGTGATGCTAAGCATCTTTCACATATCTGCTTGCCAGCTGTATTTCTTTTTTGGAAAAATGTCTATTCAGTTCCTCTACCCATTTTTTCCTTTTTATTTTTAAATTTTTTTTTTACATTTATTTATTTTTGAGAGACAGAGTGAGACAAAGTGAGAGTGAGGGAGGGATAGAGAGAGAGGGAGACACAGGATCGGAAGCAGGCTCCAGGCTGTGAGCTGTCATCGCAGAGCCCAATGCGGGGCTTGAACCCACAGACCGCAAGATCATGACCTGAGCTGAAGTCGGACACTCAACCGACTGAGCCACCCAGGCGCCCCAACACTTTTTCCTCTTTAGTTGGGTGAGTTCTTTATATAATTTGGATATTAACCTCTTATCAGATATGTGGTCTAAAAGTATTTTCTCCCATTCTGTAGGTTGCCTTTTAATTTTGTTGATGGTTTCCTTTGTTGTGGAGTTGCTTTTTAGTTTAATATAGTCCCACTTGTCTATTTTTGCTTTTGTTGCCTTTGCTTTTGGTGTTAAATTCACAAATCATTGCCAAGACTGATGTCAAGGAAGTTACCCCCTGTGTTGTCGTCTAGGAGTTTTATAGTTTCAGGTCTTAAGTCTTTAGTTCATTTTGAGTTGATTTTTTGTGTATGGCATAAAATAGGGGCCTAGTTTCATTCTTTTGTATGTAGCTGTCCAGTTTTCTCAACACCACTTATTGAAGAGACTATCCTTTCCCCTTTGCATGCTCTTGGCAACTTTGTCCTTACTACTGCCATTTTGTTTATTTTCTGGCTGTTTTATAATTCCTTCATTTTTTTCTTCTCTTCATCTCTTCTTTTGTAATTTGATGATTTCTTGTTGTGGTATGTTTAGAATCCTTTTCTGTACCTAAGGTATAGATTTTTGCTTTTGTGGTTACCATGAGGCTTATATAAACTGTCTTTATATAAGTATGTTTTAACTTGATAATAACTTAATTTCAAAACACATACTAAAACTCTAAGTTTTTACTCTCCTCCCCCATGTTTTGTGTTTTTGATGTCACAATTTACATCTTTTTACCTTTGTATCCATTAACAAATTATTGTAGTTATATACGTATTTTTTTTTTTTTTTACCAGTTTTGTCTTTTTAACCTTCACACTAGAGTTATAAGTGATTTACTCACCTCTGTTAGGACATTAGAGTGGTTCTGAATTTAACTATATATTTACCTTTTCCAGTGAGATATATACTTTCATGTATTTTGCTGTTACTAACTAGCATCATTTCATTTTAGCTTGAAGAAGTCCCGTTAACATTTCTTGTAAGGCTGGTCTGGTGGTGATGAAATTCTTTAGTTATTGCTTGTCTTGAAAACTCTCATTGTCCTTCAATTCTGACAGACAACTTTGCTGGCTAGAGTATTCTTGAATGGCAGTGTTTTTCATCCTCTCCCAGTACTTTGGATATATCACATCACTTCCTTCTGGCTGCAGTTTGTGCTGCAATATCTGTTGGTATTCTTAGGGGGGGTTCCCTTGTACCTAGCAAGTTGTTTTTCTCTTGCTGCTTTTACAAATCTCTCCTTGTCTTTAACTTTTGACAGTTTAATTATAATGTGTCTTCATGTGTGTCTCTTCAGATTCATCTTATTTGGAATTCTCTGCGGGCTTTCTGGATCTGGATGTCTTATTTATTTCCCAAGTGTAGGGAAGTTTTACAAACACATACTAATTTTATCTTTTTGATGTCACAATTTACATTTTTTATCTTGTATATTCATTATCAAATTACTGTAGTTATATTTTTACCAATTTTGTCTTTTAACCTTCATATTAGAGTTACAATGGTTTACTCGCCACCATTACAACATTAGAGTGTTCTGAATTTAACTACATATTTACTCGTGAGATATATATACCCTCTGGCAGTGGGTTTTAAAGTATGCAAGTATATCTCTTTCAGGGAAGGACTGGGAGATGGGTATTTCTGTTTGCTCCCTTTGTGGAGAATCCTAAGAGGATAGTAGGTTAAGAACAGTTTCTTTGTTTTCTACAGCCCTGAGGAATCCACAAACACAATCCCTGCTGTCCACTACAGCTTGGCAATCATTTTTTTTTGTCCCCTGACCAGCAGCTGCAAAAGCCAGGGTATCTGATGTGTAAACAAACTCCTTCCAGGGTGATAATGGTAATTTGGACCTGACTACAAAGAGAATGCAGAGTGATGTCTGCTGGCTCTCCCTAGGTCTCTAGGGAGAATCTAGTCTGTCTCTGGATGCATCCTAAATAAGAAGCCTGACCCTCAGGCAGCATCTTTAAATTTTTTTTTATGTTTATTTATTTTTGAGAGAGAGAGAGAGAGAGAGAGAGAGAGAGAGAGAGAGCGCATGAGAGGAGCCAAGAGAGAGGGAGACACAGAATCTGAAGCAGACTTCAGGTTCTGAGCTGTCAGCACAGAACCTGATGTGGGACTCAAACCCACAAACAGTGAGATTGTGACTTGAGCCGAAGTCAGACACTTAACCCACTGAGCCACCCAGGTGCCCTCAGGCAGCATCTTTTAAAGTGTGCTAATAGGCTTCTTTCAGGGGGAGAGTGGGAGATGGGTGTTTCTGGGTGTTTCTGTTTGTGCTCTCTGTACTGAATGCAGAGAAGATAGCTAGTTCAGAAGTGATTCTTTGCTATGGTCTTATGGGAGCTGGAACTCAAGCTTCACTCACTACCAGGGTCAGGCAATCAAAGAGCATGTCACCTGGATAGCAGCTGTGAAAGTCAAGGTGCCAGACATGAACACAATCTCCTTTCAATGAAGTACTGGTGACCCATATCAGTGTGGGTTTTTTCTTCATATTTTCCAGATGTGTAGTCACTCAGCTAATTTCTGAATATTTGTCAGAGGGAATTGTTCCATGTGTAGCTGTAGATTCAGTGAGCTCATGGGAGGAGGTGAGGTCAGGAGCCTCCTATGTCACCATCTTTTCTTTTTTTTAATTTTTAAAGCTTATTTATTATTGAGAGAGAGAGACAGCACAAGGGAAGGGCAGAGGGAGAGGGAGACACAAATTCGAAGCAGGCTCCAGGCTCTGAGCTGTCAGTGCAGAGCCCGACTCAGGGCTCGAACTCATCAACTGTGAGATCATGACCTGAGCCAAAGTCGAATGCTTAACCGACTGGGTTGTCTGTCTTATTGTTTAAAGAATTATTTTATATTTTGAACACAAGTTCTTTTCTTTGGCTATATTAACTGCATATAGCTTCCCCAGTCTTTAGCTTGTCTTTAACTTTTAAAATAATGTCCATTTAAAAATGGCTTATAGTTTTTCTTGTGCAATTTGTTTTTTTAAGGCTTGTACTTTGATATCATATCTAAAAACTCTTTCTAAACTCCAAATGATGAATATTTTCTTTTTTGTTTTCTTCTATACATTTTATACTAAATTTTTTAGCTTTTACATTTTGTCTATGATCCATTTTGAGTTAAATTTTGTGTATCATGTGAAGTAAGGATCAAAGGCTGTTTGGTTTTGTTTTGCTTGTGGATTTCCTAGAGTCTCAACCCCATTTGTTGAAAAGACTGTCCTTTCCCTATTGAATTGTCTTGGCACTTGGTGGAATAGACAACTATTTTAGTTCCTTCAGGAATGAGAAACTATTTTATAATCTTTTCTATATCTTGACAACTAATTCTGCAATTTAAATTTCAAAGGCTTTTCCAATGGTGTCTCTAGGAAACACAGATAAGTATTTGACAGTACAGAAAGTCCAACCACATGAGAATTTAACAGTTAATTTGTTAATTAGTTTAAAAAACTAGTTGCTATTTTTTGACATAGTAATAAGAATTTAGACTGTAAAAACCTAGTATTAAGAGAATATTTTATTTAAGAGCAAAGTGAAGCTATTCATATTTAATCAAAGGACAAATTTGAGTTTGGGAACAATATGATTATATGAATAAATATATGTATGAATACATATATATGTGTATATGTATATATAGTCACTTGATATAGTTATCTTTCACATATATAATAACTTCTGTATATATTGTTTAGATTCATTTTCTGATATGCAAACTTGTGCCATCATGTGCTATGTTTATGAGAACAGGTCCATTTATTTTTTGTACATTGATCCTCTCATGGCTTTGTTACTACTAACTCATAGTACCCTATCTATATTTTATCCTTTTGTTTCTTAAATGGGTTTTGGTTCATTCTACTTCTGATATCAAGTTTTGGAGCTGATTAAAAAAAACTTTCTACTGCCACATAGGATTCTTTTTAAGATGGTGAGATTTTTTTTTAACTTGTTTTATTTTTTTATTTTTTAAAATTTACATCCAAATTAGTTAGCATATAGTGCAACAATGATTTCAGGAGTGGATTCCTTAGTGCCCCTTACCCATTTAGCTCGTTCCTCCTCCCACAACCCTTCCTGTAACCCTCAGTTTGTTCTCCATATTTATGAGTCTCTTCTGTTTTGTCTCCCTCTCTGTTTTTATATTATTTTTGTTTCCCTTCCCTTGTGTTCATCTGTTTTGTCTCTTAAAGTCCTCATATGAGTGAAGTCATATGATTTTTGTCTTTCTCTGACTAATTTCACTTAGCATAATATCCTCCAGTTCCATCCATGTAGTTGCAAATGGCAAGATTTCATTCTTTTTGATTGCTGAGTAATACTCCATCATATATATATGTGTGTATATATATATGTGTGTGTGTGTATATATATGTGTGTATATATACATATATATATATAATCAAATCTTCTTTATCCATTCATCCATTGATGGACATTTGGGCTCTTTCCATACTTTGGCTATTGTTGATAGTGCTGCTATAAACATGGGTCCATTTGAAACAGCACACCTGTATCCCTTGGATAAATGCCTAGTAGTGCAATTCCTGGGTTGTAGGGTAGTTCTATTTTTATTTTTTTGAGGAACCTCCATACTGTTTTCCAGAGTGGCTGCACCAGCTTGCATTGCCACCAACAATGCAAAAGAGATCCTCTTTCTCCACATCCTCGCCAACATCTGTTGTTACCTGAGTTAGCCATTCTGACAGGTGTGAGGTGGTATCTCATTGTCGTTTTGATTTGTATTTCCCTGATGATGAGTGACATGGAGCATTTTTCATGTGTCAGTTGGCCATCTGGATGTCTTCCTTGAAGAAGTGTCTATTCATATCTTTTCCCTATTTCTTCACTGGCTTATTTGTTTTTTGGGTGTTGAATTTGTTAAGTTCTTCATAGATTTTGGATGCTAACTGATATGTCATTTGCAAATATCTTCTCCCATTGTGTTGGTTGCCTTTTAGTTTTGCTGATTCCTTCACTGTGCAGAGGCTTTTTATTTTGAGAAGGTCCCAGTAGTTCATTTTTGCTTTTGTTTCCCTTGCCTCTGGAGACTTGTTGAGTAACAAGTTGCTGCAGCCAAGATCAAAGAGGTTTTTGCCTGTTTTCTCCTTGAGGATTTTGATAGCTTTGCTTCCTGTCTTACATTTAGGTCTTTCATCCATTTTGAGTTTATTTTTGTGTATGGTGTAAGAAAGTGGTCCAGGTTCATTCTTCTCCATGTCGCTGTGCAGTTTTCCTAGCCCTGCTTGCTGAAGAGACTGTCTTTATTCCATTGGATATTCTTTGCTGCTTTGTCAAAGATTAGTTGGCCATACGTTTGTGGGTCCATTTCTGGGTTCTCTATTCTTTTCCATTGATCTGAGTGTCTGTTCTTGTGCCAGTACCATACTGTCTTGATGAATCCCAGCTTAAAGTCTGGGATTGTGATGCCTCCTGCTTTGGTTTTCTTTTTCAAGATTGCTTTGGCTATTTGGGGTCTTTTCTGGCTCCATACAAATTTTAGGATTATTTTTTCTAGCTCTGTGAAGAATGCTGGTGTTATTTTGATAGGGATTGCATTGAATATATAGATTGCTTTGGGTAGTATCAACATTGTAACAATATTTATTCTTACTATCTAGGAGCATGGATCTTTTTCCATTTTTTTGTGTCTTCTTCAGTTTCTTTCATAAGCTTTCTATAGTTTTCAGCATATAGATTTTTGACCTCTTTGGTTAGATTTATTCCTAGGAATTTTATGGTTTTTTGTGCAACTGTAAATGGGATTGATTCCTTGATTTCTCTTTCTGTCACTTCATTGTTGGTGTATAGGAATGCAACTGATTTCTGTGCGTTGATTTTATATCCTGCAACTTTGCTAAATTCATGAATAAATTCTAGCAGGTTTTTTTTTTTTTAATTTTTTTTTTCAACGTTTATTTATTTTTGGGACAGAGAGAGACAGAGCATGAACGGGGGAGGGGCAGAGAGAGAGGGAGACACAGAATCGGAAACAGGCTCCAGGCTCTGAGCCATCAGCCCAGAGCCCGACGCGGGGCTCGAACTCCCGGACCGCGAGATCGTGACCTGGCTGAAGTCGGACGCTTAACCGACTGCGCCACCCAGGCGCCCCAAATTCTAGCAGGTTTTTGATGGAATCTTTTGGGTTTTCCATATAGAGTATCATGTCATCTGTGAAGAGTGAAAGTTTGACCTCCTCCTGGCTGATTTGGATGCCTTTTATTTGTTTGTGTTGTCTGATTGCTGAGGCTAAGACTTCCAATACTATGTCGAAGAACAGTGGCGAGCGTGGACATCCCTGTCTTGTTCCTGCCTTAGGGGGAAAGCTCTCAGTTTTTCCCCATTGAGGATGATATTAGTGTTGGGCCGTTCATATATGGCTTTTATGATCTTGAGGTATGCTCCTTCTATCCCTACTTTCTTGAGGGTTTTTATCAAGAAAGGATACTATATCTTGTCAAATGCTTTCTCTGCATCTATTGAGAGGATAATATGGTTCTTGTCCTTTCTTTTATTGATGTGATGAATCACGTTAATTGTTTTGTGGATATTGAACCAGCCCTGCCTCCCAGGTATAAATCCCACTTGGTCGTGGTGCATAATTTTTTTAATGTATTTGTTGGATCTGGTTGGTTAATATCTTGTTGAGGATTTTTGCATCCATGTTCATCAGGGAAAATTGGTCTATAGTTCTCCTTTTTAGTGGGGTCTCTGTCTGGTTTTGGAATGAAGGTCATGCTGGCTTCATAGAAAGAGTTTGGAAGTTTTCCTTCCATTTTTATTTTTTGGAACAGCTTCAAGAGAATAGGTGTTAACTCTTCCTTAAATGTTTGGTAGAATTCTCCTGGAAAGCCATCTGACCCTGGACTCTTGTTTTTTGGGAGATTTTTGATGACTAATTCGATTTCCTTACTGGTTATGGGTCTGTTCAAGTTTTCTGTTTCTTCCCGTTTCAGTTTTGGTAGTGTATATGTTTCTAGGAATTTGTCCATTTCTTCCAGATTGCCCATTTTATCGGCATATAATTGCTCATAATATTCTCTTATTATTGTTTTTGTTTCTGCTCTGTTAGATGTTATCTCTCCTCTTTCATTTTGGATTTTATTTACTTGGGTCTTTTCCTTTTTCTTTTTGATCAGACTGGCTAGTGGTTTATCAATTTTGTTAATTCTTTCAAAGAACCAGCTTCTGGTTTCATTGATCTGTTCTATGGTTTTTCTGGTTTCAATAGCATTAATTTCTGCTCTAATCTTTATTATTTCCTGTCTTCTGCTGGTTTTGGGTTTTATTTGCTGTTCTTTTTCCAGCTCCTTAAGGTATAAGGTTGGTTGTGTATCTGAGATCTTTCTTCCTTCCTTATGAAGGCCTGGATTGCTATATACTTCTCTTATGACTGCCTTTGCTGTGTCCCAGAGTTTTTGGGTTGTGATGTGATCATTTTAATCGGCTTCCATATAGTTTTTAATTTCCTCTTTAACTTCTTGGCTAGCCCATTCATTCTTTAGTAGGATGTTCTTCAGTTTCCAAGTATTTGTTACCTTTCCAAATTTTTTCTTGTGGTTCATTTCGAGTTTCATAGCGTTGTGGTCTGAAAATATGCACGGTATGATCTTGATCTTTTTGTACTTACTTAGGGCTGATTTGTGTCCCAGTATATGGTCTATTCTTGAGAACATTCCATGTGCACTGGAGAAGAATGTATATTCTGCTGCTTTAGGATGAAAAGTTTTGAAAATATCTGTTAAGTCCATCTGGTCCAGTGTGTCATTCAAAGTCATTGTTTTCTTGTTGATTTTTTGATTAGATGATCTGTCCATTGCTGTGAGTGGGGTGTTGAAGTCTCCTACTATTATGGTATTACTATCGATGAGTTTCTTTATTTTTGTGATTAATTGATTTATATATTTGGGTTCTTCCACATTTGGTGCATAAATGTTGACAATTGTTAGGTCTTCTTGGTAGATAGACCCCTTGATTATGATATAATGCCCTTCTGCATCTCTTGATACAGTTTTTATTTTAAAGTCTAGATTGTCTGATGTAAGTATGGCTACTCTGGCTTTCTTTTGTTGACCATTAGCATGATAGATGGTTCTCCATCCCCTTATTTTCAATCTGTAGGTGTCTTTAGGTCTAAAGTGGGTCTGTTGTAAACAGCATATAGATGGATCTTGTTTTCTTATCCATTGTGTTACCCTATATCTTTGATTGGAGCACTGAGTCCATTGACATTTAGAATGAGCACTGAAAGATAGGAATTTATTGCCATTATGATGCTTGTAGAGTTGGAGTTTCTGGTGATGTTCTCTGGTTCTTTGTTCTGGTTCTCTGGTTCTGGTTCTCTCTCTCTCTCTCTCTCTCTATATATATATATATATATATTTTTTTTTTTTTTTCATCTTTTCTCCTCTCAGAGAGTCCCCCTTAAAATTTCTTGCAGGGCTGGTTTAGTGGTCACAAACTCCTTTAATTTTTTTTTTGTCTGGGAAAATTTTTTATCTCTCCTTCTATTTTGAATGACAGCCTTGCTGGATAAAGAATTCCTGGCTGCATATTTTTCTGTTTCAGCACATTGAATATATCCTGCCACTCCTTTCTGGCCTGCCAAGTTTCTGTGGATAGGTCTGCTGCAAATCTCATCTGTCTTCCCTTGTAGGTTTGGGACTTTTTCTTCCTTGCTGCTTTCATGATTCTCTCCTTGCCTGAGTATTTTGTGAATTTGAGTATGATATGCCTTGTTGATGGTCGGTTTTTGTTGAATATAATGGGGTCCTCTGTGCTTTCTGGATTTTAATGTCTGTGTCTTTCCCCAGGTTAGGAAAATTTTCTGCTATGATTTGCTCACATAACCTTTCTACCCCTATTTCTCTCCCTTCCTCTTCTGTGACCCCTATGATTCTGATGTTGTTCCTTTTTAATGAGTCACTGATTTCTCTAATTCATAAATTGTGCTCTTTTGCCTTAATCTCCCTCTTTTTTTCTGCTTCATTATTCTCTGTAAGTTAGTCCTCTATATTGCTGATTCTTTGTTCTGCCTCATGCATCCTTGCCACCGCTGCATCCATGTGTGATTGCAGCTGAGTTATAGCATTTTTAATTTCATTCTATTTTTTACTTCTTTTATCTCTGCAGAAAGGGATTCTAATCTATTTTCAACTCCAGCTAGTATTCTTATTATTGTGATTCTAAATTCTGGTTCAGACATCTTGCTTGTATCTGTGTTGGTTAATTCCCTGGCTGTTGTTTCTTCGTGCTCTTTCTTTTAGGGTGAATTCCTTTGTTTTTTCATTTTGAAGGGAGAAAAGGAATTAATGAGGTAGAAAAATTAAAATTAAAAAAATTAAATTAAAAAAATATTAAAGTTAAAAAATTAAACACACACACACAGACACAAAATCTAATAAATGATGCTAGATCTTAGGTGTGTTTTGACCTGGGTGTTGAAAGTGGTTTGACAGATTAGAGAAAAAAAAGTGGAAAAAAAATAAAGGAAATCGTTTGAGAATTTGAAAAAATGAATACACTGAACTAGGCTAAAATGAGATGATGGGAGTAAAATAGAATTTGAAAAAAATTACACAAAAGTGAAGAATAAATATAGTAGGAAAAAATTAAAGAGAAATATTTTTAATAAAAATTAAAAATAGAAATGAATTTTTTTCTCTTTCTGTATTCAAGAAAAAGAAAAGAAACAAAAAAGAGAAAAAAGAATAAAAATTGTTTGACAATTTGAAAAAGTCTATACACTGTAGTAGACTAAAATAAAATGATGGAAGTAAAATAGAATTTGAAAAAAATTACATAAAAGCAAAAAATATAGTGAAAATTTAAAGAAAAATACTTTTAATAAAAATTGAAAGTAAAAATGAAATTTTTCACTTTCTTCATTCAAGAAAAAGAAATGAAGAAGAGAAAAAAGAAAAAGAAAACAAGGAAATCGTTTGAAAATTTAAAAAGGTAAATACACTGAAGTAGACTAAAATAGAATGATGGCAGTAACATAGAATTTGAAAAAATTTACACAAAAGTAAGAAATATAGTAAAAAATTAAAAATATTTTTAATAAAAATTGAAAATAAAAATGTATTTCTTCTCTTTCTGTAAGGAGAAAGAATCGTGTAAAAGAGAAAAAAAAAGAAAAAAAAAAGAAAGAAAATTGAATAGATGGACCTGCTAACAGATTGAAATAGGACTGAAATTACTTCGTTTTCCCCTAAAAGTCAGACTATGTAGCTCTTTATAGTCCATAAGCTAACTAGGCGGTGAGACTTGTGTTCCAAGAGCAAGGCTGGCCCAGTTGAGCGGGGCTCAGTGTAACAGCTCCATTCTCCACTAGATGGTGCCACTAGCCTACTGGGGTAGATTGTTGCAGTGCTTGTAGGTGGGTATGTGCATGTGCAGGAGCAGCAAATATGGCATCACCCAGCTACTCACTCTCTAGTATGGGAACTGTTCTCTCTGATCAGCAGTCGTGCATCAGTCCTCTGTCTTCAGCTTTCATCCATTCCCTGCTTTTCGCTTTCTGTGACCAAGCCCCAGGCAGTACCTCTCTCCTGAGTTTTGTCTCAGATGTGGCCGTTTTCCCCAGCCCCTTACTTCTGAAGGACTGCCGCTTTGACCTGTTCCGCCCCTCTGTGGGAGGGCCTCACCAAGCAATGGCTGAATGCTGGCTGCACCCAGGAATGCCTGCTGGACCCTGCTGCTGCAGGTGCCCCGAGACTATGGCCAGGTGCCAGCCCGCCCCAGAAAAAGTTCATGAGATAGTGTACCAGTAGCATTTCAGGGATTATGGAAAATCACAACACACATCTGGCACCAGCCTTCACGCTTAATGACCTTGTTCCAGCACCAGCAAACGTGGCCGTTTTGGGGGTCTTCTGGGACTAGGTGGCTTCAACAGTCTCTACTAGATGTCCTTCCAGCAGTGGACCTGCTTTTCCCCATGTGTCCCAAGAACCTCCTGGACCCCACTCTGCTCCTGGGGATTCGCCCTTCCCACCACAGCACCGCCAGGTATCGAGCCGTGGAGTTGCAGACTTTGCCTTCCCCTTGTTTACAGTCTTAATGGAATTTAAACACTCTCCTTTCTCCTTTCTCCCTTTTTAGTTTAGTCCCTGTGGCTGTTTCCAATTTTCCACTTTCTCTCCAGCTGCTTTTGTGGACGGGTGCTTTTCCTGTATTCTCCCCCACCCCAGTCACAAAGGTGGCTCCCTGCCTGCCGCCGGCTTCTCTCTCCCTAAGTTCACCTCTCTGCTCCACGTACCTGCTGGATTCTGTGGTTCAGGTTGTGCAGATTGTTGTGTTAATCCTCCAATCAGTTTTCTAGGTGTGTAGGATGGCTTAGTGTTGGCTGGATGTATTTCATGGACGCGAGACACACACAAAAAAACTTCCATGTTTAATTTTCTGAGGAACCATCCAAGGGATACAGGAGTACTGCTGCATAGGGGCACTTGTACCTCAATGTTCATAGCAGCACTGTCAACAATAGCCAAATTATGGAAAGAGCCTAAATGTCCATCAACAGATGAATGGATAAAGAAATTGTGGTTTATATACACAATGGAATACTACGTGGCAATGAGAAAAAATGAAATATGGCCTTTTGTAGCAACGTGGATGGAACTGGAGAGTATGATGCTAAGTGAAATAAGCCATACAGAGAAAGACAGATACCATATGGTTTCACTCTTATGTGGATCCTGAGAAACTTAACAGGAACCCATGGGGGAGGGGAAGGAAAAAAAAAAAAAAAAAGAGGTTAGAGTGGGAGAGAGCCAAAGCATAAGAGACTGTTAAAAACTGAGAACAAACTGAGGGTTGATGGGGGGTGGGAGGGAGAGGAGGGTGGGTGATGGGTATTGAGGAGGGCACCTTTTGGGATGAGCACTGGGTGTTGTATGGAAACCAATTTGTCAATAAATTTCATATATATAAAAAAAAATAAAAAAAAAAACAAAAAAAACCTTCCATGCCGTTCCACCATCTTGGCCCCTCCCAAGATGTTGAGATTTTGAGATTTGAGATACCTTGCATTTTTGCCGATGTTGGTTTTCTACATGGCCAGCAACTTCAGTGCTTAAAAAACATTTTATATGATAGTTATTTATTTAAGTAGTTTTCCCATGTTTTGAATTTCTATCATATCAAACTTGTTTTTTCAGAGGACTGGTACCACATAAATTTAACCATATAATGAAATGTATTTTTTTTATCTTGTAATAACTCTAAGTGACAATGAACCTTGTACCAAAGCTTTTTTTTTTTTAATTTTTATTTTTGAGAGAGAGAGAGAGAGAGAGAGAGAGAGAGAGCGAACATGAGCAGGGGAGGGGCAGGGAGAGAGGAGGAGACAGAATCTGAAACAGGCTGCAGGCTCTGAGCTGTCAGCACAGAGCCCGATGCGGGGCTTGAACTCATGAACTGTGAGACCATGACCTGAGGGGAAGTTGGACACTTAACAGACTGAGCCACCCAGCTGCCCCTTTAGCAAAGCTTTAAAATCAGTCATTGAAAGAAAAATTCAGAATATTCTACTATGATATTGTGAGGATTCCTTTGTTATTTTGCTGTCATTCTGATTACCTGGTGCATATGGCTGGGATTATAATATTTCCTAGTGTTAAATCTGATCAACTGTCCAATTTATCACATCTGCTAACACATCTGTGCTCTAGATTCCCCTAGGATCTTAGATTTTAGAGAAATGATTCTATCTTAGTAAGAACATTAATTATATAAAAAGTAAATTAAACTCCTATTAGTCTGAAGAAATGCTTTAAGATCAAAAGGCCTTTTGATATATTTGTAAAATTAAATTAATTTTCAAATTCTTAGATTATGTTCAAAATGATAACCAACTTGACTATGAAGAACAATAATTCCAACCCTGATAATATGCCTGGGTATGTCAAGAGAGGTTATAAATTAGGAAGAAAATACAATATAATCTTGTTCAAAAGTAGTTTTGATCAATTTTTGATGGTTTTCAAAATGAATTTTGCAGAGTCCTGGAGTTAGTGGGTGAGTGTGGGCAGAGAGGGGAAGATGGTAAACCAGGGAGGTACTAGGCTCTCCATCCATATTTCAACTGGAATAGGTCTACTTGGGTTTTACATGAGGAGATTTCATGTATACATAATAGTGAACACACAGTACAGAGACTCTTATTTGATTCCTAGAACATTGTATTAGATATCCATATAATGACCATTTAAACTGTATTTCCATGTAAACATTACCTCTAAGCAAATAACAAAATTTTACAAAATTATGTGACAGCTTTTTATTGTTAGTTTTAATAATTGCTTGCTGGAAATTTTTGTTAACCTACATAAATACCTAACATAGAAAAAGTTGAAGTTACCAATATTATTGATCTATATACTATATAGGAATTCTCTGATATAATTTAAAATATACTATCCTGGAGTTGGCTTGCTGATGTCATATTTAGAATTTTGGTGTCTATGTTTATAAGTAAGTTTAGACTGTAATTTTCTTTTCTTATACTGGTTTTGTCCAGTTTTGGTACCATGTTTGCATTGGCTTCATAAAGAATTAGGGAAGCTCTTTCTCATTTTCTGTTCTTTAGAACGTTTTGCATAAGAAAGGAGTTGTTAGTTGCCTGAAGGTATGATAAAACTTGTCTGTGAAACCATTTGCACATGGTGCTTTTTTTTTGTTGGTTGACTTTGTGATTTTTGATTCAGTATCTGAAATGGTTATAGGTCTATTCAAGTTGTGTATTTGTCAATATAAGTAAATTATATTTTTCAAGGAAATTGTCCATTTTGTCTATGTTTTCAAATTTATTGACTTAAGGTAGTTAAGTAATTGTTTATGACTTTTTTGTCATAGTACAATTTTTAGTAGCAAAAATTGAACTAGAACTAAAACGTCCAATGATAAATAGGCATCATTGAGTAAATTATGGTGCATCCATGTGCTAGAATCCTTTTAACTTTACAGAAGATTATTTGAAAGGAAATCACTATGGCTGTTAATATTATTACCCAAATATTCACTGTTAAAATGTATAAAAAGAAAAATTAATATATGTTCATATATTTAAAAAAAGTACAGAAAAATATTTTATGACCCCCTTCTAGTCCCTTCCTGTGAATAACTTGCATATCCCTTCAAAAATATCTATTTGCTTGGGGCGCCTGGGTGGCGCAGTCGGTTAAGCGTCCGACTTCAGCCAGGTCACGATCTCGCGGTCCGTGAGTTCGAGCCCCGCGTCGGGCTCTGGACTGATGGCTCAGAGCCTGGAGCCTGTTTCCGATTCTGTGTCTCCCTCTCTCTCTGCCCCTCCCCCGTTCATGCTCTGTCTCTCTCTGTCCCAAAAATAAATAAACGTTAAAAAAAAAATTTTTAAAAAATATCTATTTGCTTATGATTGTTAAATCTCTCTTCATTGTCAGAAGTTTTACAACTTTACTATTGTTTACAAAGACACAATTTTTGTGTTTGGTAATCTGCTCTATATTATTCTTTCTCTTTTATTAAATTTGATTCACATCTTTATTATTTCCTTTCATCTGCTTTCTTTAGGTTTAATCTGTTGCCCTTTTAAAAAGTTCATGAGTTGAAATCTTGGCTAATAGTTTTCTGTGTTTTTTCTTCTCTAATAATATAGGCATTAAAAACAATTTTTATAATGTTTATTTTTGAGAGAGAGAGAGAGAGAGAGAGAGAGAGAGAGAGAGAGAGAGAGAGGAAGCATGAACAGGGAAGGGGCAGAGAGAAAAGGGGACACAGAATCTGAAGCAGTGTCTGGGCTCTGAGCTGTCAGCACAGAGCCTAACATGGGGCTAGAACTCATGAATCATGAGATCATAAACTGAGCTGAAGTTGGATGCTTAACCGACTGAGCCACCCAGACGCCCCATTTAATATATGCATTTTAAAAATATTTATTCATTTTTTGAGAGAGAGAGAGAGAGAGAGAGAGAGAGAGAGAGAGAGAGAGAGGAAGGAAGTACAAGTGAAGGAGGGGCAGAGACAGAGCAAGACACAGAATCTGAAGCAGGCTCCAGGGTCTGAGCTTTCAGCACAGAGCCCAATGCGGGGCTGAACTAAGGAACCTGCAAGATCATGACCCGAGCCAAAGTCACTGAGCCACCCTGGTGTCCCTGCATTTTCACTATAACTTTCCCTGTTAAGTTTTACTTTATCTGCAGCCCACATATTTTCATATTATGTTAATTTCTAAGTATCTGTATATGCTATAAAATAGAAATTTAAATGATGAATTATTTAGCAGTGTAATTTTTAACTTAACTTAATTTTTTAAAAAATTGAACTTGAACTTTTAAAGACTTGAATTCATGATTCTGAGATCAAGAGTCATATGCTCTACTGACTGAGCCACCCAGGGTCCCCAGTGTAATTTTTATGTAATATAATTTTTATGTAAAATTTTAAGGTAATTTCTAAATTGTGTTTCTTTTTTTGTTTCTCTTTGAGGGAGAATCATTCTTTTTTTAAAAACCGAGTGTAGACACACAATGTTACATTATTTCAGATGTACAATATAGTGATTTAACTTCTCTGTACGTTATGTTATACTCACCACAAGTGTAGCTACCCTCTGTCACTCTACGATGCTATTACAATATCATGGACTATATTCCTTATGCTGTGCCTTTTGTTCTCATGACTTAATCATTCCATAATTGGAAGCCTGTATCTCCCACTTCCCTTCATCCATTTGCCCATCCTCTTATCCCCCTTTCCTCTGGCATCCATTTGTTTTCTTTATTTATACATCTGATTCTGCTTTTTGTTTACTCATTTTCTTTATTTTTCAGATTCTAACATAGGAGTGAAATCATATGTATTCGTCTTTCTCAGCCTGACTTAGCATAATATATTCTCAGTCCATTGATGTTGTCACAGATTTCATAATCTCATCCTTTTTTATGGCTTTGTAATAGTCAAGTGTGTGTGTGTGTGTGTGTGTGTGTGTGTGTGTGTGTGTGTGTGTACCACATCTTACCCATTTGTATATCAGTGGATCCTTAAGTTGCTTTTATATCTTGGCTATTATATATAATGCTGCAGTAAACATAGGACTGTGCATGTCTTTTTGAAATCGTGTTTTCATTTTCTTTGGGTAAATACCCAGTAGTGGAATTATTGGATCATGTGGTATTTCTATTTAATTTTTGAGGAAACTGCATACTCTTTTCCATGGTGGCTGTACCAATTTACATTCCCACCAACAGTGCATGAAAGTCCCTTTTTCTCCACATCCTTATCAACACTTATTATTTCTTGCCTTTTTTATTTTTGCCATTCTGACAGGTATAAGGTTATATCTCATTAAAGTTTTGATTTGCATTTTCCTGTTGATTAGTGATGTTGAGCATCTTTTCATGTGTTTGTTTGCCATCATATATCTTCTTTGGAAAAATGTCTATTTAGGGCCTCTGCCATTTTTTAATTGAATTTTTTAATGTTGAAGTGTATAAGTTCTTTATGTATTTTGGATATTAATCCCTTTTCAGATAGATCGTTTGCAAATATCTTCTCCCATTCAGTAGGTTGCCTTTTTGTTTTATTGATGTTTTCCTTTGCTGTGTAAAACCTTTTTATTTTGATATAGTCCCAATAGTTTATTTTTTTCTTTTGTTTCCCCTTACTTAGGAGACATATCTAGAAAAAAGTTGATGCCAGAGAAATTACGGTCTGTGTTCTTTTCTAGGATTTTTATGGTTTCAGGCCTCACATTTAGGTCTTTAATCATTTTGAGTTTACTTTTGTATATGGTGTTAAAAAGTGGTCCAGTTTCATTCTCTTGCATGTAGTTGTCCACTTCTCCCAGCACCATTTATTGAAGGGACTCTTTTCCCCATGGTGTGTTCTTGCCTCCATTGTCAAAGACTAATTGGCCACCAGAAGCATGGGTTTATTTCTGAGCTATTTTGTTCTGTTATTCTATGTGTCTCTTTTTGTGCCAATATCATACTTTTATACTGTGGCTTTGTAGTATATCTTGAAATCTGGAATTATGATACCTCCAGCTTTGTTGTTCTTTCTCAAAATGACATTGGCTTTTTAAGGTCTTTTGTGATTCCATACAAATTTTAGGATTATTTGTTCTAGTTTTGTGAAAAATGCTGTTGATATTTTGACAGAGATTGTATTGAGTCTATAGATTGCTTTTGGTGTATGGCCATTTTAACAGTGTTATTTCTTCCGACCCATGAGCATGGAATATCTTTCGTTTTGTTTGTGTTGTTTTCAATTTCTTTCATCCATGTTTTATAGTATAGAGTACAGGTCTTTCACCTCCTTGGTTGAGTTTATCCCTAGATATTTTATTCCTTTGGTGCAATTGTAAATGGAATTAATTTCTTAATTTCTCTTTCTGCTACTTAGTGTACAGAAATGCTGTACTGATTTCTGGGTATTAATTTTATATGCTGCACCTTTACTGAATTCACTTATTAATAATTTTTTTGTTGGAGTCTTTAGGATTTTGTATGTATAATATGTCATCTGCATAGAGTGACGGTTTAACTTCTTCCTTACCAATATGGATGCCACCTATTTCTTTCTCTTGCTTGCCATAGCTAGGACTTCCAGTACTATGTTGAATAAAAGTGGTGAGAGTGGAAATCCTTGTCTTGTTCCTGATCTTAGAGGAAAACCCTCAATTTTTTACCATTGAATAAGATAGCCGTTGGTGTTTCATATAAGGTCCTTAATATGTTAGGTATGTTTCCTCTAAACCTACTTTGTTGAGAGTTTTTATCATGAATCGATGTTGAATTTTATCTCGTGCTTTTTCTGCATCTATTGAGGTGATCATATGATTTGTATCCTTCATTTTGTGGATGTAATATATCATGTTGATTGATTTGTGAATATATTTTTATTAATTTTAATTTTTTAAAATTTAAATGCAAGTTAGTTAACATGTAGTATAGTAATGATTTCAGAAACAGAATCTAGTGATTCATCATTTACATATAACACCCAGTGCTCATCCCAGCAAGTCCCTCCTTAATGCCCACCACCCATTAGGCCATCCCCCCTCCCACCCAGTACCTCACCAGCAACCATCAGTTTGTTCTCTGTATTTAAGAGTCTCTTATGGTTTGTCTCCCTGTCTGCTTTTATATTATTTTTGCTCCCCTTCCCTTATGTTCATCTGTTTTGTATCTTAAATTCCACATATGACTGAAATCATATGATATTTGTCTTTCTCTGATTTATTTCGCTTAGCGTAATACACTCTAGTTGCATCCATGTTGTTGCAAATGACAAGATTTCATTCTCTTTGATTGGTGAGTAATATCCCATTGTGTATATAGATACCACATCTTCTTTATCCATTCATCTGTCGATAGGCATTTGGACTCTTTCCATACTTTGGCTATTGTTGATAGTGCTGCTGTGAACATTGGCGTGCATGTGCCCCTTCAAAACATCACTCCTGTATCCTTTGGATAAATACCTAGTAGTGCAATTGCTGGGTTGTTGGGTAGTTCTATTTTTAATTTTTTGAGACATCTGCATACTGTTTTCCAGAGTGACTGCACCATTTTGCATTTCCACCAGCAGTGCAATTGTCACCAACATCTGTTGTTGCCTGAGTTCTTAAGGTTAGCCATTCTTACAGGTGTGAGATGGTATCTCATTGTGGTTTTGATTTATATTTCCCTGATGCTGAGTGATGTTAAACATTTTTTATGTGTCTGTTAGTCATCTGGATGTCTTCTTTGGAAAACGGTCTCCAGGTATTTTGCCCATTTCTTCACTGGATTATTTGTTTTTTGGGTGTTGAGTTTGATAAGTTCTTTATAGATTTTGGATACTAACCCTTTATCTGATATGTCACTTGAAAATATCTTCTCCCATTCTGTAGGTTGCCTTTAAGTTTTGCTGATTGTTTCCTTCACTGTGCAGAAGATTTTTATCTTGATGAGGTACCAGTAGTTCATTTTTACTTTTGTTTTCCTTGCCTCCGGAGACATGTCAAGTAAGAAGTTGATGCAGACAAGGTCAAAGAGGTTGCCTGTTTTCTCCTGTAGGATTTTGATGGCTTCCTGTCTTACGTTTAGGTCTTTAATCCATTTTGAGTTTATTTTTGTGTATGGTGTAAGAAAGTGGTCCAGGTTCATTCTTCTGCATGTCACTGTCCAGTTTTCCCAGCACCATTTGCTGAAGAGACTGTCTTTTTTCCACTGGATATTCTTTCCTGCTTTGTCAAAGATTAGTTGGCCCATTTCTGGGTTCTCTATTTTGTTCCATTGATCTAGGTGTCTGTTTTTGTGCCAGTACCATACTGTCTTGATGATTATAGCTTTGTAATATAGCGTGAAGTCTGGAATTGTGAAGCCTCCAGCTTTTTATTCTTTTCTTTTCAGGATTATTTTGGCTATTTGGATTTGTTCATATTGAACCATCTTTGAATCCCCAGAATAAGTCCCACTTGATCTTTGTGAATGATCAGTTTAATGTATTCTTTAATTGGTTTGGTAATATTTTGTTTGAGATTTTTGCATCTGTGTTCATTAAGGATATTGCCCTTTTTTGATCTCCAATTTTATTGCTTTATATTCTGTACGCTAACTCTTGGTATTCAGTATTTGTTGAATTGATTGTGACTTATTATCTGGATAATTTTTGTGTTTAATGCATACATGAAAGGAATATTTTTCCTTAACACTGTCTTTTATAATGTATTCTTTTTTGCATATAGTTTCCTTCACATGCCATTTAGCATTTTTCATTATGAGTCTTTCAATGTTAATTTTTTAAAAATGTATTTTATTCTTTAAAGTTAGTTTAGCTGCAAATCCTTCAAGCCTTTACTCAAGTTACATGCTTATCTTTCACCTATTTAAAATCACAACCTACTCCAGCCTCATCCCTAATTTCCACTCCCTACTTCACTTATTTTGCTTAACTTTTAAAAACAACATTTATTACAGTCTAATATATCATATATTGTATATATTTTTATGTTTATTGTTTATCCCCAGGATATAAGCTCCATGAAGCCAGGAGTTTTTGTCAACTTGCTCATTGACGTATTCCAACACCAAAAATACTGGCTGACACATAAAAAGTTCTTTATATGTGTACAAAGTACTTAATAAATATTTAATGAATGAAACAAAAAGTAAATTTAGAATTCTGAGTTCATATTTATTTTATATTTGTACTTTGTAAATATTATTCTGTTCCTATCATCAGGATATATGCTACATGAAAGCAAGAAGTTGTTTGTTTTGTTTTGTTCACTGGTGTATCTCTAGCACCTAGAACAGTGCCTGGCATTCCATAAATATTTATGAATAAATGAAATAATAATTAAGCTACTCTCCATTTTATTGTTTTTTCTATTGTATTAAATGCTTCTTTTCTCTGAGGTTGCAGTTAGCTTTTTTTTTTTTTTTTTTTGGTCTTTGACTATCTGCTGTTTATCAATAATATATCTAGGTGTAGAGTTCTTTTTAAATTTTTCCATGGGATTCATTTCTTCCTGAATCTGATCATTTTAAAAATCATTTATGGCAAATTCTTAGCTATTATCTTTTTAATATTTTATTTTTCTTACCCTCTCTTGGAACTTTTTTTTTAAATTTATTTTTTAAATGGTTATTTATTTATTTTGAGAGAGAGTCAGAGGGAGAGGGAGAGAGAGAATCCCAAGCAGGCTCAATGCTGTCAGTGCGGAATCCAACATGGAGCTTGATCCAGTGAACTGTGAGATCATGACCGAAGCCAAAATCAAGAGTTGGACACTCAACCAACTGAGCCAACCAGGTGCTCCAGAAATTTTATTTAAATAGGCATATGACTGCTTTTCTCATTCTATCCTTCATGACTCTCTCTCATTTGTATTTTTTGTGTCTCTATGGTGTTGCATTCTTGGTAAGTTTCTCAAGTATATTTTCCCAAATAAGATTTTCTCTTCACCTGTATCTAATTTGCCCATTATTCTATACATTGAGATTTTAAAATTTTGATAATATGTTTTATTTTTAGATGTTCCATTTTTAAGAAATCAACTCTTTATTATGGTTTATTTTCTGGGTATGTTTCTATTTATTCTTTTACCTTTTAAAATAATTCTAAAAAATTATTTAAAAAATCTCAGATTGTTCTGTTATCTAAATTTTTCTCTTTTTGGGAGGAAGTGCTATTTTACCTATTTGTTATGTCAATTGACTCTCCATTTTGGTGAATCTTGTTCTCATATGATTTGTAAACTTTATGAGTTAATCTTTATTAGGACTCTTATTTTTCCATATGAGTCATATGTGTTGTGGAAATATCCCCAGAGATGATCTTTGTATTTACTTTTTTTTGGAACTTCAGGAGTCCCATTGTTTTGAGGCCAGTTTTTAAAAATTTCTTGGTTTGGGATTCTTGCTGCTCTTGGGTTGTGCAGGATTGGAGTTTTGATTTCTGACAGGAGACTTCTCTTTTCCATTTATAGCACTTAGCAGTGATGAACATTCTTGCCATTGTCTTGAGCTCTAAGATGGAGTTTTTTTTTTTTCATAAATAGGAAGCTTTTCATAAATGTTTATATTTATTTCATAAATAGGAGGAGGCCTCTTATGATGCAGAATATTAGGTATGTGATTTACCTTGTCCAAACCAGTCAGTTGCCACTCTTGGTAGGAAGACTTTCACATATATGTTCCAGCTTTGATTGATTCTACCTCAATGGGCCGTCTAGCTGATCCACTTACATCTCTAAACATGACTCTAAGGAACTTCTTTTGTTCCTTTATTTGTCAGTGTGCCAGACAACCTGACAGAACTTAGAAGGTCAGACAGATACTCATTTGCTTTTGCCCTTTATCCGTAACCTGTCTAGCTAATCCAAGAGACACTGTCAAGTTTAACCACATTATTGACTGTCTCTGTCTCATGGACAAGATAAATCTTGGTGTTAGTGGAAATACTCACCAAAGATGACACACTCCCTTATACTACCTTCTTTTTTTAGTCTTTTTTATATTTTAGATGGGAAATGCTTTTTTTCCATACTTATAAAATATATTTTTTTATTGTGAAATGTTCAGATATAGAAAAGCATAGGAAGAGAGTCAATCATTTATAGCTATACTTAGCAGTCATATTACCTAGAGATAGTAACATTTGGATGGATATTCTTGTAAACATTTAAATTTACACATACACAAACACATATGTACCATATATCTTATATGTTCTGACATAAATTTGACTATTTTCATTTCTTACTAAATATCCTTGGGCTGGTACTGGCTTTTACTCTTTAAAACAATAATTCAGTGTTGAAATGATTTACTTTGACATTTTTGGTTATGAAATGTCATGTCAAATGATTGTGCTATGACACAGAAAGGAAGAATAAAGAATCATAGAATTATAGAATTTAAGATCTAAAATAGATCTTTGAGAACTTTAAATACTACTCTGAAACTCAGAGGTAATAAGTCAGTTTTCCTCCAACTTTACATGTTGTCATATATTATGCAAACTTACAAAGGAAAAAAAAGCTGATATTGAAGATGTGAGTATTTACTTTCAAAAATGAAGTCTCACTCATGTATTTCCTTTCCAACAAACTAAAATTTTTTATTTTATTCAATTTTAGCTTCATAGGACTTTGTTTGGTTCATTGACTCATCAAATACATAGGTATCATTCTATTTGGTTGCAAGTCAGTTTGTACACACAATTTCGTGTCTGTCTGTGGGGATGTTCTTCAACATAATGTATTTCCAGGAAATGGCTTAACAATGGAGGTGGTGGCTCATTTCTTTTGGGGTAATTCCTAGTTAGGTTGCACTCTGAAGTAAATTTAAAATCTTATTGAAGTTAAAATGAGGAGAATGGAAAGGAAAAAGAAATGAAATGAAAGCACCAGTAGGATAAAAAATAGCTGCTGTTTTGAATATAATTTATTTCTCTTTCTCTGTGGGCATACATGTGTGGGTGGGTTTTCTCAATTCTGAGGTTGTTGTAAATAAATTAGCTGTAAAGCAGTCACAGATTTTTTTCCTCTTGGTCACCTAAATTACTTCAGGTATCAAGCTGAGAAGTCTGTGGGGCTTTCAGTAACAGCACACTGTTTCATATTATGATTTTTTAAAAGCAGAGACAGAAACAACCCAAATAGTTCCGTTTACATCTGAATTAAATTTTTCAGGCATTTCTTGGATTTTATTAGTAATTCAACAAGAAGTCTAATATTAGGAGATATGGAATAATTACAAAACAATGGGAGGGATAGAAGTAAAGGGGTGCTGAATTCATAATGCCGAATTTGGCTGACATGATCACTTTTTTAGTGAATAGAGAGTGATAGATTAGATTTTAATCCTTCAAAGTAATTTTCTATGAATTCAAATATGCATATTTTTTATACTTACTCTACTAATTGTTTCATTGCAAATGTCAAATCAGTAGTAGTTTTATAAACCATCTCAAAGACTTTGATGGATATTTTCTAAGTCATTTACTCATCCAATTTTCATATAACCCATTGGTATATATTATAATAACAAATATTAGTTAAGGATAAAACATATTTATGAACAGTGATGCCCATTAGCAATATGACATTGGACAAGTAAGTTAATTTTCTAGGTCCAGTTAAATGAGGAAATTGGTCTGAATTATTTCTGTATACTTTTTAGTTCTAAATTCTGTGAGGTCATTAAGAATGAGAGAAACGGTCCAATATGTAAATGAAAGTCCCACATTGTAATTTAAAGTCATACATATATAAATATTAGTTACATCATTTCTACTTAGGTTAGCAGTGGTCTCATATCAAAAAGATAATTTATCTTTTTGAATCAGTTGTGAATATTTATTTCATTGCTTTGCACCATAAGATGAAGTAAAAAACTTCTTGGGATGGCACATTAGAGTAATTGTTCTTTTTATAATAGAGTCCCAACCTATCTTTCTTGCTTTCTCACTTATAACCCCTGTGCTATAGGCATACCAAACTCTTTTTAATGATTATTTTTGGGGTAACAGCTTTAAGATTAATCTTTTTAAAGTGTTCAATTCAGTGATTTCAATATATTCACAGAGGTGTGGTCATCATCACTATCTAATTCCAGAATATTTTTATAACCCCCCAAATAATTACTATACCCATTAGCATGCATTCCTCACTTTCCTCTGAGCCCAGCCCCTGGAAACTGTTAATATACTTTCTGTCTTAGTAATTTGCCCATTCTGAACATTTCATATAGATGGAGCCTTTTGTGACAGGCCTCTTTTACTTAAGATAATGTTTTCAAGGTTTACTCATGTTGTATCCTGTATCAGTTCTTTATTTCATTTTATGGCCAAATAACACTTGATGATGATGATATGCTACATTTTATTTATCCATTCATCAGTTGATGGAAATTTGGGTAGTTCCCACATTTTGGCTATTATGGATTAATGATGCTACGAGCATTCTTAGACAGAATTTTTGTGGAAACTTATGTTTCCTTTTCTCTTGGATATATTCCTAGGAGTGGAATAGCTGATTCACATGGTAAGTCTATCTTTAACTTTTTATTTAAAAATTTTTAAAAAATGTTTATTTATTTTTGAGAGAGAGAGAGACAGAATATAAGCAGGAGAGGGGCAGAGAGAAGGAGACACAGGATCCAAAGTAGGCTCCAGGCTCTGAGCTGTCAGCACAGAGCCCGACCTGGGGCTTGAACAAACTCACAAACCGTGAGATCATGACCTGAGCCGAAGTCGGACGCTCAGCCGACTGAGTCCCCCTGGTCCCCTTGGTCCCCCTGTCTATGTTTAACTTTTTAAGGAGCTGCTAAATTGTTTTCTAAATACTTTCACCATTGCATAATTCTTCCATCAGTGTATGAAAGTTTTAGTTTTTCCACATTCAAACTTTTAAAATACGAAATTCAAAAAATATCTCTTTTCATTCATGCAGTTTACTCAACACATATTATTAAAAGCAAACCTCTATGTACTTGATGTGATTTTCACAAAAGTAAAAACAGAGTGATGTGTGTGATACTATAATGTTTATAATATCTACAGTGTCTTGAATGATTCTCATTTTTACCCTATATTATAAAACCCAGCTAAACACTCTATAGTACCACACTGCAAAGCAGACAAAAAAGTAAAAATTCCTTAGCATAGTCTACACAGCTCCCTATGATCTACTCCCCTTCTCCTACCATCTCTGGCCATGAATAACAACTTTGCTGTAACCTCTGCTCCAAAACAAGTGAAACCAAAATCACACCCTAGCCAGTTAAAAGTAAAATCACAGTAAGGCACTTTGGGCATCTCTGAAGTTGTGCCATGCAATTTATTTTTATATATTCCAAGATAACCTGGTTATAAAATATACATTCTAAATAACAAAATGAATTGATTTATTTTTCCCTGTGAAACCTTTAGCTTAAAGAAAGTTGGGAAGAGATGTGGGACATTAAAATGATGTATTTTATTTCTGACAGAAATTAATTACTGGGGTCAGTTATATGCTAAGGACCCTCCATAATAGGGTCATTGGTATATAAAAGAATGTTTACCTTTTTGCTCTTTAAAATGGGAAGAGTGTTCTTATCCAAAAGTGGTATTGACATGCCAGGTTAAAAAGAAATGGGCTGGGGTATGGCAGTACTGCCTATCTGAATATTACTGCACTGGAAATTATGATCTGTTTCATCTGTAGACCATTCCTTATGGGTATCATTGTCTAGTTTATGATGCTCATGTAACTTCAGCCTGTAACTGTTTCTGTTTAAATGTGGAGGAATGGGATATAAAAACAAATGAATACATAGTATTTCTGAATGAGAATTTCTACAAGACGGCATAGAGGATGGCAGCAGGTGATTTGTGGCAGAATCACTAAGCCTGAAGCCTGCCTGTTTCTCATGTGGGATAAAGACAGGGAAACTAGTGTAGGAAAATCTTCCAGGACACTCTGATAATGCCACTAACGTTCAGGGCTTTCACTTTTCGGGTGTTTCAATCTTTGAAGAAATAGTAACAGTGGAAAAGTACACTAAACATTACTTTGTTTTTTAACTTGTGCTTATATTCCATACTTAGGAGCACTTTTTCTTTCATATACTGTGTAACGTAAAGGGCCATGTAAGTGAGAACCTAAGAATGTTAGAGATTATGACATTCAAAAATCTCCTCTTATTCTGTACAAATTATAATAAAATGGTTTTCTTTCTTTTATTGGATCTCTTCTTGGATGCAGTAGGTGGAACACAGTAGATAAATACCCAGGTTCTGGCATCAGATTTCCTGGGTTTGTTATGCTAGGTCTTTCAAAATTCTACCTTTGTGGCTTTGGGAAAGTTGATGAACATTTCTGTTCCTTAGTTTATTCATCCATCATCTATCATCTATAAAATAGGGAAAATGTTAGCATCTTCATCATAGGGTTATTGTGACATTAAATATAATCCATTCAAAGATTAATATGTTACTGTTATCAACTCCAGGGGGAGGAAGAAGTCTTCCTTTCTAATTTTGTCTCTCAGTGTGTGTCTTGCCTTATTCCTCTGGCCCCATGAAACCTGATTCAGTAACAGGCTCACTTTATTGTACTTTCATGCTTTCACAGATGCCCACTCCTACTTTTCTTTCTGTCAAAGACAGTTTCAAACTTTGTTTCACTGATTGAGCCACCCAGCCACCCCAGTAAGAAGTATAAATATGTTTCTGGAGCGCCTGGGTGGCTCAGTCGGTTGAGCGTCTGGCTTCAGCTCAGGTCATGATCTCACAGTTTGTGGGTTCGAGCCCCACATCAGGCTCTGTGCTGGCTGCTTGCTCAGAGCCTGGAGCCTGCTTCAGATTTTGTGTCTCCTTCTCTCTCTGCCCCTCCCCCACTCATGTTTTGTCTCACTCTGTTTCTCAAAAATAAATGTAAAAAAAAATTATATATGCGTCTTATATTTAAAACGACTATATGATTTCATGCTCTTGGCACTTTAAAATAATTGCAGTAGTTTTTAATAAATTATTTTACTGAATATTAAGTAAAGAACACCTTATTTTAAGAGTTATTTTAATTATTGTATTTCTAGGAAATCTTGGTCTAATTTTTAAAATTTATTTATATATCATGGCAGTAAGGGAGGGCAGGAAGTCTCTGAAGAGACTTGCCCCCCAATCCTTTCCACTGAAGGGATTTAGGAAATTGTAATATAACTGAGTCCAAGTGAATGGGTTAAAAATGGTAGTGTATCAGAGCATCAGAGTTGTGTAATGAACAGAGGGACAGAGCAGTTTTACTGCATGTGGCACATAGCCTCAGGCAAATAGACTCAGGAAAATCATCTTGGCAATGAACCGTTGAGTTGCAAAAAGGAAGTGTGAGAATTGTAGCTAAAACAAAGCAGAACCAAAGCCAACTTTAAAGATAGGCAAACTCAGGGACTCTGCTAGATTGAATGTACCCATTAGAAAATCACACTCTCTGAACAACTCTACCCCTTAGGGTACTTGGCTTAAAGAGAAGGTGGTAAATGTATGTAAAGAAAATGGATCATAGTCCTCCTGCCAGTTTCATGTGAGGATGCGTTACTTGACTAGTAGACAAAGTCCACCTCATCTCCTTGTCTGGGAGCATAAATGCATAATTGCATGTGTGGCTCTGGAAAAGCTAGACCTAAAGCTAGACCTAATTCCTTCCTAAAGGAATGGAAGATTTTATATGTAGAGGTGCACCTGAGATTAAGATAATTTAATAGAGTATTGAAAAGGTAAAGGGGGGACATGATGATAGTTATTAATATTGTAAGAGGTATGAAGAGCATGAGTAGACTTGTTTACCAAAGTCAAGAATACTGGAACTACAGGGAATTTTGAATTCTAGAATCAAAATTGAATGATTGAGAATCATTCTAGAAAAATAAAATGGACTGTTTCTCTATCAAATTAATATTAGATGCACTGTGATTCAATTCTTGTGGCAGGTGAGGAAGATAAAAATGTAGATATTTTGTGGTTGGATTTAAGTAGACAATAGTAATGGTAATGGTCATTGGATAGATTTTTTTATGCTAGCTAGATCAGCTGGTAATGCTGTGGTAATTAAAAATTGCCTAAATTCCAGTAATTTCAAATAGCAAAGGTTTGGTTTTTTGCTCATAACACGTGTTTATGATGTGTTGGAGGGTGGAAGCATGGGTGCTTCTTTACATTGACCTCACTCAAGTACCTAGATGGAGGGAAGCTCCAGCTAGCTATATGCTTCTAAATTTGTCAACGTGGGAAGAAAAGATGTGACAACTTGCAAACTACCTCTCAACAAAGGTGTGCACATGTATGTGTGTATGAAATTGGCAAGTTGACTCTAAAATATGTATGAAAAATACAAAGGGCCTGTAAAACCACAATTCTTTGAAAAAAGGATAAATTTGTAGAACTTATTCTACTGGGTATGAAGACTAATTTAAAAACTATACTAATGAAGACATATAGTGTTGGTACAAGGATAGGTAAATAGACTAGTGGAATAGAACAGAGAACCTAGGAATAGAACTGAACACCTGTGAAGACTTGATTTATGGCAAAACTTGGCATTGCAGAACCCTGGGCAAAGAGTATTCTTTTCAACTGATAGTGCTTCCTTTATTGATTGGCATAATGAAAAAAAAAAAAAAAAAGCAAAGCTTGATCCCTACCTCACACCATGCACAAAAATCAATTTAAGTTTTTTTCCTTCTTTCTCTTCTTTTTTTTTTAATTTTTGCTGAACAAAAATTGATATTGTATATAGGATGAGGTAAAGGTCAAGTTTAACAGGACATTACCAGATGTTGAACATTGATCAAGTTTAATAGAACGTTGCCAGACCTCAGAAATCTTCCTTGAGTATCCTCCCAACAATTATTGTTTCCTTTCTCTCCCTAAATAACCACCACCCTGACTTTTAAGACTATATATTAGTTTTGCTTATTTGTGTATATCAAATAAATGGGAGCTTATAGAAGATATTCTAACGTGCATTGCTTGTTTCTCTTCACATCACTTGAGACTAATTTGTGTAGCTGCTATACTTCTTATTTTCATTTTTGTGTAGTATTTCATGGTATGATTGTCCTACAATTTATCCAGTCTATTGTTAAAAATGTAAATTGTTTCTAGTTTATTTGCTATGAATATCCTTGTATGTGTCCCTTGGTACTCACGTGCACACATTTTTATTAATGTTATGCCTAGAAACAGGACCACATGCATGATTTGTGGGGACCATGCAGAGTGATAATGTGGGGTCCCTTGCTTAACATTTATTAAGAATTTCAAGACATTTGCAACAGAGCAATAAACTAAGCATGGTGGCCTTCTAAGTTCAAGACGCTATGAAGTTGCACAGGTTACATGTCTGTGAAACTGCTGGGATTTGGGGAATTATTTACTGTTGCAGTATTATTCATGGGGAGTTCTGGGGTAAAATTGCTGGTTTATGGGTTTTGCATAAATTAAACTGTGGGATTAAATGACAAACTCTTTTCCAAAGTGTACCAATTTACAGTATTGTCAGCAATATATGTGAATTCCAGTTGGTCCACACCCTTGAAAGCATTACAAGTCTTATTAATAATAGTTACTCTGGGGCGCCTGGGTGGCGCAGTCGGTTAAGCGTCCGACTTCAGCCAGGTCACGATCTCGCGGTCCGTGAGTTCGAGCCCCACGTCAGGCTCTGGGCTGATGGCTCAGAGCCTGGAGCCTGTTTCCGATTCTGTGTCTCCCTCTCTCTCTGCCCCTCCCCCGTTCATGCTCTGTCTCTCTCTGTCCCAAAAATAAATAAACGTTGAAAAAAAAAATAATAGTTACTCTAATGTGGGTATGATTATATCTCACTGAATTTTGTTTTGAATTTCCTTTACAATGAATAAAGTTTATTACCTTTTCATATGTTTGTTGTCCATTTGGATATCTATTCTTGATGAAACCCCTAATTAAGACTCTTGCCCATATATTTCTATTTGTGTGACAGTGTCAATTACAGGACAGGAAAATTACAGAATAAACAATAAATAAAATATATACATTTTGTTTGTCTCTTATCAGCTTTAATCATATTATTAAAAAGTGATTTACTTCCTAATACTATATGGGCCTAAATTAGAATTGCAGAGTATTATTGTATTCACATATTGTGCTTTTGATGTTTAGTATTTATTTTGGGCTTCTTTCTTATTCCTAGGAATAGGAAACAACAAATATAAAAACCTTGAAGGCAGAAGTGTGATTGTCTTTTTTGGGGCAACAAGAAGGCCACTGTGGCTAGAGAATGTGGAGGAGAGTGTGGTAGGAGATGAGATCAGACAGGTAGTTGAGCTAGAGTGTTAAAGATCTTTGAAAGGACATTGGTTTTTACCTGAAAAAAAAAACAAAAAACAAAACCTGGAAACTGCTGGGATATTTTAACATAAAAGTCACATGATCAGACTTAAGTTTTGAATGAGTCACTCTGGTTCCTCTTTTGAGATTATAAAGTAGAAGCATAGGAAAGAAAGTTTAGGAAGTTATTATAAAACTCCATGGGAGATAAAATGGTAGTCTGGATTAGGGTGGTAGGTAGCACAGGAAGTCGAGAGATAGAGTTGGATTCGGCATACAGTTTGAAAAATAAAAAACTCTTTTATATTTACTCATGTAGTCACCATTGCTAGTGCTATTCATTCTATCTGTAGGTCCATATTTCTCTATGGTATCATTTTCCTTTTGCCTGTTGGACCTCCGTATTGAAGTGCATTTGACATGCGATAAATATATTGGTTTCAGGTGTACACCATAATGATTTGACAATTATATACATTATGAAATGCTCACTGCAATAAGTATAGTTACCATCTGTCATCATAAAGAATTATTTTAACATTACTGACTATATGCCCTATGCTGTATGTTTCATCCCCATGACTTATAACGAGAAGCTTGTACATTTTTATCTCTTTCCTATTTTGCCCATCCCTTTACCCTCTTCCCCTCTTCCCTCTGGCAACCACCAATTTGTTCTCTTATGTGTGAATCTGTTGTTGTTTTTTTTGTTGTTGTTGTTGGCATGTTCATTTCTCTTATTTTTTTGTTTTTTTAGATACCATATCTAAATGAAATCATGTAGCATTTGTCCTTTTGTGTCTGACTTATTTCACTTAGCATAATACCCTTTAGGTCTATCCATGTTGTCTCAAATGGCGAGGTTTCATTCTTATTCATGGCTGAGTAATATTCCAGTGGGGTGTGTGTGTTCTTTATCCATCCATCTATGGATGAAGTCTTGGGTTACATATCTTGGCTATTGTGTATAATGCTATAACAACCATAGGGGTGCAAATATCTTTTTGAATTAGTTTTTTTGTTTTCTTTGGATAAATACTCTGAAGTGGAATTTTTGTGTTGTATAGTATTTCTACTTTTAATGTTTTGAGAAACCTCCATACTGTTTTCCATAGGGTCTGCATCAATTTACATTCCCACAAGAGTTCTCTTCCTCTACATCCTCACTAACACTTGTTATTTCTTGTCTTTTTGATACTAGCCATTCTGACTGGTATAAGGTGATATCTCATTGTGGTTTTGATTTGCGTTTTCCTGATGATGAGTGATGTTGAGAATCTTTTCAGGTGTCTGCTGGTCATCTGTATGTCTTCTTTGGAAAAATGTCTATTCAGGTCCTCTGACCATTTTTTAACTGGATTATTTGGGTGTTTTTTTTTTTTTTTTGGTGTTGGGTTGTATGAATTCTTTATGCATTTTGTATATTAACCTTTTATTGAAGTATTATTTGCAAATATTTTCTTCCATTCAGTAGGTTGCCTTTTTGTTTTGTTGCTGATGTCCTTGGTGTAAAAATTTTTTAGTTTGATATAATCCCACTTATTAATTTTTGCTTTTGTTTTCCTGCCTGAGGAAACAAATCCAGAAAATTATTGGTAAGGCTTATGTCCAAGAAATTACTGCTTATGTTTTATTTTAGTAGTTTTATGGTTTCAGGTCTTACATTTAGGTCTTGAATCCATTTTGAGTTTATTTTTGAGTATGGTATAAGAAAGTAGTCCAATTTCATTCCTTTACATGTAGCTGCTATTGGCTTTCCTTTAACATATCTTATTGTGTGGTTCTGTAGGTGATGAATTCTTTCAGCCTTTGTATGTCCTTTTTTTCAACTATATTTTTGAAAGATATTTTTGGGTATTGAATTCTAGGTTAACATTTTTTTCTTTTAGGTTTTCAAAGATGTTGTGTACTGTCTTCTGACTTCACATTATTTCTGATGAGAAGTCTGCTGTCATTCTTAATTTTTGTTCCCCTATGTGTAATGTGTCTTTTTTTCCTCTGTCTCTTTTAAGATTTTGTCTGTATCTCTGGTTTTAAGGATCACTGTTCTTTATTGCCTTTTCTAATGCCTTGAAAAGATGTTGTTCCATTTCTTTTTTGCCCAGAGTTTTAGTTGTTTCAGGTTAGCGAGTAAATATGGGCCCTGTTACTCTATTTTGTTTGGAAGTAGAGATCTGTCAGTATTCTGCATATATTGTTGACCCTTGAACATGAGTTGGAAGTATATAGGTCCACTTATACATGGATTAAAAAAATTTTTTTTTAAGTTTATCTTGAGAGAGACAGACACAGCATGAATGGGGGAGGGGCAGAGAGAGAGAGAGAGAGAATCCCAAGCAGGGTCCATAGTGTCATCACAGACCCCAATGTGGGGCTTGAACTTATGAAATCATGAGATCATGACCTGAGCCAAAACCGAGAGTTGGACTCTTATCTGACTGAGCCACCCAGATGCCCCAAATTTTAAAAATAAATACAGTACTGTACATATATTTTCTCTTCCTTATGATTTTTTTAAAATAAAAATTTTTAAATGTAGTGTATTTTATTGTAAAAATGTAGTCTATAATACGTATAACATACAAATGTGTTAATCAACTGTTTATGTTATCAGTAAGGCTTCCAGTCAACAATAGGCTATTAGTAGTTAAGTTTTCAGAGAGTCAAAAAGTTATATGTGGATTTTTGACTGTGTGGGGAATTGGTGCCTCAACCCTTGTGTTGTTCAAGGGTCAACTGTATTTTGAAGATAAATTTGTCAGAATTTTTCTTTAATGACAATTTTATATATTTCTTTGAAAATCTCTATGACCTTTATTTCCTTATTATGCTTTAATGCACTAGTGAGATATCCATTACAATGTTGGACAGATAGAGATAGTGGAGACCTTTGTCTCATTCCTGATTTCACTATAAAATGTTTTTAACATTTTGACATTGTGCATAATTAAAAAATTCTTTGTAGGTGTCATTTATCAGCTTCAGAAATCTACTCCTAGGTTTCAGAGATTAAAAAAAAAAATAAATGGGTGTTGAACTTTTTCAGTTGCTTCCTCTGCATCTATTTAATCAAAGGATTTTTTTCTATTATTCTGTTAATATTGTGATTACAATTTTTTAAAAAGTTTTTATTTATTTTGAGAGAGAGGAAGAGGGAGAGGGAGAGAGAATCTCAAGCAGGTTCTGTGCTGTCAGTGCAGAACCCAATGTGGGGCTTGATCCCACGAACTAAGAGATGACTTGAGCTGAAACCAAGAGTTGGATGCTTAACTGACTGATCCTCCCAGGTGCCCCTGTAATTACAGTTTTAACTGTGACTTACTTTTTGAGATATAATTTATATGAGGTAAGTTGATGTTAAGTGTATTATTGTTCAATGAGTTTTGAGAAATGTATACACCTATATACCTTTCTTAATGGAAAAGAGAGAGAGAGAAAGGTATATAGGTGTGTACATTTATTGTGTACTACTACTACCATCAAGATACAAAAACAAAATATTTTCACTATTCCAGAATTTTTTTCTTACCTTCTAGTCAATACTGTCTCCATCTAAAGGCAATTATTGTTTTGGTTTTTATAACCAGAGATTAATTTTGCTTGTTCTTGATCTTCACATAATAAAATTAAAGAGTAATACTCATTTGCACCTAGTTTCTTTAACTCAGTACAGTTTTTAAGATTTATATATGTTAGTGTACATAAATTAGTTTTTATTTCTTTCATTGTGTGAATACATCACAATTTGTTTATTCATTCCCCTATTGATGGAAATTTGGATCATTTCCAGTTTCTTGCTATTATAAATCTGCTGTGAACATTGTTCATATTTTATGGACATATGCTTTAATTATCTTGTGTATGTCTCAAAGAACAGAATTGCTCAGTTATAGGCAGTGTGACCAGCCATCCCTGTAAGTTTGAGACTGTATTTTATTTTATTATTTTATTTTTTAATTTTTCTATTCTATTCCATTATTTTATTTTGAAACTGTTTTCTTTTTGTAACAGAAAGCCCCACATCTCTAGAAACCCAGTAGACTCCCTAGTTATAAGGTAGATGTATGTTTAAATTTACAAGTTTTCGAACAGTTTTACATGGTTGTTATAACATTTTATACTCCTATTCGAAGCCTACAATGTTTTAGACATTGTGTGTGGTTCTAGGAATTCATTGGTGAGTAAGATGGACAAGGTCCCTGCCCTTATGAAACATATGTTCTGGTAGGGTTGATAAACATTGAATGGATCATCCTAAGTGGGTTGCATGAAAATCTGCTGTTAAGCCAATATATTTACATGAGTGATTCTTTTTGTGTGTTTAAAAATATATTTGCAGAATAGACCTAATAAGAAGCACATCTGCTCCCTGATATATCTAACAGGAATACCACAATTAAATCAGAAAGTTTTAATACAGTATCTCATGTATGTAACTGAAGTACATGTAAGTTCTCAGTATTGGGCCTGCCTCATTCGGTGGTACTTCCATATAGTTGTCCAGGTTGCCACTGGTTTATAGGAAACAGAAAACATTTATGGCTGCTGATTTCTTTTGCCTCAAAGATCCTTCTCTCTGGATTACTTGCCACTTTATAAATTACAATGTATGGTCATCACTATTGTTTCTCCCATTGAAGAGATTACAGAAAGTCAACTAAGAATCTCCACAGGTCTTCATTATTGTTAGCTTGTATTTTCAAATTTGCTATTTTTGCATAGTGCCTGCAAGTTTTCTTTTTATCCAGATGGACTCAGCAAACAAATATCTTTAAAATTTTTTTTTTATGTTTTTATTTTATTTTTGAGAGAGAGACACCGAGTGCTAGTGGGGGGAGGGGCAGGGAGAGAACGAGACACAGAATCCAAAGCAGGCTCCAGGCTCTGAGCTATCAGCAGAAAGCCTGATGTGGGGCTCGAACTCATGGATGGTGAGATCATGACCTGAGCTGAAGTCGGACACCCAACTGACTGAGCCACCCAGGTGCCGCTACAAATATCTTTTATGTTGTATCAAGAACATCACTATCCACATATATCATATTATTTGTATCCTAAATTTAAAACACTTTATCTGGCAATGCTTATTTTATTCAAGTTTTGATCTAAGTCCAATTATATGCAGACACTTTTTCCCCAGGCATTTTGACTTAGAAAGATTTTGGAAACAATCTGATACTTAAAAAGCATTACCTACCAAAAAGACTCCACCAAATGAGTTCACTGATTTTTTACTCTGAATGTTGAGATTGTGTGAAGCTTATAAAATTCTTATGTCAACAAAGGAGCGGAAAATGTTTTGTGTCTCAGGTAGAAGTATTTTCCCGATTGATGAGGAAATAATAAACTCACTGAAGCTTTGTTCCTGCCTAGAAACTAGTTCCTAGTTTCTGTGTAAGCAAGAACTATGCCTTGAGAAGTTTCTTATCTTAGTGCCCAGTCCATTGTAGGGTCTTTATATAAGGGTTTCTTGTTTTGCAACTGTACTAATTTCCTATTGCTACTTTAATAAATTACACAAACAGTGGCTTAAAACAGCACAGATTAATTTTCTTATAATGCTGAATGTTAGAAATCTGGAATTATTTTTGCTGGGCTAAAGTCAGTGTGTCAGCAGAAGTAGTTCCTTCTGGAGGCTCTGAGGAGAGTAACCATTTCCTTGACTTTTCTGTCTTCTAATGGCCATCTCTCTCTGTGCCTTATAGTTTCTTCCTCCATCTCAGTTCAGAGTGCATCACTCCAGTCTCTTCTTTCATCACCCTTGTGCCTTCTCTCACTCTAATTCTTTTTTGTGGTCCTCTTATATGGACTATTGTGATTACATTGGGTCTATCAGGTAATCCAGGATAATCTGCCATCTCAGAATCTTTAATCACATCTGTGAAGTCCCTTTTACATATAAGGTAAGGTGTATAGGTTCTGGTTATTTGGGCATGAGCATATTTGAAAGACCATTATTCAGTCCACCACAGCAACCAGCATAGAGTATTGTACGTTGCAATTACCTAATTTGTGTTTGCTAAATTGCTTGTTATATAACCATTCATAAGCTTTTGCCTAGATAGAAGTTTTTTTTTGTTTTTTGTTTTCCAAAGAAGCCTCAGAACCAACTGTCTTCATTTGAATTCTCTAAAGGACTGTTCTGTCAAACAGTGTCTTGTCTTCTCCAAGGAGGTTTTACTTCCATTTGGTTCATTGAAATTCAGATCAATGAGTATAATGGAAAGTTCATAGTATGTGTGTATATGTGAATATCGTAAATGAGAGGAGTGAGGGAGTATATGGGAATTCTCTGTACTTTCTTCTCATTTTCTATAAACCTAAAACTGTTCTAAAAAAGAAAATATGCTAATTAAAAAAATCAGACCATGATTAGAATACTTAATATAGTTCTGACATATATTAACTGTTCAGCTATCAGTTTTATTACTTGATGCCCTCTCTCTTTCTGATATAGCATGGTTTCCAGGCGAGACTAGTGCTTATCCTCTGAACTCTTACAACATTTACTTGTCTATATGATATAATTTATTATCTTACAGATTAACAGAATGTTCGAGTTGTAAGGAATCTTAAAGGTCAACAATGATAATTCCTTTAATTTCAGATGAGGAAACTGAGGTATAGAGAGGTCTAGTAATTTGTTCAAGGTCGTACAATATTATTTTTTCTATTATTTATTAATAAACTATAAGGCTATTTGATTTATTGAAATTATCATTTTTGTTCTTTGAAATTTTCAAGTGCAAAATCAGTAGTTGTTAATCCTGAACTTATTATATAAATTTTAATCCTTTCCTCTAAATTGTTTTCCAGTTAAGTCATAGGTAGTTTTCTGTTTCAGTCCTAGGACAGATTCTCAATTTTTGACCAATGATAATAAAACTCATTTGTACTTTTTTATATATTTTTAAAAAAATTCTATTTGACTTTTTTTTTCAAAACTGTTATGACTCCTTAACATAAAATAAGATTTTTCATCTGTACCGTAGGCAGTCACTTGAGCTAATAAAATATAAAGAAGGAAAAATCACTAATAATTTAGTTTTTTTTCCTTTCATTATGCTATTTATTTATGTATTTTCAAGCCACATGAAACCTAAGTGGCTTAAATTGCCTAAAAAAATATTCTTGAATATGAACTAAAAGAAAAAGAAGAAAAAGCATTATAGATTAAAAAAAATCAAGCGAGATTTTTTTCTTGAGGAGTTAAGTTGAAGACATTAAGAGCTGATCAAATCAAACATATTTCACATGAACTTATCATCTGGACTTTCAGAGCTGATTAGTTCTGCCAGCTTTTTTATTAATGGGAATATCTTTAATAGGCATGTATCTTTCATTAGTATGTCTTTTTACCTCCCCATCTAATTTGCAAGAAGGTACAAACCCTTGCTTTCTAATACCTCCTTCCATATTTTGATCTCTAAGGAGATCTGTCAACCTCTCTCCAGGCTCATACCATTCACCTCTCCCCCTGCTACTGTTTTTGTTGTCATGCTCTTAAAGGTATCTTTTTATTATTAAAAAAAAACTCATCATGTATATGACATATCTAAATCTTTGACCTATTGATATTTCTACCAACTCTTCTTCATCATTACCCAATAGTGTCCATATCTGACTAGTTACTAAGCCATATTTATTATTATTATTATTATTATTATTATTATTATTATTAATTTTTCTAAATAACTTTCATGTTCATCCTTTGGTCCATGTCCTCATTTGTTCCTTCTTTTGTTATGGTATTCATCTGGTTTCTTCAGGAGAATTTAAAAATAGCTTATTGGGTATTTTCCCAATTATTAGTTTCTTCTCTGGTAACGTATCCTTCATATCCTCACAAAGTGATCTGTTTAAAACATGGATTTATTCATGTCCTTCCTGCCCTTACGTCACTTTTATAATAATGATAGGTACTATTTACTAAGCATCTTATTATGTATGTGCCAAGCGCTGTGCTAGATGCATTATAAACATTGCCTTTAATACTCATGTCAAATCTATAAGATTAGCTATCTTTGTTAACAGACGGAGAAATTTAAGGTTTCTGGTGTTTAAATAATATGGTAGAGATGGGCCCAGTTATACCAGTACCTAAAGCTTTTTTCTGTTTATGCAGTTTATTATCAGTAGGATAAAAATATTTAATCCTTGGCCTAGCATATGAGGACATCCATGATTGAACTCCTCCTGTCTCTTTATCAGCCTGTTCTGCTAATTCTGCTTACTTTATTAAGCCATACACAGCAATATGAAGCTTGTCATTCTTTCATTTTTTACTGAGTACCTACTTAGAGATAGGGCCAGGGATTGTAGATGTAACAAGATGAATACGCTTGCCGTCTAGTAGAGGATAGAGATGTGAACCAATAAATAACATAGTATAGTGCATACAATTATAGGAATATGTCTAAGGTGCAGAGATAGTTCAGAGGAGGAAGTAGGGATGGATCAAGGGAGACTTCACAAAAGAATGAGATTGGATCTTAGTCATGAAAGATAAATCACAGTTTTCAGGCATCTCCTCATTTGGAAGTGGGGAAGGGTTAGGAAAATGGAAATAAGACTTTTGAAAGAGAGAAAAGGGTGTCATTAGGCTGGGAGAAGGGGGCTAGCATATGGAACCAGACTCTTGCTCAGAATGAGCATCTCACCAGAGTGGTAACTCTGACACCATGTCTGGCTGAGTTGCCATTTTGGTAGTGTGTGTGTCCTACTAAGAAAAATACCTGCAGTACTGAGCATACTGTATTTTTCTTCAAAACAGATATTTTTTCCTCAAAATATTCATATATTGGTTTCATATTTGTTGGATATTGTATATTTTTTGTTTATTATCTGTATTTTTCCATTAGAACAGTGAATGTGAGTATTTTTCCTGTTTTGTTCATTGCTGTGCGCCTGGTACCTGGAATACTACTTAACATGTAATAGAGACACAAAAATTTATTAAATAAGTGTTGAATGGATGATTTTAAGTGACTTACGTAGGTGTTTTAAAGATCACTTAGGACCTACATGTTGACTGTTTGATGGAGATACACTTTGGTGTAAACTTTTGCATTGAAATGATTTAACTCCATGGAACAAGTGGTTAAAAGCATGGGTTTTCCAATTAGTCTTCTTGGGTTCTTATTCTGGCTTTACACTTCCCATTAATGTGTCCTTCTGCAGGTTACGTTAACCTTCTATGCCTTATTATAAAATGGAGGATAATTATAGTACTTATTTCATGGTGTTGCTCTGAGGATTAAATGAGATAGTACATTAAAGTGCTTGGCACACTGTGTGACACATAATTGGTGTGCAGCAACTATGAGCTATTTTGATTTTGTGAAATATTTTCATGAGCACTAGGGAATGAGCGAAGTGTTATGGAATATGTCAGTTGGCAATATTCAATGAATGAAAATTACATGAGGGATATTTTTGTATAAAATCATTGATATAAATGTTAAAAAATAAATAATTTGCTTATGATATAAATAAGGCAGTTTAGAAGCAACCTTTTTATTCATAACACTCAGTAAATGTTTGAAGAACTGTTTTGTAATTTCAATGTCAAATTGAATATAAAGCTATTTTAGACTTTAATTTTAAAAAATATGTAAGCTTGTCCAATGAGGCATTATCTCAGTAGCATATTTTTCAAATATTTAGTTTAGAGTCTAAAATATTATTTAACTATAAACTGCTATGGAAAATGAATATCATACTGAATTTACAAACATATTAGTCTCACTTAGTTTTTAACGTTTCACATGTGTTGAATACAATTATTCACCTCATACTCATTCCAGCCCAAATATTAATTAATTAAAAAAATTAACTTTATTATCCTCTTACTTCATTATTTTAAGGAAAATGTTTATTTTTGAAGATTCCTCCCTGCTTACATAACCTTGCCAGAATACTCTTTTTAAAGCATAAATGTGCTAACTCCCCACTAAAAGCTTTGAATGCATCCCCTTTATTCCTAAATGAAGTATAAAAATCTTGGCATGGTATTTTTTACCTCTATGATCTGGTCCTCAACTGTGTCTCCAGCTTGATTTTATTAGTACTGTTCACTCATAGGTTGCCTTGCCTGTGGTTCCCTAAGAGATCCATTACTTCTACTTTTGACCTTCCTTGGCATATATTGTTGTATCCATTTAAGTTTTTCTTTCTCTCCTCTGAATGCCTAGGATACTTTTACTTGTTTTCCAATGCAATTCAATTTTCATATTTTGAAGCCTCTAAATTTCCTGTAGGAAGTGCTTTTATCTTTGGGCATAGATGCTTTACATATTATTCTTAGGGTGCTTTCACAATATGTAGCATTATTATTATTTTTTAAAATATTTATTTATTTATTTTTGAAAGAGAAAGAGAGGGGCAGAGAGGGGGGGGGGACAAAAAATCCAAAGCAGGCTCTGCACTGACATCAGAGAGTCCTATTTGAGGCTTGAACTCAGGAACTGAGATCATGACCTGAGCCAAAGTTAGGCACTTAGCTGATTGAGCCACCCAGGTGCCCTGACAATAGATAGCAATATTCTTTATATCTTCTAAAACTGTGGGTTAGTTTTTTTTTTATGGATTAGTTATTTTATTTTAAATAGAGTTGTTAAATGCATATTTAAACTTTAGTTTGTAATGTCTTTAGTTTGTAATTTAATTAGCAATGTCTCTTTCTGTTGCTCAGCTTAATTTTTACATGCCATTGGTTTTAGCGTGCCTGAGTTTTGGGTAAGATGCACTCTCTACTGGTAAGCCTGGATTAATCAAATTTTATTTTATTTTATTTTATTATTTTATTTTTTTTAAATGTTTATTTATTTTTGAGAGAGATAGAGACAGAGTGTGCATGGGCAAGGGGCAGAGAGAGAGGGAGACAGAATCTGAAGCAGGCTCCAGGCTCTGAGCTGTCAGCAAAGAGCCCGATGCAGGGTTGAACTCAGGAACCATGAGATCATGACCTGAGCCAAAGTCAGACACTTAACTGAATGAGCCACCCAGTTGCCCCTAGATTAATCAAATTTTAAAGCAACATCTTATTTTGAAAAAAGGGGGTGAATTAACAGACTATGAATTCTCTAAGTATGGCAGATCCTGTAGGCAGAAGATCTAGACATTTCATGGTGGTGAAAACTTGGGCATATGTGATTAATATGTGGTCAAGAACTTGGGCTCTGGGGTCAGACAGGCCTGACTAAACACCTATTCCACCACTTACTGGCTGTGTAAATTTCAGCAATCTCTAAACCAGCATGTCTGTTTTGTAAATTTCTTAATCTCCAAGACTTGGTTTTCTCATCTTTTAGAAGGGGGATATTAACAGTATCTATCTTAACGTTTAATGGTGCTTTGCACATAAGATGTGTTAAAAATGATAGAGGAGGAGGAAGAGGAGGAGAAGAAGGAGAAGGAGAAGAAAGGGATGAGGAGGGAGGGGGAGGAGGAGGAGGAGATGAAGATCAACTGTGGATCAATTGTTCATGTGTTGACTCCTCAGTGAAATAGAAACATGATGTTACAAGAATCAACTAGGACTTGGCATACAGGACTGGTAAACTATTTGTTAGTGAAATAATATGAGAGAAGTATCTGAAGGAAAAAAAAAAGGAAGGTGGAACATTTGAATTTGCTACTTTTGCTTTATAATATTACTTTTGTGTGATGATGACACAGCTATTCTGTTTGTTAGATTGTCACTCATATAGTGGAAATTTGTAGGGTTTGTAGGTTTGTGAATCATATATTCATAAATGGTAATAAGATTTAGGTTTGAGAAGTCTGGTTTGTGATGAGTTAAAGCACTATAATAAATCATTATCACAGCCTAGATATAGTCCAAGTCTAACAGAAGATGACAAGAGAGAAATAGAATCAACTCTGCTTGATTGCAGAGTAAGGTTATGTAATTTGTTTTAAAATAGCATTAAAAATTTCTGTAATTTGTAGGGTGAAATCCCAATAATTTTGCTGATTGAATTCTATTTTCCATTTACTTATCCTAATCAAACACATTGACTCTCACTACTAAATCTTAATATAATTTGGCCTTTTAGAGAACATTAAAAAAGAAAAACAAGTCAATGGAGGCTTAATCAAGGAAGAAAGACTAAATATGTATTCTTCCTTTCTGTTCTGGCATGGGGAAGAATGTTAATTTATTCACTCACTGATTTTGTGCCCTTATCCAAATGTACTGTGTTCTCTTTTGTGTCTATTGAATGTTATAGATCCTATATATCTTTTTGTATTATTTTGAACTTGAAATAGAGCTTAATTGGATAAAATTTAGCACTAGAGTATAAGCACCTTAAGACCCAGAGATTTGGCCTTTTCACATTTATATTAGTACAGTGATAGTACAGTGATTAGTACAGTAAACATAGTACATGTTTACTGATGGTTGAATGAAGTTTTTGGCAAGTGAGTGTATGAATGTGGAGGGTGAGGAGGAGATGAACCAAGGAAAATGTTCTCCTAACTAGTGGATATTGAGGTAAATTAGTACTTTTAATAATTATCCTAATGGTGTTTTTTAAAAGTCCTATTAAGAGGACATTAGTTATATCTAATGATGATTCATTTAGAATGTTGTCACCAGACAAGAACAAAACAGAGTTAGATGGATGTAGACACTTAAATTGAATTGACATCCATGGCTTAATGTCTGTTTTGTTTTATCTTATCTGTGGATGACAGGTATTGGCTATTTTTCTTTCTGGGAAATTTCACTTTACATAAAAAACAGAAATATGTTTCAATGTAATATCCCAATACTTTTGTTTCAGATAAGTTGATTTGATAATCATGAATACTTTATAACTGAGAAAAAACTGTATGTAAGACAATGTACTATTTTCACACACATTTCCATCTTTTGCTTGAATTATAGAAATAGTTCTTGGTGTGTACTCTTCTAATCCATTTTCCACACAGCAGTCAGAGGTTTCTTTTTCATGCAAATCTTATTCCCCATTCCTTTTCCACTGTTTGTATATATGTGTAGTCACATACACATGCACACTTAAAAATAAAAGCAAAATAAAAACAATGCTCAATGTCTTACAGTTGTATTTTAAGAGAAGAACAAAATACTTAACTAGTATTGGACTCCATATAGTCTTGACTCTGTTGAGCTTTGTTTTCATCTTATACCACCTCTTTTTATCCCAGACTCACATGTAAGAGGCAACTTTTTATTTATTTATTATTTCATTATTTTCTTAATGTTTATTTATTTTTGAGAGAGAGAGAGACACACACATGGAGTGTGAGTGGGGAAGGGGCAGAGAGAGGGAGACACAGAATCTGAAGCAGACTCCAGGCACTGAGCTGTCAGCACAGAGCCGATGTGGGGGTTAAACTCATGAACCACGAGATCATGAGCTGAGCCAAAGTCAGAAGCTTAACCAACTGAGCCACCCAGGTGCCCCAAGAGGCAACTTATTAAATGTCTTCTATTTTTTTTCCAACTTTACTGAGGTATAATTGACAAAATTGTAAGACATTTAAATGATTTGATTAATGTATACACTGTGATAGGATTCCTCCTATCTAGTTAGTTGATATATCCATGTATCTATATCAATTAATTGATTTTCAAAATTTTTTTGTGACATTTAAGTTGTACTGTCTTAGCAAATTTCAATGGCACAATACAGTGTTATCAACTGTAGTCACCATGCTATACATTAGATTTTCCAACCTTATTCTTTTTATACTTGAAAGTTTATACCATTTTCCAACATTTCCCTATTTCCTCCATCCCTCTAGTCCTTGCAAGTCAATTTTCTACTCTCCATTTCTATGAATTTGGCTTTTTAAAAATTAGATTGCACAATTAAGTGATAACCTGCAGAATTTGTCTTTCTTTGTCTGGCAAGTGTGTGTATGAATGTGGAGGGTGAGGAGGAGATGAACCAAGGAGATGAATCATATCTCATTTAGCATAATGCATTCCAGGTCCATCCATGTTGTTGAAATGGAAAGATTTACTTCTTTCTCATGGTTGAATTATATTCCTCTGTGTGTGTGTGTGTGTGTGTGTGTGTGTGTGTGTGTGTGAATTTTCTTTATTCATTCATTGATGAAACTTAGTTTCTCTGTCTTGGTTATTGTAAATAATGCTGCAGTGAACATGGGGGGGTACATATATCTCTTCAATATCCTGTTTTCATTTCCTTTGGATATATAATTATCCAGAAGTGGGAGTGCTGGATCATATGGTAGTCCTATTTTTAATTTTTTGAGGAACTTCCATACTGTTTTCTTTAGTGGCTGTATCAATTTACATTTTGAACCTTTTCCTCCATATCCAAAACTCATTGTCGTTTTGATTTGCATTTATCCAATGACTAGTGATGCTGAGCACCTTTTCATGTACCTGTTGGCCATCTGCATGTCTTCTCTGGAAAAATGTCTATTCAATTCTTCTGCCCATTTTTTAATCAGAATTTTTATTTTTTTTTTGCTACTGAGTTGTGTGAGTTCTTCATATATTTTGGATACTAACCAAATAGAATTTGCAAATATTTTGTCCTATTCTGTAGGTTGCCTTTTAATTTTGTTGATGGTTTCCTTTGCTGTGCAGATGCTTTTTAGTTTGATATAGTCCCACTTATCTATTTTTTTTGCCTTATTTATTGCCTTTGCTTTTGGTGTCAAATCCAAAAAATCACTGCCAAGACTGTTGTCAGGGAGCTTACCATGTATGTTTTCTTCTAGGAGTTTCATGGTTTCAGGTCTTGCATTCACGACTTGAATTCATTTTGAGTTGATTTTTTGGGGTGTGAGTGAAGATAGTGGTCTAGTTTCATTCTCTTGCATGTGGCTATGAAGTTTTCCTAATACCACTATTGAAGAGACTATCCTTTCCTCAGTTGTCATAGACTCTGGGTCTAAAGTTCTCTCTTGTCTAGCAAAAGAGTGGGATGCAGTATTGAAAGCGAGAGATGACTAATGTCTGGGAAAAGACAAGAGTCCTGTATAAGGGTCCTTGTCCTGTTTTTATTAGGATCAGAAAGCTTACAAACATGGCGATGGACATGCACAAAGAGACAATGAATCTGTGAACGTTAACTTGTGGACATGAAGGAAAGGGGTTTTAGAGGATATTTGTGGTTAGGGGTTTGGGTTAATACAAAAAAAAATCTGGGCGCTGGGCAGCCGGGAGGAGGGTTGTTTACAGCGGACGTGAGGCAGCACCTCTGTTTATCTTAGCTAGCCTAGGGGATGAGACAGATAGGGGAAATAACCTCAGGGTTGACAAGGCACCTTTTCTTTTGTTAACCATCTCTGCTTTAGGCTGCTTTGCCTGCAGCACAGCAGTCCATAGTCCAATTCACCAATTTATCTAACCTAGCCCTATCCTCCCGTGAAAGCAGCTTTTCTGCCATAGTACTAAATTGGGGGTGCTTCCACCCTGAACATCTAATCTTGTTTGTTTCATATACCTATGTATTGGGCACCTTTGTGCTGTTTCTATTTCAGGACTTTAACTCTCCCTCTCTATTTTCGAGGGCCTTTCCACCTTCCTATTCCTGGCACCTTTGTGCCTCCCTGTTCTCGGGGTGCCTTTGCACCCCCTATTCTTGGGATGCCAATCTAGTTTACCCAAACTTGGATGTGAGCATTTTATGGCTTTGTATTTCTTTATGCCTTGTGAACCCATTGGTATAAGCCCAGGGGATTCACAAGCTTATCCCCCACACTCAGTGTATATTCTTGGCTCCTTTGTGATAAATGTATGCATGTGTTTATTTCAGAGTTCTCTATTCTATTACGTTGATTAATGTGTCTAATTTTATGGCAACAGCATACTGTTTTTGACGACCAATAACTTTGTAATATAGTTTGAAATCATGAAGCACGTTGCCCCCAGCTTTGTTTTTCTTTTTCCAAATTGCTTTCTTTGGCTCATAGGTTTTTTGTTTGGTTGGGTGTTGTTTTTTGTTTTGTTTTTCCTTTTGGTTCTAGACAAATTTTAGGATTGTTTTTTCTATTTCTGTGAAAAATGCCATTGGAATTTGGATAGGGATTACACTGTATCTGTTGATTGCTTTGGGTAATATGAACATTTTAACAATATTAATTCTTCCAATCCATGAGTATGGAATATCTTTCTATTTATTTTCTGTTTTTCAAATACTTTCATCAGTATCTTATAGTTTTCAGTGTACAGGTCTTTCACCTCTTTAGTTAAATTTATTCCTAGGTATTGTATTATTTTTGGTGCAATTGTAAATAGGATTATTTTCTTAATTTCTTTTTCTAATAGTTTGTTACTAATGTATAGATATGGAATAGATTTTTGTATATTGATTAATGTGCAGTAATCCCGGGCCGTCATTTCTTCCTGTTCTTTCTTTTGGGGTGAATTCCTCCATCTTTTCATTTTGGAGGAAGAAAAAGAATTAATAAAAAATCAAAAGTAAAAATCAAAAACAAAAAAACCCGAATCGAATAAAGGAAGCTAAAACCTAGGTGTGTTTCGGTCTGCTTGTTGAGAGAAACTTGATAGAAAATAGAAAAAGGACAAAGAAAAAAAGTGAAAAAAATTAAAAATTAAAAAATTTTTAATGTTTATTTATTTATTTTGAGAGAAGGGGGGGATAAATGGAAAAGGGGTAGAGAGAGAGGGAGAGAATCCCAAGCAGGATCTGCATTGTCAGCCCAGAATCTGATATGGGGCTTGAACCTATGAACCCTGAGATCCTGACCTGAGCCCAAACCAAGAAGCAGATGCTTAGCCGACTGAGCCACCCACATACCCCAGGAATTAAAAAAAAATTAAATAATAGAATAGAATAGAATAAAGAAACCAAAATAGAATAAAAAAATAAAAATGTGCTTTTTCTGTATCCAGGAAAGAGAAAGAAAAGAAAAAGAAAACAACATAAGCAAAAACAGAATCAAAGAAAACAAATAAAAGAACAAGCAAGCAGAATGAAACTGGAATGAAATTACATCCAGTTTCCCCTAGAACTGAAATTTTTTTAGCACACCATAGACTAAGCAGGTGGAAGGTATTTGTGCTGGTCTTCTGGGGGATGGGCCTGGCAGAGGCGGGTGGGTGGGGCTTGATGTACCTGCCACATTGGCCACTTGGTGGCACTGCTTAGCTAACTGGAGTGGATCCATGCGTTTGCATGTGCCCCTGTGCGTTCGCTAGAGGTGAAAATGGTTTCACCCAGTTCTCTAGTCTCCTGCGTGAGAATTTTGTGCCCTCACAGATACACGATCAACCACTCTTCCTTTGTCTCAGGCTTCTGTCCGTTCCCTGCCTCTGTCTGTGCCCAAGCTGTCTGCCTACCAGGTGGTTCCTCCTTCTGGACCCACACTGATTCTCTGGGCGAGGGTCTCTTCAAGCAATAGCCAGGTGCAGTCTTGTCTCAGAAAATGTTTGCATGATTGTGCAGAGGCAAAGGCTCAAAGTTTATGGTAAATCACAGCACACAGCTGGCACCAGGTTTTACTGCACTCTGGTGTCTTTATTCCAATATCAGTAAACATGGCACCTCTCCAGCGTCTGCTGGGACTTTTGTCCTGGGGAGGTCGTATGGCCTCTACCAAATACACTCCAATCAGGGGAACCACTTCTCCCCATGTGGCACCCAAACCCCTTAGACCATGCCGCCTGCTCCTGGGGATTTGTCCTGTTTCCTTACTAGAGCACTGCCAGGCACTGAGCTCTGAAAGCTCAAACTCTGCACCCCACTGTTTATAGAATCCTGGCAGTATTGAAATCCCCTCCTTTCTCCCCTTCACTGGTTTTGGGGAACATATTTCTTGTCCCATTCCCTGCAAGTGTTTTCACTCTTCCCCCCACCTCTCTCCAGCTACTTTTGGAGTGAGTGCTTTTCTCCATCTCAATGGGCTGCATTCTCCCCTTTCTCTTTCTCTGTCTTCTCTCTGTGAAAACAGCTCCCTACCCTCTGCAGCTCTGGCTTTTCTCTCCGTAATTCACCTCTCCACACCACTTACCTGCCAAGTTCCCTGGCTCAAATTATGCAGGTTGTTGTGTTAAATCCTCACATGAATTTCCTAGGTGTTCAAAATGGTTTGATGTTGATCTAGCTGTGTTTCAGGGATGAGACAATCTCAGGGTCCCCATACTACCTCACCATCTTAACTCTCCTAGTCCAGCTATGTAAATTTGAATGAAAAAAGTTAAAAAAAATATTTACAGCATGATACATGGTTTTAAAGTAGGCTTTCTAAGCATACAGATACAAACACAGCAGAAAACAAAGAATGATGAAAATAAATTTAGAATAACAGTTATCTTGCATGGGAACTGGCAGGGAATAGAATGGGGCAGACTCATACAGGTGGATGCAAGTTATTGTCAGATATCTAGTTTTCATGTTAAATTATGCTTTCATGGGTATTGATTATCTTATAAACAAACAAAATCAAATGAATGTAGAAGACTTTACATGGACCAATAGTGAGAATATGACATGGACCACAAATTATAATGAATTCAGTTTGGATCCATTAAAAGTAAAAAAATAAAATCAGGCAGCAGCCAGATGAAGGGGGGAAAATGTGCTTCAGGCAGAGAGAGAGGTAAACACACAAGTCTTATATTTGGAAAGCTGTGAGTGAATATTCTAGGAAGTGACAAAAGGCCTGATGGGAATGAAATGTTGAAAAAGGACAGAAGCCTGGCGAATGGTGGGAGAGGTGTGCAGGTGAGAGATCATGCAGGATCCTGTTTACAACGTGGAGTTGTTTGGATTTTATTCTAAATACATTAAGAAGCTATTGATAGGTGTTAAGCAAGGGCAAGGCATCATCAGTGTATGCTTTTAAGAGTTCATTTAGCTGGAGTATGTAGAATGAATTAAAGTGGGATGAGAGGGAAAGGTATCATAGAGACCAGTTATGAGGCTATTGAGTAGGACAAATCAGAGATAATGGTGTTTTTCTAAGGTGATTGTACAGAGAAGTGGACAGACTGAAAATTTTCTTACTGAAATTGCTTAAGCAATGGAAAATGATGCAAGGAAGTATTAGTTGAGAGAGATGAAAAGAAAAAAAAAGGAATATGTATTTTAGAGGTTTGAAAAGTGTAAGACCTGGGTGGATGGATGGATTTTTATCCAATAGTAATTCCAGCTCCACCTAATGTAGTTGTGTCAAGTTCAGCTTTCCACCTTACACCACTATTGCTCCTAATGGGATTTTTTCCTTCTGTGATGGACAAGGAGGAAGGAAGTAAAGATGAGATGGGGAAAGAAGAAAGAGCTATATATATGGGAGTCATTATTATTTTTTAATGAATGTAAGTTTTTGGGTCACATTGTACTACAGTTAGTAATAAAACAGTAATTTCCATTTTACCCACCACAATTTTTAGACTTTATACTTTTAAAGTTATTTTCTATAAACTTCAAGAATCATTGACCTATGTCAATGTTATTGTGTTTAGTATTGGTCATATAAAATGTTAGATGTACATAAAAGGAAAAAGAGATTTGAATATGAATATCTGTTTTCTATAGACATGTTAAATCCATAAGCCAAGAGGTTCACTGTGATTGTAGTGTGTGGGTGTTTCAGAACAAAAGTATTTCCAACATTATCCAGATGAATAGACAGTAACAAAAATAAACTTTATTCTTAATCTAGACCCATAATTGAGCTGGTGAGTGTTTATTTCCTGCTTCATTTCTGTGACTTCTCTGCAAAGGCAGAGCAAATATCCCTGACCCATATATTTTGTATTCATGGCACAGATATTGCATCGTTTCATGTTCATAAATGTTTCTGCCTTTTATAAATGGACTTCTGACAACAAGAAACTGAGCCTACGCCTGATTTTTTGTAATTTTCCTCTATGATTTAAGTGATGGAACAGAGGCCATGAATATCAAACTTAAAGATGGCATCAAGGTGTCATTTTAAGCACTGGGTTAGAATTCAAAATGATTCTGCTAACTAGAAAAAAGTGTTCAAAATGGAACAAATTCAAATTTTGATGCAACATGTATGGTACTATATGATACATGATGGAAAATAATTAGACACTGAAATGAGAAGGGGCTGAGGGCTAAAGGGCTGGGGCTGGTAATATGCCAATTGAATAATCCTGCAAGTAGATGTCATATACACTTCTTTGTGCACCAACTATCATGCGCCTACTCTAAGAGTATGATATGAAGAAGTTGGTACTAGTATAACACCTATTACATTCAGCAGAAATGAGCCTTGCTAAGGTAAGATAGTGCTTTACTAAGTGATGATATTGTCCACTTTTGACAGGGATAGTAAAATAGGCACTGTTTAACTAATGTTATCTATAGATATGTTTATGTTATCATTAGATAACAGGTCATATTATATTATTTATAGGTATGGTATCCACAGGCACTTAACTCAATTATTGATGAAGATAATATTAGTTTTTAATGTCTAAACCTGTATTCTAGAATAAGAACTCTATACATTTATTCTACAGATAACTTCAACATATATATATTTACTTTAAGTAAAATACTTACATAGTGTGTTCTGATATCTTCTACTATTTACTTTGCTAAAGGAGAGATGAGAAGCCTTTACCCTTGTGGCCAAGAAAATAATCTTTGTTCTGCTCCAAGATGGAGTTCTTTGTTATCTCCGTTTCTCTAATCTCTTCTTGGTTGTCTCAACAGCTATCTTTGGCTTGAGCACTCTTTCCATTAGGTTTACACTGTGCCTTGACAATGGATGTGGAGAAAGAGCCATTCCTTGATGGCAGTCCACCCTGAAAATGGATCTCCCATTGTGTGACATAGTGATCCTTCTGGAGAATCAACAGGAAGCAGCAATTGAATATTCTAATACTGCGTGTCGGTATGAGCAATAAATACTCCATTTTGAAGCTGCAAGTTTTAGTGTTTTTGTAAAATCTGCATTTGGTTTTTAAATAATACAATCATTGAATCTCAGGAATGAAACCTTTAGAGTAACTTTTCAAGGTGTGTATAATCCCTTAAAAGCATTCTTGAAAGGTGATCATTCAGGTTCTACTTGATTACTAGCTAAATGGCATGCTCTGAGGCATAGCTTTAGTGTTAAATTCTTATAATCTTCTTTCTTAGATAAATGTCATTGAATTGGCTTCTTATTGTTCTTAGAATAAAGACAAATTTCGTGCCATGGCCACCCAGTTCTTCATAATCTGGCCCCGCCAGCATCTTCAGCTTTATATTGTATGATTCTTTCCTTAACCAGCCGGTTCTAGCTACACTGGTTTTTCAGTTTTTCTTTTTTTGTTTCATTCTGCAGGGTCTTTGCATGTGCAAAGTTCTTCAGCCTAGAAAGCTCTCTTCCAAGTCTCCTTTTATCTTTCACCAAACTAACATTTATCTTTAGATTTTAGCATAATCATTTCAGTTAATTCTTCCTTGAGCTGCCTGAGTAGATTAAATCCTCCTGTTCTATGCAGTCATGGTGCTCTTTATATCTTCTTTTAGTTTATATCATGATTGTGGTTATAATTAATCGATGATTAATAGATAAATATCTCTTTAACCAGTTACCCCAGTGTTTTTGTTCACTATATGCTGTTAGCACTTAGCATAGAGCCTACCATAGGGCAACTATGAAGTAAATATTTGTTGAATGAAATGAATGAAATGATCACAGGGCTGCCTTTGGATATATAGGAAAATTTTACTTCCTCTACGTGGTAATGCTTTAAAAATTTTGAGACAGCTAGATTTTTTTCTTTCAAAAGACAGGTTGCATTATCTTGTCTTTAAGCTCTCTTTCCTATGACAAACCAGAGCTTTTCACATCTTGGTTGCTTGCTGTCCTCAGCAGGCATTCAGGCAGTCACTGTGCTTCATACATTGAGGCAGTTACTTCTGAAAATAATGCTTCCAAATTGTGAGAATGCTTTTATGTTTTAGAAGTTCATGTTAGAATAAGAAATAGCTTTTGTGAACTGAACTAGTCTTGAGTGTGATATTTTAAGCTTTTGGTTCATTTTGTATGCATTGGTTTAATTTCTATATAAGTTGTCTTTTTAAGAAAAGCTGTAGTTCTTTTTTCTTTCCAGGACTCAGGTACAGACTGACATGGGATTACTTGCACCATGAATAAAAGAAATCCATCTATGTAAACCCTGAAAATCACTGAAATCTTTTATTTGTGAAACCATAAGCTTTATAATCAGAGACATGGAGTAAACATTTCCTGGACAGCATTTCACCAAAAAAACCCCACTTTTACCCTTCTTGTGTTTTAGGAAGAATCAATACAAATAGTGGGAAAGTATAAATTGAAGATCTTTTTTTAAAAATTTTTTTTATTTTTTAATACGAAATTTATTGTCAAATTGGTTTCCATACAACACCCAGTGCTCATCCCAACAGGTGCCCTCCTCAATGCCTATCACCCACTTTCCCCTCCCTCCCAACCCCCATCAACCCTCAGTTTATTATCAGTTTTTGAGTCTCTTATGGTTTGCCTTCCTCCCTCGCTAACTTTTTTTTCTCTCTTCCCCTCCCCCATGGCCTTCTGTTAAGTTTCTCAGGATTCACATAAGAGTGAAAACATATGGTATCTGTCTTTCTCTGTATGACTTATTTCACTTAGCATAACACTCTCCAGTTCCATCCACGTTGCTACAAAAGGCCATATTTCATTCTTTCTCATTGCCAAGTAGTATTCCATTGTGTATATAAACCACAATTTCTTTATTCATTCACCAGTTGATGGACATGTAGGTTGTTAAGTAAATTATATTACTTTTTATATGTTTCAACATCAACAAATACTATCCCTAAAATATGTAGTTTGTTTAGCTTGCTTATGAACATTATATAAACTGAAAAAAATCATGTATTCTTTTGGATCTTTATTCTTTCATACAGGATTATATTTATGAGATTCATCTTTATTATAGGGAATAGTTTAAGTTTGTTCATTTGTTTTGCTATATAGTAATCCATTGTATGACTATATCATAAATGTATCCATTCTTTTTTTATTTTTTTATTTTTATTTTTCAATAATTTATTTTTAATTTACATCCAAGTTACTTAGCATATAGTGCCACAATGATTTCGGGAGTAGATTCCTTAATCCCCATACCCATTTAGTCCAACCCTCCTCCTCTGTTTGTTCTCCATATTTAGTAGTCTCTTATGCTTTGTCCCCCTCCCTGTTTTTATATTATTTTTGATTCCCTTCCCTTATGTTCATCTGTTTTGTATCTTAAAGTCCTCATATGAGTGAAGTCATATGATTTTTGTCTTTTTCTGACTAATGTCACTTAGCATAATACCCTCTAGTTCCATCCACGTAGTTGCAACTGGAAAGATTTCATTCTTTTTCATTGCCATATAATACTCTATTGTATATATATACCACATCTTTTTTTTATATACTTTAAATAACTTGCAATTTTATTTGTCAATTATACTTTTTTTTTTAAGGAATAAAATATTTATTTATTTATTTATTTATTTATTTATTTATTTATTTTTCAATATATGAAATTTATTGTCAGATTGGTTTCCATACAACATCCAGTGCTCATCCCAAAAGGTGCCCTCCTCTACACCCATCACCCACCCTCCCCTCCCTCCCACCCCCCATCAACCCTCAGTTCTCAGTTTTTAAGAGTCTCTTATGCTTTGGCTCTCTCCCACTCTAACCTCTTTTTTTTTTTTCCTTCCCCTCCCCCATGGGTTTCTGTTAAGTTTCTCAGAATCCACCTAAGAGTGAAAACATATGGTATCTGTCTTTCTCTGTATGGCTTATTTCACTTAGCATCACACTCTCCAGTTCCATCCACGTTGCTACAAAGGGCCATATTTCATTCTTTCTCATTGCCACGTAGTACTCCATTGTGTATATAAACCACAATTTCTTTATCCATTCATCAGTTGATGGACATTTAGGCTCTTTCCATAATTTGGCTATTGTTGAGAGTGCTGCTATAAACATTGGGGTACAAGTGCCCCTATGCATCAGTACTCCTTTATCCCTTGGGTAAATTCCTAGCAGTACTATTGCTCGGTCATAGAGTAGGTCTATTTTTAATTTTTTGAGGAACCTCCACACTGTTTTCCAGAGTGGCTGCACCAATTTGCATTCCCACCAACAGTGCAAGAGGGTTCCCGTTTCTCCACATCCTCTCCAGCATCTATAGTCTCCTGATTTGTTCATTTTGGCCACTCTGACTGGCGTGAGGTGATACCTGAGTGTGGTTTTGATTTGTATTTCCCTGATGAGGAGCGATGTTGAGCATCTTTTCACGTGCCTGTTGGCCATCCGGATATCTTCTTTAGAGAAGTGTCTATTCATGTTTTCTGCCCATTTCTTCACTGGGTTATTTGTTTTTCGGGTGTTGAGTTTGGTGAGCTCTTTATAGATTTTGGATACTAGCCCTTTGTCTGATATGTCATTTGCAAATATCTTTTCCTATTCCGTTGGTTGCCTTTTAGTTTTGTTGATTGTTTCCTTTGCTGTGCAGAAGCTTTTTATCTTCATAAGGTCCCAGTAGTTCATTTTTTTAGGTTCTATATTGTTTATTTCTGCTCTGATCTTTATTATTTCTCTTCTTCTGCTGGGTTTAGGGTGTCTTTGCTACTCTGCTTCTATTTCCTTTAGGTGTGCTGTTAGATTTTGTATTTGGGATTTTTCTTGTTTCTTGAGATAGGCCTGGATTGCAATGTATTTTCCTCTTAGGACTGCCTTCACTGCATCCCAAAGCGTTTGGATTGTTGTATTTTCATTTTCGTTTGTTTCCATATATTTTTTAATTTCTTCTCTAATTGCCTGGTTGACCCACTCATTCTTCAGTAGGGTGTTCTTTAACCTCCATGCTTTTGGAGGTTTTCCAGACTTTTTCCTGTGGTTGATTTCAAGCTTCATAGCATTGTGGTCTGAAAGTATGCATGGTATGATCTCAATTCTTGTATACTTATGAAGGGCTGTTTTGTGACCCAGTGTGTGATCTATCTTGGAGAATGTTCCATGTGCACTCGAGAAGAAAGTATATTCTGTTGCTTTGGGATGCAGAGTTCTAAATATATCTGTCAAGTCCATCTGATCCAATGTCTCATTCAGGGCCCTTGTTTCTTTATTGACCGTGTGTCTAGATGATCTATCCATTTCTGTAAGTGGAGTGTTAAAGTCCCCTGCAATAACCACATTCTTATCAATAAGGTTGCTTATGTTTGTAATTGTTTTATATATTTGGGGGCTCCTTTATTCAGCGCATAGACATTTATAGTTGTTAGTTCTTCCTGATGGATAGACCCTGTAATTATTATATAATGCCCTCTTCATCTCTTGTTACAGCCTTTAATTTAAAGTCTAGTTTGTCTGATATAAGTATGGCTACTCCACCTTTCTTTTGACTTCCAGTAGCATGATAAATAGTTCTCCATCCCTTCACTCTCAATGTGAAGGTTTCCTCAGGTCTAAAATGAGTCTCTTGTAGATAGCAAATAGATGGGTCTTGTTTTTTTGTCCATTCTGGTACCCTATGTCTTTTGGTTGGTGCATTTAGTCCATTTACATTCAGTGTTATTATAGAAAGATATGGGTTTACCCTCATTGTGATGTCTGTATGTTTTATGCTTGTAGCGATGTCTCTGGTACTTTGTCTCACAGGATCTCCCTTAGGATCTTTTGTAGGGCTGGTTTAGTGGTGACAAATTCCTTCAGTTTTTGTTTGTTTGGGAAGACCTTTATCTCTCCTATTCTAAATGACAGACTTGCTGGATAAAGGATTCTCGGCTGCATATTTTTTCTGTTCATCACATTGAAGATCTCCTGCCATTCCTTTCCGGCCTGCCAAGTTTCAGAAGAGAGATCAGTCGCGAGTCTTATAGTTCTCCCTTTATATGTTAGGGCATGTTTATCCCTCGCTGCTTTCAGAATTTTCTCTTTATCCTTGTATTTTGCCAGTTTCACTATGATATGTCGTGCAGAAGATCGATTCAAGTTACGTCTGAAGGGAGTTCTCTGTGCCTCTTGGATTTCAGTGCCTTTTTCCTTCCCTAGTTCAGGGAAGTTCTCAGCTATTATTTCTTCAAGTACACCTTCAGCACCTTTCCCTCTCTCTTCCTCCTCTGGAGTACCAATTATGCATAGATTATTTCTCTTTAGTGCATCACTTAGTTCTCTAATTTCCCCCTCATACTCCTGGATTTTTTTAATCTCTCTTTTTCTCAGCTTCTTCTTTTTCCATAATTTTATATTCTAGTTTACCTATTCTCTACTCTGCCTCTTCAATCCGAGCCGTGGTCTTTTCCATTTTATTTTGCAGCTCGTTTATGGAATTTTTTAGCTGCTCCTGACTATTCCTTAGTCCCTTGATCTCTGTAGCAATAGATTCTCTGTTGTCCTCTATACTGTTTTCTAGCCCAGCGATTAATTTTATGACTGTTATTCTAAATTCACTTTGTGTTATATTGTTTAAATTCTTTTTGATCAGTTCATTAGCTGTTGTTATTTCCTGGAGATTCTTTTGAGGGGAATTCTTCCGTTTGGTCATTTTGGATAGTCCCTGGAGTGGTGGGGAGCTGCAGGGCACTTCCCCTGTGCTGTCTTGAATAACTTGCGTTGGTGGGCGGGGCTGCAGTCAGACCTGATGTCTGCCCCCAGCCCACTGCTGGGGCCACAGTCAGACTGGTGTGTACCTTCTCTTCCCCTCTCCTAGGGGCGGGATTCACTGTGGGGTGGCGTGGCCCGTGTGGGCTACTTGCACACTGCCAGGCTTGTGGTGCTGGGGATCTGGTGTATTAGCTGGGGTGGATAGGCAAGGTGCATGGGGGCAGGAGGCAGGCTTATCCTGCTCCTCCTTCCGTGATCCACTTTGAGAGTGGCCCTGTGGCAGTGGGAGGGAGTCAGGAGTTGTGGGTCCGCAGAAGCACAGGGTTGGGTGTTGCGCAGTGCCAGCAAGTTCCCTGGCAGGAATTGGTTCCCTTTGGGATTTTGGCTGGGGGATGGGTGAGGGAGATGGTGCTGGCGGGCACCTTTGTTCCCTGCCAAACTGAGTTCTGTTGTACTGGGGCTCAGCAACTCTCCCTCCCGTTGTCCTCCAACCTTCCCGCTCTCCGAGCAGAGCTGTTAACTTATAACCTTCCAGATGTTAAGTCCCGCTAGCTGTCGGAACACACTCCATCCGGCCCTTCCACTTTTGCCAGCCAGACTTGGGGGCTCTGCTTGGCTGGCGGGCCGCCCCTCCGCCCCTGCTCCTTCCCACCAGTCTGTGTAGCATGCACAGCCTCTCCGCCCTTCCTACCCTCTTCCGTGGGCCTCTCGTCTGCGCTTGGCTCTGGAGACTCGGTTCTGCTAGTCTTCTGGCGGTTTTCTGGGTTATTTAGGCAGGTGTAGGTGGAATCTAAGTGACCAGCAGGACGTGGTGAGCCCAGCGTCCTCCTACGCCTCCATCTTCCTCAATTATCTATGTACCACATCTTCTTTATCCATCCGTCCATTGATGGACACCTGGGCTCTTTCCATACTTTGACTATTGTTGATAGTGCTGCTATAAACATGGGGGAGTATGTGCCCCTTGGATACAGCATACCTGTATCCCTTGGATAAATTCCTAGTAGTGTAATTGCTGGTTTGTAGAGTAGTTCTATTTTTAATTTTTTTAGAAACCCCCATACTGTTTTCCAGAGTGACTGCACCACCTTGCATTCCCACTGGCAGTGCAATGCTCACCAACATCTGTTGTTGCCTGAGTTGTTAATGTTAGCCATTTTGACGGGTGTGATGGTTTTGATTTGTATTTCCTTGATTATGAGTGATGTGGAGCATTTTTTCATGTATCAGTTGGACATCTGGATGTCTTCTTTGGAGAAGTGTCTGTTCATGTCTTTTGCTCATTTCTTCACTGGATTATTTGTTTTTTGGATGTTGAGTTTGTTAAGTTCTTTATAGATATGGATACTAACCCTTTATCTGATATGTCTTTTGCAAGTATCTTCTCCCATTCTATTGGTTGCTTTTTAGTTTTGCTGATTGTTTCCTTTGCTGTGCAGAAGCTTTTTATTTTGATCAGGTCCCAATAGTTCATTTTTGCTTTTGTTTCTCTTGCCTCCGGAGACATGTCAAGTAAGAAGTTGCTGCAGCCAAGGTCAAAGAGGTTTTTGCCTGCTTTCTCCTCTAGGATTTTGATGGCTTCCTGTCTCACGCTTGGGTCTTTCAGACATCTTGAGTTTATTTTTGAGTAAGGTTGAAGAAAGTGGTCCAGGTTCATTCTTCTGTATGTCATTGTCCACTTTTCCCAGCACCACTTGCTGAAGATACTGTGTTCCAATTCCATTGGATATTCTTTCCTGCTTAGTCAAAGATTAGTTGGTCATATGTTTGTGGGTCCATTTCTGGGTTCTCTATTCTGTTCCATTGATCTGAGTGTTTGTTCTTATACCAGTACTATACTGTCTTGGTTACAGCTTTGTAATACAACTTGACGTCCAGGATTGTGCTCCAGCTTTGGTTTTCTTTATCAGGATTGCTTTGGATATTCTGGATCTTTTCTGGTTCCATGCAAAGTTTAGGGTTGTTTGTCCTAGCTCTGTGAAGAATATTGGTGTTATTTTGGTAGGTATTGCATTAAATATGTAGGTTGCTTTGGGTAATGTCAACATGTTACCAGTATTTGTTCTTCGTATCCAGGAGCCTGGAATCTTTTTCCATTTTTTTGTGTCTTCTTCAATTTCTTTCATAAGCTTTCTGTAGTTTTCAGTGTATAGGTTTTTAACCTATTTGGTTAGATTTATTCCTTGGTATTTTATGGTTTTTGGTGCAATTTTAAATGGGATATAATTTTTCATTTCTTTCTCTTGCTTCATTATTGGTATATAGGATTGCCACCTATTTCTGTGCATTTATTTTATATCCTGAAACTTTGCTGAATTCATGAATAAATTCTAGCAGTTTTTTGGTGGATTCTTTTGGGTTTTCCTTACAGAGTATCATGTCATCTGTGAAGAGTGAAAGTTTGACCTCCTCCTGGCTGATTTGGATGCCTTTTATTTGTTTGTGTTGTCTGATTGCAGAGGCTAAGACTTCCAATAGTATGTTGAAGAACAGTGGTGAGAGTGGACATCCCTGTCTTGTTCCTGACCTTAGCGGGAAAGCTCTCAGTTTTTCCCCATTGAGGATGATATTAGTGTTGGGTCGTTCTTATATGGCTTTTATGTTCTCGAGGTATGCTCCTTCTATTCCTACTTTCTTGAGGGTTTTTATCAAGAAAGGATGCTATATTTTGTCAAATGCTTCCTCTGCATCTATTGAGAGCATCATGTGGTTCTTGTCCTTTCTTTTATTGATGTGATGAATCATGTTAATTGTTTTGTGGATATTGAACTGGCCCTGCATCCCAGGTATAAATCCCACTTGGTCATGGTCCATAATTTTTTAATCTATTGTTGAATCTGGTTGGCTAATATCTTGTTGAGGATTTTTGCATCCATGTTCATCGGGAAATTGATCTATAGTTCTCCTTTTTTTTTTTTTTTTCAACGTTTATTTATTTTTGGGACAGAGAGAGACAGAGCATGAACGGGGGAGGGGCAGAGAGAGAGGGAGACACAGAATCGGAAACAGGCTCCAGGCTCTGAGCCGTCAGCCCAGAGCCTGACGCGGGGCTCGAACTCACGGACCGCGAGACCGTGACCTGGCTGAAGTCGGACGCCCAACCGACTGCGCCACCCAGGCGCCCCTATAGTTCTCCTTTTTAGTGGGGTCTCTGGTTTTGGAATCAAGGTAATGCTGACTTCATAGAAAGAGTTTGGAAATTTTCCTTCCATTTCTATTTTTTGGAACAGCTTCAAGAGAATAGGTTTTAACTCTTCCTTACATGTTTGGTAGAATTCCCCTGGAAAGGCATCTGGCCCTGGACTCTTGTTTTTTGTAGATTTTTGATTACTAATTCGATTTCCTTACTGGTTATGGGTGTGTTAAAATTTTCTATTTCTTCCTGTTTCAGTTTTGGTAGTGTATATGTTTCTAGGAATTTGTCCATTTCTTCCAGATTGCCCATTTTATTGGCGTATATTTTCTCATAATATTCTCTTATTGTTTGTATTTCTGCTGTGTTGGATGTGATCTCTCCTCTTTCATTCTTGATTTTATTTGGGTCCTTTCCTTTTTCTTTTTGATCAAACTGGCTTGGGGGTTATTAATTTTGTTAATTCTTTCAAAGAACCAGCTTCTGGTTTCATTGATCTGTTTTACTGTTTTTTGGTTTTGATAGCATTGGTTTTTGCTCTAATCTTCATTATTTCCTGTCTTCTGCTGGTTTTGGGTTTTATTTGCTGTTCTTTTTTCCAGCTCTTTAAGATGTAAGGTTAGGCTGTGTATCTGAGACCTTTCTTCCTTCTTTAGGAAGGCCTGGATTGCTGTATACTTCCCTCTTAGGACTGCCTTTGCTGTGTCCCAATGGTTTTGGGCTGTGGTGTTATCATTTTCATTGACCTCCATGTACTTTTTAATTTCCTCTTTAACTTCTTGGTGAGCCTGTTCGTTCTTTAGTAGGATGTTCTTCAGTCTCAAATATGTGTTATCTTTCCACATTTTTTCTTGTGGTTGATTTCAAGTTTCATAGTGTTGTGGTCTGAAAATATGCATGGTATGATCTTGATCTTTTTATACTTGTTGAGTGCTGATGTGTTCCAGTGTGATCTATTCTGGAGAATGTTCCATGTGCACTGGAGAAGAATGTATATTCTACTGCTTTAGGATGAAATGTTCTGAATATACATGTTAAGTCCATCTGGTCCAGTGTGTCATTTAAAACCATTGTTTCCTTGTTGATTTTCTGTTTAGATGATCTGTTCATTGTTGTGAGTGGTGTGTTGAAGTCTCCTACTATTACGGTATTACTATCGATGAGTTTTTTTATGTTTGTGATTAATTGATTTATATATTTGGGTGTTCTCACATTTGGAGCATAAATGTTTACAATTGTTAGATTTTCTTGGTGGATAGACCCCTTGATTATGATAGAATGCCCTTCTGCATCTCTTGATACAGTTTTTATCTTAAAGTCTAGATTGTCTGACATAACTATGGCTACTCCAGCTTTCTTTTGTTGACAATTAGCATGTTAGATGGTTTTCCATCCCCTTACTTTCAATCATAAGGTGTCTTTAAGTCTTAAGTGGGTCTCTTGTGAACAGCATATAGATGGATCTTATTTTCTTATCCATTCTGTTACCCTATATCTTTTGAGTGAAGCATTTAGTCCATTGATGTCTAGAGTCAAAGATATGAATTTATTGCCATTATGTTGCCTGTTGAGTTGAAGTTTCTGGTGGTGTTCTCTGGTCCTTTATAGTCTTTGTTGCCTTTGTTTTTGTTTTTTGTTTCATTTTTTATTTGTTATTTTATTTTTTTGTCTTTTCTCCCCTCAGAGAGTCCCCCTTAAAATTTCTTGCAGGGCTGGTTTAGTGGTCACAAACTCTGATTTTTGTTTGTCTGGGAAACTTTTTATCTCTCCTATTTTGAATGACAGCCTTGCTGGATAAAGAATTCCTGGCTGCATATTTTTCTGATTCATCACATTGAATATCTCCTGCTACTCCTTTCTGGTCTGCCAAGTTTCTGTGGATAGCTCTGCTGCAAACCTGATCTGTCTTCCCTTGTAAGTTAAGAATTTTTTTCCCTTGTTGCTTTGGTGATTGTTTCCTTGCCTGAGTATTTTGCGAGTTTGACTATGATATGCCTTGTTGATGGTCAGTTTTTATTGAATCTAATGAGAGTCCTCTGTGCTTCCTGGATTGTAATGTGTGTGTCTTTCCCTGGGTTAGGAAAGTTTTCTGCTATGATTTTCTCACATAACCCTTCTACTCCCGTTTCTCTCTCTTCATCTTCTGGGACCCCTATGATTCTGATGTTGTTCCTTTTCAATGAATCACTGATTTCTCTAATTCTTAAATAGTGCTCTTTTGACTTAGTCTCCCTCTTTTTTTCTGCTTCATTGTTATCCATAAGTTTGTCCTCTCTTTCATTAGTTCACTGCTCTGCTTCATCCATCCTTGCCACCATGGCCTCCACTCAAGATTGCAGCTCACTTATAGCATTTTTTATTTCATCCTGAAATAGGTTCACTATTCATCCTAGCTTTCACTTCTTTTATCTCTGCAGAAAGGGATTCTAATATATTTTCAAATGCAACTAGTATTCTTATTATCGTGATTCTAAATTCTGGTTCAGACATCTCGCTTGTATCTCTGTTGATTAAGTCCCTGGCTGTCGTTTCTTTGTGCTCTTTCTTTTGGGGTGAATTCCTTTATTCTGTCATTTTGAAGGAAGAAAAGGACTTAATAAGGTAAAAAAATAAATTAAAAAATTAAAAGCAATACACACAAAAATCAAATAAATCATGCTAGATCCTAAGTGTGTTTTGGTCTGGTTGTTGAAAAGAGTTTGATAGATTAGAGAAAAAGAAGGAGAAGAAAAAAAAAGGAAATGTTTGAGTATTTGAAAAAAATGAATGCAATGAAATAGAATAAAATGAAATGATGGGAGTAAAGTGGAATTTGAAAAATTTACAAAAAAGTAAAAAAAAGTAGAAAAAATTAAAGAAAAATAATTTTAATGATAAAGGAAAATAAAAATAAATGTTTTCTCTTCCTGTATTCAAGAATAAGAACAGAAGAAGAAAAAAAAAATTGAATAGATGGACTAGCAGACTGAAATACGATTGAAATTACATCAGTTTCCCCTAGAGGTCAAACTATGAAGCACTTTATAGCCGATAAACTAAGCAGGTGGAAAGACTTTGGTGTTCCTGAATAGCGAGGTTGGCCAAGTTGGGTGGGGCTTAGTGTAATGGCTCCATTCTCTACTAGATGGTGCTGCTTGGCTTACTGGGGTGGATTTTTGTTGCGCATATAGGTGTGTATGCACACGTGTGTGTTTGGGGGCGCGGGGTGAAAATGGCATCGCCTAGCTACATAGTCTCTAGTATCGGAACTCTGTTCTTCCCAACCCGCAATCATGCAACTGCCCTTTCTCTCTGGCTTCGTCCACTCCCTTCTTTTACACTGTCTCTGATCAAGCTATCAGGATGTCAGGTGTCACCTCCCTCCTGAATTTTATCTCAGATGTGACTGTGTTTCCCAACTCCTCACTTCTGAGGGACTGCAGCTCTGGCCCATTCTGACTCTCTGGGGGAGAGTCTCACTAAGCAATGGGTTGATACCCACCCAGCCCCAGGAATGTTCGGGGGACTGTGCTGCTGCCAATGCCCAGAGACTGCAGCTGGGTGCCAGCCTGCCACAGAAAACGTTCACACGATCATGTAGCAGCAGCATTTCAGTGATTATGGTAAATCACAACACACACACCTGGCACCAGGTTTCCCGCTTAATGTTCTTGTTCCAGCACCAGCAAATGTGGTTTTCTCCAGGGTCTGATAGGACACTTGCGTGGGGGGGTGGCCGCACAGCCTCTACCAAATATCCTCCCAGCAAGGAACTGCCTCTACCCATGTGACCCACAGACCCTTGGACCTTGCTGTCTGCTCTTGGGGATTCGCCCTTCCCACCAGAGCTCCACCAGGTATTGAAGCACAGAGTTGCAGACTCTGCACTCCCCCAGTTTATGGAGTCTTAATGGAATTTAAATCCTCTCATTTCTCCTTTCTCCCTTTTTTTTGTTTAGTCCCTTGCATACTCTTTTCTCTCAAGCTACTTTTGGGCAGGGACGATGCTCTCTCCAGGGAGCAAAAACAGCTCCTTGCCCTCTGTGGCTACTCTCTCCCCCAGTTCACCTCTCCATGCCATGTACCTGCTGAGTTCTGTGGTTTAGGTTGTGCAGATTGTTGTGTTAATCCTCATATCAGTTTTCTAGGTGTGCAAGATGGTGTAGTGTTGATCTGGCTGTATTTCAGGGATGAGAGATGAAAAATTCTTCCATGCTATACCACCATCTTGGCTCCTCTGCAAGCAATATTTTTTAATAGTTAATACCAATATTAATAAAGTTAAATAAAGTTATACTCTTCAGAGATGCTGCATTTCTCAGATGTTTAAAGGCAGATAATAATTCTTTTTTATCTGTTTATCCTCAAAGCCAAATGAGACTTTTATGAAAGTCAGGTCTAATGTCCACTCTTGCATTTTTAGCTCACACTTTATCCCATTCATCCTAAATGTATCCATTCTTCAGCTGATAAACAGCTATTAACATTTTTGTATGTGTATCCTGATGCACATGGGTTTTCCTAGGGTATATGTCTGAAAGACAAATTGTTGGATTTCAGAGAATGCAATTCTTCTACTTAAGTATGTATTGATAAACTGTTTCCAAAATGTATCAGTTTAGACTTCCAACAGCGATGATGTCACATTGTTCCATATTTTTGCCCAATTTATATTATTAGGATTTTTTGTCAGTCTAGTGAGTGGGCATTGGCTCACTGTGGTTTTAATTTGCATTGCTTCAATTACTAATAAAGTTAAGAATCAAGTTATATGTTTTTTGACTATATATATATATATATTTTTTTTTTTCTTTTCAAACTATATATATAATTTTAACTTGTTTTTTTTATTATTTAAATATATATATTTTTGGTTATATATATATTTTTCTTTTCAAACTATATATATATATATATATATATAATTTTAACTTGTTTTATTTTTTATTTTTTAAAATTTACATCCAAATTAGTTAGCATATAGTACAACAATGATTTCAGGAGTAGATTCCTTAGTGCCCCTTACCCATTTAGCCCATCCCGCCCTCCCATACCCCCTCCAGTAACCCTCTGTTTGTTCTCCATATTTATGAATCTCTTCTGTTTTGTCCCCCTCCCTGTTTTTATATTATTTTTGTTTCCCTTCCCTTATGTTCATCTGTTTTATCTCTTAAAGTCCTCATATGAGTGAAGTCATATAATTTTTGTCTTTCTCTGACTGACTCATTTCAGTTAGTATAATACCCTCCAATTCCATCCATGTAGTTGCAAATGGCAAGATTTCATTCTTTTTGATTGCCAAGTAATACTCCATTGTACATCTATACCACATCTTCTTTATTCATCCATCAATGGACATTTTGGCTCTTTCCAAACTTTGGCTATTGTTGATAGTGCTGCTATAAACATGGGGGGGGTGCATGTGTCCCTTCGAAACAGCACACCTGTATCCCTTGGATAAGTGCCTAGTAGTGAAATTGCTGGGTCGTAGGATAGTTCTATTTTTAGTTTTTTGAGGAACCCCCATACTATTTTCCAGAGTTGCTGCACCAGCTTGCATTCCCAGTGTGTGTGTGTGTGTGTGTGTGTGTGTGTGCATGTAAATATATATATATATTTACATAAATATATATTTATATATATATTTAGTAAATATATATATATATATATATATATTTAGTAAAATGCCTGTTCAAGCTTTTTGGCCCTTTTTCTACTGAGGTATCTTTTTCTTTTTTTCTTTTTTTTTTTTAAATTTTTTTTTTCAACATTTTTTATTTATTTTTGGGACAGAGAGACAGAGCATGAACGGGGGAGGGGCAGAGAGAGAGGGAGACACAGAATCGGAAATAGGCTCCAGGCTCTGAGCCATCAGTCCAGAGCCCGACGCGGGGCTCGAACTCACGGACCGCGAGATTGTGACCTGGCTGAAGTCAGACGCTTAACCGACTGCGCCACCCAGGCGCCCCTGAGGTATCTTTTTCTTATTCATTTCTGGGAGTTGGTTATTAAATCCATGAATAAATTCTTTGTTGTATAGGCATTCTATTTTATGGAATATTTTTCATTATTTTTTTGGTGTCACTTTTACTTTGTGGTTGGTGCTTTTTGTATCTAGATTAAGAAAAATCTTCTACAACCTGAGGCCGTGAATATATTCTCCTGTATTTCTTTGAGAGCTTCATAATTAAGTCTTTTACATTTACCCTTAACTTTTTTAAGCTCAAGCTCTTAATGGTTTATTTTACAAATGCGCTTCTGAAATACTTAATGTATAAGTTTTATGAAGTTCATTAATCTTTGGTCTCTCTAAAGATAAAATACACTGAAGACATTTTCTCGGAGTGCAACACATTGAAAACATTTTCCAGGAGTGTTTTATAAGCTTATATAATACAGAAAAAATATGTCAGCAGTCTAGTCCAGGAGAGTGTCTCATTTTAAGATAAAAAAAAAAAAGAAAACCTTTCAAATTCAAGCACTGCTTATTCTCTTCTTATTATTTACATACTTTTTTTAACTTAAAGGAGTGAAATGGATGAGATAAAAATCATGGTTCAGTTTTTCCTGGTACTCACATCAACCTAGATTTTAGCCTGTAAATTTATGACATAACTAAACAGAGTAAGTGATTTTGCTCAGAAAATTATTGTTTTAAGTGTTTATTTTCCCCGTCATTTGGTATATGGAAAATTTAGCAAAAAAAAAACCCAATAAGTATTATAAAGGAAATAAAACAGCGTAAGATAAAAAGAATAATGGGGATACTTTGGATGAGGTCAAAGAAAGCCTCTCTGAAGAAGTAACATTCAAGCAAAAAGTGAGTGAAATGAGGACTAAGGCCCAAGAAGAGAATCTTGGGGAAGAGAATTTCAAGCAGAGAGAGCAGAAACCACAAATGCTCTCAGATGGAAATGAGCAAAGATAGTGTGGCTAGCATGGGTTACAGTTGTACATTTATTCAGTTTCTGGCTATACTTGAAAAGTTTTCAAGGCCAATTCTAAATCTGTTGGTTTTAATCCACTGTGATTATATATGACACTGTATATACTTAAGTATATAATTTCTTAAGTACTTTTACTAGCTCATTAGTAGCTCGTTCATAAACCTCCTGTTTATTAGTTATTTCTGGTTATTTATTTGTGCATTCATTTATAGGTAGCCTGTCAGTGTGACTCAGGAAAATCATTAACCATAGCTAATTAAATTAATTCCTGTTTTTGTTGACCTTGGAGGATGATCCTTAGAATTGTGTCCTTGAGAAGACACTCCATCAAAAATCAACATTTGGAATATCTAACATTGTGACTTTAGTTTGGGGAACATATTTGGAGTCAGATTTTTTTTTCTTTCTGTACCTTAACAATATGGCATGTTTATCCCTATCAGTAATTGTTGAGCCACTTACTATACTTCAGGTCCAGCTGTGAAATGGAGATGATTGTTTGTCCTAGATTGTTTACCTACCTAGGGCCACTTAGTGACTTTTAGTATGCTTTGTAGTCTGTATTTTAAGCCAGATCATCCCCCAAATACATTACAATTTTGGTAAAAATCTTGCTGCTTTTATATGGCATGGGAAAAAGCAAAGAGAAACTTAAATTTATTTATATGTATTTTCTAAAAGGAATTTGAGATGATGAAAAACAAAACAAAAATTTAAAATATAAATAGAATATCAATATTAAAGGAAAACAGGAATACAAAAAAGCAAAACAAATTTTAAAAGTATAATAGAATATCAATGTTAAAGGAGAAGGAGAATACAAATCAATATGTGTGTGGGGTATTGTGGTCATGATTACCTGAAATGAACATGAAGGTCTGTAGTATAGTATGTTTAAAATGTCACAGAATGTTTTTATCCACTTGGATGGTTCATTTTCATTAGTTAAAAAAACAAAAAAAGTAAATAGCTTAACCAACAATTAATAGCACTTCTCATCTTTATTTCTTCTCTATTGATCAGACTCTGTTCTACTGATATAGGCACAATTTGTTGAGCACTTATTATGTGCCAAACATCACACACAAACACAAATCTTTGGTAATATGATTGAGTAGAAATTTACAAATGAGGAAAATGAAGTTCATACGATTCTACAAATGGAGAAAGTGAGGTTGAGATAGGTTAATGATTTGCTAAGGCCACACAGTGAGGCAGAGTCAAGATTTTGATGCATATGTTAAGTAAATTTAGTGTCTTTCTATTTATACTATCTCTTTTGCCTATTTCAAAGAAGTTTTACTGAAATGTGCACATGGCATGTTTTGCATGTGTGCAGTATAGTTTAACTGTACTTGAACATGACATTTAGTTTTTATTTCTATGTGCAGTTAAAAAAAACTCCAAAGGCTTCAGAATAACTTCTTTTTATTTAGCTGTCATTACCATTTACACTCCATTTGATTTCTAATCAACTTGTGTGTGTTTCTGGTAAGAGCACTCATTCCTCTGGGCCTCATTATGAATTTATATTTTTGAATGTTTTAGTGGCAAAACAGTTAACATTTGGGGATTTTTTGTTCATTGGTTTAAAAGTACTTAAGTTTGTATTATATATGCTCTTGTTACACATGTATTTTGATAAATATGTTTCATTTTGTATATTTTAAACTATATTTAAATATTATTATATTGCATTTATTCTTCTACAGTTTGCCTTTTTTATCCCATATGTCTATGAGATTTATTCTTATGGATAGTTGTAGCTCCTATTCATTGATTTTTTTCCCCTCTGTGTCATAGTATTCCATTATAAGAGCATTATAAAATTTTCTTGTCCATCGTCTTACTGACAAATATCTAGAATGTTTTTTAAAAAAATTTATTGTAATTAGAAAATTCTCATACATTGGGACATATTTGCCAGTGTTTCTCTAGACTAAATACACAGATGTGGAATTAATAGATTATAGTGTCTATCTTACATTGTGAAATGATTACCATAATAGGTTAGTTAACATATTATTCATCTCATGTAATTACCTTTTTTTTTTTTTGCCATTGTTGTTATAATGAGGACATTTAAGATCTGCTCTCTCTTAGCAACTTTCAAGTATACAATATAGTGTTAACTCCAATAACCATGCTGCACATTAGATCCCAGAATTACTCCTTTCATAACTGGAAGTTTGTACTCTGACAAACAACTCCTCATTCCCCCATCCCCCAGCCCATGGCAACCATCAATCACCGCTCTCTGTTAATTTGAGTTCAGCTTTTTTAGATTCCACATTTAGGTGAGATTATATAGTATTTGTCTTTCTCTGTCTCACTTGTTTCACTCAGCGTAATGCCCTCAAAATTCCCTCATGTTGTTACAAATGGCAGGGTTTACTTCTACTTCTTTTTTAATGGCTGACAATATTCCATTGTGTATATATACACCATATATATTTCTTTTTTTTCAGCTACGATTTTATTAAAATAATCAGATACAGCAACTAGATTTCCTCTTGAACCCTAGCCATTCCATATTATTTGAACATCCTTGACATAGAAGATTGGGACGGTACATGACAGGAACATTATGACTCATATACTCCTCCTTTCTGATGCAGGGGATTTTAAGGACTAGACTGTCAGGATGGGTGCCATTGATCCCACCAAATGGAATTAGTCCTTGAATTGATTAACCCTAACATGAGATAGATTTTTTTAGTTGATTGATATTTAAGTCAATGGGAGACGAATCTAAAAGTTAGAATTGAGGGAGAGCAGGAAGGGAATGTGGCTCCAGAAGGCTGATATGCATATTGGAGAGCCATCGCTAGTGTATAAGACAGTAACGAAACAGATAGAAACAAAAATCTACATGTGGCATGAGTTCAGGATCTCTGTGCTTTGGAATCATGGAGGGAATTAAATAACTCTGGATGTCGTGGGCTAATTAACATAAAGAACTCAACACTTTTGATGTTTATATCCATAGAATATCTGTATTTGTATGTATTTTTATTAACAACTGTAGTCGTAGTCTTCTTACTGACCATGGGAGAGGAGGTGAGTCCTTTGCATTTTTTGTACATTACACTGTATGTTTGTTGGTTAGGCTAGGGGTCACACTCAGGTAAAGATTTGGGACTTCATGACAGATGAGACTGGAAATTGTGCATGGGACTAGAGTTTCATTACTTCCTTTTTCATCCTCAGCTTTGCCTGCTTAGTGCTTGGATTGTGGCAGATGCGGGTCCTCATAGTTTGAAGCTGGCACCTCCTTGGTGCTTTTGGAGGGAACAAGGGTTGGGTTCTCCTCCAGGGCTGTGGGCAAAGCCTATATTTTCGTTATCCATTTATCTACTAGTGGATGCTTAGGTTGTTCTCATGTCTTGGCTATTGCAGTGATCACGAGGATGCAGATTATCTTTTCAAGATAATGACTTCATTTCCTTCAGATAAATATCCCCCCATAGTGGGATTACTGGATGATATGGTAGTTCTATTTTTAATTTTTTGAGGATCCTCCATATTGTTTTCTGTAGAGACTGTACCAGTCTACATTCCTACCAACAATATACAAGGGTTTCTTTTTGTCTTCCCTTTTCTTATCTTTTTGATAATGGCTATGCTGTCAAGTGCTATCAATGAGGTGATACCTCATTGTGGCTTTGATTTGCATTTCCATGATGATTAATAATGCTAACAACTTTTAATGCACTTTTTACCATTTATATGTCTTTTTTGGAAAAATGTCTATTCAGGTAATTTTCTTGTTTTTAATTGGATCATTTGTGAGTTTTTCTCTTCTTCTTTCTTTTCCCCCTCATCTTTCTCTCCACCTGTTCCTTCTCCACCTCTTCCTCTATCTCCTCCTTCTCCTTCTTCCTATTGAGTTGTCTGAATTTCCTAAATATTTTGTATAGGACTCTATAGCAGATATATGGCTTGTAATTATTTTCCCCCATTCTGTATGGTGCTTTTTTATTTTTGTTGATTATTTTTTTCACTGTGCAGAAGGCTATCAGTTTGATTTAGTCCCACATGTTGACTTTTGCTTTCATTGCTTGTATTCTGGGTGTCTTTCCAAAAAATTGTTGCCAAGTCCATGTCAAGAGTTTTATCCCTGTGTTTTCTTTTAGGAGTCTTATGGTTTCAGGTCCTACATTAAAGGCCTTCTTTAATATATTTTGAGTTAATTTTTGTGAGTGATGTAAGGTAATGAAAAAAAAAATTCATGCTTTTGCATATGAACATCCAGTTTTTTTCAATACCATTTATTAAAGAGACTATCCTTTCCTTAATGAGTATTCTTGGCTCTCTTAGAAATATGAGTTGAAGATACAGGCATGGGTTTATTTAAGTGCTTTCAGTTATGTTCTATTGGTCTGTTTTTCTGTCAGTACCATACTGTTTTGATTACTACAGATCTATAATATAGTTTGAAATCAGGAAGTTTGATTACTCCATCTTTCTCAAAATTGCTTTGGCTCTTTGGGGTCTTTTGTGGTTCCATACAAATTCTAGGATTTTTTTTTAATTTCCATGAAAAATGCCATTGGAAACTTGATAGAGATTGCATTGAAAATAGAGATGGCTTTGGGTAGTATAGACATTTTAATAATATTAATTCTTAAATCCAAGAACCTGGGATATCTTTCCGTTTATTTGCATCTTTTTATTTCTTTTATAAATGTCATATAGTTTTCAGTGTACAGGTCTTTTATCTCTTTAGTTAAATTTATTCATAAGTATTTTATCCTTTTTGATGCAATTGCAAATTATATCGCATTCTTTTTAGTAGTCTCCCCTTATTCATTGGGATACATTCCAAACTCTCAGTGAATGCCTGAAAACCATGGATGGTACCAAACCCTATATAATTTTTTCCCTATATTTTTCTACCTATGTTAATTTAATTTATAAATTAGGCACAGTAAGAATTTTCAATAGCTTATAATAAAAGAGAGTAATTTTAACAATGTATTGTAATATAAATTTTATGAATGTGATATCTCTCACTCCCTTTCACATTCAAAATATCATACTATACTCATTGTTCTTGTGATGATGTGTGTTGATAGCATACTTATGTGATGAAGTGAAGTGGATGATATAGGCATTGTGATATAGTATTAGGCTACTATTAACCTTCTAATGATAAGTCTAAAGGAGGATCATCTGCTTCTGGAATGTGGTTGACTGTGGCTACCTGAAACTGGGAAAAACAAGATTGTGTATAAGGTGGGACTGCTATATTTTTTTAAAAAAAATTTAATGTTTATTTATTTTGAGACAGAAAGAGTACAAGTGGGGGAGGGGTAGAGAAAGAGGGAGACACAGAATCTGAAGCAGGCTTCAGTCTCTAAGCTGTCCGCCCAGAGCCTGATGCAGGGCTTGAACCTAGGAACAGTGAGTTCATGACCTGAGCCAAAGTCAGGCACTTAACCTACTGAGCCACTCAGGTGCCCCAAGGACTGCTGTATTTCTTTTTCAGATTGTTCATAGTGTATACAAACACAACTGATTTTTGTATGTTCATTTTGTGTCCTTGCAACTTTACTGGATTCATTTATTAGTTCTAACATTTTAGTAGAGTCTTTAGACTTTTCTATATATAAGATTATATCATCTGCAAAAAAGAGAGTTTTACTTCTTTTCCAGTTTGGATGCCTTTTATTTCTTTTTCTTTCCTAATTGTTCTGACTATGAGTTCCAGTACTATATTGAATAGAGGTGGTGAGAATAGGCACCCCTTATCTTGTTCACAATCTTAGAAATAAAACTTTCAATATTTTACCATCATTTATTATGTTAGCTATGTGTTTGTTGTATGTGGACCTTATTACGTTGAGATATGTTCTTTCTATACCTAGTTTGTTCAGAATTTTTATTCTGAAAGGATATTGAATTCTGTTGAATGCTTTTTCTGCATCTATTGAGATGTTGTATGATTTTTATCTTTTATTTTATGAATGTGGTTTATTGCATTGATTGATTTGCATATGTTGAAACATCCTTGCATCACAGGGATAAGTCACACTTGATCACGGTGTATGATCCTTTTAATATATTGTTGAATTTTGTTTGCTAATATTTTGTTTAAGATTTTTACATTTGTATTCATTAGGGATATTGCCTTATAATTTTCTTTTCTTGTAGCACTCTTGTCTGATTTTGGTATCTGAGTAATTCTGGTTTTTTAAAATTATTTTTCCCTTCTCTTCAATATTTTGGAAGACTTTGAGAAGGAATGGCTTAATTCTTATTTAAACATTTGGTAGAATTCACCAGTGAAACAATCAGGTCCTACGCTTTTCTTTTTTGGGAAGTTTTTGATAACTGATTGTCTCCTTATTAGTAATTGGTCTGTTCAAAGATTCTATTTCTTCATGATTCAGTCTTGGTAGGTTGTGTGTTTCCAGACATTTTTCCATTTCTTCTGGATTGTCCAATTTGTGAGTGTATAATTGTTGATAGTAGCCTCTTATGATCCTTTGTATTTCTGTGGTATCTGTTCTAATGTAATGTTGTTAATCTTTTCTGTTGTTTTTCTATTCTCTGTTTCATTTATATCTACTCTGATCTTTATTATTTCCTTCCTTCTACTAACTTTGGGGCTTAGCTTCTTGTTTTTTCCTAGTTCCGTGTGGCATAAATTTAGGTTTCTTATTTGACATTTTTTTTGCTGCTTATATAGGCATATATTAATATGAACTTACCTTTTAGAATTGAATTTCCTGCATCTCTTAAGTTTTGGTATATTTTGTTTCTGTTTTAATTTGTTTTAAGATGTTTTTGATTTCCCTTTTCATTTCTTCTTTGACACTTTGGTTGTTCAGGAATATGTTGTTTAGTTTCTACATATGTATGAATATTCCAATTTTCTTCCTATTATTGATTTCTGGTTTCATACTATTGTGGTCAGAAAGGTTCCTGGTATGGTTTCATCCTTTTACAGTTTGCTAACATATGATGTTTGTGGCTTAACATATGATCTATTCTTCAGAATCTTCTGTGTGTGCTTGAGAAGAATGTGTACTCCACTGTTGTTGGATAAAGTGTTCTGTATATGTGTGTTAGGTCCATGTAGTTTAAAGTATGGTTCATGTACAATGTTTCTGTATTAATTTATATCTGGGAAATCCATCCTGTGTTGTCCCCTACTATTATTGTATTGTTGTCTATTTCTCCCTTCAGATCTGTCAGTATTTAAAAAAGTATTTAGATGCTCTGATGCTGGGTGCATATGTATTTACAATTGTTATGCTGCCTTGATGAATTGACCCTTTTATCATTATATAATGACCCTCTTTGTGTCTTGTTACAGTTTTTTAATAAAAGTCTATTTTGTCTGAATTAAGATTAGCTACCCCTGCTCTCTTTTGGTTTCCATTTGTATGGCTATATTTTTCCATCCCTTCACTTTTAGTCTGAATGTGTTCTTAAACTTAAGTGGGTCTCTTGTAGGCAGTACATTATTGGGTCTTTTTAAAAATTTTAATCCAGTTACTCTGTGCCTTTTGTAGAGCATTTAGTCCTTTTATTATTTGTTTTAAATTAAAAAAATTTTTTTTAATGTTTATTTTTGAGAGAGACAGAGCATGAGTGGGGGAGGGGCAGAGAGAGAGAGAGAATGAGAGAGAGAGAGAGAGAGGGAGAAAGCAGGCTCCAGGCTGTGAGCTGTCAGCACAGAGCCCGATGCGGGGCTCAAACTCACAGACTGCGAGGTCATGACCTGAGCCAAAGTAGGATGCTTAACCGACTGAGCCACCCAGGCACCCCTGAATTCAGTTTTTTTAAATTTAAATTAATTATTGATGGAAGGACTTACTAATGCAATCTTATTTATTAATTGTTTTCTGGCTCTTTTGTGATTCCTTTGTTCCTTTCTTCTTCTCTTGCAGTCTTCTTTGTGAATTGATGATATTCCATAATGGTAGACTTTGATTCTCTTTTCTTTATCTTGTTTATATTTATAGTAAGTTTTTTTTCTATGTAATTACTGTGAGGCTGATAGAAGACTTCTTACAGATATAGCAACAGTTTATTGTAAGCTAATAATAACTTCAATTGTGTATAAAAACTCTGTCCATTTACCAGCACCCCATTTTCCATGATGTCACAGTTTATGTCTTTTACATTGTATATCCATTAACAAATTATTACAGATGCAGTTGTTTTTAGTGCTTTTGTCCCTTAACCTGTATGCTAGGGTTAAGTGATTAATATACAATCACACTGCAGTATGGGAGCATTTTGAATGTGGCATATACTTAGTTACACCAGTGTGGTTTATATTTTCAAAAATTTTCATGCTACTAATTAGCATCTTTTCATTTCAGCCTGTAGAACTTCTTTATTTCACTTCATGTGGGTCTAGTGGTGATGAATTTCCTCAGCTTTGTTTGAAAAACCTTTTATCTCACCTTTATTTCTGAAGGACAAGTTTGTGGGGTAAAGTATTGGTTGGCAATATTTTTCTTCCAGCACTTTGACTATTTCATTCCACTCTCTCTTGGCCTACAAAGTTTTTCCTGAAAAACCTTCAGATAGCCTTGTGCGGATTCTCTTGTAATTATGTGACAGGAAACTTTTCTTGTCTCTTGCTTGTTGCTTTCAAGACTTTGTCTTTGATTTTGAGTTTTATTATATGTGTCTTGGAGAAAATTTATTTTGGTTGAATTTGTCTGAGGACATATTAGTTTCGTGAACTTGGATATACAAACCTGTCTTCAGATTTGGGAAATTCTTGGCCATTATTTTTTAAAATAAGCTTTCTGTGTCTTTCTTTCTTCTTCTGGTGCTCTAATGATGCATAGATTGTTTCTCCTAATTGTGTCCTATAACTCCCATAGAATTTCTTCATTCCTTTTCATTCTTCTTTTCTTTTTGCTCATTTTATTGTATAATTTCAAATGATGTGTCTTGAGCTCACAGTTTTGTTTTGTTTTTTTTTTCTGATTGGCCAAGTCTGTTGTTAAGCTCTTGATTGAATTCTTCAGCTCCAAAATTTCTCTTTTTGTTTTTTTTTTAATGTTTATTTATTTTGAAAGAGAGAGGGGCGCCTGGGTGGCTCAGTCGGTTAAGCGGCCGACTTCGGCTCAGGTCATGATCTCGCGGTCCGTGAGTTCGAGCCCCGCATCGGGCTCTGTGCTGACAGCTCAGAACCTGGAGCCTGTTTCGGATTCTGTGTCTCCCTCTCTCTGATCCTCCCCCGTTCATGCTCTGTCTCTCTCTGTCTCAAAAATAAATACACATTAAAAAATTAAAAAAAAAAAAAAGAAAGAGAGAGAGAGCACGAGCAGGATGAGGGGCAGAGAGAGAGAGTTGAGAGAGAATCCGAAGCAGGCTCCATGCTGTCAGCATAGAACCTGACAAGGGCTTGACCTCATGAACCATGAGATTATGACCTGAGCCAAATCAAGAGTCAGATTCTTAACCGACTGAGCCATCCAGGAGCCCTTTCTTTTTAAGTTTTTGATCTTTGTTGAAATTCTCATTTTGCTCTTATATTGTTTCTTGATTTCATTAAATTGTTCAGTTGTGTTCTCTTGTAGCTTCTTCAACATCTTTAGAGTGATTATTTTGAATTCTTTGCCAGGCAGTTTGTCTATCTCCATTTTTTAAGGGTCAGTTACTGAAAGTTTACTATCTTCTAAGTGGAATCATGTTTCCCCAATTCTTTGTGATTTCTGTAACTTTGTGTAGGTGTTTTCACTTTTAAAGAAGTCATCTTTTCAAAACATTATAGATGAATATTGGTAAGGCAAAATATTCACTTATAGGTGGGAGCACACTGGAGGATGCTGTGACCCCGAGTTTATTGGCTCTGGGCACCAAGTGCCAGGGCATGTGGCAGCTCTGGGTCTAGAGGACGTGTGTCTCCTTGGCTTAGGATTTTGGGAACCACGAAATTCACAACTGTGTGATCCTTGCTGAGGGCCTGGGGACTCCTCAGTGGTTATAAGGGCTGTTGGGGTCCTCACTGGCACTTTTATGTCTACTGCATAGGGGCTGGGGCAGGTGGCAGTGGTAGGCAAAAGTTGTGGTGTGCACATGGCTCCAGGGACTGGCCGCAGGTGCCTGTGTAGTGGGCGGGTGGCTACAGACACACATGTAGTGGTTATGGATGGAGACAACTTTGGACACAATAGTAGCTTCAGAGGCCTTGGCCATTGGCATGCACTTGTTGGGTATAGGGGTTAACTGTGGGTGCACATACAGTAGTGGAGGCTGTTGATGGCAGTTGGGCCACTGGTGTGCAGGTTCGCAGCTACAGAGGCTAGCCACAAGCATGTGAACACTAGTGGGTGTCAGCCAGGAGTTTAGGCCGGCATCTTGTACATGTGTAGCAGTAGAGGCTGGGGCTGGCTATGGGTTCCTATCTTGAGTTTAGGCTGCAGTAGGGGAGGGGTTCAGGTGACTGGAGTCTGCAAATGTGAAAACCTGTGGAGTGGAACCTCAGCAACAAAATCTGCTGGAGTCTGTGGCAGCTGTGATGGCTGTTGTTTTCTTCACTGCTGAAAGCTGCTGGGGTCCTCTCTGGAGCAGTCTACTGGAATCTGCGATGAGGCTCCGTGATAAAAGCTGTATGAATCTGTAGCATCCACGGAGGCTATTGAGGTCCTCTGCAGAGCAGGCCACTCAGCCCTGTGGTCACTCCTGCTCCATGGCTGATACTGGGAGCTCCTACCTTCTTCCTGCTTCCCAAATACTTATAGACATCTCAGCTTTGCTGATGTTGGTAGTATGAAACCGAAGCAGGTCCTCCATGTAGTTCCCCAAAAGGCTGGGAAAGCTGGTCACCCTCATGCTCTCCTTTTCTCAGGGAGGGTAACTTTTCTCAGCTAGCGAGTTCTCTTTTGCTACCGAGCAGTGCTGGCCTGGAAGATGGGATGGTGCAGGCAAAGTTAAATTGTTTTTTTCTCTACTTTTTGTAGGGTTAATTTCAGGTGTTTTGTTCCATGTGTTGCTGAAGTTTCTTAAATGGGTTCCTGAGCTCTCCCAGAGCTATTTTCAGTTATGGATAACTGTATAACTATTGATCTCTGTAGGGGGATGGAGGCTGAAGTCTCCTTCGCTACCATTTTGGTGACACCACTCAGTTAATTATTCTTGATACTAAATCCTTTGTTGAGTGTGTATAGAATAAGTCTCTTCTAGTCTGTAGTTTGCTTGTTCTCTTGTAATGATGGCCTTTGGTGTGTAAAATTAAAAATTTTACATAGTTAGTTTAATCAGTCTTTTTCTTCATTTTTTACACTTTCTATGTCCTATTTACAAACTCTTTTCCTGTTCAAAGATCATAAGGATAAAGCTTTTATATTTTCTTCCAAAAATCTTAAAATTTTGATTTGAAAACTTAGATCTATTTGGAATTTGTTTTAATGCATTAAGGAGTCAACATTTGTGTTGATTTACTTAATTGGTTAAATAAACCACTACCAATTATTTATTGCATATGCTATGTACACTGCAATGTGTGAAATGCTGCAGGAGATATAATTCCTTTCCTAAAAGAGAGAGATGGAACCAACATCATACCAATTACCATCATACCATCTACTATCCCCTACTTACATCTTCTATTAAAGCCTAGCAACTGTCTTAGTAGGTGGTTGTTATTAATCTGCATTTTACAAATGAATAAACTCAAGCTCTGAGAAGTGAAATAACTTGTTCAAGGTCACATAGTAAGTGGTAGAGTTGAAATTTTAGCTTGGATGTTTCTGACAAACTAGACATTTGATATAATGCGAAAACTATTGAGAAATTAAATAATTTAGACTGATAACATATGGTGGGATCAAAAATACTTATGGTGTGAATGAATATATTACATGGTGTCACAAGATAGTACTATAAAGATTAATCATCACATGTGGGCTTGGAATAGAGAAGTTCCCTTCTCTAAAGGGAAGATTTCCTTCTGTGTTGTAATTTTGAATCTTCCATGTAGGAAATGGGGCTTGAGATGGAGCTTGAAAAAATGGGGAGAATCTGGTAGGGTGGAATGAGGTAAGGATTGAGAGAAATATCAAAAGGGCTAATAAGCCAAAGCACTACAGGTGGAGAGATTTTTAAATAAATTAATTAGGGATTAAGGATGGAGGGAATTGAAGGCTCATTTGACTTTAGAATACAATAATTATGTGAATTGAGACTGGCAATGTAGGTTGCAGCCAAGTTGTGTTGGATGTTAAATTTAATTCAGTACTTACTGAGAACTTACCGTCTACCACATTGTATTTGCTAAATCTTTCTTTGCTCTTTTTTCAGACAGCCTTCATCTAATCTATGAGGAAGTAGTTCAGAAATATCTGCAAAATCTGATGATTTCTACCACTTCAACTAGTTCCACCCTGGTTGAAGCCATCATTGTCTCTTATTTGTATTATTGTAATATCTTTATGACTGGTCTCCTTCCTTCCTGCCTTGCCTCCCTTTAGTTTCAACTAAAGAGCTTACAGAGGGATTTTGTTAAGATGTAAATCATGTCACTCTACTGCTCAAAACTTTCGTGGGCTCCTTATCTTACTCTGAGTAAAGCCAAAGTCTTTACAATGGTTTATAGCTCCCTATACAACTTTTTTACCTTTATGACCTGATTTGCTCCTGTATTCACTTAAGTCATTCTCCTTCATCCACACTGGCCTTCTTTTTGTTCTTATATGTCAGGGTTTTGGACTTACTTCTGCTTCCTAGAATTTTCTTTCTTCAGATGGAAGTGTGGTTTGCTTCTTCAACTCTATTAAGTATTTGTTCAAATATGATTGCTAAGAGGCTGTCCCTGATCATCCTACTTAAAACTGCATTGTTTCCCTCTTGGCACTTCTTGTTCCCTCTCCTGCTTTATTTTTCTCTAAAGTATTTGTCACATTTGACAGTCCATATTTTGCATCTTTGCATCTCACTAAAATGTTAGGGGCTTTGTTTCTGCTATATCTGTAGCATTTAGAACTTGCTGAAGGAATGAATGTGGAGTTTTGAGCACATAGATAATGGCTCATTTACCAATCAAAGGTGTTTTGAGCATTCTTTTCTTTTTCAGCTCAACATATATGTCATCTATAATAATCCTCATGCCTTTCCTTGGAATATGCTTCACTTATTCATGCCTCTTTGATTTAGACTGCACTGTCCTCACAGCTTACACTGCCTTTCATTTACTTCCACACTGAAATCTCTTACTGATCATGTAAAACCCAGTATGATTAACAAAATGAAAAGGCAACCTACACAATGTGGAGAAAATTTTTGTAAGCTATGGGTTGGAATATATAAAAACCTTATACAACTCAATAACAACAACAGAACCCCCCCCCCCAAAAAAAACCCAATTCAATTAAAAAATGGGCAGAGGAACTAAATAGACATCTTTCCAAAGAAGATACCCAAAGAGCCAACAGGCACATGAAAAGATGCTCAACATCACTAGTCTTCAGGGAAGTGCAAATCAAAACCATAATGAGATATCACCTCAATGAGATATCACATGGTTTATATATGTGTATTCAGGCATGAGAAAGAAGAATATCCTGCCATTTGTGACAACATGAATAAACCTTAAGCATATTATGCTAAGTGAAATATGTCAGAGAAAGACAAGTACTATGTGATGTCACTTATATGTGGAATCCCGAAAGCCAAACTCATAAAAAAAAGAAAGTAAAATGGTGATTACCAGGGTATGAGAGGGTGGGAGATAGGATAGATATTTAAAAGTATAAAGTTGCAATAGGTAGTAAATAAGTCCTAAAGATATAGTGTACAATATGATGAATATAGACAAAAATATTATAATTATCAAACTTGCTAAGAGACTAGAAGTTATTCCAACCCCTAAAAAGAAATGATAATTCTGGTAAATATGAGTGAGGTGCTAATTATTGCTACAATGGCAATCATATTACAATATATAATAGTATCAACATGTTGTCCACTTTATATTTTATTTTATTTTTTAGAGAGAAAGCACAAGTGGGGAAGTGGGGCAGAGAGAGAGAGGAAGAGAGAGAATCCCAAGAAGGCTCCATGGTCAGCATAGAGCCCATCATGGGGCTCAGTTTCACCAACCATGAGATCATGACCTGAGCCTAAATCAACAGTTGGACGCTTAACCACCTGAGTCACCGAGGTGTCCCTAACATGTTGTCCACTTTAAATTTACACAGTGTTATATGTCAAATATATTAAAAAAAAAAAAGACCCACTACAAACGCTCCCTTTTTGGAATGCTTTGCCAATAGTCCTTCCATTTTCAGGCATAGTTTTTCTTTTCCTTATGGTATTACAGCCTTATTCACTTTCTTCTATTACATTCTACTCTATCCAACCCCCCTCCAACTTTTCCTGGTCAGAGAATTATATGTTTTGTTTAAATATTTTACTTGTCCTAATGGATGGTAGATGCCTTAACACACAGTAAATGAATAATAAATATTGTTGAAATAATAAAAGAAACTGTATAAATAAGTTATTAAATTAGTACTGGAGATAGAGTTTAAGAATACTTTTCTGTTGTCCTTTTATGATCATTAAATCATTGAGCTATCTTGAGTTTCAAGTTTGAAATACCTACCATATTACTATTTTTTGGCACTCAAATAGTATTAAATAACATAAATAGCATGATTTGAAGCTTTTCCTGCAGCACAGAAATCACTGGATGAAAATGATATATTTCAGGTAGAGATGATCAGTTCTGAGGTCATGATCTCACGGTTTGTGAGTTCGAGCCCTGTGTCGGGTTCTGTGCTGACAGCTCAGAGCCTGGAGCCTGCTTCAGATTCTGTGTCTTCCTCTCTCTCTGCCCCTCCCCCACTCATGCTCTCTCTCTGTCTCAGAAATAAATAAACCTTAAAAAAATATTAAAAAAAAAGAAATCCTTTTCTACCTTCAAGTCACAAACATATTCTCCTTTAAGGTTATAAAGGTTTTGCCTTTCACACACACACATCTTAAATCCATATAGAATTTATTTTTGTTTGTATATGAGGTTTTGGTTTGGTTTTATCTTTTATCATATGGATAGCTAATTACCTAGAAGCAAGGAGGCATTCTTTCTTGTTTTAATGTCCTTAAACAGTATGCCCTAACCTTTTATCATGAAGTAATATATTTGCTAGTAATTACCCTTTCTCATATTTTAGAATATTTTCTCTATTCCTAGTTTGCTAAGATCCCTCCTCCTTTCCCCCAAAATAATAACTAGGGTTTGAGCGGGAGGAATATGTGTTGTAGTTAAGTGCGTGGTTTTTAGGTTCAGACAGGCTGGATTCAAATCCTGGTCCTGCTACTTGTAAGCTGGGTGATAAATGGACTTCCCTGTGCCACAGCTTCTTTATTTGTAAAATGAGAAAAATATACATCAGAGGTTGTTGTGAAGATTAAATAAGTTTGTGGATATGTAACTTGGATGGGAACACAGCCAGCAGTCTTAATTGTTACCTGGTACTATTGTCTTTTGAGATAATTTTTTTTCTCCTTTAATGTGTTGATTGGAGAAATTACAATAGACCTTTTATTGGCAGGCAAAGCATCCTTGCATTCATAGATTATGTGATATAACTAAATATTATATTATTAGAATATATTCTATTATTTTATTAAATAGTGACATGTCAATGTTTATAAATAACATTGGCTTATTATATGTATTTTTGTATTCTTTGTGGCTGCTTTTGGTTTTTAGTTCATATTAGGATCATTCATGAGTTGAAGAGAGTTCCTTTTTAAAAATTCTATTCTCCGTAACTGTATAACATGAAGAATATATGCTCTTTGAAGATTTGGTAAAGTTGATGTAAGCCATCTGACAAAGTGTTTTGTTCTGCTGCATTTTGATGTATAGATTTTGCTATTAATTTGTTGTCTTTAAAAGATTTAGGTCTATTCAATTTTTTTTTTCTTTAAAAAAATTTTTTTTAACGTTTTATTTATTTTTGAGACAGGGAGAGACAGAGCATGAACAGGGGAGGGTCAGAGAGAGGGAGACACAGAATCTGAAACAGGCTCCAGGCTCTGAGCTGTCAGCACAGAGCCCGACGCGGGGCTCGAACTCACGGACCGAGAGATCATGACCTGAGCCGAAGTCAGTCGCTTAACCGACTGAGCCACCCAGGCGCCCCTAGGTCTATTCAATTCTTATGAGTTTTTTTAACTTTTAAAATTTCTGTTTTTTAACAGAAAAATAGATGTCTCTTTCATCTATTTCAAATTTTGGTCATGAAGGTATTATTGTACTTGCTTAGGATTAAAAGTGCTTATTTTTATTATATTTTTTCACTCCCCAAATTGTATATTTATGCATTTTCTTTTCATCTTTCCCCTGATCATTTTTGCTAAAAGCTATCTTTTTTTGTGATTTATTTGATTTAGGGGAACCTGGGTGGCTCACTCGGTTTAGCATCTGACAGGGTCAGTTCATGATCTCATGATTCGTGGGTTCGAGCCCTGCATCGGGCTCTGTGCTGACAGCTCAGAGCCTGAAGCATGCTTCAGATTGTGTCTCCCTCTTTCTTACTTGCATTCTGTCTCTCTCTTTCAAAAATAAGTAAACATTAAAAAAAAAAGATTGATTTGATTTGAAGAGAAACAGGAGCATGGGGTTTGTCTATTCTCTTAGGCTTTTCAGGAAACCTAGTTTGACTTTGTAAATTTCTCTTTTTATAAATTTTCTGTAGCTTTGTTTTCTATGTTACTATTTTCTGCTCTTTATTACTTCTTTAATTCTTTGTTCTTTGGTTTTATATTTTTTCTTTGTTCTTAGTGAAGACACTTTGCTTGTTTATATTTAGCCTTTTTTCTTTTCTAATATAAGCATTTAAAGATACAAATTTTCTTCTTAGCACTACTTTAGCTTTACACTATCCAATATGGTAGGTATGTGGCTATTCAAATTTGAATGAGTTAAAATTAAATAAAATGTACTTTCTTACTTACATTTATCACATGTCTAAATGCTACTCTGAGCAGATAACAGTTTTATCATTGCAGAAAGTTCTACAGAACTTTTATATATAGAATTCGTTATAGACAGTGTTGCTCTATATCTATGCATTTGTAGTTGAAAAAAGAACTCAAAAGAGCATAGTTTTCTCCTTGATACATTTCATAAGTTGGATTTTTACAAGAGTTTGCTCTCTAATATTTAGAAGTTAAAAATCTGTCTTACCCTTTAGATCATCAGAGTCCATCTTTTTTTCCTGCTTTGTCTATCAATTACTGAGAAAAATGTGTTTTACAACTTCACCATGATTGGGTGCTTGATAATTTTTTCTTGTAATTTTGTCAAGTTTTGCTTTATGCATTTTGAGGCAATGTTGTAAGATATATTAGAATCAGGTTATTCTTTCAGTTTTTGTTTTATGTATTGAGAGCTCATGTTGTGAAATATCAGTTAAAGCTTGTTCTATCTTCTTGGTAAATTATTCCTCTGATGATTACATAAATACCTTATTTTAAAAAATGTATTCATTATTATATTTTTTAATAGAAAATACCTTCTTATCAATAATAATACTTGCTTTGAAATCTATTTTAGCTCATAGCAATGTAACTATACAACTTTTTGGTTAACTTTTTCATGATTTCACATTTGCTGCTAGCTTTCCTCATTACCATAGTTTAGGTACATCTTTTTTTTTTTTTTTTTGTATTCAGATGGCATTTATTTTTCTCTGTTGATATCAAAGGGATTAAACAAAGAGACCTAATTATTCCATGTTTTAATGTTCCTGTGAAATTAAAAAGGAAGGTAACATTTTCCCTTTCTTTTAATATAAGGAGGGTGTGAATGAGCAGTTTCCAATCGTATCTCATAATCAGGTTTTCTGTTGTGCCATCTTCCCCCATGTAGGCTCATTTACTGACCAGCCAAGCCAGTCCCAGGACTGGATCTTGTTTGAAAGGATTTTTATCTTTTTTCTTGACTCCTTGCAATTTCTTAACAGATATGTTTGTCTTTTCTTTTCCTTTTTTGATTATCTGTTTCCTCTCCATTCCCCACCCCACTTCTGATTCTGGGTCTCTCTTTTCTAGGAACTTCTGAGCACTTCCAGACTTCCTGCACCTTTGCCCTCTGGCTAAATGCAGCCTGCTAGTCCACTGAGAATCTGACCTTGAAATTCAACATTTGTAGCTAATGAGAAAAACCTGTTCTGTAAAAAGGAAGAGGAGCTTAAGGAAAGTTTTAAAAGGAGTCCTGTAAACAGAGTGCTAGTTGTTGAGTAAGCCATAGTGCTTTAGCATTCTCTTTAACAATTAGAGCTTTTGTGAGTTTCAGGAGTGAATTATTGCAGCAACAGAAAGAAGGTATGATAGTGCTTAAGATCAGAGCTTTTCATTCTAACCAGAGATAAGATAACCTAAACTTTCATTCACTTAGTATTGCTATATTTACCTTTAGAAAATACTATCCACAATACAAAGAAAGAGTGGCTTATCTCTTACATTCTCAGCTCTTTCAGTGTGTGGCCTATTAATTATGCTGTAGTGCCTCATGTAATATATGAATTTTCTGTTCAAGTAAGAGCACTGGCTACTTACAAAGCCCACACAATGGAGTACCAGATCATCCAAGTCTTCAGTGAATATTTTAGTCCAGTAAGAGACGCAAAAGAGCCCACTGGAGAGGGCAGTGAAGGTGGGCAGCACTTTCTAGCAGGAGTTTGGTTATGCACTATAATTGTGTAATTATTTTAAATTAATTAATTAATTAATTAATTTATTTATCTAGCATAATTTTACTTTTTTAGTTTACATCCGAATTAGTTCACGTATGATGCAACATTGATTTCAGGAGTAGATTCCTTAATGCCCTTTACCCATTTAGCCCATCCCCTTCCCACACCCCCTCCAGTAAGCCTCTGTTCTCCATATTTATGAGTCTCCTATGCTTTTCCCCTCCCTATTTTTATATTATTTTTGTTTCCCTTCCCTTATGTTCATCTGGTTTGTCTCTTAAAGTCTTCATATGAGTGAAGTCATATGATATTTGTCTTTCTCTGACTAATTTCACTTACAATAATACTCTCCAGTTCCATCCATGTAGTTGCAAATGGCAAGATTTCATCTTTTTGATTGCCGAGTAATACTCTATTATATATACATACCACATCTTCTTTATCCATTCATCCATTGATGGACATTTGGGCTCTTTCCATACTTTGGCTATTATTGATAGTGCTGCTATAAACATGGGGGTGCATGTGTCCCTTCAAAACACCACACCTGTATCCCTTGGATAAATACCTAGTGGTGCAATTGCTGGGTTGTAGGGTAGTTCTATTTTTAGTTTTTTGAGGAACTGCCATACTGTTTTCCAGAGTGGCTGCACCAGTTTGCATTCCCATAGGTACATCTTTTGTAAACAGTGTGTATAGTTGGATTTTAAAACTCTAACATGAGAATCTCTATCTTTTAAGTACCTAATTATTTTGTTTACATTTATTAAAGTTTTTCATATGTTTGGAATTATTTCTACCATCTTATTTTATGGCTTTTACTTATTTACTTATTTTCCTATGTTTCCTTTTCGTTCTTGCACTGCATTAGATTGATCATTGTATTCTTTCATTCTTCCTTCTTCTGATTTAGAAGTTGTAATTTTTTTCTATTTTTTGAAGTGTTATCTTTATATTTTTTAACATGTGTATTTGATTCAATAACTCTAAATTCAAACAGTATCTTTACCCTTTTTCTTAATTATAGAACACTTTATTTTTTTCCTTTTTTCTATCTTACATAAATTATCAAACTATTTTCATCTTGATTTTTAAATCCTTAAAATTGGTCATTGTTTTAATATTTTGCTTTTATAATCAATGATTTTTCAAATGTACCCACATATTTACTAATTTATTTCTTCATCTTAACCTCTTATTTTGTGTTTAATTTATTTATTCATCAAGTGTTTTCTTTATTAGTTTTTTTAGCAAATATATACTAATGGTAAACATTACCTTTTAAAAAACTATTTGAAACTGTTTTTATTTCTTTCTGCACCTTTGGATTTTTATTTAAGTGGGCACAAAGTTCAGGATTGATAATTATTTTACCTCATTATGTGGATATCATTCCATTATCTTCCAGTGTCTATTGTTCTTAAGAAGTCATATCTGATAAAGAGTTAGTATCCAAAATTTATAAAGAATTTAGACAACACCCAAAAATAAATAATCCAATTAAAAAATGGGCAGAGGACATGAACAGACATTTCTCCAAAGAAGATATACAGATGGCCAACAGACACATGAAAAAATGCTCGGCATCATTCGTCATTGGGGAAATACAAACCAAAACCACAATGACATATCACCTAATATATCACCACATGCTTGTCAGAATGGCTAAAATAAAAACCACAGGAAACAGCAAGTGTTGGTAAAGATATGGAGAAAAAGGAATCCTTATTGACTGTTGGTAGGAATGCAAACTGGTGCAGCCACTGTGGAAAACAATATAGAGGTTCCTCAAAAAATGAAAAATAGAATTACCATATGATCCAGTAATTCCATTACTGGGTATTTACCCAAAGAATACAAAAACACTAATTTAATTAGATATATGCACCCCTATTTTTATTGCAGCATTATTTACAATGGCTAAATTATGGAAGCAGCCCAAGTGTCCATTGAAAGGTGAGTATCTTATCATTTGCAACAACATAGATGGATCATCATATGTGGAATTTAAGAAACAAAACAAATGAACGAAGGGGAAAAAAGAGACAAACGAAAAAACAGATTCTTTTTAATGATAGAGAACAAACTGATGGTTACCAGAGGGGAGGTGGGTGGGTGGGGGATGGGTGAAATAGATGAAGGGGATCAAGAGTACACTTATCTTGATAAGCACTGAGTAATGCATGGAATTATTGAATCACATTTACATTCATATACAATACAATCCTACTGTACCCCTGAAACTACTATAACCCTGTATGTTAACTAACTGGAATTAAAAAAGTCAAATAGTGGTTCATTATAGGTAATTTTATTTTCTTAATCCAAAGTTAGTTTAATAATTCTTTGCCACTGGTGTCTAGATTTGTCTATTTATTTTTAATTTTGTGTGCTTGCTTATTCAACATAAAAATTTTATGTCTTTTCATAAGCTCTTGAAAAATTTCTGCCTTTAGCTTATTTAAGAGTATTACTTCTCCCACATCATTACTATTTATTTCCTGGGACTTCTCTTAGATATATATTGGATTTGATCATTCTAACCTTCATATTTCTTAACCTTCCTTGCTCCTTTTCATGTTTTTATTGCTCAGTATTGTACTGGGATAAGAACATTAAGTTTGTTTTTTCTCTTCATTAGTGCTCCTTTCATTGTTGTCTAATCAGTTTTTAACCAAAGCCATTGAGTCCATTGAGTTAATTTCAGCGACTACATTTTTTCATATCTAGAACTTTTCTTTGATTATTTTTCAGATTTGCTTATTTTTTCTCCATGCTATATTGTTTCTTCCTTATGGTTTTATAACTTATTTTATCTTTTTACACCGTTCAAATACTGTTATTTTATAGTCTTTTTCAAATTGTTCTCTTTCCTCAAGTTCCTAGGGTGCTCATTCTTCTGTTTGCTGTGTCTACTATCTTTCATGATGAATTCTTTTCCCATGTATTCTGTGAATTTATATTTTAAATGGTAAGTTTAAAAATCCATATTTATTTATATTATACTGAATATAAACATGAGGTTTCTGGAGCAGAGATTAAAGCTATTATTTCTTATATCAATTAGTTCTCCTTGCTCTAATTATTTCCTCCTACTAGGGTGATATGTTGAGAGCCAAAGTCATTCTACATGTTCTGAAGTCTGTACTAAGGAGAGGGACCTTGAAATTATGAACTTGGCAGTTTATGTAGGATAGTTTAAACAGCTGCTGCGCTCCCCTGCAGAGAGGGGGAGAGAAATCTAATCTGTCTAATGTAAGTAAGAAGAAAGGGAAGGCTTCTGGGATTTTACCCTTTGAAATGTGAATGTGTGTCTCCAAGGAGAAGAAGAGACTACTGTCTCTGGGTTCACAATGCCTGGTATGTCTCTCTGAACTTTGAAATCGAAGCACATGCTCTCAGGAAGGTAAATCTCTAGGAGCTCTCTCACTATCTGTTCAGTCATATTTAACTTCTAAAGCTGTCATCTAACTCAGGGTCCAGTAAAATTTGCTTAGAAAGCCCTAACCATGTAGAAACATGAAAATACTCATTTCCTGACAGTAACATTTTCAGTGGAACTCATTTTCCCTTCCATGGGAAATCCCATGTGGCCTAGTTTATAAGAATTTTCATCCAAAATGGTTTTGCTTTTGCTTCTTCCAAGTGTCCCAGGGATATCACTGGGCCAGGATTATTATTTTTTTATGTTAAATTATTGGATTGGGGATTTCTGTAAAAACTGTGTAGTTTAATTTGGTTTTTATACATTTATTATTTCTCATTGGAGACACTTTCTCTGCTTGTGGATATCTGGGGAGAAAATGTTCCAAGCAGAAGGAATAGTAAATGTGAAACTTGATGGGAGTGTTGGGCAGTGTGGCTGGAGGGGGAATCAGTGATGGGTAGAACAGCAAGAATGAAGTTAGGGATGTAGTGGGAGATAGAGCTAAAGTAAGGGCTTTGGCTTCTACCCCAAATGAGATAGGAAACCTCTGAAGGGCTTGCAACAGAAGAGGGTCATTATCTGACTTTTGATTTAAATGGGTCACTTTCACACAAATGGTTGTATTAAGAATGGGTTATATAGATGCATAATTGGTAGAATTATCGTATTCAATACTGATTCTCTTCAGTCTGGCCTTTGAGAGAGAAGGTGACTTCTTTTAGAGCTCCATGGAAACCAAATATTTAAAGCAGTCAATCCTTGTTGAATGCTGAAGTGCCAAAATAGCTCACCAGTCTGCCACATCAAATAATAGCAACTACAAGCTTTATATCCTATACCCTGGGAGAAAGGATGTTGTTCTCCTAATTGAAGAATGCCACCTTGGTAGAAGAGGGTTGAAGGCCAAGTTTCTGCCATGACACAATTACTGTAGTTGGATCTCTTTGTAATCATATCAGAGTAGAGATTGATTCTTCCCTAATTAGGTAGCTTAAATCCCTACAACCCAATGGCTGGAGTTTGATGTCCAATCCTGTTAGAGTCTTGTTCATTACTTCAGAATTCATTGGGCAAAGGGAATCTCATAAACATGTTACTGCTCCTTTCACTATGAAATTCCTTCAATAAAAAGTGTTTCAGAAGGCATGGTGTCAGATTGTTTGCTCTTATTTTCATGACTACGGGCTGGAGGTTAGGCTAGGGGGTGGATTGTGGGTAGGAGCAGGGAGACAAATTAGCTGTTGAAATTACTCAGGTAAGAGATGATGGCTGCTTTGACCAAGATGTTGAAATAGAGGGGGTAGAAGCAGTCATATTTGAGCTACATTTAGATGGGAGAGGGGTACCTGGGTGGGTCAGTCAGTTAAGCGTGCATCTCTTGATCTCGGCTCAGATCTTGATCTCACAGCCATGAGTTCAAACCCTGCATTGGGCTCCAAGCTGGGTATGAAGCTAACTTCAAACAACAACAACAACAACAACAACAACAACAACAAACAGGGAGAGCTGATAGGATTTGCTGAATGTGATAGAGAAGATTTATAATAATTTTATGGTTCTTGTTTTTCCTACTTAGAAGAAGTGAGTTTCTATTTATTGAGGTGGGAAGAATATGCACACTCAATAATTGTGTGATGAATGAAGTAATGAAGGAAAAAATGAATAGAAGATTTTAAAAATATGTATAAACATAAGATCCTGTACCATCAGCATGCTTTTGGTAATTAAACTATAGCTCCAGCAAGGCAGGGACTATTGTGTTCACTGCTGTATATCTGGAAAGTAATATAGTACCTTGTATATAATGCAACCTATCTGTCTGTATATCTGTCTTTGTGGCTGTTTTTCTGTGTGTGTGTGTGTGTGTGTGTGTGTGTGTGTGTGTGTGTGTATTTATACATATGTATTTAAATATACACACACATATACTTTATTTTTTTTAAATGTTTTTGAGAGAGACAGAGTGTGAATGGGGGAGGGGCAGAGAGACAGAGGGAGACACAGAATCTGAAGCAGGCTCCAGGCTTTGAGCTGTCAGCACAGAGCTCAACATGGGGCTTGAACTCACAAGCAGTGAGATCATGACATGCACTGAAGTTGGACACTTAACTGACTGAACCATCCAAGTGCCCCCACTCACATATACTTTAAATGAAGGAATGTTGGAATAAAGAAATGGATGCATGTGACATACTTTGAATTTTAGGTGCTGCAGAAATTTTACAATGAATACTGGTTATAGTGTCTTGGTTCCAATTTAAGTCTCTTTTTTGGGATTAATGGAAACTTATGCCTTGTACTTCTATTTGTGCTTATGACCTTACCACAGCATTATAACTTAATGAAGTTAATTTTTCAATATTCAGTATGGCAGACATTTTTTTGTCCAGAGGAAATTTATTATACAAATGCTGCAGACAACTACAAACTATTACTGTTTTTTGTTTTTTGTTTTTTGTCTTCTCCTGGTAGTAATAGTCCTTTACCTTTAAAAAAATTGCTTAGAAATTATGAATACATTCACAATTGTATGAGGCAGGCAGGGTGAGCATTATTAGTCATTTATTTAGCTAAGAGAGATCTGAGATCAGAAGAATAAGACTAGGTCACAGAACTAGTAAGCTATGATGCCAGGATTTAAGTTGAGTCTGTAGCTATTCAGCTAAACAATTCTACCTCTTAATCAGTTGTAGCAGTAGTAACATTAGCATTTAAGAATAAGTACCTTGTGTTCTACAGAGAGAGCTGTGACATACTCAAGTGATGATAGAGTAGAGGACAGTGGCTTGAATCCTGGTCTACAATTTCTTTGGCAAGTTATTTTGTTCATTTCTCTAAACTCAGTTTCCTTATCTGAAATGGGTACATATCTATCTCAAAGGGTTCCTGTGAGATTTGAATAGGTAGTATATTAAATACATAGTATAATACTTACCTAACAGAAAATACCAAGATAATATAACCTGCCATTATTATTATATGCTCCAGTTTTCTTCACTGTCACTCTCCATCTCTTGTGAAGTAAGTACCAGTCCTTGGGGATGATATTTTTTAATATGCCCCCACACTTCTCATTTCTCTTATCTTCATTTTATCTCTTTCAACCTTAAATGGTATATTAATTTGCTGTGAATCTTCTGATGCTTTCTATTTTCATGTACATGACTTGTTAATGACACTTTATAATTTTGAGGGATGTTCAAGAAAGCACAGTATTGCCTATTTTTCCCCTGACTAAATTTTCATTTTTTACCAGTTTGTAGTTATTATTGAATGATTAATTTAGTATGAGGCCCCTGAAGCAAAGAATATATCCAACTTGAAGTATTCCATAGATCATTTAGATTGTTTTTTGTTCTTAGCTCTATAGCATGAGCTACTCTAGCCCCAAATTCTGGATATGGTGAAATGTGTCTGACTGGGATAGTTTCCCCATCAACTTTGGCAATACTGTCCATTTATCCTTCCAGTTCAATTCAACAAATATTTATTGACTCTACTGTATCAGTTAGGAATTCCATTCACCAGCAAGTAACAGAGACCTCAATACTGTGCTTGAGGAAATGAGTTTTTTTTTCTTTCAAAACAAGAAGTCAGTACTGATGCAGTCACTCTATTATTTTGTCAATTACTCAGCTTCCTACTATCTTTCTATTCCACTATTCATAACATGTGGCTTTTGTCTTCCTGCCTATCATTTCATTATAGCAAGGTAGTTACTACTCCATACTCATATGCAAACTGCAGGTTGGAAGTGTAAGAAATAAAGAAAAAAAATAATTGGCTGTATTAAATAAGAAAAACAAAATTTTCCCCTGTGTTTATTGCTCAGAACTGGGTCACAGTTACATAATTCCACTACCTGAAAGGCAGTCTAGGAATGTGAATGTTTTGGCAGAAAAAATGGGAAAATGGATTTTGGGTTAGGCAGCTGGCAGTGTTTATCACATTATTTGTTGAGCTTAACACTGGGACAATATAAAGATACATAAGGCACAATATTTTTCTTTTCCACAGTCAAGGGAAAAACCATGGAAGGACATTATTATGAAAAGATGTGGTAATATTGACAAATTGATAATAATAGTTGAAATGTAGTATGATGGGAGCACACAAGAGGAGGGGAGGGACTGACTCAACCTTCAGTTCAATTCACCTACTAGTTATTGAATGTTCCAATACTCTTGGAGATGCAAAGAAGATAAAAATATATTTCTTCATTTTGGGGAGTGTGTTAGTCTTCTAGGGCTGCCATAACAAAATTCTGGAGACTGAGGGCTTAGCCAACAGAAGGTAATATTCTCACAGTTTCAGAGACTGGAAGTCCAAGATCAAGGTGCCAACAGAAGTGATGTTGGGTGAAGGCTCTCCCATTGGGTTGTAGACAACTGCCTTCCTTGCTGTGTGCTCATGTGACCTCTTATATGTTCATATGAAAGAGCATGCTCTTTTGTATCTCTTCTTATAATAAGGACACTAAACATATCTGATCAGGGCCCCGCCCTTATAACCATTTAGTCTTAATCACTTCCTTAGAAGTCCTGTCTCTAAATACAGCCCTACTAAGGTTTAGAGCTTCAACATATGAATTTTGGGAGAACACAAACATTCACTTTGTACCAGGGAGTTTATCACATGCTAGGCTGATATCTCCCCTTGGCAGTTTCCATCTCCTTTCTAAGGCTGTTATGTGACTTGGAAAAGTGAAGACAGTAGAGACATTGGAGGTAAAAACTAGGGAATATTTTCTCTGGTTTATGTATACGCAATAAAAACGTTGAAAAATGGACTGAGTGCCTCCCATCTCTGGCCTCCCCAGGCCCAGGAGTGCAAGGATTTCTCTTACTCTTATAGTGTTGCTGTGATATGGACTATGAGCCTGGCATCACACTGAGGCTGTGTAATAGTCATCACCCAGGAAACTGCTAAAATATTTTTGGCCCAATGTCATGTTTTCTTGTCTTCCCTTTCCTTATAGAAATAAGTTTTGTCACAATTGTCAATATACCTGAAAGAAGAGAAAAATCTGTTTTTCCCCTTAACTATATTCTTTTCTCTCTTCTATTCATTTTGGCAAGCATCTTGACATTTAGATGGAATACAGAATAAACTTGAGACTGAAAAAGGATACCAAGAGAGGAAGGATGACAGTAAAGGTGTTTTACGTCAAGCAGAGAGAAATGACTTTAATATATATCTATTGTACAGCCTTTGTGTCTTTATATATGCTGGATTCCCTAGTGTGTATAACTTCCATAGGAGCCCAAGTCCAGCTAAAGTAATTGCTTTTTTTTGATGAATAGTAAAGTTAGGAATAGAAGCTGCTAATACAAAAATATATTTGCAGCTATTCTTTGAAAAATTGCCCTTCATTTTCTAGTGAAAGTTAACAAATAAGCACCACCAAGAATTAAAACAGAACAAAACAAAATAACCCAAACACGAAACAAATGAAACTATAGAATTCCAACTGCCCTTCCCAAATAAAAACTTAACCACCAGCATCACCAGCAACAAACCTCACAAATGCAAATAAATTATAACACACCTAATCATGGTCTCAGTTTTTAGAAGCAGGAACTTAATTTGGAAGACTGTCCATAAAGAGCACGGAACTAAGCTTCTCTTTAGGATCTTCTAATGGAGAACAGCTGTGAAAAAATTGGAGCAGAGACAAAACAAATTGATTAAAATATTGAGAAGTGGAGGATGATTCTGTAAAATAAAAAAAAATGGCTTTTTCATCATGTAAAGACCTTGAGTGAGTTTGTATCATATGAGAGGAATTATGACCAATTGTCCTCAGCCATATGGAACAACATAAAAACAAGCTAAAAAGGTAAAAAACAAACAAAAAAAAATGCATTAGGTACTTGGGTGCCAGGTAGTGTGCTACATACAGTATAAATATTATCTAGTTTAATCTTATTAAATTATCATTAAATTATCTATTGAGTTAGATATTTTTACTCTCCTTATTTAATAAATGTGGAAATTGAGGCTGAGAAGAGTTAAAAAGCTTCTAGGAAGTTACAAATAATACCAAGTAGTAGCATTAGGATCAGGATCAGAACCAAGCAAAGAATCATGGAAAGAGTATTCTAGGCAGTAAAGGTAGAAATGTTAAAACTTCAAGGTCAGGACAAGTTTGGTGTGTTTGTATGTTTGAGACCACCTTTGTGGCTGATGTTCACTAATGACCCTGATGAAATAGGCAAGGCTAGACAAGCAAGACCTTTCTTTTATGCCAAGTGAAGAATTTTATTTTTTATGTAAGGATACTAAGAAGGCTTAAAGGCAGGAGAGTGATGTGATCCAGTTTAATATTTTAAGATAATTCTGGCTGTTGTAGATTGGGTGGGTGTGTGGTGGTTGCTCAGTGAACAGTGAAATCATCTCTGTTGCAGTAACATAAGAGATGATGGTGACGTGGTTTGGTGGTGAAGATGGGGAGAGAGGTGGATACATTCAAGATACATATTTTTAGGTACTATTTATGGGATCTGATGATGGGTTAGTTGTGGTTTAGTGGTAGAGAGTTTGAAGAAGTTATCAAGGCTAACCACTAGATTTCTGCAAGAGTAACTGGGTTGACGGATATATCATTTACAGATACGAGTTAGATTGAAAGATGAAGTCTGAGATGCCTGTTAGAAGTACAGGGGAAATGTTATATAGGGAGTTGGATATGTAGATTTTGAACCTAAAATTTATTTTGGGAGTTGTTGGTATGTAATATTTAAAGCCACAAGAGTAGTTGAGTTTTCCTAGGGAGACTTTAGAGTAAAAAGAGGATTAGAAACAAACTGAACAGCTCCAGTATTTAGAAATATGAAGGAGGAGGAGCAGGCAAAGGAGTCACAAAAAGAAAAACCGGAAGAGTAGGAGGGAAACAGATTATAGAGTTTTATAATGGAGTTTTAGTTATACTATGGAAGCCAAGAAAATAAAAGAAAGAAAGAGAATTGAATTCCTTTGAAAGCTTCTGAAAGATCAAATAGAATAAGACTCATGGAAAATGGTAGATGAGTTTGACTTTTGTGAGTGTAGTTTTAATGTCTTGATGGGAGTAAAAGCCAGTTTGGAGTAGGCTGGAGTGAACTGAATTCTATTACCTGCAAAATTTCAGATAAGACGTCCTGAAAAAAATCCCTGTTGTAAAACACGTAGAAATACTGGATAGAAGAGCAATGATAATGTTATTTTCACAAGTGAGCTCACAAGGAATTAAGAGAAATCTCTGGGGGTCAAAAAAGGAATTGGAAATCAGAGTTGTTGGTAGTTGCTGGTATTAAGGTTGTCTCTGAGGGCATTTGCTGATTTTAATGACTTTAATGACTATAGTAGAACTGGAGAAAAAAAATCCCTGCACTCACACAGGTGGAATGGTATCCCTGAGAACCCATAGAAAGTCATCACTTTAACTTTATGATTAATGTGAAGATGGAGTTGAAAAATTATATCTCCCTGTCAATTGAAAATGATAACAAGGCAAATTGTGTCTTTTGGCCTGAATAGAATCTGAATAGAAAACAATACATGTGTCTTGAGAACTGATAACCACAAAAGCCTACTCTCATATCACTTTCAATTTTGAATTCTGTGTCATTTTTGTGGTCTGAGTGAGTTATCTAGAGCAGAGGGGAAAAACTTCCTTTTTTAAGTTTATTTAGAGAGAGAGAGGGAGAGGGAGAGAGAGAGAGAGAGGGAGGGAAAGAGAGAGAGAGAGAGAGAGAGAGAGAGAGAGAGAGAGAGAAAACATGTGCAGGGAGGGACAGAGAGAGAGGAAGAGAGAGCGAGAATCCCAAGCAAGCCCCAAGCAGACAATGTGCTATCAGTACAGAGCCTTCTGCGGGGCTTGATCTCAAGAACCATGAGATCATGATCTGAGCCAAGATCAAGAGTTGGATGTTTGACTGAACCACCCAGGTGCCCCAAGGGTGGGGGGGACTTTTTAGTAGTTCTGGGTTGGTAGCACTTTTGGGTGATTGGCAGAAACAAATACCTATCATCCTTTGCTGAATTCAGCTTCAATCTAGGCTTCACAGTTTCCTCAGAAAAAACTTCGAGAAAACATGAATTGACAATCCAGGTTACAAAATACATGAGAAATATGTCACCATGAGTGAGACTCAGAAGAAAATCTCTCTAAACTCTTTAGGTAATGTTTAAATGTTTAAAGAATAGATCCTGGGGCACCTGGGTGGCTCAGTTGGTTAAGGTCCAACTCTTCATTCAGGTCAGGTCATGATCTCAGGGTTTGTGAGATCTAGCCCTAGCCTTGCCTCAGGCTCTGTGCTGACAGCATGGAGACTGCTTGGAATAAATCTTTCCACTCTCTCTGTCCCTCCTCCACTTGCACGTGTGTGTGCATGCTCCCTCGGTCTCTCCTTTTCTCTCTCTCTCTCTCAAACAAACAAACTAACACAAAAAGAATGGACTCTGTAAGAATAAGAAAGGAACAAGATGCAGTAAAGGATGATGCTGGTTAAGAAATACAACGTAGAACTTCTAAAGATGAAAGTTACAATAATTCAAATAAAAAAGTAAATTAGAGATTAATGAAATAAAAGATGGAGTTGCAGAAATTGTCACAAAGAGATGACAAACATGGAAGAGAGGTTAAAAGGTATTAGAATGAGAAGGCCTGATATGTCTCATTGGAGTTGTAGAAGAGACTGGACATAGTGTGGCAGAAGTGATTTGCAAGTCCTGGATGAGAATTTTCCAGAATTGGTAAAGGACATAATTCTGTATTTCAGGAAGCACAGAAAATCCCAACCAAGAAAATAAATGTATTAGAAAAGAAGAAAGGATGGAAATTAATGGGCTAAGAATTTAGTTTAGGAAGTTAGAAAGAGGACAGAATAAACTCAGTGAGTAGGGAAAAAGAAAATAATAAAATGGAAAAGACACTGAAAAGGAAGACAAATAGAATAAAGATAACATTACAGTAAATCAGCTTCTGGCCAGTTTGATAATAGAGAGAGTGGAGGAGAGAAAGGAGGGTGGGGGGGAAGGGAGGAAGGAATGCAATTAGGAATGAAAAATGGGTGTGTCAGTGTTTGATAAGCTAAAAGGAGAGAAAAGATCAAGGCTGTGTGTAAATGATTCACATATAGATGTCAAAGTGGACTTATTGTTTGGTTTCCTTCAAAGCAATAAAGTTAAGATAGATTTGGAATACTGTGTCCTAAAAACTCTTCCCTTATCTGAAGCTATTTGCCTGGGTCCTAAATAGAGGTTGCTTATCTGTGTCAAAATGACTTAGATCCTACAGGAAAGAGTGGGATATTTATTCTTATGAATATAATTTCAAAAGCAGTCTCTAATCATTTATGATTTTAGAGTAAGATGACACAGATGAGGTAGCTTAAACAACAGATATTCATTTTCCCACAATTCTGGGGACTAGAAGTCCGAGATCAAGGTGTCAGCAGACTTGGTTTCTTCTGAACTTTTCTTATTGACTTGCGTATGGCTATCTTATGTCTTTGTTTTCACATAGTCTTTCTCCTGTATGTATCTGTGTCCTAATCTCTTCTTCTGACACCAGTTGTATTGGATTAGAGCCCACTCTAATTACCCCATTTAATTTAAATACCTCTTTATCTTCAAGTATAGTCAGATTTTGAGGTACTGGGAGTTTAGGGACTTCAAAATAAGGATTTATTTATAGGGGCATGGACACAATTTCATCCATAACAAATATGTTGTTCATCATTATATTTCTGGAGCCTATTACAGTTACTAACCCTTAGTATTTATTTGTTGAATAAATAAAAGGAAGTTAAATGATCAGGATGGGAGAAGTTTGAAGACTTAAAATCATAGTAAAGTTTGGATTTAATAGCAGCCAACATACTGTCAGTTAGTGGAACTCATTCTCCCTAAGGGGCTAATAGTTTAAGATGATCTTCAAACTTTTGGGATAAACATTTCCGACTTTAGCCATTTACTTTTTTATTCCACTTGATCAGTGTGTGGTCAAAATTGTAGCCGTTTTATTTAGCAAAGTAAACTTACTTGAAATAAGAAAACAAGGGAAGATTTCTCATATGAATACTTAAATTTAGAAGCCAATTTAGTTACACATAAAAGATTAAATGGAACAGCTACCTATTGATGTTACATTACAATTTGATTTTTTTATACAACCAATGCATATTCTGTTGTGTCTTTTCTCTAAACAATGTAAAACAACCATGATTCATTAGACTAAACGGTTTTGTTAAAATGGCAGAATATATTTTTCTTTAACATAAAAAGCTTTTTATTACAACTTTTTCATTTAAAAATAAATTTATGCAGAAAAAGCATTTGGCAAAATACAGCATCCTTTTAATAAAAACCCTCAAGAAAGTTGTGATAGAAGGAACATACCTTAACATCATAAAAGCCATATGTGAAAGGCCTACAGCTAATATCATCCTTAATGGGGAAGAATGGAGAGCTTTCCTCCTGAGATCAGGAATATGACAGGGATGTCCACTCTCACCACTGTTGTTTAACATAGTGTTGGAAGGCCTAGCCTCAGCAATCCGACAATAAAATGAAATAAAAGGCATCCAAGTTAGCAAAGAAGTCAAACTTTCACTTTTCACAGGTGACATACTTTACATGGAAAGCCCAAAAGAATCCATCAAAAAATTGCTAGAACTAATACATGAATTCAACAAAGTTGCAAGATATAAAATCATTGTACAAAAATCGGTTACATTTCTACACACTCATAATGGAGCAACAGAAAGAGATATCAAGGAATTGATCCCACTTACAATTGCACCAAGTATCACAAAATACTTGGGAATAAACCTAACCAAAGGGGCAGAAGATCTGTACGCTGAAAACTATAGAAAGTTTGTGAAAGAAATATTGAAAAAGACACAAAGAAATGGAAAAACATTTCATGCTCATGGATTAGAAGAACAAATATTGTTAAAATGTCAATACTACCTTGAGGCACCTGGGTGTCTCAGTTGGTTAAGTGACTTTGGCTCAAGTCATGATCTCACAGTTTGTGAGTTCAAGCCCCACGTCAGGCTCGGTGCTTACAGCTCAGAGTGTGGAGCCTGCTTCAGATTCTGAGTCTCCCTCTCTTTCTGCCCCTCCCCCCTCTCTCAAGTGAATAAATGTTAAAAATAAATAAACACACACACACATAAATAAATAAATAAATAAATAAATAAATAAATAAATAAAATGTCAATACTATCCAAAGCAATCTACACATTTGATGCAATCCCAGTCAAAATAGCACCAGCATTCTTCTCAGAGCTAGAACAAACAATCCTAAAATTTGTATGGAACCACAAAAGACCCTGAATAGCCAAAGTAATGTTGAAAAAGAAAACCAAAGCTGGAGGCATCACAGTCCCAGACTTTAGCCTCTACTAAAAATAATCTACTGATTACAGCACTACTAATCAAGACAGTACGGTATTGGCAAAATCAAAAACAAAAACAAAACAAAACAAAGAAACACACATAGACCAAAGGAACAGAATAGACAACCCAGAATTGGACCCACAAATGTATAGCCAGCAAATCTTTGACAAATCAGGAAGGAATATCCAATGGAAAAAAGAGTCTCTTTAGCAAATGGTGCTGGGAGAACTGGACAGCAACATGCAGAAGAATGAAACTGGACCACTTTTTCACACCATACACAAAAATAAATTCATAATGGATGAAAGACTTAAATGTGAGACAGGAAACCATCAAAATCCTACAGAAGAAGATAGTCAGCAACCTATTTGACCTTGGCCACAGCAACTTCTTACTTGACGTATCTCTGAAGGCAAGGGAAATAAAAGCAAAAATTAACTGTTGGGACCTCATCAAAATAATAACTTCTGCACAGCAATGGAAACAATCAACAAAACTAAAAGGCAACCAATGTAATGGGAGAAGATATTTGCAAATGACATATCAGATAAAGGGTTAGTATCCAAAATCTATAAAGAACTTACCAAACTTAACACCTGAGAAACAAATAATTCAGTGAAGAAATGGGCAGAAGACATGAATAGACACTTTTCCAAAGAAGACATCCACATGACTAATAGACACATGAAAAGATGCTCAACATCACTCATCATCAGGGAAATATAAATCAAAACCACATAGAGATTACCACCTCACACCGGTCAGATTGGCTAAAATTAACAACTCGGGAAACAACAGATGTTGGTGAGGATATGGAGAAATGGGAACCCTCTTGCACTGTTGGTGGGAATGCAAACTGGTGCAGCCACTCTGGAAGACAGTATGGAGGTTCCTCAAAAAATTAAAAATAGAATTACGCTATAACCCAGAAATAGCACTACTAAGATTTTATCCAGAGGATGCAGGAGTGCTGATTCATAGGGGCACATGTACCCCAATGTTTATAGCAATACTATCAACAATAGCCAAATTATGGAAAGAGCCCAAATGTCCATTAACTGATGAATAGATAAAGAAGATGTAGTATATGTATACAATGGAATACTACCTGGCAATGAAAAAGAATGAAATCTTGCCATTTGCCACAATGTGGATAGAACTGGAGGGTATTAATGCTAAGTGAAATGAGTCAGTCAGAGAAAGACAGATAATATATGGTTCACTCATATCTGGAAGTTGAGAAACTTATCAGAAGACCATGAGGGAAGGGAAAGAAAAAGAAAATAATTATAAACAGAGAGGGAGGCACACCATAAGAGACTCAAGTACAGAGAAAAAACTGAGGGTTGATGTGGGTGGTGGGGGCGGGGAGGATGGGTGATGGGCATTGAAAAGGGCACTTGTTGGAATAAACACTGGGTGTTGTACACATAGTTGATGGATTACAGAAATCTCCCGAAGCCAAGAGCATTCTGTATACACTGTATGTTAGCTAACTTGACAATAAATTATATAAAAAGAAAAAAAATTTATATTCTAAATTTAAAAAGGATATGTATAGGGCAGTTAAAATACTTTGTATGATAACATAATGATAGATAACATGTCACTATATATTTGTCCAAACCCATAAATGTACAACATGGAGTTTGGATGTAAACTATGAACTTTGGGTAATTGTCAGTGTAGGTTCTTCAGTTATAACAAATGGGATACTTTGGTGGGGAATCTTTGATAATTAGGGAAGCTATGTAAGTGTGGGGTCAAGGAGTATATGGGAAATCCCTGTACTTACCTTTACCTCAACTTTGCTCTGAATGCTAAATTGCTCTTAAAAAATAAAGTATGAATTAAAAAAAATGTTTTTGTGCAAACACATACACACATATATACATCCCCCAAATTGAATGTGTAATATCTTTTGTAATGTAGATCTAATCAGGTCATAGTAGAGATAGTATGGGTGTTAGAGTTAGAACCAAGTGGGTTTGCACTGTGGTTGTATTATTCATGCTGTATCATTTAGTTAAGTATTTAAGCCTTATAAGACTGTAAAATGTGAAAAATAGTATTCTATCCCACAGAGTTGGTGTGAAGACCAGATGTTTGTAAAATGCCTGGAATATTTATCTGCTCAATAATTTACTAAATAAATGGGAGCTATTATTATGACTGATTATTATTATTAAAATAACAAATTAACTTTCATGAGAATCTCAAAAGTTTGTCTTTGTTATCTTATAATAAGAAGTTACTTTTTAAAGAGTACGAGCAACATTTTGCAGTTGTAAAAGTAAAATCCTACTTATTTCCCTTAGAAACCTGAAACAAAATAATTTCCTTCCAAGTTAACAAATGGCACTATTAGTTTTTATGCTAATTAGCAAAACTTATTTTGCATTTGATCTGTAAGCATGATTGCAGTAGAGTGTGCATCTTGTGGAGGCATGTTAACTCTGTCAGACTTGAAACGCCTATTGGACTTAAAAGATCTCTAAATGTTCTCAAACATTTTGTCTTTAATATGTCTCAACTTTAAAGTAACAGAAAACACTATACCAACACTTTACTTTTCAAATTGATAAATCCAGAGTATTACAGTTTTTAAGATAAAATTTGTTCTTTTATTTAATGGGTAAGGCATCCTTTAAAAAACAAAGCCACAAGTTATATTGTAAGGGATGGGTTTTAGAATCAGCAGATGTATGTGTGGTTTTTGGATAAATTGTTGAATATCTCTGTGCTCATTTGTAGAATGGATATAGTACATCCAATGACACAGAGTCTTTCAAAATACTGAATTCCTTAACATGCTGTTTAATACATAGCAGGTACAGAATTTTCTGGGGAAACTGGAAGAGGTTGATCCATCACTGTTTTAGTGTATGTTTATCACCTGGATTTATGTTTCATTTGTTCTATTCCTTTGCTTATGTTAATTTTGTTTTTTAATGTGTTAAATTCCACTTCCTGGGCACCTGGGTGGCTCAGTCAGTTGAGCACCTGACTCTTGATTTTGGCTCAGATCATGATCCCAGGGTCATGGTATCAAGCCCTGCATGGAGCTCTGCTCCGTGCTGAGTGTGGAGCCTGTCTGGTTTTTCTCTCTTTCCCACTGTGCCTCTTCCCCTCTCATGCACTCTCCCTCTCTCGCTAAAAAATATAAAATAAATTAAAAAATAAATTCTACCTCTTAATCTTTTTTTCTCCTCATGGCTATATTTCATTCTTAATTTTTTAACCCTTGAATCTCCTTTTCAATTGGCATTTCTATTGATTTTCACTGTATTTTATTTTGTGACCCTTATTTTCTTTATTACTTTTAATACTTTATCTCTGGTAAATTTAAGTCAGTCAGAGAAAGACAAATATCATGATTTAACTCATATGTGGAATTTAAGAAACAAAACATATGAACTTAGGGGAAGGGAAGGAAAAATAAGATAAAAACAGACAGGAAGGCAAACCATAAGAGACTCTTGAATACAGAGAACAAACTGAGGGTTGCTAGAGGGGTGTTGGATGGGAGGATGGGCCAAATGGGTGATGGACATTAAGGAGGGCACTTGTTGGGGTGAGTACTGGGTGTTACATGTAAGTGATGAATCACTAAATTCTATTCCTGAAACAAATAAATAAGCAAATAAATATAATTTTATTTCATTGGTTTATTACCTTTTAATTTCTTTTAAGTTAACATGACTTACTATGTCTCTTCATTTTCACTTCCTCTCCTTATTTAAAATTTTTGATTTTTTTGATGAAAAAAACCCTCATTTCTAAATCTATTATTTTTTGAAAAATTTCCATTTTATTGTCATTCATTGTTTTTTTCTTAACATTGAATGTCTGTAATTTAATTTATTTTCTTTTTATGTTTTATTTTATTTTGTGATTTGTTTATTAAGTATCAGGAAGCATGGATTTAGGATGGTAGAAAGAGGAAACTGTACAGAATTAAAAGAAATGATCAGTCTGTCTTCCTCCTGGTAGTCTCTGTTGCCCCTTGGCTCTCCTACAGATATTTCATCACTTTAAAAATTTTTTTTAACGTTTTTATTTTATTTTTGAGACAGAGAGAGACAGAGCATGAATGGGGGAGGGTCAGAGAGAGAGGGAGACACAGAATCTGAAATAGGCTCCAGGCTCTGAGCTGTCAGCACAGAGCCCGACGCGGGGCTCAAACTCGCGGATGGCGAGATCATGACCTGAGCCGAAGTCGGTCGCTCAACCGACTGAGCCACCCAGACGCCCCCATCACTTTTAAAGAGGGCTTCTAAAGAGCACCACTCCATGTGACTCACCAGATTTCAGGTGACTCATTGGATACAGGGGTCTACCTTCCTCACTGTAGGAATTATTCTTTAATTCCTTCATCAATAAGAAATATTTGATTTCCTGTAGTAGTACTTTCTAACATCCCACACACTCTGGACCTCTCACTGGGAACTGAATATTGTGAAATCCCAGCTGTGTGACATACATAGCTATTAGGTTTTGAGGAAGCTGCCAATGGCATGCTCTAATCTAGAAGGAGATGGTAGGCAGGAGATGATTTTCTGGAAAAGATCTCTTGTCTAACCTTCATGATAAACATTCTAGAAAGAGACACAACAGCCAACTGTTAGAGTATTCTAGCTTTGACTTTATAGAAGTATGCTTCTAATACACTTATGAGAAAGAAACTGCCTTTCTCAGTAAGAACTGCACTTGCTAGACTCATTGAAGGCCTCCATGTTGACAAATCAAGTGTATATTTTTTGATTCTCACCTAGCTTGTGTTCTCAGAAACATTCCCAAGGTTGACAATTTCCTGTGTATTCAAACACTTCCTTTACTTGATTTCCAACATTTTTTTTTTTATTTTCTCCTGACTCACAAGTTTCTTTTTAGTCCCCTGGGCAAATTCCTGCTTTTCTGATGTGTTTCCACATATTGATGATCCTTGGGTCTTGGTGCTTTCTTCTTTCTACACTTTCCCCAGCTGATTGCATGTTTTCATGAGTTAAGATTTTGTCTATAGACTTATGACACCTCAGATTTTATTTGTAGCCAAACATCTTCTCTGAATTTATTTATTCAACAAATTTTTTGAGCACCTCTTATATACATGTTGACTAAGCACAGTGAACAACATATGCATGATTTCTTATAGAACTTGTATTTTAGTGGGTAAAGAAAGGCAATATAATAAATAACTAATGTATGTAAAAATGTTAAATGGTGATAAGGGCTATAGAGAATAAAGCAGGGAAGAAGCAGAGACAGCACCAGGATGAGAGAAACATTGAAATTTATTTTTTTAAATTTTTAAAAAAAAAATTTTTTTTTTACATTTATTTATTTTTGAGAAAGAGACTGAGACAAAGCATGAGTGGGGGAGGGGCAGAGAGAGAAGGAGACACAGAATCTGAAGCAGGCTCCAGGCTCTGAGCAAGCAGTCAGCACAGAGCCTGATGCTGGGCTCAAACCCACAAACTGTGAGATCATGACCTGAGCCGAAGTTGGACACTCAACCGACTGAGCCACCCAGGCTCCCCAAGAAACATTGCAATTTAAAATGAGATGTTTTGGGAAAGTCTTACTGAAAGGTAATCTTTGAACAAAGACTTAAAAGGAAAGAGGCAACAAGCAAGTGACTATCTGGAAGAATATTTCAATTAAAGAGAATAGTTAATGCAAAAGTCTTAAGGTAGAGTGTTACTCTGAGCTATCTCTTTAGCTAATGGGTTTGGATCTGAAACTTGGCTTAGGTCTCCATGCTGAGGAGGAGATTACGATTTTTACTGGACACCCACCTTCAGCCTCCTACTCCTTTATTGTGGCTTTTTGTGATTTGGGATGTTGCCCTTATGAACATCATGCTCTGTTAACTAATGCCAAAGTTCCCCATGTGTCAGTCCTTTTGGCTGTTCCTCTGACATTGCCACTCATAATGGTAATTATGTCCTCCTGGCTTTTGTCAGTTAAATGCTTCCACTTTTCTAACTCTGTGACCATCTCTGCTTCTATCATCTTAGGCCCACAAAGAGTCACTTCTGAATTTTTTAGTGATTCTGGTGCCCCTCTTTACCAGTATGTTCCTGATGGCCTTGGTTAATGTTGTGTTTGCAGGGAATTTGTATAGAACATAATCCTGGTTGCTTTGGCCTTTTGAAATATATCTATTCCAGTATGCCTACTCCCCTTAACCTCTTTTCCTTGCCTCTACCATCTTCTAGAGAAGCACAGGAATTTCTCCTTAACTGAGGGTTACTGTTGTTTCTCTCATGCATCTAAGTGCCAATCCTACAGAAGCTTTGCCCCATCCCCGGATATCTTGGTTTAGATATTAAATCCCATGTCACAGTGTCTCCAAGTTGAAGAATTCTTGCTTAATTACTCTGACATTCTAGTCCCCTTATCAAGTATCCTCAAAATCTAATCCCAGGTGTGCTTCCTTAGTTCCTGCTAGTATATTCTGGGTAGTTCTTATAATTCTTTAGATATACAGTCTTTTTCCTCCTTTATCAGGCTTGTCAAGTCATCAGCTTGGTTATGCTAGGATTTGACACTAATTCTGGTCTTATGGCAAGGAGAAGAGGTAGGGGAAGCTCTTGAGGGGGCATCTGTTGCTTTGTAGAGGAGAAATTTCATCCATATTCCACTGGTCACAATTAAGTTATCTGGCTATCTAACTCCAAAGGAAGCTTGGTAATGAAATCTGTGTTTTAAGGAAGCAGAAGTAACAGGTTTGATAAGCATGTAGTCAATTTCTGCCAAAATTTCTTTAGGGCTTAAGAGTAAATTGTCCTGGAAGTAAATTGACATGCTACTTTTTAGGCATAGAGTAATTCCACTAGGATTAGCTTTCTTCTTCTGTAGCTATAGCAGCAAATGTTTGGTCAAGCATACTTTCTACCAGTGATTGCACCCCCACCCCTGTTCATTATTATTATTATTTTTTTATTTTTAGATTGTCTAAATTATGTTTCATATGTTTTCATTATGTTTAATTATGTTTCATATCATATTTTTGTGTTTCTAAAAGATTTTATACATTGGTATATCTTAAATTGGGATAAATTTTTTTTTTTACTTTAAAAACATATTGAGGTAGAAATTAAATAACACAGAACTATTGAACATAAGGTGAATGTTGTATAATGGGATATACATTCTTGAAAGGTTCCTTCCCAATCAAATCAAACTTTGCCATTTGTAGATACTAAAAATTAGAGGTTTGATACAATGATAAAAAAGACTACATTGGTTAAAGCATTAGAAAGATAGGGGTGCCTGAGTGGTTCAGTTGGTTGAGCATCTAACTTTGGCTCAGGTCATGATCTCCCGGTTTGTGGGTTCAAGCCCCACGTTGATCTCTGTGCTGATAGCTCAGAGCCTGGATCCTGCTTTGGATTCTGTGTCTCCCTCTGTCTCTGCTCCTTCCCCACTCATGCTCTGTCTCTCTCTCCTTCAAAAATAAATAAACATTAAAAAATTTTTTTAAATAAAAAAAGCATTGTAAAGATCTAGAAGAGGTTATGAACTTGAGTTATGACCTATAAATACACTCTTGAAAAATTAGGGCACACTTTATTGTTCTTGCAATGATCACATACAAAAGAACAGCTTGATAGAAGATGAAACAAAGAAAAATCATTAGTTATGAATATATCTTTTCAAAATGCAGTACAACATAATTTAGCAGGTAACGAGCCTCATCTCTTATCACAAATCATTTTTAAAAAAAATTCCCTCAATTACAGCATTCTGCTTACTATTCTAATCATTTGACATTTAAATATGGTTTACATCATCAATGAGATTTTCTATGAAGGAGAGCAATATTTCAATTTTCATTTCACACATGAAGAAGCAGAAGCATTGACTGTGTAGCACATTTAAGGTTCATATAAGTCTGGAATTTAAATGATTGCTTCTAACTTTCAGGCTTAATGTTTCCATATATCATAGAGAAACTTTAATCATAGAGTATTAAAGTTGAACGTGATCTTAAAGAGCATCTGCCTTTTATAACTGAGGAAAATGAAGCTCAGAGAGAGTAAGTAACTTGACTGTTACACCCATTTAATGAATGGGTATGTTCTATGTTCTATGTAGTAACAAGTACTATGTTCTAGTTTTTGTGCTAAATTCTGAATGAATTACAGTGAATCCTGCCTTCAAAGAACTCATAGTTTGATGGAGGAGACTGACATCTTAAGGATATTCAGAGAAATTGTGTTATCAAAAGTAAGTGGTGGATCTTTTTTTTTTAAGTGTTTATTTTTGAGAGAGAGACAGAGTGTGAGCAGGGGAGGGGCAGAGAGAGAGGGAGACATTGAGTCTGAAGCAGGCTCCAGGCTCTGAGCTGTTAGCACAGAGCCTGGTGTGGGGCTTGAGCTCATAAACTGGGAGATCATGACCTAAGCTAAGTCTGAAGCTTAACTGACTGAGCCACCCAGGCACCCCAGTGGTGCATCTTAAGTGGAGGAGTTTTCTAATTCAATTTGTATTTTATAAAGATTAAACTGATAGTATTATGGAGATTTTATCCCATTCTGCTTTTTTCTATTCAGAACATTTAAGGTTTTTTGTTTTGTTTTTGTTTTTTGTTTTTTGTTTTTTGTTTTGTTTTTCCTATAAGAAATCATGGTACCATCAGTTTATATTGTTTGCTTCTATTTTATGTTGTCATATCACTGTATTTCACCTTACAACTTACACCTGTCAAAAAGAAACAGGTTTCCCCATTGCTTTTTCCATCACAAACTTTTCCTTATTTCTGATATTCTCATCTGAGTCAATGGCACCACTCTACCCTAAGGCTTCTCATGCTAAACTCTTTGATTCCTCATTTTCCTCACCCCCATGTCCAAACTATCAAGTCTCATTGACCATGCCTCTAAATATACCTCAAATATACTTACATTTCTTGCTTATTCCATTGTAGCTACTTTAGTTTCAAGCTACTTTCATCTTTTGCTTCCATTGCTTTCATAGTTGCCTTATTGATCTACCTAATTATACCTTAACTCCTTGAATCCATTTTTCAAACAGCAACTAGAAGTCTCCTTTAAAATGTAAATTCAGGAGCAATTGGTGGCTCAGTCAGCTGAGGGTCCAACAAACACTTGGTTTTAGCTCTGGTCACAATCTCATGGTTTGTGGGATCAAGTTTTGCTTCGGGCTCCATGCTGATAGCATGGAGCCTACCTGGGATTCTCTCTCTCTGTCTCTCTCTCTCTGTCTCTCTCTCTGTCTCTCTCTCTGTCTCTCTCTCTGTCTCTCTCTCTCTCCCTATGCCCCTCCCCTACTCTTTCTCTCTCTCTAAAATAAATAAATTTTGAAAAATAATGTATATTTGATCATGCCATTTCACTGCTTCAAACTTTCCAATGGGTTTCCATTGCACTTAGGATAAAACTCAAATTTTTACCATGTTTTGCAAAACTCTACATGATTTTTGAGCTTTCTGACTTCATCTCTAATTGCTTTCTTTCTTGCTCAATGTGCTTCAGCTTGTCCGTTTCTGAGGGCTTTTACACTGTTTTTTTTTTTTTTTTTTTTTTTCTTTTCCTCCTGCATCGGATGCTCCCCTTCTGGATCTTTTCATGACTGGTTCCTTCTCATCATTCTGGTGTTAATTCAAATCAGAAAAGCCTTCTCCATCAGCCAGACTAACTAGGCTTCCTTACCTCTACCACGTATTCTTTTATTTATTTATTTATTTATTTATATTTTTTAAAAGTTTGAGAAAGAGAGAGAGAGAGGGAGAGAGAACGAGAGAGTGAGAGAGAGCAAGAGAGAATCTTAGTCAGGCTCCACACTCAGGGTGGAGCCTGACGCGGGGCTCCATCCCACAACCCTGGGACCAGGACCTAAGCTGAAATTGAGTCAGATGCTCCAGTGACTGAGAGGTGCCCTTCTCCCACATAGTCTTTATAATATCACTATTTATTATATTTCCTTAGTACCTACCACTATTTGAAATTATCCTGGTGCTCACATTTTTTTTTTTCTTTTCTGACAGGAGGATCCTTTCTATTGTTCACTGTTATATTTTTAGGGACTGAAACAGTGTCTTCACTTACTATTAGCTGATGAACAGTATTTTTTAGATGAGTAAGTGAACTATAGCATTTACCATACTTTGTGCTATCAATACCTTAATTCTCTTTCTCTAAAGACTATAAGCCCTAGAAGAGTGGGATCCATGCCTGCCTTTCATACTGTTGTATATTCAGAGCTTAGCACATAATAGGGACTAATAAATATTTGTTGATTGGATGAATATATGATCAATTCATTGATTGACACTGGAATCAGAGAGGACAGTTTGGAGACTATTAAAGTGATCACTTGAAAGATAATAAGGGTGTTAACAGAACCAAGGGCAGAAGGGACAATAGGAAGTTAGAGATTTAAGAAACCTGAAGGAAATATACTAGAGAATACTCAGCATTTGTTATAAAGGGTTTACTATGAGAAGGGAGGTGTCAAAGTTTGGGTGAAAATGAAGGTTATGGTACCATTTACAAAAATAAGGAAAAGCAAATTTGGAGTAGAGTGGGATAAGGGGAAGAAGTGAGGTGAGATAAGGGAAGAAAGGGGTGAGTTTAGGTTTGAAAAGTGTGAGTTTGTGATGCCTGGGGGATATCCAGCAGAAATTTTAATAAGATATAAACTTTGGTGCCCAAGGAAGATATCTAAGCTGGCTTTATGGATTGTTGTGATAAATAGGTAATATGGAGGCATTTAAGAAATTGTGATTGTCTAATCATCATACCATATGCTTTTCCTTCTTATCACAACTCCCCACTGGTCCATTATTGAGAGAAAATCAAATGCCCACCCTGCTCACATCAGTCTTGGCCATGTGACTTTCCTTGGCCTATGAATTGTGAAGTTGTGTGCCTCTTATGAAAATAAGTTTTAAGAAGCATCTTGCAGTCCACTATCTTTCTCTCTGTCACAGATGGGTATATTTCAGATAGGGCTACTCCTTCAGTGGAGAACAAATTGCTGAGCCAGGCTGCAGTGTTGACCTATAAGAGACATAACACATGAGTGAGAAATAAACTTTTGTTATAAACTGTTGAGATTTCATGATTATATGTTGCTGCAGCATAGCCTAACAAAAGCTGATACAGAAATAGAGAATAGCAAGTTTCTAGAGTTGAGAATGGAGGAGGGTGAAGGGCATAATTCCTAGGGAAATTTAAAGGTGAGTCCAGGAAAAGGACCCCGCAAAGAAGACTAAGCAACTTCTGTGATGGGAAGAGAACAAAGGTGGAAAGAATATATCACAGAAGCTGAAGGAAATACAGCAAGAATAGAAGAGTGGTCAATGGTATCAAATGATATAGAAGGTTTTAGTAAGTAGGAACTGAAAAGTGTTCATGGGATTTAAAGAAAAAAATAAATCCATTGGTGATCTTATGAGAGCAGTTCTAGGTGAGTGGTTAGGGAATTACTTAGTGACTGAGACAAGGGTAGAATTCATTATTCAAAATTTGTAAAACATGCTTCTTCCTCCATGGTGCCTATTCTGATCCTCCTCCAATCTGATATAAACTTTCCTCTTGTTTAACCTCTTTGGGCTTGTTGTATTCTGTGCTCAGTGTTTCTTTCTGACTGCTAACCTGGTGGGGAGACTTTCACTTTAAATTTAGAGTTTCAAATGAAAAATAGAAAGAATCCCATTACTAAGCTGTCAGATTTTTTTTTTTTAAAATTGAAGTAACTATAAATGACAATTTTTATAGATATAAAGAGAAATAGTAAATTTTGAGATGCAAATGCATACTGTTCAGGAAACAGGTAAAATTCAGAGAATGTATTGACTTTGCTTAAAATGGCAGGTAGCACTTTCTGAAATGTCCTAGAAGAGTAGACATGTGATTTTTCTTTTCATTTTTGTGACTTATTTACTAGATGGTGCCCTACCCTCACCTCATCTTCCTTTGTTCCTCATTTTATCTCTGAATCTCCTCCCATTACTGAGATTTATTTCATCCTTACACAACCCTTTCATTTATGCTATCTCCATCTTTAAAACCAATCTGAATTTTAACCAATTTCTGACCCCACCCTTGTTCCCCCTCCTTGACCTCATTTCAAAAGATTAAGACTTAGGAATGATGTGTCTGTCTTAGCACATGGTACACACTAGTCATAAAAGCTAAAAGCTGAGGTATCAAAATGCCCCAATACCAAAACATCCCTGAATCGAAACCCCTGAGTTAAAAGGACATGTCAAGGTGCCACTGTATTTCTGAGAGGGGTTCTACTTGAGATCTTAGTTTTGAGTATACAGAATCAAATTATCTACCTCATAGGGTCACCTAGACTCAACAGACTTGATAATATCATTGACTGTAACTTCTTCCAGGGATTTCCTTTCCTACCTGCTTTGCTTTCAAACCCACTTGTAGACAGTTCAAATCCTAATACATTATTAGACCAGATAGGAATATGATTGTGTTTCCTTCATATATTTCATTCTTGAAAAAAAGAATTAATCATAATTATAATAACTTTGTCCTAATTTAGAGACACACATTTTTCAAAACTCAATTTTCAAAAACAGTCTATAACCAGAAATTGAACATAAGGACACTTCTGGGCTAATAAAGTATAGTTTGCTGTAAAGTTTCTGCACTCAAATCTTTATGTAGCAAATGAAAGAGCTGTACAAATGACAGATGACTGCCTGACTCATGGGAGAAATGGGAAAAATGTTGGTCTTACAATATAATAAAATAATTGGTGATTAGGAAAGGAAGGCAATTAACATTTATCTCATATTTGTTATGTGCCAGTCATCTTAAATATGTTATCTCACTTAATCCTTATCACAGTTCTACAAAGTTTTTTTTCTTCTTTTTGTACAGATGAGGAAACTGAGACTCAGCCACTGTTGTATGATTTGCCCAAGGTCACACAGCTAGTACATAAAAGGGAGACAGAACAGGTGTTTAAAAATAATAATAGCTGACAATTTTGCAGCAGGCATGTTTCTAATTCCATTATGTATATCAACGCTTTTAATCTTCACAACAACTTGATGAAGCAAATAGTAGTATCACAATTTTACAGATGAGGATATTAAAGCACAAAGAAGATAAGTAACTTACCCAAGTTGTACAGTAAGTGACAGAAGTGTAATTCAAATCTACATAGTCTGACTTCAGAGCCTGTGCATTTTACCCACCGTGATAAAATGCCTTTGCTGAGCATTTATGATCTTACTGAGAAGAAGGCACTGATCTCTAGTTCCTATTCTCCTTTCTTCTGATATACAGCCCTTCTTATCTTCCTTTCTTCAAGAATTTATTCATAAAGCAAGACTTTGTAATATGCAGTCTGTCTTCTTAACCATTATTCTACACTGTCTGTTACTACTCATTACTTTTTGTTTCATACATGTTGTTTACTTTAATTGCAGCAACAGGTCTGAAAGTTATCATCTTTGTGTTAAAATCAGAGGAAGCAAAGAGATAAAGTGGTAAGGTTACTTGGCCTAAGTTCCCCTGGTAAACATGCAGCACATCCAGAACTCAGACTAGAATTGGATCACTCATATATTCTTGATGGGAATGTAAAATGACACAACCATTCTGGGAAGGGGTTTAACACTATCCTATAAAATAAACATGCAATTACAATATGGTCACACAAAATCCTATACATGAATATTCACAGCAGCTTTATTTGTAAAGGCCAATATCTGGAAGCAACGCAGATATCCTTCAGTAGGTGAATGGCTAAACAATTTGTATCACATTCATACTATGGAACTCAGCAGTGAAAAGGGATGAACTATTAATATACTAAATAACTTGGAGGAATATTCAGGGAATTATGCTGAGTGGAAAAAAGCCAATCTCAAAAAGTTACATAGTGTATTATTTCATTTATATATTTGAAATGACAAACTTTTAGAAATGGAGGGTAAGTTAGTAGTTTCTAGGAATTAGGGATGGAGGTGGGGATAGGGTGAGGTGAGTGGGGTTATCCAAAGGCAAGGGGTTATCCAAACACAGTTACTGAATTGTTCAATATTTTGACTCTGGTGGTGGATACAGGAATCTATACTTGTGATAAATTATACAGAATTATATATGCATGCACATGCACACACACTTATAAATAAACCTGGGGAAATATGAATAAAATCAGTGGGTGTTATCAATATCCATATCCTGGTTATGACATTGTACTCTATGTAATATTGTATTATAATTTTTATTTATCATTGGGGGAAAATGGTTGTAGTATATAATGCATTTCTCTATATTATTTCTTAAAACTGCATGTCAGTCAATAATATTGTCAATTAACATTTTTATTAAAAAATATATCCGAGAGGAGTGCCTGGGTTGCTGCTCATTTGGTTAAGTGTCCAAGTCTTGATTTCAGCTCAGGTCATGATCTCACAGTTTGATCCCTGCATGGGGCTATGTGCTGATAGTACTGACCCTTCTTGGGATTCTCTCTCTCTCCCTTTCTTTCCCCCTCCCCTGCTTACACTCTCTTTGGCTCTCTCTCTCAAAATAAATAAATAAACTTAAAAAAATTATGTTAGGGAATGAATAATCCTGTAGAAAAGACAGACAAGAAGTACAGTAACAGTTAAATAAAAAATATGTTACAGATAAGTATTAGCTCTGTTGGTGCTTATATACCTAAAATGTTCATAATAGTAATCTACAAATGAAGGATTACAAATAGCTTTTTTTCTTTTACTTTTAATTATATATATTTTATTTTTCTAAGTTAATTTGTATTAGTACTATTATAAAAAAAATTAAACACATCCGTACTGCTTATAAAAAACAAACTGGGTTTGATTTGCTCTAAAATATGTGCTCTTAGGTATTATGTGAGGAAATGAATAACTAGATAGCTGAATCGAGTTTATAATATATAGGTTAATATTTTTGAGTCATGTGTATTTGTTTCCCACACTAGATCAGTGAGGACAGGGGCAGTGCCTTATTTGTCTTTTATCCTTAATATTTAGCAAAGACTGGGCACACAGTAGATGTTCAATGAATATTTGGTTTTACAGAATGATGTTGCCACATTAGCTCAAATAAATTAATGCTTCCATTTCATGACCTTCTTGGCAACCAATGCACAAAACATCTTATGTAATCCTTCTTAGAAAGTATAAAGAATATCATTACCTTGTCTTTGTAACAAGTACAAAAAGCAGTAATACACAATTACTAGCCCTGAACTTGGGACCAATTCTGAAAATGTTGGCACTTAATGTAAACAGTTTTTTTTTAATGTTTTTATTTATTTTTGAGACAGAGAGAGACAGAGCATGAGCAGGGGAGGGACAGAGAGAGGGGGAGACACAGAATGGAAGCAAGGCTCCAGGCTCTGAGCTGTCAGCACAGGGCCAGATGTAGGGCTCAAACTCACAAGGCTTGAGATTATGACCTGAGGCTAAGTCGGATGATTAACCGACTGAGCCACCCAGGTGCCCCCAAACAGTTTTTTTTTAAGAAGAGAAGGAAATGAGCAGAAGTTCTCCATATAATAAAAAAACATCTATACTTCAGGATCCAGTTCAAATGTTACCTTCCTCACTTACCAAGTGAAACTTTCTTGATTATCCTGGGTAGAATTAAACCTTCTTCTAATTATAATCTCATAGCACATCACATATAACTTCTAGTGTAGTATTTATCCCAATGCATAATACTGTTTATAAAATTTTTACCCTTATTAGAATATGAATACTTAAGACGGCATGAATGATTTTTTGTTCTTTGTACTTCTAGTACTTATCACAGTACCTTAGAGTAATGCTCAAAAATATTTATCAATGAATGAGTGAATGATTATATATACATATATTATGTAGATCAAAGTGTGCCACTTTCTGAGCAAGATAACCCTTATTAATTTTGTGCAGACTCAAAGTAATAAGGAGAAAAATCAATAAAGAAAGAAATATTCAATAAGGGGGAAAAAACCCTGTAAGATAACAAGGTAAGAGAAGCAATCATGTAGTTAATGTGTTTTGAATACTTAAACCAATAGAGATGGGTCATTCTATATGTTTGACAATGAGAAATTAAAAAAAAAAAGTCACTAAAGCTGATTATTTTAAACAACAATTTTTTTACACCGTTTTTCTTTACTAACTGAATAGCTTTCCTATTATAAAGATACAGAATGTTTTTCTGCTTGAGTGTTGTACTTTTCAGTTCAGTCCGCTTAAAAGCTGGCTGCAGTTACATTTGTGAAAATTTCCCAGAAAACAGCATATAATAAAACAAATATTGTACTTTAACAATTTTCTTCTATTTTCAACCAAACCTAGTGACATGAGGTTAAATCAGAGCTACCAAGAATATATATACAGAATTGTCAAAATTTGCTTTTTAAAATTTAGGTCATATTGCCTCATGAACATCTCTTCATGCTGTTAAAAATTTTTAAATTGTATTTTTTAATAGATTAAGAATATTATGTTTAATAGATATATAATGATTTTCATAACTAGACTGCTACTATAGAATAATTAGATTTTTTCTAATTTCATCATATTAAAAATTACACTGTAATCAATACTCTCAATAATACACATTTCTTCCCTCTCTTTTGAATTATTTCTTTGTTATAAATTCAGAAAGGATTAGTAGGTCAAAGGGTATAGGTATTTTCATAGTTCTTGTAATGTATTGCTAAATTTTATTCTAAAATGTTTTTTCCACTTTAAAGTATTACCAGTAATATATGAGTGTACTAACTTTACCATAACCTCACTAAAATCAGGTATTCATGATTAAAGATTGACTATTTACTATGTATATTTCCCATTGTGATAAATTTTCTATTTATGTCCTGTTCATTTAACTGCTAGCCCCTCTACATTGTTTTAATATGCAGTTGGTTGTAGACTGGATGTTTGTGTCCCACCCAACTGCATATGTTGAAATCCTCATGCCAATGAGATGGTATTAGGAGGTGAGGCCCTTGAGAAGAGATTAGGTCATGAGGACAGAGCCTTTATTAATGAAATTAGTGCTGTTATTAAAAAGGTTTGAGAAAGCTCCCTTGCCCCTTCTGCCATGTGAAGATACAGTGAGAAGTTGGCAGTCTGCAACCTGGAAGTCTGTTCTCACCAGAACCTGGCCATGCTGGCAATCTAATCTTGGACTTCTAGCCTCCAGAACTGTAAGAAATAAATTTCTGCAGTTTGTAAGCCATCCAGACTATGGTATTTTGTTATAGTAGCAGACTAAGGCAGCAGTATTTAAATAAATCCTTTTGAAATTGTAGATGTTAATCTTTTGTAGTTTATAGAGTAAATATTTTCCAGTTCTGTGGCTTTCCTTTTTATTTTAGTATTTTTTAAATACTGAAGTTTCATATTTTATGTATTTAAGTGTTTTCCTCATTAGATCCTCTGCTTCAAACCTTAGAAAATCAACATCTATCAAAGGATCTGGGGGGTCTTAGTTGGTGAAGCATCCGACTCTTGATTTTGGCTCAGGCCATGATCTCATAGTTCATGAGATCAAGCCCTGCATCAGTCTCCACACTGACAGCTCGCTCTCTCTCAAAATAAATAAACATTAAAAAAAAATCTGGAAGTAGTCTATGCTGTTTTCTGTAATTTATAATTTGTTATTCACTTACAGTTTTTTTTTTCTAGTTTATGGGGTAAGGCATGGGTTTATGTTTTTTCATTCTCCAAAAGAATTAAGGCCAGTGGATAAAAGAATCCACAGGAAGAAACTAGAGAAAATTAGGACAAAAATAGCAGCATGATATAGTGGAATTAGTTTGCTTGGCTTTAGTTGGTTTTATTTGCATGTTTAACCCTTACTACGTGATCTTGGATAAGTTTCTTATCCTCTATCCTCTATTTCCTCATTTGCAAAATGGGAATAATAATAATAGTACTTACCTAAGGATTGTTGTGAGCTTGTAAAACACTTAATGCAGTGCCTGGTATGTGGTAAGCATTCAGCAAATGCCTACTGCTTTTATTATTGCTTTCATTACTACTCTTATTATCACTGTTATCAATAATATAGAATCTCTATTATTGTCTTAAGTCACTATACTAGTTCCATAAGTAAAACTTAGATCCTGTACTTTCAAATCTTCTAGGTTACTCGAAGAGATAAATAAATGTGAACACATGTTTATTTTATTTTTTATTTTTTTATTTAGAAAAAATTTTCATTATTTTTTATTTATTTGTATTTTTATTATTAGTATTTTTTAAATATATGAAATTTATTGTCAGATTGGTTTCCATACAATACCCAGTGCTCATCCCAACAGGTGCCCTCCTAAATGCCCATCACCCACCCTCCCCTCCCTCCCACCCCCCATCAGCCCTCAGTTTGTTCTCAGTTTTTAAGAGTCTCTTATGCTTTGGCTCTCTCCCACTCTATTAAAAATTTTTTTAAATGTTTTATTTATTTTTGAGAGAGAGAGAGAGAGGCAGAATATGAATGGGGGAGGGGCAGAGAGAGGGAGGGAGACACAGAATCCAAAGAAGGCTCCAGGCTCAGCTGTCAGCACAGAGCTCAACGCAGGGCTCGAACCCACCAACTGTGAGATCATGACCTAAGCTGAAGTCAGACGCTTTTAACTGACTGAGCCACCTAGGTGCCCCAATGTGAACACATGTTTATAATGGAAGTTAGTGATCAGTATCATAGGAGCAATATAAAATTTTATAGGAAATTAAAAGAAGGAAGGATTGTATTCAGTTGGTGAAGCAGGGCTTCTTATGAGTGTAATTTAGAATTAAGGTAATGGAACTAAGGGAATACTAAGCAGAGTTAGCACGAACAAAAGTAAAGAGAGGAAAAAAAATAGGTATAATACTCAGTTTGGAATATAGTGAGAAAGAAAGAGGAATTAGGAAAATATGCTTAGAAGCCTAGATTGGGATCAGAATGTGTGAGGACTTGAATGGCAGATTAAGGTGGCAAGACTATTCTGTCGAAGGGTGGTAACAGTGACAGTTTTGGACTGGAGTATCACATGCAGCATATGTTTTTATCTAGTTAATAAAGAACTGTTTCAGGGAAGACACTGTATTATATTTTATTTTTAATAATTATTTTAAACTTTTTTTAATTTTAAAATAATTTAAAACCTACAGAAAATTTGCAAAAATAGTATATGGGCTCCTTGTGTATCTTTACCCATATTCTCCAGATCTTAACATTTTATCATGTTTACGTTATCACGCTATATATACGTATTATTTTTTCTGGTTACAGTTGCAGACAACAATGCTTCTTTACTCCTAAATTCTTAAATGTGTATTTCCTAAAATCAAGGGCATTTAAAAATATGTTTGCATAATAAGTAATAAGATTAGGAAATTAACACTAATATCTAACTCACAGGTTTTATTCAAAATTTGCCAATCATCCCACTAATGTCTTAATATCAAGAGAAAAGAAAATCTTGAATAGAACGTAACCCAGGATCACATATTGCATTTAGTTGTCAAATCTTTCTATTCTTCTTTAACGTATAATGGTTCTTTGTTTTTCATGACCTTGACATTTTTTTGAAGAGTACAGGCCATTTATTTTGTAGCATTGTTTCAATTATGATTTAGCTGATCTTTCCTCATGATTAAATTTAGGTTACGCATTTTGGGCAGAAATGCAACAAAAATGATGTATCCTTCGCAGTGCATCATATCAGGAAGCACATGATATCTATTTGTGCCATTATTGATGATGTTAACATTGATCACTTGGTTAAAATGGTGTCAGGTTTTGCAGAGTTACTATTTTTCCCTTTGTTAGTAGGCAGTATTTTGTGAGGACAATATATAAGTATCCCATTTCTGATCAACTTTCACCTACCAGTTTAGTATCCATTAGTAATTCTTGCCTGAAACAGTTATTACTACAGTGATCGAAATGGTGATTTTCTCATTCCATAATTTGTTAGTTGGCTTTCTCCTGTATGAAAAAACTTTAACTTTCCTTCCAGTTACTTATGCTATTATTTATGGATTCTTTTTTCATTCTGTGGTATGTAATCAGTTACTGACATTCTTTATTTTCATGTTCAGTTTATCCTAGATTTGCTACTTTGAGTCCCTTTAAATGGCCTATTATGTCCTTAGACAAATCCTTCTTATTTGAGAACTCCTTACTTTCTGCTATAATAGCAAGATGTTTCAGTTGTAGGCAAGACTGTTTTAAATATTTTTGTGTTCTTCAGGGTTTTGCACCTAATAGATGATGAATAAATACTTTATAAGTGAATGAATGAATATATGATTGACGTGAACTATAGGTATACATAAGGACTTACTGGTTTTCTTTCTTTGTGTTTTTAAACATAAATCTAATTATTATTTTCATAAAGACTGGGCCAAAAGAAAGTCTCTTATAGACTTTTTCAGGAGAAGAAAGTAATTTTTATGAAGAAGTATAAAATTAAAAAATTACTTCATTCATTTATTATTGAATTTAAAGTAAATATTGGTACCTACTGTATCCCAATTATTTTTGGCATTGGAGATACAACAGTGAACAAAATAAGATAGATATGGCCTCGGGCCTTATAGAGCTTGTCTACTGATGAATAAATGAATTGCTGCAAGATACTTATAAACAGTTTCAATCTTTAGTTTCTTCTCTTTTACTTTGTTGATATTCTGTCAAAAAAGGCATGGGATATCAAACGAAAAATAACAAAATATATTTTGAAAGCTTACACTCTAAATCATGCTAGGCCTCATTTTGAATAGAATTCTAAAAATGTATAAGAAATGCCTCTCATTGTCATACAATTTACGGTTAGTAGGAAAAGAGAAATCTGGTAGTATAGCACAGTAGAAAGAATATAGGCCTTAGAGTTAAAAAAGTAGGGTTTGAATCTCAGGTCTGTTCTTTCTTACCTCATCACCCTTCATCAAATTATTCAACGTCTTTAAGTTAATAATACTTAGTGCTTCACTCTCTGTAACGTACAGGAAGATGATGCCTAACTTGTAGTGTTTATTTCAGTTAAATACTTCATCCTTATGTGACAGAAATCCCGATGTAAATCCCTAGTTTAAATAACAGAAAATGTACAGACTTACCTACCTGGACATCTGGTAGGGCAGGTTTCAGAGTTGTTTTATTCAGTGAATCAAGGATATCATCAGGAATTGAGGCTCCTCCTATCTTACCTCTTTGTCATCCACAGTGTTGTATTATCGTTGGCTGTTCCTTCTCATAGGCTGATGGGCTACCTGCCTACCACAGTGTGTGTTACATGCTTCCTTGTTCTATCCAGTAGGAGAGAATGGATACATCCTGCCTGCTATTGGACAGATAAAAATTTCTGAGTCTCATTGGGCCAACTTAGGTTATACACTTACCTCCAAAATACCACCAGGGGAATGAAATATATTGATTTGCTCAGTCCTGAGAAAGGGGATAGGATTACCATAACTGGTTTAGACTAATCAGAGCTCAAATTGGACCTGAGTTCAGTTACCTAAAGCCCATTGGTGTCATACTATGGCTGAAGATGAAATGGATTTGGGAAGGAGCTTTTTATGTAAATCTTAAATATTCACATTTAAAAGAGTTTGGAGAATTGGAAAGGGCATTGCAGGCAGCAGTGTAGAAGTGGAGGGATTTTTCTTATGTGTAGTATGAATAAGGAAACTAGCTGTTATTGCTTATTCTCCTTATTTTAGGCTAGAATCAGAGCTGTCTTTTGTATTGGAATTCTCATATTCCTACCTAGAAACTCCTTCCATGAGACTGAAATCACTTTTCCTCAACACTTCTCACTTCCACCAATCAAAAAGCAAATTTATCTTCTATCCTTATATAGATCTTTCTAAGGACAGGATAATTATCAGTTTCCCATGCTCAAAATTTGTATGTGTGCACATGACTAATGATACTGACCACTACAGCTAGGTACGATTTGCTACACCTGTATGATACAGATTGTGAAACGATAGAAATTAGTGGTAGTAAAGTGGTATACTGTTGTACCTTAAAAAAAGTCCTGCAAACAAAATATTTCAACAAATTTGTCATTCGCAAATTTAACATGATAAATTTGAAGTCAAATGCAATTTGAGAATTTAGAATTACTATTTTAGGTGTTTTCTTTATGTAACATGAGAAGTAATTGTGAAATTATCACGCCATAGTTTTATAATTGCAGCCTGACTGGAAGTAAAAAGTAGGTTTTGTGACATTTCTCAAATTTTCTAAGAGATAAGCAATTCTTTTTTGAAAATTACTGCAATTTATGTCATTTATTATCTTCATCTATGTTTTACTTCTAGGGGAAAAGGAAGTACAGAAGTCTCAAACAGGGGGAGTTTCTGTCCTGTCTTGAATCAACTCAGGGAAGAGATGGGTGATGGGGTTTCTTTATTGAATATTTTATCTGGATTCTTGAATTCTGATTTGAAAAACAGAACATTTCTTCAAAATAATTCAGTATATACAATATAAATGTAATTCCAGACTTACTAAATTAAATTACAATGTATAATTAATTATAGGGCATATAACACTGTACTTCTATAAGTTAATCATATCTTCTATTCATCTAAAGTTGATCCAGGATTATTTTTCTTCCATTCCTCATCTTGCCAGCAATGTTCCCACTTATACTGTGTTTTACAGTGTCTCTGTTCTTTGTTACAAGAGCCTCTTGACTACTCCTGAAAGTGTCTTGGAGTCTATCTAAATGCCACTTTTCCTCTCTTCATTTCCTGGCTTTTTCTTTCCTTTCTCATTTTTGCTTTCTGTTTTTATTTCTCTCTCTTTTTTTCTTTACATTTAATTTTCTGCAGAATCACACTCCATACCCTACATCATACTGCTCATGTCACTTCTTTTTCTTCTTTTCCATTGTTCATTCTCTGTTTACTAATTCTTTTTGACTTCTACTATTTTGTTTTCTGCTTTGAAGAGTATTTTATCAAATTTCTTTCTTTTACTTCTCATTCATTTTCCTTCCTTCCATTCTCTTTCCACTGGGATGAATTATCTCTGCCTGTCCAGCAGTTCCACTAACTGTAAGGAGAGTTTGTATCTGCAAGCAAACCTGGTTTGTTTTCTCAGTTTAAAGCATCTCTCAGCTGAAGCAAACAGTGACAGTGATGAACATCAACTTGCTCCAAATAATTGGGGCTTGCTGTTTTAGCTTTTATAATCACTTCCATTAAAGTATGAGCAAATCTGTTAGGCAGGGTAAGGAATCCCTCCCCTGTGTTTTCATTAATACCCTGCATTGCTTTCTAACACAGCACTTACTACACCATAGTGTAACTCAAATAAACATAGATTATTTAATTGTGAGCTTCTGTGAAGCCCGAGACTATATTTTCTTAACAATCTACATTTTCAACATTTAATAAGTGCATTTTTATGACAAATATTTCATTCTTTAAACAAAGCCATCGAAGTACAGTTGTACATGTTTGCACTATACAATCCTAGGGGACACTATTCACATCACACAATTTAAAGTTTGTATATTCATTCCAATTTTCTGGCAGATGGCAGTAAAGTGTCTAGTTATAGGAAATCATTATATTATGACAGTTTCTCAACAGATGAAAGTAATTTTTTTTGAGGAAGGGGCACCTTTTTCCAGTTTATTCAGAAGTGCCTTATGGGCTGCTGGTGGCCCTGATTTGTATTTGATTTATATTTATTAACACTCCATTTCCTGAAGATTCCATCTGGCTTATTTTGCTGAAGGCAGGTCTTTCATTTTATTTTATTTTTTATTTATTTATTTTTTTTTCAACGTTTATTTATTTTTGGGACAGAGAGAGACAGAGCATGAACGGGGGAGGGGCAGAGAGAGAGGGAGACACAGAATCGGAAACAGGCTCCAGGCTCTGAGCCATCAGCCCAGGGCCTGACGCGGGGCTTGAACTCACGGACCGCGAGATCGTGACCTGGTTGAAGTCGGACGCTTAACCGACTGCGCCACCCAGGCGCCCCAGGTCTTTCATTTTAAAGAAGGTGAAATGCAGTGTATCTTTAATATAAAGAATGAGGTGCTGATTCTCCTAATGGGAGAAAAATGCCTTTTCTACCTCATTCCTTTTCATATATGGCTTCCTCTTCTTCATTTTCACTGACTTGTCAATTTCTTATTCCTTTTGAATGTGTCAAATAATATCGTAGTAATCATTGTTTCAACATGTACATATCAATGTTGCTGAGAATAATAAGTGCTAACACCATACCATACCCCGACACACATCAATCCACATAAATATCCCTACCAATAAATCCCTTCAAATTGTACCTTTTGGTTCCAAGGCGATGTTCCATCACAGTCCTCTTTTTCCAATTTAAATGCATTTAATTAAGCAGCTCTATATGACCGGTAATAACCATGAACAACATCTACCGATTACTTCCTATGTAGTAGACACTGTTCTAAAAATTTTTAGGTACTTTTGTTGTTCCTGTTTTATAAATGAGAAAACCTTGGCACACAGAAATTAAGAATTTGCTAAAGTTCAGATAACTGTGGTAGAACCAGAGTTTAAACCCAGCAACCTGTTCTTTTCTTCAAAAATACATACTGCGTCCCCTGGCATTATTCTTGATAACCTTAATCAGAATTGTAGAAAGCCCTTTCAGGATTCTTTAGCGTATAAACAAAACTACACTAAAATTGTTAAAACCCTTTCCTTCCAAGATGCCTCTAATTCCTTATTTCTATGCAGTTTATTTTTTCTATCCATTTATTTTCTCTTTCTTCAATGCAACATTAGACTGATAATAACAAACATTTATATGATACTTCCTTCTTATCATACTTTTCAGATTTTAATTATTTAGTACTCACAACTACCTTGATTTAGATGTTTTCATATTCCCCGTTTTAGGGGAAGGTCACAGACACTAAACTGGTTGTGTAGTGTGGCCAAATAGTGTAGGTGCAGATTACATGTGCTTAAACTTTGTGTTATGTATGAATCAGAGTCCTGGCTTACATGGAATCTTCTCTTTTACAGGCTGTGTGATCTTAGGCTAATTGCTTTATATCCTAGTTTTCTCATTTGTGAGATGAAGAGTTTACCTTAGGTAATATCTATAGTCCAAGATGGTAAGTCTATATATGGGAAACAGTGCTGGAAACGGGACATCTACAGTTCAAGGCTTCTTGATCAATAACTAGTGATACAACCTTGAGCAATGCATTCAATTTCTCAGAGACTCAGTTTTCTTTATAAAATGGAAATAATCCTGAGGCACCTGGGTGGCTCAATCAGTTAAGCTTCCAACTGTGACTCAGGTCATGGTCTCATAGTTGGTGGGTTCGAGCTCCACATTGGGCTCTGTGCTGACAGTGTGGAGCCTGCTTGGGATTCTCTCTCTCTCTCCTTCTCTTTCTGCCCCCCCACCCATGCTTTTTCTCTCTCTCTCAAAAATAAATAAATAAACTTAAAAAGAAAGGAAACAATCCCTACTCTTCTCTTCACAGAGTTGTTATAAGAACTGTAAGAAAACAGGTAATGGGCTGTTAAAGATTTCTATATTAGACATTATATTGTATATCATGTATCTTATTATATAAGTGTTAACATATTTGTTGCAGAAGCTTAAAGATGAGCAGTTCACAAAAAAAGAATATAACAAGCATAGATAATTTTACTAGTAAGAAATAACCACTGGGGCACATGGATGGCTCAGTTGGTTGAGCGTGTGGCTTCAGCTCAGGTCATGGTCTTGCGGTTCGTGAGTTCACGCCCTGCATTGCACTTTCAGTGCAGAGACTGCTTGGAACTCTCTCTCTCTCTGCTCTTAGCACCCCCCCCCCCAAATGAATAAACATTGAAAAAAAGAAATAATCACTATTAACATTTTGTGGTATATTCTGTCAATCTTTTTTCCTCTTATGGATGTGTAGCAATGTTACCAGTGCCCCACCCATATCCCTCAGATAAGACTATTTTACTGAGCTCCAGAAGATTTCTAACTGCCAGTGTGTGCCTCTCTGTGCTTGAGGGCTCTTTCAAGAACCAGAGAAGGCCATTCTACTCATGAAATACAGACAAGGGCAAGCTGGAAGTACCTGGAAATGAACAATTCCTAGGAGCAGACTTTAAACCATGACTGAGCTGACTTGGAGTATAAATATGATTCCATCCCCCTTGCTCCTTGGGTGGACAATTTTGTGTTCTAGTCTATTTCCCAGTGTTTCCCTATATGATTAAGTTTCAGTTGTACACTGCAGTTGTGGGTTTGGTAACAAACATTTTATAGGCTTTTTTTTCCTGGACTGTGTCACTTCCCCGCTCTCCTGATGTTGTTTATGTACTCCCCTAATAAGTAAATCACACTCTAATTCTTGTCTCTGGGTCTGCTTGTGAGGGAAACCCAAAATTAGACATGATAGAATAGAGTCTGATGTATAGTAGATGTTCAGTACAGTTTTAGGATTCTTATTTTATATAGGAAGATATCTAGCCTTGGGAATGTTTGAGCCAGGATTTGAATTCCTGGGTTTGACTTCAGAGACTGAGCTTTAACCATTATTCATTAAGAATAGACAGCAATTTGTTCAGGAGACTATAGATGCTGGAGAGGATGTGGAGAAACGGGAACCCTCTTGCACTGTTGGTGGGAATGCAAATTGGTGCAGCCGCTCTGGAAAGCAGTGTGGAGGTTCCTCAGAAAATTAAAAATAGACCTACCCTATGACCCAGCAATAGCACTGCTAGGAATCTACCCAAGGGATACAGGAGTACTGATGCATAGGGGCACTTGTACCCCAATGTTCATAGCAGCACTCTCAACAATAGCCAAATTATGGAAAGAGCCTAAATGTCCATCAACTGATGAATGGATAAAGAAATTGTGGTTTATATACACAATGGAATACTACGTGGCAATGAGAAAAAATGAAATATGGCCTTTTGTAGCAACGTGGATGGAACTGGAGAGTGTGATGCTAAGTGAAATAAGCCATACAGAGAAAGACAGATACCATATGGTTTCACTCTTATGTGGATCCTGAGAAACTTAACAGGAACCCATGGGGGAGGGGAAGGAAAAAAAAAAAAAAAAAAAAAAAAGGACGTTAGAGTGGGAGAGAGCCAAAGCATAAGAGACTGTTAAAAACTGAGAACAAACTGAGGGTTGATGGGGGGTGGGAGGGAGGGGCGGGTGGGTGATGGGTATTGAGGAGGGCACCTTTTGGGATGAGCACTGGGTGTTGTATGGAAACCAATTTGTCAATAAACTTCATAAAAAAAAAAAAAAAGAATAGACAGCAATTCCTTGTGTCCAGGGATATACTCATACAGAACAGCCTCCTAACCGGTCCTCTTCTGCTCTTGCTTCTACCACCTTTGAACATGTAGATAAGGTTATATTACTTCTCTGCTAAAGTTTTTATAAAAGTTTTCCATTTTAGTTATAGTAAAAGCCAGAATTCATATAATGTCCTTACAAGATCATACATGATTTAGCCACTCTACCTCCACTACCTCTTGGCCTTATTTCCTATGATTTTCCCCTCTCACTTTGCTCCAAGCATACTAGTCTCTTGGCTTTTCCTATAGGATGCTAGATCCCCCTTGCCTCAGAGCCTTTGCTTTGGCTTTTCTATGTTCTCATCCTGGTATCTATGTGGGTTGACCCCGTATCTTCTTTAGGTTTCTGCTTGATTGTCAACTGTCCAGTAAGACCTTCCCTCTCAATTCTATTTAAAACTATTGTCCCTATGCTAGTGTCCTATGGCTCTCATTTTCCCTTCCTTGCTTTATTTTTCTTCATAGCACTTAACATCATCTGATGTACTGTATATTTCATTAAAAAATTCTTATTGGACCAGAATATAAAGCTCTACAAGAACATTATTATTCATCTTAATGTGTTTCTAGTGCCTAGAACAGGGCTTCAATAAATATTTGTTGAATAATGAATGAATAGAATTCATGCCGATTATTATTGAATGCCAGAGGAGTAAACTCCATACCATAGTTTTTCTGAATCTCAGCATTTTTTTTTTTCTGGCCCTCACTAGTCATAGTGTCTTTATGGTGTAGCCATTAAAGTTGTAATTGGGTTTTCTGTCTCAGCGACATGATGACACATCACAGCAGCTGCTTGGACTTAAGAGAATTCAGTTTTGATAGGTTGTCTAATGTTGTTGAGCGTGCTTTCAGTATTCTAATTTGTTTTGGGTTTTAAGAATTCCTTTGAGAATTTATTACACTTCCCTAGAATGCTGACTCTTAGATTCTCTCATGCAGCTTGACTCTTTTCTCAGTGGTGTTTATCTCAACTTATACAGACACCTTCATTTTTTCCCTTCTTTTTTTTCTCCTGCTGTCTCCATCAGAGAGGATTTATTACCCTTCAGTCTGGTTTTTATATCCTGTCACAGATATTTGGATATAATTGTCTAATGGTCTCATGAATAAGTTCCATTTAGAACCTGAGGTTTGACACTCATCAGTCTACCCTATTTATATGCATTGTGCAACTCTATGATTGAAGAATAAATTGTGTGGAAGCTTAGTACTGCCCATGACCCATGAAGTACAATTTACTGTGATGATTAGATGATAACTGTTGATTTTAAATGAATATATTCAATTTAGGTTTTTTTCATGAAAATGAAACACATTTGTATCATTTAGATCAATACTGTAGTAGCACCTCTTGATAATCTAACTTTAAATCACATCTTCAGATCTATCTCCTTCATGAGGCTTTTTCTGATTCACTGCACTTAATTTTCAATCCCTTGGTACAGTTCTGAACTCAGTCTTTTAACTCCTCCGTGTAGTTACTCTAATTTACTGATTCAGTTTTGTGGGATGGTGAAGGGCATAGGTTGTGGATTCAGATAAACTGTGTTTGAATCCACTGCTGTCGGTGATTAGCTATGTAACCTTGAATAAGATATTTAACTTCTTAACTTCTTTGTCTCAGTTTCCTTATCTGTAAAATGAAAAGAATAACACTTTTTACCTCAGTGAGTTGTTATGGAGATTAGTAACATAATGTGTATGAAATACTTAGTGTCTAGCATGGTAAGAATTCAATGCATATTGTTTTTAAACACACACACATAACATAATGTGTGCACTGATTAGAAGTAATCTGTATGCTCTCTTCTATTCTCCATGTAAACTTTAATTTCCTGCATGTTATTTAGTCATTTTTAGGTCTCTAACTGTTATTAGGTATAATTGTTATTAAAAAAATAATTCACAGAGGAGAAAATCTTATGCATAGGGACTTCTTGGTCATGCTGTACATTTTTGTGTATTAGTCTAGGCTTATTCCTTACAGACTGTGTCTCTTGCTTATATGAGTTAGATTCATTAAGCCACAGAATGTTAGGGCATTCTATTCAAATCATTCACCTTACAAAGGGAAAAGTTAAAATTGGGCATGCCAAGTGGCAGAGCTGGGACTGAACACAAGTTGCATGATGCCTGGGGATGTCAAACCATGCTACCCTACTTGCTGGTATGCAGAATTCTCAGTGTCTGATCAAATGAAATGTTATTCAGCAATTAAAAAAAATAACCCATTATATTTATTCTATTCCCTCTTCCAGCACTCTTTTCCATCTAGGGGAGAATACATAATTTCTATGGAATTTCAAAGGATTTTTTAGAATCCTCTGACTGTTGGAGGATTTCTTTACAGTCTCAATATGGTTAATTTGGGTGTAGAAACTATATAGTGACAATTGTTTTTCTTTTCACAGCCTCTTAGACATGGCTCAATTGCTGTATGATACTCTTAGAATGTATAAAGTGATCACTGAAAATATTTTGAGGGTTAAGAGCTAACATGTTTTATTGGAAAGAGAAACTTGATACAGACTGTAAATCCCAACATTCAAATTTTAGTAATGTCCACATGAGATTGCATTTGCCAGTACTAATGCTATTTCTTGCAGATCCCTTTTCATTTCATTGTTAGAACTTTTCTTGGTTTTTCTTTAAATAGGTGCTATCTTGTGCTGTCCTCATAGCTTGTGAATTTTTGTATTATGGTACCTGTACAACAGTTTTGCAAGAATCTGTTTGCTCATGAATCCCACTAGACAGCAGTCCTTGTGCAGAGACTGTCATATTCGTTTTTATATTGCTACTTCCTGGCACAATGGCTGGTCCATTGTAGGTGATGAATGCTAGTAGAATAATTGGAATAGTGGGCAGTTTGGAATAAATAAATTCTTATTTCTTTTTGGTCTCCTTCAATGGCTACACTTTTAAAAATCCATTCAGTAGTAGTGTTTCCAGGTCCTATATCTCTGGTTGTCTGAATTCACCTCTGTGCCCTCTCCCTGAGTCATCTTATTGTTTCCTATTTTAAGTGAATATTTGCCAATGAGTCCCATGTATTTATCTCTAATGCTGATCTTTCTTTCTAGCTCAAGCTTGTATTTCTATCTTTTATGTATGTTCACCTAGATCCTACCTTTGTCTTTAATCTAGAGTAGGTTATGGTCTCCAGAGCTTCTCCTTTCATAAAATGATTCAAGCTCCACTTCAGTTTCTTTCTCTTCTATAAATATGTTAGCATCCATTAGTATCTCAGTGTGCCAGTTACAGGCTTGGAACCTTATGTGGTTCTTTTCTCCCCTCCATATCCTTTAACTCACCAGATCCTGTTACTTCTTCCTTAGGAACATCTCTTGCATTTACCCCTGGCAATCTTCACTGCCAGTGTCTTATTTCAGACCTTTATCTTCTTTTACTTAATATATTACAATGGCTTACCACATTTGTGTTTTGCCACCTGCTCCTTCCCTCTAGTCTGTCTTCCACATGTCTACCAGGAGCATCTCTCCCTCCAAATAAACAGGAGCATGCCATCATCTTGCTTTCCTCTGTAAGTTTTCACTCTCTGCTTTCACAATCTGATACTAACCTACTTCTTTGGTTGCGTTTCCCAGATACCAATAACACAAACTCGAGACTCTAATTATACTCAAACTTCAGTTTTTCTCCAAAGCCAGGTCCTTTTATGTTCTGTGCCTCTATCCATGCCCTCCCATTTGCCTGTTATGCCCTTCTCAGCTTTATGTACAAAGCTTCAATGTTACCTCTTCTATGGAGGCTTTCCTAAATATCCTAGTGCTTTGTTCTTTATTAATACTTTTTCCATGTATGTTTATGTATCTGTCTCACAATAGATTGTGAGAATAGGGAAGTTGTGTTATTCTAGTCTTGAATGCTCAGACCTTATTAAGTGATTCACTGCTTAATAAATGTCTATTCAATTAATACAATAATGACTGAATGCTCAGTTATATTTTCTCAGCTTTTTGAGAATTTAACAATTAGTTTAACCATCTTTAGTGCTAAACCAGACAAGGTCATGTATTTCAGTGTGTTTTGGCAGGGTCAAGGCCTGACATCTGCTGTGGGTGGCACAGACATCAGTGTTGTCTTTTGCTGTCACTCACCTGCTGTGGATTGCTGTAGGTCCCAAAGCTTGCCTCTTTTCATCTGAAATTGGCTATTGCCGCACTTACTGGTTTGTAAAAATTTTCAGATGAACTAATGTTTTTAATCTACTGTTTTCATTTGTTTTTAAACTATTTTCAAGTATACAAATCCTACAGTTTTCTAAACTTTTAAGCAGCAGATAAAAGGAAATAGAAGGCAAGGCAAACAACTTATATAGATATATTGAATTTTTTCTAGACTTTCCATTTTTAAAATTATTAGATTTTATATGCATTATTCTAGATTTATTGCACTCAGAGTAATATGGTCCCCTTTAAACATTACTGACTTGACAGAAAGTAATAGGATGCCCTTTTGCACATGGTGGTCAGAAATTAGCCAATATTCATGATTCACTATTGAGGTTATAAACAAAGTACTTGGCTTTCTGACAGCTACATTAGTCGCATTGTTCACCATCCACAGCTGCCAGACATAGAATGGTTACTTGGCAGCTGCCAAGGCTTGGATTCATACAGTGGCCCTTCCTTAAACTTTAGTTTTAAAAATGTTACACATTGAGTGCAATTAAATTGAGAGCTCACAAGTAGTACTTGTATTTATTTTATTTAAAAAAAAGTGTTTATTTGTTTATTTTGAGAGAGAGAGCATCAGTGGTATGGATGGAGGAGGGGGAGAGAGAGAGAATCCAAGCAGGCTCTGTGCTGTCAGTGCAGCCCCAACATGGGGTTTAATCTCATGGGTTCATGACCTCAGCTGAAATCAACAGTCGGACACATGACTGATTGAGCCACCCAGGCACCTCTAGTAGCACTTGTATTTAAATGAAAAAACTAAACCCAATATTTTCTAACTTTTCAGAAAAAATTGACAACTCCTCCTAATCCAAACTATCACCCAATTTTCAAGCTAGTTAATTCTGAGGAAAATGGACTAAATGCCATCTTATATTTTCTTTACTAGAACAACTGTTAGAAACTAAGGCAGTTAATAAAATGTTGAGAGATTTTGAAGTAAATTTTGCAAAGTTAATGTATACTGGAATGCTTTCCACAAAGATAAAATATATTTCATGAAGGCAGAATACTCTTCATCCTGACTTTTAGGTTTTTGGTTAGTTTTTGGTTGCCTTTCTATTTTCTTCCTTGCTTTCCCAGTCTCCTTCTCTCCTTTCCTCCTGTCCTCATTCCTCCCTTTCTTGCCTCCTTCTTTTGCATGGATATCTAGTAAATATTTTCTTTGTACTCGGCATGATGTTGGGCACTGTAACAGTTATAAGGCCAAATAAAAAGATATGCTCCATGCTTTCAAATGATCTAATAATTTAATGAAGAAAAAAAGATGTGTATACAAATCATGCAGAGGAGTGAACAAAGTGGGGCCAAAGCATCAGGGAGAGTTTTAAGTGTGGACTGAGTCTAAAACTCCCCTAACATCTACATTTCAAACTAGAACAATGGTATGGAGGGGCTGATTCAACTTTATTTATTTATTTATTTATTTATTTATTTATTTATTTATTTTTGCTGTTTTTAGTTGAGGCTAAGCTCATTTTATTTCAACAAAGGGTATTACTTTCTAAAAATCTAAGAGTCTGTAACAATGGGATGAGTAACATAATGAAGAAGATGGAAGTATGAAAATGGAATTTGAAATTTGTAGGTCAGGGATGCTGTAGAAACTATTTCTACTATGACTTGTTATTTTAATTAAATGACCATTAAATATTATGTTTTTTCTTATTTTATGAGTTATAGCTCAGAAAAGCTAAAAGATAGGTGAATGTAATATATGTCAATGTTATGTCATATACATAAACTACAGAGCAATTGATATTATAATTCTCTACATTGTTCTCCAAAGTATCATGAAATTGTATATTTTTTCAGACATTGACAGATCTATCTATCTATCTATCTATCTATCTATCTATCTATTTATCTATATATCTGGGAATATTGAGTTCTGGAAGAGATAATGTGACTACTTTTAAACCCTACAGCATAATCTATGTTAATACTCATCATAACAGAATCTATTTATCATGTATGTACTATATTTCAGGAACTGTGCTTCATATATATATATATATATTCTTATTTAACCTTCACAATGTCCCTATGAATTCATTCTATTTTGTAGTTGAAGAAAGAGCAATGAAGGGAAAAAAATATCAGAAACAACACATCAGAAGTCAATATAATGAGATAGGAATGTTGTCTTTGGAACTAGGATGACTGCATTGAAATCCTAGTTCTGTCACCTATTAGTTGTGGGGTTTGATCAAGCTACTTTATCTCTCTAAATTTCAGCTATCCTCATCTTTAAAGTGGAATCAATAATAATACCTACATATAGAGTTACTATAAAAGTTAAGAAAGTTAACATATTAAAGTGGTTAGAATAACCAGTGACATGTAACAATTGTTATTACAAGTCTGAAAACACACAACCAGAAAGTGATAGGACAGATTTTCTAGATTCCAAAGCCTGTGCTTCACTCACAATTCCATATTGCTTCCAACACATAGCCAAGTCTTATGGATCACAGAACTTAAAAATTGGTTAGTAATCAACTAAGTTTCTGTTTGTTTCTTAAAGAAAACATATATAAAAAGGATTCTTAAAGACTATTTTTCCTTGGGGATGAACTCTGGTATCTCAGAGCCTAGTAGTACTAAACAGTGGTATACCTGTCACTTTTCAGGGACTGTAGGGTGGAATAAAGAGGAACTTGGAAGTGAGTTAGTTGTGTCTCCTTTCCAACAGGGATTTGGAAATTTGCTAGTTCTTAGGATCGTACTGAGGAGGAGTTCAGCTCGCTCTCCCCAGTTGTTCAGAGCACCTGTTGTTTCTGTGGCTCTCTTTCTTTCTGGTTTCCCTTAAAACTCCCTTCTGGTCTTAGAGGTGGTAGTAGTGGGGATTGATTTGTAAAATCACCAGTTTCACAGCCTTAGCAGTTTTCTAAGTGGGCTTTTAGGAATGAAGACATGAAGAGTGTGCTAATGTGAGCAGTTCAAAATACTATTATTATTTGTTTTCATTTTGGTTGAATCTTACAAGAGAGATCTAGATCAATTTTGGATTTCCAGTGTTCACTATTAGATTGGAAGTTACCTACCTACAGGTTTGCTCTAAAAAATCATTGGTGTTTTTTCATTCTGTTTCTCTTTTCTGTTTATTCATTTATATATACAGAACTTTATAAAACTTGGGAGGAACTTCCAGATTTTTTCAGAGTGGGTACACCATTTTCATTCATAACAGCAATGTATTCCATTTTCTCCAGATCCTAATCAATACTTGTTTTTGTCTGTCTTTTATTGTTGCCACAGTTTTCTGGTGTGAAGTGTATTTCATTGCGTGTATTTTTTTTTCTGCAAAAAGTTCTGTTGTTTCCATTTGTTTCACAGCTTGGGAGAAGGCTCCAGGGTGGTTAAAAAGCTTCCTAGTGGCTGCAGGGAGAGGCTCCGGCACAAGTCTTGGCACCAGGGGGATGCCAGAGGGGCCCCTTAAAGGCTGTTGGACTTCAGAGCTCCTAGTCATGATTGAGGGTGAGCCTTTCGAGGAGATACTTACCCAGCCCAGTCTGGGGGCCATCCAGGCTGTGGAGGGTAGAAGGTGGTCACCCATCTTCTTGATGTTCTTGAGTTTCACTTTATCATCTAAGAAGTGGTTCTCCAGAGATGAGAGCAGGGTTCTGCATGGGCAGAACCCAGAGCATACACATCCAAAAAGGGCCTGGTTCAGGTTCTTCTTCAGAACAAGGGCGGCTTCCATGGCATTCCATGTGTAGAGTTTTACCCCACTAATCTCAGGATGGCTTCTGCACATCCTGTAAGAGCGTGTGGCCACTGCACTGGTTTTGCATCTTTAAGAGATGCTCAGCACTCTCAGACTTCTTCTCAGCCAACTTGCGGAAGAAGTGGCCTATGTTCTCCAGAGCCACATCATGATGGTCGAAATAGAAACCCAGAGAGAGGGAGGTATAGGAGACCCACAGATGCACATTGATCAGGCAGTTGACAGTGGTCTCCACCTTGGTAGAATAATTCTGATGAGTGTGGAAGCTCATGGTTCATCAATAACCATGTTGGATGGTCCTTGAGGCAGAGGGTGGCTGAGATGGATCTGAAAGTTGCAACTGGAATAAAGGTTGGAAGGTGGTCAGAGGCTCGTAAAAGGGGTGTCCCTGGGTCTGTTTCATCCAAACACCTTGAAGCAAGAGACAGATCTGTGGGATCACCAGGTGTGCTGCCTCACTGTGGTTTTGATTTATATTTCCCTGATGACTAATGATGTTGAGCATATTTTCATGTGCTTATTGGCCATTTGTATGCCTTCTTTGGAAAAATGTCTGTTCAAATCTCTGTCCATTTTAAAATTGGGTTGTTTGTCTTTCTGTCATTAATTTGTGATAGTTGTTTATATATTGTAGATAATATACTCTTATCAGATATATTGTTTGTAAATATTCCATCTGTGGGTTGCCTTTTGGCTTTACTGATAGTTTGAAGCACAAAGTATGATTGAGGTTCCCCCCCACCGCCTTTGGTTGCTTATGCTTTGATGTCATATCTAAGAATCCATTGCTTAACCCAAGGTTATGGAGGTTTTACACCTTTTTTCTCCTAGGAGTTTTGTAGTTTTGGTTCTTACATGCAGGACTTTGATCCATTTTGAGTTAATTTTTATATGTAGTGTGAGGTAGGGATCCAAATCCATTAATTTGCATGTGAATAATCAGTTGTCATAAAACCATTTGCTGAAAAGACTGTTCTTTCCTTTATTGAATTGTCTGGCACCATTGTTGAAAATCGATTAACTATAAATGTAACAGTTTATTTCCTGACTCTCAATTTCACTCCATCTATCTATATCCTATCATTATGCCAGTACCACACTGAGTTGATTATTGTAGTAGGTTTTGAAATCAGAAAGTACAAATTAGTCAATGATATTTCTTGTTTCAAAGATTGTTTTGGTTATTCTGGGTCACTTGCATTTCCATATGAATTTTAGGATCAGCTTGTCAATTTCTTTTAAAAAAATAGCTCGGATTTTTATAAAGGTCATGTTGAATCTGGAAATCATATGATCAGCTTGCCACTTAACAATTTATTGTCTTCTAGTTAATGAATATTGGCTTTATTTCCATTTATTTCCATCTTTAATTTCTTTCAATAATATTTGTTGTTTTTAGTGTATAAGCCTTATGCTACTTTTGTTAAATTTATTCCCAAAAATTAAAAAAAAATTCTATGCAAATGGAATTGTCTTTAAAATTTTATTTTAAAGGGAGAATCTGAGAGTGCAATAACATTGTTGGATACCACTGGAAGAACCACTACATTTATTGTATACTTTTTTTTTTACAAAAGAGTATATCTTATCTTTTTTTTTTTTTGTATCTCTAGAATCTAGCATAGTGCCTGGCCCATGGTAGGCTCACTAAATTTGTGTTAAGTAATATTAGTTGTTGATAATATTTAGATGAGGATTTTTTTTATGTGCATAAAACTTCAAGGGCAATATTTTGTGAAAAATTAAATGTAGTACTTTTATGTTTTGATGATACAGGTGAAATACTGTTCACCTTTTATGCAATTATTCTGCAAATATAATTTGTAAATAATAAGTCTGATAAGCAGAAAACTTGACACTTGTGACATGTAAAAAAGAAAGAGCTAATGATTTTTTTAATAATTAAAATTATTTTCTGTGAGTAAAATCTCTGACTATGAATTTTTAGCATTTTAGGGACTTAGGTGAAAATAACATTTTCATGTCTACATGATATTGCAGAGAAACAACAGCAGCTAGGGGCTATCTTTGGAATGTCTATAATATCATTGCCAACCATTGGCTCTAGGCTGTTGAGTTGTTTATTTCATGGAAGTAGCATACTTTGTATCAGTTGCCTTTAAACATTAGTGTTTCATCTTCAGTGGCACCCAAATGGCTTTGACATTTGTGTTATATCCCAGAGTGCACATCTTCCAGCTCAAAGAAGAGAATTGTGTTGGGTAGTCTTAATATATTCAATGGAGCCATGGATGTGAAGCTAATTATGTGGTTAAGCTCACAAATTAAGCCAATCTTTTTTGAGGAACATGTAGGGAGATAGTGCTAGAGGATGACATTTAATACAGTTTTCTTCTTGGAAATTTCATTATTACATGCAACATATTTTTGAAAAGATCTTCTTTAAATTTAAAGACAGGATTAAAAGTCAGCTGTTGGGAAGGAGTGTCTGTGGTCATATGTTTGGCGAGGTGGTGTGAGCAAGAGACAGAGCTGAGGATTCTACCAACTAGTAGCAGACATCTGTGTAATTTAGAAGTATACATTCACCCCGCTCTTCTAAACAGTTTCATGGAGTCCAAGGAAGTTCTTGTTCACTGTAAGTTAATTTACTTTCCTCTTGACCTACATATGGTGAATGAGGCATGACTGGTGACTTAAATATTTCTTTAATGATTTGCTCACAAGTACTGAATTCTAGAGCTCTCATATATTATTGTTCACTTTGCTTTGCTTGTTCTGTTTACTACTAAAGTCATCTCTACATTTATTATAATAAAATCAGGGATCCAAGTGCTGACAAGGGTTGCCAAATTATCTAATAACTTGGAGATTTACTTGGAAATTATGTGTGTTTCTCCTGTCAGAATGTCTATATTGTAATTTAACTAGTAAGTACATGGAAAGATGTATTCAAACCCTTATGTGTGTAACTTTTTAAGTGCTGAAAATATAATTTGGTTTGCCATTTTGATGTAGTTTAAGTGCTAGATTGCAAAATATCTTAATAGAATATATTAAATATTGATCTGCCTACTTAGGAACTTGGAAGAAAATGTCTATTTCTTTTTCTTTTTTTTTTTTAATTTTTTTTCAACATTTATTTATTTTTGGGACAGAGAGAGACAGAGCATGAACGGGGGAGGGGCAGAGAGAGAGGGAGACACAGAATCGGAAACAGGCTCCAGGCTCTGAGCCATCAGCCCAGAGCCTGACGCCGGGCTCGAACTCACGGACCGCGAGATCGTGACCTGGCTGAAGTCGGACGCTTAACCGACTGCGCCACCCAGGCGCCCCACTATTTCTTTTTCTAAGTGGTGTTTTCTGTATGATTTGGAGTGAAATAGCTGCAAACACTAGTTTTCTTTGTAGTAAAATGAGTTAGTATTAGTTCATTTTTTTCTTCTAGCATATATGTAGTTACTTTTAAAAGCTAAGGATAGTGGATACTTAATGGATTATTAATCATTAATTAATGATTAGTCATTAAATAAAGTGTTATATACGAAGCATTTTATATGTTTTGTCTGTTTAGTAACTTTAGGAGATAAGTATGATAATTTTCATTTACATATGAAGAAGTTGGAGAGCAGATCAGTTAAAGTCTCTCAGCTTGTAAGTGCTAGAGGTAGGATTTCTATCTCTCTGTATTTATATCTATTTGTATGCTTGTCAGCCTGACCCCAAAACTGACGCTGTGAATCATTACTAGACTACATTCCATGAATAACCACATGACACACAGTGTTATTGCCAGTTTATGTCAACCAGAGGAATGGAAACATTTTCAAGATGTGGAAATTGTTTCTTCAATTTCTGTATGAATTGTTTAGAATTGTCACAGAGCTCTTCTCAGAGGAAGAAAAGAAAAGACAACATTTTCCAGCAAGTTTCTATATATCATGTTGATTCTGCTGTCTTTTACAGTGGCTCAACTGTGGCATCATGTATTAATCTGCATTCCAGAAAAATGTGCCCCATGGAGAGAATGTGTGGGAACAGCTGGTTATGGCAGCTGTAGGTAATGAACACAGTGAGACAAGTCTGAAAGTTCAGTCTCTTCTTTCTGCATGTATCCCCTTCATGTATCAAAAGGAGGAATTACAATATATATATGCACACATTGTACTTAGCAAAGAAATGGAAGCACCATGATACTGTTATTCAAGTTCTATCTCAGAATCAGAATGATGATGCAAGGAAGCACCTCCTTTTGGGCCTGAGTTCAGTCATGAACAAACTTGAATGAATTTTCTCTCAGAGAGTAAGGAACAGTGTTTTTTAAATTGCTATATCCCCCAAAGTACTTACAACAGAGTTATAAATATATGAGGCTCAATAAGTATTTGTGGATTGCTGGGTTCATTGCCCTATTTCACATGGATGATAGTAGCTGTGGTTATAATCTGAGTCTTTTGACATTTAAGTTCAGTGTTGTTCTTACCCTACTGTGCTTCTTGCCTTTCCATCTCAGAATAAGAATTGCTTCCTCCTTTTGCAAGGAAGAAATTAAAACTCTGAGAGTTTTACATAACTCACCCAAATTCACACAGGTAGGGCAGGGCTGAATAAGGTCTTAAAGTCTAGTCTACTTGACGCTAAAGTTTGTGTTCTTAGAGGCCATATAAACTGCTGCTTCCTAGAACATGAACTCATATCATATCTTATGGGTGTATCTTAAAGCCCTCGTCAAAAAAGAAAACAGGCAATCTCATTTTTAACAGGTGTTAGAGCTGAGTGGTTAAGAACAAGGATTCTATAGCCAGACAGAGTTTAAATCCCAGTTCTACTACTTACATGACTTCAGCTAAGTTTCTCTGTGGCTCAGATTCATCAGCCACAAATAGTGTTAATAATAATATCTATCTCATGGGAGTTACTTGAGAATTGAGTATGAGGTGCTTAGAGTAGTGTCTGACATTTAGTAAGCCTCGTATGTGTTCTTATTATCTCCTGGGTATACATTTGCATCAGGAAAAATTGATCTTATAGCCGGTGAAGCTTCATCCCATTGTACTTTCTAGTTCTATCCTCTAAAGACACAGAGACTAGTAGGGCTTCACCTCATTGCATACTACAGTCTCTAATTATCATGATGAAGTTGTTTTGTACTTTTTTCCAACAGGTTTCTTATTCTCTAAGCAAAGATCTGTTATCCCCAGTATTCATATTTAAAATACTATAACAAATGTTTTGTACTTAGACCAGGAAATAACATTAATACTTAGAGGGTAAGAATATTTATTTTCATATGTTGTACAAAGGACTGACACATTTATTATTATAGTAGGAATGAATAAGTCTTTTTTTTAAAGTGCTTATTTATTTGAGAGAGACAGAGACAGCAAGCCAGAGAGGGACACAGAGAATCCCAGCGCAGAGCCCAATGTGAGACTCAATCCATGAATGATGAGTTCATGACCTGAGCCAAAACCAAGAGTCAGACGCACAACCAGCTGAGCCACCCAGGCACCCCTGAATAGTTTTTTTTTGTTTAATGTTGTCTTGAAAGAATGCACATTCTCTTGCCTAAAATTAAGACATTTCTTGGAGGATGATGTAGTAGATAAGCACTGGACTTGGGAATCAGAAAAGCTGGGTTCATGTCCCACTTGATATTTGTCAGTTGTTTGACCTTGATGAGAAAGTCCTCTTAGCCTCTCAACCCCAATTTCCTGTACTGTGAAAGGACATAATAGTGACTATAACGATTATGTTGTAATGTTTGGTGTTAATCAAATATATATATATATATATATTTAAGGCCCAAATTCAAATACCACCTGCTCAGGGAAGCCTTTCCTAACTCGTCCAGTTTCATTTCTTCTTTATATTTCAATAGTAATTTGCATCTCTATAGTATTCCATTTCTTGGACTCAAAATGACCATATCTTCCCACTGGATTATAAGCTCTTTGTGTGTATATATTATTTTTGTTTTCTGCACACTGTCTGGTATAGTGCCTTGAGTATATGCTCCATACATACTTACTGAGTTGGAATGAATTTGTGTGATAGTGCTTTGTAAACTGAAGTATATACACATGGAAAGTATTACCAACATCCACTTATATTTGGCACTTCTCTTTTTCATGGGCTTTATTTCCTAACTCATTTATGCTATCCTATGTTTAATTAGACTCCGCTCTGCATTTCAAGTATCTTATCTTGGGGAGAGTCAACCAGGAGCATAATTAAAGTCTTTATGAGTTTCCGAATGCAAGTTGTATTCTCCTAACTGCTGTCCAAATCAAATTGTCATGGTCTTTGCTTTACAAGAGCACAGTCAAAAATCATTATCAGATGTCTGCATGCAAGTTATGCTGTCTTTAGTACTGTTTAAATTGAATTAAATAATTAGATCAGTGATGTCTAGACTTATAGTGTAAAGAAGAAACACTTGTGTGGATACATTTATGAAGGACTGCTAAAAACTACTGAAAAAATAAGACCACACTGATTGAAAGATAACAGCTTCTGTTCAGAATTATGACTGACATGGACAGTTTTAGATTTGGATGTTTGGTCTAAGTCCACTAGACAAGAAACCTTCACGTCACTTCTTATTAATTGGGGAAAATCTATGTGTTTGGACTTTTCTCAGATTTTTGATGTAGTCCCTGGTAGTTATATAAGGCATTTTTCCTATCCTATAATATTCCACAAGGTCATAAATTTACCATTCTGTGGTATTTGATCAGTTTGGTCTGAGATGAAGATGTTTTTCTTCCACTTCATACAATTAGAGAAACAAGACCTTACTTGTGATTGTAGAAAACCGTTCCAGGATACAAAAATAGAAGTAAAAAAGAAAGGAAACAAAAAATAAGAGGAAACAAATGGAAAATCAAAGAAACGAAAATGAAAAGAAGCGAAAATAAGACCTGGACATTTATATTTGTTATGTGGTATTAAACTATAAGTATATATGATGTGTTGATATTTAAATGTTTATAAATGATTAAATGAATTAGTGATAGTCCATTGTGTATATATACCACATCTTCATCCATTCATCTATTGATGGACCCTTTGGTTGCTTCCATATCTTGCTATTATAAATAATGCTGCAATGAACTTAGAGACATAGAGGTGCATGAATCTTTTTGAATTAGTGTTTCTATTTTCATGGAGTAGGCACCCAGTTGTGAAATTACGGATCGTATGGTATTTCTATTTTCATTTTTTTTTGAGGAACCTTCAAAAAATTTTCCACAGTTGTTGCACCAGTTTGCATTCCTACCAAGAGTGTACAAGTGTACTGGTTCTCTTTTCTCTACATCTTTGCCAACAGTTGTTATTTCTTGCCTTTTTGATACTAACCATTCTGACTGGTGTGAGGATATCTCACTGTTGTTTTGATTTGCATTTCCCTGATGATTAGTGATGTTGAATATCCCTTCACGTGTCTGTTGGCCATCTGTGTGTCTTTAGAAAAAATGTCTGTTCAGGTCCTCTGACCAATTTTATTGGATTATTTGCTTTTTTGGTGTTGAGTTGTAGGAGTTTAAAAAACTTAACACTCTAGAAAAATTAAAAGAATAGTACAAAGAAACCCATATATTCTTAGATTATCCAGCTGTTGATATTTTGCCGTGTTTGTGTGGTCTCTCTTGTATATACGTGTATTTACTGAGGAATTTGAAATTAAACTGCAAATATCATGCCACCCTAATTCTTCAGCATGTATCTTCTGTGAACAAGGAAAGTCTACAGAATGACATTTTCTGTTTCCTTCTTATTATGGATGTGTATAATTATTGCTTGTAGTTTTCTTTTCATTTTTGAAACATTTTATATTTTCTTGGACCAGCAATCACAGGATTCTTTGAAGTGGTGTTAGGTGCTTAGGTGGCTTGCTAGATTTCTTAGTTTGAATGCGCTCTTTTTTTTTTTTTTTAGATTTTAAGAATTTATTTTTCTCATTTTGAAGTCATTTTCCTTACACTATATGATTCTTTTTTTTAATATGAAATTTATTGTCAAATTGGTTTCCATACAACACCCAGTGCTGATCCTAACAGGTGCCCTCCTCAATGCCCATCACCCACTTTCCCCTCCCTCCCACCGCCCATCAACCCTCAGTTTATTCTCAGTTTTTAAGAGTCTTTTATGGTTTGGCTCCCTCCCTCTCTCTCTCTCTCTCTCTCTCTCTCTCTTTTTTTTTTTTTTACTATAGATGCTGGAGAGGATTTGGAGAAATGGGAACGAACCATCTTGCACTGTTGGTGGGAATGCAAACTGGTGCAGCCACTCTGGAAAACAGTGTGGAGGTTCCTCAAAAAATTAAAAATAGATCTACCCTATGACCCAGCAATACCACTGCTAGTAATTTACCCAAGGGATACAGGAGTGCTGATGCATAGGGGCACTTGTACCCCAATGTTTATAGCAGCACTTAATGCCCTCTTTTATTGGTATAGTAAGGTACATTTAAAAAATATCTGGTGCTGTAAGGTTGCGGTGTGGTTAGTATATTTCTGATTTTGTGCTTCTTGTTTGTTTCTACAGGGTCTTAATTTTAACTACTTGCTTTTTTCTTTCCTATCACTTTCAAGCTTCCAAGAGATTTTGCTTTCCAGGTTGCCTTTCTCTCTTTTTCTCTGCCTCCAAAGCAGATTCAATCTTCACCGAGTTCTACTGTCTTTAATAATTAAGGCTTGAACTTGATCCTCAGCAATTTCTTCCTTCTGGCTGCAGGAGATGAGAGAGTCTTTATATACTGCTTAGGAGTTCTTGTGACTTTCACAATATTCCTTAAATTCATCATTAATCACCCTTAGTTTTGCATTGTCTTTGTCCAAAGCTTTGACCACACTTAGCAACATTCATTCAAATCTTTTGTCTTTATAATTAGAATTTCCTCTGAACCTGTGGCATGACTGAGATATTATACCTGCCAGTGTATTCCTTGCCACCATTTTATATATATATATATATATATATATATATATATATATATGAAATTTATTGACAAATTGGTTTCCATACAACACCCAGTGCTCATCCCAAAAGGTGCCCTCCTCAATACCCATCACCCACCCTCACCTCCCTCCCACCCCCCATCAACCCTCAGTTTCTTCTCAGTTTTTAACAGTCTCTTATGCTTTGGCTCTCTCCCACTCTAACCTCTTTTTTTTTTTTTTCCTTCCCCTCCCCCATGGGTTCCTGTTGAGTTTCTCAGGATCCACATAAGAATGAAACCATATGGTATCTGTCTTTCTCTGTATGGCTTATTTCACTTAGCATTACACTCTCCAGTTCCATCAACGTTGCTACAAAAGGCCATATTTCATTTTTTCTCATTGCTACGTAGTATTCCATTGTGTATATAAACCACAATTTCTTTATATATATATATATATATATATATATATATATATATATATATGAAATTTATTGACAAATTGGTTTCCATACAACACCCAGTGCTCATCCCAAAAGGTGCCCTCCTCAATACCCATCACCCGCCCTCCCCTCCCTCCCACCCCCCATCAACCCTCAGTTTGTTCTCAGTTTTTAACAGTCTCTTATGTTTTGGCTCTCTCCCACTCTAACCTCTTTTCTTTTTTTTTTTTTTTTTTTTTTCCTTCCCCTCCCCCGTGGGTTCCTGTTAAGTTTCTCAGGATCCACATAAGAATGAAACCATATGGTATCTGTCTTTCTCTGTATGGCTTATTTCACTTAGCATTACACTCTCCAGTTCCATCCACGTTGCTACAAAAGGCCATATTTCATTTTTTCTCATTGCCACGTAGTATTCCATTGTGTATATATACCACAACTTCTTTATCCATTCATCAGTTGATGGACATTTAGGCTCTTTCCATAATTTGGCTATTGTTGAGAGTGCTGCTATGAACATTGGGGTACAAGTGCCCCTATGCATCAGTACTCCTGTATCCCTTGGATAAATTCCTAGCAGTGCTATTGCTGGGTCATAGGGTAGGTCAATTTTTAATTTTCTGAGGAACCCCCACACTGCTTTCCAGAGCGGCTGCACCAATTTGCATTCCCACCAACAGTGCAGGAGGGTTCCCGTTTCTCCACATCCTCTCCAGCATCTATAGTCTCCTGATTTGTTCATTTTGGCCACTCTGACTGGCGTGAGGTGATACCTGAGTGTGGTTTTGATTTGTATTTCCCTGATAAGGAGCGATGCTGAACATCTTTTCATGTGCCTGTTGGCCATCTGGATGTCTTCTTTAGAGAAGTGTCTATTCATGTTTTCTGCCCATTTCTTCACTGGGTTATTTGTTTTTCGGGTGTGGAGTTTGGTGAGCTCTTTATAGATTTTAGATACTAGCCCTTTGTCCGATATGTCATTTGCAAATATCTTTTCCCATTCCGTTGGTTGCCTTTTAGTTTTGTTGGTTGTTTCTTTTGCTGTGCAGAAGCTTTTTATCTTCATAAGGTCCCAGTAATTCACTTTTGCTTTTAATTCCCTTGCCTTTGGGGATGTGTCGAGTAAGAGATTGCTACAGCTGAGGTCAGAGAGGTCTTTTCCTGCTTTCTCCTCTAAGGTTTTGATGGTTTCCTGTCTCACATTTAGGTCCTTTATCCATTTTGAGTTTATTTTTGTAAATGGTGTGAGAAAGTGGTCTAGTTTCAACCTTCTGCATGTTGCTGTCCAGTTCTCCCAGCACCATTTGTTAAAGAGGCTGTCTTTTTTCCATTGGATGTTCTTTCCTGCTTTGTCAAAGATGAGTTGGCCATACGTTTGTGGGTCTAGTTCTGGGGTTTCTATTCTATTCCATTGGTCTGTGTGTCTGTTTTTGTGCCAATACCATGCTGTCTTGATGATTACAGCTTTGTAGTAGAGGCTAAAGTCTGGGATTGTGATGCCTCCTGCTTTGGTCTTCTTCTTCAAAATTCCTTTGGCTATTCGGGGCCTTTTGTGGTTCCATATGAATTTTAGGATTGCTTGTTCTAGTTTCGAGAAGAATGCTGGTGCAATTTTGATTGGGATTGCATTGAATGTGTAGATAGCTTTGGGTAGTATTGACATTTTGACAATATTTATTTTTCCAATCCATGAGCAGGGAATGTCTTTCCATTTCTTTAAATCTTCTTCAATTACCTTCATAAGCTTTCTATAGTTTTCAGCATACAGATCCTTTACATCTTTGGTTAGATTTATTCCTAGGTATTTTATGCTTCTTGGTGCAATTGTGAATGGGATCAGTTTCTTTATTTGTCTTTCTGTTGCTTCATTGTTAGTGTATAAGAATGCAACTGATTTCTGTACATTGATTTTGTATCCTGCAACTTTGCTGAATTCATGTATCAGTTCTAGCAGACTTTTGGTGGAGTCTATCGGATTTTCCATGTATAATATCATGTCATCTGCAAAAAGCGAAAGCTTGACTTCATCTTTGCCAATTTTGATGCCTTTGATTTCCTTTTGTTGTCTGATTGCTGATGCTAGAACTTCCAGCACTATGTTAAACAACAGCGGTGAGAGTGGGCATCCCTGTCGTGTTCCTGATCTCAGGGAAAAAGCTCTCAGTTTTTCCCCGTTGAGGATGATGTTAGCTGTGGGCTTTTCATAAATGGCTTTTATGATCTTTAAGTATGTTCCTTCTATCCCGACTTTCTCAAGGGTTTTTATTAAGAAAGGGTGCTGGATTTTGTCAAAGGCCTTTTCTGCATCGATTGATAGGATCATATGGTTCTTCTCTTTTTTTTTGTTAATGTGATGTATCACGTTGATTGATTTGCGAATGTTGAACCAGCCCTGCAGCCCAGGAATGAATCCCACTTGATCATGGTGAATAATTCTTTTTATACGCTGTTGAATTCGATTTGCTAGTATCTTATTGAGAATTTTTGCATCCATATTCATCAGGGATATTGGCCTGTAGTTCTCTTTTTTTACTGGGTCTCTGTCTGGTTTAGGAATCAAAGTAATACTGGCTTCATAGAATGAGTCTGGAAGTTTTCCTTCCCTTTCTATTTCTTGGAATAGCTTGAGAAGGATAGGTATTACCTCTGCTTTAAACGTCTGGTACAACTCCCCTGGGAAGCCATCTGGTCCTGGACTCTTATTTGTTGGGAGATTTTTGATAACTGATTCAATTTCTTCGCTGGTTATGGGTCTGTTCAAGCTTTCTATTTCCTCCTGATTGAGTTTTGGAAGAGTGTGGGTGTTCAGGAATTTGTCCATTTCTTCCAGGTTGTCCAATTTGTTGGCATATAATTTTTCATAGTATTCCCTGATAATTGCTTGTATTTCTGAGGGATTGGTTGTAATAATTCCATTTTCATTCATGATTTTATCTATTTGGGTCATCTCCCTTTTCTTTTTGAGAAGCCTGGCTAGAGGTTTGTCAATTTTGTTTATTTTTTCAAAAAACCAACTCTTGGTTTCGTTGATCTGCTCCACAGTTTTTTTAGATTCTATATTGTTTATTTCTGCTCTGATCTTTATTATTTCTCTTCTTCTGCTGGGTTTAGGCTGCCTTTGCTGTTCTGCTTCTATTTCCTTTAGGTGTGCTGTTAGATTTTGTATTTGGGATTTTTCTTGTTTCTTGAGATAGGCCTGGATTGCAATGTATTTTCCTCTCAGGACTGCCTTCGCTGCGTCCCAAAGCGTTTGGATTGTTGTATTTTCATTTTCGTTTGTTTCCATATATTTTTTGATTTCTTCTCTAATTGCCTGGTTGACCCACTCATTCGTTAGTAGGGTGTTCTTTAACCTCCATGCTTTTGGAGGTTTTCCAGACTTTTTCCTGTGGTTGATTTCAAGCTTCATAGCGTTGTGGTCTGAAAGTATGCATGGTATAATTTCAATTCTTGTAAACTTATGAAGGGCTGTTTTGTGACCCAGTATATGTTCTATCTTGGAGAATGTTCCATGTGCACTCGAGAAGCAAGTATATTCTGTTGCTTTGGGATGCAGAGTTCTAAATATATCTGTCAAGTCCATCTGATCCAATGTCTCATTCAGGGCCCTTGTTTCTTTATTGACCGTGTGTCTAGATGATCTATCCATTTCTGTAAGTGGGGTGTTAAAGTCCCCAGCAATTACCACATTCTTATCAATAAGGTTGCTTATGTTTATGAGTAATTGTTTTATATATTTGGGGGCTCCGGTATTCGGCGCATAGACATTTATAATTGTTAGCTCTTCCTGATGGATAGACCCTGTAACTATTATATAATGTCCTTCTTCATCTCTTGTTACAGCCTTTAATTGAAAGTCTAGTTTGTCTGATATAAGTATGGCTACTCCAGCTTTCTTTTGGCTTCCAGTAGCATGATAAATAGTTCTCCATCCCCTCACTCTGAATCTAAAGGTGTCCTCAGGTCTAAAATGAGTCTCTTGTCGACAGCAAATAGATGGGTCTTGTTTTTTTATCCATTCTGATACCCTATGTCTTTTGGTTGGCGCATTTAATCCATTTACATTCAGTGTTATTATAGAAAGATACGGGTTTAGAGTCATTGTGATGTCTGTATGTTTTATGCTTGTAGTGATGTCTCTGGTACTTTGTCTCACAGGGTCCCCCTTAGGATCTCTTGTAGGGCTGGTTTAGTGGTGACAAATTCCTTCAGTTTTTGTTTGTTTGGGAAGACCTTTATCTCTCCTTCTATTCTAAATGACAGACTTGCTGGATAAAGGATTCTCGGCTGCATATTTTTGCTGTCTAGCACCCTGAAAATCTCGTGCCAATTCTTTCTGGCCTGCCAAGTTTCAAAAGAGAGATCAGTCACGAGTCTTATAGGTCTCCCTTTATATGTGAGGGCACGTTTACCCCTTACTGCTTTCAGAATTTTCTCTTTATCCTTGTATTTTGCCAGTTTCACTATGATATGTCGTGCAGAAGATCGATTCAAGTTACGTCTGAAGGGAGTTCTCTGTGCCTCTTGGATTTCAATGCCTTTTTCCTTCCCCAGTTCAGGGAAGTTCTCAGCTATGATTTCTTCAAGTACCCCTTCAGCACCTTTCCCTCTCTCTTCCTCCTCTGGGATACCAATTATGCGTATATTATTTCTTTTTAGTGTATCACTTAGTTCTCTAATTTTCCCCTCATACTCCTGGATTTTTTTATCTCTCTTTTTCTCAGCTTCCTCTTTTTCCATAACTTTATCTTCTAGTTCACCTATTCTCTCCTCTGCCTCTTCCATCCGAGCCGTGGTGGTTTGCATTTTGTTTTGCATTTCATTTAAAGCGTTTTTCAGCTCCTCGTGACTGTTCCTTAGTCCCTTGATCTCTGTAGCAAGAGATTCTCTGCTGTCCTGTATACTGTTTTCCAGCCCAGCGATTAATTTTATGACTATTATTCTAAATTCACTTTCTGTTATATTATTTAAATCCTTTTTTTTTTTTTTAATTTTTTTTTTCAACGTTTATTTATTTTTGGGACAGAGAGAGACAGAGCATGAATTGGGGAGGGGCAGAGAGAGAGGGAGACACAGAATCGGAAACAGGCTCCAGGCTCTGAGCCATCAGCCCAGAGCCCGACGCGGGGCTCGAACTCACGGACCGCGAGATCGTGACCTGGCTGAAGTCGGACGCTCAACCGACTGCGCCACCCAGGCGCCCCATTATTTAAATCCTTTTTGATCAGCTCATTAGCTGTTGTTATTTCCTGGAGATTCTTCTGAGGGGAATTCTTCTGCTTGGTCATTTTGGATAGTCCCTGGTGTGGTGAGGACCTGCAGGTCACTTCCCCTGTGCTGTGGTGTATAACTGGAGTTGGTGGGCGGGGCTGCAGTCAGTCCTGATGTCTGCCCCCAGCCCACCTCTGGGGCCACAGTCAGACTGGTGTGTGCCTTCTCTTCCCCTCTCCTAGGGGTGGGATTCACTGTGGGGTGGCGTGGCCCGTCTGGGCTGCTTGCACACTGCCAGGCTTGTGATGCTGGGGATCTGGCGTATTAGCTGGGGTGGGAAGGCAAGGTGCACGGCGGTGGGGGGGGCAGGCTTAGCTCGCTTCTCCTTAGGTGATCCACTTCAGGAGGGGCCCTGTGGCAGCCGGAGGGAGTCAGATCCGCTGCCGGAGGTTTGGCTCCGCAGAAGCACAGAGTTGGGTGTTTGCGCGGAGCGAGCAATTTCCCTGGCCGGAACCGGTTCCCTTTGGGATTTTGGCTGGGGGATGGGCACGGGAGATGGCGCTGGCGAGCGCCTTTGTTCCCCACCAAACTGAGCTCTGTCGTCCGGGGGCTCTGCAGCTCACCCTCCCTTTGTCCTCCAGCCTTCCCGCTTTCCGAGCAGAGCTGTTAACTTATGACCTCCCAGACGCTAAGTCGTGCTTGCTGTCGGAACACAGTCCATCAGGCCCCTCCGCTTTTGCAAGCCGGACTCGGGGGCTCTGCTTGGCTGGCGAGCCGCCCCTCCGCCCCGGCTCCCTCCCGCCAGTCCGTGGAGCGCGCACCACCTCGCCGCCCTTCCTACCCTCTTCCGTGGGCCTCTCGTCTGCACTTGGGTCTGGTGACTCCGTTCTGCTAATCCTCTGGCGGTTTTCTGGGTTATTTAGGCAGGTGTAGGTGGAATCTAAGTGATCAGCAGGACGCGCGGTGAGCCCAGCGTCCTCCTACGCTGCCATCTTCCCCTCTCCTCCATAACCTTTCTCAAACCACAATTTCTTTATCCATTCATCAGTTGATGGACATTTAGGCTCTTTCCATAATTTGGCTATTGTTGAGAGTGCTGCTATGAACATTGGGGTACAAGTGCCCCTATGCATCAGTACTCCTGTATCCCTTGGATAAATTCCTAGCAGTGCTATTGCTGGGTCATAGGGTAGGTCTATTTTTAATTTTCTGAGGAACCTCCACACTGCTTTCCAGAGCGGCTGCACCAATTTGCATTCCCACCAACAGTGCAAGAGGGTTCCCGTTTCTCCACATCCTCTCCAGCATCTATAGTCTCCTGATTTGTTCATTTTGGCCACTCTGACTGGCGTGAGGTGATATCTGAGTGTGGTTTTGATTTGTATTTCCCTGATAAGGAGCGACGCTGAACATCTTTTCATGTGCCTGTTGGCCATCTGGATGTCTTCTTTAGAGAAGTGTCTATTCATGTTTTCTGCCCATTTCTTCACTGGGTTATTTGTTTTTCGGGTGTGGAGTTTGGTGAGCTCTTTATAGATTTTAGATACTAGCCCTTTGTCCGATATGTCATTTGCAAATATCTTTTCCCATTCCGTTGGTTGCCTTTTAGTTTTGTTGGTTGTTTCCTTTGCTGTGCAGAAGCTTTTTATCTTCATAAGGTCCCAGTAATTCACTTTTGCTTTTAATTCCCTTGCCTTTGGGGATGTGTTGAGTAAGAGATTGCTACGGCTAAGGTCAGAGAGGTCTTTTCCTGCTTTCTCCTCTAAGGTTTTGATGGTTTCCTGTCTCACATTTAGGTCCTTTATCCATTTTGAGTTTATTTTTGTAAATGGTGTGAGAAAGTGGTCTAGTTTCAACCTTCTGCATGTTGCTGTCCAGTTCTCCCAGCACCATTTGTTAAAGAGGCTGTCTTTTTTCCATTGGATGTTCTTTCCTGCTCTGTCAAAGATGAGTTGGCCATACGTTTGTGGGTCTAGTTCTGGGGTTTCTATTCTATTCCATTGGTCTGTGTGTCTGTTTTTGTGCCATGCCACCAGTTTTTCATTCTAGTTCACCAGAGGTAAAAGTGTTAACAGTTGCACCATCAACATGCCAGGAGATATTATCAGCACTCTACCTACGACCAATATTGGGGTTCTCATTGGCAGCTGCTGGTGGGTGCTGCAGCTGAAAAATTCCATTTTGTAATTTGCCTTTTTCAGACCACTCTTTATGCCAACTATCTTAGGTCAGTGGTCCTGGGAAACAGATTCTGGGATGGAGAATTTGCAAATAGGGAGTTTATGGGAGTGCTGTCAGGAACAACCCCTGTGAGAATGTGAGGACACAGGACTAGGCAAAGTGATGAGTTTAGCTGCAGAGTAGTTACCACAAAGTCTTTAGTTGATCTACAGGAGCCTTGGGGCTTAGATAACCTTGTTCTAAATTGAAACAAGGGCACAGGATCTTCTATTGACCAGTCATTGGATACTGGCTACCTCTGTGGCAGAGGTAATTATAATTCTTGTTTCTACAGGGTTCTATTATTATAAAAATAATTTCAGGTGAGGGAGCTCCTTTTGAGCTGAAAGCAGTTTCTAGGTAGGAACTCAGATATGAGCTGTCAGCAGCCAACAAACCTGGCAGCTAGGGATTTGATGACTTTATTTCTGATGGAGAAATCTGGGCAGTGCACCACAGCCTACACCAGAAGAGGTAAGAGAAAAAGTAGAAAGTCTTATCAAAAGGTCAATAAAATACTTCAGGTGAGAGATAATGACAGCTTGGAGTTTGGAGGAACAGTGGAGGTAGTGAGAGGTGGTTGGATTTGAGATATATTCCAAAGGATTTGTTGATGGATTAGATGTCAAGGGATGAGAGGAATCAAAGGTATCTTCAAAGATTTTGGTGTGAACAACTGAAAGAATAAAGTTACCTCATTAATTTAATGAGAAGTAATGGCTATCAGAAGATTTTAAGCATCTATATTGACTGAAGAATGTAACCTCTTATCTCATTTGTAATTTTAAGCTGCATTAAAGAATATGGTTTATAGTTTTCTGTTTCTATAACATAAATTTCCTAAATTGATCCAATTAGAAATTAAAAAATAGAATGGACTCATCATCTTGGAATAAATTAAAATTTTGTCAAATAATTATCTTTAATGAAATAAACTCAGGTAGAATTAAAGTCAAATACTTTTAAACTTTCAAAGATAGGTAATTCTCGTGATAAGTATCCATTTCCAAAGATGTGAAATTACAAGAACTTTTTCCAACTGATTTTAAGAAAATAGCATAGCCTTGATAACACTGATAACACTAAAGGTAGAAAATACAGATTAATGTCATTTGTTAATATAGATTAAAAACCCTAATCAAATCAGTCAAATAATTCTGAATCAAGAGTACTTGAGGACATCAGCAAAATGATGACATAGGAATTTCTACTGCTTATCTCCTCTCAGAGATGTCATTTTGAGCAATTATCTATGCATGAAATACCTTCATGAGAGCCAGGATTTCAGGTGAGGGATTGCAGCCCTGGGATGAAGAACAGAAATAAGAAAGGATGCATTGAGAAGAGTAGGAAAGGTAGATTAACATTACTCCCATTACCCCTCCCCCAAACTCTAGCAGCCTAGAGCAGAGAGAGAAGGAGAATAAAGTGAGTGCCTACCTTCACCATGGACCTGAGAGCCAGCATGCCGTATTGCCAGGTAGGCTCCTGGAGCTCTAGGTGGCTAGCCCTGTAGCCTATTCATGCAAGCTTCTAAGAAACCAGTCCCTGGCCCACCCAAGAGCCCACCTACTTCAACAGCCCCAGATACTTCCTATGGCCCCCAGTGGCTTTTGGGGCAGGATTGACTGCTGGTGGACTATCATGAATCAAGCCCCTGACTCAGTCTGGTGTCTGACAGATTCAGCAGCACCAGGCAGCTCTGATGGCTCCAGGCTCTCAGAGGATTGTGAATCCAGGATTTTCCAGCCCACCCAGGTGCTAGTTTGTTCCTTAAGCCCCAGACACCTTAGTGGCCCATGGTGCCTCTCGCAGTTCCAGGGAGCTTCTTCAGTTCCAGCCTCCTAATGGATTACAAACCCAGACTCCTGGCCCACCTAGAACTAGCTGGTTCTTGTGGCCCTAGGTGGTTCCCATGGCTTCAGGCTCCCAGTCAATGTCTGCAAACCCAGGCTCAGGGGAGGGAGGGGGTGGTACCTGTGAACCTAGAGTGCTGATGGTACCTGTGAACCTACTGTCCCAAGTTTTCAGCCCATCCCAGGACTAGGCCACTCAGGTACTCCAGCAGCAAGCCTCACTGCATACACCACCAGTCACCCTACCCAGAATCTCTTGACAGTGTGAGTGATGAAGGGGTCTGCCTGTTGAAGCCAGTCTGCAGAGATTGGAAGAAGTGCTTATGTCCTCAAATATGCAGACATCACAGAAGGAAAAATCATGAATAATTAAGGAAGCATGACATCACTAAAGGAAACTAATAAAATTCCAATGACTGAATATAAAAACATAAAGATTTATGAATCATCTAATGAAGAATTCAGAAGAATCCTCTTAAATTCAGTAAACTACAAGAAAACCAAGGTAGACAACTAAGTGAAAAACAATGCTCAAACACAAAATTCAACAAAGATATAGAAATATTAAAATGAGCAGAAATCTGAGATTGAAGACTATAGTGATTGAACTGAGAAATTTAATAAAGGGCTTAAATGGCAGACTTGACTAAGTGGAAGAAACAGTTAGTGAACTAGAAGAGAGACCATTTGAAATTACATAATTAGAGGAGCTATGGGATAACATTTAAAGAAAAAAATCCGTGTAGTTTTGGAATCTTAGAAGGAGAAGAGAGAGAGAGAGAAAGAAGCAGAAATCTCATTCAAAGAAATAATGGCTGAAAACTTCTCAAATCTTGGGAGAGATTTAGATATCCAGGTTCATGAAGCTAATAGGTCAAAATTTCAACAGAACAATCCTCTCCAAGACACAGTATAATAAGACTGTCTAATACCAAAGAAAAAGAGAAAACTTCTAAAGCAATAAGAGAAAAATATATTCTCACATAAAAGATAATGAAAACAAAAGTGAGCTGAGTAAATGCAAAGATCTAATTGGTTTTTATTAAATAATTCATGAATTGGGCAGCATCCCATCCAGCAAGTAGAGGGGAGGTCCAGGCAGTTTACAAAATGGAAGGTTTTTATAGGAAGAAGTGTGGGGTAAGAAAGTTACTAAGAAAAGAATTGTTTCAGGCAATATCAGGGATATCATCATACCTGTTAGAATAGTTAAAACCAAAAACAAGGGACCACAAGTGTTGGTGAGGCTATAGAGAAAAGGGAACAGTTGTACACTCTTGGTCAAATGCAAATAGGTATAGCTACTATGGAAAACAGTATGTAGGTTCCTTAGATAATGAAAAATAGAACTACCATTGGATCTAGCTCTCCCACTTCTAGGTATATATTCCGAGGAAATGAAGACACTATCTTGAAGAGATATCTGCACTTCCATGTTTATTGAAGCATGATCTATAATAGCCAAGATGTGGAAACTACCTAATTGTCTATCGATGGATGAATGGGTAAAGAAATATGGTATATATACATAAAAAATGAAATATTATTCAGCCATAAGAAAGAATGAAATCCTGCCTTTTGTGACAGCATGGTTGGAGCTTGAGAGCTATGCTAGTGAAATAATTGAGACAGATAAAGATAAATACTGTATGTTCTCCCTTATATGTGGAATCTAAAAAAATGTGAGCCAATGGAAATAGTAGAATGGTGGTTGTCAGAGGTAAAGGGGTAGTGAAAATGAGATGTTAATCAAAGTGTACAGACTCTCATTTATTAGATGGTAAGTCCTGGTGATCTAATTTGCAGCAAGGTGATTATAATTAACCAAACTATATTATATACTTAAAAGTTGTTAAGAGAGCAGATATTAAATTTTTGTCACCACAAAAAGAAATGATAATTATGTGAAGTGTTGGAAGTATTAACTAACCTTTTTTTTTTTAAAATTTTTTTAATGTTTATTTATTTTTGAGACAGAGACAGACAGAGCATGAACAGGGGAGGGTCAGAGAGAGAAGGAGGCACAGAATCTGAAACAGGCTCCAGGCTCTGAGCTGTCAGCACAGAGCCTGATGCGGGGCTCGAACTCACGGAGTGTGTGAGATCGTGACCTGAGCCGAAGTCGGCCGCTTAACCGACTGAGCCACCCAGGCGCCCCAGTATTAACTAACCTTATTGTGATGATCAGTTTGCAATATTACATGTATCAAATCATTACATTGTATACCTTAAACTTATATATGACAATATCTCAGTAAACTTGGGGAAAAAGGAGTACATTGAAAAAAAGCACCAAACAAGATTTATTTTACAAATGCAACGGGGTTTACTATTAAGAAATCTATTTATATATATATATATACCACTAATAGCTCAAAGAAGATAAAAGGTATAACTATAATAGAGTAATAATACTAGTTCACATTTTTTGAATCCTATAGTACCTATGGTCTAGGTACTGTTTTAAGTGATATCTATATATCTCTCTCTATATATATACATGCACCCACATATTACATATACACATATGTATATATATATATGTACATATATACATGTATACACATATGTATATATACACACATACTCACACAATTAGTTTATATAAAACTTCATGACATAGATAATATTTTTATCTTCATATTTTAGATGAGAAAAACTGAAACCCAGAAAAGTTTAGTAACTTGCTCAAATTCACACATTTACTATGTGCAAGAGCTAAAATATGAACCAAGGAAGAATATGTAATATTAAAGTACTATGCTAGATTGCCTCCCAATAGATAACAATAATAACACTATAATATTTATAATCGGCTAACATTTTTCAAGTGGTTATTATGTGCCAGATACTACTCTAAGCACTTTGAGGTAACACATTCACACTATAGCAATATGATGCAGTATTTTATTAATTAATTAATTAAATAATTAATTATTTTTACTTGAAATGACAGAATTTAATTTATTTATTTAAAGTAATTTATTGTCAAGTTGGCTAACATACAGTGGATGCAGTATTAGTTTCAAAAAAAATTTTTTTTAATTTTAGAGAAAGAAGCTCAAGTGGGGGAGAAGGGCAGAGGGAGAAAGAGGGAGAATCTTAAGCAGGCTCCAACCTCAGCACAGAGCCTGAGGAAGGGCCAGATTCCATGACCCTGGGATCATGACCTGAGCTGAAATCAAAAATCAGATGCACAACCTACTGAGCTACCAAGCACCGCTATGATGCAGTTATTTATTTATTATTATTATTATTATTATTATTAATTTTACAGATTTAGTAAGGTAGAGAAAGGTTAAGTAAACTCCTCAAGATCACTTTTCTACTTCTCTACAAGTGGTGAGTTAGGATTTGGATCCATGTAATCTGCCTTCAGAGCAGATTTTATACTGCCTCCAAAATATTTGAATATTCATTCCTGATAATAAACAGAACAAAAAGCAATGCAAAATTAACCAGAAACTATGTTCCTAAACTAAAAAGGATGTTTCCTTAAAATTATTTTTTAAAAATCTATGTAAAATATCATGCTTCATGAAGTTTTTAGTTTTATTTTTTACATATATAAGATTTACTCTATTAGTATTTTTTATGAATATAATTTATTGCTAGATTGGCTTACATACAACACCCAATGCTCATCCCAACAAGTGCCCTCCTCAATGCCCATCACCCACTTTTCCCTCGCCCCCTTCATGAATTTTTTAACACTAAATACATTACCATTAAATTTAGTAACAGGGTATGATGTATTAGATCGACACTATTAAAAAGAAACTTTTCTAGGTGTACATTGTATGTTATGAAAACTACTCAATGGGAAAGATGAAACCACACTGATAAATAATTGAGATGATGTCATAAATAAGGCATTCACAAAAATATAAATTGGTGATCGAAAAAAGTTCAAGATGTAAATGTTTAATGATTGTGTTTTGCACAGATTATGAAAATAATAGTACGTCATAGTCAAGATTAATGAAAATGTTAAAACAGAAAATTTGTTTCATGTTGGTAGAAATGGAAATAAGTTCAACTATTCAACTATATCAAAAACTTAAAATACTTTAACTCTCTTATCCAGCAAATTCCCTAGGAATTTTGAATGTTGAACAACAGGTTATGGGTTTTTAAATTATGCTATGTTCATTTAATAGGCTATATCCTTTTAATAAAGGCTTTACTGAAGTTGAGCTCCTAAGTTCCTCCTGTTTTTAATGGCCTATTCAAACTTATGACTTTTCATTTTTATTTGGGTCTGGCCTAAGAATGTTTTAGAATAATAGTTTAATTAATAATTTTTCTTTTAGGGGGCGCCTAGGTGGCTCAGTTGGTTAAATGTCCGACTTCAGCTCAGGTCATGATCTCATGTTTCATGGGTTTGAGCCCTGTGTTGGGGTCTGTGCTGACAGCTCAGAACTTGGAGCCTGCTTTGTATTCTGTGTCTCCCTCTCTCTCTTCCCCTTCTCCTCTCATGCTCTGTCTCCGTCTTTCTCGCAAAAATAAATAAACATTAAAAAATTTTTTTAATTATTTTTGCCAGAAAGAAACAAGTCATTTGCATTTAGCTATGGAGCTGGATGAAATGTGTATTTGCGAGAGGATCAAGCATATTTTCCTTATTGAAGAACGGAAAATTGTTGTGAAGGTGTTGAAGGCACAAGCACAGAGTCAGAAAGCCAAAAAAGTGAAGTTTTATTGAATAATAAGAAAATCAAAAGGCTTGTTCTATTTAAAAAAAAAAGGCAGGGGTAGAAGTGGTTTTTGTAAAGGTAGGGTGAAATGAATATTATAAGGGCCTAATAATTTGGTCTGTTTAGATTCACCTAGAAGAGGCCCAAGACAAGGATTCAAGTTCATGTTTAAGTGATTTATTTGGGAGGTGATCCCAGAAAGCATCAGAAGAGCAGTGAGGAAGTAAGATGGTGAAGGTAAGGTACCCTGTAAAGGGTGCATTGTCAAGCTACTAAATGAATCTTACTAGGGAATTCCAGGAGTTAGTTTAGAATCACCCGCCTCAATCAATCTCTGTTACCTCCGGTGACCAAAGGAGCTACGATATTTATATACCAACATCTATTGCTAAGGACTAGTTAAGGGTTAGTTCTTGAAGGGAGAGGATGTTCATTGATTTTCTGGTACTTCCAGCTTGCCTAGCACACTGACAGAATGGGTTCTGGCTCCAGAAAAAGCCCCAAGGCAGTTGGAAGTCTGGCTTGCATCATAATGGTGAGGTGGTGGGGGGGGGGGTCTGAGGCTACACCACATCCACATTTTTTAGGAGTTAATAATTTTTTTTCTGTAAATAGAATAAACAACAACAGAATCTCATTGTAAAACCCATCTGTTAAGGAGAATTTGGAAAAAGCAGCTTAGCTGGACCTCAACTAAGGGGGCTTATTTTACGAGTAAATGAAAAAAACCTTGCTATAACCCAATTCATCTATAAAATATTGGTGCTCAGAAACAAATGCTAACAATCTGCTTGTTGTTAAATCTTCTATTAATAATAGAGAACATGATTTCTGTTTTAAGATCAGAAGGGACTAGACTTATTTTAATCCTATGAACCAATCATCTTGCAAACCATATGAGAAATGATGCTGTCAACTTGGAATATACAAACTATAATTTTCCTCCATTGCATGGGAAGACAGACTCTGAATTTATCTTCAGTTACAATTGTTATATTCTGACAACCATTTGAAAAGATTAATGAACATTTCCATGTCTTATAAGCATTAAAATACCAAAGCACTTAAAAATTGTTCCAAATGGCTAGATCCTAGCATGGTGTCTGAAACATAGTTGATACGTAAGAGGTATTTTTCGAGACTCAATTACCATTAGCGCTGAACTTTCTGGATTGTATTGATCCATTCTTTTATTTATTCTGTGAACATTGAGTATCTACAACACATCAGGCACAGTGCTAATTTATAATTTTACCTAGATCTATGTATTATTTGGCAGAGACAAATAACTTGAGTCTCTTAATAATATACAACATGTTTAACTTTAGAAGTGTCCCCATATACAGAGGAAATCCTCACCCTTAATACAAATATTATAGACTTGTTTGTCTTTCTAAAACTCTTCCTATATCTGTTCAAGCTTTTCTTCCTCTCCATTGCCATTTCTTATTGTAGCTGTTTGACAGCATCCTTAATGGGAGAATAGCTCACTAAAAACTCCTGGGAACTTTACACAAGATTACACAGAGACATAGTCTCCACATTTCCTGCCTTCTTCTCAGTAGAACATTGCATTTAATTGGTAGACCACTTTGAGCCTAGTGAGTACTATCATGATTTTACTAGTTGTTTAGATGTTCTGAAATTGTCAATCATGTGGTGGTAAATATTTCTTGCCAAGGACTCCTAACCCCACTGCTCTGGAAATCACTCAATTTCTCCTCCTCCTCCTCCTCCTCCTCCTCCTCCTCCTCCTCCTCCTCTTCTTTTATTCTCTGCCTACTCCTCCTTCCTCCTTCTTCCTCCTCCTCCCCTTCTTCTTCTTTTAATTTTTTAATGTTTATTTTTGAGAGAGAGAGAGAGAGAGAGAGAGAGAGAGAGAGAGAGAGAGCACAAGCAGGGAAGGGGCTGAGAGAGAGGGAGACACAGAAAATGAAGTAGGCTCCAGGCTCTGAGCTGTCAGCGCAGAGCCCCAAGCAGGGCTCAAACCCATGGGTTTGAGTGTGAGACAATGACCAGAGCTGAAGTGACTGAGCCACCCAGGCACCCTGGAAATCACTAAATTCTCATGTTCACTAATTGTTTTGGGTTTCAGGTTTAGTTATCTCTGAAATTTTGTATTTGTGACAGCATCCACAAGGTTTGTGACTATGCCTGTCATAAAATCTGTTCTCACTTTAGTCGCTTCAAATCAGTGATGCTTTTGCAGTTGGCTCAGTAATTGCAGGGAGAAAAACCTTCCCTTTTAAGAAGTGCTGCTCCTCAACTTTATTATTGTCCTTAACATGCTCAAAATTTTAGAATGAGGTACTGTGTATCAAAAATAAATCTAGACATTTTTATTTTTTCATTTATTCAGCAATTTCATTTATTTTCAAATGGAGTGTTCTATAAAGAAAGCTCAGTGGACTAAGAGTGAGGGCTACCATTTGGTATGTCTGTGCCTTCAGCCAGACAGGTTGTATGACCTATATAGACTCTTTATACCTCAGTTTCCTGATTCATTAAAAGGAAGAAAATGATTTTCCTAGAGTTGTGAAAATACAATGGGGTACTATGGGAAAGAGCTTTGTAGACAATAAGACATTCTATGTATGTAAGGTACTATTACTGCTACCACTGTTACTACCACCACAGTCATTTAATAGTTGGTTACCTTGGCGAAGTTACTTAAGCTTTCTGAGCTTCCATTTCCTCATTTGTACAAAGACAGCTTCTGTGTTCGGTTCTACCTCAGCATCAGGAAAGATTTTACTGAGGAAGGCATCCTAGAAGAGAATTTTGAAAGATGAGTCATTTTTAGCTTGAGAGAAAGGGAGGACATTTCAGGTAAAGTTACCAGTGTGCAGAGCTGAAATAGCCTGGTGATTTGGAACTGCAAACAATTTGGCAGGAGCCTCTCTGCAGTGGGCTAGGAGTCTTAATGATAAAGTTCCACAGGGAGGATCAGGCCAAACCAAGCAGTTAGGACTGAATTCCTTAGTAATGTGTTGGCTCTGAATGATTCAAAGCAAAAATAAGACTCATAGCTATGAGGAGGATGGAGTGGGTCATAGGAAAATTGTAATGAAAGTAAGTCCCAACTTATAATAGTATTCAGTATGTACTAAATGCTTACGTGACATTGAGTTGAGCTCTTTACATGTATTATGTCATTCAATCCTGAGTACAACTATGTAAGTTAGGTCCTCATTTTATCTCCATTTTACAGGTAAGGAAATAGAAGCTCAGGTTAAGTAACTCACCCGTGGTGATACACCTAGTCAGTGGCAGAATGGAAGTCTTTCAGCCTTCACATTCTACCTTCTCAACTGTACACTGTGCTTCATAATTCTAAAACTCGTGTTTTTGGAACTTATTTGGAAGCCACTAAAAATTGTGTTAAAAATTAGATCACAGGATCTTTGAGTTGCAGGGGATTTTGTGCATTTAACAAAATCCTCTGTCCACCACAGTCATCCTCTGTGATCAGTGCATGCCCTGTGAATTATGCCCTGAGAATAGTCTTGTGCTTCAGCATATGCTCTGTGACAGGAGCTCCTTATAGAAAGAATGGGTCTCTGATAATTTTTCTCATATTGAGCGGAAGCATCTGTTTTTATCTGTTGTTGTCATGGTCTGAGTGAATTGTACTGGAGACCACCTTTAAGAATTTTCAGGAGTGCCTGGATATCTCAGTCAGTTGGGCATCTGACTCTTGATTTTGGCTTAGGTCACGATCTTATGGTTTGTGGGATCTAGCTCTGCATCGTGCTCTGTGCTGACAGCGTGGAGCCTGCTTGGGATGATTCTTTCTCTCCTCTCTCTCTGCCCCTACCCCTGCTTGAGTGTGTTCTCTGTTGAAATAAATAAACATTTAAAAAAGAGTTTTCAGTCAGATATTTCATTTCTGCAATCAGTAGTATTATTATTTTTGGCAAACAAAAGAAAATTCCGATTTCTCCAGTAATCTTTGCAGGCTGCTATTCACTCTCTTTATACATGTATGTTTAGTTATGAATTGTCAGCCATCTAAGAAAGGCTATATGTCTGACAATTAATAGTGTAGGCTTTGGAGCCACATAATATTGAGTCAGACAATCCAACCTGTACCACCTACTAGCTATGTGACAATCAGGTTTTTTTTTTTTTTCTGTGCTTCTCTGGGTTTTAATTTCCTCATCTAAAACAAATAATAGAGCAATTGACATGTAAGAGATTTGTAAATCATGCTAGTTGTTTTACTCAGTCAACCAAGTTTCCTTTTTATTAACGTATTATTAGTTCTTTTTTTAATAATATTAATACAATAGTCATTGTGGTAGATTGTTGCAATGATGTTAGTAAAGTTTTTATAATATGCTGAATTGTTTGGATTGGGAAAGTGGTCTTTAGGATGGAATCCAAAATTCTTTTTAGATTCGATACTATTCCATACTCCTACCAGTCTAGATTTGACCTTGTTCTCTCTTGACCCTAAATGTTTTCTGTGCCTTTATGTCACTGTTCTTGTAGTTCCTTATCTTGTGATGGCTTCTTCCACCATATATGTTTATATAGATTCTATTAATATAAAGCTCAATTCAATGCCGTATTCCCTCTGAGGTGTTTTCATCCCCTGACACAAGTAATTGCTCTTGTTTATGACCCCCTATGTTGATAATAGCTTTCCATTTTGCACATCACATGCAGCTCAGTAGAGACTTTTATAAATTCCATGGAATGGAATACTCTGCACCAACAACCTCTACCTCCAATCCCACTGCTTAGAACTCATCTCTCCCTGCCCTCCCCAACTCACTGCTTTCTAACTCTTCTGGTTTTCTTTCTCTTCCTTGAACATGCCAAGTATTTTTCTGGCTCAAGACTTTTTTTACTTGATATTCCACTTGTCTAGAACACTTTTCCTTTAGATATCCTTTTGACTTGCTCTCTCATTTTACTTGGGGCTTTCACTAAGTGTTACTTGTCAGAGAATACCATCTTTTATGATGATTCTACCAAAATAGCAGCCCCAGAATCACTCTTAAATCTTTTGCTCTGTTAGAAAGACAGATACCATATGGTTTCACTCTTATGTGGATCCTGAGAAACTTAACAGAAACCCATGGGGGAGGGGAAGGAAAAAAAAAAAGAGGTTAGAGTGGGAGAGAGCCAAAGCATAAGAGACTCTTAAAAACAGAACAAACTGAGGGTTGATGGGGGGTGGGAGGGAGGGGAGGGTGGGGGATGGGTATTGAGGAGGGCACCTTTTGGGATGAGCACTGGGTGTTGTATGGAAACCAATTTGACAATAAATTTCATATATTGAGAAAAAATAAAAAATTAAAAAAATTAAAAAAAATCTTTTGCTCTGTTTTTCCCCCAAATCTTTACTCTGTGTTTTAAAAATATGTATCATTGTCTGATATTGTGCCATATATTAATGCATTTGTATTTCTGTTATCTGTCTTACAAATAGAATGTAAGATTCAAGAGGAAAAGGGTATTGTCTCTTTTGTTCATGGCTAAGTTCTTCTTTTTGAGGAAAGCATGTGACATTTAGCATGTGTTCAATGAAAATTTTCTGAATGAATTAATGATGAATAGATCAATAGAACTGTGTTTGCCAACATAGTTCCCTACCTCCCCACCAGCCTGGAGACATTTGAAATAGGATTTCAGTTTGGGTTCTTAATTCTCCTGTCAGTGCCCTTATTAAGACAGAAGTTTAATGAACAGAAAAATGTGTATGAAAACTGATACTAATATATTTAAATGAAAAACTAAACACAGAAACTGATTCCTCATTCTATACAAATCCATCTCTCTTGGATGTCCTTCTCATACTCACAGCAGCTAAAGTGCAGCAGAATTGTTAGTACTCCTATTATTGTCCTTTCATGTTCACAGCTATCACCTGTAACTCTATTGAAGAACTGCCCTCAGCTGTTGGAAACACCCCCCTTCTGCTCCCAGGTCCCACTGTGGGTTGCTCTTAACCAATGACTAAGGGGCGTGGAAATATAAATACTTCAGCCCTCTGGTCCTCTTATAAGGACTTCTTACATGTTTTCTGCACTGTTTTCAGAGCATCCTGTGGATTTCAACTAAAGATACCCTTTGTCAGATACTGCATGTACTTTTGCTTGGCCCCTTTCAAGTGCCACTTTCTACTCCTCTACTATTTTTTTCAAGGAATACACTTTCTTTTTTTTTTTTTTTTATATGAAGTTTATTGACAAATTGGTTCCTTTCTAGCAAATAGCTTTCACATGAATCCTATTCTCGAGGTCTACTTATGGGAAATCTAAGCTTAAGCTAAGAGAGAGGGTGTATATATGTAGTTGGCCTTCTCAGTAGCCTAGGCTACTAGCATAGAGCCACCATACAGCCTTGACTCTCATCTTCCTCCACAGTTCAGATGTGAGTATCGTCTGTGGTCCTTCTAGGACCCACAGGCAACTGGGTGTTGTCCTTGTCTATGTACTTGCCTCTCTAGATAAATTGGAAATTTTCTGCTTTGCTTATAAACTTAATAGGGGAAAGGAGAAGAAAAAGAAGTTTTGTGTGTGTTTGTGGGAGAATAGGGGAGACCGTTTCCTTTTTTGTTCTGTTATTACTCTATTTCTCTATATTACTCTCCCTATCCTGACCCAGTTCAAAAGTCATTAAAGTTTCTTATTCTGTCCACTTTGTTTCTCTTTCCCCTATAATATTTCATCTCTCATACTATGTCCTTTATTAGTGAAGAGCATTGTGTAAGCTGTCAGCTCTCTAATTACAGTACGGTGTAATTACAACTATGTTAAACAATTGTTCGTTGTGCATGTCACCTCTAGTTGATTGTGAGGTGCTTAAGGGCAGGGTCCATGTCTTATTGATCTTGTTTTTCCCACAGCGCTCAACACAGCACTGTGCACACATTAGACATGCGATTAAGTATATCTTGAACAGATTATTTTGTCCAGGTTGATATTGAAAGGGCATAGATTTTGGTAAATTATTTTTTCTAATCTCATCTTGCTCTCATCTCTGAAGAGAATAATTATTTTCCTCTTTGAATTTCAAGACTTATGGTTTGTTTTGTTAATTGCTTGTTGAAAAGTAGGCTTAAATTAATCTGCTTGTTCTTGGGTACTTGGTGGAATTTTATAGGGTGAAAAGTCATTTGTTGAGTGAAGAGGATTCTTTCTGTTCATCTGATGCTAATTACCACCCATCATTGAGCTATCTAGAGCTTGAAGGTTTATTTATTAAAGAGATTCTAAAGTGAACTTCACTCATTGGGACATCAGGTTAAAAGCCAACTTAATGAGACGGTGTAAATTATTAGTGTGATAAAAACTCCTTTCCACAATCTGAAGAAGATTGGTGTTTCATCTGCTTCTCACTAAATAACTTGCTGAAATTACATTCCTGGACGTTGTTTAAATTTTTGATTCTTATATGAACAAATGGAAATCTAGTACACATTTCAGATAAAGTGCAGAGTACTGAGTTCTGAAACAGAAACTTAGATAAGGAAAAGGAAAAACATGATTAGCTCTGAGAAAATAGATGCCATTTTTTAAAAATGAGGAAGCACACAAGAAATGAATTTTCTACCATTATCTTACAAACAGAAAGGCAATCCTTCCTAAAGTGCACCTAGGTAAGGTTCACACTATGCTGAGTATTCAAAATAATTGAGCATCCGGTGTCTGGTCCCAGCTAGGAGTTTAAAATCTGGTTGAGAAGACATTACTGATACACTTGAAGCAAAGTGAACTTTATATTATAGAACATGGGATGTGCTACACCGTACTGCCCTGATAGTATAGCCTTTGCCTTGAGCATTTGAATGTATTGTCCCTTTCACTGTCCTAATTCAACACCTCATTGTCTCTTGCTTTCAATATTGTGATAACATTTAGTGCTTGGAGTGCATTTATTTGTTGCCTGAGTAAATAAGTGAATGGTCTAGAATCTAAACACTAGAAAATTATGGGGGAGACTGGGTTCTGGAGTAGTCAGTGTGAAGACTGCCTCTAGAAACTATTATTCAAATTAAAAGCCAAAAAGCCCCCGAATGATACAGTTAAGAAATGGGCAGAAGATATGAAGAGACATTTTTCCAAAGAAGACATACAGATGGCTAACAGACGCACGAAAGTGTGTTCAATATCACTCATCATCAGGGAAATACAAATCAAAACTACAATGAGATATCACCTCACACCTGTCAGAATGGCTAAAATTAACATCACAGGAAATAACAGGTGTTGGTGAAGATGCAGAGAAAGGGGAACCCTCTTACACTGTTAGTGGGAATGTAGACTGGTGCAGCCATTCTGGAAAACAGGATGAAGATTCCTTAAAAAGTTGAGTAGAACTACCCTATGATCCAGCAGTTGCACTACTTGGTATTTACCCAAAGGGTACAAGAATACTGATATGAAGGGATATATACATCCTGATGTTTATAGCAGCATTATCAGCAATCGCCAAATTATGGAAAGAGCCCAAATGTCCACCAATTGATGAATGTACATACACATACACAATGGAATATTACTCAGCCATAAAAAAGAATGAAATCTTGCCATTTTCAATGACGTGGATAGAGCTAGAGCGTATTATGCTAAGTGAAATAAGTCAGTCAGAGAAAGACAAATACCATATGATTTCACTCATATGTGGAATTTAAGAAACAAAACAGATGAACATAGCGGGGAAGAAGAGAGAGAGGCAAACCATAAAACAGATTCTTAACTATAGAGATCAGATTGAGGGTTGCTGGGGGGGAGGTGGGCGGGCACATGGACTAAATGGGTTATGGGCATTAAAGAGGGCACTTGTGACAAGCACTGGGTGTGATATGTAAGTGATGAATCACTAAATTCTACTCCTGAAACTAATATTATACTGTTTGTTAACTAATTGGAATTTAAATAAAAACTTGGAACATAAAAGAAACAAAGTAAATAAAAGCCACATGGGAAACCTGGTAGAAGGAGGGCAAACACAGTAAGCAAGCTGTGGCTGTCTGTCACAATTCTCAGAACCAGATGACTACAAATAATAAAGTCATATTTATTTTGGTTTAGAGATTTTTCTGAAATAAAAAGTTTTTACAGAGCCAGGCTATATTTTCCATCAGAGAGAAGATATTTAGCTAGCCACTAGAAAGCCTTTTTATTCAAATGATCTGAAAAAAAAATTGTAAGTTATATATTAATTTCAAGTAGTTATGGTATTTTTATTAAAAATGTCTATTTGTGGTTGTTAACCTTTTCAGTTACACATATATGAAAATAATGATGTATTGTCTTTAAAATATTCTCTAAGGTGTTTAATTTAGTCTGATAACCCCCTACATTTCAGTTATCTTGTCACTTGAATAGTTTTTGTGAAACAAAAACCTGATCAAGTTATTCCTTTGCTTAAAAACCCTAATTGACTCTCTATGATTTTAGGATAAAGTTTGAAGTCCTTAGAAGCATGAGAAAGTAAGATTTTAAGGCTTACTGAGTGCTTACTATATGCCAGGCACCATCCTAAGTGCTTTCCATATGTTATACTATTTATCTATATGTTAATATATGATTATGTTTAATGATTCTTACAACATCCTTATGTGGTAGATACCATCATTATTTACATATTGTATGGAGGCAAGTTAAGGTCACATAGATAACATAGTCATATGGGTAATATGTCTTAAAACTGGTATCCAGATCTAGGCAGTTAAACTCCAAAGTCTTAACCACTATATTATACTGACACCTGAAAGGAGATAGCTGTCTAAGCTAAAATAACTTCAGATATCCATCATGTCATATGAAGATCATCTAATCAAAATGAAAATTGGTGGTTGCCAGTATTTACTTCTGTGATTCCTTTTTAGAATATTTCCATAGCTAATGACTTTCATTGTGATGGCAAAAAAAAAAAAAATTAGATACCATGGTCTGGAAGTTGTTTCTTCCCTCCTTCCCTTCCTTCCATCTGTTCTTCCTTTATTTTTTCTTTTTCAGGTAATTTTTCATATCTCTCTCTAATTCATTAATCTCCATCTTAGGGTTAAATACTCAGAGACCAATTTTTTCCTTTATTTTAAAGTACTTGGAGGTAACCTTTAGTATAGTAGCTAAAGAACATAGAATTTTGAGTCAGACTGTCTGGTTGAATCCTAACACTCCAATTTTCTAGCTTTTGAACCATGAATCTTTCTGTGCCTCAATATCTTCCTCTAAATTGGGGTGGGGGTAATAATACTCACCTCCTAGTGTTGTAAGGATCAAATGAAATAATATTTAGAACAATGCCTACTGTATGGTAAAGACTGAACATATAGTAGCTACCTAGCCCTCAAATTCCTTATAAGAAAGAGAGCCTTTGCTTAATAATAACTTAGCCATTATTGACATTTAAGAGTGTCAGGGAAAGAGGAAGTCAGTAAACTAGATTGGAAAAGGTGTAGTCATAGACAAGAATAAAAACAATTACAACAGTGCTGCTTCCAACTAGAGGAGAGAGGAGATGGAAAGGAGGGTGAAAAGTTGCTCTTAAACCTTATCTTTCTTTATGACAATACAAGTCGCTCTGCAACTTGCCTCCCTACCTGTCAATGAAAAAACATCAAATAATACTAACAGTTACAACTTATCGATTTTCTATTTGGTGCCATTTTTTTTTTTACAGGAGACTGGGGCCTAATTAAGCTCTATAGATTGCCAAATATTATACTTAGGAATTTTAAACTTAGGTTAAAACTTAACCCAGAAATTTTCCAGCAAAAGGCTTTTCCTAAGTCTTTTAATCACATTCTGGAAGCACACTGTTCAGGATTGGGTGGAGTGAGTGAAATAAGTTTTACTGGACAAGATGAAGATACATATATTTTTTTGTTTTCAAAAAAATTGCAAGTGTCTCAATGAATGAATATACATTCAATGAATTTTTATTTAGGGGCCGCTGTGTGCTAGGCGCTCCTCTAGATGTAGGATACCCCATAATAAACAAAATACGGCAGTCCCCCCACCCCTTACTTGTGGTTTCGCTACACATGGTTTCAGTTACCCATGGTCAGCTGCAGTCTGGAAAAAGATGATCCTCCTTCAGACTTATCTTAGAAGGTTGATAATAGCCTAACAATATGTTACAATGCCTATGCCATTCACTTCACTTTATTTCATCATGTAGGCACTTTATCATCTCACATCGTTCCAGAAGAACAGTGAATATAGAACAGTAAGCATTTTTAGGGAGAGAGAGAGTCCATATTCACGTAACTTTTATTATAGTATATTGTTTTAATTGTTCTGCTTTATTATTGGTTACTGTTGCTAATATCTTACTGTGCCTAATATATAGATTAAACTCTATCATAAGAATGTATGTATAGGAAAAAGCATATAGTATATATAAGGGTTGGTACTGTCTGCAGTTTCAGGCATCCACTGGGGGATCTTGAAAGGTATTCCCCACAGATAAGGGGGGACCACTTTAGACATGATTCCTGCCTTCCTGGAGCTCACGGATACAAAAGAAAGAATTCTCTCTCTTTTGTAAATATAATAAAAACTTGATGATGATGATGATGATGATGATGATGATGATGGTTTTAATGTTTATTTATTTTTGAGACAGAGAGAGACAGAACATGAACAGGGGAGGGTCAGAGAGAGAGGGAGACACAGAATCTGAAACAGGCTCCAGGCTCTGAGCTGTCAACACAGACTCCAACGTGGGGCTGGATCTCACGGACCATGAGGTCATGACCTGAGCTGAAGTCGGACGCCCAAATGACTGAGCCACCCAGGCACCCCTAAAAGCTTGCGATTATTGATTTATTACTAGAACATGCTCACAGAATAAATTGCCCCTATAGAAATTCACATCACTTTTTGTCATGAATAAACAATTTGTGATTCTCTTGTTCTGAACAGCTCACTATAATAGGTCTACTTCAGACTTACCAAATTGAGCCTCTGCCTCATAATAATTCCATAAATATTCATTTGTTCTCTGGGAGCTTATATTCTTTTCTTGAATTCTCATCTATCAGTATCAAGTATGATTCCCTTTCTTCATCAGTATGTTTTAAAAAAAAAGGGCAAATTTTGTTACTCCACAGTTTGAAGCAATTCAAACCGTAAAGTATCATACTGTGTTAATGGAAAAAAGTACTTCTGAAGGGGAAAAATTATTCAGCAAGGGCACTGTATAAACAAGAGCACAAAAGAACTTGGATTTATGATGAGCTATGGCTAGTGAAGACAAAGAGAACTGTGTACTTACACCATGGTTTCTCAGAGAAAGACATCCAATGGGGAGTCTGTGGCTCTCCTACCTCTTTTTCTTATAACTTTTATGCAATATGAATGGCTTTGATATGACTAAATGGATAGCTCAGGCAGTTTATAATGGAATTCAAATTCTTTCATCTCTAAGCTTCTGGTTCTAAAGAACCAGAGCTATTACTCTCTTGTGGGTGTTTGGTGATATGTGCAAGATGGGTCACAGCCCAGTTTCTGAAAGACAGATCAATAAAAAGCTGATATATGATGGGAAAGTACAATCTCATTAGCTGGCTCATTAACGATTTTGTGTTTAGAGAAACACCAGGGTCACTAAACATGGAGATTACATCCTCAGTCTTGGACAGCAAAGAGGCTACATTCACAAGGTATAATGGGAAATTTTTATGCTACTACTGCCTTAGTTGGGGCATAGGATGGATTGATATTGTATTATATAGAAACTTTCATAAACATTTTATTAAAAGGAACAAAAAGCCTTTTTATCTATAAAGTACATGCTTCAAACACAAGTACAGCCTTTCCTTTATAGTTAAACACGTAAATCTCATCATCATCTCCCAGGAGAAAAGCTGTTTTTTATTACATTGGTAACAAAGCTGTTCTGAGAAACCTAGTAAAATTTTAAGTTGATTAGACCAGTTATTTCTTTTGAACATGAGTAACTAATCAAAATTTAGAAAGAATCTCAATAAATATTCTTTAACCTATTAAATTCACAAGGATTATATTGGACTATAATTTTTCAGACGTATTTTGGAAAAAATTAATATAGTAAAGAAAAAAATTAAAAAATTAAAAATAACCCACATCCTATTCCAAAATGTTTTAAATTAAATGATCACCTTCCACTTACTGGATTATAATTTCAATAAAGCATTGATAAAATCTTCAATGCCTAGAAAAATATTGCATGTAATAAAAAATAAATAGTCATTCTTTCATTTAATCAGTGTTTACTGAGCCTTTCCTATGTTTTGAGTACTGAAATGTTTGGTATATGTTGCATATATACCACAAAATTTTCATGTATAGTATTATAAAGCCTTATTTATTTAATGGTGGGTGGTGAGCAAAAAGAACATATTCTCAAAGTCTCTGTGCAAAAAGCAGAATAGATAACATGATGTAGATTACTAGATTGAGAATCCAAAACCCTGGAATATAATCTTGAGCAAGAAATTTAATTTCTCTGTTTTTCTCATTTGTAAAAGGAAGGAATAAGAGTTAATTATCTTTTAGTTGGAGTGGCCTTTGTTCCAAGACATCTGTGAAATGTGGGAGAGACTAGCTAAAATTATTTGAGGAATGAATATTCACAATTGTGTGTGTGTGTGTGTGTGTGTGTGTGTGTGTGTGTTGTGTGTATGTGAGAGACAGACAAATAGACATGGAAACAGTGGTCTTAAACCAGACGAATTTGGCAACTCCTGGGAATGATTTAGCAGTTACTAAACAAAGTGCTAGAATACCAATAGCCAAAGACCAAGATGAGATTCAACCGTTGGAGTAATTAGACCCAAGTCAGCTAATGAATCTGGTACATGACTGTCATGGAAGCAAAATGTATTACTGCCTCCATGAGATGATACCCAAGAATTATAAAAGCTAGAGACATGGAGTGCTCCTAGGGAACAAGGGAAAAGAAATAAGGACTTTATGAGAAGGTGATGCTGTGGAGATTTGTAGAACTCTCTTTTATTTTCTTCAGGTAGAAACACGGCCTTAATATATCTGGGTTTCCAGTAATCACATATACAAATAAACAGGTAATATATGATTAATGTGATTGACATATAGGAATTAACAAACACTTAAATCATTTCATCAAGTTAATTTATATCTGTTTTTACTTTACTCTTGGAATAATTTTCTCAAGACATGAGGTTGCTTTGGCATGAAAGTTCTGGTGGAAAAGGAGTAAAAGTTGGGAATCATTTTTCTTTCCCCTGTGTTTTTTGGGCTTATTAGGATAGTGGGCAGAGAAGAAGAGGATAGGAAAAAATGAATAAAAGGAGAGTACCTAAATAGACTGGATTCCTGCAAGTGAATAGTGATTATTATTATTTAGTTTTTTAAGTTACAGTGCACAATTTTTTCTTATGGATTTAGATATATAGTTGTTTCTGTTAATCATTTTAAATTTATTTTTTACTTATAAATTCTGAGTTATAATGTGCATAGTTTAAGGATTCAGATATTTCTGTAAGCACAGGTCTTCAGTTATCTTTTGATCCTCTTCCTGCCAGCCCTTGCTCCACAGAAGTAGCCAGTTTCAATTCTTATAGTTTTTGTATGTTTATCACTTAGTAACACGCTTATACATCTACCTATTGTTTTTTAAATAGGATTATTTTTAAGAAGGATTATCTATTAACTTCCTATGCAGGAACATGGAGATATTGCTGTCTTTGATAGGAACTTGCTCCTCCACCCCCATACATATGCACTCATTTTCCCTTTCTATCCTCTTTTGAATAAGGATATAAATTTGGTTATATCAATATGTTTTTTGTGTGTATGTATGTGTGTAACACAACTATATAAACCTTATATACAGTGAAACTATGTAGTATAATTATTATTGTTATTATTATTATTATTAATGTTTATTTATTTTGAGAGAGGAAGAGAGCGAGAGCATGTGACCGTACATGTGCCCGAGTGAGCCGGGGAGGGAGAGAAAGAGGGAGAGAGAGAATCTCAAGCAGGCTTTACTCATTGCGGAGCCCAGTGCAGGGCTCTATCTCATGATTGTCAGATCACGACCTGAGCTGAAATCAAGAGTCAGATGCTTAACTGACTGAGCCACCCAGGTGCCCCTAATTATTTTTTTTATAAAAGATTTTATTTTAAATAATCTCTATACCCAATGTGGGGCTTGAATTTACAACCCTGAGGTCAAGTCACATGCTTACCAACTGAACCAGCCAGATACCCCCTAATCTAATTATTCTTAATATTCCCACAAATGTTATTTTCCCTGTTGTTAATACTTGACTTTTTTTTCATTTGCTTACTTTTTTATGTATCAAGTGCTAATTTAATTCAAAGTCTCTGAAAGTGTGAAATTAATCTCAATACATTCAGACTTATCAGATATTCTTTTAATTTTATCTGCCTGATGAAATCTCAGTAGCTCTCTAATATGATCCAATGTAGACAGTTTTTTTTTTTTTTTTTTTAAGTTTCTGTGGTATACTTCTTTTCCTGGGATCTTTCTTTACCATCATCTTGGGGATTCCCTTTACCTCTCTTTTGAGTTGTAGCTCTTATTTCCTTTATATTATATCTTCTCCCTTATTAGTTTATTCTTATATATGATGGAACCTTTGGTAACTTCTTTATAAGAGATTCACATGAGATACATTCCACGAGATTTTTCATGTCTGAAAATGACTCCAGACTTAATAGTTTGGCTGGATATAAAATTGTAGGTTTGAAAGTATTTATTCTCAGAAATTTGAAGGCATTTCCTACTGTTTCTATATTCAAATGTTGCTGTTGAGTTAACTGTGATTATAATTTCTGATTCTTCATACATGAACTGTCTGTCCCCAAGTCTTTCACTCTTCCTACAGGAAGCTTATAAGATATCAGTTTGTTGTCAGTATTTTAGAATTTTATGAGGATATTCTTTGATGTGGATATTTATCAGTTGGCTGGGCACTTGATGAGTTCTTTTAAGTCTGGAAAAATATGCCTTTGGAAACGTGCCTTAAATTATTTTATTAATGATCTATTTTCATCAGTTTCCTCTGATCTACCTTTCTAGAAATACTATTGCCCAGATATTGGACCTGCTGGATGGGTCATCTGATTTTCTTGGGCTTTCTCTCTATGTTGCATCTCTGTCTTTTTGCTCTAATTTTTGAGTGGTTTTCTTCATCCTATAATCTTTCTACTTAGCTTGTCATTTTTGCCATCATGTTTTAGATCATTTTTGTTCTCTGAACTAAATTTATAACATTTTCTTCATTAACACAACATCTTCTCATCTGTCTGAAGCTAGTAATCATTAATTTTTTTAAGTTTTCTTTTCCTTATCTTATCTCTGCTTCATCCAGGTTTGTGTTTGTTTTGTACTCTATCTTTTAGAAGCACTAATCAGATGCTTATGATCTTTGATCTTTGATTGTTTGCTCATATTTAAATTTGGGGCATTAAAAGCTGGTAGAGACCTTGAATGGGACTTGCCAATCATGGGCTTCACAATAAGGTGATTTAACTGAATTGTTTAATTGGGGAAACTCCAATTTAAAAAACTCCAATGTCAGAATCTTCTGATCATTTTTTGGAGCTGATGAAACTGTGCAGATGACTTTCCAGTATTTTTCTTGTCTAGTGTTCTTGTAAGTAAGTTGGGCAAGAGGGCTGAGGTATACAAATGCTTTTAATTTCTATGTTTTACTTTATGGAAACTTCTTCTCCCATTGTCTGTGTCCCCTAGTCCAGAAATCCATATTTTCCATGCAGAGAAGAAAGCTCCAATTTTCTTCTGGGAGAAGGACAGTCATCTGGTACACAGTATGGGGTATCTAAGTTTCTGAATAGTTCTTGGATAGATTTTCAACAAGGTGCTCTTATTTTTACCTATATCTGCCCTTACTTCAAGAGGTACTGAGCACTGGCAATTTTTAATGCTTTTGGAAGTTCTGTAAAGTAAATTTTGGAAGTTGTTTCTTTACTTTGTCCCTTCATTGAGTTTTCTAGGTCACTTACTATTTATCTGAGTTGCTTTCTGGAATCTATAATTTTGTATTTGTTGCTTCATTTCCCACTCTCTTTGTCTCTATGAATTTATGGGTTTTGTAAAACTCATTGCCACTGTCTTACTTAAGAAGGGAGTGAAACTAAATGCATGTCTTATTTTCCCACAGAAGTAGCATTGACTCTAAACTAGAGTTCAGCTCACAAGCAATATAATTAATTTGGCCATAGTCTGGTGGTCTAGGGGAGGAAGTGAATCTTTCCTCATATAAGCCTTTAAAATTCAACTGCATCCGCATCCTCCCCCACCCTCCTTGAGTGTTTTTTTTCCTCCTATAGTTCATACAGTGTATTGCTACCCTCTTAATTTTTTCTCCCTTGATCATTCCAGAACTTTGATGTAGAACCTCAAAGAGCACAAAATTCTGAGTCTGGCATTTGTATCTCTCTATAATAAGTGCATTTGTGTGTGTGTTTTTTTTTCCTCTCCCTAATATGAATCCTCATCTGTAGTTAGTCTGGCTTCCCTTCTTTCCCTTCTTCCTTTCATTTCCTTCCAATTATTTCTTTGTTTACCAAACATCTATAAAACCCTTGTTAAATGTCCAGTTGTTTAAGATTCAAAAATGGATAATATCTCTTTCCTTGAGTTGCTTGCAATTTCATGAGAGACAAGATATAAACAATGTAATGCCCTGACATAGAACACATGACGTAAGTTCTGTCAGAATAATGGGAGGTCACTTGGGGAGGTGGAGAATTTCATGTGGGGAGGTGAGAAAAGGCCTCGCAAATGAGAGATATTTAGGTTAAGCCTTAGAGAATAGTCTCTAGGAGGCCCCAAAGCTAGGATTTGGTGAGAGGACAGGCATTCCAAGGAGCATGCATTGCTTGAGGAAGGTGAAGGGACATGTGCAAAAGATCTTGGTGCATTAGGGGAAATGCAGGAGTAATGAGAATGGAAAATGATGGGTGGGTCCAAAGAGGTGGGTATTTGTTTTTTAGAAGCATCACTTTTGTAGCAATGAGGCAAGTAGTTTCCATGGCTGCTCCTTCCAGTCAGTATGCCACAGTCATGAGTTCCCATGGAATGCCCATGTCATTCCTTTTCCTCATTCCAAATCTGGTTTGTGCTTTGAGTTCCAACTCAAGTCCTATCCTTTTTATGAAGGCCTTTTTAACCTATTCCAGCATGTTAGCTTGCCTCTTTTTTCTTGGACTCTTTTTTTTTTTAATTTATTTTTTAACGTTTGTTTATTTTTTTGAGACAGAGAGAGACAAAGCATGAACGGGGGAGGGTCAGAGAGAGGGAGACACAGAATCTGAAACAGGCTCCAGGCTCTGAGCTGTCAGCACAGAGCCTGACGCGGGGCTGGAACTCACGGACCGCGAGATCATGACCTGAGCCGAAGTCGGACACTTAACCGACTGAGCCACCCAGGCGCCCCTCTTGGACTCTTAAAATATGAATTATGTAGCACTTAATTATATATGTTTGCAAACTTAATACTATTTGTGTGTGTGTGTGTGTGTGTGTGTGTGTGTACTGCATCTCTTGTCTCTTTAACAAATATCAGGTTCCTAGGAGACTAGCATAGCCCTGTATATAGTGTGATCCAATGGATAATTTGCTTTTTACAACATTGGTCAAATAAATATGTAGTGAGCTACCACTATATGCCAAGCCTATGATAGATTTTGGAAATTGATAGTAGATAAGTGAGAATACAGTCTCTGCCTATTTAAGGGGGCAGAATTTAATTTTTTTATAAATCTAAAATTAAATTTACTAGCTATGTCTTTAATAACCACAAACAGATTCTGATTTACTTATTCCCTTTCCACAATTCAAGGCAATTATCAGAGCAACGATCCTTTAAGCTTTTATTTATCCATCACTAGAAGCTCTGGTGAATGTCTTGATACTGCCTTTCCTTGAGGCATCATTTAAATTAATAGTCCCTTTAATTTGAATTTTTGGGCATAAAGGTTGTAAGTGAATGCAAGAATTTTTAAACTTATATTTATTTATGAGCCAAAAGAATCGCAGAATATTTTACTATTTTTAATCTATTTTTGAAGCTGGTTCAATTTGGCAATAAAAAAAGATATATCTTCAATGTAAATGTAAATATAGGAGAACTATGAATAGAAATTATAACTACATTCTAGGATAGAAATGTGGTTATTTAAACCCTCAGGTGCAGTAGCAAGCTTCGTCTTGATAAAGTACAAATCAGGATTTCAAATTCACTTAAATTCCTCCTTTTCAGTTTACCAGAGTTTAGAATTTGTTTTATATTTCTAAGACCAAAGTTCTTTTATGAATCCCATATATAATATTAATTTATGTACAATAAATTGAAGTACAATATGAGGAGCATTTAACTTAACAGGTTTAGAGGATGATAGAAAAGAAAAACATCCTTTATTATGGACATTGTTGTGTTCATTCATATGTATTGGAAGTGTCATTTAAACTAAAATTTATTTGATTGTGTTACCTAGTTAGATCTAGCAGAAACTAATTAAAACTTAGTTAAGGGGTTTCATTCTTTTATTAGTTGAGCCTTGAATGACTATTGTTTGATCACTATTGGCCACTATTTGTTGAGTATCTGCTGGATACATAAAGATGTTGGAGAGCTGATGAAGTACAATAAGACATAAAAAAATGGATGGCTATTGCTGCGCCACACAGGTCATCAGGGAATTCTCTTTAACAGTTTGGTTAAATGTGCCCATCTCACATCTGATGCAGGTTCAGTGAGCTTATGTCTTACATTTACAACCTTCTCAGAACCATTACCCTTGGGCTACCCAAGCAGCTTCAACCTGAAGCGCTGTTCCCACCATCTGTGGGCTTGATAGGGATTTAATGGATCTTCACCTGAAACCAACATGTTCTTGCATAATGTGTTGTTTCCCTGCCTATCCTACTGGTTACTCCTAAAAGTAGTTTCTCAATAAATTGCATGCATACTCATCTTCATCTTGGGTTCTGCTTCTAAAGAACTTGATGTATGACAGTTACTATTTGAAAAAATTAATGATGGTGGTTATATTAAACATTGAATAAAGCAGGTCTTGTAGAAGAAAGGATGACCCAAGATTTCAGAGCAAGGCTTGGAAAGAATCATTAGCTAGGAAATTCTTGCAGAAAATGCCTTGTTAGAGCAACTAGCAGTGCTATGTTTCCTGATATTCCCAAGTTGGCTAAGTTTCCTAGGTTCTTAAGTTTTCTATGTCTTCTCATTCTAGAAGGGTCTGGTTATCTTCCCAGAGGGAAGAATTTGAGACCTATGGTGAAGGTGGTTTTAGCAACTTTCTCTGTGTTTTTGTTTATGGATAGTTGAAATTGCTATCTTGCATTAAGTCCCATGTTGAGGTTGGGTAGAAATTGATATGACAAGTATGTTGAGGCAGTAATAATCATTATGCATGAAAAGAAATTCACATGATTACAGAGTTGGATTGGCTGGAGTAGGGACTGAGGATTAGTTAAAGGGACTCTCAAGGAATCCTTCCTAAGGATTTCTGAAAGTAGTCACCCAGGAAAGTAGTACTGCCCACTAGAGTGCTTTACTGAGTCACATGTGCCTGTAGTTATTTGAAGGATGGGATATAGCTTAAACTTTGCAGTTATTTTCGGCTGAGGAAATGGAGACTCTGACCGGTTAAGTGATTTGGGATTAATAAATGAGAAAATCAAGACCTTATTTCAGATTTTTTCCTGGTCATTCATTTATTCACAAATAAATGAGTTAAAGTAGTTACATTTTGATAGGATTAGCATGTGATACAGCTAAGCACAGGTATTACTTGAGGGATATGAATTATAAAGGATGAGCAGAAAGGGTAGTTAGAGTTGGCATGACATTTATAAATTCACTTTTTTTTTCAACGTTTATTTATTTTTGGGACAGAGAGAGACAGAGCATGAACGGGGGAGGGGCAGAGAGAGAGGGAGACACAGAATCGGAAACATGCTCCAGGCTCCGAGCCATCAGCCCAGAGCCTGACGCGGGGCTCCAACTCATGGACCGTGAGATCGTGACCTGGCTGAAGTCGGACGCTTAACCGACTGCGCCACCCAGGCGCCCCGGCATGACATTTAAAGTAAAGGGATATGGATAAGGGACAATATACTGGGCCCAAGGAAGTGCAGACACTTTGATGTGACTGCATTGTAGTATGTGTCTTTGTGGTCAGAGATGAGGTTGAATTGCAAAGTAGAAACTAGATTATGGAGGACCTTGTACATCATATTCAGAAGTTGTAATTTTATCTTGAAAGGGATGGTGAGTGACTAAAGAATTTGCATGTTAGAAAGAATACTGTCAGCAGTATGGAAGCATTATAATAATTCAAAGGAAAAATAACAAGAGTCTAAATCAGGATATATTAATGGAGATGTAGATGGGGGAAAAACTGGAGACATGTTTACAGATAGAGTTGAAAAGATTTAGTGATTGACTGGATATAAATCAGAGAGAGAAAGAGTCTAGAATGACTCTTACATTTCTGGCTTGGGTTACTCAAGAATGGTCATTCTGTCTCTAAGAAAAGGAAAGTATAGGAAGGGTAGTTTGCTGCTATGGGGAAGTCTTAGAGGAGAGGAAGAAGATAATAGCTTCAGTTTGGGACATGTTAAAATTAAAATTCTAGTTGGATAGTCAAATGCCTTGATATAGCCTTCTGATCACAAATTCAGATTGCTTCTTTTAAAAAAATTGTTTTAATGTTTATTTATTTTTGAGAGAGGGACACACACACACACACACACACACACACACACAATCTGAAGCAGGCTCCAGACTCTGAGCTGTCAGCACATGGGATGTAGGGCTTGAACTCATGAACTGTGAGATCATGACCTGAACCAAAGTCAGACACTTAACCAACTGGACCACCCACGTGCCCCCAGATTGCTTCTTCCTATACCAGACCACTGATGGAGATGACTAACAACAAGAACACGTAAATATTTTACAAAGACATCTATATTGTTTCTCTGTTTTTAAGAATGGTCATTTTGGGGTAAGCAGTGATGATTTGAAGTCCATTTTTGTGTGTGGTTGTATTTTATTAAAAATAATTTCCTTCTATGGCAATTCTATTATCATTTCCTCCACTTCTGTAAAGTTCTCTTTGTCAGAACTATTGTATTTTCTGGACTCTGTCTTCTTTCCCTCACCACCTTTTTATAAATTTCTCCCTTCATCCTGCCTTCTCCATTCACTGTTTACTTTCTGCCTCCAACCTTTTAAGGAATGGATGCCTCACCCCATTTGTTGTTTTTGTTTTCTCTTTGTGGTATCCCTTACTGTTTTTGATCTTATTGCATCCCCATAAATCTTATCTATGCAGTCATATAAACCAAATTAATTTTTTTTTCATTTTCTCTCTTCCTTCCTTCCTTCCTTCCTTCCTTCCTTCCTTCCTTCCTCCCTTTCTTTCTTTCTTTCTTTCTTTCTGTCATCTTTTTTCTTTTCTTTCCTTTTCTTTTCTTCTCTTTCTGCCTTTTTCCTTTCTCCCTTCCTCTCTTTCTTTATTGCTTTCTTCCTTCCTTCTGTTCTTTTGTTGTTTTTATTTAAACCCAGGTTAGTCAACATATAGTGTAATAATGGTTTCAGGAGTAGAATTTAGTGATTTGTCACTTACATATAACACCCAGTGCTCATCCCAACAAGTGCCCTCCTTAATGTCCATCACCCCTTTAGCCCATCCCCCCACCCAACACCCCTCTAGCAACCCTCAGTTTGTTTTTTGTATTTAAGAATCTCTTATGGTTTGCCTCCCTCTCTGTTTTTATCTTATTTTCCCTTCCCTTCCCCTGTAATCACTTGTTTTGTTTCTTGAATTCCCCATGAATGAAATCATACAATATTTGTCTTTCTGTACTGACTTATTTTGCTTAGCATAATACATTCTAGTTCCATCCATGTTGTTGCAAATAGCAAGATTTCATTCTTTTTAATCACTGAGTAATATGCCATTGTATATTTATATACCACATCTTCTTTATCCATTCATCTTTCAATGGATGTTTGGTCTCTTTCCATAATTTGACTATTGTTGATAGTGCTGCTATAAACATTGGGGTACATGTGACCCTTCAAATCAGCATTTTTATCCTTTGGATAAATACCTAGTAGTGCAATTGCTGGGTTGTAGGGTAGCTCTATTTTTAATTTTTTGAGGAACCTCCATACTGTTTTCCAGAGTGGCTGTACCAGTTCGCATTCCCACCAGCAATGCAGGAGTCAAATTAAATATTTTTTAAAGCATTAGTTTCTAATGTGAGATCAACTAACTTTTGCTGTAGAGAAGGCAACCAGAAAGGCAAGTAATCTTTTCCATTTAGGGTAACAAATCTCAGTGCCTTTGTCTTCTGATCCTATCACTAGGCTAGTAGAGGTAAGAATTTCAGGTAAGCAGAAAAAGGAGTGGAAGAGGGGTAGTTTCTGTTTAGGCAGACCAGTTGTGATATTTTATGTGAATAAGGTTCTTGCAGCAAATCATGACCTGTGAAGGGAGCATAGCTTTATCATATAGACCTGGTTTGCATCCTGGTTCTATTTCTTCTAGCTGTCAGTCCTGGGAAGAAGTTTACTTAACTTCTTCATGGCTCAGTTTTCTCAAAGAGTTTTATTGTGAATTGTAAGTAATATATATAAAAAAATACTACTTGACATCTAGTAGTAGTTAAAAAACATGTGAGTTTCCTTTTCTCCTTAAGGTCTCTCTCAGGTGACACCCTATGTATCTGCCTATTATTTTGAATTGTAGGAAATCTTCCTTTGGAATGGTAAGCAATATTGTACCCCAGTGATCACCGAGACTTTTAACATGCCAGTACTTACACAAAGCCCAGTGATTACTGTAAATGTTTTTCTAAAGAATCACTCTTGGGGCGCCTGGGTGGCGCAGTCGGTTAAGCGTCCGACTTCAGCCAGGTCACGATCTCGCGGTCCGTGAGTTCGAGCCCCGCGTCAGGCTCTGGGCTGATGGCTCGGAGCCTGGAGCATGTTTCCGATTCTGTGTCTCCTTCTCTCTCTGCCCCTCCCCCATTCATGCTCTGTCTCTCTCTGTCCCAAAAATAAATAAATAAAAAAAAAAAAGAATCACTCTTAAGAAGTTTCTGGGAATTTTGTCAATATTTAGAATGATATATAACTAGAATAAAAAGACCATGTGCATGATTATTTGAAATAGTCTGTTTACAGTGTTATCATCCAGCCAGATCTGTAAAACATGTAAAGGGTATGTGCCTTTGGTACTTCAACTCTTTGTGTGCCTTTCCTCTAGATATAATGGAAGACAATGGATTTACAGCCCACTTTCTAGGACAAAGAAATGGGTATATTGAATTTTTCTTTATTCTATTTAAGTAAAGTCTTTTTCATTACTGTTTGTACCTTTGGTTTCAAATCATGTATCTGATTTGTACTTTATTACTATTTTAGAACAGTGTATAAAATGCAGTGCTAACATCAGTTTTTTTTATTTTCTCTAGGATTTAAAATAAATCTATAACAGAATTTTTAAAAAGCCAGTAAGCAAGAATAGAAAAATATACAATATATTAAGGGAAATCTAACTCATCAATATTGGATAAAAATAAGAAATCAATCAAGGTATAAAATATACTTCGTAGGATTCATAATAGAGCAAATGAAAAGGATTTTGAGAAATTATTAAAACACAATCAAAATGATAAATTGCTATACTTTACACAGTGTCTTGTTGGAATGAACAATATCACATATCATAAAGAGGAAATGGAAAAAAATCACAGTTGAAAGAATTTATACTGAATAAAAGTTCAAGGAAACTAGCTATAGGTTATTATCTCATTGTTGTCCAAAGAGAATAGCATATATGTGATAATTATTTTTAGAGGAAACTAAATTCATACATCTTTATTTTTGTTTTGAGTTTTGCTTCTGCCTTTGTGTGTCATTTGGCTCTAAAGAAACTCACCAACTTCTGTAACAATACCAAGCCCAGAGTCTTTGAAATGGCAATTTAGGGATCATCTTTAGGAGTTATCTGAGAAAGTTTCATAGAAAAACAAATCTCAGGAGCTAAGAGTTAGGGTCTAAACCAAAGATACCTCACAAGAATATCCTTCTTTCATTGTCTACCATGAAAGATGAAGCTTGATCAGATTAAGGAAGCCAATAGGTCTGCTGAAAGCAATGACAAAGTATTCTTTACACTTTACGCATGGAGGATGGACACAGAGAAGTAGAATTATTTATTGAAAAATAATACACAATGGTTGGAGAGCTGGAATCAGGATTTAGGATACTTATTTGCAGTGCTTACTAGTCTGCATGCTTTATTTGTTAACGTAAGGTACTGCTATTGTTATATCTTTAGTTAACTTCCTTCACACAGCTTTTACAAATAAGTGATAGATTGGCTTATCATTTCCATTCTGTACCTGTATCTTATTTTCCTCTGCCAAAAGGATGTATGATTTCCATAAACATTTATGCTTAATGCCCATTTTCTGTAGAAACAGTCCATGTTTCTTTCCTAATAGCAATACTTGCACTATGTAATCACTGTCATTATCATTCTACTTCAGAAGATTTTCCTAGCTGCTCTATCAGGTTTCTACCTACTTCAGAAGCTGTGTACCATTATTCTGGTTTTATAGTTTCACATGGTATTTCATAGTGGTTGTGGTTGTTGTTCTTCTTGGGACGTGTGTGTGTGTGTGTGTGTGTGTGTGTGTGTGTGTTTGTGTGTGCGCTCACGCGTGTGTGTATGAGAGAGAGAGAGACAGACAGACAGACAGACAGAAACAGAGAGAGAATGTTTCAGGTCATAGTATTCTGAAACAATCTTGCTATTAATTAGGAAAAACTAACCTTCCCCTGGTCAAATCAATACATATTTTTTTAAGAACAAAAACTAATAAAAAACTTGACTGTGGTCTGGGCCAGACATGGTGTTGTTTCTGGGGATTCAAAAATGAACAGGTCACAATCCTGGACCACAGGAAGTTTGCCATCTAGTTTAGAGAGAGAGAGATAAACAAGAAATTTAGGAAAGAGAGAGAAGAATAAAGCTCATTGCCACCTCATTGTAGCAATCAGATAAATCCAGAAAGTTAGATATGCTGTAAGACTACTACCTTGGCCTCTTCACCATACCTGTCTCATTAAAAAAGTGAAGGAGAACAGAGTAGTTCTAAATGAAAAGAACACTTAATGGACATTATAAGCAAAAGTAATATATGGACTTGGGAGCTGTGCTGGTTTGTATGAAGCAGTTGTAAGGATATTTTGGGGACAATTAGGGCAATTTGAATATAGACTGCATCAGAGCAAATGAAAATTTTTTGACATAGAAAGGTATAGAGTAAAAATTAAAAAGTTCATATTATGAAAAAGCATGTAAGGGAGACCAACTTTTTAGAGAGCCAACTGAGGACATGCTGTACCAGATGTAAATATTTTTATATTGTAAATATATATATTTTTACATATTACATATTTATACATGTATACTGTTACTTTGTCACACATGTTACATACACATATTAAATATTATAAAATATAAAAATAGGTGTTTATTTGAAATTACATATTATTTATTTTTCTGTTACATAAATGCTATTGTTTAAACACTGAGTACAAAGAGAAAGAGCAAAAAATACTAGCACCAGGGTTCTAGACAATCTCAACTCTTTGTGCCTTTGCTGGGAACAAAGGCAGCTGAGAAATTACTAGGAAGACAGAGGTGGGATGTGAAGAGGAAGCCAGAGAGAGAGTTGGAGCAACCACTAGAAAGATTAAATCACTACATCTGAAAATAGTGTAAAATGCCTGGGCGGTTTAGAGCAGGAATACAGGAAAGGTATTTCAAAATATACCTTATTTAAATGACCAGCAACACGATTTAGAACAGACTCATCTTAAGGAGATAATCTTTGTTTAAAGACCCAAGTATGATTTAAATCAAAGTTCCATTTAAAAAAATTAGCAAAACAGAGAAACCACTAGATAACTTGTTCAAGAAAGAAAGGAAAAATACAAATATACAAAATAAGAAATTATAAAGAGAAGTAACAAACAGAAGAAATAAAAAAGATTAACTGAATCAAATTTGTAGACAATTTTGAAAACCTAAATGAAATGGAAACATTTTCAGGTTATCAAAACTGATTCTATTAGAGTTATAAAGTCTTAAAAGTCCAATTTTCATAGAACAGATAAAGTTATCAAGGAACCACTCCACAAACAGCACAAAACAAAACATGAGGCCCGGGTGGTTTCACAAAGGAATTCTATTCAACTTTCAAAAACTAGATATTTTTCATGTCTTGTAAGTTATTACAGAGCATTAAAAAGGAAGAAAATGTAACATAGATATATAACTCAAAGACAAACAGAAAGAAAACTGCAGATAAATATCTCTCATCGATATTGATGCAAAATTTTTAAATATTAGCAAACAGACACCAATACCGTATTAAGAATATAATACAGGGGTGCCTGGGTGGCTCAGTCGGTTAAGCATCCGACTTCAGCTCAGGTCATGATCTCACGGTCCGTGAGTTTGAGCCCCACGTCGGGCTCTGTGCTGACAGCTCAGAGCCTGGAGCCTGTTTCAGATTCTGTGTCTCCCTCTTTCTCTCCTCCCCCTCTCATGCTCTGTCTCTCTCTTCTCAAAAATAAATAAACGTGGGGCGCCTGGGTGGCGCAGTCGGTTAAGCGTCCGACTTCAGCCAGGTCACGATCTCGCGGTCCGTGAGTTCGAGCCCCGCGTCGGGCTCTGGGCTGATGGCTCAGAGCCTGGAGCCTGTTTCCGGTTCTGTGTCTCCCTCTCTCTCTGCCCCTCCCCCATTCATGCTCTGTCTCTCTCTGTCCCAAAAATAAATAAACGTTGAAAAAAAAAAATAAAAAAATAAATAAATAAACGTTAAAAAAATAAAAAAAAAGAATATAATACGCCATGACCCAATGGGGTTTTTCAAGGAATGTAAGGAAGTCCATTAATGTCATGTACCCATTAATAAATCCAAGGAAAAATTATATGATTATCTCCATACAGATTGATTAAATCCTTGTAAAAAATCCCATATCAATTCATGATAGAAACATTTAAGGAAAATATTTAAGGAGGGATACTTTCTCAAAATAATAAAAATATATTTGTTTTTAAGCCAGTATTTATTTTTCTAAATCAAGAAATACTAGAGGCCATAAACATTGGTCTTACACAGTGTTGGTCACAAACGTTAAAAAGTACATTTATATATTTGAAATAAATGGCATCCCATATTAAAAAAAAAAAAGAGGGGCACCTGGGTGGCGCAGTCGGTTAAGCGTCCGACTTCAGCCAGGTCACGATCTCGCGGTCCGTGAGTTCGAGCCCTGCGTCGGGCTCTGGGCTGATGGCTCAGAGCCTGGAGCCTGCTTCCGATTCTGTGTCTCCCTCTCTCTCTGCCCCTCCCCCGTTCATGCTCTGTCTCTCTCTGTCCCAAAAATAAATAAACGTTGAAAAAAAATTGTTTAAAAAAAAAAAAAGAAATACTAGAGGCAATTTCACTAGGATGAGGAACAAGGCAAGGATGCCAACTGTCTCCACCACTACTTACCATTGCATTAGAGTTATCAGTCAATGCAGTTAGACAGGATAAATCAATTAGAGGCATAAGAATGGATAAAGAAGAAACAAAATTATCTTTACTTGTAGATGATATAATGTAATTGCAAATCTCCCCATCCCCCAGAGAATCAATGATAAAACCAGCTCACCAACAAAGGGGTTGTTAAAGTACTAGTTATAAAATTAACATGCAAAATTAAGCAGCCTTCATACACACAAGCCATTAACAGAGAAGGTAGTGGTAGAGAAAACACACTTTCTTTCTTTCTTTCTTTCTTTCTTTCTTTCTTTCTTTCTTGAGAAAACACACTTTATGATTAGCAGCAAAGATTAGATACATAGGAATAAATTTAAGAAACGTACAAAATCATATACAAGGAAAAATTTAAAACACTCCTGAGAAATACTGTGGAGGGCTTGAACAAAAAAGATCCCGTATTCTTTTTTCCCCCAGCTTTATTGAGATATAACTGAAATATAATGTTGTGTAAGTTTAAGGTATACAACATGATAATTTGATATATGTATATATTGTGAAAAATTTAACTCAATAAGTTAGTTAACATAACACCTCACATACAATTTTTTATGTGTATGTGTTGAAAACTTCTAAGATCTCTTAGCAACTTTCAAATATACAATTCAGTGTTAACTATAATCATCATACTATATGTTAAATCTCCAGAACTTATTAATCTTATAACTAGAAGTTTTTACACTTTGACCACCTTCACCCCCTTCCCTGCATCTGTACATGGCAACCACCAATCTACTCTGTTTCTAAAAGTTAGTTTGTTTGTTGTTTTACATATAAATGACATCATAGGTATTTATCTTTGACTTATTTTACTCAGCATAATGCCCTTAAAGTTTATTCAGGCTGTCACAAATGGCAGAATTTCTTTCTTTTGGTTGAATAGTATTCATATATATAAAATCCATTTATCTATTGAGGGACACTTAGGTTGTTTCTATGTCTTGCTTATTGTGAATAATGCTGCAATGAACATGAGGGTGCAGGTATCTCTTCAAAATACTGATTTAATTTCCCTCATATATATATATGTATATATAAAATTATACTCATATAATATACATATATATGTATAAATTATACACATATAATTTTCAAGGAACCTTCATATTGTTTCCATAGTGGCTATACCAATTTACATTCCCGCCAATAGTGCACAAGAATTTCCTTTTCTCCACATCCTCACCAAATTTATTTTCTGCCTTTTTGATAATAGCTATTCTAAAAAGTATGAAATGGTATCTCACTGTGGTTTTGATTTGTATTTTCTGATGGTTAGTGATACTGAGTACCTTTAATGTACCTTTTGGCCATTTGAATGTCTTCTTTGGAGAAAAGACATCTGTTCTTGGAGAAGGTGGCTTAGAGTTATAAAAATGTCAGCTTTTGCTAAGTTAATTTATAAAGCGAGTGTAATCTCAGCAAAAATTCCAACACTTATTTTATAGTGTTAAGCAACTTGATGCAAAAATTCATATGGAAAAACAAATATGCAGGAATACATAGGAAAACATGGAAAAATAACAATTATTTGTGTGTGGGGGGAAACTAGACTTATCAGACATTCAAACATATTATAAAACATATATAATTAAAACAGAGTTCTACTGGTGCATTAATGGAAAAATAGACAAGTGGAATAGAATAAAAATTCTAGAATTAGCCCTAAATACATATGGAAATATAGTATATGACAAAGGCAACATCTCTAACCAGTGGTATAAGGATGGACATTTAATAAATGGTGCTGGGACAACTGTGTAGTCATTTGGAAAAAGATAAAATTAGATTTGCATCTCATACCAAACAAAAGATTGAACTCCAAATGGATTAAGGATCTAAATTTAAAAAATGAAATCATTTAAGTACAAAAATAAATATACATGAATTCCTTTTTCATCTTACATTGGGAAAGACTTTCTACTATGACTCAAATCCTAGAGACAATAAAAAGATTGATAAATTTGACTACATAAAAATGAAACACATATGATAGCTAACATCATGAAGTTAAAACACATCTTACATATTAGTATAAAATATTTTCAACCTGTACCACAAACAAAAGGCTAATGGTCCTAAAATATAGGAACTCTTACAAATTAAAGGACAAATGACTGATAATCCAATAGAAAAATATGGAAAAGACATGAACAGAAAATTCATTAAAAATAGGTATAAGTGTATGATATAAAAAGAGATATAAATGTATCAAATATATGAACAAATGCTCAAATTCACTCATATTTAGAAAAATGCAAATTTATACAGTACTGAGATAGTTTCTCTCCTAACACTGGTAAACATTAAATTTTTTTTTTTTTAATTTTGAGAGAGAGAGCAGGCAAGAGAACATGAGTGGGGGAGAGGCAGAGAGAGAGAGGGAGACACAGAAGCTGAAGCAGACTCCAGACTCTGAGCTGTCAGCACAGAGCCTGACGTGGGGCTCGAACCCATAAACCACGAGATCATGACCTGAACCAAAGTCGGATGCTTAACTGACTGAGTCACCCAGGTGCCCCAACACTGGTAAACATTTAAAAACATGACAACATATTTTGTTGGCAAAGCTGTCTGGAAACAGCCACTTTTATACATTGCTGGTTGGAATACAAATTGATACAACCCTTCTGGCAATATCTTAACAAAATTACAGATGCATATATCTTTCAGTCTAGGAATTCCTTTGTGGGAATCTACCCTGAAGGTATGCCTTCAACAAAACAAAAATATATAAACAGAAGCTATTCATTACAGCATAGTTTGTAATTGTAAAATATTGGAAATAACTAAAATGTTCATATATGGGAGAGTGGTTAAATAAACCATGGTTTTATTTTATCTTACATATTAATATTCTGTGTTTAATATATGAAAGAAAGGGACCCAAGAAAACACCAAGGTATATTGCTTATTTATTATATTATTTTTTATTTTTTTTCAATATATGAAATTTATTGTCAAATTGGTTTCCATACAACACCCAGTGCTCATCCCAAAAGGTGCCCTCCTCAATACCCATCACCCACCCTCCCCTCCCTCCCACCCATCATCGACCCTCAGTTTGTTCTCAGTTTTTAAGAGTCTCTTATGCTTTGGCTCTCTCCCACTCTAACCTCTTTTTTTTTTTTCCTTCCCCTCCCCCATGAGTTTCTGTTAAGTTTCTCAGGATCCACATAAGAGTGAAAACGTATGGTATCTGTCTTTCTCTGTATGGCTTATTTCACTTAGCATTACACTCTCCAGTTCCATCCACGTTGCTACAAAGGGCCATATTTCATTCTTTCTCATTGCCACATAGTACTCCATTGTGTATATAAACCACAATTTCTTTATCCATTCATCAGTTGATGGACATTTAGGCTCTTTCCGTAATTTGGCTATTGTTGAGAGTGCTGCTATAAACATTGGGGTACAAGTGCCCCTATGCATCAGCACTCCTGTATCTCTTGGGTAAATTCCTAACAGTACTATTGCTGGGTCATAGGGTAGGTCTATTTTTAATTTTTTGAGGAACCTCCACACTGCTTTCCAGAGTGGCTGCACCAATTTGCATTCCCACCAACAGTGCAAGAGGGTTCCCGTTTCTCCACATCCTCACCAGCATCTATAGTCTCCTGATTTGTTCATTTTGGCCACTCTGACTGGTGTGAGGTGATATCTGAGTGTGGTTTTGATTTGTATTTCCCTGATAAGGAGTGACGTTGAGCATCTTTTCATTTGCCTGTTGGCCATCCGGATGTCTTCTTTAGAGAAGTGTCTATTCATGTTTTCTGCCCATTTCTTCACTGGGTTATTTGTTTTTCGGGTGTGGAGTTTGGTGAGCTCTTTATAGATTTTAGATACTAGCCCTTTGTCCAATATGTCATTTGCAAATATCTTTTCCCATTCCGTTGGTTGCCTTTTAGTTTTGTTGGTTGTTTCCTTTGCTGTGCAGAAGCTTTTTATCTTCATAAGGTCCCAGTAGTTCAATTTTGCTTTCAATTCCCTTGCCTTTGGGGATGTGTCAAGTAAGAAATTGCTACGACCTTCAGTGACTTTTAAAAATTTGCTCACTTTCCTTGGAGGGATTACTTGAGACCTGGTTTGTATGTGCATTCATCCAAAGAGACGTTTGCTTCTGCTAAATTCCTGGGGCTCTACAAATTCTGGCCCCAAACCAGTTATGAGGGATAGGCCTGCATTTAGGAATTTTCCAGGAAGAACTTCTGCCCTTTTTCCTCTCTCTTATTTACTCCCATCCATCTAAGAGTTAAGGTGAAGCATACAGGCTTTTTCATCATCTCCTTTTATGAGTTATCTTTTTTTTTCTTATATTGCCTTATAGGGTCCTATATTTGTTCATATTTCTCATTCTGATTTCTCATCTTTGCAGGGACCAATTTTTATTTCCCACCTTGTACAGGGCCCAGGTCTGTCTTCTGTAAAAACGTAAGCCCTAGGCCACCATGGATTTGGTAGTTGTCCCTAAGATAAATGCTAGCTTTAGAGCTCTCTGGATTTTTCCTTTCTCTTTAATTTTGCCTTCTGAAGATTTTCTTTACTTTCCTCTTTACTCAGCCAAACATGTAAGAAAATTAAAACAATTCTATTCACCATTTTCTTGTGTTATAAATTGAAAAGATTTCTCTGGGGGTGCCTGGGTGCCTCATTTGGTTAAGTGTCCGACTTTAGCTCAGGCCATGATCTCATGGTTGGGTCTGTGAGTTCAAGTCCTGCGTTGGGCTCTGTGTTGACAGTTTTGCTCCTGGAGCCTTCTTTGGATTCTGTGTCTCCTTCACTCTCTGCCCATCCCCCACTCATGCTGCTCGCTCTCTCTCTCTCTCAAAAATAAATAAATGTTAAAAAAACTAAAACAAAAAGAAAAGATTTCTCTGGATATTTGATCAGACTTATTGGCTGAAATGGAAGTCTCCTTTTTATTTTAAAGCAGTGAAGGAAATGTAGATACCATTTATTATTCTTATTTTATATCATTGTTATAGTTTCTTTTCATATGAATATATATATCCATTCATTTCAATAGGTCTTGAAGAGGAGAAAAGGTCAGTGTATTCAATCTGCCATACTGAACTGCATGCTCAATTAGACATTTTAAATTTCTATTTTAAAAACTTGTGAAGTATTGTACTAGAAAATTCTGATTAAAATGGTCATCATATAGTTGCAAGATACTTTTACCCTGACATTTTGACCTAGTCAGTATTTTGACTTTACAATTTTAATGGTAAGGACATATTGACTTTATATGATAATTTACATTCTTTTTCTTCAAATTAAAGCAATAGTAAAAAATTGCTTTGAAAAACTTAATATCTTAGTCAACTTGTGCTACAGTGCAATTAAATAATTTCTAATTGAAAAAAATTATTTTCATTTACCAACACTTTTTTCTCAAAGTCATTTTTTGTTTGTTTGTTTTTTACTTAATCTTTACGAGGAAGTTTTGTTTATAAGTCAGGGCTTTTCTTCTCTCTCATAATCTTATATCTTCAGTTGTGAGCTTTCCTTTGGGGCCATTGTTTTTAACAGGAACAATGTATGAAGTTCAAAATTTTCAATCAAATATTTACCACTTGCAGTTCAGCCACCGTCAATTTTGTTTTCTATGAATTATTCTTATCAGTAGTAATATGAGTTACTGGATAAATTGAATTTGAAAGTAAATTTTATTTGTTTCTTAGTCAAATCTTTAGAAAATAAAGAACTGTTATCTTCAGTTATTTCAGAATAATTTAGTTTTCCAGGTTTATTTTATTGCTAATATGGTTTTCCATATTATAATTAGTTCGTGTATCTTATAATAAGTGCTTAAAGTAGTACATTAAAATGGCAGTGTGAAACAGCATGGTGAAAATGGGGGCCCAGAACATCCTGCCTGGACAAGTTTCATACTGTTTTCCGCAAATATTTGTGACAAAACTAGTTGGGAATTTGGTTGTGTTTTTTTTTTTTTTTAATTTTTTTTTCAATGTTTTTATTTATTTTTGGGACAGAGAGAGACAGAGCATGAACGGGGGAGGTGCAGAGAGAGGGAGACACAGAATCGCAAACAGGCTCCAGGCTCCGAGCCATCAGCCCCGAGCCTGACGCGGGGCTCGAACTCACGGACCGCGAGATCGTGACCTGGCTGAAGTTGGACGCTTAACCGACTGCGCCACCCAGGCGCCCCGGGAATTTGGTTGTTAAAGGCAACCTAAATTGTTTTTGTCATAGCTAGAGGCTGAATATTATGTGGAGGGAAAATTTTAATTCCTTTTCAGACAGTGGAGAAATAATCTTTAGGATTGCAAAAAAAGTTATGTAATTTTTAAAGACTATTTTGAGAGAGAGCAAGCGAGAGTGAGCGGAGGAGGGGCAGAGAGAGAGAGAGAGAGAGAGAGAGAGAATCCCAAGCAGGCTCTGTGCTATCAGCGCAAAGCCTGACATAGGGCTATATCTCATGACCCTGAGATCATGACCTGAGCTGGAATCAAGAGTCAGAAGCTCAACCACCCAGGTGCCCCAGTAGTGTCATCTCTTACTAATAGTTTAGAAGACAGTTTCATAGTGGTACTTTTTCTCTTTGGTTTTGTTTGTAAAAAGTAAGAAAAAGCCAAAATATTAGGGGAAATATATTTTCTTAGTATAAAGCACCTAGAATGGCTAACCTAGACTTTCTCTTTATTGAGTTTAATCAGCATAAGCAAATGGACTCTGACAGAGAAACTGCAAACAACTGAAATAATGTTTTTGGTGCCGAGATTAAAGTCTAGAGACAGAATTTCCTGAATCATCTAGAGTATTTGCTAAAAATGCAAAATCTTGAATCTTACATCCAAAAAGTCAGTGACTTGGGTGTTGATCCCAAGAAATTGCATTTTGTAGTAAGCACCCAGGTGGTTCTAATGAATACTAAACTTGAGAATCATTACCAAGAGATGTGTACATCAGATTAGAGTTGAAATATCTCCAAGAGAAGAATTCAGAGTGACATAGATATATTTTAATTATGTTTGGAAATAAAATCCAGGATAAATTAAGCTGCAGATAATGAGTGAATAATGTATCTCATTCACTTAAGTGTCTTAGCCTTTAGGACTTCTTTTCTAATTTTACTCAAGTACTCAAGTTTTTGCTTAGTTGGTTCAGTGAAGAGGTGTATTTTTGCCCTTTATTTATTTATGAATTTTAAGAAAGTGTCTCAATAAAAGTTTATATGTCATACTAGGCAAATCATGACTATAGTTGAAGCCAGTATTTCTTAAAGCCTATAGGTGAACACTAGTGTCATCTATGATCTTAATAGGTGGTTGATGAGAAAATGGATTCATTGTTAAATATATCTGTGAAACAGTGGTTTAGTAAAGTTGAAAAGTTTTATTGTTTTCAGACTTATTAAAATTGAATATATATATTGTTATTCTCCAAGAGGTATGCATATTAAACACTTCTTAAAATTTTTTTTGACCAGGAAGCTTTTTTTTTTTTTTTTTTTCAACGTTTATTTATTTTTGGGACAGAGAGAGACAGAGCATGAACGGGGGAGGGGCAGAGAGAGAGGGAGACACAGAATCGGAAACAGGCTCCAGGCTCTGAGCCATCAGCCCAGAGCCCGACACGGGGCTCGAACTCACGGACCGCGAGATCGTGACCTGGCTGAAGTCAGACGCTTAACCGACCGCGCCACCCAGGCGCCCCATGACCAGGAAGCTTTTTTAATGGGACTTCTATCACATATTTGGGATAATTAGTATTCTCAGGAAAGCAATTTGTGGCCTCCTTATTGAAAGCTATGCCACATTTTTACAGGCAGTGACAGCACACTAAAAAAATCAGGTTTAGATCTTTAGGAAACTGAATCTATAAGTGTAGATAGGTAAAGTGAAGTAAGTGCCAACCTCCTGGGTTTATTTTTGTTTTTGAGTGTATTTTTAAATCTTACATATGTACTAGATTGTAAACAGACAGGCATCTTATCTTAGATAAATGTTTTATCATTCTTGCATGTCAAAGTGTTTTGTTTTGAGTGGGGTAATACTCATTATACATAGAAGGTAGCAATAATCACTTCCACATTGTTGAGAACCACCAGGTGGAAGTAGGAGTTTGTATGTAAGAATTTGAACAAAATAGGACAAAGGAAAAAATTTACTTCTTGTCTTACTTTTTTCCTTCTTCAGACATACCATCTTTCAGTTACTTACAAATCATATCTCTTTGTCCTCTATTCTTCAGAAATATAGCAGAGTTCAAAAGCCCCATATGTGGCTTTTTCCTTTAGGCAGCAGTTTTGAGATATGTTAAAAACTGCTAATGATAAACAATTTTCAAAAAAACATTGATTTCTAGCTGTAATTTTATTTAGTAAATGGAGGTGAAGTTATGAAAGTTTAAAGATAATAGTGTATCAATAATCAGGTATTTAGATGATTTCACTACCTCCTCACTTTTGGATAAAAATGTTGTAGGTAAAATAGGTATTAAATGCAACTCAATGTATACATACCAAGTGTCCACTGTGTAATAAGAGCTAGGGGTATGATGGTGATAGGAATGTAAAGCTACCTCCGTGAGCTCACGGTCTAGCAGGTAAGAGAGACAGTTAACAAATAATTGTATGTGTAACAAGTACTTTGAAGGGGAAGTACAAGGTGTTATTTTGGCTAGTTAGAAAAGAGATCCTTTGGAGTTGATATTTCAGCTGACTATATTTTAGGAGACTGTTAATGATGGTGATGGTGGGGAGACAGTAGAATGGGTCAAAGTCCCATAGGTAAGAGAGAGAGAGAGAGAGAGAGAGAGAGAGAGAGGGGAACTCAATAGAACATAGAATAAAGGGGGATAGTAGCAGGTGAAGTTAAAGGAAATAGATTATTAGCGGCCTTATAGACCATAGTATAAATTTTCTACTTTATTTTAAATGCAATTCACAGTAATGAATGGTTAAATTAAGGGGATTTATGTGTATCATGATCAAACTTATAGGTTTGAAAGATCATTCTGGCTAGAGTGTAGCAGCCGTAAGCCAAGGTTCTTGTGGTCGTGCAGATGCAAAATGTTGGTTAGTTGGATTTGGTTAGTGGCAGTGGGAATGGAAAGAAATGAATAAATCAAGAAATATTTATTATATAAAATCTATGGATTTGATAATTGATTAGAATTCAGAAGTAACAGAGAGGGAGGTGTCAAGGATGACTGCAACTGGGTGATTGGTGGAGATATTGCCAGACATAGGAAACACCAGTGGAGGAGAAGAGGATTTTTGTTGTTGTGGTGGTGGAGCCATTTACTATTTCATAAGAGTAGGGTTAAATTGGGGCCTTTTTTGTTTTTTTTTTTTGATTGTTTATTTGTTGTTAACAAATTGAAGAATGTACATTTTGAAAAATTTCATTGTGGAAAATGGGAAAACAATCTGGATAGGGAAATAATACCAGCTAGTATTGAGGGCCCACCTGAGCTAATCGCTAATCTGGAGTAAAGCGAATCTTTCCTGTTGTGTGATTTTACTTAAACTGTGTTTAGTAGCCAAGATGCTGGTATGGGTTAGGCAAATAAGTTTTATCCAGTGTTGGAGATTTTCTGTTCTGGATAGATTGAGGAGAATTATGTACACTTACCATTCACACCTCCTCTCCTATAATCTTCTCTCGAGTTCAGTCTTCTTGCCTCCCACTCCACTGCACCAGTCTGTCAGGATCCCATCTGTGTCACCAGTGACCACACACTGACCTAGTCCCACACCTCATGGTACTTGACTTATCAACAGCCTTTGACATAGTGGCTCCCTTCTTCCTCCTTGAAACACTTAACTCCACTTGGCTTCCAGAATGCCACAGCCTTTTGATTTGGCTCTCACCTCACTAGTTGTTCATTCTTAATCATCTTAGCTAGATCTTTCTTTTTGTTTTCCCTCATATCTAAATACCGGGGTGTCTCAGTACTTAGGCCACTAGTTTTGCTCATTTCCTTCCCTTCTGCACCCTATTTTCCCTAGATTATTTTGTTCAGTCCCATAGCTTAATTTATATAATTCCAACTTCTAAATCTATATCTCTAGCTATGACTTTTCTTTTGAACTCTAGACTTACAAAACCAAACACTACCTAATATTTACCATAAGATATCTAACAAGCATCTCAAATTTACCACGTGCCATACTGAACTCTCCATGCTGTGCTCAAGCTTGTTTTCCTACTATCTTTTCCATTTCAATAAATAGCAACTCCATTTTTTCAATTGTCCAGGCTAAAAAAACCCCAACAAACAAAAAACCTGATTTTTTTCTCATAGTCTTCATTTAGTACGTCAGCAGTGTCTCTTGCTTTCAAAACATATCCAACAATTTCTTATGACCTTGTCTATTATTACCCTAATTTAAGCCACTATTATCTCTTGCCTTGAGTGTTGAATAGCTTCCTACTCTCCACACAGTAGCCAGAAGGACACTTTAAAATGGAGTTAACCTCTTGCACTATTGGTGGGAATGCAAACTGGTACAGCCACTCTGGAAAGCAGTGTGGAGGTTCCTCAAAAAATTAAAAATAGACCTACCCTATGATCCAGCAGTAGCACTGCTAGGAATTTACCCAAGGGATACAGGAGTACTGATGCATAGGGGCACTTTTACCCCAATGTTTATAGCAGCACTCTCAACAATAGCCAAATTATGGAAAAAGCCTAAATGTCCATCAACTGATGAATGGATAAAGAAATGGTGGTTTATATACACAATGGAGTACTACGTGGCAATGAGAAAGAATGAAATACGGCCCTTTGTAGCAACGTGGATGGAACTGGAGAGTGTGATGCTAAGTGAAATAAGCCATACAGAGAAAGACAGATACCATATGTTTTCACTCTTATGTGGATCCTGAGAAACTTAACAGAAACCCATGGGGGAGGGGAAGGAAAAAAAAAAAAAGAGGTTAGAGTGGGAGAGAGCCAAAGCATAAGAGACTGTTAAAAACTGAGAACAAACTGAGGGTTGATGGGGGTTGGGAGGGAGGGTAGGGTAGGTGCTGGGCATTGAAGAGGGCATCTTTTGGGATGAGCACTGGGTGTTGTATGGAAACCAATTTGACAATAAATTTAATATATTAAAAACAATAAAATAAAATAAAATGATGGATAATATACCAAAAAAAATAATAAAATGGAGTTAAATCATGATATTTCTTTACTTAAAACCTTCCAGTGACTTCCCTTTTTCTGAAAAAAAAGCCAAAGGTCTAAATAATAGGCTACACTGTGTTTTCAACACCATCTTCTATCAGAATTCACTTCTGTTCACTCTGCTCTGGCCTCTCTGGCTTTTTTGCTGATTCTTCAACATGCATAGCACATTCCTGCCTTAAGATCTTTTTTTTTTTTTTTTTTTTTTTTTTTTTTTTACTTTCTGTTCTCTTTTCCTGGAATACTTTATCCCTATATAATTACATGGCTTGCTCTATCCCTTTCTTCAAATGTCTGCCTAAGTTTCACCTCACTACTTGATATAAAATAATGCATTTCTTCACTCTTCACTCATTTTCCCTTTACCCTACTTTAATTTTTCTCCAGAGCATTTATCACTACCTGACATATGTATCTATTTTAATGTAATTTTTGTTTTTTTTTTTTCCCTACACTTGAACATAGGCTCCATTAGAATAGAAAATCCATCTATTATGTTTCATTCACTGCCCTAATCTCTGTGCTTCTCAATAAATTTTTGTTGTGTTAATAAATGTATCTTCTTTATTGAGAGGCTGTATCCTACAAAAGTAAAAATGCTGAACCCAATGTAAGATAGACTTGAATTCTCAGTCCAGCTTTGGCTTTAGTAAAACCATTTAATTTCTCTGAGCTTCAGCTTTGTTATCTGTAAAACATGGCAGCTAGAACTACATGAATTCTAAGGACTTTTCTATCCCTAAACAGTGTCCAGAATCCTATAAATCTTCATTATTTAGCCTCTTTCACAGATGTTTCACTATAGCATGTAGTTGAGATGTCTGCAGGATGATGTTACAGAGGCCCTCTGTAAGGTGGCATGTGCTGGTAATACATGGCTTTTTTTGTTTAGGCATTTGTATAATATATGAGGAGCTCTCAGAACATGGTTTAAGAACTTTTTGTAACTACATCAGTGTCATGGGCTTTTCCTGATATGAAGGAATGAAACATGATTGAATACCCCAAAATGATGCCATTTTTTTATTTTTCACAATGAATATTGCCAAGCTATGAGTTTGACTTAGGAGTGATTTAAAATCACAACTCCTTGTGGCGCCTGGGTGGCTCAGTCGGTTAAGCGTCCGTTTCGGCTCAGGTCATGGTCTCGTGGTCCGTGGGTTTAAGCCCCGTGTCGGGCTCTGTGCTGACGCTCAGAGCCTGGAGCCTGTTTCAGATTCTGTGTCTCCCTCTTTCTCTGACCCTCCCCTGTTCACGCTCTCTCTCTGTCTCAAAAATAAATAAATGTTAAAAAAATTTTTTTAAATCACAACTCCCTATAAATAAGAGTGTAGAGAGTCGAGAGGGTTATCAAAGGTATATTATTTTAAAACCCTAATACCTTACGAGCTAGAGAGTGCAAATAGTATTAAACTGTATTGAATATGTTATTTAATCCACATACACTTTTTCCATGGATGGTGCCTCAGTGAACTCTATTGGCAGACTGGTTGCTTCTTCTTTAATAATTTTCAAACCACTCAGATACTGTGTTCCATTTCTCTTCTCTAAGGCACTTCACAGATGATATCTTCTTACAACATGAGTTTCATAATTCAACACAAATTGCTGAAACTGCACCTTAAAAGGCTTTTCTTTAAGATTCAGAGGATAGTGTTTAAATAGATTGTATCTTGTAGCCCTAACAAAAACATTATATAGCAACAGTCCCAGAATTATTGAATAAATATTTGTACTATTATAAAGCAGTGGAGAAAATCACAATGAAGGAAGCATTTATTACAACATTTCATAAAGTTAATGGCCCATAAGAACATGCTTCAAGTTTACTATTGTTAAAATTTTAATATTAACAGTTTCATATGAATTGGATGAGAAATCGCTATTTCCAACTTAGTTTTGGGAAAATGAAAGATTTTAAGACATTGTTGATTTTTTTTTTCATTACTCTTTAAGGTTATAAGCCTTTGTGATTTGGGACTATTAAGAAATAATATATTACATGCTTTTATTTTGGGCCTAAAGGAATTGCTTAGCTGTGCATTATCCTGAAATAGAGATGTATAAAAAGAAACAGATCATTAACTTAGAGATAGAATCATTTAAAAACACCATTTTTTTTAAAAAAAAAATTAAAAAGTGGTCATTTGAGATGTTCCTTGTTTGAAATAACTTGCTTCCATCTATAGAATAGTGGAGACTAGTTTGTATTGCTTTTGTTCATGATGGCCTTATTTGTGGATAAAATAAACAGTGGTAGATGATTATGTAATCATTTGCATAATGTGATAATTTTTAATATCTTGAATCTGAAGTTGTCCTGGATTCTTAACCTCACTGGTGTGCTTACTTGGAAGAAAGATTTGGAGGGTAGCCAGAAGGGGTGGTGAGAGTGGGAGGGAAAGGGGGAAGGAGGTAGATGGAAGGTAAAGATATTGCAACAGTGTTCACCTTTGATGTTTTCTTAGGGTCTCCCATTACTTTCTGAATCTTGAAATTATTTTTCTTAGACATTTTTTTCCATTTGCTTTTTGCCAAAATTCCTGCTTTTCTAATTTTTTCTAATCCAGTTGACTTCATATTTATCCCCCTTTTTCTCTCTTCTTATATTTCAACCAAGAATAGGCTCTAAAGCCTTTTAGGAAACATTTTGTTAGCTCAAAGATGATGAAAAATGAGAACTTGGCCGAGTAAGGCTGCCTAACTTTTCTGTGCCATTATTCCAATGTATCATGTAGTTCCCTCCTTTCCCTATTTATTGACATTGTGAACTATTTATATCACGAGTCTACTGGCCTTCTGGTACTTGATTATGTGTTGTTTTTTGTTTGTTTGTTTTAAGCACTTGATAAATGTCAACCAGGAGCCTCTGGTTCTCAAACTATAATTTTGGGGGATTGATTTGGCTACTCTGGAAAACTGCATTAGCTTTTTATGCTACTAGGACTCCATTTAGCATGGGACAAATGCATTTCCTGATTCAGTGATCATTTAGGAATGCCAACATGCTGGCTTAGTTCATATGATCTTAAAACTATACATTTATAAAAGGGTCAAGTTATTGATAATCCCTCAAATGAAATCACCCTTCCACTATTGTTTATTTACCTGATTGTTTGTTGACTCCCTAGAAACACTGGGAAGTAGATGAGAGCCTCCTAAGTGTGCAATCCTCGCCCTGTAAGAATAAGGATGGAAGAGAGACTATTTTCATAGCATCCACTGCACACCACTAATTTTGCACTCACAATATTTTCTTCAAATAACATCTTGTCTTTACCACTAGGCCATGAAATCCTTGAAAGCAGATCCTTAAATTCTCCTTCACTAATTTTCTTCTAATGCAGAGCCTGCTGCATACTAAAGAAACAAATATTTTCAACGTTTATTTATTTTTGGGACAGAGAGAGACAGAGCATGAACGGGGGAGGGGCAGAGAGAGAGGGAGACACAGAATCGGAAGCAGGCTCCAGGCTCTGAGCCATCAGCCCAGAGCCTGACGCGGGGCTCGAACTCATGGACCGCGAGATCGTGACCTGGCTGAAGTCGGACGCTTAACCGACTGCGCCACCCAGGCGCCCCAGAAACAAATATTTTCAAAGCATGAAACTATATCATCAATCTTCCTTCAATGCTATGATCCTTTATACCTCCTGACATGGGGATCCTGTGATTTACTTTAGAAGTTCTGTGGATGGTGATCCTTGTAAATTGTTTGTTGTGCCTGTAATTCAAAAGTGTAGAAGGTGGGATATTGTTTGTTCAGTGATTTTTACTTAGGATAAAGGATTAATACTGAACCCTTTCATGGCTTTATATTATTTCACAATAAAGACCAAAATGTGGCTCCTTCATTTCTGCAGCCTTTACCTCCATGCTTTTCTAACTTGATGTTAGGCCACTGGTCTTCTTTCAAGTCCTCAAACAAATCATGTTCTTTCCTCCCTCAGAGCCTTGTACTTTTGGCTTCCTGTGCCTGGAATATAATTCTGTAATCATTCTCCCCATCCTGCTATCCTTTACCTTGATAACTGATATTCATTCTTTGGATCTTATCTGGGAGCAAGGGAAGCCTTTCCTGATGCCCCAGAATAAGTCATGCTCCCTAGTGGAGCTTTTTTTTTTTTTTTTTTTTTTTTTTTTTACCTTTTTTCATTGCACTTAATATCGGTGTTATTTATTTACATACGTATTTGATTATTTTTTTTCCTTCCACAAGATTTTAAGATTCAGGAAGGTGAGGACCATGCTTTATTTTGTTTGTCACTTTATCCTCTGTGTCCTGCTTAGTCTCTGGCACAGGGAAACACTTCTCAAAATTATGTTGAATAAATAAAATCTGTTTGTTTTCTTTCTGGAAAAGCAGATTTTATATTTTTCACATGAATGTAGTAGGGAAGCCCTCTATATACACAGAGCAGAATTCATTCCAGCCACTCTGTCTAGATCCCTAGCTGTATCTCCTTTAATCTTTGCATGTCAGAAGCATTGGCTTTGAGCACCAAATAGGCACAGGAAAGCAGTATTTTTCCTCCGTTTCTTCTATTGCGTCATCTGTAATTCTCACTCATGCCTCTTCTTTCTTGTATTTACTATCTACTATCTACTATCCTGCTATCTACTCTGCCACATAATTATGCCCCATAATTTCAAGGTAATGTCTCAATGTCAATATTGCTTCCACTTTGTGGGAGACAGTATCAGATATTTTGATATTAAATTCTTGCAATTCTGACCAATTTAGGCCCAAATAAATGAACATCAGGGTAGCTCAAATTAGTACTTAGATTGTAAAAATATTTTTTACAATGTAAATATTAAATATTTAATATGTGAATATTAAACAACACACTACTGCACAAGCAATTGGCCCAATAAGAATTCAAATGGCAAATCAAAATATTTCTCAAAACAAAAGAAAAAGAAAACAAAATATTCCAAAAACTATGGGTTGCAGCAAAAACAGATGTTAGAATGTGATTTATGCTATAAATGCTTGTTATAAGAAAAAAAAGTTCAGGGGTGCCTGGTGGCTCAGTCAATTAAATGTCCAACTTTTGATTTTGGCTCAGGTCATGATCTCTAGGTTAGTGAAATTGAATCCCCGCATTGGGCTCTGCACTGACAGCGCAGAGCTGGCTGGAGATTCTCTCTCTCTCCCTCTCTCCCTCTGTCTCTCCTCTGCTTGCACATGCACTCTCTCAAAATAAATAAATAAACATTAAAACATTTTTTTTAAAAAGGTAAAAGTTCAAATGAACAACTTAACACCACACATAAGGAAACAGAAAAAGAAGAAACTTAGCTGAAATTTAGTAGAAGAAGGAAATAATAAAGGAAAATCAGCAATAAATAGAGACCAGAATAAAAAATAACCTAACAATGAAAGCAACAAAACATTGAAACATTCTTCACTGATGGTGCAGAGCCTGCTTGGGATTCTCTCTCTCCCTTTCTGTCTGCCTCTCCTCCCATCTCATACTTTCTCTGAAAATAAACAAACTTTAAAATGAAAAAAAGTAATGACCAGTTTTTTGAAAAAAACAACCCATAAAATTGGCAATGCTTTAACTATGGTAATTAAGAAAAGAAAAACAAAATGATTCAAAAACCAAAATGAGAAATGGAAGAGAAAACAATACAACAGATAGCCACAGAAATACAAAGTGGTAACAGATTCCTCTAAACAATTATATCCTAACAAATCAGATAACTTGGAAAAAAAACCAGATAATTTCTAAAAATGCACAGGTTACCAAGACTGAATCATGAATCTTGAATTCAAGATGTTGGAAATCTTAGACCAATAACAAGAATTAAAGTTGAATTAGGAATCAAAAATCTCTCAGCACAGATAAGTCCAAGACCACATGGCTTCACTGGCAAACCACACCAAGCATTAAAACAAAAATTAATGACAATTTTAATCAAAATCTTGCAAATAATGAAATAGAGGGAACACATTCCAAATCATTCCATTAGGACAGTACTACACTGATACCAAAGTAGGACTAAAACTACAAGAACAAAAAAGTCTAGTTTGTCCAATATAAGAAGTGCTACTCTTTCTTTTGACATCCATTTGAATGATAAATGTTTCTTCATCCCCTCACTTAAAATTTTTTTTTAATGTTTGAAGGAGAGAGAGAGAGACAGAGGGTGAGTGGGGAGGGGCAGAGAGAGGGAGACATAGAATCTGAAGCAGGCTGCAGGCTCTGGGCTCTGGGCTGTCAGCACAGAGCCCGATGTGGGGCTCGAACTCACAAGCTGTGAGATCATGACGTGAGCCAAAGTTGGATGCCCAATGGACTGAGCCACCCAGACAACACTCCACCCCCTCACTTTAGATCTACGGATGCCTTTAGGTCTAAAATGAATCTTTTATAGGGAGCATATAGATGGGTCTTGGTTTTTAATCTATTCTGATGCCCTATGTCTTTTGATTGGAGCATTTAGTCCATTTACATTCAAAGTAATTATTGATAGATATGTATTTATTGCCACTTTATCACTTGTTTTGTCATAATTTCTGGAAATTTTCTCTATCCTTCCTTTGTCAATTTGGTTCTCTCCTTTGCACTCAAAAAGTGCCCTTTAATATTTTTTGCAGGGCTTGGGGCGCCTGGGTGGCTCATTTGTTAACCATCCGACTTTAGCTCAGGTCATGATCTCACAGTCTGTGAGCTCAAGCCCCATGTCGGGCTCTGTGCTGACAGCTCAGAGTCTGGAGCCTGCTTCAGATTCTGTGTCTCCCTCTCTCTCTGCCTCTCCCCCTGCTCATGCTCTGTCTCTCCCTGTTTCAAAAATAAATAAAAACATCAAAAAAATTAAAAAAATATTTCTTGCAGGGATAGTTTAGTGGTCCTTTTGTTTTTCTGGGAAAGTTTTTATATCTCCTTCTATTCTGAATGATAACTTTGCTGGATAGAGTATTCTTGGCTGAAAAGACTTTTCCCATTCATCACTTTAAGTATATCATGAGACTCCCATTTGGCCTGCCAAATTTCTGTTGAGAAATCTCCGGCTAGCCTTATTGGTTTTCCCTAGTAAGTTAAGGACTTCTATTGTCTTACTGCTTGTAAGATTTTTTCTTTATTTTGCAAATTTAATTACAATATGTCTTGGTTTTGGTCTGCCTCTGGTCATTTTGATGGGAGTTCTTTGTGCTTCCTTGATCTGGATGTTTGTTTCCTTCACCAGTTCAGGAAGGTTTTTTCAATTATTTATTGAAATAAATTTTCTGCCCCCTTTCTTCTCTCTTCTTCTGGGACTCCTATAATAGGAATATTTTTACATTTGATAGAGTCACTGAGTTCCCTAAGTCTCTTCTCATGTTCCATTGTTCTTCTTTCTCTCTTTTGTTCATCTTCATTATTTTCCATTATATTGTCTTCCAGATCACTAATTCATTCCTCTGCTTTTTCCAGCCTACTGTTCATTGCATTGTCTGTTTCCAATCTCATTTATTGCATTCTTCATCTCTGATTTATTCTTTTTTTAACTCTTTTGTCTCTTTTGTAAGGGTCTCTCTGATGTCTTCCATTCTTTTCTCAAGCCCAGTGGGTGGCTTTATGATTGTTGCTTTAAACATTCCATCAGGCATATTACTTATATCTGTTTCACTTAGATCTTTTATCTTGGCCTTATGTTGTTGTTTGATTCGGGATGAATTCCTCCAACTTGGCATTTTGCCTGTCTCTGCCTTTTTCTCTGTGTTAGAAAATGCAGTTATGTCTCCTGCTCCTGAAAGCAATGGCCTTGTGAAAAGAGGTCCTGCAGTGCCCAGGGTCTGGTGCTTCAGGGAGTTTTTCAGGTGTGTGCTTTGCAGCTGTGTTGTGGCTGCTCTATCCTTCAAGAATATGAAGTAGTCTGTTGTAATCTTACCTCAGGTTGTTAAGATGACAAGGTCATGCCGCTACTTAGTCTTCCTACTGGCCTCATTCCTGGTGATCAGCAGAGCAAAGCCTTTTATCATGCTATCTCTGAATTGATTGTACATAGGCAGCCATTACAGTTCAAGTGGCTGTTTACCAACCTGACTAAAGATGCTGTGAGATAGAGCTGGATGGTAAGACAGGGTTAGATGAGGAAAGACTTGGCACATGCTAAGGCAGATGAATAAAGAAATAGGAAGAATCAATAGTGTTTCTGGGCTTTTTCTGGCCTTTATACTGGTTGTTCTTAGGTCTCAAATCTTCAGGCTTTCTACTGGAACTTATAACACAGACACCTTTGGTGCCCAGGCCTTCGGACTCAGACTGGAATTACACCATCAGCTCTTCTTAGTCTCCAGTTTATTGACTACAGATCCTGGGACTTCTCAGCCATAATAATTATTGATTTAAAATGGTATTTGAGTGGGAGCTTGGTAAGATGGAAGATTAGGAAGACCTGGCACTCACCACATCCCATGTTTTCAACTAGATACTGTCCTCATCCAATTCAACAAACCAGAGACTGCTCTGAAGACTGGCAGAACAAACTCTACAATTCAATATAGAGATGAAGCTGCAAAGGAAAGGTTAGGAAGGTCATAAAGACAGAGGGAAGCTGCCCATCGGAGGGAGGGAGCTCTGTACAGAGAGAGGGTGGAGTAATGGTCTTTGCATGAGGGAGTTCACACAGGGAAGACTAATTCCCATAAAATTTTACTTTAGAAAACAGAGGGGCTGAATTATGTAAGCTTATAAAACTAGTGGTACTTGGAACCTGGAGCTTTAAAAGTCTACTGACTTGGCACTGGACTAGCCAGGAGGGTGAATGATAACTGGGTTGCTGCCCTTACAGAGAGTGCAGCTGGCGTGGAGAAGCAAATGAAAAATGACAACACAATATTTTTGTAAAAAATCAGTGAAAGAATTCACAAAAAGGATATAAAATATAATAACATATAAATGAAATGTGAAGAGGAGTGGAGAGAATAATGGGTTCAAATTAAATGACTATCAACTTAATATAGACTGCTATATGCAGAGGAGGTTATATATAAACCTAATGATAACCATATATCAAAACCACCAATAAATATGCAAAGAATAAAGAGTAAGAAATACAAATATATCACTAAAGAAAATCAACAAAACATTAAAGAAGGAAAGATAAGAAAGGATCATAGAAAATCTTCAGAAACAACCACAAATCAAATAATTTGTGGAAAATGGAAAAAAAATATTCCTTCATTGGGGAAAAACTGAGAGCTTTTCCTCTACGGTCAGAAACAAGACAAGGCGGTCCACTCTTACCACTGTTATTTAACACAGTAATGGAAACCCTAGCTACAACAATCAGACAACACAAAGAAATAAAAGGCATCCAAATTGACAAGGAAGTCAAATTTTCATTACTTGCAGATGACATAGTACTTTATATAGAAAACCCAAAAGACTCCCCCAAGTAATCACTAGAACTGATACATGAATTAAGTAAAGTTGCAGGATACAAAATCAATGTACAGAAATCTGTTTCATTTCTGTATATACCAATAATTAATCATCAGAAAGAGAAACTAAAAATCAATCCCAAATATAATCATACCAAAAACAATAAGACACCTAGAAATAAACGTAACCAAAAAGGAGGTAGACCTGTACTCTGAAAACTATAAAACACTGATGAAAGAAATTGAAGATGATAGAAAGAAATGGAAAGACATTCCTTGCTCATGGATTAGAAAAATAAATGTCTATGTTATTGAAAGCAACCTATGCATTTAATGCACTCCCTATGAAAATACCATTAGCATTTTTCACAGAGCTAGAACAAATAATCCTAAAATTTGTATGGAGCCACAAAACACCCCAAATAGCCAAAACAACCTTGAAAAAGAAAAGCAAAGCTGGAGGCATCACAATTCCATACTTCAAGTTATATTACAAAGCTGTAGTGATCAAAACAGTATTGTACTGGCACAAAAATAGACATATAAATGAATGGAATAGAATAGAAAACCCAGAAATGAAACCACAACTATGGTCAATTAATCTTTGACAAAGCAGGAAAGAATATGCAATGGGAAAAAGATTGTTGTCTCTTCAACAAATGGTGTTGGGGAAACTGGACAGCCACATGCAAAAGAATAAAACTGGGCCACTTTTTACACCATACACACAAAGAAATTCAAAATGGATGAAAGATCTAAATGTGAGACCTGAAACTGTAGAAATCCTTCCTAGAAGAGAACACAGGCACTAACCTCTTTGACATCAGCCATAGCAACTTCTTTCTAGGTATGTCTCCCTAGGCAAGGGAAACAAAAGCAAAAATTAACTATTGGAACTACATCAAAATAGAAAGCTTCTGCACAGTGAATGAAACAATCAACACAACTCAAAGGCAACCTACAGAAGGGAAGAAATTTGTAAATGACATATCCAATAAAGGATTAGTATCCAAAATATATGAAGAACCTATACAACTGAACACCCAAAACCCAAAAAATCCAAATAAAAAATGGGCAGAAGCCATGAACAGACTTTTTTCCAAAGAAGTCATATAGATGGCCAACAGACCCATGAAAAAATTCTCAACATCACTCATCATCAGGGAAATGCAAATCAAAACTACAATGAGATATCACCTCACACCTGTCAGAATGGCAAAAATCAACAACACAAGAAACAACAGATATTGGCAAGGATGTGAAGAAAAAGAAATCCTCATGCACTGTTGGTGGGAATGCAAACTGGTGCAGTCACTGTGGAAAATTGCAGGGAGTTTCCTCAAAAAGTTAAAGATAGAACTACTTTATGATCCAGGAACTGCACCCCTGAGTATTTACCCAAAGAATACAAGAACACAAATTCAAAAGGATATATGCACTGGTTTTTTTCTAGCAGCAATATTTACAATAGCCAAGATATGAGAGCAGCCTAAGCATCAATAGATTAATGGAGAAAGAAGATGTGGTAAATATTGAGTGGAATATTATTCAGCCACAAAACAGAATGAAATCTTGCCATCTGCAATGACATGGATGGAGCTAGTGAGTATAATGCTATATGAAATAAGTCAGTCAGAGAAACACAAATACCATATGAGTTCACTTTTACATAGAATTTAAGAAACAAAACAAACAAAGGGAAAAAAATAAGAGACTGAGAGATATAAATCAAGAAACAGACTCATAGAGAACACTGATGATTACCAGAGGGGAGGTAGGAGAGATGAGTGAAATTAGTGGTGGAGATTAAGGAATGCATTTGTGATGAGCATAGTGTGCTCAATTACTGTATTATATTCCTAAAACTAATATAACATTGTATGTTAACTAACTGTAATTAAAATAAAAACTTAAGAAAAAATTGTGGTGCTGTGGGATACTTTGAGAATAGTGGAAAACACTTTGAAATGTGGCAGCTCGGTGATGGTGCTACCAGGGACTTGTTTTGTTGCCAGTGACAAGTTACTCTCATTCCCCTGTCTTTTCCAGATTGGAAGTCATATTTTTTGCACGTTTTATCCATACACTTTATATATGCCTCAAATCCTCACAATAACACTAAGTACTTGGAGCCCCAGACCTCCATGTCTGTAAGTCTCATGTGCCAATCCCCAGTACCCTGAGTCACCTCTCTCTTCCCAGGCCTGGAACCACTAGGGAGCTGCATGACCAAAGTATGGGGGAATTCGTTCCACATGGGAGTGAGATGGAAAATGGGAATACAGTACAAGGTGGACCCTGTGGCTTTCCTTCCTTCCCCTCATGCCCCCCCGCCCCCATTAACTACTCCAGGTGCAGTTTCTCCTTGGAGACCTTCCAAACAAATATCCTGTGCTGAGAGACCTGCTGGAGCACTTCATGGCTTTTCACGAAGATAGTGTTATTACACATTGCACTGCATTGCTTAGCATTTTTAATTAACATACAGGCCAAAAGAATCTAGAATGATGGAGAAAAAATTTTCTTCCTCTACAGCTTCTGTCTTCTAAAAGAAAGTATGAGCATTTTAATTTTTCTCAAGCTTTGTTTTCTAGGGCATCTGAGCTAAGACATACCAGTATTTGAAATTTGACAAAGTTAAGATCTATATCTACATTATATAAAGCATTTATATATAATATATATTTTTATTTTTATTATGTATTTATTTTGAGAGAGAGAGAATGAGTGGGAGAGGGGCAGAGAGAGAGGGAGAGGGAGAATCCCAAGCAGGTTCCATGCTGTCAGTGCAGAGCCTGACATGGGGCTAGATCTCATAAACTGCGAGATCATGACCTGAGTCAGACTTTTAACCGACTGAGCGACCCAGTGCCCCTATAATATATATGTTTTAATAAAATATATATTTTAAAATCTGATGCCTTCTATGGTTGAATCTTTCCCTAACTATCCTATAATTTTGTCCTTCATATAACATCTAATTCTATCCACAATTCAGTGATAGTTCAAAAAGATCCTTTATTAACCATGAGCTTGGAGTTTGCTTTATTTTTCTATCATATCATGCACAAATATTTTAAACTTCAGAATAGTGTAAGAAGACAGTTAATTACTTGTGTTTTTATTTTTTAGACAATCCTAGAAAAATCCAGAGCCAATTTTATAACCCTCATGTTGCTTACCAAACCTAACACATTGTATGTTCTCATTAAATGTTTCTTGAATGAAGGAATGACAATAACATCCAGCCAGCAAAATCTAGATGCCACCTAGATTTTCTTTAATTTTTTCTCTCTTTGGACCATTTCTTAAGTTTTCTATAAAGCTTCTCTTTATACACAGCTTTTGCTGTCGAAATTTTTAACTCAGAGGGAGTTGATTGCATTATTTTAGTTTTTCAGGAATTCTATTGACTTTTCGTTATAGATCAGATTGATTTTGAAATTACTTTGAAGAGACCCAGTGAGTTTTGCAATTGAGGTCGTATGTTCAGAGAAAGGTATTATCTCAGTAGGATCGTAGTTATTACTGAAGATGTTCCTGCTATTGAATATTTTTTAAAAAAGACATATCGGTACACCCGTAACAACAACAACCAAGAACTCTTTTAGCCTCAGAGATGTAACAGTTTGCAATGAGGAGTCAATAGAGTTATTCACATTTAAATGTTAGCTAATAATGGCTTTGTAAAGATTACTTTGTGCTTATCTCTATGCAGCACCCCTGTTGGGATGCTTGCATGGAAGACAATGTAAACACCCTGACTATTTAATATAGACTTTACAATTATTTTATTCTCTCATTATGCTTAAATGTCCATGAAGAAATAAGGAGTTCTTTTCATGTGTAGGAAATTGAGTAAGTTGATCTGTCTTTATATTAGTTGATAGCAGCTGCTATAACATAAATCAGGGGCTTTACACAATAATAATTTATTTCCTATTTACATCAAAGTCTAATGTAAATGTACATAGACAGTGGGTTTTCCCTCCAGTGGTGACTTGAGAACTTAGGCTTCTTGGACCTTGTGGTTTTGCTATTTGCCATCTTCAACAGACGGTTTGGGGGAGGATCTCAAGGCCGTCTGTTGGATCCTTAAGAGCAAAAAGGGTACATGATGAAGGGGTCACCTGTGAGAAATTTTTATTCCAGCCAGGCCTGGATGCAAAATACATTATTTCTACCCCTATTCCATAAGCCAGAAGTCAGTTATATGACCACATCTAAATGAAAGGGAAGCGGGGAATTACAGCCTGGGTGTGTACCCAAGAGTTTTGGTGTTAACCAACAACCTCTGACATAGTTCCTAAATAGTGTTTTGCTCCTAAAGGATTGAGGGTAGCTCGGCTAGTTCAGTTGGTAGAACATGAGATCTTAAAGGATTTGAAGATATTTTTAAGGATGAATCATTTCTCAACATTTTTCTAATGTTATTCTTTCCAAGTCACATCCATCAGCTTAATGATAAAAGCTGCCTGCTCTATGGAAAACAAAATGAGGTGAATATCAGGCTGCAAAGACGGAAAATAATTTTTAAAGGATTCATGAGTCTTGGGTGCTTTTTTCTTTTCACTCTAAAATATTTGATTTTTCAGGCTCCTGAGTGAAAACATACTTTTAAAAAGTGTATGGAGACAAATCTGCCTTGGATTTTTCCTGGTCAGAATTTTGTCTCCAGAGTCAAACTGCAACTTTAAGATCTAAAGTCTTAAGAATTTGGGAGGCTTTTCTTTCTCTCAGCATGAAAAATCATCTCAATAAAAACAGTGGCCAGTGTAAAATTTAATATTTATATAACCTCAAAGAATGTTAAATATTCTAAGTTTATAAGTTATAATCACAAGTTTTACAAAGCCAAGAGGTCTCACTTTTAGGTTTGACATTAGCTGCCTAAGTAATATTGACTAGATTTGGATGTTGTTATCACAAAATAAGGTATTATCCATTCGTTTTTTTCTTTGTTGAGGTATAATTGAAAATAAAATTATAAGAAATTTTAAAGTGTACAATGTAATGATTTGATATACATATACTGAGAAAGGATTTCACCCATAATTAATGAACATGTTCATCACCTCATATATTTACTGTTTTTATTTTCAGGTGAGACTAAGTTCTACTCTTATCAAATTTCAGTTATACAATACAGTGTCATCAACAATTGTCACCATGCTGTACTTTAGACTTTATTCATCTTGTAACTGAAAGTGTGTGGTATTATCCATTCTTAATTCATATTCTCATTCATACAGAAATGAATATGGAATGTTATACTGGAATGAACAGAATTTGGTTAAAACACAGTTGAGTTTTGAAAGATGATTGGAAGTTTGGTCCATAAGAAAAAAAAGAAAGATTATTTTGCCTAGGTAAATAGCATTAGCAAAGTCCTAGGGTCATGAAAGAGAATGGTGTTTAGTGAGTGTTGACTAAGCCCATGTAGCTAGAAGATAATAGAGATACTTGGTATCTTACAGTTCTCAACATCCCTGATCATACATTATGCTGTAGCCTTAACCAAGGAGTGTGACTAGGGTGGTGAGAAAGCCTTGAAATTCCATTAAATGAAAAATAGTGAAGAATGCTTGAAGAGTAGTTGAAGGATGTGTAGGATGAAATAAAGCTTTGGAAAAATATGGACATGCTTTAAATATTTGAAGAGCATGTAATAAGGATGTAAATTTAGTCTGTGTGATCCAGAGAAAACAGATGTGACTAAGGGATGAGAGTTATCTTGGAGCTGTCACATAATTGCAGAGTTCACCTCAGTGTTGGTAACTGGAGACCAGATAATCCTTTGTTAGAATTATTACAAAAGGGATTATATGCTGACTTTAAGATGCTATGATTCTGTTGATTTTGGTATTGTATTTAAATATTTTGTATTTTGTATTTGGTATTGTATTTAAGTATATTGTATTTAAGTATTGTAACATTGACTGTTTAACTGGATGATGCGGATTTGAATCCAGGATTCAGAATTTACTAGAGGTGTGGATATAGGCAAGATATTTAAACTTTCCACATCTGTCAATAAGGCTGTAATAGTACTGACTACAAAGGATATTTGTGGAGGTTAACTGAGATAATCTATGTAAAATGCTTAGCATAGTTCCTGGCACATGATAAATATGCTATAAATATTAATCCTCATCCTTATCATCATTATCAAGTGCTAGATAAATTATCCTTCCTTATGATCTGCAATGGACAACATTGATATAGGGCAAAGGTTGGCAAATATTTTCTGTAAATATAGTAAATATAGGCTGTATGGGTCATTGGCAGTCTTTGTTGCATATTCTTCTATGTTTTTGTTTGTTTGTGTTTTTACAATGCTTTAGAAATGTGAAAACTACTCTTAGTTCGTATGCCATATAAAACAGGATAAGGGATAGATCTGGTCTGTGGCCTGTACTTTGCTGACCTCTGATACACATGAATAGAGAAACTAACATAATAATAAGCAGCATAGAATTAAGAGAAAGCAACGATGCTCATTAAGTTAAGATAACAAAGTCAATATTCGTAGAGCATACATATATGAATGGGACATTTCAGGTTCAGACTTGGAAAAGGAAAGGGGTGCTTGTATGTCAGAGCTCCTTAGATGGAAGAGGAAGAAAGTAGAATTACAAAAATGCCTATTATAGCATCAGATATAAATGTTATGTAAGAGCCCCAGAATAGCACGATGGCTGTAAACATGTCAGATATAAAAGCCAAGAGCCTAATTACAGTTCCCATCTAGTCTAATCCTGTTACCATTAGCAACAGGGAGGACAGCATCTGGGTTTGCTATTCCACCAGTCTGATTTTTCTAGTTTCCCTTATCCACACCCCACCCTCCCCCTCTGCCTTCCCCCAGCAGTTGCTGCCACTGTAGAGTACTGTAGGAAAAGAGATATCCAAAGATAACTGCTGGTTGCTTTAAGCTAGGTCTCCTGGGGGAATGGGATAGTCCCTTGGTGGACTTTTTATAGGTCAGGATTATTCCCTTGCTTTGGAAATCCTACAATAAATTTTTAGTTCATTCAAAAGATATTAATTTCTGGAATAGACTCATGCTAACCTATTTCTATAAAGTTTGGTTGGCTCCAAAATAAGACATTGACTGTTTCAGTATTTTTTTCTTCACTCCAACCCTCATCCCTGTTACTACCTCCCCTTGAGAAACCAACTTAGACAGCAGCGGTTGCTTGGTTAGCAAAGAATTAGACAAAAGAAGATTAGATATTCTTGAGGAATATGTACCCAAAGTTAAGGCAGCCTGATAGATTGCCTTTTTCTTCTCTAGGAATATTTGTATCAAGAACCAGGAATCAAAGTACCTTTCCTTCTAGATAGTGCTGAATTAAGATTGACAAACTATTACTCCCCAATTCCCTTTTCTATTAGTCACCAAAGCACTATTTCCTCCAGTGCAACTGGATAGTTTATAGCTTTCTAAAATGATTGTGTGAACGTTTCACAGCCTGTTATGTACTAGGTAGCATGTTATGCTGTGGAAATATGGTGATGAATAGAAAGCAAATTATTGGCCCTCAGGTAACTCACAGTTAAAATATGGTACTACAATGGCTATGAGACAGTTAAATAGGCAAGCACAGAACACAAAACAAGGGCACCAGACTTAGCCTGCAGGAACTAAGGTAAAGTGATACTGGAGGTATGTTAGGGGGTAACAGGTATTTTTCTGGGAAAGAGAACAGTATGTATAAAGGTATAGTATTAAGAACCTGTAGAGGATGCCCAGCTAGCTGTAAATAATTTTTTGCAACTCTAGTGATGGGAAAAAGCAGGGAGAATATCAGTTTGGAGCATAAAACATAAGCAGGGGCCAGCTTGTGAAGAGCCTTGTAGATTATGGTAATGAATTCATATTTCATTGAAATGGCAATTGGGAATCTTTTTTGCTGTTAGTACAGATAGATATTCTAATGGTTTATAACTTGGTTTTACTAGTGGGTGACTTTTATGGAACTTGTACTAAATTTTCTGGGTAGAAAACCTCACTTAGAGCCAATGGTGATTGATACATGCAATTGGGTTTGTAACAGTTTGTATTGTTAAAAAATTTCTGCACAACAAGGCATCCAAAAATATCAATGATTTAAAATAACAATCTTTTATTCTCATGGATCTCTGGGTCTGTGGGATCTATGGGTTCTCATGGATCTAGTGGATCTTAAAATTATCTGATTTAGGCTTAGATTGGTTAGGAGGTCTGTGCTGGGTTCATGCTACAGCTCTCTGGGAATGGATTATCCATGTTATATTCAACTGGAGTGGCTCTGGCACATGTGTTTCTAAATCTCCTCCTGAGACTAAGAGGCTAACCTGGGTATGCCCTCCCCATGATGATGGTAGAGGTATAGGAAAGTGGGAACCTCTTAGACCTAGGCTCAGAATTGTCATACCATTATTTCCTTCCTATCCAGAGACTAAAACAAGTCACAAGACCAAGCCAACATGAATGGAGTAAGTGCAGTTGTCCTATGGAAATGAGTAGGATGTAATAAATACATTAGAACAATAATGTAATCTATCACAGGAATAAAAATAATAATAACAATAGTATTTTTGTGTGAGGATTAAGTGATAAAGTAATCCATGTGGAGTACTCAGCATAGAGTCCACCATATAAAAAGGATTGAGTAAATACTAGCTATTATTATCAGTAGTAGTAGTAGTAGCAGTAGCAGCAGTTATTACATGGTAAAGTAATTTTATATATTAGTCAGAGTCCTGGCAGGAAGTAAGTGGTACTCCTAAAAGTTGGATTGAAGATAATTTATTGGAAGGATTATTTACACAGATAGGCATGGAAGCCATTACCACCCTTAAGCTTGAGAGACAAAGTTTTATTAAGATTCAGTAAGAGCTTCAGCCGTAGGAGAGGTGCTGCCTGATGGGAGCTGTGGCCTTTGAGGAACGAATACAGCCATTGCCAAAACCTTGCCCTGGCAGGGAGTGAGCTGGTGGAATAAATACCCTGACCTTTCTCTCCTCCCACTCTCTGGGCTTCTGCCAGAGCCTCACATTACCTGATCCCAACCAAAAGCCAAAAGGCAAAGAATCTTAATGACCTAGTCCATAGAAGTCAGCATCCCAGGGTGCAGAGCAAGGGAGGGAAATGTGGGGAATGGATGTGAAGGGGCAGGTAGGATAATCAGCATACTGTATAAGGCAGTGAGTTTTCAAATAAAATATTCCTTTCTTTCCCTTTAGTATTTTTATTAGTATCTAGAATTCCAAAAAGGGGTGTTGCTTTCTGTTTCTCTTTTATTTTAATGTGAGTACATGTCACAAGCAAAATCATTATAAGCCTAAAATGTCAATGGTTTTATTATTCAATTAAACCCAAATAAAACTGCCTCAATAAGGGGACCAAACTAGCTAGCACATGGATAAGGGACCAGTAGTAGAGAATGTATTTTCACAGTTTTGAAATGGGATAGTGCTGTCACAGATTCAGAAAACACCTCTTCACTCATTGCCTTTAGAAATTACTTTATGCTATGAGGTGATTCAACATTTCTGTGAAATTGGGCAGAGATATCATCATAGTTTAGAGAAAAATGACCTCATCATGAATTTGGCCCATCTCTGCTGACAGCTAGCCAAAGGCTGCTAAAAATGCTAGAAAAAGTATTTCCATATAAAGTAGTTCTCTTCATAATTAAATTCTGTACTAACTAAAAGGATTTTTTTCCCACATACTTAGAATCTGGGCAGAGAATTTGATTCTTTTTCTTTTTTTCACCCCTCTCTACAGCCTGTCAAATGATCTTATTTTTTTTCTATAGCTCGAAGAATCTTTCTTTTATTACTTTTCTCAAATATTTCTGCAGTTTCTTACTTAGATTTCTATTTTATGCAGTTTTTGTTTTTCCTTTGGTTTTATTCAGTTCTATTTGGGAAGAGCATGGTTGTTCTGACAGTATTTGTGGAGAACATGACTTTTGCCCCAGAGACAGGTCAGCCTCTACTTTCTTTGTGTTGTAGTATGATCAACTTACCTTAACCTGCAATGGTTTATTTAGTTCCATTTTTTTTTCTAATTTCTCATAGTATTTTTTACCCCTCCCCACTGTCCCCTGAAGTCTCTGCATTTTTTCTTAAGATTATATTTACTTAGTCATGAATTACTAAATTGATGACTCTTAAGAGTATAACAGTATAAATTGTTTCTTTACTAATCAGACTTAGAGCTAGGGAACCTTTAGCCTTCCAGCTTGAAGGTAATGCTAACTTAAAAATGGACCTGCTACTGACCTGCATGTGGTCAAGTTTCTACTTACTGTTCCTGAAGGGTTGGAAAGCTTGTTCAGGCTCATTGACCTGGAAGCAAACAAGTAAATCTTGAAATTTTATAGTTGATCTCATAATCCAGAGCCTGGGACTAGCTGTATTTCACTAATATGAATCTCAAATGTTTATCTCATTGCTTCCATCTGGCCCAGACATTTCATAGAATGCAAGCCCCCTGAAAGCAGGAGCCTTGTTCTCTTCTATGTGCATAGTACATAGAGCACTGACAGATATATAGGAGGTGCTCAATAAATATTTGTGGACTAAATTCACCATAGTGGTGATGGCATAGGAGAGACCTGTGGAAGAGAATGCAACCAGGAGATGGAGAAGTAAACCTATATTTAATGTGTCCTGCACTATTCTATACATAATTTAATTTATTCTTACAAGAATCCTATGAAATAGGTATTACTTCCCTATTTTATATGAGGAAATTTAATCTCATAGGAGTTAAGTAGCTTGTCCAAAGTCTCACAGCTAATTTGTGGCAGAGCTAGAACTCAAATCCAGGTTTGTCTGATTCTAATGTGTATCTTTTTCCCCCTTTATATCCTTTACTTAGGATTTAGTAACATGGAAGTAGAGGAACTAGGACCATGGGTGGAGGGGAGTTAGATATATATTAAGTGCTGCAAATTTTCTATGACAATGAAAACTTTTTTGGGTTTCTCTTTCAATCATAGTATAAAAGAAACAAATTTAAAGCCTAATTTGGATCGTCTGGATAACCACTTTATAACTGAGCATTACTGCATGATTTACTGGAAGGATCATACTTGGGCTTGTGTTTAGTTTTGCTGCAGACCAATGGTACTCTTTAAATGTCACAACCTATTGTAAAGAGAACAGAAGTGGAGTTAATTCATAATCACTGCTATACACCAAGTTAAGGCCAAGAGACATCAAGACATGTTTAATAAAAAAGAATTTGTATGGTGGTAGTAAGTGTCCTTTACGTTGGAAGTAGCAGCCTAGTTTCAGCAAGATAGTATCATTCATCACATTAGATTAATGTTAATTTGAATTTTATTATTTTTATAGTTTTGATTTATTCAATTTTTAAATTTCAGTTTTTGTAGTTGTATAGGAGCACTAGTAGTTTATACCTAGCTTTATGTTTGTACATTCTTAAATGATTCTATAATAAAATGTTTTGCCAGCATGACAGTGTTTTATACTTCAATTATTTTTTCTTTTAAAATAGTTACACACTTTCTTCAAATGTGAAAAACAGTGATATAGTTGGTTGTGAACTAGTATATGTCTCTTATTAGGTTGTAAATTCTCAAAGACAGAAATTGTGTGATTCTCATTTTTTAATCCCTACTTTATCCTGATGCCTCGCATAATATGTGGTCATTCAACCATTCAGCAAATATTTACCGAGAACCAACAATTCCAGGCACTATTAGGACCCTGCTAATACAGAAGTGAAAGTGACTGGTAAGTTCCTTGCCCTTATAGAGCTTACATTCTAATAGGGGTAAGACAGACAATAAATGAATCAACACATATGGAAATAAAATGCTTACAAAGTGATAAATGCTATGGGGACATAAACGAATCATTTTCATCTTCAACACTTCACTGATGCTGCTCTTGTTAAAATTAGCAATGACCTCCGTGTTGCCAAATTCCTTGACTGCCATTATCTGTTTTGCTCAATAGGTGTTTTATACTAAATCTTTTTTTTTTTTTTTTGAGTTCTGTTAAATAACATTCTTGGACCCTGAGTGATTGTTTACTGTGTATTTCCTCAGAACCTAGATTTACCTTGTTTGCCCAGATTTTTTTTTTTTGCTTTGTTGTTTTCTTAAAATTAATTCCAAAATTTATGCCTAATCTCTTCATGAAGACTGTAAGCAACTTGAGAGGAGAAGGTACATCTATTTGTCTACACCTGTATATTGCTATACACATAGTGGGTAGACAGTAGTATTTACTTGACTAATTGGGCTCTCCTCTCTTTTTTGCCATAGTTTTAAACCTATGTTTACTGTAAATAAGTAGGGTTCCATAACTCTGACTCAGACAAGATCTGATGGATCTGATGATCGGGCTCTCTTCACCCTTTCTATAACAAAGCTTCCCTCCTTCCTTCTTTCTTTCCCTCATCCCTCACTCCCTCTCTCCCTTCCAATCTCCCAATCTCCCTTCCTTCCTTCCTTCCTATCTAATATTTTGTTTGATAAAAAGGTCTGATCCCAGCCCTTCACAAAAAATTATTCTTGAAATCATAGTAAGCTTGTTTGTATACCATTTTATTAAGTTCTAGAAATTGACTGGTACATACTTGAAGGGTATACCTGCTTCTATCTGGTAGAAGAGAGGCAATTAATTTTACCATTTTGTCAAAAAAAAGTAAATTACAAAATAGCAGAACTTCATATCTAAATGTCTCTTATGTTCTGTCTTGTTCAGTCACCCCATCTTTACAGGTGAGGAAACTGGAGTCAGAGAGGTAATGTGATCTTTGTAAGGCTAGGTAGCTAGTCAATGGTAATTGATACCAGAACTCAGATCTCTCAATCTTTTCATGACCTCATGCTGCATGTATACATACACAATTTCTGATTTTTCTGTAAACTCTGATACATTACAGTGTGGTAACGAGAAGTTACAGAGATTGAGAGACATGAACATAACACAGTTATGTTGTGTTGCAACTTTTTTTATCAATCTGAGTTATGTGGAATAAGTAGGTGGCTAGATGAAAAACACACATGGGCATGTGTACATTTGCATGCATGTAGATAGCACTTAGTAAATATTTACTGAATTGCATAGGCCAAGATATTTACATATATATCCCCATGGTCTAGCATTTTTCTTTTCTCCCTCCATTATCATCACTGTTTTCCATGGCAAAAGTTATTGAATGATGATGAAACTGATGCAGAGTAGGATGTCAGAATGTGATTAAGATAAATCTAAATGGATAATGATTCAAAGATCAGAAAACATAACTCGAGGCCTTGGTACTCTAAAACTCAGCCCTGAAAAGTATGCCTAAAAAGCATACTTTTTAGGACCAGAGTTTCACCTATCCTGTGTTGCATTTTCCTCAAGTAATAAGAGTTTGCTGTACCAATTAAGATGCAAATACAAAAGGCAGGGATATCAAACACTGTATGAAGCCTGAAATGTCATTTCAGACATAAAACAAGCTCTAACTCAGGAAGGTAGTTAAAAGCAAGGATTCCAGAATCAAACAAATGTGGGTTAGAATACTTATTAAGGGAGTGACCTTGTGCACTTCCTTAATTTCTCTCTGCCACAGTTTTCTCTGCTGTGAAATGAAGATAAGAAGAGTACCTACCTCATAGTTGTAAGGTAGTTGTAAAGTAGAGATGGAATAATGCATGTAAATTTTTTTTTACCTTGTCTGGAACATAGTGAGGGCTCAGTAAATATAAGCCTTTATCATTATTGTCGTTTTGTTGTTATTAACTACTAGGTTATCTTGCCATACCCTCAGAGACAGTGCTCCCAACTCTAGTCTTTACCACTATGCTAAATGAAATTCTTCATTTCAGCTTCAGGTTCTTGCTGCCATTATTATAACTGACTTTTTCTGCTTTTTTAAAAAACTTCTTAACTGAGAAGATGTGATTGATTTAGACTATCACCACCTTTATAAAGCAGAGTTCTTTTACTAAGCCATTTCATAGCCTACTGGCTAGTCTAGCAATTGACCAATCTTGGTCAGGTTCCTCAGCACTCACCAGGCAGGCTGGGATAGTTTATATGTAGGAAATCCCTCAGAAAGGAATGTAGGCCAGAATCAGGTATTCTGATACTTCCTAAAAGAGGATAGTGTTGCTTGTACCTATCATGTTGCTTGACCAATACAAGAAATTTAGAAGAAAAGAGCCAAATGATTTTTTTCTCATTTCCACATATGAGTGAAACCATATGGTGTTTGTTTCTCCTTGTGACTTATTTCACTTAGCATAATACTCTCTAGATCCATCCATATTGCTGCAAATGTCAAGATCTCATTCTTTTTTATGGTTAAGTAATATTCCATCACATACACACACACACACACACACACACACACACACACACACACACCACATCATAAACAGACTCTTTTTTTTTAAGTGTATTTACTTTTTTAATTTTGAGAGAGACAGAAACAGTGTGAGTGGGGGAGGGAGAGAGAGAATCCCAAGCAGACTCTGCACTGCCAGCACAGAGCCTGATGCGGGGCTTGAACCCACAAAACTGTGAGATTATGACTGAGCTGAAACCAAGAGTTGGACCAGCTAGGCCACCCAAGCATTGCTAAACAGAATCCTAAGTACAGAAAAGAAGCTGAAGGTTGCTAGAGAGGAGGTGGGTGGGAGAATGGGAGAAACAGATAAAGGAAACTTAGAAGTATAAACTCTCAGCTATGAAATAAAACGTGGAGATGAAAAATAACATTGTATGGTGACAGATGGTGACTACACTTATCATGGTTAGCATTGAGTAATGTATAGAATTATAAGATCACTGTGATGTTGTACACCTGAAACTAATATAACGTTGTATGTTAATTATACTTCAATTAAAAAACAAGCAGTTTAGAAGAGAGCCAGGACAGTGAATAGTTAGGGTGGCCAAGGTGGTATTGTCAAGAAGAAAGGAGTGATCATCAGAGTCAAATGCAATAGAAAAATCCATCCAGTCTGATGAGAAAGGAGAAGCGTTCACTGTATTTGACAATCAGGAGTTCTGTGGTGACCTTAGTGAACATAGTGGTGGCATATTATGTCTGTAATGAAGATGTCTAATAGAGAATTTTATATCATTAAAAATGCAAGAATTAAAAAAGAGAGCCAAATTGTAACACTTGGATTAATAACACATATGATGCTTAAATAAGTCAAATATATGCCATTTGTTTAGGTAATAGTATTGTTAGTTAATCTGGGCAGCAGAGAAAAAGAAGTGTACAAATAAAATAGATTAAATGAAGGTCACTCAGGGCAAAACCTGCATTTGTGATATATGATTAGAGTCTGTCCAAGTTTCTGACAAACAGTAGTTACCTAAGGAATAACAGAATGTGGAGTCAGCCTTTCAGAATTCTATTGACTAACCTCCTGTGAGTTATAGGTAGTCATATAGCTGCTTGGAGAGATTTCTCCCCATGACAGTCTGACCTCAAGTACTCTCAAAATTATTTTGTGCTGTTTTCAGTATATCATTTGTATTAATCCTTTTAGGCTGAAGATAGACAAGGAATAGTAACAGTGGGTTTTTTTTTTTTTGAACTTTAAATGAATCTGATGACAGGGAGGAATGGCTTTTTTCTTGGATCTCCAAAGCTATGTCCTAAAGCTGCAAAAAATTGTGGCAGCTGCTAGCTATGCATCGTTTAGGGATAAGGTTCTTATGTGCTTGGCATCTGCCTGCCTAGTGACTGTTAGAGACTTATTATTATGCTTCTAGGTATAGAACAAGCCATGAAAATAGTGGAAAGCTTTTTTGGGCATCAGGAGATTCAAGTCCTGGTTTAGTTACTACTAGCTTTGTGTTCTTGGAGAAGTCACCTTAATTCACCAGCCCCAGTTTCTTCATCTGTACAGTAAAGACTAATTAAGATGATTCTTAGCCCTTTCATGGGTCTGGAACTGCATGATTCAGTCTCACAGGCTTGTTTTCTTTGTTATGTTGGTCCATTTAGTGTTTTGTTTCCAGATCATGCCATGCATTGTATGCCTTTGTCTTTGATACCATATATACTCTTTTCTTCCATTCATTCATTAATTCATGCATGTATCCATTCATTTATGTATCACTTATTCTACCTTTATTGAGCATATACTCTCTTCCTGGCAATAAAGCTATAAAATTTATTGACATTATCTCTGTTGTCAGGTTTCTAAAAGTCAAATATCGGTGTCCCTGTCTGCTTTTCCAACCTCATTTCATACCACTGCTCTCTTTCTCTTTTGGATTTCTTTAAAGTCGTTGTCAAAGTTTACTTTCTCCTTCCTTAGGTTTTTGCCCATTTTCCATCCCTTCCATTTCCCTGTGTCCAAACTCCCATGCCTGCAAATCACTACTCATCCTTAGGTCTCAGTTCAAAGTTCTCCCTCCTTTGAGAAACAAACTCCCTAAAATAGGATTTTTATCATGTATTCTCATTATATCCCATACTTCTTCTAGCCTGACATTCATGACACTGTAAGTAATAACTTGACTAAATCATTACATATGTCCATAATATGTTCAAGAAGAAAGTTTACTTCTGGGCAATATGAATGTACATGAATTCCCAAGTTTCCTGCAAAACCCTTGTTTTCCTTTACCATCTGTTTATACAGAGTACATCCCTGATGGGAGTAAGGGGTCTCTACTGTATGTCTTCCCACCTCTTCCTGCTTTTATTGTGCCTATCTGTTTAGCTTCTCCTTCAGTGATATCATCTGCTGTCCCCGAGGAGCTAGTGGGACAGTGTCATATTTTCAAGTCTGCATATCTTTAAAGATTAGTTTAGGCTCTTCAGGTACTTCACAGTGAAAAATTCTGATACAAACAGATCTTTCTCTGCTTAACCTGTTATAGCATAACTTGAGTGTGTTACTATGCTAATTCTTTGCTCCCCGAAAAACAAAATAGAAAATAGAGGTGGAGGTAGAGAAATTTGTTTTGCCTCACCTGTTTAGTGTCCTTTTGTTCTTTCTGCTAGACGATTAGTTTTTGTTAGAACCATTCTGACTTATTCACTGTTGTATCTTTATTACCAGATACATAATACATGCTTAATAAATATGTGTGAAGTAAATGAGTGAATGAATAAAAGATGGGAAGGATAGAGGAACAAATTAATTTTTGCCATATAGTGAGAGTTGTTGTATAGCATAGATATATAAAGGTATATAATATTCAAAGTGTTACAGAACCAGGCTGGAATGCTGGCGGAAAAACCAAGCGGCACTTGGAGATCTTGGAGATCTTGTTAAATAAATTGGAGATTTATTTAACACTGGTGAGCCCAGAGGAGACCGTTTCTCCAAAGATCTGAGTTCTGAATGAAGGGGGGAAGGGCAATTTGTAGTTGTCGGCTTCCATATCTGTGGCAAGTTTTCGCATGCGCGGCAAACAGGGCAAGAAGAACCTGGAAGAGGGGTCTCTAAGCTAGAGAACAGAGCTTGTTTTAGTCCTGTTGGCCATCTTATGGTGTAAAACTTTATTCATTTTCCCAACATTCCCCCCTTTGATGCCTGTTTAAAAATCTTTTATTAGGCATCGTTTTTTAGCTCTAGGGGTTGGTACCCTCGGAGGGCTAAGATATGTGCTGCAGTTTGGCGAGCAACAGTATTTTCAATAAAACGTACCAGGGTATTTAGTATACAGGGGCCGATGGTCACAAGTAAAATTATGGAAAGGAGGGGCTCTGCCAGGGCAGGGAGCCAGGATGCCCAGGATCTGTGAGATCCCATCCTCTCCACTGACTGATATTTTCCTGTTGTCTGCGTTGAATTCTTTCCTTGAGTTCCTTAACCTTAGTCCTGACTATTCCTGATTGGTTTACAAAATAGCAACATTCCTCCCCCAGAAAGATACAAGTCCCTCCTTTTTCTGAAGTGAGGAGGTCGAGGGCTCACCTATTTTGGAGGGACACTGCTGCCAGGGAGTTTATTTGGCTTTGTAAGGTTCCCAGGGAGTCTGCCATCCATTCCATGTCCAGTTTGTTGGTGCAGCCTCTATTAGCCCAACATCAAGAGGCAAGATCAGGGCTATGACACAAGTAAGGGGCAAGGGCTGGCAGAGTTGCATCTGAACCCCTGGGCTCAGTCCACACGTTGATTCCTCAAGTTTCTGCCGTGCACAGGCCAGCCGGCTTCTGGGGTGTGGCTGGAGCAGGGTTGAAGATCTCAGGGGTCAGTGTCTTTTTGAGGGTCAGTTTAAGTGGGTTGACTGGATCTGGATCACTTCGCTAGGTTGAGGGTTCCTCTGAGTTGGCCTTCTGAACTCTGGAGTGGTGGACCCATGGGGTGATACCTGAAACTGAATCCTTTATTTGGTTGTATATCTGTAAAGTCCATCTCCAAGTCTTCAAAAGGGGTGGGTTACTGGTAACTGTCGGATTAGGTTTAAGGAAGATATGGTTTGCATATTTAGAGATCCATCCTGTTTTCCAGTTGTTTAAGTAATCATATGACCATGGGGTCTTATTATTATCCCCACAGAATAACAAGCACAGAAGATTATCTATACGTGAAATATTGTGACAATTTTTCTGAAGTTTACCTCAAATTGTCTAGTTTAGGCAAACAACAAACATTTAAAGACAATCAGAACTAGAATTTAACATCCATAATGGTGCATTGTTGAAGCATAGTTTTTCTCTCTAAACCCCCCTTTCCAGAGATAGCCAAATTGAGACCAATGCATTTGTAGAACAAGTCCAGTCTTAACAAACCTGGCCTGATTATTTACATAAGCTCAGCAGGAATAGTGATTGATCACGAGGATCTTTTAAAGTTTGCCTTGCTGGAAACTTTTATAAGGAATCTCCGGGTTGAACTTTTAGCAGCCTCTCCAGACCAGAAGCCAAGCCAAATACTTGCCATCAGACAGGCCTGCAATACCTGTAGAATTGGGCGAATTCCTCTTCATGAGGTCCCCAAGATATCCTGAGGTTCCTGCACCTGACGGGAAGTGACTTTCTTTACTCACCTATGAGGCTGCTGGGAACTCTGGAAGCAAGGTATCAGGCCAACATTTCCAAGGGACTTTATGGCTCCATGTTTCATAAAGCCAACCTTAGTTCCTTAAAGCTGTCTGGTCATATCTGAGTCTATGAATGTCGCTCTCAAATAAGACATTCCAGTCAAAGCCTTGGAAAAATAACCAGAATTTCCAATGGTGAACTGTTACAAGATGAACAGATTCTTATTAAATTTATGCAAACAATTGTAATTGCCTTGAAAGAAAGAATACTCACTGAGAGTTTTGAATTTCAGGGGAGTTATAGAGAGAGAAAAGATAAATGCTTCAGTTTACAAATGAATACTTTATGACATTTCTGTATATCATAGATATCTTAAGAGAAAGTTTATTTAATTTAGAAGAGCAAACATTAGAGAACCAGCGATATATTTTTTATATATATATGAAATTTATTGACAAATTGGTTTCCATACAACACCCAGTGCTCATCCCAAAAGGTGCCCTCCTCAATACCCATCACCCACCCTCCCCTCCCTCCCACCCCCATCAACCCTCAGTTTGTTCTCAGTTTTTAAGAGTCTCTTATGCTTTGGCTCTCTCCCACTCTAACCTCTTTTTTTTTTTTTTCCTTCCCCTCCCCCATGGGTTCCTGTTAAGTTTCTCAGGATCCACATAAGAGTGAAACCATATGGTATCTGTCTTTCTCTGTACGGCTTATTTCACTTAGCATCACACTCTCCAGTTCCATCCACATTGCTACAAAAGGCCATATTTCATTTTTTCTCATTGCCACGTAGTATTCCATTGTGTATATAAACCACAATTTCTTTATCCATTCATCAGTTGATGGACATTTAGGCTCTTTCCATAATTTGGCTATTGTTGAGAGTGCTACTATGAACATTGGGGTACAAGTGCCCCTATGCATCAGTACTCCTGTATCCCTTGGATAAATTCCTAGCAGTGCTATTGCTGGGCCATAGGGTAGGTCTATTTTTAATTTTCTGAGGGACCTCCACAGTGCTTTCCAGAGCGGCTGCACCAATTTGCATTCCCACCAACAGTGCAAGAGGGTTCCCATTTCTCCACATCCTCTCCAGCATCTATAGTCTCCTGATTTGTTCATTTTGACCACTCTGACTGGCGTGAGGTGATACCTGAGTGTGGTTTTGATTTGTATTTCCCTGATAAGGAGCGACGCTGAACATCTTTTCATGTGCCTGTTGGCCATCTGGATGTCTTCTTTAGAGAAGTGTCTATTCATGTTTTCTGCCCATTTCTTCACTGGGTTATTTGTTTTTCGGGTGTGGAGTTTGGTGAGCTCTTTATAGATTTTAGATACTAGCCCTTTGTCCGATATGTCATTTGCAAATATCTTTTCCCATTCCGTTGGTTGCCTTTTAGTTTTGTTGGTTGTTTCCTTTGCTGTGCAGAAGCTTTTTATCTTCATAAGGTCCCAGTAATTCACTTTTGCTTTTAATTCCCTTGCCTTTGGGGATGTGTCAAGTAAGAGATTGCTACGGCTGAGGTCAGAGAGGTCTTTTCCTGCTTTCTCCTCTAAGGTTTTGATGGTTTCCTGTCTCACATTTAGGTCCTTTATCCATTTTGAGTTTATTTTTGTGAATGGTGTGAGAAAGTGGTCTAGTTTCAACCATCTGCATGTTGCTGTCCAGTTCTCCCAGCACCATGTGTTAAAGAGGCTGTCTTTTTTCCATTGGATGTTCTTTCCTGCTTTGTCAAAGATGAGTTGGCCATACGTTTGTGAGTCTAGTTCTGGGGTTTCTATTCTATTCCATTGGTCTGTGTGTCTGTTTATGTGCCAATACCATGCTGTCTTGATGATGACAGCTTTGTAGTAGAGGCTGAAGTCTGGGATTGTGATGCCTTCTGCTTTGGTCTTCTTCAAAATTCCTTTGGCTATTCGGGGCCTTTTGTGGTTCCATATGAATTTTAGGATTGCTTGTTCTAGTTTCGAGAAGAATGCTGGTGCAATTTTGATTGGGATTGCATTGAATGTGTAGATAGCTTTGGGTAGTATTGACATTTTGACAATATTTATTTTTCCAATCCATGAGCAGGGAATGTCTTTCCATTTCTTTAAATCTTCTTCAATTACCTTCATAAGCTTTCTATAGTTTTCAGCATACAGATCCTTTACATCTTTGGTTAGATTTATTCCTAGGTATTTTATGCTTCTTGGTGCAATTGTGAATGGGATCAGCTTCTTTATTTGTCTTTCTGTTGCTTCATTGTTAGTGTATAAGAATGCAACTGATTTCTGTACATTGATTTTGTATCCTGCGACTTTGCTGAATTCATGTATCAGTTCTAGCAGACTTTTGGTGGAGTCTATCAGATTTTCCATGTATAATATCATGTCATCTGCAAAAAGCGAAAGCTTGACTTCATCTTTGCCAATCTTGATGCCTTTGATTTCCTTTTGTTGTCTGATTGCTGATGCTAGAACTTCCAGCGCTATGTTAAACAACAGCGGTGAGAGTGGGCATCCCTGTCGTGTTCCTGATCTCAGGGAAAAAGCTCTCAGTTTTTCCCCGTTGAGGATGATGTTAGCTGTGGGCTTTTCATAAATGGCTTTTATGATCTTTAAGTACGTTCCTTCTATCCCGACTTTCTCAAGGGTTTTTATTAAGAAAGGGTGCTGGATTTTGTCAAAGGCCTTTTCTGCATCGATTGACAGGATCATAATGGTTCTTCTCTTTTTTTTTTGTTAATGTGATGTATCACGTTGATTGATTTGCAAATGTTGAACCATCCCTGCATTCCAGGAATGAATCCCACTTGATCATGGTGAATAATTCTTTTTATATGCTGTTGAATTCGATTTGCTAGTATCTTATTGAGAATTTTTGCATCCATATTCATCAGGGATATTGGCCTGTAGTTCTCTTTTTTTACTGGGTCTCTGTCTGGTTTAGGAATCAAAGTAATAATGGCTTCATAGAATGAGTCTGGAAGTTTTCCTTCCCTTTCTATTTCTTGGAATAGCTTGAGAAGGATAGGTATTACCTCTGCTTTAAACGTCTGGTACAACTCCCCTGGGAAGCCATCTGGTCCTGGACTCTTATTTGTTGGGAGATTTTTGATAACCGATTCAATTTCTTTGCTGGTTATGGGTCTGTTCAAGCTTTCTATTTCCTCCTGATTGAGTTTTGGAAGAGTGTGGGTGTTCAGGAATTTGTCCATTTCTTCCAGGTTGTCCAATTTGTTGGCATATAATTTTTCATAGTATTCCCTGATAATTGTTTGTATCTCTGAGGGATTGGTTGTAATCATTCCATTTTCATTCATGATTTTATCTATTTGGGTCATCTCCCTTTTCTTTTTGAGAAGCCTGGCTAGAGGTTTGTCAATTTTGTTTATTTTTTCAAAAAACCAACTCTTGGTTTCGTTGATCTGCTCCACAGTTTTTTTAGATTCTATATTGTTTATTCCTGCTCTGATCTTTATTATTTCTCTTCTTCTGCTGGGTTTAGGCTGCCTTTGCTGTTCTGCTTCTATTTCCTTTAGGTGTGCTGTTAGATTTTGTATTTGGGATTTTTCTTGTTTCTTGAGATAGGCCTGGATTGCAATGTATTTTCCTCTCAGGACTGCCTTCGCTGCGTCCCAAAGCATTTGGATTGTTGTATTTTCATTTTCGTTTGTTTCCATATATTTTTTAATTTCTTCTCTAATTGCCTGGTTGACCCATTCATTCTTCAGTAGGGTGTTCTTTAACCTCCATGCTTTTGGAGGTTTTCCAGACTTTTTCCTGTGGTTGATTTCAAGCTTCATAGCATTGTGGTCTGAAAGTATGCATGGTATAATTTCAATTCTTGTATACTTATGAAGGGCTGTTTTGTGACCCAGTATGTGATCTATCTTGGAGAATGTTCCATGTGCACTCGAGAAGAAAGTATATTCTGTTGCTTTGGGATGCAGAGTTCTAAATATATCTGTCAAGTCCATCTGATCCAATGTCTCATTCAGGGCCCTTGTTTCTTTATTGACCGTGTGTCTAGATGATCTATCCATTTCTGTAAGTGGGGTGTTAAAGTCCCCTGCAATTGCCACATTCTTCTCAATAAGGTTGCTTATGTTTATGAGTAATTGTTTTATATATTTGGGGGCTCCGGCATTTGGCACATAGACATTTATAATTGTTAGCTCTTCCTGATGGATAGACCCTGTTACTATTATATAATGTCCTTCTTCATCTCTTGTTACAGCCTTTAATTGAAAGTCTAGTTTGTCTGATATAAGTATGGCTACTCCAGCTTTCTTTTGGCTTCCAGTAGCATGATAAATAGTTCTCCATCCCCTCACTCTCAATCTAAAGGTGTCCTCAGGTCTAAAATGAGTCTCTTGTAGACAGCAAATAGATGGGTCTTGTTTTTTTATCCATTCTGGTACCCTATGTCTTTTGGTTGGCGCATTTAATCCATTTACATTCAGTGTTATTATAGAAAGATACGGGTTTAGAGTCATTGTGATGTCTGTATGTTTTATGCTTGTAGTGATGTCTCTGGTACTTTGTCTCACAGGGTCCCCCTTAGGATCTCTTGTAGGGCTGGTTTAGTGGTGACAAATTCCTTCAGTTTTTGTTTGTTTGGGAAGACCTTTATCTCTCCTTCTATTCTAAATGACAGACTTGCTGGATAAAGGATTCTCGGCTGCATATTTTTTCTGTCTAGCACACTGAAAATCTTGTGCCAATTCTTTCTGGCCTGCCAAGTTTCAAAAGAGAGATCAGTCACGAGTCTTATAGGTCTCCCTTTATATGTGAGGGCACGTTTACCCCTTGCTGCTTTCAGAATTTTCTCTTTATCCTTGTATTTTGCCAGTTTCACTATGATATGTCGTGCAGAAGATCGATTCAAGTTACGTCTGAAGGGAGTTCTCTGTGCCTCTTGGATTTCAATGCCTTTTTCCTTCCCCAGTTCAGGGAAGTTCTCAGCTATGATTTCTTCAAGTACCCCTTCAGCACCTTTCCCTCTCTCTTCCTCCTCTGGGATACCAATTATGCGTATATTATTTCTTTTTAGTGTATCACTTAGTTCTCTAATTTTCCCCTCATACTCCTGGATTTTTTTATCTCTCTTTTTCTCAGCTTCCTCTTTTTCCATAACTTTATCTTCTAGTTCACCTATTCTCTCCTCTGCCTCTTCCATCCGAGCCGTGGTGGTTTCCATTTTGCTTTGCATTTCATTTAAAGCGTTTTTCAGCTCCTCGTGACTGTTCCTTAGTCCCTTGATCTCTGTAGCAAGAGATTCTCTGCTGTCCTCTATACTGTTTTCAAGCCCAGCAATTAATTTTATGACTATTATTCTAAATTCACTTTCTGTTATATTATTTAAATCCTTTTTGATCAGCTCATTAGCTGTTGTTATTTCCTGGAGATTCTTCTGAGGGGAATTTTTCCGCTTCGTCATTTTGGATAGTCCCTGGCGTGGTGAGGACCTGCAGGGCACTTCCCCTGTGCTGTGGTGTATAACTGGAGTTGGTGGGCGGGGCCGCACTCCGACCTGATGTCTGCCCCCAGCCCACCGCTGGGGCCACAGTCAGACTGGTGTGTGCCTTCTCTTCCCCTCTCCTAGGGGCGGGATTCACTGTGGGGTGGCATGGCCCGTCTGGGCTACTTGCACACTGCCAGGCTTGTGATGCTGGGGATCTGGTGTATTAGCTGGGGTGGGTAGGCATGTGCACAGGGGCAGGAGGGGCAGGCTTAGCTCACTTCTCCTTAGGTGACCCACTTCAGGAGGGGCCCCGTGGCAGCGGGAGGGAGTCAGATCCACTGCCGGAGGTTTGGCTCCGCAGAAGCACAGAGTTGGGTGTTTGCGCGGAGTGAGCAATTTCCCTGGCAGGAACTGGTTCCCTTTGGGATTTTGGCTGGGGGATGGGCGGGGGAGATGGCACTGGCGAGCGCCTTTGTTCCCCACCAAATTGAGCTCTGTCGTCCGGGGGCTCAGCAGCTCTCCCTCCCTTTGTCCTCCAGCCTTCCCGCTTTCCGAGCAGAGCTGTTCACTTATGACCTCCCAGACGCTAAGTCGCGCTTGCTGTTGGAACACAGTCCGTCAGGCCCCTCCTCTTTTGCAAGCCAGTCTCGGGGGCTCTGCTTGGCCGGCGAGCCGCCCCTCCACCCCGGCTACCTCCCGCCAGTCCGTGGAGCGTGCACCGCCTCGCCGCCCTTCCTACCCTCTTCCGTGGGCCTCTCATCTGCGCTTGGCTCTGGCGACTCCGTTCTGCTAATCCTCTGGCGGTTTTCTGGATTATTTAGGCAGGTGTAGGTGGAAAATAAGTGATCAGCAGGACGCGCAGTGAGCCCAGCGTCCTCCTACGGCGCCATCTTCCCAGATCCTCGAGAACCAGCGATATTTTCAACAAGAATCACAAAACTATAATCTTCCTCAGTTCATTTAATCCCATGTTCCTAATTCTTGTTCAATTTGAATGCGGCTTTTTAGTTCTGGAAATTCTTTCCCATTTTAGTATTAATCTTAAAGATGTTGAACATCTGTATTTGTCCCCAAAGTCCTTTTTATAAATCTCCTTGAAGAAGAAACACGTTTTGTGAGAAAATAAGAACAATTATAAATGACAAAATCTCAGAAATAGACATTGTTAAAGATATGATGAAAGTTCATTGTGATGCAATGACAAAGAAATTCGGTTATTTCTGTGACACATAACATTTCAAATAATCAGAATATTAAGTGTGACCTTATACCAAAAAATTAAAACTTTAGGAATTGCACATATATTTGGGCAGTTAGAGCATTTACCTGTGCAATACAACCTAAGGTTTACCATTGTATGACAGTGCTTTTCCAAGTAACTTAGCTTCCCAAATAAAAGGGCCTAATTGGTCAAAAAAGACTTCATTTACCATTTAAATCCCGGGAAGTTTGTTAAAACCATAGGAAGTTATAAGTACATCCTAAATAGGATTACAGGTCATTACAAATCTTAAAACTTTATTTATTCAACCAAGGTGGCAATAAAATATCCTAAAGTTGAATGTATACCATTATATAGTTATTACCAAAACCTAGCTCCTTAAACATTGAGAAATTTTAACTAAGTAATCAAAGACCTGATAAAGATGAAACCTAAAACTTTGGTTTTCCTGAAAGACAAACCTGTGTTTGCATTGTCTTATCAAGAGCAGATTAATAGTCCAAGAAAACTTTGTCATTTGAGCAGAAAAAAAAGCAGAATTTCAACCTTATACCAGTGTACTTTTAAAATTCCATTAATCTCAACCTTAGTCCATCCTGAACACACATAAAATTTCTTTCCAAAGATTTCCCTTCATGAACCTTCTACAACTCTCCTTTGCCTTCAAACTTTGTCCCAAAGCCATTTCTCTCCAAATAACCAGTCTCATTTAGGACAAAATTATTTTCTTCTAATATCAACAAAAACAGATTTCCATCCCTTATATCTTTCTTACATACTTCCTACTTTCCTATATACAGGGTTGCTTTCCATATTTCCATCAGTCTTAAATACACTTAGCAGAATTTTAACTCTTAGGAAAACTTAGTCTCCAATTGAGGACTTAGTAACCAACTGAGAGGAGTTTACACCAGAATTTTTTTGATGGTAAATTCATGAACCAATTAAGTACAAAGCATGCTTTCCATTAGGTCCAAATAGCCTTAATTTCTCTGCAATAAGAAGTTAAAAACACAAACCTATGTTCAGTAATCACAGCTTTAGCCATTTATTCTATTTGGAAAAGACCTAGATGTCCAAGGGGTGGACTTTACTCCTTGACCTTTGTTGCATCCACATGACTCCTGAAACAGAATGCTACAGGCACCAGTGCAGTCGCAACAAAGTTTATTACAATGAGAGGCAAGGCCGACTGATCGGGACCAACACTCTTGATAAGAGTGTGGCCCGAACAGCCGGGATACAGAGTTTTTAAAGCCGATCACATCATTTCATCATTATCTGGGAACAGAACAGAGAAACAGTTCCCAGATGAGTTAGAAACAGTTGCCAGATGAGTCAGAAACAGTTATTGAATGAGGTGATTATTTTAGATTTTCTGCCTCTAAGTTGCAACCAGTGGATCTCCCTGACCTTCTCTGATGCTCTTTTTTTTGAGCTTTTGTTTCCCTCATTGGTAAAGCCTGATTCACAAGAGTATGAAGTATGATTTACAAGAGTAAAAGCAAGGCTGTTGTCTTTTGACCTTTAGTGTCAGAACAAAGTTGTTATCTTTCAAGCTAAGCATTAGCCCTACACTACAATTTAACCCTTACATCTTGAGGATGGGAAGAGGAGCCAATGGTGCCTGAGGCACTGAGGAGGGTATAGGAACCAGTTATGTAGACCACACCCAGGGTGCTGCAGAAACAGCAGGGGGAGGGGAAGGCAGAAGAGGCAAGGTTCCAGTAGAAGGCAGAGAAGGAAAACCTAATTCAAAACCTTAACTCAGACAGAGGAGCAAAAACCATGTTTTTTTTTTCCCACCAAAGTGGAAATATGGAGTCCACATTAGGCCAGAGAAGACCAGGAATTTACCCCCCAAAAAATGGAATTTCAGCAGCTGCTTAGGAACATTCCTTAAAGTCCCCATCCCGAGGTAGACTAACCACAGTTGGCTCCAATTATAGCTGTTAACCTGGGAAATGAGGGAGAATCCCTTACATCTATTAGGCAGAACAGGGAGAGAGAGAGTCAGTGTCCCCTTCAGTCTGGTTCTATCTCAGCCAGAACAATAAGGTCCCTTTCTCAAGGTTCCTCCTGATATCGGCTGGATTTCTGGGACTTTCCCTGGGTGGGACATTATTCTTTTAATGTCCTTTTTCCTTGCCGTGGGCTCACTGACCCCTTGCTAAGGAGGTTTGGGGCCTCCCCCCTTTTGGTGGCTAGACCTTCCCCATCCTTTTGTTGTGGTTCTTTTGTGCCTCTGGAGAAAACAGGATGTAAGCCTTGCATGGTCTTTTATAATAATCCCCAGGGGAATGCCCTTGCTGCTGGGCATATTTATGGGCTTCTCAGTCCCTGTTCTGATCCCCCAGGGGAGAGCCTCTTTGTACTGGCAGATGTGGACTGGCATCTGGAGAGCACCTGTGCCTGGTGAGGGTGCAATCTGGCTCCTGGACCTTGTTGGGGAGGGTTCTCCAGGTCCGGAAGGGGAGGAGAGATGGGCAGCATTGGCCGTGGCTGCAGTGAGGAGACAGACAGGGGAGGAATTTCAAGCTCAGGGGCAGCAGGGAGGGAGCCCGGTGAGTCATAAGGTCGCAGAAAGATGGGATCTTCCTCCAGGTCTCCTGCAAGCACTAGGGGAGTGGTGGGTTGCTTCTTTGGTTCCCTGGGTGAGTCTCCGGATAAGTTTGCTAAAACCTTTGCCTGAATCGCACCCAAGACGGAGGATTTCGGGCAATTTTAAGCCAGGAGTTGATGTATGGAAATTGATCAGGGTGACCTGGGTCTTAGGAGACAACATACCAGATGCAGAGGACCATTGGGACATCCAAGGTTCCCTCAGAGGGCCCTCTTACACCAAAAGTGGGCCATTCTAACTAACATAGGGTCCTTAACATGTGAGGGTTATCTTAATTCCATAGTCTCTCAAAAACCCCTTTTTCCTTTGTCCTGACCCCATAATGTTCCCATGAGGCAGAGTTGCAAAGACAGAGGGATAGGGGTGCCCCGTCTAATGAACAGCCCAGTCATCTGCCCATCTGGCCGTGTCCTGAAGGAACTTGGGTGAGGCTTAGCCATAGGGTCTCAGCTTTGTGACTTATGATTGGAAACTATTCTGATGCCACCATAGACTGTATGCCATTCACCATGGAATCGCAGATGAGCTCACTCAGACTCTGTGGGCTTTTGGGGACCTTATGGGTGCCCACCCGTGGAGCCACAGAATTGAACTCGGCAGGTAAGCTAGACCGAGTCGCACATTCACACTCACATACACACCAGAAGTTATTACATTCCCTCCTACAGAATTCCTACCTGTGAGATCTCTGAGGTCTCCAGGGAGTGATCAGGTCCCCCTTCCACTCTTGCAAGTGGGCCTGACTAGATTGGGCCCCAGCCTTACTGGTTCTGATGTTGGGTGCAGGTCCTCACCTGCCAAGTCTCCTCCAGTCTGGCAGGAGTGGTGGAGTGGGACCGGGCTGAGGCGACCGAGTGAGAGACTGCCGAAATTCAGGCAGGGCGCGTCTTCTGCCTTGTGATTGATTCCTCATTCTATCACTGCCTCGCCGTTCTCCCAAACTGGTGGCAACAATAGGCCAGCGTGGTTGGGTTTCCCGGTCAGGGAACCAAATATGTTACAGAACCAGGCTGGAACCCTGGCGGAAAAACCAAGTGGCACTCGGAGATCTTGGTGGATTGGAGATTTATTTAACACCTGCGGGCTCAGAGGAGACCCTTTTTCCAAAGATCTGAGCTCTGAATGAAGGGAGGAAGGGTAGTTTATAGTTGTCAGCTTCCATTTCTGTGGCAGCTTTTCGTGCCTGGCAAACAGGGCAAGAAGAACCCAGAAGAGAGGTCTCTAAGCTAGAGACCAGAGCTTGTTTCAGTCCTGTTGGCCATCTTATGGTGTAAAACTTTATTCATTTTCCTAACAAAAGAAATTATGTATTATAGTTTTATAAATCCTAAAACAATATACAGCTACTTTGGCAAGACACTAGTAAGCCATACAATGCAGTGGTTCTTAAACTGTGGTCTCTGGACCAGCACCATCAACACCATATCACCATATCGAAATTTATCAGAAAAGTACATTTTGAGTCCCATCCTAGACTTACTGAATCAGAAACTGGTGATGTGGCTCAGTAATCTGTTTTATTAAAATCAGTTCTTCAGGTGATTTTGGTGCATGATAAAATTAGACAACCACTGCTTGTAAAGGATGAAAAGTGGAGTGTGACTTGGACTTTACCTTTGTAAAGCTTCTGTGTAGGGAGATAAAACATATTTATCAGTGAGCTATAAGAGCTCACATGGAGCTATAAGAATCACAAGATAAATGCAAAGTGCAAAGGCAATAAAGGGAGGAAGGGAGAAATGACTTTTGGTGACAGACGCTTCAAGGAGAAGGAAGCTTTGAGGCGGAACTGCTGAGTCAAGGTCCATAAAATACTCTAGATGAAAAGAAAAACAAAATAAACAAACAAAACCCATGTAAACCCAGAGCAAAACAAAGAAAATCCAACAATTACTCTAGACATAAAAAGGCAGTTTATAATATTTAAGACGTAGACTTTGCAGTTAGTCATATGTGATTCCTATCCTGGCTCCAACAGTTATGAACTAAACAAACCCGGGGAAACTTCTTAACCTTTCTCTTCCTGAGTTTCTCTTTTGTAAAGTGAGTAAAATAATAGTATCTATTTCATAGAATTGTTTGGAATAGTAAATGAGATAATGTATACACATTGCTTAACTTGCAATTGTAAAGTCTTGAAAAATAGTACTTATTATTATTACTAACACAAAAATAGACTATTAAAGTTGAAAAATTAGGTAAGGTATCTTCATCTAGCAGCCAGGAAGAATTTACATCTGCTATCTCCTAGATACAGTCTTTTTTTAAAAAAAAAACAATTTTAACATTTATTTTTAAGGCATTAAAAAAACATCAAATTTGAAAATACAGTACAAAAGTTTTTATCTCTTGAAACATTCGAGTGTAAGTGGTCAACCTGTTGTTTCTTCTTCTCCTAAACACATTAGTGCATATTTCCTGGGAAGAAAGACATTCTCCGGTATAACTGCATTGTGACCATCAAAATCAGGAAATTAACAAATGTCCCAATACAGTGTGCTTTATAGCAAAGAATTCAGTTTATCATCACACATTGCCTTTAGTTGTCCTGTCTTTTTAGTTCCTTAATTCTGGGACATTTCCTCAGTCTTTACTTGTTTTTCATGACTGACACTTTTTTTTTTTTTAATTTTTTTTCAATGTTTATTTATTTTTGCGACAGAGAGAGACAGAGCATGAACGGGGGAGGGGCAGAGAGAGAGGGAGACACAGAATCGGAAACAGGCTCCAGGCTCTGAGCCATCAGCCCAGAGCCCGACGCGGGGCTCGAACTCACGGACCGCGAGATCGTGACCTGGCTGAAGTTGGACGCTTAACCAACTGTGCCACCCAGGTGCCCCTGACACTTTTTTTTTAACATTTTTATTTTTGAGAGAGAGAGAGAGAGAGAGGGAGGGAGAGAGAGAACAAGTGAGAAAGGGGCAGAGAGAGAGGGAGACACAGAATCCAAAGCAGGCTTCAGGCTCTGAGCTGTCAGCACAGAGCCTGACGTGGGGCTCAAGCCCATGACCTGTGAGATCATGGCCTGAGCCAAAGTTGGAGGTTTAACCGACTGAGCCACCCGGGTGCTCCTCATGACGGACACTTCTAAAGATAGGAATATCACAGAAGCAAGGCTGTGTTCTTTTCATTCATCCTATTAGGTGGTACATGATTATATTTGTTCCATTTACTGATGATGTTTATTTTGAACACTTGATTGAAGTTGTGTTCCAAATTCTGGGCTTCTCCATTGTGAAGTTACTCTTTTCCCTTTGCTATATATTAACATATACACACATTTACATCTGTAGCAATACCTATATCTTTTGAAAACCGTGAGATCACACTGATGCCTCCAGTTCTAACCCAGTTTAACATAGTTCATTATTATTTTCTCCATTTCCATATTTTGAGTCCCTTCTCTGATGCTCTCAGTATCCCTATGTTATTTACTTATTTGATCAATCTCCCTATATGTAAACAATTTTCTGTTACCACTGCCACAGATGCCCCCTCACCAAATTTAGGCTCTTACAAACTAGGCCTCTCTAGCTACTCCTCTGCATAGACAATCTCCTCACCCTGCTTAACGGTCGGGTTTTGACCCCATGCTCTAACATTATCTAACCTGTTTAGCCTTCTTCAACCTGTTTTGGTTTCAACAGCTTATCAGGCTACCTCTCTGAGAGAACTTCTTCCTCAGCTTCTCAGCCTGTATAGATCAGCTCTGCGCTGCTTTTACATGTAGATAGCCTCTTCACCTTGCTTGATCTCTAGTACCCTGCTCTGGGCCACCAAAGCTCCTTTGCTCAACTTCTTCTACCAACCAGAATAGACCTTGCTGTACTTTACCTAATGGCTTTTGGATTGAATTGTCCAGGAAGAGGATGGAAGGGAAGGGAAAAGGAGGAAGGGAATGGGAAGAGGAAAAGGAAAATGAGAAGAGGGGTTCATAAATGCATTTTTCAATAAAACTAGAGCAAGTATTACTATTTTCCAAAGATTGTGAGTGGAACTATTACCATGAAGTTTTCCTTGTCTGGGAACCTTCTGATTTGATTATAGGGTCTGATGTGGCTTTCCAGCCGCTTCAAGATTATTGAGCAACATTAGGGAGTCTGAGAGAGCAACAGAGTTTCCTGTCACACTTGTGGACTGCAACAGATTGGATGGTTCTTGTACCATAATAACCTGTCATCCCCAGTCTGGCTTTCCACACTCACTTCAGAACAAAAGGCCCTATAATTTATTTAGCCAATACAAAAATAAGCTAATAATAGCTTAAATACATAAGGAAGCATATTTTCTAATCTGTATTTCTGTATTTGGGGATATAATTTTCTCTGGTATTTGGACACAAAATTTTCTCTGATATACCCTTTAGATATTGAGGAAGTTGGGAAGAAAGGAATGACATGTTCAATGGCTCTATATTGTAGTTTTTGCAGTTTTACTTAAGCAATGCATTTTAATAAGATTACTTGGCACAATGGAGCACAAGCTTAATATAACATAATGGATATGATTATACCTGTGCTATAATGATATGCATATGATAGCTAACTTTATATAATTAATGTAATTTATACACTATAGTGAATTATAACATAATTATGTTATTTATATATAATAATGTAATTAAATGTAATGGAAATTATGCCATAATTATAATAAAATACCATAAATTTTATAGGAGTATATTTTCAACAATTTGACAGCCTAAAGTTGATAAATTGGTATTCTGATACTGAAGAGTAGTGTTCTTTTTGAAATTAGCCATCAGCTGTCACTTCTTGGACCAATTCCAAATGAAGTGATTACAGACTGCCATTTGAATCAATCTTTATGGAACAGTGGAATGTGACACTTTTCTCAAGTTTATGTTAGGTGTTTAATCTGCCAAAAGAAGGACTAGGCTTTTGGTATTTATGAAGAAAGGTTTATACAGTCTTGTCTTATGGTTCAGAACTTTATGTCCAAAATGTGAAAAAAGTAAAGAAGTGAAAACCAAAAATAATATTTTGGCAAATTGTATTAAGTTGTGTAAGAGTCCTCTATACCACATTTAAAGAGATGAGAGGGACACTTTCTTTTTGCATATCAGATACAGAATTTTATTTTCCTACTTAACACATGTCTCTGTGGACAACTTCTCCCTGTAGACTGAATACTGTTCTGGCCTCATTTAGTTGGTTAATTGGATTGATTATGAAATTGCATAAAATCACAATTAAACAGAATATTAAGTAAATCTATATTTATGTGTCTGACAGTCAAATTTCCCCCACAGTCTTATCTCTTATTCCATACCTATCTTGCCATCGTCTTCCCTTCTGCTTTTTATTTTTTGTTTGCTCCAATTCCACAGGAAAAAACTGTTACAATATTATTGCATAATTAATATTTGTTGAATACTGTGTTCATAGCATGTGTAAAGCAAACCTGAGAAGCTGTTGATGCCAATAAAGTCATCTGTAGTAATCTCTTTTTAACATTTAATTGTCTCCAAACTTAACTGTGCTGACAATCTGTAGCTACCTCTATATAGAAGCATCCTTGCCTCCCTGTGGCATTCATCAGCTAGGAAGATATGGTCCCTGGAGCCCAGAGTCTCATTCTGTTTGAGTTTTTGCTGATGGAGAGAGAAGCGAAATAGCTTCTGCTAAGCACTGTGCAGTTGCGATTAAAGTATTCTTGGTAACAGGACTTGGAAAGTTTTTGAAAGAGTTCCTTAGGTTTGATTTTCCTTCCATCTGGTGATCTGAAGAAGTTCCTAAATGATATGCTAGTCATGCATTTACAATGAGATATGCTTGTTTTAGCATTGATACCATTCAATTAACCCACAATGTTCCATTAGGCAGATTACTGCTGCATGTTGTAGCAAAAACAGTGTAGGCTTTTTCGTCAAACATGGATTCCAATACTAGCCTTGCTGCTGCACAGCCTGGTGACCTTGTGCAAGTCTCAGCTTATCTCTAAAATAGGTGTAATAATAATGCTTCATAGATATTTAAGGTTTTTAGGGGGTGTACAGGAAGTATGCAGGAATATGGAATTTAAAACTGTACTAGGATCATATAATATTACTTATAGTTACTCGTCAGTCCAAGATTTATAGAGTTTACATGGTAAATCTTTGTGAAAGAAAAAGGATTTTTAACATTCCTGTGTCTTGGATGATTGATGTGAAATTGAAGGTTAATTATCTCCTAGATATAGAATAAGACACACCTGGTGGTGGTTTGGGAGTTTATGTGCCGGTAAAAGGTAGCTGATTTGCATTAACAATAGCTTGAGTTTATTTAGTGCCTACTTTTTGAGCAGCTTGAAGTATCACACTTATTCATCAAAGAGATATTTTGAATTAAAATTTGTTTTAGGGGTTGTATTTTAAAAACATTTTTGGAGGAAAAAATACTGTGTGTTGCTTCATGCACATCTGACTGCATTTCCATTAAAATTTCTGTTTCAATTAGATATATATATTTATTTTACTTATAAATAACAGTTTTCTGCCTCCTCAAGTATTAATTCTATTTCACTATTCCAAGTGTCTGCATCCTGACTGTTCTAGAAGAAATGACTGCTATCTAGACATATTCTGTGTTTAGGTTTCCAATATTTAATGAGACTTCCTGTGTACATGGCATTGTTCAAAGATGATGCTATTAATCAAAAGAATAACAGCTAGCATTCCTTGAGTACATTCTATGTAGCTGTTTAACACTTTGTAGTGCTTATATATGTAAATTTTTTAAGTGAAGAAACTGAGACTTAGAGAAAAATTTAGTAAGTAGCAGAGCCACAGCCTGTTTGTCTGACAAGCTCATGCTTTACTCCTGGATTATTACATTACTTCCCTTACGTTCCATTGATCTTCTACCTCTTCACATTCTGTACTTTAAACTTTGTTTATCTTTGAGTCTATTGCCTCTGATTTTTTTTTTATTTATGTTATTGGATATTTCTCAATTCCATGCTTATCCACAATATATCCTAGTTGCCTTACCATTTTTAAAAATGTTCTCTTTTGAGATAGTTTCAAATCTCTGTACTAACAGAGAGCTCCTATATACTTACTTTATCCAGATTTCACCAATTGTTTACATTTTTCCCTGTTTATCATTTTCTCTATATGTGTGTCTTTTTCTTTGTGTTTACATATACACAGATACACACACACACACACACATACATGTATGTACATATTACCAATAAACACTTTGAATGTGAGTTGGGGATATTAGTCCCCTTTATCACTAAATACTTCCATGTATACTTCCTAAAAACAAGCATATTCTCTTACATATAGCACAGTTATCAAAATCAGGAAAGTTAACATTGATATAATGCTATTATCTTATGCACAGTACATATTCAATTTCATTGGTTGTCTCCAAAATATCTTTTACAGCTCTATTTTCCCAGTCCAGGATCTATCCAGGATCACACATTACATTTAATTGCTGTGCCTCTTTGGATCCCTTTAATCTGCAATACTTCATCCACCTTTCTTTTCTTTTTTCTTTTTAAAATAAAAACGCTGGTTTTGGAGGTAAGGTAACACAGTGATACGTAGTGCCTTAATAAACCATGTGGAGGAGGATGTTGTGTTTATTTTCTAATTGGAATAGAATCAAGGGTAACGACTGAAGAGGCAGCCAATGGCGAAAGTGAGTGTGGCCTGGGAGGCTAGCAGACTGCCCAGATGTGTCCTACAAGGAGTCACTCTCTTCATGGGGGCACCAGTCTGTGAAGTCTGATCTTTAGTTTGGTAGGCTTAAAATTAAACTTTGCTAGAATAGCAAGGTGACTGGCCTTCTAGAGACTGACTACAAGAATTGTAGTCACAGAACACTCTAGCCATCAGAATATAATCTTAAATCATTAGTGAATTCTCTTCCTCTAGACTAGTCTAGCCCAGAGCCTTTCTTTTATTGATCTTGACATTTTATTAGATTATAAGCCACGTATTTGTAGTACATCCTACTTTGGTTTTATCAGATGTTTCCTTATGGTTAGATTCTGTTCATTCATTTTTGGAAGGAGTATCACAGAAATGATGCCGTGTTGATCTTGGTGCATGATAATGGGAGGTGTCAGTTTAATATGTGGAGAGATACTATTAGACTATGTAACATTATGTTCCTTGTCAAATTTTTACCTACTACTTGCAGTGTCCATTAATGATTTTCTAATTCTACCATTTCTCCTGTATTTATTAGCTGGGGTTCTACTGTAAGGAAGAGCTTTCTCTTTTTCTTTCTCTTTCTTTCTTTTTTTCTTTCTTTCTTTCTTTCTTTCTTTCTTTCTTTCCTTCCTTCCTTCCTTCCTTCCTTCCTTCCTTCCTTCCTTCCAGATGTACTCATGGATTCTTATTTTTTTCAGTAGGTTATAATCTGCCACTATTATTAAGTTATTTTAATGCTCAGATTGTTCCAGATTTGGTCTGTAGGAGCCCCTTTAAAGTCTGTGAAGTGACTTTAAAGTGACTTTTGTGTCCTTTGCTATGATCCCATAATTTTTCATCACTTCCTTACATTCTGGTGCAAAAGAATGTCCCAGGTTCATCTTATAATTTTCCTGCTCTAACATTCAAGTGAACCTTTCTCCAAAAAGTCCTGCCCTATTTAATATTTTGAAAACAAGATTGCCTCCCTCATCCCTCCTTTTCTTCCTCCCTTCCTTCCTTCCTTCCTTCCTAACTTCCTTCCTTTCTGTGTGTGCTTTGTCTAGGCATAGAAAAAGCACAATCATATCAGAACATTGTGCAAATTTGCTGGAGCCTTTGTGTGTAAGCTTTCTTTCATTCTCTTATCTTGCCTTTTCAGTAGCTATTTTAATTGATTATGTGTTAGTCTCTGGACTCTGGGTTTCACACTTATCCCTGTTTTGGTTTAGCCTCTTTTGTTCCCTATCTTGGTACTTGATTTGTGCCTACCACTGACCTTGCTTCCACTCTCTATTCTTGGCTGTGAAATTTAACTTATATTTTCTTTTCATCCACATTTAATTTTAGCCTGCTTCTCATATTCAACTCCATTCTTCTAGTCCTGGGTAATATCCTTAAAGAATCTTCTCTGGCTGCAGGCCTAAGATTAGGACACTTGCTACACTGATAAAGCCTTTACTGGGAATTCTGTGTTTTTTTTTTTTTTTAATGTTTATTTAATTTTGAGAGAGAGAGAGGGAACAAGTGGGGGAAGGGAAGAGAGAGATGGAGACAGAGTCTGGCTAGGCTCTGAATTGTCAGCACAGAGCATGATGCTGGGCTCAAACTCACGAGCTGTGAGATCATGACCTGAGCTGAAGTCAGACGCTTAATCGACTGAGCCACCCAAGTGCCCTGGGAATTGTTTTTGCACTTCATTGTCTAGTATTCTTGGACTCAAATGGACCAGGGCAAAGATAATTTTTTTTTTTCAGGAGAGAAAGTAAGGTGTCTGGGTGCAACATAAGGAAATTGCATATGAGCATTTATCTGGCTCTCCAAACAGAACCAAGTATTCAGGAAAGACTAATGGAACACCAAGACTGCACTCTGTAACATCTTTAAATATAGCAAGATCAACTGTGTTATACTGTTCAGCTGAATTAATTATCACATATGTGATATGGAAACCCTACAGGGAACAAGAGATGCTAGAAGAAGCATAAGGCATATATTTTAAAAGAAGGCACATCTTACAAAGATTACCATCTTTTATTGAGGGTGTAAGGCAAGAATCCTCAGCTGATTTCAGTGAATTCCTGGGATTAAACAGCTTTGGGGAGTTATGGCCACATGTGCCAATCACAGAAACTAACCAACATTAATAACAGGCTCCAAGGAGGTTTTTGCTTGGCAGGGGTAGAGGTGGCTACAATTGTCCCCATCAATACTATACCTCACAGAATGAAAACTGGGATGGGAGGAAGCAAAAAGAGCTTTTCCCTAGACACTCTTATTCCAGCCTGTGAGCTAATAGATAAGAAAGTATGCAAATATGTTAAACATTCTGCATTCTGGTTACTTTTTTGTCTTACTCTAGTTAAGTAGATAATTGCAGAGCAATGTGTGAGTCATACAAGAAAAAAGTTTCATGATTTAAGAGTCATATTTTCATGATTTAATTCAAGTCATGGTAAGGAAATCCATTCTCCATCACTTACCATAGTCACAATTTGTCCAATGAATTTTGGTCATTTCCAAAAAATCCCCAAATCTTCCTTATATGAAAAAAGACTTGCCACTTCTGAGAATGAGGATATTCAAAATAAATTCTTCAGATGCTTGAAGGCACTTCTCAAAGAGGAAAGAGGAATTCTAAGGGTCTTCTGAGGATATAGCAACATCATTGAAATAAATATGCCATGTTGGAATGTCTGTGCTTGGATGGAGATGAAATATCTTAAGTATATGAGCTTTTAAGGGTGTGCTTAAACAGACAATCCTATTTTTAGTGGATGCCCTTGATCATGCTATTTGACATTTGAAGACCTAATGTTACAGAATCATCATCTCATTAGGTTGAAAAAAAAGAGAGAGATTAGACCAAGTAGAGACTGTTTCAGATATCACCTAGAACTTGATTTTGTTTGTTTGTTTTAATGTGTCCTAAAGTCAAAGTACTGAAATATAGCTCCTTTTATTTAAAAAAAAATAATGTTTATTTATTTTTGAGAGAGAGAGAGAGCGAGACAGAGTGCAAGTGGGGGAGGGGCAGAGAGAGAGGGAGACACAGAATCCAAACAGGCTTCAGGCTCTGAGCTTTCAGCACAGAGCCTGACCTGGGGCTTGCACCCACAGACCATGAGATCATGACCTGAGCTGAAGTCAGACACTCAACCAACTGAGCCACCCAGATGCCCCTGAAATATAGTACCTTTTAATTGAGTTTCTAGCTAGTTGAATCTGAATCAGTTTGGTCAATAATATTTACTGAGTATTTATTATTATTATTATTATTATTATTATCATTTTTCAATCAATGGGCGGAGTTCTTCTCTTGACAATTGGATCCTCTTAATGAGATTTTCCCCCATCCTTCTGTACCCCCCTCACCCCCACCCCAACTCTGAAGAAGATGAGTATTGTAAGAATTCAGCAAGGATATTTGAAATAAGAGTATGAAAACTTGGGTTCTAATTCCATAGGTGCTATTTCTTAGGTCTAGTGTTACTGGTGGATCATAAGTTGGTGGATCACCTGGGAGCTTTTTAGAAATACAGAGATCCAGGTCTGACTCCTGACCTTTAATCATAATTTGAATTTAACAAGATCCCTAGATGATTCAAATTCATGTATACGTTAGAGTTCGAGAACCCTTATCTGTAAATTTGACAATAATTTATAAGCTATTTCAAAAAACAATTGTGAGGTCAAAATGGGTATGCCTTCAAGAATTTGAGGAATTTGACTCTTTTCTCAGAGGTGGCAAAACTTTTTTATTTGTGGGAGGATTTTGCAAAATAAAAAGTGCTAGCAGTTGTAATCAAATTGGTTAAGTCACACAGAAACATAATCTAAAGAATATGCAGGTTTTCTGCAGTCCTTAGTGTGAGGAGATTTGCCTTTATTCTATGGTTTTTATTTTATTTGAGACTTCAATAGAGAGGGAATGCAAATAAACTAAAATTAGCAAGCATTCATTGTGTGTTTACCAAATGTAGAGAATGAGGCTAGATAGTAGACAGTAACATGATTGGCTAGGACATCATCTTCACTCCTAAAGGCCTTACCTGGAATTTAAAAATGACTTACTGAATTGAAATGTTGAATTGAGAACAGGTGGGTGAACAACTACTTGTAATACAAGGTAGAATGATAACTATTAAAAGGATCTAAGCAATACATTGTGGGAATGGGAGGAGAGAAGCAGCATTGCCCACCTGCTGCCACAACTCCCCAAACCAGCATTTTTCCTTTTTGATGGTAGCGGCTTGGTGTTTATACTCTTACCCACATCCCACTCAATTGAACTCCATTTTAGTAAGAATGGTTTCTGTGCTGAAGACATTGCATATTCAGATCTCCGACGTCAAATATTCTTTTTTTTTTTTTTTACGTTTATTTATTGTTGAGACAGAGAGAGACAGAGCGCGAGTGGGGGAGGGGCAGAGAGAGAGGGAGACACAGAATCTGAAACAGGCTCCAGGCTCTGAGCTGTCAGCACAGAGCCCGGTGCAGGGCTCGAATCCACGAACCCGTGAGATCATGACCTGAGCCGAAGTCGGACGCTGAACCGACTGAGCCACCCAGGCGCCCCTCGAATATTCTTTTTAAAACACATATAGTAGTGGGAGTGGGCATTGAAGGAGAAGTAAGATTTCCATGTGTGGGAAAGGGCATCCAGGCCTAAGGAAGTGTGAGCAAGAGATAGTGAGTGCCTCAACTCTGGCCCTGGGGTGGACCAGAAGTGACCAGAAGTGGTGGTGGGGATAGGAGAGGATCCTATCAAAAAGATATGCTTGGAAAGTGCCAAACAAATATAGATCAGGCCTTAAAAAAATACAGCTGACTAAGCAAGAGTAAAAAATGACATTGGTTGTAGAATTGTCTTCAAATTTAAATAACCTTTGACTTAATTGAAGTTACCTTTTTCCTCTCTAGTGGTTGATTAGGTAGGAATGCTAAGTAGACAAAAGATGAAATAGACTATGAACATATTATCAGGCTTAGAGATCATAAGTTAATTAAGATTTTCAAATTTAACATGAAAGTACTGTCCATAGCATTTTCCTAAGTATGATTAAGTCACTGCTATCTGTTATGTTTCAAAGTATATCTTGTTGGTATGTATCTTTAACATAAATATGATAAATATACTTCCATTTCTGGATAATTTATACACCTAATACTTCAAAATTTGGCAACTTGTAAATGCTGCTTACAAACCAGTGTTTACATCCTTAACATCAATGCAAAGAAAAAGCATCTTGAAATTTGAAAAAAATTTTTTTTACAAGTCATTATTCATTAGAGAATATACAGCTTCAGAAATATTTACAGGGATTCTTTTTTCTTTTATGTTTAATTAATACTTGAGACCAGGTAATGTCTTTGGATTCCACTTTTTTTTTAAATTTTCTTAATGTTTATTTATTTTTGAGAGACAGAGAGAGACAGAGCATGAGCAGGGGAGGGGCAGAGAGAGAGGGGGAGACTCAGAATCTGAAGCAGGCTCCAGGCTCTGAGCTGTCAGCACAGAGCCAGATGCAGGGCTCGAACTCAGGAACCACGAGATCATGACATGAGCCGAAGTCAGCCGCTTAACTGACTGAGCCACCCAGGTGACCCGAATTCCACTTTTTTTTTTTTATTCCTTATTCTTCTGACTTTTGTCAACCCAATTAGTACCCTATCATCCCTTACTATATTCAAATATCTGAGAAGGATTTATGTCTGTATGACTTTTATCTTCCTTTTATTTTTATATTTATTATTGAAGTGTAGTTGACATATTTTACTCAGCTATAGTGTTGCTATATGCTCAACATAGTGTTGTAACAATTCTGTACATTTCTCTATTACTCAGTGCTCACCACAGTAAGTATAGTCACCATCTCTCACTATATAACAGTATAACATTATTATAATATTATTGACTATATTCCCTATGCTGTACTTTTTATCTCTGAAACATTTATTTTATAACTGGAAATTTGTACGTCTTAATCCCCTTCGCCTATTTTGTTCATTCCCCCCCCCCCCCATCACCCACCATTCTGGCAACCACCAGTTTGTTCTCTATACTTATCAGTTTGTTTCTGTTTTTGTTTGTTTGTTTTTGATTCCACATATAAGTGAAATCATATGGTATTTGTTTTTCTCTGTCTGACTTATTTTACTTTGCATAATACCCTCTAGGTCCATCCATATTATTGCAAATGGCACAATAGCATTCTTATTTATGGCTGAGTAATATCCTATTGTGTATTATACCACATCTTCTTTATCCATTCATCTATTGATGGACACTCAAGTTACTTTCATACCTTGGCTATTGTAAACAATGCTGCAATGAACACAAGGATGTGTATGTATTTTCAAATTAGTGTTTTTGTTTTCTTTGGATAAATACCCAGGAGTGGAATTACTGGATCATAGGGTACTTCTATTTTTAATTTTTTGAGAAACCCCCATACTCTTCCCACAGTGGTTGCATCAATTTATATTCCCACCAATAGTGCACAAGTGTTCCTTTTGATCCATGTGCTCACCAAACACTTGTTTTTTAAATTTTTATTTTATTTTATCAAAAAATTAACTTTCTTTATTTTGAGAGAGGGAGAGAGAGAATGAGTTTGCAAGCAGGGGAGGGGCATAGAGAGAGGGAGACAGAGAATCCCAAGTGGGCTCTGCACTAACAGTGCAGAGCCCCATGCAAGCTCAAACTCATGAACTATGAGATCATGACGTGAGCCAAAATCCAGAGTCAGGTGTTTAACTGACTGAACTACCCAGGTGCCCCCATTTTTATTTTTATTTTTTATTTTAGAGAGAGTGCATGAGTGGGAGAGAAGGGGGTGGGGAGAGAGAGAGAGGAAAGAAAGAGAGAGAGAAACTTCAAGCAGATTCCATGTTCAGTGCAAAGTCCAACATGAAGCTTTATCCCACGACCTTGGGATCATGACCTGAGTCAAAATCAAGAGTTGGGCACTCATCCAACTGAGCCACTTGTTTTTTGTTTTGTCTTTCTTTCTCTTTCTTTCTTTCTCTCTCTCTTTTTCTTTCTTTCATTAGTAGACACTTGAATTGGTGTGAGATGATATCTTATGGTTTGGATTTGCATTTCTCTGATGATGAGTGATGTTGAGGATCTTTTCATGTGTCTGTTGGTTATCTGTATGTCTTCTCTGGAGAAATGTCTGTTCATGTTTTCTGCCCATTTTTTAAATTGGAATTTTTTGGTGTTGAGTTATATTTTTTAATATATTTTGGATATTAATCCCTTGTTGGGTATGTTGTTTGCAAATATCTTCTCTCATTCAGTAGGTTGACTTTTCTTTTTGTTGATGGATTCCTTTGTTATGCAAAACCTTTTCATTTTGGTAATTGCAATAGTTTATGTTGCTTTTGTTTACTTTTCCTGATGTAGACCTATCCATAAATATGTTGCTAAGGCCAGTGTCCAAGAGATTACTGCCTATGTTTTCTTTTAGGAGTTTTATGGTTTCAGGTCTTATATTTAGGTCTTTAATCCATTTTGGGTTTATTTTGTGTATGGTGTAAAAAAGTGGTCCAGTTCCATTCTTTTCATGTAACTGTCCAGTTTTCCCAACACCAGGGGTTGAAGAGACTGTCTTTCATTGTATGTTCTTGTTTCCTTTGTCATAGATTAATTGACCATATAAGTGTGGATTTATTTTTAGGTTCTCTATCCTATTCTATTAGTCTGTGTCTAGTTTTGTGCCAGTGCCATACTGTTTTGATTACTATAGTGTTGTAATATATCTTGAAATTTGAGATTGTGAGACCCACAGCTATTATTCTTCCTCACAATACCCTTCGCTATTTTGGGTCTTTTGTGGTTTCATGAAATTTTTAATATTATTTGTTCTTTTTATCTTTTGTTCTTACACATTTTCCAAGCTGACTTCACAGTTACTTTATTGCCAGTGGCAAAATAAAGTTGTAACTCGGTGTAAAATTTGAGTATTTTTAAGTTTTCTATGTAAATCTTGATATTTATGAAACACTTAAAATTTTTGTTATTTAAATAATATATAATACAGGGGCGCCTGGGTGGCTCAGTCGGTTAAGTGTCCGACTTCAGCTCAGGTCACGATCTTGCGGTCCGTGAGTTCGAGCCCCGCGTCAGGCTCTGGGCTGATGGCTCAGAGCCTGGAGCCTGCTTCCGATTCTGTGTCTCCCTCTCTCTCTGCCCCTCCCCCATTCATGCTCTGTCTCTCTCTGTCCCCAAAATAAATAAACATTAAAAAAAATTTTTTTTTAAAAAATATATAATACATACAAGACAATATGTGTGATTTATAGATAATACATGCAGCATAATAAAACAATAAGCATTTCTGGAATCACAACCCAAATCTAGAACTTGACCATTGCTATTTGCATCTACCTGTATTCCTCCCTCACCCCATTTTCTTGCCCACCCCTTCTGCTGAGGTAATTATATCTTTTCATGTGCTTCTTTGTTTTGGTCTAAATATTTCTTCACATATGTATATATGTATGCCTAAAAATACATATATAGTTTAGTTTTGTGTGTTTGTGAACTTTACAAAAATATTTTCATGCTGAGACTTGCTTTCATCATTGAGCATTGTTTTCAAGATTTATTCATGTAATTTCATGATAACTGGAATTTATTCATTTTCACTACTGCATAAATTCTATTTTGAGAATATGCCACATTTATTCATTTTCCTTTTGATGGACATTGGACTGGTTCATAATTTTTTGCTATTATGATCTCTGCTACTATGAAAATTTTGGTTTGTTTCCTGGTGCATATGTGCAAGAGTTCATTTAAGATGTGTACTGGGTAGTAGAAATGCTAGATTATAGGAGAAATAAATGTTCAATTTTACAAGATAAGACAAGATTATTTTCTTAAGTGGTTATAGCAATTCCACTCATCAGGAATAAATAAAAGTTGCTATTGATCCATATCTTTTTCTTTTTTATTAATTTTTTAAATGTTTAGTTATTTTTGAGAGAGAAAGAGAGTGCAAGCAGGGGAGAGGCAGAGAGAGAGGGAGACACAGAATTTGAAGCAGGCTCTAGGGTCTTAGCTGTCAGCACAGAGCCTGACATGAGGCTTAAACTCTCGAAACATGAGATCATGACCTGAGCTGAAGTTGGGCAGTTAACTGAAGAGCAACCCAAGTGCCCCATATCTTTTTATTTTTATCAGTGATGTACATTTCCTTCTCTGTGAAATGCCTGTTCATACTTTTGACCCGTTTTTCTTCCTTTTAACTTATATGTCTTTTCCTTTTTGATTTGTTGGGCTTTGCATATGTAGATACTGTTCCTTTGCCTATGTGTGATGAAAATGTCTCCTCTAAATTCATACCTTGTCTTTTTCATTTTCTTTATTGAAGTGTAATTGATACATAATAAACTACACATGTGGAGTGCATGGTTTAATATGTTTTGAAATATGTATATTTTAGTGCAACTATTAGTACAATCAAGATAGTAAACATATACATTGCTGCTTAAAGTTTCCTCTTGTCCCTTGATAATCCCTCCCACTCACCTGCTCCTGCCAGCCTTCACCCCAACCCCCATTCCTAGGCACCACTGAATTTTTTTTTCTGTCAATATAGAATTTGTATTTTCTAGAATTTTTTTAACTGGTATAAAACATGCACTCACTTTTGTCTGACTTTTTTCACTTGATTATTTTGAGATTCATCTATGTTGTGTGTATCAATAGTTTGTTACTTTTTATTGCTGAATAGTATTTTACTGTATGGATATTTCACAATGTGTTTATTCATTCATCTATTGACAAACATTTGGGTTGTTTCCAGATTTGACTTTTCATAGGGACATATATGTGTTCCTTTCTCTTAAATAATACCTAGAACATGAATGGTTGGATCATACAGTAGTTGTATGCTTAACTTTTTAAGAAACTGAAAAACTGTTTTTCAAAGTGGTTATAACATTTTTCATTTTCAGTATCAGTGTCATGAGAGTTCCAGTTCCTTCACATCCCCATCAATCCTTGGTATGATCAGTGTTTTTAATTTAGCCATTCTAATAAATAAATAGTGGTATCTCATTGTGGTTTTGATTTTTCATTTCCCTAGTGACCAATGATGTTGAATCTTACCATGTGGGTTTTTTTTTTTTTTTGCCATCTATTATTTTCTTTAGTGAAGTGCCTGTTCAAATCTTTTGGCCATTTTTCAATTGGATTGCTTAGTGTCTTATTGTTTTGAGCATTCTTTACATGCTCTAGAAATAAGGTTTTTTTTTTAATTTTTTTTTTTTACATTTATGTATTTTTGAGAAACAGAGTGAGACAAAGCATGAGCGGGGAAGGGGCAGAGAGAGGAGACACAGAATCTGAAGCAGGCTCCAGGCTCTGAGCAAGCAGCACAGAGCCTGATGCGGGGCCCAAACCCACAAACTGTGAGATCATGACCTGAGCCAAAGTCGGACGCTCAACTGACTGAGCAACCCAGGTGCCCCAAAGTTTTTTTTTTTAAATCAGATATATGATTTGCAAAGGAACATAATTCTATGCTCATATTTATTTTCTCTAAAAAATTTTAAGTTTTTATTCTACTGTTGTCTGGCTTCCATTATTGCTTTTGAGAAGTCTGATTAGTCTTTTTTCTCTGACTGATTTTAAGATCCTTGCATTGTCTTTGGTATTCTGCAATTTTATTATGGTATGTACATAGCTTTTGTTTATTCTCTTTTGTGTAATTTCTTACTTTCAGTATCTGTGAATTCATATTTTCATAAGTTCTAGAAATTTTATATCTATCGTCTCTTTAACTAGGACTTGTTATTTATCCTATTTTCTCCTCAAAGATATCTATTAGAAAAATACTTGGCTTTCTTATCCATTCTTTATACATTCAAATTATAATTTCATATGTTCTATTTCATCTTCTCTTATGTTGAATTCTGGGTAATTTCTTTGGGAATATTTTCCAGTTCTACTTTATTTAATCTGCTGTTTAACCCATCAATTGAGTTTTTAACTTAAGAAGCCCTGATTTCTTTACTGAAACCAAGATCTGGGGCCTAGGTGTACTTGCTCTTGGATTGTTTTTCCCGCTCTGCCCTCTCAGCCTACAAATGTATAATAGAACTAGGAAACATATAGATACATAATCATTTTTATTTCCAATCATAGTTTTCTGTATCTGTCTCACTCCTTTTCTCCCTTTTACCCTTCCTCCTCTTTCTTCCTTTGTCCTCCTTCTTCCTTCCTCTTTTTTCCTTCCTTCCTTCCATTCCTTTTAAAAATTTTGAATTTATACACATAGCCTCAATTCTAATCCAATACTACTTTATTTATTCATTATTCTTTGATATATATATTCTATATAGCAGAGAATGCTATATAGAGGCCATATGAATTGTTCATATATTAATTGTGCTTATTCTTACTGGGGTTTCATTAATTCTAGGTCCTTTCAGCATATTGATTAAGAAAACATCTGTGTGTGTACTAACCTTTGTACATACACATCTGCAAATATTTCTATATGCATTCATTTGTACCCATATTAAGCTAAAAAAGAGTTTATACTGATGTTTCCAATTGAATCCAAAATCATATAGATCATTCTAGTACCCTACTCCCTACCTGTCTCCACCTACTTGTTTGTAACCCCCTACTCCAATAGTGAGAAACCTGGTGCCCACCATCCTCCATTCATTTAACTGTTTAATTCTAGTATATATGTACAGTGGTTCCAAAGTTCCTAACTTGTACTATTCCATGGGAAACAAATTTACCAACTAGAAAATAGAGAGGGTTCTTTTGTAATAATTCCTTTGTCTTTGGTTTTACAGTTTCTACTCATTTGTAGGACACCTTTTTCTCCTACTGCCTTCAGGGAGGTTGTTTCATACATTTGTAATACAGTTAGATTATTTTGTCTTAATCTGTGTTTCATCTTGGGATTCCCTGACCTCCAAAATTATTTTTAAAAATTTGCATACATTAAGGTTTACTCTCTGTGCTGTAATGTTCTATGGGCTTTGACAAATGCTTCTTGTTAGGTGTCCACTACTGCAGTATCATTACAGAATATTTTCATCACCCTGTGCTTTATCTATTTAATCCTCCTCCCCACTCCCAGAACCTCTAGTGATCACTGATAATTTTACTGTCTCTTTACTTTTGCTTTTTCTAAAATATTATATAAGTTAACTCAAACAATAGGTTGCCTTTTCAGACTGGCTTTTGAAACTTAGCATTTAAGAATCTTCTATGTTTTTGCTTAACTTGATACCTCATTCCTCCTTATCATTGAATATGAATTTACTATATTTTATCTATTCATTGATTGAAAGTCATCTTGGTTGCTTCCAGCTTTTGCAATTATGAACATAGCTCCTATAAGAATTCTCATGCAGATAAAAATGCAGTTTTAATGATTTCCTTATTTTTGTTATTGTTCTTTGGGATCATGTATATGTAGTTCTTTTAATTAGCAAATTTTTTCATATATACATATATGCAGAAGCAATTTTTGTGATGGTACATGACATTTGATCCTTGCCTTAAATATTTTCACAGATATTCAAGAATTTTATGAGTTGACATTGCTAAATTCTCAAAAAAGTTGTGATCAGAAGATAGAAGAAGCCAATCAAGTTGCACAGAAATGGGAGAAAGCATCCCTTCTTGCTCCATGCCATGAAAACCTTCAAAAATCTGCAGAGGTATATACTGAAACATCTAAAAGAACTAAAGAATATTATCACTTACTTATACCTGTAAAGTGGTCACAGTCATAGTAGTAGTAATCATTATCAAAAGATGACAACAACAATAATGTAACATAGTTGTACTATACTGTATGCAGTGTTTTATATATAAAAATCCAGATTTTGCTAAGAGAAAATAGGGCATAGGAAGGACATGATTCTTCCATAGTACAAGTGAGCTCTGTTATGAATATTGTGATAGTTTGAATTAACTCAAGTTTAAGGCATTCTGGAATTTCACAACATGGCTCTAGACGCAGTGTGGCAATAAAATGGGTAGTGGGATTAGAAAGTGTGGTCTATGGCTGTGATCTCCATAGCAGGGCCCTATATCTTTGGGAGTTTTAAAATGATCCATTAAGGTTTAGGGACAAAATACTAGAACTTCCATTTATATTTTTTATCATGTTCTTTTTTTAAATTTTTGAATAATTTATATTATATAGTATATTAACAGTAATACATACACATTTAAAAATAAATATAAGGCTAGTAGAGTTGTGTGTTCAAATGATTTTTATAGATAGGGTTATGAGATCAAATGTTTGGAGACTACTGTTGGAATTAACACTTACCAAGAGTAAGGCAATTTGAGGAATGTCTCAGGTTCATAACAGAAGATTAATATGGAGGCAGGGGCAGATCAATGATATTTTTAAGTGGCATTCAATACTTGGAAAGCAGGTAGTACTACACACACACACACACACACACACACACACACACACAAACACACAATCTGTCAAGACTGGTATAGTGAAGCTGACTTGGAAGGTACATGGAATCCTAGTGCTAATCAATGGCACTTTGCTGAATCTTTGGATTATTAACTGAGGCCTGTGATACACTTTTTATCCTGCTCAAAATTGATTTGAAAATCAGAAAAGACTAAGACTAATGATTGCCTTAGTTAATTACTTGAAGAAAATGTTAACAATATGTGTTAATTAACAATAATGTGTTGATACCAAGTATATGAAGTTTGTAAAATACTAAAAGCATTAAAAAATCTTAATTTCAATACATAACATTATTTTCACTTTTTTAGTCTTTTTTTATGTACAAATATATGTTCAAAAATTGGTACATCAGATTATAGAGTATTTTTTCATGACTTTTAGATTTAATGCTATACTAATATTTGCCCATATCATGTCATTAAATATTTTTGGCTACATTAAATATTTAATGGCTACAAAAATATTCCGTCTTTTGGCATTTACTTAAATAATTCTCCATTCCACATTTAGGCCATCTCCAGTTTTCTGCTATGAATAATGCTATAATAGACATCTGTATATATAAACCATTGTGTCTTTTCGGATGATTTCACTGGGGTTAATTTTATAAATGAAACTACTGAGTTCAAGGACATTGACATTTGTAATGCTTTTGGTACAAATTGTCAAAGTGCTTTGCAGAAAGATACTACCAGCAATATTTGAAAAGGCATATCTACCTATGTTTTCTATTTCGTTGCATCATCTTCAATTTCTTTCATCAGTGTTTTATAGTGTTCAGGATACAGGTCTTTCATCTCTTTGGTTAGGTTTATTCCTAGGTATCTTATTGTTTTTGATGCAGTTGTAAATGGGACTGATGCCTTAATTCCTCTTTCTCCTGCTTCATTATTATTGTATAGAAATGCAACAGATTTCTGTACACTGATTTTGTATCCTGCAAATTCATTTACTGAATTCATTTACCAGTTCTAGCAATTTTTTGGTGGAGTGTTCTGAGTTTTCTATATAGAATATTGTGTCATCTGTAACTGGTGAATTCCTTGCAGATTTGGATTCCTTTTATTTTTTTGTGTTGTCTGATTGCTAAGGCTAGGACTCCCAGTACTGTGTTAAATAACATTGGTGAGAGTGCATATCCCTGCCTTGTTCCTGATCATGGAGGAAAAGCTCTCAGTTTTTCCCCCCTGAGGATATTGGCTGTGAATTGTTCATATATAGCCTTTCTTACGTTCTTGCTCTGTTTTTATGAGGGTTTTTATTACGAATGGATGTTGTATTTTGTCCAATGCTTTTTCTGCATCTGTTGAGAGGGTTCTCAATAGATAGGGTTCTTATCCTTTCTTTTATTAATGTGGTGTATCACATTGATTGATATGATTTGTGAATATTGAACCACACTTGCAGCCCAAAAATAAATCCTACTTGATTGTGGTGAATGATTCTTTTAATGTACTGATGGATTTGATTTACTAGTATCTTGTTGAGAATTTTTGCATTCGTGTTCATCAGGGATACTGGTCTGTAGTTCTCTTTTTTAGTGGAGTCTTTGTCTGGCTTTGGTATCAGGGTAATGGTGGCCTCATAGAATGAATTTGGAAGTTTTCTTTCCATTTCTATTTTTTGGAATAGTTTGAGAAAAAAGATATTAACTCTTCTTTAATGTTTGGTGGAACTCACCTATGAAGCCATTGTGTTTTGGGAGATTTTTGATTACTGATTCAATTTCTTTGCTGGTTATCAGTCTGTTCAAGTTTTCTATTTTCTCCTTTTTCAGTTTTGGTAGTTTATGTTTCTAGGAATTTATCCATTTCTTCCAGGTTGTCCAATTTGTTGGCATATAGTTTTTCATAATATTCTCTTAAATTTTTTGTATTTCTGTGGTACTGGTTGTTATTTCTCTTCTCTCATTTGTGGTTTTATTTATATGGGTCCTTTCTCTTTTCTTTTTGATAAGCCTGGCTAGAGCTTTATCAATTTAATTAATTTTTTTTCAAAGAATCAGCTCCTGGTTTCATCAGTCTCTCCTATTGTTTCTTTTAGTTTCTGTATCATTTTATTTCTGTTCCAATCTTTTTTATTTCCCTTTTTCTGCTGGCTTTAGGCTTTGTTTGTTTTCCTTTTTCTAGCTCCTTTAGGTAAGGTTAGGTTGTTTGAGATTTTTCTTACTTCTTGAGGTAGACGTGTATTGCTGTAAAATTACCTCTTAGAACCACTTTTGCTACATTCCAAAGATTTTGGCCCATGTATATTCATTTTCATTTGTTTCCATGTATTTTTAAATTTCCTGGTTGACTCAGTAATTCTTTAGTGGCATGTTATTTAACCTCCATGTAGTTGTGGTCTTCCCAAATTTTTTCTTGAGTTTGACTTCTAATTTCATAGCATTGTGGTCAGAGGTATGGTATGAAATTGACCTTTTTGTATTTATTGAGGCCTGATCTGTGATGTAATAGGTGATCTATTTTGGAGAATGTTCCATGTGCACTTGGCAAGAAGTATGTTTTGCTGTTTTAGGAAGGAATGTTCTGAATAGATCTGTTAAGTACATCCAGTCCAGTGTGTCATTCAAAGTCATCGTTTCCTTGTTGATTCTCTGTTTAGATCTGCCCATTGATGTATGTGAGGTGTTAAAGTCCCCTACTATTATTGTGTTATTACCAATTAGTTCCTTTTTGTTTGTTATTAATTGTTTTATATATTTGGATTGTTCTATTTTGGGTGCATAAATATTTACAATTGTTATGCCTGCTTTTTGGATTGTCCCCTTTATGATTAACATCATGCCCTTTTCTGCCTCTTTTCCAGTCTTAGTGTTAAAGTCTAGGTTGTCTGATACAAGTATTGCTACTCTGAGTTTCTTTTGGCATCCATTTGAATGATAAATGTTTCTCCACCCCCTCACTTTCTTTTTAAAAGAATTTTTTTAATGTTTATTTTTGAAGGAATGGGGGAGGGGCAGAGAGTGAGGGAGACAGAATCCAAAGCAAGGCTCCAGGCCCAGAGCTGTCAGCACAGAGCCTGACTCTGGGCTTGAACTCATGAGCTCTGAGATCCTGGCCTGAGCTGAAGTCGGACGCCTAACTGACTGAGCCACCCAAGCGCCCCCTCCACCCCTTCACTTTCAATCTGCGAGTGTCTTTAGGTCTAAAATGAATATCTTGTAGGTAGCATATTTATGGGTCTTTTTTTAAAAAATCCATTCTGACATCTTATGTCTTTTGATTGGAGTGTTTAAATCATTTACATTTAAAGTAATTATTTTTTAAAATTTATTTATTTTTGAGAGAATGAGTGAAAGTGGGGGAGGGGCAGGCAGAAAGGAGACAGAGGATACAAAGTGGGCTCTGTACTGACAGCAGTGAGCCAGATGTGGGGCTCAAACTCATGAACCATGAGATCATGAGCCATAGTCAGATGCTTAACAGGCTGAGCCACCCAAGTGCCCCAACACTCAAAGGAATTATTAATAGATATGTATTTATTACCATTTTATTACTTGTTTTTTCATAGTTTCTGGAGGTTTTCTCTGATCCTATCTTATCTTTGTCACTTTTGTTCTCTCCTTTGCACTCAAAGAGTCCCCTTTAGTATTTCTTGCAGGGCTGGTTTAGTGGTCATGAATTCCTTTAGTTTTTGTTTGTCTGGAAAACTCTTTTTCTCTCCTATTCTCAATGATAGCTTGCTGGATAAAGTATTCTTGGCTGCAGATTTTTCCCATTCAGCTCTTTGAATATATCATTTCTCTCCCTTTTGGTTTGCCTAGTTTCTGTTGAGAAATCTTCAGCTATCCTTATGGGTTTTCCCTTATAAGTTAATGACTTCTTTTGTCTTGCTCCTTTTAAGATTTTTTTCTTTATCACTATATTTTTTCAAATTTCATTACAATGTCTTAGGGTTGTCCTTCTTTTGGTGACTCTGATGAGAGTTATTTGTGACTCCTGGATCTAGAGATCTGTTTTCCTTCCCCAGTTTTAGGGAGAGTTCTGCTATTTTTTCTTAAAATAAATTCTCCCCGCCCCCCCCCCCCCTTCTTCTCTCTTCTTCTGGGACTCCTATAATACAAATGTTATTACATTTGATGGAGTCTTTGAGTTCCCTAAGTCTATTCTCATGTTCCATAATTCTATCTTTGATTCAGCTTCATTATTTTCCATTATATTGTCTTCTAGGTCACTAATTCATTCCTCTGCTTTTTCCAGCTTACTGTTCATTGCATCAAGCTTGTTTCCAATCTCATTTATTCCATTTTTCATGTCTGATTGATTCTTTTTTTTTAACTCCTATCTCTTTTGTAAGAGTCTCACTCAAGCCCAGTGAGTATCCTTATGGTTGTTGCTTTAAATTCTGCATCAGTCATGCTACTTATATCTGTTTTGCTTAGATCTCTGGACATGGCCTTATGTTATTATTTGATTTGGGATGAATTCCTCCATCTTGGCGTTTTGCCTAAGTCTCTGCATTTTTCTTTGTGTTAGAAAAGCCAGTTATGTCTCCTGCTTTTGAGAGTAATGGCCTTATGAAGAAGTCCTGTAGTGCCCAGGTTTTGGTACTTCATGGGGTTTCTCAGGTGTGTGCTCTGCTGCTGTGTTGTGGCTGCTCTGTCCTTCAGACCAGACATCTGTAGAGGCTCTTCTTGCCTTCTATGAGCAGTGTTTGATCCCTTGCCTTAATGTGGTTACTTTTAAGTGGGTGTGTTCTCATCTGCTGTGAAATGAGACCTGACACCAACTTCACCAGTATGAGTCCCTGCAGAACTTTCTGGCTAGGAGATGTAGAGTGGGCAGGGGTTTGTGCTGATCTTCTGGGGAAAGGGCCCATCACAGTGGGACTGAGGCAAATTTGACTCAGAAGGGCAGTCCTGGCTGAGCAAAGGGCAGTGGAGCTTGGTGTAAGCAATTTGGGAAGCCAGTGTTGGAGATGTAAGCAAGTTAGGAAGCCAGTGTTGGAGCTGTGCTGTTCTGTGTTTATACTGAGTGGATGGGGAGGGAAATGGTGCCATCCAGCTCCTCTGTTCCTGGAGAGGTGTTTCTGTGAATTGTGCCTACCAGCAACGTTCTGCCCCAGACATTCTTCCAGTTGCTATTTTCACACTGTCTGCCCCTGTTGTTGTTTGCCTGCCTTCTCTCCATGAGCAGGGCATACCCTCAGGTCTCTATCCTAGCCAAGCTTGCTGATCTTTCAAACTCCAGGCTTTAAGCCCAGCTGGTTGCAAGAACTCATGAAATTTATCTCCTTTTGTTTTCCAACCCAATGGCTTTGGGGAAACATTCTCCTTTTGTGTTTCACTGTGTGCTTCTCTTTCTCTCACCTTTTTCCAGGACCACAGCTTCCTCCCCTCTGCAGCACTTATGATCCATTTCTCCCCTATACCACATCTCTGTACTTCCTACCTTTTTCAATGTGGCCTCTTTTCTCCTTTGAGTTGTGTTTTTTTTTTTTTTCTGTCAGGCTTCAGGCCAATTTCTGGGGTATTTAGCTCTTTTACCTCTGCTGTAAGGGTCTCAATAATATCTTCTTTTCTCAAGCCCAGTGAATATCTTTATGATTATTGTTTTATATTCTCCATCAGGCATGTTACTTATATCTGTTTTACTTAGATCTCTGGGCATAGCTTTAGGCTGTTCATTTGGGATTGATTTGGGATGAATTCCTTTGTCTTAGTATTTTTTTAGAAAAATGCTTAATGTTTATTTATTTTTGAGAGAGAGAGTGTGTGAGCAGGAGAGGGGCAGAGAGAGCAAGGGAGACACAGAATCTGAAGCAGGCTCCAGACTCTGAGCTGTTAGCACAGAGTCTGATGTGGGGCTTGAATTTATGAACCTTGAGACCATGAACTGAGCTGAAGTTGGATGCTTAACTGACTGAGCCACCCAGGCTCCCCCCACCTCTGTCTTGGTATTTTGTCTAAGTCTCTGCCTTCTTCTTCAGTGTGGCCTCTTCTCTCCCTTTAGTTTTGGAGTTTGTTCTGTCAGTCTTCAGGTCAATTTCTGTGGTATTTCAGATGATTTGGTAGTTATCTCATTGTGATCATTGGACGAGACAAGCCTAGGGTACTCTACTCCATTGCCATCTTCTTCTCCCTCTATTTATTTCTTTTGTTATTCTTTCATGCTCTTTGTTTTTCAAAGTGGTATAAAATTCTTAGTGTTTTGTAAGAGCATTTTATGTATGAAATATGTCATCCTATTGTCATAATTATTGCATTTCTTGTTTCTTGATTTCTATTAATTCTGCTTATAGTGTTTTTTGACATTTAAAGTGTTAATTTTTTTTTTAATTTTTTTTTAACGTTTATTTATTTTTGAGACAGAGAGAGACAGAGCATGAATGGGGGAGGGTCAGAGAGAGGGAGACACAGAATCTGAAACAGGCTCCAGGCTCTGAGCCGTCAGCACAGAGCCCGACGCGGGGCTCGAACTATGGACCGCAAGATCGTGACCTGAGCCGAAGTTGGCGGCCCAACCGACTGAGCCACCCAGGCGCCACTAAAGTGTTTTTAATTTTTTTAATGATGAAATCTACCACCATGTTTTCTTTTTTCTTTTTCTTTTCTTTTTTCTTTCTTTTTTTCCATTCCAGCATTAGTTAGCTATTCTCTGATGTTTTTTTCTAGGCTCTTATTACTTTTTTTTTTTAATTTTCTGAAATTATTTTTAGTCAATTTAATAGTCCCATGCATATACCTAATTTTACATATATGATCAATTATACACTTTTTGTTTTAAAGTCAGTGCTCCTTTTATGTTTTCCATTTTTGCATGTTTTCCCTGTTACTCACTCCTCACCCTATGCTGTATTAGTTCTACCCTCCCTATGTACAAGGTACCCTATATTAACAACTTAATGTGTTTAATCCTCTGTACTCATAAAATGAGTATTCATGTATAAACATATACATGTATCTATATGTATATCTATATACAATTTATACATATCCATGTACACATAATATGTAGATACAGAATTTTGAAAAGTAATTGTTTCTCAAAAAATCTTCATATTATATGAATGTTTTTCAAGTTGTCTGGTATACCTTTAATTCGTTCTTCTAATGGATGCATAATTTCATAGTGTGCATGTATCATAGTTTATTCAGTATTCACCTTTCAATGTAAATTTATTGTTTTCACTTTTCTCTCATTGCTATTAATACTGCAATCTAATGATTTCATGTATTTCTGAACATATTGATATTTTTATTCTACAGGACAGATTCTTAGGGGTAATATTATTGGCTCTAAGGGTATACATACTTTTAATCTGAATAACTGTTGCCAGACTGATTTCACCTTTCATATTTTCACTAACAATGCACGTTGGTACAATTTTACTTCATGTTAATCCCAGCTATAGGTGTTGCTGTTCTTAATTTTTGCCAGTTCAATAGGCCTAGTGATCCATCATCTTTAACTTACTTTCCAATTATAAGAATATTAGTGAATTTGAGGAGTTTCTTATGTTTGTTGGCTATATTAATCTGCTTTTCTGTGAATTTATTCATATTCTTTTCTCATTTTTCTGTTGTATGTCTCTTTGTTGTCCATTTCTATGGGCTTTTTGTATATTCAAATGATTCAATTTACACACTCTCACTAGATAGATAGATAGATTTTCTCAAGGATAAAAATTTTACCTGAAATGTAAATTCATGTAAAGGCGTGTGATGCCTTTGGTTTATATTAATATCCTTTCAACAAATACATCAACTATATAACTGATTTATTAAAAAGAAAAACAAAGCTTTAGGCTGTTTACTCAGTAGTTATCTAAGATTGTCTGATTGAATGCATATAGATCAAGACTTATTTTAATGTTTACTTATTTTTGAGAAAGAGCATGAGCAGGGGAGGGGCAGAGAGAAGGGGACAGAGGATCTGAAGTGGGCTCCTTGCTAACAGCAGAGCCCTATGCAGGCTCTAACCCACCAATGGTGAGATCATGACCTGAGCTAAAGTTGGATGCTTAACTGACTGAGCCACCCAGGTGCCCCTAGATCAGGGCTTTTACTTGGCTTTTGAACAGATGATGGTGATATAAAGATGAATGGTGAGAAAAAAAATCACATGGGTATAAGACTTTTGAATATCAAAATCTAGATAGGCAAGACAGAATTAATGTAATGTGGATTTTCCCAATGTTTAGGAAGTCTTCAGCTTATGGTGATTGGCCAGTTATATCCAAAACATCAGAACATGAATGCTCACTAACTCAGTCAGGGTGCTTCTGAATTGAGTCTGATTGTTTTTCCTTAATGGATTATATAAGCTGAAGAGACAGATTTGACTGGTCTGTCTCACTGAAGATGCAGATGAGCACAGCAGGAGAGTGTATCTTTTTTGAGGTCTCAGTGTACTGGGCCAGGGAAACTGAGGCTCTTGTTTTGTTGGGATTGGCTTTCCAAGGTCACAGTTTGGAGAGTGAGTCCAAAGGAGAAATGGAGCCAAAATGAAATTTATAACTGGGAAACCTTCAAATAAGGGACATTATCCTGGGTAGATTCTGTTGATGTAGTACACAGACTTGTTATGTTTTTTAATTTTAACCTTGTGTCCCTTCCTTTGTACAAGCCGAGTTTATTTAAAGCTGTTGGAAGGATATATAAACTCTTTAAGTGGAGCACTCAAAAACCTTCCTTATCTGTGATTCCTCAGTATGCACAAGAGTGTTTATCACACGGTGGGCTCAAGAAGCAACTATTGAACTAGAAAGAAGTCTGTAAGCACATCTTCTGGTTCCCTTCAGTCTGGCCATATGGCTCTTTGCCTGTTCCATTATGCTTCTTCTTTTCTATTCGTTAGCTGGATCTCCCCAGGATTTAGGCCAGAATAGAGAATAAACAGGTGTGCCTTAGTTTATCAAAGCTGGCATATGAGGTCATGGATAGTATCCTCTGAAGCAATAAGGATGATATTCTTATGTGGCTGGTACACTGGCTCTGCAAACAGAAGTTTCAAAAACACTTAAGACAATGGATACACCAGTGGGATACTGCTTTCTTGTGGATTATATATGTGCTAGTACATTTATTTATTTTTTAAAGGTTTATTAAGATGGCTTTGGCTGCAAGATGTCAGTAATATTTTCTTACCAAGAAGGTATCTGTCACCCCCAGTAGAGGGCTTCACAAAGAAGGGCACTATTGTGCACTTAGTGTATAGCACAGTGCCTGGCACAGGAGGACTCTTAAAGAACTATAATACTGAATAGAATTTTTAACTTTATTTTTCTGTAAATCAACATGATCTTAGTGCTAATTTTAGAATATGATGAGAGGCAGAAAACATAATATTAGTCAATTCGGGGTTTTCTTAAGACATTTTTGCTTTACATTTAATCACTCCCACATTTTCCCTCCACCATCATTTTTTCTTTGAAGGAACAATTCCCTGGTGCATATATTCTCTCAGAGCATGTCAGTGGAAGTAGAGACACTGTGTAATATTGTATATCACTGTATTGAGGACAGAGCCTCAATGACTCCTGGTGGATTGAATGATGTTGGTGGGGGAGGCATGCAGGGAAACATTATGGTTATCAATCAGCATCCAAAACAATATAATTCCTGTTTGGACATTTCCTTCCTAATCTTTGAGAGTCATCACTCCTTTATGTTGGCATATGCAACTGAGATGCATATTTCCACTTGATTTCTAGCTATTAGGTCCACTCTACCATCTGTTCTTCTTCCTCATTCTAACCACAAAGCTTCACTTAAATTTTTTTTGAATCTCCATCAGTGTATCTCATGGCTACATGAGTAAAAACTGGCAGCAAAATGAGCATTTGGCTGCCCCCTATTCTTCCTGGGGTATAATAACATCTTGTGAGGTTGCACAGGATCATATTCCTTTACCAATGTTTCTGTTTTATTCTCCTAACCCCTATTGGTGCCAGGGAACTTCTTTAAAGACTTAGGGTTGAGAGAAGGATGCAGGTTGAAGAGGTTTGCAGCAAAGTTTCCTTTTCTTTTAATCTTTTTCTCTCAGTATTTATTATTATTATATTAATTATTAAACTTATATCTAAGTTAGCATATAGTACAATAATGATTTCAGGAGTAGACTCCAATGATTTCATCCTCTTTGTATAATACCCAATGCTCATCCTAACAACGGTCTTATTTTATGCCCCTTACTCATTTAGCCCAAGCCTCTACTCACAACCCCTCCAACAACCCTCAATTTTTTCTTTATATTTATGACTCTTTTATGTTTTGACCTCCTCCTTGTTTTTATCTTATTTTTGCTTCCCTGCCATTATGTTCATCTGTTTGTATCTTGAATTCCTCATATGAATGAAGTCATATGATATTTGTCTTTCTCTGACTAATTTTGATTAGCATAATACCCTCTGGCTCCATCCACATAGTTGCAAATGGCAAGATTTCATTCTTTTTGATTGCTGAGTAATACTCCATTGTGTATATATACCACATCTTCTTTATTCATTCATCCATCAATGGACATTTGGGCTCTTTCCAGACTTTGGATATTGTTGACAGTGTTGCTATAATCATTGGAGTGCATGTGCCCCTTTGAAACAGCACACCGGGAAGATGGCAGAGTAGGAGGGCGCTGGGCTCACCTCATCCTGCAGATCACTTAAATTCCACCCACACCTGCCTAAATAAATCGCCAGAAGACTAGCAGAACAGATTCTCTGGAGCCAAGCATAGACAAGAGGTCCACGGAAGAGGGTAGGAAGGGCGGAGAGGCGGTGCACGCTACACGGACTGGCGGGAGGGAGCTGGGGCAGAGGGGCAGACCGCTGGCAAAGTAGAGCCTCTGAGTGTGGCTTGCAAAAGAGGAGGGGCCAGACGGAGTGTGTTCTGACAGCAAGCGGGACTTAACATCTGGAAGGTTATAAGCTAACAGCTCTGCTCGGAGAGCGGGAGGGCTGGAGGACAATGGGAGGGAGAATTGTTGAGCCCCAGATGACAGAACGCAGCTTGGTGGGGAACAAAGGCGCTCGCCAGTGCCATCTCCCTCGCCCATCCACCAGCCAAAATCCCAAAGGGAACCAGTTCCTGCCAGGGAACTTGCTTGCACTAGGCAAACACCCAACACTGTCCTTCTGCGGATGCATCCCTCTGGTGGCAGGTCTGACTCCCTCCTGGTGCCGCAGGGCCCCTCCTGAAGCGGATCACCAAAGGAAAAGCGAGCGGAGCCTGCCCCTCTTGCCCCTGTTCACTTTGCTGATCCACCACAGCTAATACGCCAGATCCCCAGTACCACAAGCATGGCACTGTGCAAGTAGCCCAGATGGACCACGCCACCCCACAGTGAATCCCACCCCTAGGAGAGGGGAAGAGAAGGTACACACCAGTCTGACTGTGGCCCCAGCAGTGGGCTGGGGGCAGACATCAGGTCTGAATGTGGCCCCGCCAACCAACACAAGTTATTCAAGACAGCACAGGGTAAGTGCCCTGCAGGTCCTCACCACGCCAGGGACTATCCAAAATGATGAAACGGAAGAATTCCCCTCAAAAAAACCTCCAGGAAATAACGACAGCTAACGAACTGATCAAAAACGATTTAAACAATATAACAGAAAGTGAATTTAGAATAATAGTCATAAAATTAATTGCTGGGCTTGAAAACAGTATAAAGGACAGCAGAGAGTCTCTTGCTACAGAGATCAAGGGACTAAGGAACAGCCAGGAGGAGCTAAAAAATGCTATTAATGAGCTGCAAAATAAAATGGAGACAACCACAGCTCGGATTGAAGAGGCAGAGGAGAGAATAGGTGAACTAGAAGATAAAATTATGGAAAAAGAGGAAGCTGAGAAAAAGAGAGATAAAAAAATTCAGGAGTATGAGGGGAAAATTAGAGAACTAAGTGATGCACTAAAGAGAAATAATCTATGCATAATTGGTATTCCAGAGGAGGAAGAGAGAGGGAAAGGTACTAAAGGTGTACTTGAAGAAATCATAGCTGAGAACTTCCCAGATCGGGGGAAGGAAAAAGGCATTGAAATCCAAGAGGCACAGAGAACTCCCTTCAGACATAATTTGAATCGAACTTCTGCACAACATGTCATAGTCAAACTGGCAAAATACAAGGATAAAGAGAAAATTCTGAAAGCAGCAAGGGATAAACATGCTCTAACATATGAAGGGAGACTGATAAGACTAGTGACGGATTTATCTACTAAAACTTGGCAGGCCAGAAAGGAATGGCAGGAAATCTTTAATGTGATGAACAGAAAAAACATGCAGCCGAGAATCCTTTATCCAACAAGTCTCTCGTTTAGAATAGAAGGAGAGATAAAGGTCTTCCCAAACAAACAAAAACTGAAGGAATTTGTCACCACTAAACCAGCCCTACAAGAGATGCTAAGGGGGATCCTGTGAGACAACGTACAAGAGACATTGTTACAAGCATGAAACCTACAAACATCACAATGACTCTAAACCCATATCTTTCTATAATAACACTGAATATAAATGGACTAAATGCTCCAACCAAAAGAAATAGGGTATCAGAATGGATAAAAAATAAGACCCATCTATTTGCTGTCTACAAGAGACTCATTTTAGACCTGAGGACACCTGCAGATGGAAAGTGAGGGGATGGAGAACTATCTACCATGCTACTGGAAGTAAAAAGAAAGCTGGAGTGGCCATACTTGTATCAGACAAACTAGACTTTAAATTAAAGGCTGGAACAAGAGATGAAGAAGGGCATTATATAAAAATTACAGGGCCTATCCTTCAGGAAGAGCTAACAATTATAAATATCTATGCTTGAATACCGGAGCCCCCAAATATATAAAACAATTAATCACAAACATAAGCACCTTATTGCTAAGAATGTGGTAATTGCAGGGGACTTTAATACTTCACTTACAACAATGGACAGATCATCTAGACACAGGATCAATAAAGAAACAAGGGCCCTGAATGATACATTGGATCAGATGGACTTGACATATATATTTAGAACTCTGCATCCCAAAGCAACAGAATATACTTTCTTCTCGAATGCACATGGAACATTCTCCAAGATAGATCACATACTGGGTCACAAAACAGCCCTTCATAAGTATACAAGAATTGAGATCATACCATGCATACTTTCAGACCACAATGCTATGAAGCTTGAAATCAACCACAGGAAACAGTCTGGAAAACCTCCAAAGGCATGGAGGTTAAAGAACACCCTACTGAAGAATGAATGGGTCAACCAGGCAATTAGAGAAGAAATTAAAAAATATATGGAAACAAACGAAAATGAAAATACAACAATCCAAATGCTTTGGGACGCAGCGAAGGCAGTCCTGAGAGGAAAATACATTGCAATCCAGGCCTATCTCAAGAAACAAGAAAAATCCCAAATACAAAATCTAACAGCACACCTAAAGGGAATAGAAGCAGAACAGCAAAGACACTACAAACCCAGCAGAAGAAGAGAAATAATAAAGATCAGAGCAGAAATAAACAATATAGAATCTAAAAAAACTGTGGAGCAGATCAACGAAACCAAGAGTTGGTTTTTTGAAAAAATAAACAAAATTGACAAACCTCTAGCCAGGCTTCTCAAAAAGAAAAGGGAGATGACCCAACTAGATAAAATCATGAATGAAAATGGAATTATGACAACCAATCCCTCAGAAATACAAGCAATTATCAGGGAATACTATGAAAACATATCCCAACAAACTGGACAACCTGGAAGAAATGGACAAATTCCTAAACACCCACACGCTTCCAAAACTCAATCAGGAGGAAATAGAAAGCTTGAACAGACCCATAACCAGCGAAGAAATTGAATCGGTTATCAAAAATCTCCCAACAAATAAGAGTCCAGGACCAGATGGCTTCCCAGGGGAGTTCTACCAGACGTTTAAAGCAGAGATAATACCTATCCTTCTCAAGCTATTCCAAGAAATAGAAAGGGAAGGAAAACTTCCAGACTCATTCTATGAAGCCATTATTACTTTGATTCCTAAACCAGACAGAGACCCAGTAAAAAAAGAGAACTACAGGCCAATATCCCTGATGAATATGGATGCCAAAATTCTCAATAAGATACTAGCAAATCGAAATCAACAGCATATAAAAAGAATTATTCACCATGATCAAGTGGGATTCATTCCTGGGAAGCAGGGCTGGTTCAACATTTGCAAATCAATCAATGTGATACATCACATTAAGAAAAGAAAAGATAAGAACCATATGATCCTGTCAATCGATGCAGAAAAGGCATTTGACAAAATTCAGCAACTTTCTTAATAAAAACCCTTCAGAAAGTCAGGATAGAAGGAACATACTTAAAGATCATAAAAGCCATTTATGAAAAGCCCACAGCTAACACCATCTTCAATGGGGAAAAACTAAGAGCTTTTTCCCTGAGATCAGGAACACGACAGGGATGTCCACTCTCACTGCTGTTGTTTAACATAGTGCTGGAAGTTCTAGCATCAGCAATCAGACAACAAAAGGAAATCAAAGGCATCAAAATTGGCAAAGATGAAGTCAAGCTTTCACTTTTTGCAGATGACATGATATTATACATGGAAAACCCGATAGACTCCACCAAAAGTCTGCTAGAACTGATATATGAATTCAGCAAAGTTGCAGGATACAAAATCAATGTACAGAAATCAGTTGCATTCTTATACACTAATAATGAAGCAACAGAAAGACAAATCAAGAAACTGATCCCATTCACAATTGCACCAAGAAGCATAAAATACCTAGGGATAAATCTAGCCAAAGATGTAAAAGATCTATGCTGAAAACTATAGAAAGCTTATGAAGGAAATTGAAGAAGATATAAAGTAATGGAAAAACATTCCATGCTCATTGGTTGGAAGAATAAATATTGTTAAAATGTCAATACTACCCAAAGCTATCTACACATTCAATGCAATCCCAATCAACATTGCACCAGCATTCTTCTCGAAGCTAGAACAAGCAATCCTAAAATTCATATGGAACCACAAAAGGTCAGGGCCCCGAATAGCTGAAGTAATTTTGAAGAAGAAGACCAAAGCAGGAGGCATCACAATCTCAGACTTTAGCCTCTACTACAAAGCTGTCATCATCAAGACAGCATGGTATTGGCACATAAACAGACACATAGACCAATGGAATAGAATAGAAACCCCAGAACTGGACCCACAAAAGTATGGCCAACTCATCTTTGGCAAAGCAGGAAAGAAAATCCAATGGATAAAAGACAGTCTCTTTAACAAATGGTGCTGGGAGAACTGGACAGCAACATGCAGAAGATTGAAACTAGACCACTTTCTCACACCATTCACAAAAATAAACTCAAAATGAATAAAGGACCTGAATGTGAGACAGAAAACCATGAAAACCCTAGAGGAGAAAGCAGGAAAAGACCTCTCTGACCTCAGCCACAGCAATTTCTTACTTGACACATCCCCAAAGGCAAGGGAATTAAAAGCAAAAATGAATTATTGGGACCCCATCAAGATAAAAAACATCAGCACAGCACAGGAAACAAGCAACAAAACTAAAAGGCAACCAACAGAATGGGAAAAGATATTTGCAAATGACATATTGGACAAAGGGTTAGTTCCAAAATCTGTAAAGAGATCACCAAACTCCACACCCGAAAAACAAATAACCCAGTGAAGAAATGGGCAGAAAACATGAATAGACACTTCTCTAAAGAAGACATCTGGATGGCCAACAGGCACATGAAAAGATGCTCAACATCGCTTCTCATCAGGGAAATACAAATCAAAACCACACTCAGATATCACCTCACGCCAGTCAGAGTGGCCAAAATGAACAAATCAGGAGACTATAGATGCTGGAGAGGATGTGGAGAAATGGGAACCCTCTTGCACTTTTGGTGGGAATGCAAACTGGTGCAGCCACTCTGGAAAACAGTGTGGCGGTTCCTCAAAAAATTAAAAATAGACCTACCCTATGACCCAGCAATAGTACTGCTAGGAATTTACCCAAGGGATACAGGAGTACTGATGCATAGGGGCACTTGTACCCCAATGTTTATAGCAGCACTTTCAACAGTAGCCAAATTGTGGAAAGAACCTAAATGTCCATCAATTGATGAATGGATAAAGAAATTGTGGTTTATATACACAATGGAGTACTACGTGGCAATGAGAAAGAATGAAATATGGCCCTTTGTAGCAACGTGGATGGAACTGGAGAGTGTGATGCTAAGTGAAATAAGCCATACAGAGAAAGACAGATACCATATGGTTTCACTCTTATGTGGATCCTGAGAAACTTAACAGAAACTCATGGGGGAGGGGAAGGAAAAAAGAAAAACGAAGTTAGAGTGGGAGAAAGCCAAATCATAAGAGACTCTTAAAAACTGATAACAAACTGAGGGTTGATGGGGGGTGGGAGGGAGGGGAGGGGAGGTGATGGGCATTGAAGAGGGCATCTTTTGGGATAAGCACTGGGTGTTGAATGGAAACCAATTTGACAATAAATTTCATATGTTAAAGAAAAAATAAAAGAAACAGTACACCTGTATCCGTTGGATAAATACTTAGTAGTGTAATTTGGTGGTTTGTAGGGTAGTTCTATTTTTAGCATGGGTGTATTAGTCTGAGGTAGAGTGTGTAATTGGAAGAAATATATTCCATTTGACTGCATTTTCTTGTAAATCTTTCTAGTCTTACACTGGATGATAGCTTTTGAATTTAAAAATAAGAATATGGTATCTGTTCTGTTCTGGAAGCCTCTAATAAAGCAACTCAAATGTAGGATGGTTAGGGTAATAAGGATATGCAAAGAAAATCCATTATTATTAAGTTACTCTATCCTTCTACAATAGGGGCAGAAAGATTTGCTGCTTTTATAGAAGATACCTCATGTTGTGGAAATGTTGGGGTTCAGAACAAATGGTCAAGAAAGAATTCTTGAGACATATTCTGTGCAAAAGTTGGGTTTATTAAACCAGAGGGGGGCAGGACCTGTGGGCAGAAGGAGTTGCACTGGGATTGTGACAGATGAATGATCATACACTTTCAAGTTGGGAAATGGTTAGGGATAGCATAAGGCTCTTAGGAATTTTGGAAGCAAGGTTTCCAGAACCTTGATGGGGGCTAGCTATTGTTAAAAAAAGGTCATTTATAGCTGTCTAATAAAGCCTTAATCATGAGACCCTTCAGATGTATATCAGTGGGCCATATTCTTGGAAGATAATTACTAATATATATCTTGGGGAGGGGGTAGAGATAAAGAAAGTTTACAAAGGAATATTTATATGTCAAAGGAGACAGGATCCTGAAGGTCAGGATAATGTTAAGCTAAGATTGCCTTTTGCTCTTAACAAAATATTAATATCGACGCAGTGAGTTCCTAGAGGAAGGTCACTCTGCCTGTCTCAAGGACTTGTCAATGAGCTGTAAGTGGTAAGGAAATTTAATTTCTTTCTTTTCCCTTTGTTTCCCACATCATCCTGCAACTTGAATTTTAATGTTTGGCTTACTGCAAGAAAATTTGCTATGAGGAAAAGAGGATAGTAGAAATCCCTTAATCAAGTTCTAGAAAACAAGAAAAAAAATAAAGTGAATCTTAAGACTCAACAAAAGTTTTTTTCCTTCCAGTTTTATTGAGATATAATTGACATGAAGCACTGTGTAAGTTTTAGGTGTACAGGATAATGACTTGATTTATATGTATTGTGAAATGATTGTTACAATAAGTTTAGTTAACATCATTATCTATATAGTTACAAAAAAAGAAAAATGAAAATGTCTTTTTTCTTTGTGATGAGAACTCAGAATTTACTCTCTTCCCAACTTTCAAATATGCCATACAGCATTGTTAGCTGTAGTCATCATATTGTGCATTATGTCCCCAGTACTTTTTAAACTTATAACTGGAAATTTATACCTTGTGAAGAGTTTGCTTTTAAAATATCTTTGTGAAAAATTCTGCACATCTTATCTCTCAATCCAACTTAGTAGACTGAGATTTTTGATTATGTGGTAATATTTCCAAGCTTTCAATTTTTGCTATAAAATCAGTCAAGAGTGATGGAAAATTGAGATTGGAATTTTGTAGCATATACTGACACTTCATAATATTTAATATAATTTTAAGTGATTGGTTTTCTACTGCCCTATCTTCAAACAGTGTACATGCAATTGAGAAACCTTTGTAAAAGTGAGGTCATTAGCATTTCCAGTGGAATATAGACAATATGGTGTCACTCCTTTGTAAAAACATCCCATTGTCTTCCCACTCAAAGTTTAAGCTAGGTTCCTTACAATTGCCTGTAGAGCTCTACAAGTCATAACCCCAGTTACCTCTCTGATTTAATCCTATTACTCTATCTTCACTCACTCTTGTCTGACTTCCCTAGCCTCCTCACTGCTCCTTAAACACATACAGCCTTTATTTCTTTGCACTTGTTTTCTCTTCAGGAATAGCCTGAAATGCTGTTTTTTCAGATATCTGCTTGGGATGAGGGTGAACTCTTTTCATGTGAGTCCTACTACACTCTATTTAAAACAACCTCACTTAGGGACACCTGGGTGGCTCAGTTCGTTTATTGACCAACTCTTGATTTCAGCTCATGTCATGATCTCATGGTTTATGAGTTCAAGCCCCAAGTCAGGCTCCTTGCTGTCAGCTGAGTCTGCTTGGGATTCTCTCTCTCTTTCTCTCTGAGCCCCTCCCCTGCTTGATCTCTCTCTTTCTCTCTCCCTCTCAAAATAAATAAATAAATAAACAAACAAAAAAATAACCTCACCTACCCGGAACTCCCTGTTACAATTCCTTGCTGTGTTTTTGTTCAAGCACTTGTCATCATCTATCAGAGAGACATTATGGCCTAGTTGTTAAGAGAAAGCACTTTACAGTCAGAACATTTTGGGAGGAATGCAGGCTCCACCACTTACTGACTATGTGACTTGGAGAAATTACTTAACCCCGCTAGATCATAGTTTCTTCCTCTAAAATGGGAGTCTTATAAGAATTAAATGTCCATTTGCTCTCAATGAAATGTAAATTTCATAAGGGAAGGGATTTTTGTCTGTTTTGTTTATTTCCCTTTCTTCAGAATCTAGAATGTTTCCCCATTTTATCAATCATTTGTTGAAAAGTTTAGTTCTCTTATTTTAACTTACAGGATTTTTTTTTTTTCCTAAGAAGAAATATACTAAAATTACCTTTCCTTTTTAGCCAGGGCCATCTGAATCTTCCATGAGAGTCCACTGTATTTTTAGAATAAATGCATAGTACAAGTGACAGTTGATGGAATGACTCACTCATCCATTAATTCTTTCATTTAAATATTTATTGTTGAAGCTACTGTATTTTGTTAGGCTCTGTGCTAGATACATTCATTAGGAGACACTAAAATTAAAATATATTTTTCCATTGACCCTGACATCAAGAAGTTTGTTTTTCAGTTGAGAGTCTGGATGTTTAAGGATGAATCCATGGAAATGGTGAGTGGAGCACTGACTTCATAGTCCAACAAATGTAGCCTTATATATCTCACTTCTGCCATTCATTAGCTATAGGACCTTGAATAAGTTATATAAGCATTTTAAACTGTGGATTCCTAATCACTAAAGCAGGATAATATTTGTATTTATTTCAGAGGGCTTTAAATCCATTAAATGAGATTATCTATATAATATCCTTAATACAGTGCCTGACACATAGTAGGCGTTCAGTAATTCTTATCTGCTATTATTATTGCCTCAAAGAATGACTTGGAGGGTGGATAAAATAGGCAAAAAGGGCATTCCAGGAAAAACAGTTGAGTTAAGCCAGAGAAGTGGTAAGGCATGGTGTGCATTTGGGAAATTACAACTGGTTCTGTTCGACTGGAGTGTAGAACACTTTAAGTAGGTAGGAAAAGTAGGAAGATTGAAATTCAGTCATGTAATTCTTCACCCTGAAGTAACCCCTGGTAGCATTTTGACGTATTTCCTTCTGGCAACTTATTTATATGGCAAAAGTTAGTGTGAAAGATTGCTTATCTCAAAGAATTGAGATTAGAAGTACAGGTAACAATAAATACCTATATAGTGCTACTTATGTGCCAGACACTGTTCTAAATGTTTTACATGTATTTAATCCCTTTTGCATTCCCTATGGGGCTTTGCAACAGATCTGTGATCTCTTCTAAGATTGGCTTCAAGAAAGAAAAGAACAACAACAACAATAAGAGAAATGTACTCTGAAATATTCTGAAGGTAGTATGGATCTCCATACATAAAATAATTCTGGTTTGACTCTCCATAGCTGGTTGTTTGATAGTATTTCCCTAATAGTCTTTTAATATGACTGTCTGATTCAGTCTACTTCCGTTTTTATAATAGGAGTTATTTTTTGGAGTACAGTTTTCTTTAGAACCTTTCTTTTATTAGAAGGGGAAAGAAGTTGGCTAGTACAGGTGTTATCCATTACAAAGAGTTTTAGAATGAAGTTTATGTTCTATATTGGTTCTCCCTCTGACCCTTATTTGGTAGTATTGTCTGTCCATATTACCACTTTGCAAGAAGATGAAGAAAAAAGCTCTTTTTCATCTCTTCCCCACCCCCACCCCCACCCCCTACATATCCAGGGAAAGGCTCCTAAGGCAGAGAGAAATGACCAGCATCAGCTTCTGTGCTTAATCTTCTGTCTATAATCTACCAAGAAAGAGATTACTCTGTTGATATGAGAATTCCTGGGTGTGGGTTTGGGGTAATTGTTCAACAAGCAGAGCTTTATCCCTTCAGTTTAACAAACTGAGGGTCCTAGAGAAGGAAAGATTTCTGCTATTTTCAGCCCTATGAAGCAACATTTTTCCTAAGATCTCCAGCTGAAGATCTTGTTCTTCAAACTATCCTTCCGCATTGTCTGACTCCAATTTTCATAGTCATAGTTTATAAAACTGTCATTTTCTGGATGAGTCACTAAGCCTCAGTTCTTAGCATTCATTCATTAATTTATTCTATCAATATTTGTTGAGTATACATTATATGTCAAGTATTAGATATATATCAACAATATTTTTGCCTTCATTGGGCTTATATTCTAGTGGAGGGGACAAACAGTAAATAATTATCAAAATTAAATTGGGGCGCCTGGGTGGCTCAGGTCATGATCTCGCGGTCCGTGAGTTCGAGCCCCATGTCGGGCTCTGTGCTGACGGCTCAGAGCCTGGAGCCTGTTTCAGATACTGTGTCTCCCCCTCTCTCTGAACCTCCCCCGTTCATGCTCTGTCTCAAAAATAAATAAACGTTAAAAAAATTTTTTTAAATCAAGTATATGATGTATTAATATGTGATGACTGGTATGGGAAAAATAAATCTGTTTGATAGGCATTAGGAGTGCTGGTTACAAGAGATAGCAATTTTAATTGAGTAGTCAGCATAGGCCTCAATGACAAGGTGATATTTGAGCAAAAGCTTGAAGGATATGAGGGAGTTATTCGTGAGATTATCTGGGTGAAGACCATTCAAGGTAGACGGACTAGCCAGCATGCAGGTCGTCTAGGGAGAGCATATCTAGTATATTCAAAGAATACTGGGGGTTAGTCTGTTTGGCTGTAGTCAAGAGAACAAATGAAAGCAGAATAGAAGGTAAGGACAAGACATAAGTGGGAGGCCACATTATTAACAGCCTTAGAGGTTATTAGAAAGGTTTTACTCGAGAGAAATGGGAAGCCATTGGAAGGTTTTGAGCATATGAATAACTTGATCTGACCTTCCCTAAAGGCATGCAAAACCTCTTTTATTTTTAGAAAATGGGAAATATTTTATTTTTACCTGCATTGGGTTGACTTGTCATTAGTTTTCATAGGCTTCTTTATTGTAGCTATATATTTAGTGTATATTGAAGTGGATAGCAAGGACAGTGGGGTCATTGTTTTGGATCCTGTGATGTCCCTGTAGTATGCCTCCCAGTGATTGATTTCTCCCTTGAAACAAAATCAGATGAGTTCTCAAAGAAAAGCGATGATATAGTTTTAATAGTATGTAGTTTTAAAAGACTTGGAGATCAAGATTTAGACTTTTCTTGTCTTGAAAGAAAGTGACGTTTACCTGTTTGCGTTCATCCTGGAATCATTTTATTATTTTAGTTTAGTTTGGTGTAGTTTAGTTTAGTTTTTAAAGATTTATTTTTTTTTTAAAAATGTTTATTTTTGAGAGAGAGAGAGTGCATGCACAAGTGGTGGAGGGGCAGAGAGAGAGAGACAGAGACAGACAGAGGATCTGAAGTGGACTCTGCCACCACAGTAGCGAGCCTGTTGTGGAGCTTGAACTCACAAACTGAAAGATGATGATCTGAGCTGAAGTTGGACACTCAACCCACTGAGCCCCCAACCTGGATCATTTTAAATATAAGCTTCACCTACTAGTTCTTGCAATTTCATTTCAGCTACCTAGAGGGAAAGATCTCTCTTCTCACTTCATCAGCATATTATGTGATAAAAATTATAACTGCTTAATTTAAATTCTGATTTATATAAGGTTTTTAGAAGATGTAAATCAGAAAGGTTTTTGTTGCTTCTTTATAGCATTTTAACTTGTAATATGTTGTTGATATCAAAAGGTGGTAGCAGTAGAGTCATCACTGAGCTGCTATTCTATGTTGTTGAGCTTTTGAAACAAAATGGAAAATATTCACTCAACCTTTATTTTAGGAATATAACAAAGAAATTGTTTGTTTTGAAACAAGCATATAATCTGAGTTTTGATTTTTTGTTTGTTTCTTAGGGTTTTTTTTTTTTTTCCTGAGCTGTATGTGATTTATCTCTCTCATCTGTAGTGTTCTGTACTGAGGTGTATATCACTCTCCTATTGTCTGCCAACACTATATTAACTGATTTGTAGCTCCCAGTTATGGAGAGTTTTTGGCTTAACTATCTTTTATTCTTTTGTGAAAGAAATGGACATAGCATTCTCCCCAGTTCTGCTTTAAGAATTTATATATATTAGCCATTTTTCCCACAGAGCTTGAGTTGCTGTGCTGAAACCTACAGTTCTCACTTGGGTAACAAAAAGAAAGCATTTTTATATTACTGAACAATTATTGAACCATGTTGCAGTAGCAGCACTGGGCCAGGAAGGAGGCAGCTTGGCATAACGCAAAAATGAAGAGTCATCTGAGAGCTCTGTGTTTGAATTTTGGTTTTTACATTTGCTAGTTGTATGGTCATGGACAAATTTCTTAACCTCTCTGGACTTCAGTTTCTTTATCTGTTAAATGTGAAAATAATAATAATGAGATTTACCATATAAAATTATTTTGAAGGATGAATAATATGTAAGGCATGTAAAATGCTTAGTATACGTTCTGAGCCTAGTAAATATGGGATAAATAGTGACTATATTGACAATGATCTTGTGGAAAGTCCTTCCACATCTCTGAGTCTCGATTTCGTCACCAGTAAATGGAGGAAAAAAACCTATATGTTGGGGAGAATCAAATGTAAAGATGTATGTAAGAAATTCAGCTTTGAAAACTGAATTTTATAAAACTGTATTATATTAGAATGTATGGTAAAAATAGAATTTTATTTCTGTATTTGATCATTTTTCCCTGGGAATTCAGATCAAATAACAGATGAGAAAGCATTTTACAAAGCCAAAGCATTATGTGAACATAGATAATCTCATCATCATTACTATATAGTATGCAAGTACCTTTTCATATGCCTGTTACTGTTACTTGGAATTCTTTCTTTGGATATTTTGGTGGGGCTGAAGAAGAGAAGAGTACTAGTGGTTCTTGTTATTGTAAAATATGCATATCTTCTCTAGGACAGTACAATACTGCTGTCAGTATGCTTTTGAATGAGCTTATCAGAGCTCCCTATTGACATTTAAATAAGAGCAGAGTCTTTTTTTTTTTTTTTGTAATTTTTTTTTTTTGTTTATTTGTGCTTGTTTGAGAGAGTGGGAGGAAAAGAGTATTTAGGTGGCCTCAGGGAACCTGAGTGATGGTGAGAGGGAACCACCTGATGATAATGGGAGCTGGGAGAGGTGTGGAGTAAGAGAGAAGAGGCATAGTCATGGAAAGAGAACTTAAAGGACAAGTGAGTGGTCTCAAACAAACTTTAACTTCTACTTAATTTTTTAAAAATTATACCAGCCCTGCAAGTGGCACAGAAATTAGGTCTTATAAAAAATGATGAAAACTGGCCTCCTTTTCTTTCCCCTTCCTTTTTCTCTCCTTCTTTCCTGTCTACTTTCTCCTGCTTTCCCTTCCCTTGTCACCTACAGAATATCTGCTTATGGGTATTCATCTTTGCTTAGCGTCTTTAAGCTACCCCCCACCTTTGCACATGTTGGCTGGTGTGTAAACGTGAACGTCAGATATGCGGTCCTCTTTCATATCTTCAGTTCTGCCCAGCTTTCTTTGACCTATTCCTTTCACTTGGTACCTTCTTCCAGTATTCTAGTACCTAACCTGGATACTAGTGGTTTTCTTTTTCTTGGATTTGTTATCTTTCTTTATATCTGTTGCAAAGATGAGGAAGACCAAGGCTCTTTATTTGATCTTATACTTTAGTAGGAGAAACATGTCTCATATGTGTAGACCATTATATAATTTAAAAATATCACTTATCTTAGTTGATTCTCAAAATGGCTTTAGTGATCCAGATAGAATTGATGTCACTATCCATATTAGAAATGAGGAAGCTGTGGATAAGCAACTTGTCCAGGATTATTTTGTTAGAAAGTGATAGAGTCAGAGATTTGACTTTAAGTCAAGAATTTCCCTATTACAGTATAGGAGAAAAAGGCTAATTTTCACAAGGATATTAGGCATAGTGTCATGGTCAGGTGGCGTTAGCACTGGGCTATGTACGATGCTAAGACTTGGGTTGAAGAGAGATATTCCAGGAAGAGGAAACTGCATGAGCAGAAGCTTAGAAGAGTAATAGAACCTGCTACTTACAAATGAAGTCCGGGCTAGGCACTTTTATTATGTTTGTTTGTTTGTTTGTTTGTTTGTTTATTGAGAGAGAGTGAGCATGTACATGTGAGTGGGGGAGAGCCAGAGAGATAGAGAGCGCGCACAGAGCCTGACATAGGGCACAAACTCACGACCATGAGATCATGACCCGAGCTAAAATCAAGAGTTGGACACTTAACTGACTAAGCCACCCAGGCACCCCCAGGCTAGGCACTTTTAATGTATTACCTCCTAATCTCTGTAGCAATCCAGCAAGATTGCTTGATTGCTTACCTTGTTTTAAATAGAATTTGAGGTGGTAGGTAGGTATTATTTCTAATTTGCAGAAGATGAAACTAAGCCTCAGGGAAGTTGAGTAACTTGAGTAAAGTCACAGAGGAAAATGTGCTGTCATGGGGATTAATAAGCATATGCCTGACATTCCATGGCCCTTCCCAGGAAAGATGGGAAAGGCTTTATGAATAGTGAGTGGTCAGTAGTCAGGTTTAGCAGACAGTGGAGTCAAGAGTTATAAGATTGATTAGGTGATTCCAGTTGTCTGATTGAGAGCTTTAATTACAATATGATAGAGTTTAGACTCTGTTCTTTAGGAAATTGTGAGCCGTAGAAAGTTTCTGTGCAAGGAAGTGGCATTATCAGTTCTGCTGAGGAAGATTAAGCTGGCAGCATCATGCATGATAGATCAGAGAAGGGAGAGACTGGTGGCAGGGAGACCAATTAGATGGCTGTCACACTAGGAAAATTCACCTGGGTACCTGGAGACCTATACGTTATCCTTCTTGAGGATACTGAATAGTGGATTTTTCTTTTTAAGTATCATTTCTCATGGATAGTAACTTGATTTATAAAAAAGAAATTTATGTTAAATTTAGAAAATGCACCCAAACTTATAAAAGAAAATTAATTACCTAAGGAAGCCTGTGAGTAATTACAGAGCTGGTGGTTACTTTGCTGAGGCTAAATGTTAGTTCAGCATTTATCTGTGAATAATTTATAGTTTATATATATTTTTTGGCGTATGCTAGCTGACTTTCCCCTAATATGATCCCAAACCATGAGAGTATGTTAGTTTTCTACCTAATACTGTTCAAATGTAATTGAATTTGAAATTGGATCATATTCCTATTTACTAGAAATACTGTACCATGAAGGATATATTATTGAGATGGTGAAAAAAATACTTAAGTGTAAAATTCCACTAATGTTAATCACTTTGAAATTTCTCTAAGTTTGACATTCTTCTTCATTTGCAATGGTGCTGTCTAATACAGGTTTACATAGAATCTTACTGAGAGATGTAATAACAGGCTAATTGATCATCATCTAGTGTGAAATCTTCTAACTCTACCTCCACAAGCCAACAGTTTAAAAAGTACCTACTGGGGAGCCAGGGTGGCTCAGTGGGTTAAGCATTTGACTTCAGCTCAGGTGATGATCTCACAGTTTGTGGGTTTGAGACCCGCGTGGCGCTCTTTGCTGACAGCTCAGAACCTGGAGCCTGTTTTGGATTCACTGTGTCCCTCTTTCCCTGCCCCTCCCCTTCTTGTGCTCTATCTCTCTCTCAAAAATAAATAAACATGAAAAAAAATTAAAAAGTACCTATTGATCTTCATTATTTATTATTGTTCCATTTCCTGAGCATCACATTTACTTGAGTATAGCTTTTATTTTATTTTTTTATTTTTATTAAAAAAATTTTTTAAAGTTTATTTATTTTTGAGAGACAGAGAAACAGAGCATGAGTGGGAGAGGAGCAGAGACAAAGGGAGACACAGAATCCGAAGCAGGCTCCAGGCTCTGAGCTATCAGCACAGAGCTCGACGTGGGGCTCGAACTCACAAGCCATGAGATCATGACCTCAGCTGAAGTCAGATACTTAACTGAGTGAGCCACCCAGGCGCCCAAAGTATAGCTTTTATAGTCTGGTCCAAACTTGAGTTAAATGTTACTTAATCCTTGTTGTTTCTTCTGACTAGAATATTCTTCCCTTAGTTTTCATCTGGAAATTTCCAACGTTATCTCTTCAAGGCCTACTTGTTTATCAACAATCGTCTAATGACCTCAAGTATAACAAATTCTTCTCTCCTGTGTGCTTCTCAAAGCCTCTGTTACAGTGTTCATCACATTGTAATAGAACTGGTTGCTCAAGTGATTCACTTGTTAAATTGTGAACATCCTGATATCAATTATTATATTTATTCATACAGCTATAATACAAATCAGAGCTTAGGCAGGAAGTATTCAATAAATGTTTATTGAGTGGATGATTGACTATAGTTACCTTGATGTCAGAGAAAAACATGCTGTCCTGCTAAATATATAGCTATTGTACTAGAAGCGTGTCTTAAAATCTCCTGGTTGGCTCAGGGGAAAGATTTCTAGTCCCGGGTAAGATCCTAAAAGAAGTTGTTTTAAGTACAGAAATGAGTCATGGTTGTCCATAGCTCACTTCATCCTTTTACATACTTATTATGTGGCAGAATATGGGACAATGATGGGCTAAATGATGTCATAGTTCTACATCCTTTGTTGTGTATCAAACCATGTTAGCACATTGTGTTACTATCAGAGATGTTACTTGGTCATTCCTTAGCAGTCTTGAGAGAAGATGGTTAGGTTGCAAGAACTATCCCTTTTCCTGCTATACACTTGATTTGGGTTGATTAGTTACCCATTTTGATAACTTGTTCTTTTAAAAATTATTTATTTTTTGCCATTTTAGCAATTATGCAATTTTACATTCCTTTTCCTTATTCAACAGGATATCCTGGCACAAGACATAGAGGAGGCTTCACATTCCCTAAAGTTTTGCTCCCATAGAGAAAGGAGCTTACATTATATGGTAGCCAATGCAATTCTCAAAATATTATGGTGAGGGAGTGAGATTTGTTCATGTGGCAGAACTATGAATAACTTGATAAAAATGTCACAGTGAAAATGTTTCAAAATATCCATACTTTACAAGCTTGATGCGATGCTACCTATATAACAATACAATACATCTAAGGAAGTCTACCTGCCTTAGGCCCTGTGCATGGCAGCTTTATATGGAAACCTCAAAAGGACTTAGTATTCTTATCTGGAAGTATACAGTAGTCCCACCCTTTATCTGCAAGGAATTTGGTCTAAGGCCCTCCTCAGTGCAGTTCTGAAACCACAGATAGTACTGAGTTCTATACATACTATGTGTTTTCCTACACATACCTATGATAAAGTTTAATTTATAATTAGGCAAAGTAAGAGGTTAACAATAATAACTAATTATATAATTTAATAATTGTAATATTATACTATAATAAAAGTTATGTGAATATAGTCCCTCTCTCTCACACACATACTCTCAAAATATTTTTATTGTTCTGTACTCATCATTCTTTTCCTTGTGATGATATAAAATGATAATATGCCTAAATGATGAGATGAAATGAGGTGAATGACACAGGCATTGTGACTTAGCTTTAGGCTACTGTTGACTTTCTGAGGGTCAGAAGTAGGATTACCTGCTTCAGGCCTGTGATTGATTGCATGTTACTGAAACTACAGAAAGTAAAACCATAGGTAAGGAGAGCCTGTTCTTGCTTTGAGTAGCTGAGTTTTTACTTTCTCCTTTAGGAAGCTTGCCACTTTCCACACTGTATTATAATTATTTGTGGGCAGGCTAGAATTCTCCTTCAATATTATGGAGCCAGGGACTGTGCCTTCATATGTGCTCTTATGTCCTCTTGGTACTAGTCTGGATTTCTGTGTCTAGTGGCCAATTGGTAAATGTTCATTAGATAAATAAGTAGATTATGTTAGTCTTATCTAAAAGGACTATAGTTTTCAAACTATATAAACATATGGATCCAGGGGTAGTTGAAATTGGTGGTGTTTCAGAAAATTTCATATCTATGATTATCCAGCTTGTAACCTTGTCAAAGAACAGAATCAGATAGTAGTTCCAGGACCAGACAACCTGAAAGTAGTTTGAGGACCAGAAAATCTATTGAAACACTATGAATTAAACATTTTCTGAAATGTTCACAGACATTACTATTCTGTTATAATGTCATTATTACCTTAGTACATATGATTTATTTGTATTTATGTAGCTGTGATCAAAAGCAAATAACATAAGATCATGGCTTAATGTATCAATAACCTTTGTTACTTATTTAAAGAGAGAAAATTGTTTTATTTTGACATTTGTTGTCATCCTCTACAACCTGATGAAAAATGCATCAATTAATATGATGCCAGATTTTATAGTAGCAGAAAAACCTGAGTTCTCTTGTACAAGAGTCTACAAGAGTGAGTCATAAACCCAAAGCCATTAATGCCTTAAGTCATTTACTAAACTAATTTCTTAAAGAAACACATAATACAAAATCATCATGAGACTTCTTTATAGCTCAGGGATGTTAAGTTATTTATATCAACTTGGCTAGGCTATAGTACCCAGTTATTTAATTAAACACTAGATGTTGCTGTGAAGGTGTTCTGTACATGTGGTTCACATCTAGAACCAGTTGATTTTAAGTAAAGGAGATAACTCTTGAGAATGTGGGTGGGCCTCATGCAATTAGTTGACGGCCTTAAGAGCAAAAACTGGTTTTTCCCAGAGAAGGAACTCTGCATCAAGACTGAAATGCCAATCCTGCCTGATTTCCAGCCTGCTGGTTTGCTCTATAGATTTCAGACTTGTGAGCCTCTACAGTTGCAACAGTCAGTTCCTTAAAATCAATCACTTTTTCTCTGTCTCTTTTTCCTTTTGGTTCTGTTTCTCTGGAGAATGCCGACTAATGTAAGCACTAACCCATTTTAATAATAGGTAACACTTATACAGTGCTTATTATATTCTAGGCAATTATTAAGCATTTTGCATATATTATCTATTCCCATAACAGTTATACAAGAGAGGTATTACTATTACTCTCATTTTACAGATGAATGAGCAAAGATGCAGAAAGTTTCAATGATTTGCCCAAGGTCAAATAGCTAGTAAATAGAAGAGCTGGGATTCAATCCTAGACAGTCCATTTTCTAAACCACTCTGCTATATACTTTTCAAATAATAGACTGTGTTTCTGGACACAAATCACAAAACAAAATAGATCAAAAGCAGAGCTTCATTTAATTATTTTTTCTTTTCTTTTTATGGTGGATTTGAGGTTCAAACTGGTACCATTATACTTGCTAGTGTTCTAATATTAACACTGTTATGAACCTTTAACATTTATTAAGTTTATTAACTATACACCAAACTCTTATGCGCACAATCTCATTTAATTCCCTCAATGCTGTGAAATCGTTTCTATTATTTAACTGTATTTGACAATGTAGTAGAGGATTATAAACTCAAACTCAATTCACTTTGATCCTGAAATGTGTAGTTTTGAATCTTTCTGCCTCTTGGGGAATCATGGAATACTAAGAATTTTGAGGAGTCTTCTAGTTCAAATAGTCCAAGGACTTAGCCAAAGCAGGGTGTTTTCTCTTGAATTCCATCTGATATTCATCCAATATTATGTGCACTCTCTCTACCATTGCAAAAGCCTGAGCAGGTCATCTAAATGTTAGCTAGTAGAATAAAGAACAGGTCAGACTTTTTTTCTGAGGCAGGTCTGAAGCAGAGAGTGCGGCAAGGGCTGGAGCTCACAAGGGAGGATGTGAAAATCTGGAGAGTGAGTAAAAAGATGCAAATGCGTTTGCAACAAAGTAGTAGTAGGCTTGTAAATGAAAGGATCTAGGTAAGAAAGGACTAGATTGCAGCAGATACTTGGACTGCCTGGGTGGGTCAGTCAGTTAAGCATCTGACTCTTGATTTTGGCTCAGGTCACCATCTCATAGTTCCTGAGTTTGAGCCCTACATTAGGCTCTGCTCTGACAGTGTGTAGCCTGCTTGGGATTCCCCCCCCCCTCCCCCCCGCCCCTCCCCTGCTTGCTCTCTCTCTCTCTCTTAAAATAAATAAATAAACTTAAAAAAAAAAAAAGCAGATACTTGCCTGGGATACCATAACAGGGCAGTAGTTTCATGACTGGAATGTCAGGTTATTTTAAAAGTATAGTATTGAGATACAGAGTTTAGTGTTTCCATAATGAGAGTGTTCTAGCTGTTAGAAATTTCTCCCATAGATGGAATAAAAGCATGCTTTCCTAAAATTCTACCCATTGGCTGTAATTCTGTAACACAGTGCAAAAATATGTTCTTTTCCATCAGTTTGAAAGCCACCAATTATTCCCTTATTCTTCTCCCAATCTTTCTTACCAAGTATTTATCTGATATATAGGCATCACATGGAGCTTTTTGAGAGACATTAGCAGCTCCAGTTATGTGTTATTTAAAACATTAAGTAAGAAAATAGGGTGATAAACAGTGAAGTGTCTACTCTCATTGTAATGGTGCTAGCTGAAAATTATTGGGATAAGGCTTTCTGAAAAAGGGATCATAACAATTCAGTCATGTTTAGTGATGGCCTAGATATCTAAAATAAACTACCCCACTTTATTCATGGGGAATATGTCAGTGAAAACAGAAAAAGAGCTCTGAGAAGCCAGAGCCAATTACATAGGCTCCTAGAAATTTGACAGGATTAAGTAAAGTAATGCAAATAAAGTACTTAGCACACTGCTTGTCAGTAAATATTCAAAAAAATAAAGTTATTAAATATAGAGAACAATTGCTATTGGCAAACACATTCATATCCCAAGGAGTGAAATCTGAAAGCTTGATAGCAAAATAAGGCAGAGAAAGAAAAAGAAAATGCAAAAAACAAATAGAAAAATACAAAAAGCACCATAGTATGAGACCATTTTGTGTGTGGTAAACTCACTGAAGCAATTATTCTACCACAGAGTAAACAAATAGCTAAGGTTCAAAGTAGCTTAAATTATTTTAAGTGTGATTTCCTTAAGAGGAATTTAGAAATATTTCCATACAAAATAAAAATAAAAATTTTATCATAAAGGTTTAAACTCTAACCTATGTGTGTGTGTGGGGGGGGGACTCTTTTTAAAATGAATTATTTTACATGGTATCAGATATCCAGGCATTTGTTTGGCTTGGGTTGGTTTGGTGTTACTGTGTCAGATTAATTGACTATACCCATGGAAATGACTGGGACTATGAGGGCATATCTTTGCCCTCTAGAAGGAAGGCCTGTGGCTTAAGCTTCCATGTAACTTGATATCAAGTGCTAACATAGAGATGGATAGGCTTATTAAATATGAATTATGTAAGTGCTCCCCAATGAAATAATGAAAAAAATGTTATTACTTAGAACAGAAAGTTCTTGCTCTCTAGAATTTGTAGTACAGCACTAAATGGCTTTGTTTTCTAACATTTTGCTGGGGATGTGGTAAAATGACTCACACTGAGGCAACTATTTCTTCATCAGCATTGATTGATTCAGAGGAAAAGAAAGTAACGTGTGCATAAGAAACACTTAAATAATCATTTCTTCACTCTATCAACACATTCTTATTGAGTGCCTAGAGTTCCTACTATGTGCCACAGACTAGGGATACAAAGATGAATGAGACTTCACTGTATGTATTGGGAACCAGAGTGCAGGCGTGGAAGGAGCAAAGGCCTTGGAGCCAAATGGGCTCGGGTAGGAATTCTGCTTCCTCTACTTACAGCAATGTGATTTGAACCTGCCCTTCCTACTCTGTACAATAAGGATAAAAAAATACTTGTTTTGATAGTTATTTGGAAGGTGGAGTTGCAAATGTAAAACACCTAATGTGTTTGGGTTTGGGCACATCGTATATGCTCAATAGATGGAAGCTATATAAAGGACAGTGCTTGAAGTTCATAGTCCACTGAGGGCATGCAGATATACCATCCATAATATGATGTCACAAAATAAGGAGTGCCTGTTTGTTGAGTAGGAAAGGGAAGGCTTCTCAGAACAGCAATTTGAGAGAAGTCTTGAATAAAGGCAGTAAATAGAGTGGAAGAAAGAACAAAATTGGGAAAGACATGGCATTTGAATGACAGCATATCTTTTTTTCTTTTTTTCCCTAAGAACTGTAAGAACCTCAGCATGGCTAGGGCATGGTGGTGCATGGTGCAAGGTTAAGACTGGAGCATAGACATGATCAGACTAAGAACCTTGCAGTGATCTGTAAGGATTTAGGTAGTGGGAAGGCATGGGACACTTTTAAGCACAAAATAAAGCAGAAATTCAATGGCAGTAGTTTGGACTGTTGGGAAACTACATCCATGAGACCTAAAAGAAAGTACACTTGGATTCTGAATGACTTGTTCTGAGAGTGTTCAATGAGATAAGCAAGCATTTCTAATAAATTTTATCTTTATAAACAAGCAATGTCTTGCAATATGAGTAGTACATGACGCCGAATGTCACATGATCACAACTGAGCCAATGGTTCTTGAAATTCGCTTTGATATACAAGTGCTTCGGATCAGTAGCATGTTTCCAGAATGAATTATGCTCGCAAGCCAAAGTTTTACTGTACTTTCCTTGTGAAAAAACCCTGTGACAAATACTGATTTTGAGAGGGAAAGATGTCCAGCACCACAGAGTCTGAGAAGGGGCTGCATTCTTGGAGTCCTCAGCAAATTCCGTGTGGATAGAGTGCTGCAATCTTGGCTTGGCTTTGGTCTTTTTAGCTAAAATGGTACTCTGTCAATAGCATTGACCATCAACAGTCATTATCTATGGCTTTGGTGAATGTAGTACAGCAAAGCTGAGTGTCTGTTACTTTCAGACAGAAATGTACCTAATGATAGGCTATGACTGGCATCCTAAATACTGCTCTTGCTGGTAAAGTTACATCTTGTTGCAGCTGCCATAGGCTTGAAGTTCCTTTGAAGGGAGAAATTCACAAAGGCCGAGAATAGGCAAATAGACACTTTGTTACTATATGGGCTTTTAGCCCCAGGCTCTGGTTTGGTATTTTACTGAGGTGAGTAGTACTGCAGAGTTTGGAGCTCTTCTGTTTATGCTAAGCCTAAGGCCTACAAAAAAGCTTGCTGAACTGCTTTTTTTGGTGGCTTTTGTTTTAGGCCTTTATCCTTATGGCAGCCCTTGAGATGTTACTGCTTTATTAATAACAAGAGGCAGGATTAGACGAACCTAAGGGGAAAATTGCCAAAGAAAAGAAAATATTTCTCCATAAGGCCTAGAACTTTGTTTTTGCCTCCTGTGTCCTGAGACTGATCCCTGGTTTCTGATTGGTTTCTAAGGGCCAAGGGGGAAGAAGAAAGTCTTTCTGTCAAGAAGATGGAGATTCTAGGCTTGTTTGTTCGTTCAATTTTGTTTTTGTTTTGTTTTTGTTTTTTGCTTATTGCACTGAATATATGAGATGAGAGCCTCTAAACGCAGTGAATCCCTTAAAGGGAAAACATCAGGAAAAACTTTAAATAAAAAGGTACCCCCCATTTGGATCCACTAGCTTTTAACTCCTTCCCTATGTATCCCACCCCTACTATGGCCCATGTGGGCTGGGCTGGGACTATGTCTATATTGAAAAGACTGATGTGTCCTAGCCTATGGTTCCCTATGCATCCCACCCCTACCACGGCCCATGTGGGCTGGGCTGGGACTATGTCTATATTGAAAAGACTGATGTGTCCTAGCCTATGGTTCCCTTCCAGCTAGAGATCAATGTAATAAAAAAGCGATGCTTTACTTAATGCTGATCAGATGTCGTGCTCTTTTGTGAAGAATATAGACAAACTTGAGAGTATTTGAAGGAGAGAGACCAGGAGGGCCAAAGTACACAAAATAGAAATGTGTTTGCTGAAGGCAGAAATTGTATTTGGTTCATCTCCACATTCTATAGCAGAATGCCTGGCATACTGTAGGAGAATAATAGATGATAGATGTTTTTTTAATGAGTGAATGAGGGAGGCAATGAATGAACACATATAAGGAATTTATACTTTTAATTATTAGGGATGTATAAACGAAAAAGTAATGACCATAAGGACATGAAAGTCTTGACTTTTCATGTGGAAGAAGATCCTCAAAGGACAGATCTAGAACAAAAGTGTTGAGGTTGTATGGAGGCTGCCATAGGCCTGATGGAAGAAATAATCATCCAACAGTCAATTTCATTATATTATAGTCATGGATATTCTATCCAAAAAATGTCCACTAAAAGTCAAGAAGTAGAACTCTATTGACAGTGGTTACAGTTATACACAATATAAGGTAAAAGAGAGATGCACTTGAGTGCTTATATTTTGTCAAGGTTATTTAAGGATGCCACATGAATTCTCTCATTTAATTCTCATGACTACCCATGATGTGGGTTCTATCACTATCCCCCTTTTAGCAAATCAGAAATCTGAGGCAAAGAAGTTAAATAACATGCCAAAGTTAATATAGCCCTTGGTGGAACTAGGATTGAAATCCAAAAATTCTGTTCACAGGGCCTGTAGTCAGAGGAAGCAGAAAACTCAAGGAGTCAGTTTCAGGTACCTTAACCCAGTGCTTATTGATATATTCATCCATCCATCCATCCATCCATCCATCCATTATTTGTTAGAAAAGTATTTAAGGGCCTACATGTACCAGATACTATGTTAGATACATGGGATATATAAATGAATATAAAACATTTCCTACCCTCAAGGGGCTTATCTTGTCAGTAGCTCTGAATTGTGTCAAATATGCCTGAAAAACAATAATTAGAGGGAATGCTAATGTGGATTTATTGAATAGTCTACAACTGCTGGTCAGGAATTCAAGGAGAGGGTAAGACAGAGAGAGGCTGAGAGGGGAACTAGAGTCAGAGTCAAGCAAGAAGAGCTGGAACCTAAACTGGCCAAGGCCTTGATAGCACCCCAAAATAAGCACAGTGAGTATGAAATCCCCATTAGAATCCAGAGAATCCAAAGAAAGTTTCTTGGACAGCTGGACTGTCCATGGTTGACATGACAGAACTAGTTTCAAACTGAGGGGGCTTAGAGCTATGACAGAAACTTAGAGAAGGCAGAATGAACCAGTTGATTTTGAATTCCAGTTTTGTCTTATGTTAGGTGTATGATCTTTACTCTGAACCTCAGTTTTCTTATCTGCAAACTAGAGATGATAATACTCATATCAAAAGATATTGGGAGGATTAAATGAGATTAAATTCAGACAAAACATAACACTTTCCTGAACAAAGTAGGTACTCAATAAATGTTAGTTCCCTTCTTCAGTGTCCGATTTTGAGGAGGACAGAGCTTGAGCCTCCCTTTCCCCCTGTGGATGCTTGCTGATCCTAAAATGCTTCCGCCCCTTTATTAACTCGCATTTTATATGAGCCCATAAAAATTAGATGTTTGGATAGAACACAATTGCCTATTATAGAAGGATTTTTGGGAGAAGAGTATATTGATCTTTTAGTTCTTTTCTCTTAGAGGACCTCTTTCAGCACTATTACCTGGTACATGCCCATAAACATTAAAAATATACCTCTGGGTGTCCACTTATCTTAAAAGTCAATTCAGTAAGAGTATATTGAAATTCATTGTGGTCAATCAAGATGCTCAGGGCTTTACATTCTGACAGTAAAGTCGTATATCCCAAGAAATAACATTTCAGTTCTTTGAATTTTGTTCTTTAAGCAGAATACTAGGTCTGATATATTGACTTAAATATTTTCCTAAAAATGTGTTTAAGATAGTGCCTCAACCATTTCTTGATTTGCTGATCCCTGTCACTTAAATATTACTTACACAATAACAGGAAATACCCACAAGATCATGCTTTTTCAATTCCAGTTTTAAAAGGATAAGGAATGGCAGAGAGGGACATCTTGAATAGGTGGGTCAAATAATCTGTATCCAGTATTTCTAGAGCAGGAAAAGGTGTTTGGAAATTGCATTTGTCATGGAAGAAAGAAAATGAAAGATCATACATTGCATATTGCTCTAAATTTGTTCCTTTGATACATGTTTTTTTAAAAGGAGAAAACTAATTCTTTGGTAATATGACAGATGCAGGTGAAACCCTCTCTTGAAACTGTTTTGGGGCACCTGGGTGGCTCAGTCAGTTAAGCGTCCGATTTCAGCTCAGGTCATGATCTCGCGGTTCGTGAGCTTGAGCCCCGTGTAGGGCTCTGTGCTGACAGGTCAGAGCCTGGAGCCTGCTTCGGATTCTGTGTCTCCCTTCTCTCTCTGCCCTTCCCCTGCTCACGCTGTCTCTCTCTCTCTCTCTCTCAAAAATGAATAAACTTAAAATAAAATTGAAACTGTTTGCAAGACCACCACAGTATCAGTTCCTGGGTCCTCAGATGAAAAGGCATATGTGAGATTTTCTACAGAGCCAGACTCTAACTATTCAAAACTTCATTTGAATCCTGACTTTGTAATATATTATCTTGTGAACTTTGGTAAATTTCTTAACCTCTACAAACCTCCATTCCCTCATTTGTAAAACTCTTCAAATAGTATTATATATCAACACAGTTTATAAACTTAAATCCTCTATAATATTGTTGTTGTTTTAATCTTCTGGAAGTGTTCTTTTCCTGGGAAGGTAGCAAACTCAACCAAAGCTTTGAAAGAGTCATTGTATAAAATAAGATGACATCAGTTCATCTACTACCTCATTGCTGTACCAATAGATATAGGTCATTATTGCCTAAATATTTCCATTATAATTTCTCAGCAGAGCATATACAAAATAGCAAGTTCCTTCATCCTTCTCATCTTTAGCCTTATAAAAAGCTTTAATGCATTATTTAAAAATTCTAATCACATTTTTGTCAATGGAAAATCTGTTGAATTGTAAATAACATTTCTCACAGACACATCTGTATTGTGCTTGTCTAGTTTATCTAGTTGCAGAAATCCTCCAAATATAAAAATCTAACACCGATTTCCAAATGTCTGCTATTTTGCTTCTTATAAATAGCTGTATCATGTTTTCTTTCTCCATGCACTTCTATTTAGGAGCATGCACTTCTAAGTCTAACTCCCTCTACATTATTTTGAACAGATTTCATTTGACCAAGAAATATTAGCCCTCTTAGGCTTGATGTACACATTTGTATGCCAATAAATGGGATGTGATTTTTACCTCATGGCTATTTTCATAGCAGTGATGATTTTTGGTTCCCAGAACTAAGTAAATGTGTCTAGATGGCTCAGGATCCACTTTTTGTATCATTAAGCATAATAAAATTACTCATTCGCTGTATATAGCATGCATCAATCTTTATCTTACATCAATAAAGGCTGACATCATTTTATTCCTTTCTTCCCTGTTTTTGCTCTTTCATTTTTTAAAATTTAGCTCACATGTACTTATTTCCATTTTTTATTTCAGCCTGAGTAATTTATTGTCATGCTTCTTTTTTTTTGGTCTATTTAATCATCTTAAGAATTTGGAGTTATGTTGCATAAGTATAGCATACTTATTCAGGTAATTATAAATTATTTCATATTAGGTAGCTTATATGAATGTAGATTTTCTTACCATCTCTGTTTTCTTTTTTTTTAAACCAATATCTCCATTTAATAATATAAGGTGGCATTCTATGTTAAAAAGAACGTGATTGCATAATGTTCTGATGGTTCAAGTGTTTTGGTTATTATAGACAGTGTCACAGAGAGTATTCCTAATGGTGTGCAGTTTTTAGGCTTTACATACTATTGCACTGATATATGCACCTCTATGTTTATTGCAACATTATTTACAATTCCACAACACAGTTAGAACACAAGCTGGAATCAGGGACAATCCAAGATCAAATCTCGAGAGGCTGAGCCAAGAATCACACCAAGGAACTAGAATATTCTGAAATAGTCCAGATGAATTTTCATATTACCTTATAGCAAAACTTCATTTCTTAACCCATTGAGAACTCTGTCATTTTAGGCATTGCTATGGACTGAATTACATCCCCTCCAAAATTCATATTTTATAGCCATGAACCCCCACCTGCCCCATGTAATGTTATTTGGAGATGGAGTCTTTGAAAAGTAATTAGGTTTGGTTGAGGTCATGAGAGTGAGGCCTTCATGATAGGATTAGTGTCCTTATAAGAGACACTGGAGAGCTCTTTCTCCTCCCTCTCTCTCTCCACCATGTTAGGAGAAAATGAGAAGGTGGCCATCAGCCAAGAAGTAAGTTCTCTACGCTGGAGAACTGAATCATCCAGTAAGTACTTTGATCTTGGACTTCTTAGACTCCAGAATTGTGAAAAAGAAATTCCTATCCTTTAACCAACTGAAAAAGATACATGTTCAACACAGCATTATTTGCAATAGACAAGATATGGAAACAACCCAGGTGTCTACCCATGGGTGAATAGATAAAGAAGATGTGATACACACACACACACACACACACACACACACACACACTGGAATATTACTCAGCTGTAAAAAAGTGTGAGATCTTGCCATTTGCAATGACATGGATGAATCTGGAGAGTATAATGCTAAGTGAAATAAGTCAATCAGAGAAAGACAAATTCCACATGATTTCACTCGTATGTAGAATTTATGAAACAAAACAAATAAAAAAAGACACAAACAAATAAGCAAAACCAGACTCAAACAGAGAGAACAAATTGGCAGTTGATAGAGGGCAGGTAGGTAGGAGAATGGGTGAAATAGATAAGGAGGATTAAACTTACACTTATGTTTCTGACTATATTTTAATATGCTGCAGGAGTATTGCAAATAATAGTATTAGATGTATTAATGTAAATAATGCACCAGAACCCAAAAAGAAAAAAATAAAATAAAATAAATAAACCCAAACACACATGTGCAAAAGAAGAAAAAAATAATCCACTAGATTTTCTATTAAGGCTTTAATTTTTTAAAATGGCCAAAGGGTATAAAGCACCTTCCTTATCTAGTCATTTTTAGCTAAAGATGCTGATAATGTTCCTGAAAATTCTTTGTACCTCTTTTGATCACCACTGACCACGGTTATAGCATAGCTTGATCAGATTTCCAGGTTACCTGGTTTTAAAGGGATAACTTTTTTTCTTTTTCTCTTTCTTTCTCTCTTCCTCCTTCCCTTTCTCTTTCTCTCTCTCTCCCCTTACTTCCTTTCCTTTTCCTTCCTTCCTTCCTTCCTTCCTTCCTTCCTTCCTTCTTTCCTTCCTCCCCCCTCCCCCACCACCCTTTCTGTCTTGTTTCTTTATATTTTCTCTGTTTGTATTTCTTTCTTTCTTTCTAATTCTAGCCATGAACAAATATAATTTTAAATTTAACCAAAGATCATATGGATAGTTAGAAGTCATTTACAAATTTAGAAGTGTAAGAGATATGTTTGCATCCTGAGTTTTTTATATTGCTCTTCAGATGTACTTAGATCTATTTAGATTGCCTTGTGTTACCAGGGGTGCAGAGTAGTAAAAGATGTAACAAAATAACTGAGTGGCAATCATGAAGTGCTTCTAAAAGAGTTAAAACTTTGATTTTTCACTGAGTTCTTTGAAAATTAGATATTTGGAATTTTAAGTAAAATTAATTTAAACGTTTAAACATTTTAAGGAATATATGGCATTCTTTTTTATAATTTTTTAAATTTTTACTTATTTTTGAGAGAGAGAAACAGAGTGTGAGTGGGGGAGGGACAGAGAGTGGCAGAGACACAGAATCCGAAGCAGGTTCCAGGCTCTGAGTTGTCAGCACAGAGCCCCATGCAGGGCTCGAACCCAGCAACCATGAGATCATGACCTAGCCGAAGTGGATACTTAACTGACTGAGCCACCCAGGTACCCCTATATGGCATTCTTTAATGCAGTTTATACATAATTATTTACGTGTATATGAATGTGGGTATTAATGTCCACATGTGTGTTTATTTGTGTGTATAATTTTCTTTCTATAAATTAAAGTTAATTGCAAACATCAAAGTAGAATAAAAACACTGGCAAACATTAGAAACCAAAATACTGGGAGCCTGGGTAACTCAGTCAGTTGAGCATTGGACTTTGGCTCAGGTCATGATCTCAAAGTTCGTAAGTTCCAGCCCCATGGCGGGCATTGTGCTGACAGCTCAGAGCCTGGAGCCTGGTTCAGATTCTGTGTCTCTGTCTCTCTTTGCCTCTGCCCCACTTGTACTCTCTCTCTCAAAAATAAATATATAAACATTAAAAAAAAAAGAAACTAAAATACTTATAATAGTGTGATAGTAATGGAGTTAAATAGGAGTCATTTTAATTATAAGTCCACAAAAGGATATACTGTCAATTTTACTTTGTTATAGAAAATGTATTCAGATATTTAATGACTATAGTGGATTATTTGTGCAAAAAACTAGTTATTTAATATAATTTTAGTTTTATTTTCATTCAATTTTTATAAAATTATTTAAGATTCACTAAATAATTGCACAGAAGCAACTATAATTATTAGAAACATAAATGACTGATGTTGGAGGAAAAAATTTCCTCAACAGTAACCTGTGCCAAGATTCTTGTGAAATCATGTAGGCAAAAGCTAGAGTTAAATATTTTCAACTTTTCAACTATCATTTGATGACTTTCTTCCTATTTTCCTTTTATAACTTTTTTCTAATAAGAAAATAATATATGTTTAATTTTGAAAGCTTAGAATATATGGGACGCCTGGGTGGCTCAGTCGGCTAAGCGTCCAATTTCAGCTCAGGTCACGATCTCGCAGTTCATGGGTTTGAGCCCCGCATCGGGCTCTGTGCTGACAGTTCAGAGCCTGGAGCCTGTTTCAGATTCTGTGTCTCCCTCTCTCTCTGACCCACCCCGTTCATGTTCTATCTCTCTCTGTCTCAAAAATAAATAAACGTTAAAAAAATTTAAAAAAATAAAAAAAGAAAGCTTAGAATATATAAATGTGCCTAAATTAAAAACAGAATGACAGAGCAAATCATTAATAATGCCATTAAACAACGTAATGGCATTTTGTAGACTTGACTTTTTATAGAGTGTTTTTCTAATATTTTCCTATGTAAACCTATGCACACATTTATTACAAAATTGTATCATGTAATACTGTTAACTTAGTAATATAGATAATTTTCCTTTTTTTGATAATTTTCCATTTTAATAAATATTGTTGCCCGTATGATTTTTAGTGAATTAACGATAATCATGGTAATATGTACCTTATTTCAATTAACAGTTTCTTGTTTTTGTCATCTCTGGATGGACATTAACAATAGTTTCTTGTTTTTACATTGAATTCATTGAGTAAAATGTCATATGTATATAAATTTTGTTTTGCCACATATGTAATTATTTCCTTAATTAATTCCTAGAAGTGGAATATTTGGGTCAACCACCTCTTTAATTTTTACTTTCATAACTATGCATATTGTACCATTTCTCTCAGATTTTAAAAATAAGTTACTCTATTTTCCATATTTTCACTCTTCTGAGACAGTTCTTAATCTATGATCACTGAGTTGGACAATACCCAAGTTTTGTGTCCACCTTTAGTGCTAAGTTAAGCTGCAAATATGTGTGAATTTGCTTTCATCTTTGGCCCTTTGAACTTTTTAGCTCAGCAATGCTGCTGAGGTTACTGGTCAGGAACTTTATAATTTCAGTGCTAAAAAAAAATATATGTCAGAGAAACATTAACTAATGTAAGAATATTTTATGTTTGTATGTTTCATAGTAGATGATAGAAAGCTAAGGTTTTGAATAAACCAAGAATATGCTAGGCCTCAAGAAGCAAGAAAAATCTCAAATAAAGAACCTTACCTTACACCTAAAGGAGTTAGAGAAAAAGAACAACAAACAAAGCTAAAACCAGCAGAAGGAGCAAAATAATAAAGAGTAGAGCAGAGATCAATGACATACAAATTAAAAAAAAAAAGGACAAATCAATGAAACCAGGAATTGGTTCTTTGGAAAAAAACAAACAATACAACCAATAATTGTAATATTTGGACAAACTGATAATCAGCAAAGAAATTGAATCAGTATCAAAAAATTCCCAACAAACAAAAGTTCATGACCAGATGGCTTCACATGCAAATTCCACCAAACATTTAAAGAATTAGTATGTATTCTTCTAAAATGATTTAAAATAATAGAAAAGGAAGAAAACTTCCAAATTCATTCTATGAGGCCACCATTATCCTAATACCAAAATTGGTTAAAGATGCCACTAAAAAAGAGAACTGTATGCCAAAATATCTGATGACCATAGATGCAAAAATCCTCAACAAAATACTAGCAAACCAAATCCATCAATGTATTAAAAAAATCATTCACCATGATCAAGTGGGATTTATTCCTGAGTTGCAAGTTTGGTTCGATATTCACAAATCAATGTGATGCATCACATCAATAAGAGAAAGGATAAGAACCATATGATCATTTCAATAGACACAGAAAAAAACATTTGACAAAGTGCAACACCAATTCAAGATAAAAAACCCTCAACAAAGTAGGTTTAGAGGGAACATACCTCAGCACGATAAAGGCCATCTATGAAAAATCCAGAGCTATTATCATCCTCAATGGGAAAAACTGAAAGCTTTTCCCCTAAGGTCAGGAACAATACAAGAATGTCAACTCTCACCACTTTCATTCAACTTAGGTACTGGAAGACCTAGCCACAGGAATCAGACAACAGAAAGGAATAAAAGGCATCCAAATCACTAAGGAAGAAGTAAAATTTTCACTCTTTGCCGATGACATGATACTTACAATAACAAACCTGAAAGACTTCAGAAAACTGCTAGAACTGATACACAAGTTCAGTAAAGTTGAAGGATACCAAAATCAATGTAGAGAAATCTGTTGCATTTCTATACACTAATAATGAAGTAGCAGTAGGAGAAATTAAGGAACCAATCCTACTTACAGTCGTACCAAAAACAGTAAGATAGCTAGAGTAAACCTAACCAAAGAGGTGAATGACTTGTATGTGAAAACTGTAAAACACGGATGAAGAAAATTGAAGATGACACACAAAAAAGGGTAAGACATTCCATGTTCATGGATCAGAAAAACAAATATTGTTAAAATGTCTATACCCAAAACAATCTATAGATTTAGTGTAATCCCTATCAAATACCAACAGCATTTTTCACAGAGCTAGAACAAACGTTCCTAAAATTTGTATGGAACCACAAAATACCCTAAATAACCAAAGCAACATTGAAAAAGAAAAGCAAAGTTGGAGGCATCACAATTCCCAACTTTAAGTTATATTACAAAGCTGAAGTGATCAAAATAGTATGGTACTGGCACAAAAATCAACATGTAGACCAATAGAGCAAAATAGAAAACCTAGAAATGAACCCACAACTATATGGTCAGTCTTTGACAAAGGAGGAAAGAATATCCAATGGGAAAAATACAGTCTCTTCAACAAATGGGGCTGGGAAAACTGGACAGCAACATGCAAAAAAAATGAAACTGGACCACTTTCTTAGATCATACACAAAAATAAATTCAAAATGGATTAGAGACCTAAATTTGAGACATAAACCTTAAATATCCTAGAAGAGAACATAGGAAATAACCTCTTTCATATTGGCCATACCCACATTTTTTAAAGATATCTCCTGAGGCAAGGGAAATGAAAGCAAAAATAAACTATTCAGGTACATCAAAATAAAATTCTACACAGCAAAGGAAACAATCAACAAAACTAAAAGGCAACCTACAGAACGGAAGAAGATATTTGCAAATGACATATCCAATAAAGTGTTAGTGTCTAAATACACAAAGAACTTCTACAACTTAACACCCAAAAAACAAATAATCCAATTAAAAAATTGGCAGTAGACATGATTAGACATTTCTCCAAAGGACAAATCTAGATGGACAATAGGCCCATAAAAAGATGTTCATCATCACTTACCATCAGGGAAATGCAAATCAAAACTACAATGAGATATCACCTCACACTTGTCAGAATGGCGAAAATTAATAGCACAAGAAACAATAGGTGTTGCCAAGGATGTGGACAAAAAGGAACCCTTGGGCACTGTTAATGGGAATGCAAACTGGTGCAGCTACTGTGGAAAACAGTATGCAGGTTCCTCAAAAAGTTAAAAATAGAACTACCCTATAATCCATCAATCACAGTGCTGGGTATTTACCCAAAGAATGCAGGAATATTAATTCAGTGGGATACATGCACCACTATGTATCTATAATAGCCAAGATATGGAAGCAGCCCAAGTGTCCATAGATTGATGAATGGATATAGATGTGGTGTATATATATACATATGTGTGTATATATATATGTATGTATGTGTGTATATATATAGATAGACACACACACACACACAATGGAATATTATTCAGCCATAAAAAGTGAATCTTGCTATTTGCAACAACATGGAGGGAGCTAGAGAGCATAATGCTAAATAAAATAAGCCAGAGAAAGACAAATACCATATGATTTCACTTATATGTGGAATTTTTTTTAACATTTATTTATTTTGAGAGAGGCAGAGAGAATATGAACAGGAGAAGTGCAGAGAGAAAGGGAGAGAGGGAGAAACCCAAGCAGGCTCCTCATGGTCAGTGAGATCATGACCTGAGCCAAAATCAAGAGACAAGCACTTAACCAACTGAGATATCCAGGCGCTCCCTCATGTGTGGAATTTAAGAAATAAAAAAAAAATGAGCAAAGGGAAAAAAGGAGAGACCAAGAAGAAAACAAATCAAGAAACAGTCAAGAACAAACTGATGGTTATCAGAAGGGAGGGGGTTGAGTGGATGGGTGAAATAGGTGATAGATATTAAGGAGTGCACTTGTCGTGATGAGTACAGGTGATGTATGTAATTGTTGAATCACTATACTGTACACCCGAAATAAATGTAACACTGTATGTTAATTAGCTGGAACTAAAATTAAAAAATAAAAAAAGAATATGCTAGGTAATTACATAGGGAAAATGGAAATTTGTTTAGAATATAAGACATTCCTTTTAAATATATTTGCAAAGATAGAAATGATTGTGTGCATGCAATCATAAATATGCAATATAAGTTATGGACTATTTTTCAGAGATTTTTACCACCAAGTTTAGACTAGTTTTTCTGAGATTTGAGAACTTAGGAACTCCTGTTACATCAGGAGTCTCAGTTTTAGAACCAGTGGTTTGGGGTGCTTGGGTGTCTCAGTTGGTTGAGTCTCCTACTCTTGATTTCAACTCAGGTCATTAGGATCGAGCCCCATGTAAGGCTCTGCACTGAGTGTGGAGCTTATTTAATACTCTCTCTCTCTCTCTCTCTCTCTCTCTTCACTCCCCTCCTCCCCTCCCCTACTCACGCTCTCTCCCTCTCTTTCTAAATACAATACAATAAAATAAAATATTAGAAACGATGGTTTAGATTAATTAGTTTTCAATTACTGCAGAGTTAGATTAGATAGAGTACCTTAGATATTCAAACTGATATTTACCAATACATTAAAAAAATATTTTTATCCTTTCTACCCGTTCATGTTTACCCTTCCTCTAAATCTTTTCTGATACTTTCAATTCCATACAAATCTGCAAGTACTGGCCACTGCCTTATATTGTGCAAATTGATATATAAGAATATACACTGGAATGATTTTGTCAGTATCATTCTGTAGCCATCCCTTTCTTACACCAAAACAGTGGTTCCAGACATTCACCAAAGACCACCCTCATCTTACTCAGTTGACTCTGTGCTGCTACTCTGATACCCCAGACTCAAAAACTTAAGTTTCTACATCATTTGTAAAAACTTCCTTGGGCTGTCTGCACAGTTGGGTTCCCTTCCCCAGCTCAGATCTCACTTAATGCCTTTTTTTAATTGTTTGTTTTTTTACCAACCAGCTTTGGCCTGTGGGGACCCCTTCCTCAATGGGCACTGACCTTTGCTATCTTATAGGAGAAGAAAATTTGGACAAAAGAAACAACTGTTATAGTAGATCCAGTTTGGCATGGCCTAAAGAATTTATAATTTGGGAGCCAGTCTTTAACTGTAAAGAATATAAAGTTACCAATACAAAATTAAACAAGAAGGTGAACATTTCTTTAGAATTTAGAAGTTACAGTAAATCACAACTTTAAAAAGTGGAAAATAACTGAGTATATAACAAAATCATAAAATATTACATAATATTTTATTTAATTATGACCTAACATACTTCTGTAATACTTTCTCCCCTATTTTATTGGCTAATGGTCACTAATAACTTCTATTAAGAAGGGCCCAAAACTTATAATATTATTTTCCTATAGAGAATAGAAGCATATTTCAATCTTGCCTATGGTATTGCTTATCAAAATTTATTTTTTATTCATCATTTTGAAGTTTCCACTTCACCAGTTGTTATTTATAATTTGTATATTAATTTGTAATTTGTATATTTTAATTAGTAAAATTTAGGATATTTTAGGATCTTCAAATTTGGTAAAACATGTATCACTTTTTTCATAAATGAGCTGTGAGAGACATGCTTATGATTTATTGTAATTACTATGAATTTTTACTGTTTAAGCATAGGAATTCTGATATAATGTCTATTACATTTATTTCTATAAAAAATAAAAAAAATATGGAACACTTATAACTGTACTTGTTGCATAATTAAGTATAATTGTGACAAGTGAGAACTTTCATTTTTACTAGGTAATAATGAAAATTGAATATTCTGCTTACAATAATACATGTCTGATGATGGGAAGAATTTTCCACTAACTTCTGACTCCATATATTCAGACTTTTGTCTCCTCTACTTTCCTCTCACTTCTGGTTCCAGGCATTATAAGACATATTCAAATCATAGTGCCACCTCTGTTCCTGCCACAGTGGATGGTAGGAGTGTACCTAGGAAATATTTTTTACAATGAGAAGGCTAACAATCTATTGATAGAAATGATCATGAACTTCATAAATCCATCCTACTAAGCTGAAACTAAATGTATTCCCAACTCAATAAGTCCTTTGATACATCTCCAAAATGCCTTTGGTCACTCAAGATACCTTGTACAAGGGAAATATAATGGAGAAACTGGAATAAAAGGACACAAAGATTTTAAACTTTGTAGTTAAATATCTTACTTTTTTTACAAAGTTTGCAAAAACATATGACCATGTGAAGACCTTTTTTTTTTCTCTTATTTTCTCCCATCCCCCACCTCTGGTAACCATAAGTTTATTCTACACTTGATCTTAGCCAAAAGGCTGAGAAGCGATCATCAGTTTATTCTCTATCGTTGAGTCCAGTTTTTTGTTTGTCTCTTTTTTCTCTTTATTCTGTTTCTTAAATTCCACATATAAATGAAATCATATACTTGTCTTCCTTTCATTGGCTTATCTCCTTTAGCATTATAGTCTCACAAAGATAGAAGGATGTAAGAGGAAGGATTTTGGGTATATACCATATACCTAAAACATGGGGCATGGAGGAGAAGAGTAAAAAATGAGTTCAAATTTAAGTAACCATCATCTTAATATAGATTGCTATATGCCGAAGATGTCATATACAAACCTAATGGTAATCGCAAATCAAAAATCAGTAGTAGATATACAAAAAATAAAATCTATTTTTTTCTAAACCAATAGATTTAGAAAGGAAGAAATCTGTGTATATCACTAAAGAAAGCCAACAAATCATGAAAGGGCAGAGAGAAAGGATCAGAGAACTACAAAAAACAACCCCAAAACAAGTAACAAAATGGCAATAAATACACACTTATTGATAACTGCTTTGAATGTCAATGCACTAAATGCTCCAATGAAAAGGCATAGAGTGATGGAATGGATGAAAAAACAAGACCCATCTATAATGCTACCCACCAGAGACACATTTCAGACCTAAAGACACCTCCAGATTGAAAGTGAGAATGTGGAGAAACACTTATTATTCAAATGAATGTCAAAAGAGAGCCATGGTAGCAATATTTTTATTGGACAAAATAGACACAAAGACTATAATGAGAAACAAAGAAGGGCACTGTATAATAATCAGGACAATCCCACAAGAAAGCATAACAATTGTAAATATTTATGCATCCAACATGATAGCACCAAAATATGTAAAACAGTTAATAACAACCATAAAGGAACTAATCAAAATGATACAATAATAGTAGGGGACTTTAACATTCCCCTTATGTCAATAGATCATCTAAACAGAAAATCAACAAGGAAACAATGACTTTGAATGACACACTGGAATAGATGGACCTAACAGATATATTCAGGACATTTCATCCTAAAACAGCAGAACATACATTCTTTCCGAGTGCAAATGGAACATTCTCCAGAACAGATCACATATTAACCCAGAAAACAGGCTTCAACAAATTCATAAAGATGAAGTCATACAGTGAATCTTTTCTGACCACAACACTATGAAACTGGAAAATGCACAGGGAAAAGTCTTGAAAGACCACAAATACATGGAGGTTAAATTACATGCTACTCAACAATGAATGGGTCAGCCAAGAAATCAATGAAGAAACCAAAAAGTACAAAGAAGCAAACAAAAATGAAAACAGTCCACAAATCTTTCAAAAGTGGTTCTAAGAGGAAAGTTCATAATAATAAAGGCCTACCTCAGAAACAAGAAAAATATCAAATAAGCAACCTAGTCTTATGCTTAAAGGAAGTATAAAAAGAAGAATAAAACCCTAAAACAGCAGAAGGAAAGGAATAATGAAGAATAGAGGAGAAATACATGGTATAGAAACTCAGAAAACATTAGAACCAATCAATGAAACCAGGAGTTGATTGTTTGAAAAGATCAACAAAATTGATAAACCTGTAGCCAGACTCATGAGAGAGAGAGAGAGGGGGGGGAGGGGGAGAGAGAGAGAGAGAGAGAGAGAGATGGAGAGAGGGAGGGAGGGAGAGAGAGAGAGAGAACTCAAAATCATAAATAAAAGAGGAGAAATGACAACTGACACCACAGAAATACAAAGAAAGGACTGTAAGAGAATATTAGGAAAAATTATATACCAACAAACTGGACAACCTAGAAGAAATGGATAAATTCCTAGAAACCTATAACTTACCAAAACTGAAGACATGTTTCAGGGTTCCTCATAGGGCTTGGAGGAAAGTTGTCTAAGAGAGAGATCCTGAAGCTTAAAGTTTATTAGCTTTGCTAACTGTGTCCTTGATTATTGCTCTTATCACTTTTAATTGTGGTTAGCTGCTTATATTTCTCTATTGCTAAATTGTAAGCTCTATTATCTGTTCATCTTTGTATCTTCAAATGCCTAAAAGAGGACTGGGAGCAAGCAAATGCTAAACAATTATGTGATAAGTATTGGATGAATAATATTTTCTTTTGTAAGAAAAGAATACATTCAACATGAGAGTGCACCTCCAAAATTGGGCAGTGAATTTAAACCATATTATCCCAAGGTAAGTGCATGTGTAACTCTTCAAGGGTTATTTTTTCATCATTTTATTTAAAAATCAGTGCATTAATTAACTACAAATTTTGAAGTAGGTATATTGCTATGATAATTTGCCAAACAGAATATATATACATATTATAAGATATTAATTATACATGAAACTAATCCAGTGACTGACACATAGCAGACAGACAATAAATGTTTGATCAATAAATACATAAAACTGATACAGTACAAAAAAAGAAAACTAATATGTAGTTAACTATTTAGGGCATCTGACTTATCTGGGTATGTAGAGTAATAATTATGAATTTTAAAGAGAAATTAATTTGGGAGGATCTTGGGAAGACAGCAGAGTAGGTGGACCCTGAGCCTACCCTGTCTCATGTTTACAAGTAGATATTGTCTACATCCAAGACAATAAACTGGAAAGCAGTAAGGAGACTGGCAGAACAAACTCCACAACTAAATAGAAGAAACTGCATCTGAAAGTTAGGAAGGTCAGAAAAGTGGAGGGAGGCTGCCTGCAAGAGAGAGGGAGCGGCACATGTAGAGAGGGCAGAGAAATGGGCCCTTGTACCAGGGACCTTACATGGGGGAAGACTAATCCCTGTAATGTTTGGTTTTAAAACCCACAGGGGCTGACTTCCATGAGTTATAAAACCAGTGGTACTTGGAACCTGGAGCTTTAAAAGCCAGCTGACTCATCACTGGGTGAGCTGGGAGGACAAGTGAAAGCTGGGTTGCTGCCCTTAAAGAGACTGCAGCCTACTTGGAAAGTCACATAAAAACAGCAGTTTACACAACACTGGGGTCAAACATGAGACAGATCTGTTCATACTGATTTCAGAGTGTATTGGGGGACTTCTGTGAAATGAGGGAGCTGGCAGGTGCCATTTTCTTCCTTGCCCTCTAGCGTAAACACAGAATCACCTGCAGACGCAGGGCTGCATAGACATTAGTACCCTTGGTCCAGGGCTCAGAGAAATTTTTTTAAAGCTGCATGTATGCCCTACCCAGCTGCGCACCCTGAGGCTGTGCCTCACACACTGCACCCAGGTGCTAGGTACACAGCTGCTGTCTTGAATGCCATGCCCACCACACCTACCTGTACACATCCAATCCCTATCATGTGCTGGGCCCAGCCAAGCGCAGCCATCCTTATGCACCGTGCCTAGCCTCCTGCCCTTGGCCTCCGTGTGCAGTCCCCAGCCACTACAGTGCTTCAGAGATCTGGCATAAGTCCAACACATGTTTTGCTAGCACTGCCACCCCATTCCCAAGTTCCCCATCAGGCATGTCCTCAGAGCTGGCCTGCCTAGGTCCCACTAATATTGCAGAAGTCAAGAATAACCCACAACAGGCAGCGTCAGGCAGAGTCAGTGCAGGCAAATGCACTGAAAGTCACTTAGACACAACAGCAAGGCATAAGCAACACACATAGGATACTCTCCTGAAGTACCAGGATCTGGTGAACAGGGGACACAGCACTGCAGGGCACTCCAGGATCTCCTCTTCATAGTCACTACTTTTAAGAGCAGGAGACTTATTTGACTTTCTTAACTCACAGAGACAGACACAGAGAGGCAGATGAAATAAGAAGACAGAGAAATTTATACCAAATGAAAGAACAGGACAAGGTCATGGGCCAGAGATCTAAATGAAACAGTAACATGCCTGATAGAAAATTTAAAGAAATCATCGTAAGCATATTCACTGGACTTGAAAAAAGGAGTGGAAGACATGAATTAGACCCTTAACACAGAAATAAGGAATAACATAGCAGAGATAAAGGGCTCAAAAACAAAATGAGAAACAGCCTTGATGGAATGAATAGCAGGATGGAAGAAGCAGAGGAATGAGTTGGTAACCTAGAAGACAGAGTAATGGAAAGTAATCAAGCTGAACAAAGGAGAGAAAAAAGAATTACACAAAATGAGAATAGACTTAAGGAACTCAGGGATTCTGTCAAATGTAATAATATTCTTACTATAGGAGTTCTGGAAGAAAAAGAGAGAGAAAAGGGGACAGAAAATGTATTTGAAGAAATAATAGCTGAAAACTTCCCTAATCTGGGGAAAGAAACAGACATTCAGGTCCAAGAGGCACAGAGAACTCCCATCAAAATCAACAAAAGTAGGCCAACACCAAGCCATCTTGCAATTAAACTGGCAAAATATAGTAATAAGAAAAAAATCTTAAAACGAAAAAGACAAAAGAACTCAGTAACGTACAAGGGAATGCCCTAAAAGTTAGCAGGAGATTTTTCAATGGACACTTTGCACATTCAGAGTTCCCTAAATTAAATAATTAATTTTTAATTTAAGTATACTTGACACACAATGTTACATTAGTTTCAGGTGTACAACATAGTAACTGGAGAGTTTCTGGCCTTTAGAACAGTAAAAAGCATGCGGAGACCATACTCCTTCCTGTATGACCATTTTCTTATTCCTTTTTTACATGGATGTAAATAGTCCCTCCTTTGGGCCTTTATATAAACATCTATATTAGCCTTTTAGTACTTCATTGTAGTATTTGTGAACTTAAAATTCCTATCCGAAAGCAGATTTTGAACTGTTTTATTGGGATACTTTTCACAAATCTGGATAATGTCCTATGTGCCTACACTTCTTCCTGTTTCTTAGGCTGCCATAACAAAATATAAACTGTGTAACTTAGACAACAGGATTGACATACAACATGGGTACAGCAAGTGTACAGTATGATTCAACACTTGTGTATATCTAGTTAACATCTGTAGCCATATATAGTTAAAAAAATTTTTTGTGTGACGAGAACTTTTAAGATCTACTCTCTTAACTTTCAAACATGCAATATAGTATTATTAACTGTAGTCACTTTGCACCATGATTATTTTATAACTGGAAAAGTTTGTACCTTTGGTTCCCTTCACCCATCTCATCCACTGGCCCAACCCCCATCTCTGGCAATCACCAATCTGTTCTTTGCATCTAGGAGCTTGTTTTGTTGTTTTAAGTTTGCCATATATAAGTGAGATCACACAGTATTTGTCTTTCTCTGACTTATTTCACTTAACATAATGCCCTCAAGGTCCATCCATCATGTTGCTAATGGCAGTAGTTCATTTATTTTTTATGGCTGAATAACATTCTATCGTATACATAGACCACATTTTCTTTATCCATTTATCCGTTAATGAACACAGGTTGTTTCCATATCTTGGCTATTGCAAATAATGCCGTGCTGAACAGGCTGGTTGGTGTGCATGTATCTTTTTGAGTTAAAGGACAGGAATTTACTTTTCACAATTCTAGAGACTAGAAGTCCAAGATTGAGGTACTGGCTGATTCAGTTCTCCAGGGTAGGCTTTACTTCTTAGCAGAAGGCCACCTTCTCACTGTGTTTTAACATGTTGGAGAGAGAGAGAAAGGAGAGGGAGCTCTCTGGTGTCTCTTATAAGGACACAAATACCATCATGAAAGCCCCCTCTCATGACCTCAGCTAAGCCTAAGTTCCCATCTCCAAATATTATCACATGGGGGAGGTGGTCATGGCTTCAAAATATGAATTTTGGGGGGGGGGATGCATAATTCAGTTCATAGCACTGCCAAAACAATAGAGGTCCTCAATGGCTTCAGAAATGAGGTCCTGCTACAAAGAAAGGCACAAATTCATCTGGACTACTGCAGAACACTCTACGTCCTTGGTTTGATTCCTGGATCAGCCTCTCAAGATTTGATCTTGGACTTGTCCCTGGACTCCAGCTTATGTTCTTACTGTGTTATAGACACGGTGTCAAAGGTACATGTAGCTGGGAATTAGTTAAAGTACTGAAAACAGATTTTAATCAGAATATACTGACAATAGGGACACAGAAAATGAGGGAGCAGGGAGAGCAGGGGCTCAGCAGAGCCAGAAAAATTAAAAGTTACAATTTAAAATTTAACATTAAAAGTTACTCCCACAGAGAGTGGGAGACAGAGGCCCTGTACTGCCTCATGATTACATTTTAGAGTAACAGTTCTCAGATCCTTGAGGAAGACACTTCTGAGTTTCAAGGGATACATTACATGTAAGTCCTTTTTAGTAAATTCTCTAAGAAAGGTAAATTCTCACCTATGCCAGGTGTTGGCTAGAAAAGCAGTAAATTCTTCTGGCAGTGTTGTGCTTCTCAGGCAGACATTTTAATGGTGGACAGTGGTCAATAGGGAGTCATCCTAGGTACATGGCTTCATGCTGCTAGGAGCCATGCTAGAGTTTGGCCGGATATCTTAGTGCAGTGGTTTGGATGGAATTGTTATGTGTTGAGAGTCCTGCAGTTCCCATGGTGCCTTTGTATATTTGATAAATGCCCTCAGTCCACCGTTCAATGTACCTTTGGCATCCACACATTCTTTCAGGCCTCTGACCTCTGCCCATTCCTTTTCAGTTGTTCTATCTTCACCAGTGTCAACTCACAAGGAACCTACTCTGTTACCTAAGTCAACGTATAATACTCATAAAGCAGATTTTAAGCTTACAAGAAAGGTATTCATTTTGTTAGACAGTATATATATATATGTATATATATATTTATATATAACATATGTATACATGTGCATACATACACATACAGAGAGAAGGTACAGAGATATCCTATATACTCCCTGCCCCCACCATGCAGAGCCTCCCCCACTGTCAACATCCCTCATTAGAGCACAACATTTGTTACAATTTGTGAACCTACACACTGATACATCTAATCATCCAAAGTTCATAATTTACATTAGGGTTCACTCTTGGTGTACATTTTGTGGGTTTGGACAAGTACATAATGACATCTATCCATCATTATATGTATTCATGTTCCATTATTCATCCATACAAATATTTTCCCTGCTCTGAAAATCCTGTGTGCTCTGCCTACTCATCCCTCAAAATGTATACACCCTGGCATCCATTGATCTTTTTATTGTCTCTATAGTTTTGCTTTATCCATAATGCCATACAGTATGTAGTCTTTACAGATTAGCTCTTTTACTTAGGTATTGTATACCTAAGGACCTTTTATGCCTATACAGGATGTGGCAACTCATTTCTTTTTAGTGCTGAATAATATTTCATTGTCTGGATGTTCTCTTTCTTAAGCTGCATCTATTATCACAGGTAAAAAATTTGTCAACATCAAAGTAGTAGTTGATTAATATGCAGTTGTAGGGGTGCCTGGGTGGCAGAGTCGGTTAAGCATCCCACTTCAGCCAGGTCACGATCTCGCGGTCCGTGAGTTCGAGCCCCGCGTCAGGCTCTGGGCTGATGGCTCAGAGCCTGGACCCTGTTTCCGATTCTGTGTCTTCCTCTCTCTCTGCCCCTCCCCCGTTCATGCTCTGTCTCTCTCTGTCCCAAAAATAAATAAACGTTGAAAAAAAAATTAAAAAAAAATATGCAGTTGTAATTAGTTTTCAATCTCATGGCACATGACCATTGTATCTAGTATATCTGAAAAAGTTACACATGGTCCCAAATAAACATAAGACATTCAGAAATAAAGACATAAAAATAATCATTCCTTAAGAATTAGTCAGATATAAGCCATTCATAAAGAATAATTTATTTCCAAAATTTATTGGGTGAATTGGTTTTTTTAGTATTTACAGTGGCCACACTCTTAAAAAAAAAAAAAACACCCAGATTTAGGGTTGCCTGGGTGGCTCAGTTGGTTAAGCATCTGACTTCAGCTCAGGTCATGATCTTGCGGTCCGTGAGTTCAAGCCCTGCATTGGGCTCTGTGCTTACAGCTCAGAGCCTAGAACCTGCTTTGGATTCTGTGTCTCCCTCTCTCTCTCTCTGCCATTCCCCCATTCATACTCTGTCTCTCAAAAATGAATAAATTACAAACGCAGAAATTTATTGCCTCTCAGAACAAATTAATTTCACTGAATACAACACTTGGAATTCTTAAATATCCTTCAATATCTTTGCTAAAACTGTGAACTAAAAGAATTCCTAGAATTTGTTCCCTAGTCAAAAGATCCCCAAGTCCAAATCTGTGGTACTTTGTCTTTGGTTACCAGACTATCCTTAAGCCCTCTAGCCATTGGAATGATGCAAAATGATACTGTAACTGCGTATTCTGAAATTTTGTAATTATTCTTCGTGTCACTTTCTGACAGTCTCACATCTTAGCATATCCTCATATCGTTCCCTGTTTGGACTTAGTAACCTTGCTCCAGACTGCCTGCTTATATAATGGAATGGTCATCTCCCCTGGCTGCTTTCACTAGGGGTTTTTGTCTCTTTCTTCTTACTCACACTGCCACCTCCACCGTCCTTTCTACCCCAATCCCAGACTGCATCTTCTATCCTTGGCAGGTGTGATTACAAGTTGCTACATCTTAACTCATACCTATGAGACATGGCTGGCCAGGAGGAGGGTCAGAAAATTTCTGCTAATTTTGAAATATATCTTTAAATCTTCTGTATTTTGAACTTAAAAAAAAAGCTGTAACTTCAAAAAACTTATGTTGAGAATTTTTAACTGAACCAATATAAGCACATTACAACTTTAAAATAGTGATAGTTTTAGCACACTTTGCAAGAGTGGCCACAACAAAAACGTGTGAACATGCTGGCATCAGGACTAAATGATGAGGCAGCGAGAACACTAAAAGAGGCTTTGCCATTAAGTCACTCAGCAAATAGGCTTCGGTTCCCTTGGTTGTAAAATGGCAGAATAGCACTTTTCTCAGCCATCTCACACAGTCCAGTGAGATACTGAGAGTGAAAGTGCTTTGAAAAGCAAAATGTGATGCACAGATCTGAGGAATGATGACTGTGCATCTGGTCTACCTTTCCAGGGTGGAATGACAGGGAGTAAACTGGCAATTATATAGAGGAGGTTAGCATCTGGGATCAGAGAACTGAAATAAATAAGGTCCTAAGTTTCTTTAGGGTGGCATCTTACAGAAAATGATGAATGTTGTCAAGATGATTGAATTTGGAAGTGGACCAAAGCAGTGATTGAAAAATGTGGTTTGAGTTGCTGAGACATTGAAATACAAGGGCCAACAGAAATATCTAATATAACATATAGTGCTGTGATTTAAGAAGATGATGAGCTAGTCTATATATTAATGTTCGTGCTTAGGATATAAAACAAAGCCTTTGATCTCTTTGTTGTATTTGGAAAATCAGACTTCTGGGAGATGGAAGGTATTTTTCTGTAAATTCCTTGGCTATCCCTTGTCTCTGATGTAAGGGCAGCTGTTAGGTATGAGTAGGGAAAGATTGCACCCCCTTTGAAGGTTTGGAAAGCCACTTTGTCACCTAAAATCTAGCAATAAGAAAATTGAATAAGCAGAACAATGATAAGTGCTAAGGAAAAAAAATGAGGTAGGAAAGGCATAGGGAATGTCTGGGTAATTTTGGATAGAATGACCAGGAAGGATCCATATCATATATGAAAATAATATATGAGTAAAGATCTAAAGAATGTTCCTATGGTCAATAAATGAATCATGCTTCGTTCCTTCTCTGCTAACTCCACTGACCTCAAGTTCTGGAGGAGGTGGATGGATGCAGCAGCAGTGAAATTACCGTTTAACCACACAGTATTACACACAAATGAAAATTATTTTATTTCTATTCCTTAACTATCTCCTCTTCTAATATTTTCCCAAATGGTACTGATAGTGAAAGTGCTACTCTTAACTTTATATTTGGGATGAATGGGACAAACTTGCACACAATGATTTAAGAAAGTATGTGATGAAAGCTGAACTTTTTTTTTAAAAGTTGAACTCATTATAAATTGAGATAGAAGAAAATAGAATAAACATTTTAAATTTGAATATTAAATTTCATTAACCTATAATGTGCACTTTGTTATTTCAGTGATTGACAAACATGAAGTTTCAGAATGCCATTCCAACTTATATAGATTAAAAAAAATTTTTAATGTTTGTTTTTGAGAGAGGGGGTGAGGGGCAGAGAGAGAGAGGGAGACAGAATCTGAAGCAGGCTGCCTGCTGTCAGCACAAAGCCTTATGTGGGGCTCAAACCCATGAACCATGAGATCATGACCTCACCTGAAGTCCCACACTTAACCGACTGAGCCACCCAACTTATTTATATTTAAGAGATTCTGGAATACTATTCTAGTGGGCTCCCTGGCAAAGGCAGCAGTGTTCTTAAGTTATACTAAAAACCTAGTTACTGTATAATACTGAGAAGATATTTATGTTAGTCATTGTTATCTTTACTTATATCTTCAGAGTGGGTATAGACATGTTCACATTATATGACTAGAAATACAAGTATATAATTATATGACTACACTACAATTATGCAACTATAATACAATTATATGGCTACTATCAAATACAACTATTCTCATGAAGACACATCATAAATTTAGTTAATGAGAATTATTCTCCATTGTATTAATTGAAAGCTCCATGTTTGCCTTATTGTTTTCTGGTAGATAAAACTAGATAATATATAGGAGAGAGAGGGAGGGAAGATGGGGAGAGGCGGGGAGAGAGAGGGAAAGAGAGAGAGAGGAGGGAGACATTAATAAAGTGTTAACATTTGGGAAACCTGCATGAAGGGTATGTGAAAATTACTTGAATTATTTTTGGTTATGTTTCTGTAAGTATGATGTTATTTTTAAAAGAAAAAGTTTAAAAATGACTTTACTTAACCCTCACCTCTTATTGATAGATGGATGATTTGGGTATGGAATTCAAGGTTCATTTTCTTCAGAAATGAATGACTTTGTTGCACTGTTTTCTATTATACATTGAAGCTAGTCTGATGTTTGTTTCTGAGTAAACCTGGAATTCTCCATCCATTTCATTACTTGTTTCTTGAATATTTATTTGTATCTTTGTTACCTATTTACTACTTACTTGTTGAGTTCTTAAACATTTGTTGATTCTTGTAGGCATTCAAAATGGACCCATTAGCAAAAAAGATAAAGATTCTTGCCATTCTGGGGCGTCTGGATGGCTCAGTCGGTTAAGCATCGGACTCTTGATTACAGGGCAGCTCATGATCTTGTGGTTTGTGAGTTCCAGCCCCATGTCTGGCTCTGCAGTGACAGTGCAGAGCCTGCTTGGGATTTTCTCTGTCTCTCCCTCTCTCTCTCTCTCTGCCTCCCACCCCTCAAAATAAAAAATAAACTTTATAAAAGAAATTCCTGCCATTCTGCAGTTTACATTCTAGCAGGGTAGGTGGTTGGTGGGGGGAGACGAAATAAAAATAATAAATAAATAAATTGTATAGTTTGTTAGAAAAGAAAAAGTGCTATGGAAAAACAAAAAGTAGAGTAGGTAAGGGTGATCAAGAGTATAGTGGGAGTGGTTGCAGTTTTATATATGGTAGCTTAGACATCAGAGAAAATCTGAAGATTGAGCAATTCTGAAGCAGGTGAAGGAATTATTTGTGTGGCTATTTAGGGGAAAAGCATTGCACAGAGAACATGACCAGGCTAAATGTCCTAAGGACAGTGCCTTTGGTTGTTGAGGAAAAGCAGAGAGAACAGTGAGGCTGGATTGGAGGGGACAGAAGGAGAGTAGTAGAGCATAGAAGGTGAAGTCAGAGCAGGAATGGAGAGTCAAATCATCTGTTTGTTTCTATTGGTTATTTTCATGAATTTGGCTTTTTTTCTTAGTAAATGGGTATTCATTACTAGGTATTGAGAGGAGAAGTGACATGGTCTGCCATGTACTAAAAGGATTGCTCTGGCGGCTATGCAGAGCATAGTTTATAGAGGCAAGAGTAAATGCAGGAGACTAGGCAGAAGGTCACTGCATAATCCAGGTAGGAAATGTTAGTGGGACAGACCAGGTTGTAGCAATGGAAATGGTAAGGAGTGTTAGGATTCTCAATATATTTTGAAGGTAAAGCCTCATTATTTTCTAATAGTTTAGCTGTGGCATACGAAGGAAAGCAAAATGAGAAGAATGTCTTCAGGGTTTCCATTAGGAGCAATGGAAAGAAAGAATGGACATCGGTTGATGTGGAGGAAGCTGTAAGTGGAACAAGTTTGGAGGTAGGGAAGATCTAGTATTCAAGTGTTTACAAGATGATCATGAAATCCCTACTAGATATCCAAGAGGAGATGTTAAAAATATAGTTGGATAGGGGTGCCTGGGTGGCTCAATGGATTGAGCCTCCGGCTTCCGCTCATGTCATGATCTCACAGTTCATGGATTCCAGCCCTGCATTGGGCTCTGTGCTGATGGCTCAGAGTGTGGAACCTGCTTGGGATTCTGTGTCTCCCTCTCTCTCTGCTCCTCCCCCACTCATGCTCTGTCTCTGTCCTTCAAAAATAAATAAAAATACTTAATAAAAAATTTTTTTTAAAAATATATAGTTGGATATACCCAAATTATTATAAGATAATGTGAGTTGTCTGAAGCCATTTTCACTTTCTTCTTGTTAACCTATTTTTACTTCTGGAATCTTGAATCTCGCCTTATTATAGGCTTCTGATACTTCAGAATAATGAATGAATGAATGAATTTATTAATTTACTTTTTGGACTAGCAAAAGGAAATTATTGAAACATAATTTCACCTGACTCAAAACCCCCAGGCTTATCTATGATGCCATGCTGCATGCTGCATTCTTTTCAAGGCAAACAGCAGAAGTGAATGCATTGGATCCTGTGGAAAACCTTTTACTAAACATCCCTTGTGATAGATGAGAAATTATCCAATGATCAACATTTGGATTACTAGCAAGAGTGCTGATTACTCTTATTGTAATGCATTGCAGCTCCCATGATGCAGTGTTTAATTTCACAGAACCTATTGAACCATATCACTTATTTGATGGCTCCGTGACATAAACAGTTTAGCAGAGATTTCCTGGCACATACTCATTTATCTCTGATCATTGGCCTATATAATAATTTAACTGGATCTGTTTCCTTAGCACTATATCCAAACACATTTCATTTTACTATAATTAATAGATCTTTATTTTTGCTGCCAAAAACAAAGGCACCAATAGCAATTTGACTATGATTATCATTTCCTTCTTCTGGCCATTGACACATATTCATTACACCACCCCATTATGGTTGCCCATTCGTTTCACAGCTATAAGCAGTGACACATACATTTTTTTTTAAACCACAGATGTTGATTTCCATATTGTTGCCCCGGTGCATGAACACTTCCCTTGTATATTATTGCTGGGTGAATATTTCACTGGAGCAGTTGCTGATGCTTAAAATATAAATGATATATGCACATCATTTTGCTTTTCCTCTCCTTGCATAAACTTTCACTACTTGCCAATGAGGACTGAATATTTAACATGTAGAAGCATTGAAACACACCTACCTAACTTCTAAATCATTTATGACTAAAAGTTGACATCTAAAAGAAATTTTCAGCTCTCAGTAGAAATGATGCAGTGTGGAAACTTAGGTAGGCATCTCTCTTGGATTAGAGAAATAGACTGTTTTTAATAAATCATCTAGATTCATAACTATATAAAGCTGAAAGACACCTGAGAAAATGTGGGAGGGGAAAGAAACTAACATTTTAGGAACATTCAGTATGTAAGTGATGCTGTGCTTACATATATTATTTCATTGATATCCCAGAGTGACTCTAAGAAGGAAGTGATAATTTTATTTTGAAAATAAGAACACTGAGGTTAAAATGGTTAAGAATTTGAGCTAAGTATCATAGTAAGAGACAGACCTGGGATTCTATCCCAGTTTGCTTTCCATATCACTCTGTCACTCAATTCTCTCATTTTAGAAATGAGGAAAATATTTAGAGATATTTAGTGAATTATTCAAAGTCAGGAAGGTGGTTTATGGCATGGGATTAGAACCCAGAATCTCTCTGAGATCTTCTCTTTTGTATTACTCTCTCTCCCTAGAAAGGGCCATACCTCACAATACTTATAATTTAACCTTATCTTGAAATTATAGGAAGTTCCAATTTGATATTTCCCTGGAAATAAATGGTTATGGATTTCAAAGAATAGGTAAGTGAAATTATTAAACAACTTAGCACTATTAATACAATTTTTAGTTGTTTCCAGCATATGGCTCTTTTCTCTTAGACTTTGAAGTAAGACTTGTCTTATGTGTTGGTAAGGCCTACTGCTGCACTGGGCCCCTCAGGTAGGATACTGAAGGCTAGAAAGTGTAAGTGACTTCCCCAAAGAAAGACAAATGCTTAATAAGTTATATGCTGCCATAAAAGAAGAGAACATTGGTAATATGATCAGAGCAGAAGGTTTTTAGTGAAATATTTCTAATTTTAAGTACAAATATTATTTATTCACTAAACCCAGAATTACCTACTAAATGTCAACTATATACCACATACTATATTGGGCCTAGGATGTAAAATTGAATGAAATAGAATTTTGAATTTAAGAAGCTCAATGTCTAGTCATAATAAAAAATGTAGAGAAGTAAATAATCACTAAGTTCTGAATCCTGTTCCTGGCAAAATAAAAAATTAACAGGCTCTAGCTTCCTCACTCAAAGTCAACCATGGATGGAAACCCAAGAGATAATAAAGAATTCTAAGAAACCTATGGGTAGACAGACAGTTGTTTGAACGGTTGACGGTAGAGGGAAGGCTAGAACCTAGGCTGGAGATTGACCAGTGAGTCTGTGAGAGATTAAGTGAGGGAAAGAAAGCAGTTTGAATTCTGTTCTTGATTATCCTCCACCTTTGTCTTGAGACACCCAGTATCTTATTGGTCACCATGGATATTGACAACTAGACTCACTATATGCTATAGATACCATGTAAATCATAGATGTTAGAACACAAGGATAATAATTTTATATAAGCATAAAAACCCCTCATAAAGAGTGAACTAATAGATGTCCAACAGGTACATGAAAAGGTGCTCAACATCACTAATCATCAGGGGAATGCAAATCAAGGCTACAATAAGATATCACCTCATGTATGATTGGATTGAAATGGCTAAGATAAGAAATAACAAGTGTTGGTGAGGGTATGAAGAAAAGGGAATACTTTTGGCCTCTTGGTGGGAATGTAAATTGGCACAGCCACTGTGGAAAACACTATGGAGATTTCTTCAAAACCAAAAATTAGAACTACCATATGATCCAGGAATTTCCCTTCTGGGTATTTATCTGAAGGAAATGCTAGCATTAATTTGAAAAGATATCTGTACCCCATGTTCATAGCAACACTATTTATAATGGCCAAGACATGGGAACAGCCTAAGTGTCCATCGATAGATGAATGGATAAAGAAGATGTCACACACACACACACACACACACACACACGGGAATATTATTCTGTCATAAGAAAGAAGGAAAATTTCCGCTTGCATGGAAGCCCTTGAGGGTGTTACGCTAAGTGAAATTAAGACATACAGAGAAAGACAAATATTGTGTGATTTCCTTTACATATGGAATTTGAAAAATCAAGACAAAAACCCCCTCCCCAAACCCCACCAAGCTCACAACATAGAGAACAGATGGGTGGTTGTCAGAGTTGGGGGTGGGAATGGGTGAAATGGGTGGACATAGTCAAAGGTACAAATTAAGTTATAAAATAAGTTATAAAATAACTTAAAATAAGTCATAGGGGTGTAGTAAGTTTTAAAATAAGTCATAGGGATGTAATGTAGAGCATGGTGACTGTAGTTAATAATATTGTGTTGCATATTTAAAAGTTGCTAGAAGAGTAGATCTTAAAAATTCTTAAAAGAAAAAAAATTTTGGTAACTACATATTTTGATGGACATTAACTAGACTTATTGTAGTGATCATTTTGCAATATATACAAATAATGAATCATTATGTTGTACACCTGAAACTAATATAATGTTATATGTCAATTCTATTTCAACAACAAAAATAATAACCCAAGATATTAGAATTATAAGGAAAGGAAATAATTATAAAAAATCCAGATATTTGGTATAATAAATATAATATTTGAAAAAAAGAACACAATAGGGGCGCCTGGGTGGTTCAGTTGGTTAAGTGGCCGACTTCAGCTCAGGTCAGGATCTCGCGGTCCATGGGTTTGAGCCCCACATTGGGCTCTGTGCTGATAGCTCAGAACCTGGAGCCTGCTTCTGTTTCTGTGTCTCCCTCTCTCTCTGCCCCTCCCCCACTCGTGCTCTATCTCTCTCTGCCTTTCAAAAATGAATAAATGTTAAAAAAATTTAAAAAAGAACACAATAAATAGGATAAATAATGGAATGGATATAACTGAAAAAAAGATTAGGAAGTTGAAAGCAAAGTGGAATTCTTTAAGGAGGAGCAAAGGGTAAATACATGGACTATATAAATAAAAATTAAGAGAAATAGATCATAGAAAGTGAAGTGCCAACATTTGGATAATAGGAGCAAAAGAGTGAAAATTAAAATATAAAGATGATTTTGAGAATGTAATGGAGGTAGATTCCACAGAATTAAGAATTAAGAAAAATTACTAACCTAAGAGTAATGGGTCCAAAACATCAGACTGTAAAGGTAAAGACTCACACCATGAAATATAATAGAAAAGATTAAGAATAAAAGAACAAAAAAAGTCTATAAAAATTTGAAAGAGAAAGAGTAGATCATAGATATAAGAACAACAATCAAATTGATTTCAGAGTTTTCAGTAGCAGCACTGGATACAAGAAGATGGTTTAACACATTTGAAGTTTGGAAGGAAAAAGATTTTGATCTAGGGATGAGGAAGGATGAAGAAGTAATTCATCTAGGGGTAAATTCAGTTGTCTTCCTGTTACGGAGGTTGGGTGGCATGCTGTTTGGACAAAGGCAGGTGTCCCCATCTAATACCTATATAAATCTGGTGATAACTGACCTTCTGATAAATAGACATAAAAATATTTTCTAGGAGAAGAATCCTTATATGTAGATTTTCAATATGTTTCTGAGTTAAAATTGTTTAGAATAAATTAACTTGTAATCTATGGGTTAATGACACATGGATCTCAAGAAAATGGTCATATAATTTATATAACTACCTAGGGTATGTTTTGTAACCTAAATGTGTGTGAGACCTTAGTCAGAGACCTCATCTATTAAGATGTACAGACAGAACATCTAATGCAAGGAGAAAGGATTTGAAGAAACATGAAGAATCACAGATCTCTTCCTGATTTGCTTAGCCTCTTGATTGCTTCCATCCTTAAAGTTATTAGCAGAGCTTGATACCAGATAAGATCTTAGAATCATGTGAGGCTGATTTAATAATTTGATTTTTTGTGTGTTAGCACAGAATTTAGAATTTTATATCCAGCAAATCATTGAAGGCATAGAAAGGAATGCTCTTAAATCTGATAAAGTTAATTTTAAGCACATGCCCACAGACACACACCCCATTAAACTAAATTGAAGACTATCAGAAGTGTTCTCTGTAAAATTAGAATTGAGAATTGAGACAAGGATGGCCACTGTCCTCAGTTCCAGTTAGTAAAGTATGGAAGGTCCTACCTCATATTATAAAAAAAGGAAAATAAATTAAAGGCCTAAGAATTTAAAAAGAGGAAATAAAAGTCAACATTTCTGGTGGATTATATGATTGTATACTGTTATCCACTCCAAGAAAATTGATAAACAAATAGAAATAATAGAGTTCAGCAAGATGTTGGATATAAAATCATTAAACAAAAATCAATTATATAGCTAAGCATTAGTAACAACTACTCAACAAACTTGTCATACATATGGAAAAATAAAGTTAGATCTTTATCATCCACAGTGCACAAAAATCAATTGCACATGGAGAAAAGACTTAAATACCAAAAACAAGCCTTTAAAACTTTAAGTAGATATATTGCTGTACTATTGGAGATAGGGAATAATTTCTTAAAATACAAGAATAGCTAACCATATGGAAAAAGTGATAAATTTGACTTCAAAATATGAAAACTTTTATTCACAAGTCATTTTAAGAAAATGAAACACAGAGTTACGAATTGAGATGTGTGCAATACACATAATCAACTTAAGATTTATTTCATAAATATTTGATAAATAACATATCAATAAATGTTAACACAGATGAGGAAACACATGTGGCTAATAAACCTATAAAACAATATTTAAGTTTTTGTAATCAGGGAAAAGCAAATAGCACTAGGATGAAATACCATTTTATATCTATTTATATGGGAAAAAATAGAAAGGCTGACAATACCAAGTGGAAAGGATGTGATGTAGCAGGATCTCATATATTCCTGGTGGGAGCATGAATTGGCATAGCAAATCAGTTTGTCATTATCTCATAAAATTGAACATTTGCATATCCTGTGAGCCATCAGTTCTTGTCCTAGATACATACCCTAGAGGAACTCTTGCAAATTTTGTATAGGCGACATGTACAGGAATGTTTACAGCATGTCCATACTAATAAAAACCCAGAAATAACCTAACTGTACATTTACAGAAGAAGGGATAGTGATATGTTCATGCAATAGTATAGATAGTATTCAAAGTGAAAAAACCATAGTAAAGGAAAAATACAGATCAACTTTAACAATGTAATTTTGAGTGGAAAAGGAGAGTCTCAGAAGATTATGTAAGTAGGATAGCTTTTTATAGAGTAAAAAAAATGAAATCTCCAATATATACTTTTTCTTAGAATTTATATGGATATAAAAATATTGTCTGTGTATATATATATGTGTATATTATGCTATATAATATGCTATAATATGCATATAATATGCTATGTATATATGTGCCTGTATGTATACATATATAAATAAAATGAATTTTGGAACACTATCCATATATAAATATACACTTACACATGTATAAAGCCAAGGAAACCCACCATACAATTCAGGGTGGTTAGGATAGTGGTATTCAGTGGATGGGATTGTGAAAAGTCCTAAAGGTATATGGAAGTTACTGTCATTTTCTAGTGTTTATTTCAAATGGTGGCTTTGCCAATATTATATTATTAAAGAGAAAGGAAAGAATAAAAGAGGGCCATGCAAACACCAGGGATGAGAGTGTGGCATGAACCAATCATTATAATTAGTCTAATTTTGACTACTTGGATTACACATACACACAAATCTAAAATAATAGTGGTATCTGCTATATGTAGGTATAAGTTGTTATAAAAGTATACCAAAGGAGAATTTAGCCACAAATGGATAAAGGGAAGATCTGAAATTAATATCCCAAAGAAGAGGATGTCTGGGCTATTGATAAATAACTTTTATTGTGCATGATCTATGTGGTAGACACTCTGCTAAGACTTTGGTGTTTGTTGACTCATTTAATCCTCACAATAACAGGTACTATTATCACATTTATTTTAACATGCACAGATAATTTAATAATGTTGCACAACTAACAAGTGGCAGTTATTCTCTGAGACAGTTATTCACTCCCATGTGCATGGCACTATCACCCTGCTTACCACACTCTATTAAAAAAAAATTAGTGTTTATTTATTTTTGAGAGAGACAGTGTGAGCAAGGGAGGGGCAGAGAGAGAGGGAGACACAGAATCCAAAGCAAGCTTCAGGCTCTGAGCTGTCAGCACAGAGCCCAATGCGGGTCTTCAACTCACAGACGCGAGATCATGACCTGAACAGAAGTCGGCTGCTTAACTGACTGAGACACCCAGGTGTCCCTATCGCTCTCTATTTTAATTTCTGTCTCCGTCATCCAAGTTTGAGGTCCTTGATGGTATAACCCATGTCCTAGGCATTATTTCCAGACCTAGGACAAAGTCTAGAACATGTTATTTATTTATTAAGTGCAAATGCAATGAATGAATGAATGAATGAACATGGTCCATGTCTCTAAAGATTTTATAGTCTCTTTTCCAGTGGGGAAGGGGGAACAACATACTATAATGTAAGATATTTTCCTCCAGAGAAATAAGCACAAAGTTCATGACCCATTGTGGGAAATCATGTAAAGTTTTTAGAAGAAGTGGTATTTTAAGGAGCAATAATCCATATTTAGTCTGGACAAATATTTTGTTTTTGAAAGGATAAGAATGTTGCCAAGTAGGTCAGAAACTCAAAATTAATCGGCCAAAGCTAGTGATCTGATAAGTGCTTATATAGATGGAGCAGCAGACAGATAAAAAATAAAGGTTTGAAAGTAGAAAGATATAATGCTGTGAACTCTCTAATACATAATAAAGCAACACATTAGATTACCCAGGGTTAACTGCAGGAGGATGGTATTGGGGGATTGGAAAGCATAGTGGTGGCAAGGACCCATGTAGCTGAGACAGGTAGTAGTGGGTGTCAAAACTTCTAGCCATTACAGTGCTTGTGCAGGTCCAATTAAATGAAGACTCTGTGATAGCAAAGAATAATGATGATGAACGTATATCTTGTCCTGCAGTCCTTGGCCATCATATCTCCCCTGGGTCAAGCCATTGTGGAGAGACCTCATCAATACCCAATGTAATGAATAATTGTCCATATAGATTAAATTTCCCTCAACTGGGTCATAAGAAAAACAACAACAGTAAAACACAGAGATTAAGAATGTGGATTTTAGGGGCGCCTGGGTGGCGCAGTCGGTTAAGCGTCCGACTTCAGCCAGGTCACGATCTCGCGGTCTGTGAGTTCGAGCCCCGCGTCAGGCTCTGGGCTGATGGCTCGGAGCCTGGAGCCTGTTTCCGATTCTGTGTCTCCCTCTCTCTCTGCCCCTCCCCTGTTCATGCTCTGTCTCTCTCTGTCCCAAAAAAATAAATTAAAAAAACGTTGAAAAAAAAAAAAGAATGTGGATTTTAGAGTCAGAATGTTTAAATGTGAAATCTAATTCTGTCATTGGTTAGGTATGTGACATTGTCACTTAAACTATGTGCACATGTTAAATGTGATAATATTACTTGTCATTATGAAGATTAAATGAGTCAACACACATCAAATGCTTAGAACATGCCCGACACATAGATTGTGCACAATAAAACACAATAAAAGTTATCTATCAATAGCCTGGACATCCTTTTCTTCAGGAAGTTAATTCTAGATTCTTCCTTTCATCCATTTGGAATTAAATGCTGCTTTGCTAGAAAAATGATGCTGCTTTGCTCTACTCTTAAAACAACTTACACCTACCTATATCATAGCAGATACTACTATTATTTTAGATATGTGCATATGTGTGTGATTAAAGTACCTAAAATTAGATTGATTATAATAGTTGGCTCATGACACATGCTCATTTCTGTCTTTTCATGGCCCTCTTTATTTATTCCTTCCTTTCTCCTTAGTGTCAGAGAATTCTTCCCAGAGAGGAGAGTAGGTGGTCTTGGTCTTTAAGAAAGAGTCAAGCAAAGAACAGGGTGAGAGGATGAATGCCTCATTCCACTTTATGATATCCCAAAGATACATAATCCCAAGCTCAGAAATTTTTTAAATTGAGGTTTTATTTATTTTTAAAAAGATTTATTTATTTATGGGGAGCCAGGGTGGCTCAGTTGGTTAAGCGTCTGACTTTGGCTCAATTCATGATCTCATGGTTTGTGAGATACTCTTTCAAAAATAAATAACACATTTAAAAAATTTTAAATATTTATTTGAGAGAGAGAGAGAGAGGAAGAGAGAGAGAGAGAATGAGCAGAGAAGGGGTAGAGAGAGAGGGAGACACAGAATTCGAAGTAGGCTTCAGGCTCTGAGCTGTCAGCACAGAGCCCGAGTCGGGGCTCCAACCTTTGAACCGTGAGATCATGACCTGAGCCAATGTTGGATGCTTAACCAATTGAGCCACCCAGGCGCCCCTGTTAAATTGAGTTTTAATTCATTGGTTCAACAAATTTTTTGAGTCTATTATATGCGAGGCACTTTAGCCAACATAACAATAAATATAAGATATAGTTTCCTGCCTTCAACTTAAAGTATGGTAGAAGAGTTCATAATCCATTAAAAAACATCTCACAACTTCATAAATTTACTCAGATTCAGTGAAATATTGACATACTTTTGGTCTGATATCAGAGATTGGCTCCCATTATATGTTTCCAATTAATTGTTTCTTCTGCTGTTAGTAACAGATTATTCTACCAAGAGGAGCAATTTAAAAATGAAAAAGTAGTTTCTTCTTATTTCAGGTGGTCTCTAAGCTGGTAACTGTCCATATACCTACTCCTACATATATTCTAATTACAGTAAAACCTTGGCTTGCGAGCATAATTCATTCCAGAAACATGTTAATAATCCACAGCACTTGTATATCAAAGTGAATTTCCCATAAGAAATAATGGAAACTCAGATGATTTGTTCCACAACCCAAAAATATTCATATAAAATGATTACAATACTGTAATATAATACAAAATAATAAAGAAAATGCAAAATATAAATAAAAACAAATTAACCTGCCCTTACATTTGAAAACCTTCGTGGCTGGTATGAGAGAGACAACAGAGAGGAGGGTTATTGTGCAGGACTTTCTTTTTTTTTTTTTTTAATATAATTTATTGTCAAATTGGCTTACATACAACACCCAGTGCTCATCCCAACAAGTGCTCTTCTCAGTGCCCATCACCCATTTTCCCCTCTCCCCTACCCACCATCAACCCTCAGTTTGTTTTTTGTATTTAAGATCCTCTTATGGTTTGCCTCCCTCCCTCTCTGTTTGTAACTACTTCTCTTCTCCTTGCCTCCCCACCACCCCGCCCCCGCTCCCTGGTCTTCTGTTAAGTTTCTCAAGGTCCACATATGAGTGAAAACATATGATATCTGTCTTTCTCTGACTGACTTATTTCACTTAGCATAATACCCTCCAGTTCCATCCACGTTGCTGCAAATGGTATGATTTCATTCTTTCTCATTGCCAAGTAGTATCACTAATGGAATCACTGCTATCTATGAGTTCAATGGAATCTTTTTCTTTCTGAGCAGCATTAACAAGGAACCTATCCAATGACACTTGCTTTTGCCTCCTTTTGAGAATTTTGCGGAAATGTGACATTGCATTGACAATCACCCACAGTCTTGCAGAGAGCGAGAGTGAGAGAAAGAAGAACCATTGGCTCAGTTGTGATCATGTGAAATTTGGTGTCATGTACTACTCATATTGCAAGACATTTCTCATTTATCAAGTTAAAATATATTAGAAATGTTTGTATATCTTGTGGAACACTAGCAGAACAAGTTACTCACAATCCAAGGTTTTACTGTACTTTTCTTTCAGCTCAGGTTCTTTAAAGGGTTTTTGTACAAAATCCCTTATTAAGGCATCTCACTCATTTCTTTACTAATCAGAAAAATTGTTTATTCCTCCCTTTTTTGCCATTTAACAAAGAATCTGAAGCTCTAAGAATTCTCCATGTAAATTTATAAAAACTTAGTCCAGATTTCCTTTCTGTTTTGGAAGCAATAGTGCTTTTATGGTTGGATCTAATTCTGGTACTTCTTAGGTGACATTTTGCTTAGCCAATGGCATCTTTTCAGGTGCTGGGCATTGCCATTTCACTAGAAGGGTTAACGTATGCAGATTAGCATGGCTGTCCTGAAGTTTTGCTTCTGTGGGCTGTGTATCTCCACATATAGCTATGTAGTTTATAGGAAGCATCTTCTTAAACACAAGTTTTTGCTGATTTTTGGCAGCTTTTGAGAGAAAGGCTGGGTTGACTTTTAACCCAATGTGTCCTCACATAGATATTTTTATTTTATTTTTATTATTGAAGTGTAGTTGACATACAATGTTATATTATTTTCATATGTACAACATAGTGATTCAGTAATTTTATATATTACTCAGTGGTCACCACAATAAGTGTGGTCACCACATGACATTATTAAAATAGTATCGACTGTATTCCCTATGCTGTGTTTTTCATCTCTGTGACTAATTTATTTTATAACTGGAAATTTGTGTCTCTTAATCCCATTCGCCTATTTTGCTCATACCCCCATTTCCTTCCCTTTTGTATGTTCTTTGTATTTATGAATCTATTTCTGTATTTTTGTTTGTTCATTGGTTTTCTTTTTATTTATTTTTTTAAAGAATGTTTATTATTTATCTTTGAGAGAGAGAGAGCGCGCGCTTGCAGGAGAGGGACAGAGAGAGGGAGGGGGAGGATCCCCTGCTGGCTGCATGACATCAGCACAGAGCCTGACACAGGGCTCGATCCCACACTGTGAGATCATGACCTGAGCTGAAATCAGGAGCTGGACATTCAACTGAATGAACCACCCAAGTGTCCTGATTTGCTTTTTAGATTCCACACATGAGTGAAATTTTATGGTATTTGTCTTTCTCTGACTTATTTTACTTAGCATGATACCATGTAGATCCATCTATGTTGTCACAAATGGCAAGATTTCATTCTTTATTGCTGCATAGTATTCCATTATGTATATATACTACATCTTTATTCATTCACGTATTGATATACATTTAGGTTGCTTCTGTATCTTGGTTATTGTAAATAATGCTGTAGTAAACATGTGGGTGTATATATCTTTTCAAGTTAGTGTTTTTGTTTTCCTTGGGTAAATCCCCAGAAGTAGAATTACTGGATCATATGGTATATATAATATACCATAAATTTACTATATATATATATATATATATATATATATATATATACAAAAATGTTTTCTTTTGGATAAAGTTCTTAGGAGAATTTCTAGTTCTCTTCTGATGTAGAAATACCAGATAGATTTTGGTTGAAATCCCAGTGTACTTTTTCAACTATGTGATTTTGGGCAAGTTATTAAAAACCGTGGAACCTCAGTTTCTGCATTTGCTAAATGCACATGGTAGTAAGATTCTTGTGTAGTTATTTCAGGTTTAATTAAGATCATAAATAATCCATCTGAAGTATAATGAGTATTATGGGCTAAAATGTTTTCTTCCAAATCTCTTATAGTGAAGCCCTAATCTCTAGTACCTTGGAATATGACTGTATTTGAAGATAAGGCCTTTAAAGGGGTAATTAAGTTAAAATGAGGATGTTATGGTGGGCCTAATCCAGTCCGATTTATGTCCTTTTAACAAGAGGATATTAGGGCATACAGAGGGACACAAGGGCTGCACAGGCACAGAAGAACAGCCATGTGAAGAAGCAGGAAGAGGATGGCCATTTGCAAGCCAGAGAGAGAAACTTTAGAGGAAACCAGACATGCTCCCACCTTGATCTCAGACTTCTAGTCTCCAGAACCGTGAGGAAATAAATTTCTGTTTTTTAAGCCTCCCACTCTTTTGTATTTTGTTACAGAAGTTATAGCAAACTAATTTAGTTGGCACTTAACAAATGTCAGCTGTTTTGTTTTGTTTTGTTAAATTCTTAGTGTTGGATTTGGTGCCAGTTATCCTTGGTTAGAATTCTCCGTATTTAGTTTCTTCATTTGTAAAGTGCAGTGAATAATATCTGCCTTATATTTTGTTGTGAGGATTAAATGAGTTAATACATATAAAGATTTTAGAATAGGGATTTGTAATTTTTTTAGTAAGCCACCTCATGTCTCCCTGATCCTTCCCTCATTCTGACTAAACAAGTGTTAAGAACACAAGTAATCAATGTATGCATTGTACTTTCTTTTTCTTTTAAGTTTTTAATTGTAATTCTATATAGTTAACACAGAGTCTTTACATAGTGCTTTTGTCTACTGAAGAAGACTCTTGTGTTTTGTCTATATTCTCAATGTCTCATACACTATGTTCTACACATTGCTCTGGACTAGATTTCCAGAAGTGTCTTTTTCATTATTTTATTGTTTAACAGCTTTCAGTGGCTCATCACTAACAATGAAGTAATTTCTTTATTTTCTATTCAGGCATTGAAACCTTTCAAAAATCTGGATCCTAACTGCCTTTCCAGAGTTATTTCCTATAAATCTGCTCCCTACTCCGAATCCTCCCGTTTCTATTAATCATAAACACTTAAAAGTATTGATAAGTACTTATGTTAACTTATATTGACTCATCTTCTTATGACATAGTTTTTCATAGTTTTGTGGTTTGGTCCAGACTTTTCCTTCTACCTGTATTCATTTCTATTTATCTACCCCTGTGAAATCCTAATCATTCATTAGATCTCAGTTGGTCTTGTGAAGTTTTCCTTAATAATAAGGGGCACATGGGTGGCTTAGTTGGTTAGGTGTCTGACTCTTGATTTAGGCTCAACTCATGATCTTGAAGTTTATGGGTTTGAGCCCCACATCTGGCTCCACCAAGCTGATAATGCAGAGCCTGCTTGGGATTCTCCTTCCCTCTCTCTCTGATCTCCTGCTTGTGCACTTGCTCACACTCTTTCTCTCTGTCTCTCTCAAAATAAATAAATAAACTTAAAAAATAATCTCAAACAAAAAATGAGTTTTGCTTGCACTTCTTAACTTTCATTACTGCAATCATTGATTTCAAAGAGTTGTGTGGATGAGTGCATGGATATATGGGTGGATAGTTAGATGAAATGAGTATCGTAAGGACACACAGGCACACATTATAAGCATGCCTGTATTTCTATCAACTTAGCAAAACCATTTTTTAATATGGTAGTTACATTCGAGAAGCACTTACAAATTCTGATTGCTATGAAAAATTACACACTTTTGAAATGAGTTATTAATTGCAGTGAATGACCTAATGGTATTTTATTTCTCTTTAGCTCTATTTTCTACTTAAATATACTGGTCAAAATTGATTTAGAAACTATTGCATCTGCATTATTACATGCCCCAGTGCTTAAGTTGAAATTGAAAATTTATTTAAAAGATTGTCTTCATTAAACTACTGAGATGAACATGTTGTTAGGCTTCCCTAATATTTGTGAAACTGAATGAGTAGTTAGATAGATAGATGCATTTATAGTAACATTATAATTTTATTTTCTGACAGGGACATTGGTAAGGTTAATTAGTGCCTGTAATGATTTTTTTCCCCTTGATTAAAAGACACCATGCAAATACAGAGTGTAGAATAAAAAATTCCATTAAAACTACAAAGGTTATATTGTCAGTGGCTATAGATGGATTTAAAAACTTTGTTCCAGAAGACAGAAACGTTACTTCTAGCTCTGACACATGGTTTCCTGCTGAACATCTTAACCCATGGTATTATAATGAACATATTTTCATTCAGATGAGACCATAATCATTTAGTAGCTAGAATTATGGACTTAAGACTCTAATGGCCAGACAGAAAGTATGGGGAACAACTATCTATTTCTCCCCACTCTGGTACCCACATGTGCTCCATTTCATTGTTTATTAAATATTGAACACTGGGTGCTTCCTATCCTACTGATCAGGTACACTGCTAAACCCTTGAGTTAAAGTATCTGACATAAGATGTTCCTGCCTTTAAACTGCATGATTTGGCTCTGGCTCTCAGAATTTCATTCTCATCAGGCTACACCAAGAAATAATAAATACTCTTGCTGTGCATGCTATCTAATGGCTTCTTTCCAACAGCATTAGAAGTAGACAGCATAGGATACTGTTATGCTTTGCAGATGTTTGGAGGCTCAGGAGGAAGATAATGTCTCAGTTTGCTTAGGCTGCTATGACAGAATATCATAGACAAGGTAGTTTAAACAACAAACATTTAGTTCCTGGCACTCTGGAGTCTGGGAAGTCTAAGATCACAATGAAGGCCTTCCTCCTTGTTTGTACACAGTCATCTTCTTGTTACATGGTGGAGAACAGAGAAAGTGGATAAGGGCTCTCTCCTGTCTTTTTTAAAATAAGGGTGCTGATTCCATCATGAGGCCTCTACCCTCATGAGCCAGCCTCAAAGGCTCCATCTCTGGATATCATTCACACTCAGGATTAGAGTTTCAACATATGAATTTTGGGGGTACACATTGTTCAGTGCATTGCAGAAAACTAACATTTTCTGAGCATTTGCTATATCCCAGCACTAGACTTTGTATTTTATTAACTTGAAAAGCTCTCACTGACATTATATTAGGTGTCTTTGTTATGAGGTATATCTCCCTGTATCATGGCACTTATTTTACTGTGTTACAATCAGTGGTTCAAGTGTCTATTTTCCCTGCTAAAGGGTAAGCTCTTGGGGACATGGGCCATGTCTATGTTGTTCATTTCTTTATTCTCATTCCTCAGCCTATTGTTTGGCACATAGTAGGAACTCAATTATATTATTAAAGGATGAAAAATTTATAATCCTACTTAATCTTCTCATTAACACTCCTAACCTTTCTGCACCTTACAATGGCAAAGCCAATAGCCCTGAGGATTTTTCTGAAAATCAAATTAAAGATACCTCTAGATTAAGATGGCATGTTTTAACTGCAGCACAGACTTTTCCTTTCCAAATACTTAATTATACGAGCAGAAAGTAGTGAAAACTAGCCAACACAGACACAGATACACACAAACACAGACCCACAGACTCCCCTCCCCTCCCCCCCAAAAAACCCACCACCATGGAAGGAAAGGGTTGTACTCTAATGCGACAACTTTGAAAAACTAGTGACCAAGGAAAGAAAACAAGTTTTAGAGTAGAATATAGGAGTATGGCACAGTTTGGCTTCTAGTGGCATCCAACTTTCTTCTCCATGGCCATACCCACATTGTCCCCCCCCCCCCCACCTCTAGTAAAAATCTCAGTAAATGAAGGCCACTGGAGACAGCTGTTGGGGAGAAACAGGAAAAATGAAATAAATCTTGAGACCATCTAAAATATAACATTATGGTACCCTGCAGGCCAATGTAGAGGGGTCCTTCCCTTCCCCAGTAGCTCTGCTTGAAGGATAGAGATGTTTATTAAGAAACGACTCCCCTTCTGATTCTGTGTCTCCCTCTCTCTCTGCCCCTCCCCCGTTCATGCTCTGTCTCTCTCTGTCCCAAAAAAATAAATAAATGCTGAAAAAAAAATTTTTTTTAAATAAAAAAATAAAAAAAAAGAAACGACTCCCTTTGGGGCACCTGGGTGGCTCATTCAGTTGAGTGTCTGACTTGATTTTGGTTCAGGTCATGACCCCAGGGTCATGGGTTTGGGCCCTGCATCCACACTGAGTGTGGGGCCTACTTAAGATTCTCTCTTTGTCCCTCTGCCTCTCTCCCCCACCCATGCTCTCTCTCTCTCTCTCTCTGTGTGTGTGTTAAATAAATAAATAAATAAATAAATAAATAAAAGAAATGACTCTCCATCTGGGTCTGAGGGGCAAAGATGTTGATGTACCTGGCTTGGAAGTCCAGACTTGTTTTGGTGGAAAAATAAAGCTTCATTAATGTAAAATAAATAAGAGTCAATCATAGGAAGAGTCAATCCTAGGACAGAAAGTGTAACAAAATCTCAGAAGAAAGAGTAGTCGGTTTTACTCCAAAGACTTTATATCTGTTAATCTAGTTTTTCCTCTTGCCCCCTCTAATCCCCTAAAAACAAGAAATACCCAGACCTGAACCTGTAGCTGGGGATAGGAGTGGTAAGAAATAGCTCCAAGAAGTTACCCACATCATTCCAGAGCAAAGAGAGTGACCAAATTGAATGCCCCCCTTTTTTTTTCTTATGAGGGAAAGAAAATAAACAAACATGATAATCTATACTACTACAACAAAAAGAAATTACAGTTGTTAAAACATAAAAATTCAACATAAAATTAACTTATGGGTTAAATAAATTTATGCTGTATAGAATCAAAATGTTCGAACTGGAGTTTCTGTTTTACCTTTTTTAATCTAGAGACTTATTATGGTGTGTTGCTCAGGTGTAAAATCATCTGGGGCACTACATGAAAGTACATTTGGAAATACTGATGTCTGCAAAGTATCGTTAATTAAGGCCCCATAAACCTGTGGCCTTCCTGTACTTTATGTCTTAAACTTATTTCTACTATGGAAAAGTCAAGATAATTAGATAGTTTTGTATCATATTGCCATGTTCTGAATTCAGATGTACTAAAGACTAAGACAGTGACAGTAATGTCAACTTTTGTTCAATGACCTCACTACTTCTATCCCTTTACTATTGTAAAAAATAAATTGCTACTTACTGTAAGAGAAAAGCAAAGAAAGGATCCATAGGAAATATTGAAGGTATGAGTACTTAGTTCATCCAGATAGTACACTGATGGAAATGCTACATTCTGTCTTTCTGCCTGTTTGTCTATCTATTATCTATCATCTATCCATTTATGTTGAATAAAGCAGTGAGACAGTTGCCATGGAAAGGTGTATTAATACCTTTGAATTAAAAAATAAAGTCAGACTTTTGATCTGGAAAAAAGTAAATATGATTTACTATTGCTTTGATAACAGCTGTTTTTGTCAATTAGGTTATTTTGTGAGCATTTTTCACAAAGTAAGCTAATTCAACTCTAAGATTTTGATGAAAAAATAAACTATCAAAAGATGTATTATTAAGAAGTGATGCAATAATGGGTATCAGACTTAGTTTTTTTAATAAAAAATATAAAACTGGACAAAGTCATAAGACAACTGTTTGGAGTGCATTAGACAATAGATAATACAAGATTGTGATATCTGAAGAAGTAAATCTGAAGAAGGTTTACTTTTGAAGAAGTAAAATACACCAGGTTAGTTTTATCTGTATCTTCCCTTTCTTCCTGGCAGACAGCAAAAATGTTGAAGAGTGTAGGAAAGTGATATTGGAAACTATTGCTGCTAAAGTGACTAAAATTTGCAGGGCAAAATATTAGAAATAAGAAAACTGCACAGAAAAGAAACTCCAATAATCTGCTTAGGAAATACCACTGAGTCTTGCTGAAAACTAAGGTGTACACATGCAGGATGAAACTTAGTAAGGCCTGTCAGGGAACGGCTTAAAGAATACCTGTACTTTATGAAATATTAAAGGACATTCTTCAAAATGAAGGAAAATGATACCAGTTAGAAGCCCAGATACCCATAAACAGTGAAGAGTACCAAAAGTGGTAAATAGTTGGATAAATATAAAATACTTTTTTCTTTCATTTCTTAATTTATTAAAAAGACAATTGAGTTTTTTTTTTTTTTAAAGTAATCTCTCTTCCCAGTGTAGGGCTTGAACTCATGACCCTGAGATCAAGAGTTGCATGCTCTACTGACTGAGCCAGGCAGGCACTCCAGACAATTGACTCTTTATTATTTTTTTCTTTTTAAATTATTATTTAAATTCTAGTTAATTAACATATGGTACAATATTGGTTTTAGGAGTAGAATTCAGTGATTCATCACTTACATACAATAAACACCCAGTGCTCATCATAACAAGTGCGCTTCTTAATGCCCTTGACCCATCTAGCCCATCCTTCACCCACTTCTCTGTCAACCCTCAGTTTGTTCTTTAAGAGTCTCTTATATTTTTTCCCTCTCTCTCTCTTTCCCCCATCCGATGTGTTCATCTGTTTTGTTTCTTAAATTCTACATATGAATGAAATCATATGATATTTGTCTTTCTCTGACTGACTTATTTTGTTTAGCATAATACACTCTAGTTCCATCCATGTTATTGCAAATGGCAAGATTTCTTTCTTTTTTATGGCTGAACAATATTCCACTGTGTGTGTATGTATATATATATATATATATATGTATATATATATATATATATATCAACTTCTTTATCCATTCATCAGTCGGTGGACATTTGGGCTTTCTCCATAGCTTGTTATTGTTGATAATGCTGCTATAAACATCAGGGTACAGGTACCCCTTTGAATCTGTATTTTTGTATCCTTTGGGTAAGTACCGAGTAATGCAATTGCTGGATCATAGGGTAGTTCTGTATTTATTTTTTTGAGGAACCTACATACTGTTCTCCAGAGTAGCTGCATCAGTTTGTATTCCCACCAACAGTACAAGAGAGTTCCCCTTTCTCCAAATCTTTACCAACACCTGTTTTTTTCCTGTGTTGTTAATTTTAGCCATTCTGACAGGTGTGAGGTGATATCTCATTGTGGTTTTGATTTGTATTTCCCTGATGATGAGTGATGTTGAGCATCTTTTCATGTGTCTGTTTGCCATCTGGATGTCTTCTTTGGAAAAGTGTCTATTCATGTCTTCTGCCCATTTCTTCACTGGATTATTTGTGTTTTGGGTATTGAGTTTTAAAGTTCTTTACAGATTTTGGATACTAACCCTTTATCTAATATATAATTTGCAAATATCTTCTCTCATTATGTAGGCTGCCTTTTAGTTTTGTTAATTGTTTCCTTCACTGTGCAGAAGCTTTTTATCTTGATGAAGTCCCAAAAGTTCATTTTTGCTTATATTTCCCTTGCCTCTGGAGATGGGTCTAGTAAGAAGTTGCTCCGGTCGAGGTCAAAGAGGTTGCTGCCTGTGTTCTTTAGGATTTTGATGATTTTCTGTCTCACATTTAGATATTTCATCCATTTTGAACTTATTTTTGTGAATGGTGTAAGAAAGTGGTTCAGCTTCATTCTTGGGCATGTTGCTACCCAGTTTTCCTAGCACCATTTGTTGAAGAGACCTCTTTTTTCCATTGGATATCCTTCCTGCTTTATTGAAGATTAGTTCACCATATAGTTGTGGGTCCATTTCTCTGTTTTCTATTCTGTTCTATTGATCTATGTGCCTGACAATTGACTCTTTAAAGTACAAATAATGACAATGTGTTGTTGATTTATAAAACATGTAGAAAGATATATAAAAACAAAAGACAGAAAAGGGGTAAATGCAGAGGAGGCAGAGAAGTAGTGTGGAGCTACATTATATAGGTTTGTGAGTGCTTTTACATGGGCTTGTATTTTTTTTTTCCTGAATGAAATGGGAAGCTATTAGGGGGAGTTTTGAGCAGAGGATTAACACTATTTGGCATATTCAATGGTATCACTCTGATTGCAATGTGAAGATTGAATTCCTTATCTTATAAGGTAACTAAGGATTTGCAAAGCAGACAGAAAATACTTGCAGACTTTTTGGCACATCTTTAATACCAGGTTTTTGTCATTGCCTTTTATGTGCCCTGTAAGTAACCTTTGAGCTATTCATAAAGATCTTGACATTCAGTTGTTGAAGTATTTGCTTTTAAATATCCATATATTTTATGAGTAATAGATAACCATTGTATATTTTTACAATAATGGAAAAACAAAACAAAAACAAATATTTATTAAGCCTATTACAGGAATACTTACAACAATTTTTTTCTTCATTAAAATTTCTTTTTCTTAGCTTTAGATTAAAAATGGGTGGTCTTTGTTTATAACTTAACTTTATTGATATTTATAGCTTAGCTTATCATTTTTCTTGACTTCTGGATTCCTGGTAATATTCTCAACTGATTATCACTAAGATGACCCAGCAACCTTATTTCCTAGATGCTTTTTTCTGTTTTGTTCCAGTTTCTAGCTTTTCCTTTGGCCCTCTGTGATAAGGTATGCATTGGGAATGGTTTTTGCTTGCAATCATTTCCCCTCTAACTCTCCTCCCTGACACCATTCTGTCTTTTTCAGCAGCTTCAGAAAGAAGCCAAGATGTCTAAATGTAACACTGGCTAAGAAGATTTAAGATTCACTAAAGAATTTTAACTCTGATGTACATGTTCCTTGTTTTTTTTAACTATCACAGGCAATTTCCTCAGTTGATAACTAGGCTCTGAAGAGTCTTTGGTGTTGTTGTTGTTTTTTGTTTTTTTTTTTGTATTGTTTTGTTTTAGTTTGTTTTTTTTTGTTGTTGTTGTTTTTTGTTTTTTTTGTTTGTTTGTTTTTTTGTTTTTTGTTTTTTTTCACTAGGGGAACAAGGATAGATTACAACCTGGGAAGTTTTCAGAATTTCATTTCATGAGGTGAGGATTTTCAGGACTCAAGAACAACAGTATTCTTTTTTTCCATTGTATTGTGCTTGAATTCACTTTAAATGAATCATTCTCTCCTACACATCATGCCCCTTAGTGTGTTATATTACCAGTTCTTCCAATATGTCTCCCCCCTTTCCACACTTATGAGTTCATTGCATATTTATTCACTTTCTGTTATTGTGTATCAATGTTTTGTCCTAAAATACTAAACTATGAAACTTAGGTGAATCACTGAATTTACCACAGATACATTGTTAATCTTGCTGATTTACTTGTTGTGAATGATTATGCATTACATGCTGGTTTGTCTTACAGCCTTCCTTTTATTTTTGACATTTATCCATCCATTTAGCCATCCATCCACCGGTCCATCCATCCAGCCAGCCAACCAGCCAGCCAGCCACCTGTCTAATAAATATGATCTATAGTTTTCCTAAAATGTCAAGCACTGGGCTATAAAATTTGACAGAAAAATGAATAAGAATTGTAGCTGTTCAATAAATATTTGTGGTTTGATTAGTGGTAAAACAAAGATTTATTGAATTCATTGAAATTTAGTTTCAATATTTCTTTTTTGATTTATTTACATATGAATTCATCAATCAGATCTTAGAAAATAGTCTTAGGTATTACCTAGAAATTTGTTAGAAATGCAGTTTCCTAATCCCCAGTCCAGGCTTATGAAGTCAGAATTTGATTTTAACCAGGTATTCAGGTGAATTGTTAGCACATTAAAATTTGAGAAATATGGATTTAGAGTAAGAACAGCCTGGCAGGTGGAGAATATAGATAAGTCATTTTAAATGGAGAAAGGACCACATGCAAAGGCATAGGACATGAAGACACATGGCATAGTTGTTCTGTTAAATCTTAAGATGCATCAGAGAAGAGAAGGGAAAGGAATTTGGTAACACCTGAGGACCAGACTATAAAGGATTATAAGCAGTGTAAGACTTTGAAATTTTTTTGAACACAGGGAGCAATTTGAAGTCTGTAAATAGATATATGACATGATGTTTTAGAAAGAAAACTCTAGAAGCCATGTGAAGCATGGATTAGAAATGAATAAAGAAAGGTCTGATGACTACTCAAGAAGTTATTTCAGATGAGAGGACCTGAACTAATACAGTAGATAGGAATAGCAGGAGTTAAATTCAGGAAGTATGTTAGAAATTGAAGTTATGGGGATTATTTTTGACTGAATGAAGGAGGTAAGGAATGGAGCAGAGATGACTCAGAGGTTTCGACAATGTGTGTCTGGTTGGTGATAGCACTGACGAGTTAGGACATACAGGAGAAGGAACAAGTTCCACAGCAGACAGGATAAGTCCAGTATTGGATGTATTAACTACAAGTACTTATGAAATATCCAGGTAGAGATATTGATTTGGAAGCTAAAAAAGTTTGTGATTTGAGATACATAAATAGGACTCAAAATTTAAAGGTGAAAGCTGAAGAAACTATAGGGATGTGTGAGATCACTTCTGGGGTAGCAGCATAATATCTGCCCAAATCAGTGTCAAAATGCTTTGGGTTTTAAAATAAATAGAAGAAAAGGAAAGGGGAGGCAGTAACATGAGAAGGAGACAGAACTCAGAATCAGTGGAGGACAACACTAAAGTAATAACCCGGAGGAGGTACAAAAATGGGACCAGGAGCATAAAAAAGAGTTAACCTTGGAAAGAAAGAGGAATACTTACCTCTCCTTCAGGGAAGGAGATAAGCTTGGTTTAAGATTTTAGAATATGATTCACCTTGAGATGGAAACTAGGGGATGGGAGATAAGGAAGTTTATGTCTTATGATTGCGATTTTCTCATTGAGGGAGGAAGCAAGGTCCTCTGTGGAGAAAGAGTGGGCTCCAATGGAATCTTGAAGAAAGTGATGGAAGTGTATAATAGCCACTTTAGGGTGTGGGAGCAGTGGCTGACTAGAGAACTAAAAATATTGCTGGGCAGTGCTGAAAAACTAGAAAAGTTTGGAAACCATGAATAACTTGTTCTTCCTTTCTCAATCATTGCATGACAGTCTCTCTTTCCTCTTCTGCCTCTTTTCTGCTCATTTATAGCTTGAGCAGGAAAGAAATTTCCAATAAATTTAAAGCCTAATTCAGACCAGAAGAAAAACAAAGTCTTGAATTTCAAACACCTAAGATATCTGCTTGAAGTTTTATGTTTTAATTATAATTAATTGATACTTTTCCCTAATGAAAGTACTACATGTTCATTTTGAAAACTTGGAAAATAAAGAAAAATAAAGCTAGGCTAATATTATCCATTAAGAAAATAATTATAGATACTGTTTTTTCCTTCTAGTACTTCCTATAAACACAGTTTTATTTGCTTATTTTATATGATTTTGTTAATCCTAGATAAAATTTTTATATCTTTCTCTTTTCAATTCCTATGGTTTTTAAATATTTTTCAAATTATCATAAAAGCAATTTATGTTCATTGTCAATTTTTGAAAATACAGAAAAACAAAAAGATGAAAATGTAATCACTCATAATCCCATCATCCAGAGATAATGATTCAGTTGTTAAAGTTTTTTATAAAAGCTTTTATGCCATGTTTTAGAAAACATTTTCTAGAAACATTTCCTGTTAATATTTGATCCTAGTTCTTCTTCATTAAGTTTAAGTAGCCTGGATCATAACAAAATTTTACCTAGAGACCCTCTAATCAGTACAGCCACTGCAAACAGCCCAGTCAGCTTTACCTTTCCCCTACATCCTTCTGGCAGAGGTAAGGACTCAAAAACAGAATGTAGTGAGAAGGAGGAAGCATTGTCAACTTGTACTAAACAGCAATGTTCCTGTCTTTGAAAGAGTATGAAGTATAGTTAGAAGCAACATGAAACCTGAGCTTATCATGAATGTGAAAGCTATTCTCCTTCCCTCCTCTGTTGCTTCCTACCACAGCTGACTTCTGTCAATTATTATGTCCCCAAGCAGTTGTTGCTCTAGAAATTCATATGGAAGGGGCTTTTAAGAGAGTAGTAATCTCAGGTACTGATATATGTGTCTATGTGTCAGGCAGTATTCTAAGTGTTTTGCAGAGATTCATTTTATTTAACCTTCACAACAAAACTAAGTATAGGTAATGTAATGATTTCCACTTTGAAGGTAATGAAGCTAAAATATGAAGAAATTCAATAATTTGTCAAGGCACATTCTTTAAGTGGTGGAACCAGGTTTCAGATGTAAGCAGTCTGTCCTGGAATGCTGTTCATAAACCCGGAAACATATCTGATTATAAGGGTAGCTGAGTGATTTGTCTTGACTTAGTATTGTAAAAATACATTTTACTTAGAATGTTTATTTGGTGAGACTTGAGGGTCGGCCAAAGTTCTCTCAACCTCCACCCGTACTTTTTTTTAACTTGTTAAAAATGTCTGTTCATTTTTTTGACAGAGAGAGACAGAGTTGAGTGTGGGAGGGACAGACAGAAAGAGAGGGAGACACAGAATCTGAAGCAGGCTCCAGGCTCTGAGCTGTCAGCCCAGAGCCCGACACAGGGCTCAAACTCACAAACTACTAGATCATGACCCGAGCTGAAGTTGGATGCTTAACCGACTGAGCCATCCAGGTGACCCACTCTACCCCTACTCTTAACATCCAACCTGTTTCTAAATTTTCTTGATGGTCGCCATGAAGTGGTCCAGATGTTTTAGTAAGGCTTGTAGTATAATTTACCCTTGTATTCTAGACTCTTATCATGGCTTTTATTTGTTGCTTTTTATTTCTGCTATCACTGTCATTCTCTCATCTTATCTTCTAGGAAAAGATCAGCTCACTACAGGTGCTTCTTGCTTTTTCAAGCTTAGAAATTCTTGTGGCATTGCTGTTTAGTCCTATATCCTTGAAAATTATAAATGTTTACTCAGCTACTTATTTTACTGCTAAAGTTAACAGCATAGCATTTTTCTTGCCCTTTGATTGGCTTGCTATACTGAATCCTGCCGTTATTGCCTTATTGCCTTCCTTAACTGCTTCTTCATTAGTTTCTAGTCTTGAAATGGTTGCCTATCCATGCCAGCATTGAGAAGTCTGGAATACCATCTGGTGCTGTATTCAGGGTTCTCATAAGCTGCTGGTTGGAGGAGAGTGGTAAAGTGGTATCTGCTGGTACTTATGTCACTTGCAAGCCAGCTTGGCTCTCCTATTAGAGTTGACCGTTGGGTCTGCAGGGGTGCTGCCCATAGAACCAGCTGGAAAAACTGTTAAAAGGTAGTATGGTGCAATGAAAACAGCAGTAAATTCAACATTGAATTCCTGTCACAATTTTAATTATATAATACCTGTCTTCTTTCTTTTTTCTTTCCCCTTCCTTCCTTCCTTCCTTCCTTCCTTCCTTCCTTCCTTTTCTATTTCTAGATGTAATATAACACTGTACATAAGAGCCCAGGCTCTGAAGTTACATTGCCTGGGTTCAAAGCTGCAGAACTTGGTCCAATTAACTTCTTTGGGGCTCACTCTCCTTATCTTTTAAAAAGCCACCTCATGAGGCTGTTATGAATATTAAATGAGATAATACCAGTGAAATGCTTAAAATCATAGTTGGCTCATAATCATTTAATAGTTAGTTACCATTGTGAAACTCCCTCTTTAGACTGTAAGTTCCCAAAGAGTGGATGTTCTCTTCACTATGTATATTCAGTGCTTAACGGAATAGGTGCTTTATAAATATTTGTTGAACAAATGAATGAATAAATGAGTGGATGAGTCTACCACTATATGCCACATAGGGCATATAATTTAACCTCTTCAAAAATTCATGCTGAATATTTGAGATATAATGTGTAACTCACAGGGTTATTGGGAGAATTGTGTGAGATAAGAATATGAAGGAGGCTCAAGAGTCCAGAGTTTCAGAGCAAAGGCTTTGAAGTCAGGCACAAATAGTAGAGTCTTATTCTGCCACTAGATATAACCCTGAATAGACCACTACTCTTTTCTGAGCCTCAGTTTCCTCATCTGCAAAATAGAGATCATAATTCTTATTTCAGGGGATTTATGTAAGGATGAAATGAAATGTCTATGTCCTTAGAACATTGTTTTCTTAAAGTAGTTTGTTATGAAGGGAAAGGATTTTCTAAGCTTAAGATCACCATAAAAAACAGATTTTGACTTTTTATGAAATAGACAGTTTTCTATTAAATTCTCCCATAAGGTGGCACCAGATAAGAATCTAATTGTATCCTGAAAATTTAGACAACACTGAAGGGAATCAGGAAATTAACTTTTTGTTGATGATGGACTTTGATGATCATTTTTCACAAGACAAGTTGAGATAATTCAAGTCTAATAACTAGACTGATATGGTATCCTAGAAAGTAATTTTTTTAAGTGATAGAAAAGTGATTTACTGAAAAAATAAAGATTTGTTTATTATGGTCCACATAGATACATTGCTTCTGATTTCCTAATGATAAGGCAGAGAGATGAAAGGCACTAAAAATGTTTGAATTTTAATATTTAATGAACATGGTATTTTTTCAATCTTGAGGAATAAGATTACTTTCTCCTATTTGATGTGATGAAATTTATTTTCTTAAGAACTCAAAATATTCCTTCTATAGAAACTAGGAATTTGACTGTTTTTGCAATGACTACTTAATTGATTTTGGGGAGAGGGAGAACATCCTGTTCTCTACAATGTCCTCCATTACTCTTGAGACCTCATCTCTTATTGATCTCTGTACTAGTCACCCAGGCTTACTTGCTGTCCCTCCACTACAGCAAGTAAGGGTACACTAGGTAGGTACACTCTTACCCCAGGGACTTTGCATTTGCTATTTCTACTACCTAGAGTATATCCTCTAAATATATATATCCTCCAAATATATATCCTTACAGCTACCTCTCTTACCTCCTTCAGGTGCTTGAATATCACCTTCTTGGTGAAGTCTTGTTTAATCACTTCATTTAACATTGCAGCATCTTCAAACCTCCCAACTTTCCTATCCCCACTACCTGCTTAATATTTTTCCATCATGCTCACCAAAATTTGATACCACGGGCAGAGTTTTACTTAATTATTTTGTTCATTGTCTTTCTCCTCTGGCTTCTTGGATGTAAACTTCATAATAGCAGAGATTTTTGTGTGCTTTGTTTGCTGCTGTATCGCTAGCTTTTAGAACAGTCCCTGACATGTTGTAGACACTCAGTAAATGTTTGATGAATGAGTAAATGAATTCTCCAAATTAAGACAAAAAACAGTTGTAATTTCCTGTGGTAAATTTCTGTTTCATAAATAAGGCTCTGATCCGGATGTCAGATCAAATGCAGTTGGGCAGGTTGCTTAGGTACTGTGCTCCAGATGCAGAATTTCAGAAAATGTTTCTCTCTGAAGTTGTAATTTAGTAGGCTAAATACCATCCCCCACCCCGCCCCCAGATTCGTATCTGCCGAGAACCGTGAATGTAATCTTATTTGGAAACAGGGTCTTTGCAGATGTAATCGTGTTAAGATGAGGTCATACTGGATTAGGGTAGGCTCTAACCCAATAGATGATGTCTTTATAAGAGGGAAATTTGGACACAGACACACAGGGAGAATGCCATGTAATGAAGGAGGCAGAGATTATAGTGACATGTCTATAGGTCATGAACACTCAGGGTTGCCAGTAACCACCAGAAGCTAGAAAAAGTCAAGGAAGAATCCTCCTCTAGAAACTTTAAAGAGAGGATGGTTCTGCTGACATACTGACTTTGGGCTTCTAGCCTCCAGAACTGTGAGAAATTAATTTCTGTTTTTTTTTTAAGCCACCAAATGTGCAGTAGTTTGTTATGGGCATCCTCATTTATTCAGCCATTAATTCATTGTGCAAACATTCTTTGAGCATCAGTGTATTAGGTGTTGATAAATGACCCAGTTCTTCTTGTCCTCTAGTTGCTCTATAACTTAGTGGCAGAAACCAAGAAGTAAATGGAAAAATATTGTAATGAAAGTGTTATGAGAGAATTAAGCTCAAAGAGCACAGAAAAAGGAGCATTTAATCAATCTAGCTTGAGGGAAAGGAAGATCAGAAAAGACTTTTCTGAAGTGATAACTTTTGATAAGCCAGATGGACAGAGAAGAGAATAGCTTTGTAGGCAGAGGAAAATACGTGCAAAAGAACAGAAGATGAAGAGAATGTGGTGTCATTTGGGAAGCACCTGAAAGTTGAATTCTGCTGTAGTAGCTTGTGGTGGAGTGGATACAAGTGGAGATCATTGAAGTAGAAATAACCTGTAATAAACCAGGTGAGATATAAAGAGGGTTGCAACTAATAAAAATAGGATAATCTCCTAGAAATCAACTAGTAGTTTAGATACCTGGGATTGATTTTGGTGTTTAGTTGATTGGTTCTGGACAAGGATAGGAAAGGAGGGAACCTTCATTTTTATACAAAGACATGTTCTGTTTTAGGTAGGAGTCATTATAAAAACTTATAATTCAGAATTTCAATTTTTAGTGATTGCTGTGTGATTGAGTCTGTGTGTGAGGGGCGGAGAGAGAAAAAGAGAGAGAGATGCTGGGTGATGGGATCTGAAAAATAACCATTGAACAAGTATCACATTTAAGGGATTTTGTGGTAGTAGAACATTCATTGACTGAAATCTTGAGTCTGAGTTCATATCACAGTCCCATTTCTTTTTAAACCTTGCAATTTTATCTTTTGGAGTCTTACTCTCCTCCTCTGTAACTTAATATTCACTTTACTGATATCACAATATTGTTGTTGGAATAATATGAAATAAAAGTGTTTGAAAATTCTTATGAATCACTGTACAGATATGAATTATTATAAGAGATATCTTAGCCCTAAGAGGGCTTCTCTGGTAGGTGACTGATTCTAAGATTCTGTAGTTTACTTTTCTATTCAATCACCCGCCTAAATCAATGTGCTTGGCTCCCATTTTCCAAATATTCTAATGCCATGAAAATGAACCTGAAGTTCTTTAAGACTTTAAATAACTTGAGGTAGAAAACCTGAAAAAACTTATCCCTGAATCCTTCGTAACTGCCTGCAAATCTGGCGCAAAATTTCTGGTCAAAAGCTTCTGTAAGAGACATGAATAAATGAACAACAACAACAAAAAAGATAAATTAATGACATTAAATATGTCTTCGTCCTCACTATTGGATTTTAAGTCTGTTGAAGTCTTTCAGGTCACCTACATCATTCTTTCCGTGACTGAGAAGGCTTATTTTCTGCTGTTGCTAAAAATTAATAGGAACATAAAGTCTGAAGGGACTAAGACTAGCTAGTTATATGATCCTGTGTTATCCCACGGCCTTTCCTTTTTAAAGAATTACAACGTGAGGGGCACCTGGGTGGCTCAGTTGGTTGAGCTCTAACTTTGGCTCAGGTCATGATCTTGTGGTTTTTGGGTTCAAGCCCCGCACCGGGCTCTGTGCTGACAGTTCAGAGAACGGAGCCTGCTTCAGATTCTGTGTCTCCCTCTCTCTCTCTGTACCCACCTCCCCACTCACACTCTGTCTCTCTCTCCTTCAGAAATAAACATTAAACAAATATTTAAAGAATTACAATACACCTGCCTTTTAATATTACTTTCATTTTTTAAAATTTCCAAGTTATTTTTATATCATAATGATCTGTTTAATTGTCCTTCTCTTTCACTACACTCTAGGATCCTTGAGGACAGTCACTGTATTTTGTTTCTCTTTTTATTTTATTTTTTTTTATTATTATTTTTTTATTCTTAAGGTTTATGTATAATTTCCAGATTTCTCTTTATATCACAAGAATCCAGGTAAAGTAGCTGTAAAGTAATCAATACCATATTTTTGGATTCTATTTTTTTTAATATGGAATTTATTGTCAAAGTGGTTTCCATACAACACTCAGTGTTCATCCCAGCAGGTGCCCTCCTCAATACCCATCACCTACCTTTCTCTCCCTCCCATCCCCATCAACCCTCAGTTTGTTCTCAGTTTTTAAGAGTCTCTTATGTTTTGACTCCCTCCCTCTCTAACCTTTCTTTTTTTTTTTTTTCCCTTCCCCTCCCCCATGGTCTTCTGGTAAGTTTCTCAGGATCAACATAGGAGTGAAAACATATGGTATCTGTCTTTCTCTGTTTGACTTATTTCACTTAGCATCACACTCTCCAGTTCCATCCATGTTGCTACAAAAGGACATATTTCATTCTTTCTCATTGCCATGTAGTATTCCATTGTGTATATAAACCAAAATTTCTTTATCCATTCATCAGTTGAGGGACATTTAGGCTCTTTCCATAATTTGGCTACTGTTGAAAGTGCTGCTATAAACATTGGGGTACAAGTGCCCCTATGCATCAGCACTCCTGTATCCCTTGGGTAAATTCCTAGCAGTGTTATTGCTGGGTCATAGGGTAGATCTATTTTTAATTTTTTGAGGAACCTCCACACTGTTTTCCAGAGCAGCTGCACCAGTTTGCATTCCCACCAACAGTGCAAGAGGGGTCCTGTTTCTCCACATCCTTGCCAGCATCTGTAGTCTCCTGATTTGTTCATTTTGTCCACTCTGACTGGCGTGAGGTGATATCTGAGTGTGGTTTTGATTTGTATTTCCCTGATGAGGAGCGACGTTGTGCATCTTTTCATGTGCCTGTTGGCCATCTGGATGTCTTTTTTCTTTAGAGAAGTGTCTGTTCATGTTTTTTGCCATTGTTGGATTTTTTGGATTGTTTTTCGGGTGTGGAGTTTGGTGAGCTCTTTATAGAGTTTGGATACTAGCCCTTTGTCCAATATGTCATTTGCACATATCTTTTCCCATTCCGTTGGTTGCCTTTTAGTTTTGGTGATTGTTTCCTTTGCAGTGCAGAAGCTTTTTATCTTCATAAGGTCCCAATGGTTCATTTTTGCTTTTAATTCCCTTGCCTTTGGGGATGTGTCAAGTAAGAAATTGCTGTGGCTGAGGTCAGAGAGGTCTTTTCCTGCTTTCTCCTCTAGGATTTTGATGGTTTCCTGTCTCACATTCAGGTCCTTTATCCATTTTGAGTTTATTTTTGCGAATGGTGTCAGAAAGTGGTCTAGTTTCATTCTTCTGCATGTTGCTGTCCAGTTCTCCCAGCACCACTTGTTAAAGAGACTGTCTTTTTTCCATTGGATTTTCTTTCCTGCTTTGCCAAAGATTAGTTGGCCATACTTTTGTGGGTCTAGTTCTGGGGTTTCTATTCTATTCCATTGGTCTATGTGTCTGTTTTTGTGCCAATACCATGATGTCTTGATGATTACAGCTTTGTAGTAGAGGCTAAAGTCTGGGATTGTGATGTCTCCTGCTTTGGTCTTCTTCTTCAAAATTACTTTGGCTATTCGGGGCCTTTTGTGGTTCCATACAAATTTTAGGATTGCTTGTTCTAGCTTCGAGAAGAATGCTGGTGCAATTTTAATTGGGATTGCATTGAATGTGTAGATAGCTTTGGGTAGTATTGACATTTTGACAATATTTATTCTTCCAACCAATGAGCATGGAATGTTTTTCCATTTCTTTCTATCTTCTTCAATTTCCTTCATGAGCTTTCTATAGTTTTCAGCATACAGATCTTTTACATCTTTGGTTAGGTTTATTCCTAGGTATTTTATGCTTCTTGGTGCAATTGTGATTGGGATCAGTTTCTTTATTTGTCTTTCTGTTGCTTCATTATTAGTGTATAAGAATGCAACTGATTTCTGTACATTGATTTTGTATCCTGCGACTTTGCTGACTTCATGTATCAGTTCTAGCAGACTTTTGGTGGAGTCTATCAGGTTTTCCATGTATAATATCTTGTCATCAGCAAAAAGTGACAGCTTGACTTCATCTTTGCCAATTTGGATGCCTTTGATTTCCTTTTGTTGTCTGATTGCTGATGCTAGAACTTCCAACACTATGTTAAACAACAGCGGTGAGAGTGGACATCCCTATCGTGTTCCTGATCTCAGGGAAAAAGCTCTCAGTTTTTCCCCATTGAGGATGATGTTAGCTGTGGGCTTTTCATAAATGGCTTTTACGATGTTTAAGTATATTCCTTCTATCCCGACCGTCTCGAGGATTTTTATTAAGAAAGGATGCTGAATTTTGTCAAATGCTTTTTCTGCATCGAGTGACAGGATCATATGGTTCTTTTCTTTTCTTAATGTGATGTATCACGTTGATTGATTTGTGAATGTTGAACCAGCCCTGCAGCCCAGGAATGAATCCCACTTGATCATGGTGAATAATTCTTTTTATATGCTGTTGAATTCGATTTGCTAGTATCTTATTGAGAATTTTTGCATCCATATTCATCAGGGATATTGGCCTGTAGTTCTCTTTTTTTACTGGGTCTCTGTCTGGTTTAAGAATCAAAGTAATGCTGGCTTCATAGAATGAGTCTGGAAGTTTTCCTTCCCTTTCAATTTTTTGGAACAGCTTGAGAAGGATAGGTATTATCTCTGCTTTAAAAGTCTGGTAGAATTCCCCTGGGAAGCCATCTGGTCCTGGACTCTTATTTGTTGGGAGATTTTTTGATAACTGATTCAATTTCTTCACTGGTTATGGGTCTGTTCAAGTTTTCTATTTCTTCCTGTTTGAGTTTTGGAGGTGTGTGGGTGCTTAGGAATTTGTCCATTTCTTCCAGGTTGTCCAGTTTGTTGGCATATAATTTTTCATAGTATTCCCTGAAAATTGCTTGTATCTCTGAGGGATTGTTTGTAATAATTCCATTTTCATTCATGATTTTATCTAGTTGGGTCATCTCCCTTTTCTTTTTGAGAAGCCTGGCTAGAGGTTTATCAATTTTGTTTATTTTTTTTTCAAAAACCAACTCTTGGTTTCATTGATCTGCTCTACAGTTTTTAAGATTTTATATTGTTTATTTCTTCTCTAGTCTTTATCATGTCTCTTCTTCTGCTGGGTTTGTGGTGTCTTTGCTGTTCTGCTTCTATTTCCTTTAGGTGTGCTGTTAGATTTTGTATTTGGGATTTTTCTTGTTTCTTGAGATAGGCCTGGGTTGCAATGTATTTTCCTCTCAGGACTGCCTTCACTGCATGCCAAAGCATTTGGATTGTTGTATTTCCATTTTCATTTGTTTCCATACATTTCTTAATTTCTTCTCTAATTGTCTGGTTGACCCATTCATTCTTTAGTAGGGTGTTCTTTAACCTCCATGCTTTTGGAGGTTTTCCAGCCTTTTTCCTGTGGTTGATTTCAAGCTTCATAGCATTGTGGTCTGAAAGTATGCATGGTATGATCTCAATTCTTGTATACTTGTGAAGGGCTGTTTTGTGACCCAGGATGTGATCTATCTTGGAGAATGTTCCATGTGCACTCGAGAAGAAGGTATATTCTGTTGCTTTGGGATGCAGAGTTCTAAATATGTCTGTGAAGTCCATCTGATCCAATGTATCATTCAGGGCCCTTGTTTCTTTATTGATCCGGTGTCTAGATGATCTATCCATTGTTGTAAGTGGAGTATTAAAGTCCCCTGCAATTACCACATTCTTATCAATAAGATTGCTTACGTTTGTGATTAATTGTTTTATATATTTGGGGGCTCCTGTATTCGGCCCATAGACATTTATAATTGTTAGTTCTTCCTGATGGATAGACCCTGCAATTATTATATAATGCCCTTCTTCATCTCTTGTTACAGCCTTTAATTTAAAGTCTAGTTTGATCTAAGTATGGCTACTCCACCTTTCTTTTGATTTCCAGTAGCATGATAGATAGTTGTCCATCCCCTCACTTTCCATCTGCAGGTGTCCTCAGGTCTAAAATGAGTCTCTTGTCGACAGCAAATAGATGGGTCTTGTTTTTTTATCCATTCTGATACCCTATGTCTTTTGGTTGGTGCATTTAGTCCATTTACATTCAGTGTTATTATAGAAAGATGTGGGTTTAGAGTCATTGTGATGTCTGTAGGTTTCATGCTTGTAGTGATGTCTCCAGTACTTTGTGGTCCTTGCAACATTTCACTCACAGAATCCCCCTTAGGATCTCTTGTAGGGCGGGTTTAGTGGTGCTGAATTCCTTCAGTTTTTGTTTGCTTGGGAAGACCTTTATCTCTCCTTCTATTCTGAATGACAGTCTTGCTGGATAAAGGATTCTTGGCTGCATATTTTTTCTGTTCATCACATTGAAGGATCCTGCCATTCCTTTCTGGCCTGCCATGTTTCAATAGATAGGTCTGTCACTAGTCTTATCGGTCTCCCTTTACATGTTAGAGCATGTTTATCCCTAGCTGCTTTCAGAGTTTTCTCTTTATCCTTGTATTTTGCCAGTTTCACTATGATATGTCATGCAGAAGATTGATTCAAGTTACGTCTGAAGGGAGTTCTCTGTGCCTCTTGGATCAATGCCTTTTTTCTTCCCCAGATCAGGGAAGTTCTCAGCTATGATTTGTTCAAGTACCCTTCAGCCCCTTTCTCTCTTTCTTCCTCTTCTGGAATTCCTATTACACGGGTATTGTTGCTTTTGATTGCATCACTTAGTTCTCAAAATTTCCCCTTATACTCCTGGATTTTTTTTTAATCTCTCCTTTTTCTCAGCTTCCTCTTTTTCCATAACTTTATCTTCTAATTCACCTATTCTCTCCTCTGCCTCTTCAATCCAAGCTGTGGTTGCTTCCATTTTATTTTGCATTTCATTTATAGCATTTTTTAGCTCCTCCTATTTCTTAGTCCCTTAATCTCTGTGGCAGTAGATTCTCTGCTGTTCTCTATACTATTTTCAAGCCCAGCGATTAATTTTATGACTATTATTTTAAATTCTTCTTCTGTTATATTGCTTGAATAGTTTTTGATCAATTCACTAGGTGTCCCTACTTCCTGGAGTTTCTTTTGTGGAGAATTCTTCCGTTTCATCATTTTGGGTAGTCCCTGAGATGGCTCCAAACTGCAGGGCACTTCCCCTGTGCTGTCCAGAGAAACTTGTGTTAGTGGGGGGGCACTGTCATACCTGATGTTTGTCCCCAGCCCACCACTGGCCCCAGCATGGTGTGTACCTCATTGTCCCCCTCCCAGGTGCGAGACTCACTGTGGAGTGGTGTGGCCCCTGTCTGGGCTACTTGCACACTGCCAGGCTTGTGGTGCTGCTTTGATGGGATCTGATGTGTTAGCTGGGGTGGATCCGCAAGGTGCACAAGGATGGGAGGGGCAGGCTCAGCTCGCTTTGCTCAGCTCACTCCTTTGAGGGAGGGGCCCTGCAGCACCGGGAGGGAGGCTGACCTGTTGGAGGGATGGATCCACAGAAGCACAGCGTTGGGTGTTTGTGTGGTGCAAGCAAGTTCGGTGAACTGGTTCCCTTTGGGGTTTCGGCTGGGGGATGGGAGAGGGAGATGGCACTGGCCAGTGCCTTTGTTCCCTGCCAAGCTGAGCTCTGTCCTCCGGGGCTCAACAACTCCCCCTCCCATTGTCCTCTAGCCCTCCCACTCTCCGAGCAGAGCTGTTGACTTCTAACATTCCAGATATGTTCTGGAATGTTCAACATTCTGGCTTCAGAACTCACGCAGTCCTCCGCTTTTGCAAGCCAGACTTGGGATTCCACCTCGCTGGGTGGGCTGCCCCTCCACCACCCCAGCTCCCTCCTGCCAGTATGTGTAGTGAGCTCTGCCTCTCTGCCTTTCCTACCCTCCTCCGTGGGCCTCTTGTCTGCACTTGGCTCCAGAGAGTCTGTTCTGCTAGTCTTCTGGCAGTTTTCTGGGTTATTTAGGCAGGTGTGGGTGGAATCTAAGTGTTCAGCAGGACAAGGTGAGCCCAGCATCCTCCTACGCTGCCATCTTCCTCCTCTCTTTTTATTTTAAAATTGTAGTGTCTAGAATGTGTTCTTTATATATGGTGGTTGAATGAATGAAATGAAAGTAGTTGAGAAAAAGACTTATATAGTATTCAACAAACATTTATATTCTAAATTTAGTTTCATCAGTGACCATCAGTAAATAATTAACCCCCTATAATACCATTATAAAGACTGAACTGGTTGATAATTTTAGATATGCACAATGGACTTACAGTATCAAGCACATGCAAAAAATAGATTTTAAAAATATGCACATACTTTAGCAGGTTTGTATCATGAACCTGTGTTTACAGAAAGTGATGTTTGATTTATTCATTTCTCCTAATACCATTCTTGGAGTTTTTATTTCATTTTCTTGCAAAAGCAATCACATTCTTAACTCAGTCTCCAGTATGAAAATTGGTCACTGTGATAGGTCCTTCAGAATACAAATACACATGGAATTGATATTTGCAGTTAGATCTGACTTGGGTAAATTCTCATTGTAAAAAATATTATAGAGCAATTTGTCTCACCCACAAACCTCTCTATTTTTGATAAGAGATTTCCCATTCAGAACAGCCAGACAAAGGGAATTGAAAAATCTTAGCCACAGATCTCTTAGTCACTGAATATTTATTATATAATATCTCTTAGTTTTGTTTAAAAAAAAGGAAACAAAGTATGTTTCCTAATTCATAAAGATATATTCCACAAATTTGAAAGGTAATTTTATGTGGCTCTCCAAAGTACTGAGCCACCCTTGTCATCTGGAGCTAAGAAGTTTTTGATACTAGCACAGGAAATTTTTAGGATCAATGTAAAACATTCATGTGGGAGGGGAAACAGATGTTACCAAGATGAGAAGCAAGGAATTGTGGAAGGTATTCTAGGCTCAAGGAAAAGTGTAAGGACGGTGATGGGTCAGAACGTATGAGTCAGATTTGTGAATTTGATAGGTCACAGTGGTATGTTCCTTGGTGGTAGGCAGGGGAGATATAGGGAGAGATGAGTAGGGTAGAATTTTAACCTCATTTTTTATGCATTTGAGAAATTTTGAGAGGACTTTGCACAGTGCGGTAGGGATCAGCTACGTACTTTAGGAAGGGAATTCTGAAATAGTGTGAAGAAAGGATTTGAGGGGCTGAGACTGGAGAACATAAGAAGAACCATGAGACTGTACCAGTAATCAAGGCCAGAGTTCAGTCAGAGAGGTAGTAGTGGGAGTGGAAGGAGGGGACAGATGCTAGAGACTGGGAAGGTAGGGAATCTCCACATTCCACTCTTATGGGGGCCACATTGGGGTACAGGAGTGAGCATCATGGGCTGGGGTACTTTTCTTGTTCTTCCCTGGATTTTAGCAGGAACATGAAGCTAGGCTATGATAAGAGAGATTTTCAGAAGTAGATGGGGTACAGAGCTCATATTCACTTTTGCAGAGGTATTTTAGCTAGACGTGGGGACTAAAGGAGGAAATATGAACTGAGGCTGATGACAGTGTGAATTGTCTTACCCTTCTTTCCTTATTCTTCCCTTGCACTCATCACCTTCTACTCTGAAGATCCCTGTATGGGCAGCACCCTAAACTCCCTCCTAGGGCATCTGAAGATGTATAAAAAGCTTCACTCTGAGAGACTGTTTGGAAACATTGTGCCAAATCCTAATATTTCAACATTTATTTACATTTTTATCTTCATTCCCTGCTCATGACATCATATAAAAATTAGAAAATATCCAGACGCAACAAAATAAAGCAGGGAGTTAAATCAGTATCATCTTTACATAATTACAGCAAAGCCTGCTTACTCACCTTTGGTAGAGAGGGCAGTAAGCAATTTTCACCTTACTCTGGCATATTACTTGGTAATTTCCAGCCTTGAAGACGGAAAGGAACAATTGAGGTAGCCTAGTGAGAAAAGTCTTGTATTTAATCAACTTTTCTCTGCTATTTAACAGAAAGAACATTGAGTTTCAAGTCATCAGTTAGCTGTATGACCTTGGCATTTAACTTCTCAATGCCTTAGATGCATAAAGGTTGTAATGAAGAAAATAAGGAGATTATGAGAGTGCTTTGAAATTTTTTGAGAGCAGATGCAGATATGCAGAGCATTGTTTTTTGTTACTCCTGAAGGCCTCATTGCTACAAATTTTCAGGTTAGATTGATTTACTCAACCACAGACTTGTTTGTCCTCTACACTTTTTCTGACATTACTGGTTATTTTCCTATAAGTCAGTACAGTCTGTTTTCAGTGATCAGCAAATCAGTTGTGATGAGAGCTAGAAATGGGGCTCAGACCCAGGCAAGACTTCTAACTCAAAATCCATTTTCTTTCCACTATGCTTCTGCCCTTATGGCATCTTGTAAAGTATATACGTGTGTGGGTGTGGGTGTGCATGTACGTGTGTGTGTGTGTGTGTGTGTGTGTGTGAGAGAGAGAGAGAGAGAGAGAGAATGAGAGAGAGAGAATGTGTGTGTCTAAAAAGTTGAAAAGGCACACTCGGGGTTTTATGAGCTGAAATCTGCGGCTCTAGAATGCTGTCTAATCAATCTCCCTCCCTTTCCCTAGCATTTCTTCATTACATTCTCCATTTTTTAAAACAGTATTTCTCTTCCTCATCCTTTTTCTTGTTTATTTTTCTCCTTTGTGTAAGTTGGTGATAGCATTGATAGTGGTTGCTAAACACAGGGGTTGACATGGTAGAAATGTATTAGGATTATTTTCTTTTTTCTTACTTTAAGAGAAGCCTATTATTTGAAGGGTTTTTGATCTGCTAAAAATCATGCTTTCCTCTGGTGTTTCCAAGCCACCTGCCATGGCCTCAGGTCCAGCTAACCTGTCTGCCAGGACTGTTTCCCCAGCAACCAGTGTGAACTTCAGAAGTTGTATTTCTGGGCTTCTCAGAGCCTTACCTCTCTCCTTCAACTGCTTGAAGTTATACCTCTTTAGACCATTATGCAGCCACTTCTCCAGATACTACTTTTCCCCCTTTTGAATCAGTTGATGGCATCAGCTGGTAATTAGCATTGCTGCTGCAGTGGTAGAGTGTGGCTGATGTGAGAGGAGAAGCTTGAGAAGTACAGACAGAATCAAGCCAACCTTGTCTTTTTGTAATGGATTTGGTTATACTAAAATAAGTGGGAAATTACCTGGAACTTGAATAAGATGCCTCCACTAATATGTAAAAAATACATCATTATTTTGTGCAAAGCAGTCTTTTAGGTCTTGTGGGGGGATACAGACAAGAGTTTTATATTTTGGGACATTTTGAATTCAGCAAGAGAAATAAGGCATGTTCATTAATAAGGTAGAACGTGTATCGCCTGCTATAATGTAGAAGAATGTAGCATAAAGGGGATAGAGTTTTGATGACAGAAAGAATAGTGGGGAATTTTAAAGGACTCTCTGGACATAGAAGTGACTGTAGCTAGATACAGTTAAAAAAAAAAGAGGGAAAAAGAGATATAAGACAACTTTCAGTAGAAGGAGTTTGATACTTTTGTCCCCTGAGCAGGAGGCAGATCCTGAGAATATAGAAGGGAACTAAGCACACCAAAAATTCTCTGCCTTACAGAGTTTACATCCTACCAAGGAGGACAGGCAATCAACAATATACATAATTAATTAGATAGTGATCAATGCTGAGGGGAAAGAATAAAGTAAAGATGGAAGATATGGAATATAGAGTGGGTGGAGATGTGGTGAGGACAGGCCTTACTGAGAAAGGGACTTTTGAGTACAGACCTCAGGGAAGTGAGAGCACAAACTAGACAGCCATAGGGGAGGAAGCAGGGAAGAAAAGATTCAAAGAAGTCTGCCTCCTGTGATAGAAGCACAGCAAGGAGGCCAGAGTGGCTGAAGAGGAGCCAGTGGGGGTTGGGGAAGATAAATGATGAAATCAGAGAAGCATTGGAAGCCCCGATCCTGAAAGGCCTTGTAGATCACGTAAATGAATTTCAGTTAAGGGACAGGTTTCGGTGTGCCATAAGTGAAGGGAAGTATTGAAGACATTAAATCAAAATCGGAAACACACGTCTGCTCCCTTCTACTCAATGCCTTCTTGTATAGGCACATTTGCCTGGTGCTGGAGGGATCAATATGGGCATAGGTTGCCAGCACTGATGTCAGTTTGAAAGTAGACAGTGGGGAAAATTGAACTTAACTGAGGAAGTATTTGTTTTCAGTGGTAAATGATTGCATTTTAGATTTGGAAGGATCTTAGATTGAACTGGTGTGATCTTTCAATTTTATCGGTGAAGAGATAGGGACTCTAGGAGAAGAATTAGAGACCAAGGTCATAGAATCAGTTAGTGGCAGACCAAGGACGAGAATCCATGTCAGAACTCTGAACAACAGTTGCTTTTCAATGTCTGTGTATCAACCAGTGTGTTTGCAGAGAGGTCACATGTACATTGTGGGAGGGATAGATGAGGGAGTGATTTTGAGCTTGTTTTTCACTTAAGCCTTTTTCATTAAGGACAAGAACAATCAAGGGACTCCTTCTTCTCATTTCTCCCTGGAGAGCTCTTCTATGCTTCCCTTGTTAGCAATTGCCCATTTATGTTACAAACCCGTTGAGCAGGGAGTGTGCTGATTTTGTGGTTGGCCTCTTACTAAGGCCTCCTTGGTCCTCTGGTAACTGAACTTATTTGACTGATGATTGCAAATCATCATATAATGTTAATAATATTAGTCTCTTAACTGAAATTCATTTAACCTGGCTCAGCACACATTTTATGCATGTTGTAGTTCTCTTTTGGGACCACTGGAGCTGATAACCAAGGAAAATGTGATCAGAATGGGCTTAAATGGAAATAATGTATAATGAGGCTGGCTTAGCACTGGGGTTTGAATTGGGAAACTACCTTCTAAAATGCTCAGTTGCAATAGAAGATCTTTGTCGTGATTCTGGGGGGATTGCATTCAAATTGTGATGTGTTCTTTGCCACATGCCTTAGTTATCTTAACACACGCATCTTAATGCACTTCAATATGTCAAATATTAAATGCGAAAAAGGAAGGTAAAATTTGAACTGTATTTGTCTTAGTCAATTGTGTGCTCATGAAAATATGCTATTCTTTGCTAAGGTCATCGTTCATTCAGTCATTTATTTTGAGGCTACATAATACAAGGAAAATACTGTGTACCTTGGAGTCAGAGAGTCTAGTTTGAATTCTTGTTTTATGGATTACAACCTGTGCGACCTTCAGTAGGTTACTTAATTCCTTTGAGCCTCCATTTTTTTCCCGAATGAAATGAACATCTATTTTGTATGGTTGCTAAAAGAAAGAAAAATAAGTAAATCTTATAAAATGTCTAATACAATGCCTGCACGTGGTAGGCATGCCATTACTAGTAGCTATGTACCACTACTAATGGTTAAAATGTGGAAAATCAGAAGATGTAGTGAATGCCTGACGTGATCAGGGAGGGCTTTTTGGAGGAGGGGACTTTTGAGATGGATTCTGAAGAATACGAAGCAGGTTATCAGATAGATGCAGAGGGCAGGGAAGTCCATTCATGTATAGGGAATAGTTTGCTTAGAGTCTAGACGTAAAGTTGAGGCTGGAGAGATAGGTGAGTGGGTAAAACAGAACATTTATATTTTAATATGATTTGAATAGCCATGGGAAAGTTCTACCCTCTACCTCAGTTATAAATATCTCCTTCATATAGGTGCCAAGATATGCATATGCACAATATAAGTTTGCATTCTTTGCACGTTTCTTTCAAAATGCAAACATTCTTTTTTGTTTTTTAAATGTTTATTTATTTTGAGAGAGACAGAGAGAGAGAGAGAGAGTGAGCAGAGAAGGGTCAGAAAGAGAGGGAGATAGAAAATCCCAAGCCGGCTTTGCACTGCCAGTGCAGAACCCGACAGGGGGCTTGAACTCACCAAGATCACGGGGCTTGAGATCATGACCTGAGCCAAAACCAAGAGTCAGATGCTTAACTGACTGAGCCACCCAGGTACCTCTCAAACATTTTTTTAGAATATAAAATCAATCCATTTCAATAAAATTTTTTTTTGTTTATTTATTTTGAGAGAGAGCAAGAGTGAGAGAGAGCAGTGGGGGGGCAGAGAGAGAGGGAGAGAGAGAATCCGAAGCAGGCTCCACACTGTCAGTGTAGAGCTGATGTAGAGCTCGAACTCCTGAACCATGAGATCATGACCTAAGATGAAATCAAGAATCAGACGCTTAAGTGACTGAGCCACCCAGGAGCCCCAATTCATTTCAATTTAATAAACTGAATATGTTTACGTTCTACTGAGGAGGATGCCAAGCATTGTGCCAAGCATGGTACTAACCACCGAGAAAACTACAATTAAAGAAAGGACTTGAACTTACACTCATGTAACTCAAAATAATGGAAAGGCCAATCTACAAATCAGTAACTCAGGTGCTACTGCTGAGGAATAAAAACATGTACAAAAGGAGGAGTTTTGTTTGAGCTAGAGCCTGAAAGATGAATAGGATTTCCAATTGTTTTTAAAAAACATCATTAGGGCTTTAGAGGAAACTTGTTGAACATGATTTGGATAGCTTTTGTATCAGAACATCCTTGGGAGATAGGCTGCAGAGGTGGGGCTTCTGCTTCACAACTGTGCTTTTGGCTAACCCTGCCCTTAGAATAAGAATGCAATTGTTTGTAGGTTCTGAGAAGATATTTGAGAGTGTAAACTCTATTTTTCATGCTCATTAGCACAATAAAATGTGTGGTTGATGTTTGACATATAAAATATGAATTATGCATGAGGAATTAGGGATGAAATGTTGTCATGATAAAAATTTAATTATTATACACTATATTGCTGATGAGACAGCAAATTGAATACCACTGACAAGTTGTCTCAATGGTGAAATGTGTTTGATGAAATGTCCAGTCAATGATGAGGTAATGAATTATCCTACTAGAACTATGATAACTATAGTTGAAAAAACACTGCCCAAAGGAAAGTGAATCCTTGGTTTGTTTTTTTTTTTTTTGGTGACAAGTGATATGTGTGATGCCATAATAATAATAATAGGCTAGAACTTTCTGACTTTTAAGAAAGGATAGAGTATAAATCTATCCTGTTACAAATTCAGGTGATTTTCCATTTTATTTTGTCTTATAAAATCTGGAAATATCATTTCAATATTTGGAGGTTGAAATGAAGTATTTATTGTTTATAAATACTTTCATGTACTCTGTGCTTTCATAATTATTAAGTCAAAGCAGTATCAATAGCTCCATTTTTGCCAAAATGTGATCTGTGGCTTGAGTTAGATAAACGACTTCCCTAATGTCAAATGATTTGAAACAGCTAAATTTCCAACTCAGATCTACGTGGTTTCAAATCCTTAGGTCTTCTTACTATAAAACATTGTTTTTATTGGTTATTGAATAAACAAATGCAAATATTTTGTGTTACATTTGGAAAAATTGAGAATGAAAAGATTGGGCCTTGAAAATCTTTTTGATATAAAGAGAAAATACAGTTGATCAGTTAGCTGCATCACACTTTGATCTCTGCCTTAGCTAGCACTTATTGTCTGGATCAGTCTTTTTTAACTTGATTTGCTTATTTGAATCTAATGGGGGTTCTTTCAAAAATATGGATTTCTAGGCTTACCACAAATAGATTCTACTTTCTTGGTTCAGTACATTTCAGTATGGAACCGATTTTGTAAGGTTTCCTATGTTATTCTGAAGTACACCCAGGTTTAGGATCTACAGTTCAGCTTATGTGATGAGTGGCTTATTCTTACTATTATCTCTGCCTTGCTCTATGTACAGCTGCCTAGATTGTGGTTGAAGCTCTATTTTTTGTTGTTATTGTTTGTTTGTTTGTTTGTTTATCTATCATTTGGGGGACCGTATACTATTAGGAAAAGGACAAATTTAAATCCCTCATAGTTAGTTCTTTTCAAAGAAAGGTCAATGAGCCACCTCTGTAGGGAATCATATTTGCTTGTTAAAAAGTAGATCTATTATAAGAAAGGGAGAGTTTTAGAGTTAATTTTTAGAATATCAAGCCAAGAAATAGCTGAAATATAATTTATATGCAATAAAATGCATAGATCTTAAGCACTTGGTTCAGTGAGCTTTGATATTTGCATCTTCTCATGTGACCACCACCCAAAAGTTCCATCACCCTGGTCACCTGATGCTTCTTTCCAATCACCTCGCACATAACCCTCGTTTTTTGTTTTTTTTTTTTTTTTTTTTTTATTACTATAGGTTAGTTGTGCCTTTTCTGGAACTTCACGTGACTAGAACCATACAAAATGTATGCATTTGTGTCAAACCTCTTTTGCTCAACATAATGTTTTTGAGTTCATTGATGTTGCAAGCATTCTTCCTTGTATAGTTTTGCATTGTATTAATACAACACTTTTTTGTCCATTTAACTATTGTTTGGTTAGTTGTGTATTTTTGCTATTATTATAAAAAAAGCTACCATGAAAATGTTTGTAAGTAAGTACATTGTGAACATAAGTTGTTAGTTCTCTTGGATAGATACCTGCAAATGGAATTGCTGGATCCTAGGATAAATATTTTTTAGCTTTCTGAGAAACTTCCAAGTAATTCTTCAAAGGGATTGTACCATTTTATACTCCTTCCAGCAGTGTTTAAGAGTTCTGGTAGCTCCACAGCCTCAACATTTGGCATAATCAGTATTGTTTTAGTTTAGCCATTTTAGTATGTTTCAAATTTCTATCACTTTTTTCAAAATAAAAAATTTAAAAACAGTTTTCCATCTTACTTGAGAGATTAGTTTAATAAAAGAATACTCTATTAAATGATGGACAGTTAGTACCTGCTCTCTGGTAAGCACCAGAGGACAGGGAATAGAAGAAAGTAGGAAAGAACTATACCTTGGGTTAGCTCTATAATAAGACTGAAAATTAGTTTCCGTTTGGTAACAGATACAGTGATTGAGGTGTTTAGCTTGGACTTAGTGGGTTATGTTACTTTTAACTCTTTATCTAATTTACATCTTTATGCTCTAATATATGAAGTAGATATTAGCTATCTAACATTTTACATAGCATTGCTTTAACAAAAGTTACTGTTTTTCAAGAAAAGGAACAGAGAAAATCTTATTACTAAAGACCTACTTCTTATAGGTAGTGTTCCATGTGTACAAAGTGACTAAAATACACATTTCTAATCAGCATGGGGGTTTACTTGGTGATTCCTAGGTAAATTTCAGGCAGAGTATCTAATACAGTTGTATGGGCAGTCATTTCAGCCCTAACACCCACTTTCAAACATCAGCATCGTATGACCAGTTGAAGATCTTGTCATGGATCAGCTTGTTAGTATGTTGTGCCATGCTCATATATGTGGCCCTTTCACCAGACTGATACCTTATAGGCAGAGCTTCTTATGTGGTCTCTGGGTAAAGCAGAGACACTACATTGGATATACATTTGGATGGACTGGTACTCATGTAACAAGATTTGATTCAGGTATCTTGAGACTAATCTTCTTTAATGAGCCACATGTATAATTTTAAGTTTTCTAACAGCCACATTAAAAACAATAAAGGGACTCCTGTGTGGCTCAGTCAGTTGGGCATCCAACTTCGGCTCAGGTCATGATCTTGCATTTGTGGATTTGAGCTCTGCGTTTGGCTCTGTGCTGACAGCGCCCAGCCTAGAGCCTGCTTCAGATTCTGTGTCTCCCTCTCTCTTTCTCTGCTTCTCCCTATTCATGCTCTCTCTGTCTCTCTCAAAAATAAATAAACATTAAAAAAAACAAAAAGAAATGGATAAAATTAGTTTTAATAATATATTTGATTTTTAACTCAATACATGCATCCAATATATTATCATTTCAACATGTAATCATTATAAAACTTATCAGTGTTTATATTACTTTTTTTGTCCTAAGTTGTCATAACTCCCTATATTTTCACACTTACAGTACAGTTCATACAGCTTCTCAGTCACACTAACCACATTTCAAGTGTTCAATAACCACATGTGACTAATGGCTACTATACTGGACAATGTAGCTCTAGATATTGACTTAGTAGAAACTACCAACTGGCTTATAGAAGTTTATACTCTGGTCTTTCCAACAAAAGTTCAAAAAGGATTATCTTATCTTCTTTCTATTGGGCCTTTAGATAATGTAATCAGAGCCTTGGGAAAGGGTATAGATTCCCTGCTAACACTTGAGCATGCTGTCATAATAACATAGCTGTTTTAATTGCACACCTACCTGGTGATAGTATTTTATCCATTATCACATATAAGTCTCACAATAAACTTGAGAAATAGGCATTATTCACATTTTGCAGATGAATTAACTATGGCCCCAAATGGTTACATCACTTACCAAAATGTACATACCTGTTAAGTACATAACTGTTAAGTACAGTTAAGGAGCACAATCAGGATTTGAATTCAGGTACTACTAATCCATTCTGAGGTTCTTCCCTCTTCCAATAAGCTGCATTCATTCCCTGCTATTCTTCTCATCTCTTCTTCTCTTCTTCTCCCTCCCTTCTTCTCTTCTTTCCATTGCTATCCTGGGAATACAGGCACAAGACATACTCCTTTCTCTTGAAAAATTTGCAGTTTAATAGCAGAGAAATATAAATAAAAATTACAATATAAATATATAAATTATAATAGAGCCAGGTGGGTCCCATTACAGAAGTGTGAACTCAATGTTTTGTTCACCGGGAAGAGTGGCCTGGTCTTCTGTGTGGTGAATGGAAGGGTGTTCAAATACAGGGAAGCAGTTGGGGGGTCACATTTGAGCTGATCTTGAAGATACCCAGATGAATGTGTGGGAAACAGGTATTCTTGGCAGAGGGATTACTAGGTGAAAAAGCAGAGTCCCATTGTATGATCTACTGTGATCTGGTGAATCTAGCATGAGAGTCCCAATGGATCGACTGATTGGAGGGAATTTCAGTGTGGCAAGAGACTTGAAGTAAGAGAACAAAGGGGAAGGAGATGTGAGAGAAGAGTAGTTATAAGAGACTGAAAAGTTGGTTGAAGTGAGATTAGAAATGCCACTCTGGAAAACAGTGTGGAGGTTCCTCAAAAAATTAAAGACAGAATTACCCTATGACCCAGCAGTAACACTACTAAGAATTTATCCAAAGGATACAGGAATGCTGATTCATAGGGACACATGTACCCCAATATTTATATCAGCACTTTCAACAATAGCCAAATTATGGAAAGAACCCAAATGTCCATCAACTGATGAATGGATAAAGAAGATGTGGCATGTACACACACACACACACACACACACACACACACACACACACACTCTGGAATACTACTTGGCAATGAAAAAGAATGAAATCTTGTCATTTGCAGCAACGTGGATGGAACTGGAGGGTATTATGCTAAGTCAAATAAGTCAGAGAAAGACAGTTCTATGTTTTCACTCGTATGTGGAAGTTGAGAAACTTAACAGAAGACCATGGGGGAAGCGAAAAAAAAAAACAGTTACAAACAAAGAGGAAGGCAAACCATGAGACTTTTAAATACAGAGAACAAACTGAGGGTGGAAGGCGATGGGAGGGGCAGGGGGGAAAGGGCAAATGTGTGATGGGCGCTAAGGAGGGCACTTGTTGGGATGAGCACTGGGTATTTTATGTAAGTGATGAATCATGGGAATCTACTCCTGAAGCCAAGAGCACACTGTATACACTGTTAGATAACTTGACAATAAATTATTAAAAAAAAAAAGACAGTGACAGGATGGGGCACTTGGGTGGCTCAGTTGGTTAAGAGGTTGAGAGTGGACTCTTGATCTCAGCTCAGGTCTTGATCTCACTGTTGTGAGTTCAAGCCCAGTGTTAGGCTCTTCATTGGATTCTGCATTGGGATCTGCACTGGGTGTGAAGCCTACTTAAAAAAAAAAAAGACTGAAGAAAACAAAAGGACTGTGCAGGGTTATTAGATATTTTTATTATTTGTTTTTAATTTTTAATGTTTATTTATTTTTGAGAGAGAGAGAGAGCAGGGGAGGGACAGAGAGAGGGAGACACAAAATCTGAAGCAGGCTCCGGCTTCTGAGCTGACAGCACAGAGCCCAACAGCACAGAGCCCGACATGGGTCTCGACCTCATGAACTGTGAGATCATGATCTGAGCCAAGGTTGGATGCTTAACAAACTGAGCCACTCAGGTGCCCCTAGATATTTTTAAATCAGAGCAGTGAAAGGATATATTTTTGTCGAGGCTATGGAAACCAATATTGTAATTAGTATTATTAGTTTAGTAAAACATTTGCTACATAAAATATGAGTGTAAACTGGTCTTGGAAATTTGGAATTTACTTTCCAAAATTCTGTAATTCTGTATGTGTGTATATATACAGAATATTTCACATACCTAAATTGATTTCATCCTGGAAACATTTTATAAGTAATGTGAGGATTGCTATTATGCCCTTTTTAGAAACATAATAACTAAACTGAGACCCCTTCCTTTCTTTAAATGAAGTGCCAAATATAATCTATCCTTTTTGTAGGGATAAGTTTCATGGTTTTCATCATGTTTTTGGAGGGATCTTGTTATGACATGCATTTAAGAACCTCTGCTTCCCATGACAGCTGAGACATAGAGGTCTGAAATGATTTGCCACTTTTACTAGTTAGTAGTAGAGTTAGAACTAGAACCCAGATCTCTTACTTCCTAATTGAGTACTCTTTTCATTATCTCACTTTGTAGGAGAAGTCTTTACTGTGAGCATTAGTCTCAATACGTTTGCATAAGTTTTTTTCTTTATAAAAGACTTTATCTCAGGTGTTAGCTAGGCGAGAATCTGATAGGATTCATTTGCACAAGGAACACATAAGGTTCACCTGTCACTTATCATAATTATAATATTAAAAAAATAAAATTCTTATTCTTGTTAAAAGTTGTGTGAAATTCTATAGTATGTACCTTAATTTATTTAGCTATTATTCTTTGAGGATTATTTTGGTTACTTTGAGTTTTTCACTATTATAAACAGCGCTGCAATGCATAACCTTGTACAGGTATCTTAGGTCAATGTGTATTTTTACAGGATAGATAACCAGAAACGAAGCCAAAATTTTAGCTTCTTATAGTCCTTATGTGAAATAGTCCTTATGTGACATTGTACCCATGACTGCACATCCTTGCCAACACTGGATGTTACCAGTCTTTTATTTTTTTTAATGGAGATATAATTAACATATAAAATTGTATTGGCTTTAGGTATACAACCTAATGATTTTGTGTATATATATGTATATACATATATAGGTGGTCATGAATATGTGGTCATATATGGTCATATATATGTGGTCATGTGATCATGAAAATGATCACCACAATAAGTCCTTCATCATGGATAGTAACAATTTTTTTCTTATGATGAAAACTTTTAAGATCTACTCTTTTAGCTACCTTAGATACATATAATATATAATACAAAATACAAACGATACATTATTATTAGCTGTAGTCCTTATGCTATCTATTATATCCCTATGTCTTATTGTACCTTTGACCACTTTTACCCATTTTGTCCATCCCCCCATCACTCCCAATTCTGGCAACCTCCAGTATGTTCTCTGTATTTTATGAGTTTTTTTTTTAAGATTTTGCACATAAATAAGATCATACAGTATTTGTCTTTCTTTGTCTGACTTATTTCACTTAGCATAATGGCTTCAAGTTCCATTCACATAGCAAATGACAGGACTTTATTCTTTCCCATGACTGAATGATATTCCATTGTGTATTTGTATGTGGGTAAAAGATAGATAGATAGATAGATAGATAGATAGATAAGTAGATATTACATCTTCCTTATCTATTTATCCACTGACAGACACTTAGGTTTTTCCATATCTTGGCTATTATAAATAATGCTGCCGTGAACATGGGAGTGCAGATATCTCGTTGATATCCTGTTTTCATTTCTTTGGATAAATACCTAGAGTGGAGTTGTTGGATCATGTGGTAGTTCTATTTTTCAGTTTTTGAGAGACCTCCATACTGTTTTCCCTAGTGGCTGCACCAAATAACATTTCTACCAACAGCGTACAAGGGTTTCCTTTACCCCACATTTTGCCAACACTTGTTATTTCCTGTCTTTTGAAAATAGCCTTTCTAACATGTGTGTGAGGTGGTTTTGTTTTGCATATCCTTGATGATTAGGGATGTTGAACAACTTTTTGGATACCTGTTGGGCATTATAAAGTAATCATCATGGGTTTTCTTTGAAGGTCAAGATTTCCTAATACCCTTAAAATATGGGTTCTTTATGTGGGTCCAGAAGCCCATGACTGAATTACAGAATGTCTGTCATTCCTTTAACATTTTATGCAAAATTTTCTGCATATACAATTATGTGCATTTTCTGTAAAATGTTTCATAATTTTCATTAGGTTTCCAAAGATGTCTAAGATCGAAAGGAAAGAAATAGAAGCATGAATCTAAAATGTGACTTGACTTTTCACAATGTAACACACACACCATTTTAGTAGTATGTCAATTGTAATAAGCAAAGTTCAATTGTACCCAGAAAAGGCTCACCAAATTATATGGTTCTCTTACTATATAGAGGTCTAGCAATTTATTTATTTTTTTTTAAGTTTATTTATTTATTTAGAGAGTGACAGAGACAGCGTAAGCAGGGGAGGTACAAAAAGAGAGGGAGAGAGAGAATCCCAATCAGGCCCCACACCTTCAGTGTGGAACCTGACATGAGGCTTGAACCCATGAACTGTGTGATCATGACCCAAGCGGAGAGTGAGAGTCGACTGTTAAATGACTGAGCCACCCAGGCACCCCAGGTCTAGCAATTTAGTGCCTATATTCTTTTCACAAGACATTTTATTTATTTATTTTTTTTAATTTAATTTAATTTTATTTATTTATTTTTTAATATATGAAATTTATTGTCAAATTGGTTTCCATACAACACCCAGTGCTCATCCCAAAAGGTGCCCTCCTCAATACCCATCACCCACCCTCCCCTCCCTCCCACCCCCCATCAACCCTCAGTTTGTTCTCAGTTTTTAACAGTCTCTTATGCTTTGGCTCTCTCCCACTCTAACCTCTTTTTTCAGACATTTTAAATGTATCCTTAGTTTTCTTTGAACTTTACAAGGTAGAGAGAAAGAAAGAAATATTCAGAGTTTGTATAGATATAGCTGTTTTGTTGTTTTATGATCAGAATACAACTGACAAAATGAAAAAGATACAGTTGACTCCTTTCATGTGGATCTCACAAAAGGGTGCTTATACTTGATTTCTGTTCTCTCAAATATTACTTGTATTCAGAGAACTGTGTGTGTGAAGACCTAATAACTTCTTTTGTATTTGGCTGGGGGAAATTGCAAGAAAAATCTGCTGTTTCTATGCAGTTTAGATAAAGTACTCTAATTTCATGATAATTACCCATGCTAACCATATATCTGTTCTTAAAGCACTTCAGTGTATTGTCCCAGTGAAATCCCCTGAATTCTAATAAGTAAATACTCAAGTCAGCCTCAGGTGTAGAGGGAAAAAACAAACAAACAACCCCCCCCCCAAACTTAGCTCCAGTGGTATGCTAGAGCCAGCTTCTAATCAGCTTGTGAAACTGGTTTTTAAATTTCAAGGAATTTTGCCACCTGGTTGGCATCATATTGATAGCTTGAAATTGCTCATGGTGGAGTATTTATACCATGGAAATAAGCAATCTGCACTAATCAGGGCTTCTATTCCTCGTGAACCAGGCTATTAAACATTGACCAACACAACACTCTTGAGCTCATATATTTTCTCAGTTAGGATTGCATACTTTGTATATGATCTAATTAGTAATCCCTAGAGAAAATTCAAATAAGGCAAACTTTGAATATTTTTTTCTTAAAATTCTACCTCTGTAAACATTCACATAGAATGAAACTCCAGTCTCCAAAGTACCTGTGTGTAGTACTTCTCATTTGTTGTCAAATAAATTGTAAAATAATGGAAGTACCACTGGAATGGAAGTCAAGGGGCTGGGATTCAAATTTCCTGTTTGTTATTGATTTTATGACTTTGAGTGGTCTCTTCACCTTCTGTGTTTCAGTCTCTAAGTATAAAAAGAAGGTCAAGCTGAATAGAGTTTGCTAGTCTTTATGAAGCTATCTAGTATAAAAATTCTCCTTCCAAAGGAAAAATGAGTATTTAAAGAGTAACCAAGAGTTAATATTTCATCTAAAATGATTATATTTGTGTAGTGATTATACATCTCCTAGTCACAAAACCAGAGTTTTCAAATATGAAATTGCACTTCCCATAATTTTTCCTATTTTAAAATTAGTTAACTTCTCATTTCTAGTGATGGCAGAATCTGTAAAATATTGTCACTTTCAGGTAAAGTTTTATTTTATTATTAAAATTTGCCCAATTCTAGGTTTCTATGTAGTCAGTTCAGGGTTCTTCCTTTTTCACTTCTTTTCTTCTTCCTAGAACTTTGATCTAAATTCCACAGGGTAGAGGCTCATGTCTAGAGTATCCATGCAAGCTTCTTCTGAGAGAAGAAGACCAATATTGGTCTTTGGTCACTAGAACTGATTTCTACTGCATTGTTTACTGAAACATTCTCCTGCCTTTGGCATTCTGCTTATCAGGTTTGTACTGATCACTCTGGCCTCTCCATCATAATTGTAATGCCTTTTCCAGGAGCAAGCTCTCACCATCAACAAGTATCACACCTCTTCTCAAGGATACAGGAAATTTTCAGATGCTATTCCTTCCTGCTCTAGTCTACTGATATTGAAAAATTGAGGTTAGGGGAAATCTCTGGCCTTCTCTTTTTAGCTTTAGCTTCTGTTATATTTGCTGTTGCAGAACCAGGCTGTTGTAGAGTACTTCTCTCCCAGAATTTTTATATTTTCCAGCTGAATATGGAAGTGAGACCTAGCTATATCCTCAACACCAAGGTAGAGTCTGACATATAGTAGGCGTTCAGTACATATTTGTTGATTAAATGAATTAATGAATGAAATAAACGGAATTAATAAATGAAAATTTCTCTGCTTTGTGCTGCCCCATTCCCCCAACTTCAAGGGTTTTCTCTCATTCCCCACTCCAACCTCCCCCCCAAACCCCTGCCACTTGGCCAAGAGGATAGGAAAGTTTATGCATCCATATGAGACCCACCAATAACCAACCTTATGCCACAATTCTCCTAAATTCTTTCCACTCTGCTTGAACTTTTTGCCCTTTAGGGGTCAGAAAACTCCTTTTTTGTCCACTCTGTGGTTTATATTAAGTTTTACTGTCTCAGACTTCTGGGTCATTTGGCACTTGATATTCAAATTTCAGCTTTTAAACTGAAAAATAAACAAACACCAAACCATTTTCTCTCAAAAAACCCTTATCTCACAACTGAAATTACTTGTTTTGATGACAATATATGTTATTTCTGCTGTAGACTTTAAGAGTCCTTGTATGACATTTCAGCTAAGAGTGTGACTCTCCATTCTACCTGGGGGTCATGTGTCTAGAAAGCTATTATTAGTGCGTGAATGATGGGGGAAGGGAAATGGGTACAAAGAAGTGTGTGTGTGTGTGTGTGTGTGTGCGCGCGCATGTATGTGTAGTCACAGCTCAGATGATATATACATAGAAAAATTACTATTTAGTACAAGGATTTTTAAATCAGGGCCCAGTTATCCTTGGGCAGTACTTCTTAACTTGTACATTAGAATCACCTATGAAACTAAAAATTACACTTACTTGTGTCTTATTAAACACCAGTTCCTTCAGAGTTTACTAGAGTGAGTTTTAGATGTATACTTGCTTAAAGATCCTTATATGAATTTTCTCTGGGTGTTTCTGATTCATATCCCTGTTGAAGAATTATTGCTTAGAGATCTTTGGATGGTTTTCATGCCTTATGTCATAATATGAAATTATATATGACAGTTTGTGTATATACGTTCATGTAATAATTTCCTAGGGAGAAAATCTGTATTTATAAAAGAGGCCTTGAAAAAGGCAGGGCTGAGGTAAAACCTAATAGAATCTGAGAACATGGCTGAAGATTCCTTAGAACATTATTAAAACTTCCCCCATGTGATATTTTTGCTCCACTGACAATCGTGGTTGTCCAACTCCTGCTTTCAGAGAAGAGGAATTCACTATCCTCCAAGGAAATTTATTCCATTTTTGGACACCTCTAATCTTTATATAATACGTGATATTTATAATTGCATCTCACTGATTTTGGTTTTGTAATTTGTGTAAAGTACAAAATGATACCTAATGCCTTTTTCACCCAAGGACCATCCAGAGCTGAATATATTGTTCCATTGCTACTTGAGTTTCTTCTATTAGATAAACACCCTCAATTTTTTAATCTTTTGGTTTGTAACTCAAGAACCATCCAGTCATTGTCCCTAAGTAAAGGACATACAGTAGAAATAATTATAATTATATGAATCACTTGCCTGAAGTTTTTAATATAAGTACTTGCTGTCTGCAGACTCATCACCAATCCAGAGGAGAAACCACAGATACCTACAGGGATCCTGTTGCTGGGCTTCAAGCCCTCAGAGAATCTCTCCAGTTATGTTTCTTATCTGTGTTCTAATCTCATTGCTCAGTCCAAATGTATTATGTTTACTTCATTTCTGCCTCTGTACAATCCTTTAAAATGAGGGTTTTAATGTGGGCTATATATTTGGTTCTTGGTTTCAAATTCCTGGAACCTGTCATTTGATTTTCCCTTGGCTTCATGCCATTAATTCCAAGCGTCAGTTGCTAGATCCAAATGCATCTCCTAAACCCCCATGGATCTAGTTCCTTGCAGCCCCAGGTTCTGTGAAGAGAGTAAGATACTTTCATCAGAATTATCACGTTTTCCAGTAACAATAATTCTATGAGTACCTCCTTATAAAGTAGGAAGGCAATATTTTCCCTCAATTTACAGATTAAGAAACCAAGGTTTAGAGGTATTATGCCTCTTATCTAAAGACACATAGCTAATAAGTAGATCTTCTCACTCTAAATCTGGAGTAATTAAGACTTTAGTTTTCACCTATAGCAGGACAATAGGATCATAGCAAGTACCCTCATTGATCCAAAATTGAGTAGTTCTTCACTAGACCAGATGCCCACGCAATGTTTTAAGGAAGGGCATGGCCCATCTCATTGATTTCATCTTTATCATTATTAGTGCCAACCTATTTGCATGTAATACTTAATATCAATTATTTCATTTTAAAATTGGAGAAATCTCCCAAAACTATGAGGTGGATGTCCTCTTTTAAAAGAATACTTATAGAAGGTGAAGACTTATTCAAGGTAATGTAGGTAAGCAGCAAAGACAAGACCAAATCTAGTTTTCTTTTTAATTTTCTTATCTCTCTTAATAACTCTTTATGTATTCAAAATTTATGAATTTGTCTAATATTTTCAATTATTTATGTTTTTGCTTGAGGTTATAAAATTTAAATTTATTAGCTGTGATAGGCTTTTTAAACTTACTAACTGAAAATTTATTCTTCTGATGCTTCATGGGATTTTTGTAGTTTTGTGTAAGGGAAATTCAAATTCAAATTCAAAGGGAAATTTTTTGGGAGAAAGTTGGTTAAATTCCATTTAAATAGACAAATATATTACTTTTACCCATATTTATGTTTTTATAAGCTTTTAGAATATTCCCATTTTATCTTCTTTTTTGTTGTTGTTGTTGAGGTACCAACGAGTTCATTGGTTGTCCAACCAATGTAGTTACCATATGATCCAGAAATTCCACTTCTAGGTATATTCCCAAGAGAATTGAAAATGTTTATCCATGCAAAAACACGTACACAAATGTTCATAGTAACATTATTCATAATAGTCAAAAAGGGGAGATAATCCAAATGCCCTTATGTGGATATGCAACATGTAGTATAGTCACACAATGGAATATTAATCATCCATAAAAAAGGATGAAATAGGGCCACCTGGGTGGCTCAGTTGGTTAAGTACACGACTTAGGCTCAGGTCATGATCTCATGGTTTGTGGGTTCAAGCCCTGCATCAGGCTCTGTGCTGACAGGTTGGAGTCTGGAGCCTGCTTCCAGTTCTGTGTCTCTTCCTTTCTCTGCCCCTCCCATGCTCATGCTCTGTCTCTCTCCGCCTCTCAATAATAAAATAAACGTTAAACAAATGAAAAAAAAAAGATGAAGTTTTAATATGTGCTGAAACATGAATAAACCTTGAAAACATTGTGGAAGAAGCCAGACACAAAAGAGCATATATTACGTGAATCCAATTATATGAAATGTCTAGAATAGACACATCCAGAGAAGTAGAAAGTAGATTAGTGGTTGCCATGGCCTGGAGGAAGAGGGGATAGGTACTAATTGTTAATGGATACAGAGTTTCATTCTGAAGTGATGGAAACATTCTGGAATTAGAAAGAGGCGATAAGAATATGCTAAAAATCATTAAGCTGTATACTTCAAAATGGCAGATTTTATGGTATGTGAGTTATGTCAGTTAAAAAGCAAACCAGGTGGTTTATAATGATAGCAACATAGGAAACTACTGAACTCCCCTGCTCCTATGGACACACTCAATTAATAGCTGTACATAGAACAATTCACTTTAAAAGAAATTGAGAAACTAGCTGAGTGACTCCTACACATTAGGTGAATGAGGAAATAAACACATTGAGATGGACAGGAAAAGGTTAGATAGACTCTTATCATAAACTCTGGCACAATGCAATACAATTGGGAGGGAACCCCAGCTCCAGCCTTTTCCTGAGGAGTGAAGGATTTGGACCCCACATTTTAAGTTCCAACTTTTAATACTCTCACCTGAAGAACAGGCCTCAAAACATCTAGATCTAAAAATTGACAGGGCTTGCATCTATGATAACCACAGGACTCTAGCAAACAGAGAAACAGTTATTAATGGGTGCTGGAGCACTCACTAAGCTATTACCTCAGGGATCATCCTAGAGGGAGCAGGCAAAAAATACCCATTTTCCAGTCTTTCCCTGAATAGGGTTTATGTGCAGATTTTAAAATTGGCTACCTGGGGCCAGGCTTCTAATTTAGTACAAATCTAGGGGCTCACTGAAATCTTCCCCAGTACCAGGGAACCCTGCACATCTCCCCTGTCCTCTCTCTCTAGTCCACTTCATGCCATTATATTTCCCTGGAAAGAGCTTATACATACATTGGGTGCTCCAATTTTTCTGCCTGTTGCTTGAAGGATGGGGTCCAGGGTCACTTGGCTCTGATAGCCAATGGTGATAGCATTCGAGAGTCCCATAGGACTATAGCAAACAAAGAAGAAGTTTTAAACAGGCTGAAGATCACCTCACCCCTTATGTCTATACATCTGGCCCAGTGCAGAGGGGGCAACCAAAAAATATCCACCTCTCAGTTTCTCCCTGGAAGGAGCCTAACAACATACTTTCCCAGCAGCTGAGGGTCTGATTCAAACTGGCCAGCACAAATCGTCACCTTTGGAACACTGACAGTTCTTGGTATGCCCTCAATTACTGGAAGCCACAAAGAACAAAGAAGGTAGCTTGAACAGTCACTGAGATTTGAGAGGGAAATAACATGGGCCAAGCTGGTTGATGAGCTTCATTTCTTACTTGCGAGCACGCTGTTGATACCGGAATAAGTGGCTATGTTATCTACTATGCAGAAACCAATACAGAGAGTCGAGGAAAATGAAGAAATAAGGAAGATATTCCAGAATAAGGGGAAAAGATATAATAACTCCAGAAAAAGATCTTAATGATACAGAGATAAGTGATTCACCTGATAGTGAATTCAAAATAATGCTCATAAAGATGCTCACCAAGGTCAGGAGAGCAATGCATGAAAACTTGACTAAAGAGATAGAAAATATTTTATTTATTTAATTATTTATTTATTTTTAATATGAAATTTATTGTCAAATTTGTTTCCATACGACACCCAGTGCTCATCCCAAAAGGTGGCCTCCTCAATACCCATCACCCACCCTCCCCTCCCTCCCACCCATCATCGACCCTCAGTTTGTTCTCAGTTTTTAAGAGTCTCTTATGCTTTGGCTCCTTCCCTCTCTAACCTCTTTTTTTTTTCTTCCCCTCCCCCATGGACTTCTGTTAATTTCTCAGGATCCACACAAGAGTGAAAACATATGGTATCTGTCTTTCTCTGTATGACTTATTTCACTTAGCATAACACTCTCCAGTTCCATCCACGTTGCTACAAAAGGCCATATTTCATTCTTTCTCATTGCCATGTAGTATTCCATTGTGTATATAAACCACAATTTCTTTATCCATTTGTCAGTTAATGGACATTTAGGCTTTTTCCATAATTTGGCTATTGTTGAGAGTGCTGCTATAAACATTGGGATACAAATGGCCCTATGCATCAGCACTCCTGTATCCCTTGGGTAAATTCCTAGCAGTGCTATTGCTGGGTCATAGGGTAGTTCTATTTTTAATTTTTTGAGGAACCTCCACACTGTTTTCCAGAGTGGCTGCACCAGTTTGCATTCCCATCAACAGTGCAAGAGGGTACCCATTTCTCCACATTCTCTCCAACAACTATAGTCTCCTGATTTGTACATTTTAGCCACTCTGACTGACATGAGGTGGTATCTAAGTGTGGTTTTGATTTCTATTTCCCTGATGAGGAGCGATGTTGAGCATCTTTTCACGTGCCTGTTGGCCATCTGGATGTCTTCTTTAGAGAAGTGTCTATTCATGTTTTCTGCCCATTTCTTCACTGGGTTATTTGTTTTTCGGGTGTGGAGTTTGGTGAGCTCTTTATAGATTTTGGATACTAGCCCTTTGTCCAATATGTCATTTGTAAATATCTTTTCCCATTCCGTTGGTTGCCTTTTAGTTTTGGTGATTGTTTCCTTTGCAGTACAGAAGCTTTTTATCTTCATGAGGTCCCAATGGTTCATTTTTGCTTTTAATTCCCTTGCCTTTGGGGATGTGTCAAGTAAGAAATTGCTGCGGCTGAGGTCAGAGAGGTCTTTTCCTGCTTTCTCCTCTAGGATTTTGATGGTTTCCTGTCTCACATTCAGGTCCTTTATCCATTTTGAGTTTATTTTTGCGAATGGTGTCAGAAAGTGGTCTAGTTTCATTCTTCTGCATGTTGCTGTCCAGTTCTCCCAGCACCATTTGTTAAAGAGACTGTCTTTTTTTTCCATTGGATATTCTTTCCTGCTTTGCCAAAGATTAGTTGGCCATACTTTTGTGAGTCTAGTTCTGGGGTTTCTATTCTATTCCATTGGTCTATGTGTTTGTTTTTGTGCCAATACCATGATGTCTTGATGATTACAGCTTTGGAGTAGAGGCTAAAGTCTGGGATTGTGATGCCTCCTGCTTTGGTCTTCTTCTTCAAAATTACTTTGGCTATTCGGGGCCTTTTGTGGTTCCATACAAATTTTAGGATTGCTTGTTCTAGCTTCGAGAAGAATGCTGGTGCAATTTTAATTGGGATTGCATTGAATGTGTAGATAGCTTTGGGTAGTATTGACATTTTAACAATATTTATTCTTCCAACCAATGAGCATGGAATGTTTTTCCATTTCTTTCTATCTTCAATTTCCTTCATTAGCTTTCTATAGTTTTCAGCATACAGATCTTTTACATCTTTGGTTAGGTTTATCCCTAGGTATTTTATGCTTCTTGGTGCAATTGTGATTGGGATCAGTTTCTTGATTTGTCTTTCTGTTGCTTCATTATTAGTGTATAAGAATGCAACTGATTTCTGTACATTGATTTTGTATCCTGCGACTTTGCTGAATTCATATATCAGTTCTAGCAGACTTTTGGTGGAGTCTATCGGGTTTTCCATGTATAATATCTTGTCATCAGCAAAAAGTGACAGCTTGACTTCATCTTTGCCAATTTGGATGCCTTTGATTTCCTTTTGTTGTCTGATTGCTGATGCTAGCACTTCCAACACTATGTTAAACAACAGCGGCGAGAGTGGACATCCCTGTCGTGTTCCTGATCTCAGGGAAAAAGCTCTCAGTTTTTCCCCATTGAGGACGATGTTAGCTGTGGGCTTTTCATAAATGGCTTTTACGATGTTTAAGTATATTCCTTCTATCCCGACCGTCTTGAGGATTTTTATTAAGAAAGGATGCTGAATTTTGTCGAATGCTTTTTCTGCATCGAGTGACAGGATCATATGGTTCTTTTCTTTTCTTAATGTGATGTATCACGTTGATTGATTTGTGAATGTTGAACCAGCCCTGCAGCCCAGGAATGAATCCCACTTGATCATGGTGAATAATTCTTTTTATATGCTGTTGAATTCGATTTGCTAGTATCTTATTGAGAATTTTTGCATCCATATTCATCAGGGATATTGGCCTGTAGTTCTCTTTTTTTACTGGGTCTCTGTCTGGTTTAAGAATCAAAGTAATGCTGGCTTCATAGAATGAGTCTGGAAGTTTTCCTTCCCTTTCAATTTTTTGGAACAGCTTGAGAAGGATAGGTATTATCTCTGCTTTAAATGTCTGGTAGAATTCCCCTGGGAAGCCATTTGGCCCTGGACTCTTATTTGTTGGGAGAATTTTGATGACTGATTCAATTTCTTCACTGGTTATGGATCTGTTCAAACTTTCTATTTCTTCCTGTTTGAGTTTTGGAATTGTGTGGGTGCTTAGGAATTTGTCCATTTCTTCCAGGTTGTCCAGTTTGTTGGCATATAATTTTTCATAATATCCCCAGATAATTGCTTGTATCTCTGAGGGATTGTTTGTAATAATTCCATTTTCATTCATGATTTTATCTAGTTGGGTCATCTCCCTTTTCTTTTTGAGAAGCCTAGCTAGAGGTTTATCAATTTTGTGTATTTTTTCAAAAACCAACTCTTGGTTGCATTGATCTGCTCTACAGTTTTTTTTTAGATTCTATATTGTTTATTTCTTCTCTAGTCTTTATCATGTCTCTTCTTCTGCTGGGTTTGTGGTGTTTTTGCTGTTCTGCTTCTATTTCCTTTAGGTGTGCTGTTAGATTTTTGTATTTGGGATTTTTCTTGTTTCTTGAGATAGTTCTGGATTGCAATGTATTTTCCTCTCAGGACTGCCTTTGCTGTATCCCAAAGCATTTGGATTGTTGTATTTTCATTTTCATTTGTTTCCATATATTTCTTAATTTCTTCTCTAATTGTCTGGTCGACCCATTCATTCTTTAGTAGGGTGTTCTTTAACCTCCATACTTTTGGAGGTTTTCCAGACTTTTTCCTGTGGTTGATTTCAAGCTTCATAGCATTGTGGTCTGAAAGTATGCATGGTATGATCTCAATTCTTGTATACTTATGAAGGGTTGTTTTTTGACCCAGGATGTGATCTATCTTGGAGAATGTCCAAGTGTACTCGAGAAGCAAGTATATTCTGTTGCTTTGGGATGCAGAGTTCTAAATATATCTGTCAAGTCCATCTGATCTAATGTATCATTCAGGGCCCTTGTTTCTTTATTGATCTGGTCTCTAGATGATCTATCCATTGTTGTAAGTGGAGTATTAAAGTCCCCTGCAATTACCACATTCTTATCAATAAGGTTGCTTATGTCTGTGATTATTTTATATATTTGGGGGCTCCTTTATTTGGCACATAGACATTTATAATTGTTAGTTCTTCCTGATGGATAGACCCTATAATGATTATATAATGCCCTTCTTCATCTCTTGTTACAGCCTTTAATTTAAAGTCTAGTTTGTCTGAGATAAGTATGGCTACTCCACCTTTCTTTTGATTTCCAGTAGCATGATAGATAGTTCTCCATCTCCTCTGTCTCAATCTGAAGGTGTCCTCAGGTCTAAAATGATTCTCTTGTCGACAGCAAATAGATGGGTCTTGTTTTTTTGTCCATTCTGATACCCCGTCTTTTCGTTGGAGAATTTAGTCCATTTACATTCAGTGTTACTATAGAAAGATGTGGGTTTAGAGTCATTGTGATGTCTGTAGGTTTCATGCTTTTAGTGATGTCTCTGGTACTTTGTCTCACAGGATCTCCCTTAGAATCTCTTTTGGGCTGGTTTTTGGTGATGAATTCCTTCAGTTTTGTTTGTTTGGGAAAACCTTTATCTCTCCTTCTATTCTGAATGACAGACTTGCTGGATAAAGGATTCTCGGCTGCATATTTTTTTCTATTCATCACATTGAAGATTTCCTGCCATTCCTTTCTGGCCTGCCATGTTTCAGTAGATAGATCCATCACTATTCTTATCGGTCTCCCATTATATGTTAGAGCATGTTTATCCCTAGCTGCTTTCAGAATTTTCTCTTTATCCTTACTTATATTTTGCCAGGTTCACCATGATATGTTCTGCAGAAGATCGATTCAAGTTACATCTGAAGGGCGTTGTCTTTGCTTCTTGTATTTCTATGCCTTATTCCTTCCCCAGATCAGAGAAGTTCTCAGTTATGATTTCTTCAAGTACCCTTCAGCCCCTTTCTGTCTGTCTCCTGCCTCTGGAATCCCAAATATGTATATATTACTACGTTTCGTCGCATCACTTAATTCTCTAATTCTCCCCTCATACTCCTGGATTTTTTATCTCTCCTTTTTCTCGGCTTCCTCTTTTTCCATAATTTTATCTTCCAATTCACCTATTCTCTCCTCTGCCTCTTCAATCCGAGCTGTGGTCACCTCCAGTTTTTTTTTTTGCATCTCATATATAGCATTTTTTAGCTCCTCCTAACTGTTTCTTAGTCCCTTGATCTCTATAGCAATAGATTCTCTGCTGTCCTCTATACTTTTTTCAAGCCCAGTGATTAATTTATGACTCTTATTTTAAATTCATTTTCTGTTATATTGCTTAAATCGTTTTTGATCAGTTCATTATCTGTCGCTACTTCCTGGAGTGTCTTTTGAGGGGAATTCTTCCTTTTCGTCATTTTGGATAGTCCCTGGAGCGGCGCAGAACTGCACAGCTCTTCTGTGCTGTCTGGAGTAACTTGTGTTGGTGGGCAGGGCCACATTCAGACCTGATGTCTGCCTCCAGCCCACTGCTGGGGCCGCAGTCAGACTGGTGTGTACTTATCCTCCCCCTCCTCCCAGGGGCAGGACTCACTGTGGAGTGGTGTGGCCCCTGTCTGGGCTACTTGCACACTACCAGGCTTGTGGTGCTGCTTCTATGGGATCTGTCATATTAGCCGGGGTGGATCCGCAAGGTGCACAGGGACGGGAGGGGCAGACTCAGCTCGCTTTGCCTTCAGTGGTCCACTTAAGGAGGGGCCCTGTGGCTCAGGGAAGCAGACCCGTCAGAGGGATGGATCCACAGAAGCACAGCGTTGGCTGTTTGCACAGTGCAAGCAAGTTCTGTGACGGGAACTGATTCCCTTTGGGGTTTCAGCTGGGGGATGGGAGAGGGAGATGGCGCTGGCCAGCGCCTTTCTTCCCTGCCAAGCTGAGGTCTGTCCTCTGGGGCTCAACAACTCTCCCTCCCATTGTCCTCTAGCCCTCCTGCTCTCTGAGCAGAGCTGTTGACTTATAACATTCGGATGTTAAGTCCCACTGGCTGTCAGAACTCACACAGTCCAGCCCCTCTGCTTTTGCAAGCCATATTCAGGGGCTCTGCCTTGCCAGGTGGGCTGTCCCTCCACCGCCCTGCCTCCCTCCCGCCAGTCTGTGTAGCGCACACTGCCTCTCTGCCCTTCCAACCCTCTTCTTTGGGCCTCTTGTCTATGCTTAGCTCTGGAGAATCCATTCTGCCAGTCTTCTGGTGGTTTTCTGGGTTATTCAGGCAGATGCGGGTGGAATCTAAATGATCAGCAGGATGCGGTGAGCCCAGCGTCCTACACTGCCATCTTCTGCCCTAGAATCAGATATAAACTAGTTTTAAAAAATACTTATGTGAAATCACAGAACTGAAGAATACAATAATTGAACTAAAAAAATTCAATAGACAGGTTCAACAGCAGACAAGAATTAAGTCAAAGGAAGGATCAGTGAACTCAAACAAAGAGCAGTGGAATTCATTCAATCAGGAGCAAGAAGAAAAATAGAATGAAAAAGAGTGAAACTAGCTTAAGAGAGTTATGTGATACCAACATTTGCGTTATAGGCATCCAAGAAGGAGAAGAGAGAGAGAGAGAAAGGGGCAGAAAGTTATTCAAAGAAATAATGGCTGAAAAAATTCCCTGACCTGGGTAAAGAAACAGATATACAGGTCCAGGAATCCCAGAGAGTTCCATATAAGACAAAATGAAAGGGACTTCTAGTAAAACACATAACTATTAAATTCACGAAAATTAAAGAGGAGGGTAGAATCTTACAATCAGCAAGAGAAAAACAACTTGTTACATACAAGGGAACCCCAATAAGATTATCAGTGAATATTTCAGCAGAATCTTTGTAGGACACAAGGAAGTGGGATGACATATTGAATATGCTGGGAAAAAAAAATACAACCAAGAATAATATACCTGGCAAAATTGTTTTTCAGAATTGAAGTAGAGATAAACTTTCTCAGGAAAAGCAAAGTTGAAGGAGTTCATTACCACTACACCAGCATTACAAGACATGTTAAAAGGTTCATGTTTAAGTTGAAATGAAAGTACAGTATTAAGTAACACAAAACCATGTGAAAGTAAATAGTAAATTTATATAGATAACTAAATTTATAATACTTTAATATTATGATGGTAGGTAAGTCACTTACAACTTTAGTATCAGGTTAAACAACTAAATACTAAGGATAACTATAATTACAATAATTGGCAAGTCGATGCATAAGGTAAAAAGATGTAAATTATGACATCAAACACATAAAATATGGGGAGGAAGGGTAAAAATGTAGACCTTTTGTGTGCCTTTGAAGTTAAATTGTTATAATCTTAAAAAATACTGCTATAAATATGTTTTATGTAAGCCTCATAGTAATCACAAAGCAAAAACCTGTAGTAGATACACCAAATATAGAGAGGGATCAAAGCATACTACTATAGAAGATTATCAAATCACAAAGGAAGAGAGTAAGAAAGGAACAGAGGAACCCAAAATCACAAGTAACCAATTAAGAAAATGGCAACAATAATTTCATACTTATTAATAATTATTTTAAAGAGGTGGATTACATTCTCCCAATCAAAGGCATAGAGTGGATGAGTGGATTAAAAACAAACAGACAAACAAACAAACAAAACCCCAACAATAAAAACAAAAACAGGACCCAACTATATGTTGCCTAAAGAGACTAACTTCAGCTTTGATACACATAGACTGAAAGTGAAGGGATAAAAAAGATACTCCATGCAAAGGGAAAGCAAAATAAAACAGGAATAGCTATATTTATATTAGACTAAATAGACCTTAAGCCATTATGTTAACAAGAGACATAGAAGGTAATTGTATAAAGACAAAGGGATAAATTCATCAAGATAATATAACATTTGTGAATATTTATGCACCCAAGAAAGGAGAACCTAAATATATAAAGCAAATATTAGCAAATATAAAGGGAGGAAGACATAACCATACATAAAGTAGGAGACTTCCATAACCCACTTTTGACAATGGATAGATCATCCAGATAGAAAATTAATAAGGAATTTCTGGACCTAAATGACATGTTAGACCTGATGGACTTAGTGGATATTTACAGAACATTCCATCCAACAACAGAATAGTATGTATTCTTCTCAAGTGAACTGGGAACATTCTCCAGGATTGATCATATGTTAAGCCACAAAGCTAGTCATGATAAACTTGAGAAGACTGATATCATATTAAGCAATTTTCCAAACACAAGAAGAAAACGGGAAAGTTCACAAATACATGGAGATTAAACAGCATGAACCTGAACAATCAATGGATCAAAGAAGAAATCAAAAGACAAATAAAAATATGTTCAGACAAATGAAAATGGAACCATACTGTATGAAAACTTATGGGATACTGCAAAGACAGCTCTAAGAGAGTAGTTGATAGAAAATGCTAACATTCAAAAAAAAAAGATAGATCTTGAGTAAACAACCTAACTTTATACCTCAAGGATTAGCAAAAGAACAAACTAAGCACAAAGTTGGTAGAATTAAGGAAATAAACAAAGATCAGAGCACAGATAAATGACATAGAGAATAAAAAGACATTAGAAAATATCAATGAAAGTAAGAGCTAGCTTTTCGAAAAGATAAACAAATAGACAAACCTTAAGCTAGACTAACCAAGAAAAAAAGAGTACTCAAAATTAGAAATGCAAGAGGAGACATTAGAACTGATACTACAGAAATACAAAGGATCATTTGTTATTGATTTTAGCCACTCTGATAGGCATGAGGTGATATCTCATTCTAGTTATGGTTTGTATTTCCCTGATGATCAGTAATGTTGACCATCTTTTCATGAGTCTGTTAGCCATCTGTATGTCTCATTTGGAAAAAAAAATGTCTATGCATGTCTTCTTCCCATTTTTAAGTTGTATTATTCATTTTTTGGGTGTTGAGTTTTATAAGTTCTTTATATATTTTGGATACTAACCCTTTGTTAGATATGTCATTACAAATATTTTCTCTTATTCCATAGGTTGCCTTTTAGTTTTGTTGATTGTTTCCTTTGCTATACAGAAGCTTTTTATTTTAATGAAGTCCCAATAGTTTATTTTTGCTTTTGTTTCCCTTGCCTCAAGAGACATATCTAGAAAGCAGTTGCTACTGCCAATGTCAAAGAGGTTTCTGCCTGTGTTCTCTTCTAGGATTTTTATAGTTTCAGGTCTCACATTTAGGGCCTTGATTCATTTTGAATTTATTTTTGTGTATGGTGTAAAAGGTGGCCCAGTTTCATTCTTTTGTATGTTTCTGTCCAGTTTTCCCAATACCATTTGTTAAGAGACTTTTTCCAATCGGATATTCTTTCCTGCTTTGTCAAAGATTAATTGACCATAGAGTTGTGGATTCATTTCTAGATTTTCTATTCTGTTCTGTTGATCTTGTGTCTATTTTTTGTGCCAGTACCACCATCCTATTTTAATTACTACAGCATTGTAATATAACTTGAATACTGGAACTGTGTTGCCTCCAGGTTTGCTTTTCTTTTTCAAGATTTCTTTGACTATTCAAGGTCTTTGTGGTTTTATGCAAATTTTAGGGTTCTTTGTTCTAATTCTGTGAAAAATGCTGTTGAAGGTTTCATAAGGATTGCACTGAATGTGTAGATTACTTTGGGTAGTATAGAAATGTTAACAATAGTTGTTCTTCCAACCGATAAACCTGGAATATCTTTCTATTTCTTTATGTCATCTTTAATTTCTTTCATCATTGTTTTATAGTTTTCAGAGTACACGTCTTTCATCTCTTTGGTTAGGTTTATTCATAGGTATCTTACGATTTTTGGTGCAGTTGTAAATGGTATTGACTTCTTAATTTCTCTTTCTGTTGTGTCATTATTGGTGTATAGAAATGCAGCAGATTTCTGTACATTGATTTTGTATCTTGTGAATTTACTCAATTGGCTTATCAGCTCTAGCAGTTTTTTGGTAGTGTCTTTGGGTCTACATGTCATCTACAAATAGTGATTTTTTAGTTCTTTCTTACCAATTTGGATGCTTTTTATTTGACTTTGTTGCCCGATTGCTGTGGCTAGGTCTTCTAGTACTATGTTGAATAAAAGTGTGAGAATGGGCATCCTTGTTTTGTTCCTGACCTTAAACAAACAGCTCTCAGTTTTTCCCCATTGAGAATGATGTTGGTTGTGGGTTTTCATAAATGGCCTTTATTATGCTGGGTTATGTTCCTTCTAAACCTACTTTGTTGAGGATTCTTATCATGAATGGATGTCATACTTTGTCAAATGCTTCTTCTGCATCTATGATGTGATATATCACATTGATTGATTTGTGAATATTGAACCATCTTTGTGACTCAGCAATAAATCCCACTTGATTTTGGTAAATGATGTTTTTATTTTATCTATCTCCTATCTATCTATCATCTATCTATCTATCTATCTATCTATCTATCTTGAGATTTTATTTTTAAGTAACCTCTACACCCAATGTGGGGCTCAAGTCCCACAATCCCAAGATCAAGAGTCACATACTCTACTGACTGAGCCAGGCAGGCACTCCAGGTGAATGATACTTCTCATGCATTGTTGGATTTGCTTTGCTAGTATTTTGTGGAGGAGTTTTGCTTCTATGTTCATCAAAATATGGGCCTGTAGTTCTTTTTTTAGTGGTATCTTTATCTGGTTTTGGTCAGGATAATGCTGGCCTCATAGAATGAGTCTGGAAGTTTTCCTTCCTTTTCTATTTCTTGGAATAGTTTGAGAAGTATAGCTATTAACTCTTCTTTAAATGTTCAGTAGAATTTGTCTGTGAAGCCATCTGGTCCTGACCTTGTTTTTTGGGGGTGGGGAGGGAATTTTTAAATTACTTATTCAATATGGTTGCTGGTAATCAGTTCGCTCAAATTTTTTCTTTATTCCTGTTTCAGTTTTGGTAGTTTATACATTTCTAAAATTTATCTATTTCTTGTAGGTTGTCCAATTTGTAATATTCTCTTACACTTATATTTCTTTGATGTTGGTTATTTCTCCTCTTTCATTTGTGATTTTCTTTATTTGAATCTTTTCTTTTTTTTCTTGATAAGTCTGGCTAGAGGTTTATCACTTTTATTGATTTTTTTTTTAAGAGAGATCAGCTCCTGGTTTCATTGATTCATTCTATTGTTTTTTTAGTTTCTATATCATTTACTTATACTCTACTCTTTATTATCTTCTTTCCTTCTTTTGCTTTTAGGTTTGTTGTCCTTATACTTAGCTCCTTGGGTGTAAGGTCAGGTTGTTTATTTAAGATTTTTCTTGCTTCTTGATGTAAGCCTGTATTTCTGTAAGTTTCCCTTTTAGAACAGCTTTTGCTGCATCCCATAGGTTTTTGACCATTGTGTATTCATTTTCATTTGCTTCCATGTACTTTTTGATTAATTTTTTTTTATTTCTTTCTTTACCCTTTCATTTTTTAGTAGCATGTTATTTAACATGCATGTATTTGTGGTTTTTCCAGTTTTTTTGTGGTTGACTTATATTTTCATTGTGTTGTGGTCACAAAAGATGCATGATATGACTTCGATCTTCCTGAATTTGTTGAGGCTTGTTTTGTGGCCTAATATGTGATATGTTTTGGATAATGTTCCATGTGCCCTTGAAAAGAATGTGTATTCTGCTGTTTTAGGATGGAATGTTATGAATATATCTGATATGTCCATCTGGTTTAGTTTGTTTTTCAAAGCCATTGATTCCTTGTTAATGTTCTGGTTAGATGATCAGTCTATTGATGCAAGTGGTGTGTTAAAGTCTCCTACTATTATTGTTTTATTATCAATTAGTTTCTATATGTTTGTTATTAATTATTATGTATTTGGGTGCTCTCATGTTGGGTGCATAAATATTTATATTTGTTACATCATCTGGTATTGTCTTCTTTATTATTTTATAGTATCATTATTTGTTTCTTATTAAAGTCTTTATTTTAAAATCTATTTTGTCTAATATAAGTATTGCTACTCCTAATTCCTTTTGACATCCCTTCACATGAGAGCTGTTTCTACATCTCCTCACTTTGAATATGCAGAGACCTTTAAGCCTAAAGTGTCTTTTAAAAAAATTAATGTTTATTTATTTTTGAGAGAAAGAGAGACAGGCGTGAACAGGGGAGGGACAGAGAGAGGGAGACACAGAATCCGAAGCAGGCTCCAGGCTCTGAGCTGTCATCACAGAGCCTGATGTGGGGCTCAAACTCACAGACCACGAGATCATGACCTGAGCTGAAGTCAGACACTCAAATGACTGAGCCACCCAGGTGCTCCAGGTCTAAAGTGTCTTGTAGGCAGCATATAGATGGGTCTTGTTTTGTTATCCATTCTGTCAACCTATGTCTTTTGATTGGAGCATTTGGTCCATTTACATCAAAATAATTATTGATAGATTTATTTATTGCCATTTTATTATTTGTTTTGTGGTTGTTCCTGAAGATTTTCTCTGATCACTTTTGTCTTTCTCTTTTTCGTGGCTTGCTGATATTCTTTAATGATGTATTTGAATTTTTTCTCTTTATTCTTTGCATATTTCTTAGTGATTTTTGACATATGGTTACGTTACATTTGTATATGGCCTCTTCTGCATAGAGCAGTCTATATTATGTTGATTATTGTTTAAGTTTGAACCCACTCTTTATTCCTCTCATCCCACATTTTATGTATATGTCATATTTTACATACTTTTATTTTATGAGTTTTCTGACTGATTTTTTACAGAAATATTCATTTTCATTTTTATTTGTTTGTGTTTCCTACCTTTATACTGTCACTTTTAGTCTCTCATTTTGACTTAAAGAGCCACATTTAGTATTTTTTGCAGGGCTAGTTTAGTGGTCATGAATTCCCTTAGTATGTATTTATTTATTTATGTAGGTCTGGAAAACTTCATCTCTCCTTCTGTTCTGAATGATAGCCTTTCTGGATAGAGTATTCTTAGTTGCAGAGTTTTCCCTTTCAGGACTTTGAATATATCATGGCAGTCCCTTCTGGCTTGGAAAGTTTCTGTTGAAAAATGAACTGATAGTTATGTGGGGTTTCCTTTGTATATTACTGTCTTCTTTTGTATTGCTGCCTTAGAAATTGCTTCTTTATCACTATATTTTTCCAATTTAATTACAATATGTCTTTGTGCAGATCTTCTTTTGTTGATTTTCTCGTACCTTCTGGATCTGGATATACGTTTCCTTCCCCAGATCAGGGAAGTTTTCAACTATTATTTCCTCAAATAAACTTTCTGCCCCTTTTTCCCTCTCTTTTGCTTTTGGGCTCCTATAATATGAATGTTATTACATTTTATGGAGTCACTGAGTTCTCCAAATTTATTCTCATTTTGCATAATTATTTTCTCTTTCTTTACTTTAGCTTGATTTACCTTCCATTACTCTGCCTTGTAGATCAATTTGTTCCTCTGCTTCTTCCAGCCTTATGTTCATTGTGCATCAGGCATGTTTTTAATCTCATTTATTGTGATCTTCATATATTATTGGTTCTTTTTTATCTCTGTGTTAAAGGTCTCACTTATGTCTTCCACTCTTTTCTTAAGTTTAGTGAATATCTTTATGATCACTGTTTTAAATACATCAGACATGTTACTTATGTCTGTTTTGCTTAGATGTGTGGCGGTGGCCTTGTCTTGTTCTGTTGTTTGGGATAAATTTCTTTGTATTCTCATTTTGTGTAAGTCTCTGTGCTTGTTTCCTTCTGTTAGGAAAGTCAGCTACATCTCCTGTTCTTGAGGGTAATGGCCATATGAAGAATGGGTCTTATAGTTTTCTGCCATGTAGTGCTCCTGTTCTCTAGCACCTGGTGTTTCTGAAAGTATCTTCAATGCGTGCTGTGTGTGCTTTGCTGTCTTGTCCTGGCCACTTATCCTTCAGGCCATTCATGTGCAGAGGCTCTCTTTGCCTTTTGTGGGCAGCGTTTGGTCCCTGGTATGAATGTAGTGAGTTTTAATTATGTGCCGTCTGGTCTGTTTGTGAAATGAGACCTATCACCACTGCCACTGGAACCAAGGCCCTGAAAAACTCCCAGGTCAGGAGATGTGGTGTGGGCAGGGGTTTGGGCTGGTCGTCTAGGGGCAGGGGGCCCGCCCTATTGGGACCGAAGCAAAAGTGACTGGGAAGACAGTTCCATCAGTGTGAGGGCTTAGTGTAAGCAAGTTAGGAAGGGAATGTTGGCACTGTGCTGGTTCCTACAGGTGGTCCTGTGCTTATGCTGAGAGGCAAGGAAGGAAAATGCCAGTTCCTTGTTCCTGGAGGGGTCTTTCTCTGAATGCTGCTTCTCTGGGACATGTTCCAAGATGAGCAAATAACTTCCCAACTGTGTGTCCTGGGCATTCTTCAGATCTCTGTTTCCATGCAGTATGTCTGTGTGATGTTTCCTCTGCCTTCTCTCCAAGAGCAACCCCAATGCCCTCAGATCTCTATCTGAGCCAAGCCCCCTGACCTTTAAAACTCTATGCTTTAAGCCCATGGGTTGCAAGAACTCTTGAAATTTGGCCCCTCTTGCTTTCCAAGTCAATTGCTGTGGGGATTCATTTTCCCTGTGCACTCCCCTGTATGCCAGTCTGTCTCGTGACATTCTCAGCAAATGTGACTCCCTCTCCAGCCCAGCATCCACTATCCATTTCTGTTTCCAAACTGGGTGTCCTCATTCCTACTTTCTTTGATGTGGCCTCTTCTCTCCCTTTAGTTGTGGAGTTTGTTTTGCCAGGCTTCAAGTCAATTTCTGGGGTATTTAGAATGATTTGGTAATTATTTACTTGTATTCATGGGAGGAGTTTAGCCTAAGGTTCTCTTAGTTGGTGCTATCTTCCTCTCCTATATATACTCTTTTTAAAAATAACCACTTTTAACTTCCTTACAAACCAACGTTTAAAGGTTCTAAAAAGGTGAATTGGATCTTTCTACAATGAAAATCATTTCCCCATTTCTATGCATTAATCTATTTATTCAACAAACTTGTATTGAGCATTCTTTGAGTGTATATTTATTGGGAATGGTTTAAACCTGCCTTATGTAATATGGTAGCCAATAGCCACTAGTCTGGGTTGAGAAGTTATATACATATAAAACACACAGCAGATTTTGAAGACTTAGTACTAAAAATGAAATGTAAAATATCTTAATAATTATTGCTTTGATTACATGTAGAAATAGTAGTATTTTGTTGAAAATTTTTTTTATGTTTATTCATTTTTGAAAGACAGAGAGAGACAGAGCACAAGCAAGGGTGGGGCGGTGAGAAAGGGGGACACAGAATCTGAAGGAGGCTCCAGGCTCTGAGCTGTCAGCCCCAGAGCCTGACGTGGGGCTTGAACTCACAAACCGCAAGGTCATGATCTGAGCTGAAGTTGGATGCTCAACCGACTGAGCAACCCAGGTACCCCGAAATAGTAATATTTTGTATATACTGGGTCAAATAAAATATCATTAAAATTAGTTTTACATCTTTTTACCTTTAATGTATCTACTAGAGTATTTAAATTAAAAATTTTTTTTTAACGTTCATTCATTTTTTGAGAGACAGAGCATGAGTGGGGGAGGAGCAGAGAGAGAGGGAGACACAGAATCTGAAGCAGACTCCAGGCTCTGAACTGACAGCACAGAGCCTGATGTGGGGTTCAAACTCACAGACCATGAGATCATGACCTAAGCTGAAGTTGGATTCTCAACCAACTGAACCACCCAGGTACCCCTGGAATATTTAAAATTTTATATATGGCTGACATTTGTGGTTCATATTATGTTTCTATTGGTCAGTGCAGGAGACCTCAGAGACAAGACATTTGTTCATATAGCTTTAGTATAGGCTTAAGAGAATTCTGAAAGAATTCAATCAAATGGGCAGACAAACCAAAGGAAGATTTTCAGTGATTAGCTAAATGATAAAGAACATGGACTTTGAAGTTTCATTGATATGGATTTAATCTTTGTTTTGTAACTTACTCAGTATATGATTTAGGCCAAGTGACTTAAACACTGGACCTCATTTTTTTTTTTTTTGCCTATAATTTTTTTTTACTATTTTACCCTATGGAATTGTTATGAAAATTCAGTGAAATAATATTTGAAAATTACTTAGCAGAGTCAATGCTTCATATGTAGTAGTTATGATGATGATGGTGTTGATTACATTGATTTTGATGCAAACGTTGGCATGTAGCTATAAGTATGTGCAGGGTGCTATGAGGACAAAGGTGAAGGACACTTGGCTCATATATGTAGACCATGGGAAGTTATATCTAAACTACATTTTAAAGGATGGTTAAGGACCACCCAAATAGAAAGATGGAGCAAAGAGTGTGAGTGGCAGTGGAAGGAATTTTTATAAAAATGCGGGAGGTCATAAGACAATGTTACTCTTCCTGTTCTCAAAATAAGATGCTCTACATGAGCATTAGCAAAATGATGTGGAAAATTGAGGCACGCCCCTAGAAAGTTCAGTCCAAAACAAGTAGTTATGCTACTAAAAGAAGTGCGTGTATACATAAAACATCAGAAGACTTTCTAAATATCCAGATTTATTATGTAATTCTTCAACTCACACCCTGCCTGCAAGGAAGACTTCCAAAGTCAGGTAAAAAGAACATAATGGATTTGATTCATCAAGTAGGGAAGAGCTTCTTCTCTAAGAAGAAAAAGCAATAGTATAGACATTCGTTAAAAGAAGATTAAAAGAGTAAAAGAAACCTACACATGAGTGAGGATGCTATTTTGAAATAGGCTTTTGCACCATTTTCTGCAAAACATATTGCATCTTGGTGTATTGTGGCCAAAAAGCAAGCTGAACTGAGAATACAAATGCTCACAATTTAAAATCATCCATTGGAAATAAAAGAAAAAGCAGACGAAATAATGAAAACACTTTAATGCTTATAGATAAGTACTATTTGGGGGATATTTTAATAAGCAAATGTTTATTTTAGTTGCTTAGAATATTCTCTTGGATTCTACATACATAAATTTCAACCCACGTTCTCTAGTTGCCATAACAACTTGATGCATTTGTTCTCTTGTGTCATTTTTTATCACATCAGTTTTTTTTTTTAACTTTGGTTGCTATGATAACACAGTATAGTTGTTAAATTTATTCTATTCACATTTTGTTCTTCTGGAAACTGGTAATTTGCTTTTATTTTTCTCCAAAGAAGCTCATATTATAGAAATGTATTAAGGAAAATAGTGTCCTAAATTCTAATACAAGTTTATATTAGAATTTTAATTATGTGTATTAATTTATGCCCAAATGGTATTACCTTTCTGACATGGAAGATAGCTAGTGGTTATCTAATTCCACTGTAAAGAAAGGAATCAACCTTTGTTGTACCAAATGGGGGAAATGGACAGTTTGAATTGCAGTTGTATCTCCCTGCATGACTTTAACCAGTCTTAATTGGAAGAAACTGTTTGATGGTGTCAACAACCACACCAAAAGCTGCCATAACTTGCTCCCTTGGTAACTATCTTGCTTTACTACAAAACGTAAGCTCATTTATTAAAGGAATGAAACCCTGGCTTAGTTAGTAGAACTCCCTCTACACTGACCTACTACTAAGAAAAGGGAAAAATCTCTTGTCAAAAGTCCCCTTGTCTCAAATTAAATATTGGGAGGATATAGAGCTGTGCATAAATTTGTTTTTATTCATTCAGCCAACTCCTATAGTTGTCTCTATTTTTATTGCTTTTAATGGCACTTTCATAAAAACAACTAATTACACCACTTAAAATGATGTTACTCTGGTCCCTACTGGCTCTAGAGATTGTTGTAATTTGGACAGACTGTTTTGAGAGGCATGTCAGGGCATAAGAGAAAAAAGGCAAGAGACTAGAGTCAAAGAGACTTGGTCAGATTTTAATAATTACTAACTATATAACCATAGGAAATTATTTATTTATCTGCTGATTCTTAATTGTCAGATCTGTAAAATTGTAATGAGAATAATTAGCCCATAGATTGTTTTTGGAGGAATTCAGTGAGATAATATATTCAAAAGGCCTAGCATAATGTCCAGAACATAATAGATGCTCATAACATCTCTCCTCTTCTTCCTATTCCCTTCTAATGAAGGTGAGTGAGAAAGACTTAAGTCAGAAGCCAGTAGTGTTCCAGTAGGATAGAGAGCCTGGATATATAGCAGCCTTCTCACTTAATCAGTTATGTTCAGAGACAAAGGGAGTATGGCTAATTTGGACTTCATTTGGGTAGGAGTTGTTGTCCTTGATATTGCAGCCTGCTCAGTGTAGAAATAGGGGTATGATTGCAGGAGCCTTCAGGAACCCATAGAATTCAGAATTGTGTTGTATTTCTGTTAGTGTGTTTGTGTTATAACATGGACCCAACTGTAAGCTGAAACTTCATGAACTAGAGAAATCCTCCTGGCAAAGGCTTTGTTGACAGTTCTGGAGTCAAATTTGGGCTATTTTGGGATCTGGAAAAAGTCACTTCTCTCAATCTGTTTCCCATTTATATGAAACATATTTATCAGAGCATATTAATTGAGCACCTATAGTAACATTTTCTTTGGTGTTTGTTATTAGTATTAGAGATAATAAATGTAACATACTTTCAATAAATGTTTATTATTAATACTAGACTATTATAACTGATGGTTTTGTTAATAATACTGATGGCATTGATTAGCAAGTGCAAATTACAATTTAGGACCCTGGCTACTTAGCCTGGAATCAAGGCAGACTTTTGTCCTAGTAGAAAAACATAGAGGGATTTAGGAGAGCATATGAGTGCTTAGATCTTATTCCAGCCACACTGGATCTTTGAGTTAAGACGGTAAGGTAAATGCCTGCTATGCTCAGCAGTAGGTGAATATAAGAATGCTAATATTCTGTAGTTTTGGTCCAGACTGACTTGGGAAATAAGAATGTTATGTCGTCCCCAGAAACAAATATCTTTGCTTAAGAGGAACTGAGAAGACTGGAACCCACAAAGTTACCACAATCCTATTCCTTCTCAATGCCTGAAGCACTCTGGAGTAATAATGCCAGAGCATTCAGGGAGATGCATGGAGGCTGTCAGGCCACTAGGGTGTCATTTAGAACCTCTCTCCTGGAACAATGGAGACATATAAATTTCAACCCACATTCCCTGGTTGCCATGGTAACTTGATGCGCTTGCTTTGAAGTGTCTTTTGTGTCTTCCCCAACCCCCCCTTTCTTTTTTTAATCATCAGGATTTTTACTTTGCCAGTAACTCCCTAAATGTGGTTCTTGTGGCTTTCTACTTTCCTTTCTCCCAGATAAATATCTGAATTTGTTGCTGGGGAGTGATTTTCACCTAATAATAATAGCTGAATATGCATGTTCACACAGATGTGAATATGTGTCTGTAAGTCAGTCTCTCCCTCCCTCCCTCTCTCTCTCCCAGTCTTTCTCTCTCTCTCTCTCTCTCTCTCTCTCTCTCACACACACACACACACAGGAAGATAAATTATGTTAAAAAATCATGTAGAGTTTTAAAGCCTTTCAATTCTTTTAAGAAAGCATTTTTGTGTTTTAAATAAAAATTGAAGAATAAGTGTTCAATTCTAGAACAACTAACTGATTTAGTATTTCCTTAGCAACTGCAGTGTGTTCAGTCTGAATAAAGGGTGTAATTCTCATTGCATTATTTTTCTGCACTTGATTACCTTAACATACTTAGATTAAGACAAGAAGTGTGCTTCAGTGTACAAATTCAAAGGCAGACTTGGGTTGGCATTCAGACTCCATTGTCTTTTTGCTGTGTGTCCTTGGACGAGTTACTTAACCACCGTAAGCTTCATATTAAAATGGGTTGGTAGCTACCTTGTAAGATATTTATGAAAAAATAATTCAGACAATAGATGTAAAGTAATTAGAACAGATCCTACAATAGATACTAGAACATTATAACCAAATGTTAATTCCTTCACATCTAATCAGCTAACACAATATTTTTGAAAAATAAAATTTATTTTGGTCTCACTCATTAGATAAAAGTGTATTTTCTTCATTACCATATACATTTCCATATAACAAAAATGAGACACATATGAAAATACAAGAGCAGAATGGTATATAGTCTGTTTGCTTGCCTGCTCACAATGTACAGATCTGACTAGTGGAAAAAGGTATTTCCTTTAGGCTTCCAAAGGAAGGTGACCTCTTGTTACATTCAGTTAAGATCTTTCATCCAGATCCAAGCCTGGTTAAAAACATCAAGCTATTATAGAGGAGGTTTAAGAATTGTTCTATTTATTGAAAAATAGTAGTCACCACAACAAAATTCCTCTTTCCTGTAGGACGTGGTTGTGCTACAAGTACATTCTAAATATAAAAATATGTTTAATCAGGGGCAATAGGGAGGCAGGAAAACAACATTAAGCATTCAGGAAAAGGGTTATTATTGCCAAGCTATGAGTGCTACTATTGCTATGCATTTATGTGCAGTGTTGACAAGGAAAAATAACAAGGAGATAGAAGCAAAATTAAATTTTAAAAGGAGAACTGCAATTATATCACATGACACCTGCTTTCTAAAAGTATTGGGTCTTTCAGAGAGTAAGTCACAGAAAATTAAACAACAATAAAAATGAGATCACAGGGAAAATTCTTAAAGGGATAATATTCAAATCATAATAATTAAAAGTATATTTTCAAGTAACAAGAAAAAGCATAAAAGAAGAAAAAAGTTATTTCTTCTTTAGTGTTTATAAATTTGAAGTGTTATGTGGATAAAAATTACTGAATATTTGATAGATTTAGCAATCAATGTTCTATTAAATGACTGAAGAATTGTCTATTTGATTATAATTCAAAAAGAGGATAAATTTTGGAATCTGATTAAACCAAATTAAAATCCCATCCTTGCTTTTTGGTAGCTGAATAATTTGGGGCAAGTAATTCAAACTCAATAAGCCTTAGTTTCTTTATCTGGGATAGGAAAACTGAATTCCGATCTAGGTTCCACTAGGAAACTTTGTGTAAAATTAGACAAGTCCCTTGCTTCTGTGGGTCTTTTTCTCTGATGTATAAAAAGTGAGAGGGTCACTAGGTGGTAGTCTCCATGAGTCTTATTTGCAGTTTCTAGGCTCTGTTTTCTAGTTAGTGCTAATATTTAACTACACTTCTACACTGAAGACCCTAAGGCCTTTATTTTCAGACTTCTGAAGCCACTGTTCAGGTTGGATCCAAAAAATCAGATCCTGAAAGTAACACAAGAGGGCAGCTGGTAAGGATTTCAGCTCATGTGCATCACTGTATCTTCTAGAAAGCATGCAGTTTTTCTGTCCATAGGATCTGAGTGTTGATAGGTAACACAATATCCTCAGTTCTCTAACTTGCATTCATCTTTACAATTTTTTTAAATGTTTTATTTATTTTTGAGAGTGAGAGACAGAGTGTGAGTGGGGGACTGGCAGAGAGAGAGGGAGACACAGAATCCATCCGACACAGGCTCCAGGCTCTGAGCTGTCAGCACAGAGCCCCACATGGGGCTCGAACCCATGAACTGTGAGATCATGACCTGAGCCGAAATCTGACACTTAACCAATTAGCCACCCAGGCGCCCCCAGCTTGCATTCATCTTTAGTCAATGAGAGGACTTTGTTCTGCTTCTCTTCCTTGAACATTAGTGAAACATGTACTTGATGCTAGGTACTGCACAAGTCTCATTAAAGAAGAGTTTAATAAAAATAAAATATGGTGCTATTTATTGTGGAAAATATAAACAAAAATATAAAGACCAAAGTAAATGTCACCTACTATCATGATATCCAGATATCTAGTAATCACAACTATATTTTGGTGGATTTCTCAGTATTTACGTGTGTGTGTGTGTGTGTGTGTGTGTGTGTGTGTTTAACAAAATTTGGGTATTCTTTTGTAACATAGTTTTTCTTTAAAAATATCTACTGGTATCTTTCTATTCATAAAGATTCTTCTACAGCACAATATTTAATAGATATACAAACTTTGATCACAGGACTCTATTGACTCATTGCAGAATTGAATGGTAGCCAAGTATATGGACTCTGAAGTAAGACTATGTCGGTAGAAAACACAGCCCATCTCCTCTAGCTGTGCGTTCTTAGGCAATTTATTTAACTTCTCTAAGCATCAATTTCCTTACTTATAAAACAGATGCAATAATAGTATAGACCTCATAGAATATCATGACAATTCAATGAATTAATCCTTCAAAAAGCATGAAGAGAGTAGGCAGTCAATAAATATTAACTGTTGTTACCAAAAGTTATTTTGTCCAATCTAATATCTATTTTAAAGAGGTAAGCATAGTTCATTTGTGGCTCTCAAAATATTTACATTTTTGTATAATTTTAAGATGTAGTTTTTTTGTTTGTTGACCATCATTTTTCTGTCTACTATACCCACCCATTTCTATCTTCTCTTGTACTGAAAATATTTCTTGATTTGCCTTTTTGTTTTTTTCTCTGCTGGTTTGGAAACTTCTGATTGCATTTCTATTGTTTTATTGGTTATGTTTTTGGCATGCACAATGAACTATAAATTATTGAAGAAATCAATAGTGTCATTCTTTCTCAAATGTGAGAAGGACTTTAATGTGCTCTGATTTATTGAACACTGCAGTTTCCCAACCTGTTATAGTTATTTGAAGATAAAAACTAATTTTTATTTAAAATCAATGGCTTATTAAATTTATGATATATTTATTAATTTCTGTGCTCACCATTGATTTTATGTGTTCCTCTGAGTTCACTTTCTTGCTGACTTACTTCCTTTAATGTTTATTTTTGGAAGGGTTTTGATAAATTATTTTAGTATTTGTATGCTTGTACTCTCAGTTTTTTACATGATAGCTTAGCTAGGTATAAACTTTTAGGTTAACAATTACTTTCTTTTGTCTTTTGATCTCTACTGTCACTGAGGAGAATCTTCTTATTTTGATTGTTTTTCTATAAGCAGACTTTTCTCTGTTGCAGCTCTTAAGATTTTTTCTTTGTCTCTGACGATTTTTAGTGTTATGGCCATGTGTCTGAATGCATACTTTATTTATGTTGATCAGTTATTAAGAAGCTTTTTCTATCAGAGGACTTGTCTTTTTTTTCTAATAATGGCAAATTTTCAGTGATAATTATTTAAATATGCTTCCCTATTATTCTCTCCATCTTTCTTTTATTACAGTCCAAGAAGATGTATATTAGTCTCTCCAATCTTTTCTTCATGTCTGTGTATTACTCTTCCATAATTCTTTATCTCAGCCTTTCAGGGATATATTCTGAGAGGATTCTTGTGCTATATTTTTATTCTTTCTCTATATGTTTAGACTTCAGTTTATGACATCTATTAATCTTTATTTGTTTCAACAACTATACTTTTTATTCCATTTTAATTGGCTCTTTGTTATATCTATCTATCTATCTATCTATCTATCTGTCTGTCTTATTACATTTTTTCTTGTTTTATAATATAATTATATTATTTGGTTTTTAAAAAATTAATCTTACATCTTCTTTTAGCTCCTTGAGCATCCTATGTTTATTTAAAGACTTTTCCATATCCTTCCATCATATTCACAATGGACATATTCAAATTCTGGTTACTGTTTTTGTTCATAGTATGGCATAATATTTTTTCAAGTGATTCTGCAGGTGCCTTTTAAAAGCTATTTACTTTGAAATAATAAAAAAATGAGGAAAAATTGAAAAAATAGTAAAAAATTACCTGCATAATTCTTAAAGGTTTCCTAAAGCTTATCATTTCACTATATTTGTGTTATCATTCTCTCAAGGTCTAAATACATGCATTTTTTAAAAGTAATTTGCAGATATAATGCCCTTTTGCCCTTAAATACTTCAGTTTTCATTTTCTAAAACAAGGACATTCTTCCATCCAGCCAAGGTACAATGATCAAAATCAGGAAATTATCCTTGATATAATAGTATTATCTATTCTACATATCTAATTCAAATTTTATTATTCCATTAATGTTCTTTATAGCAAAAGAGAAAAGAATTTTTCTAGTCAAGGCTCCATTCTATGATCACACATTGCATTTAGTTCTTATGTCTGTTTAGTTCCCATTAATGTGGATATTCTTCAGTCTCCCCTCCCCTTTTTTTCAAGGCCTTGACTTTTTATTGTTTTCAAGAATACAGAACATTTATTTTATGTATCAGTCATCAATTTGGGTTTTTCTGGTTTTTCCTTACAGTTTAATTCAGATTATGCATTTTTGGTAGAAGACCTACAAAAGGGATATATCCTTCTTAATACATGATTTCAGAAAGAATCTAAAATCTCTCTTTTTTTAAAGTTTATTTTTGAGAGAGAGAGAGAGAGAGAGAGAGAGAGAGAATGAGCAGCGTAGGGGAAGAGAGAGAGGGAGACACAGAATTCAAAGCAGGCTTCAGGCTCTGAGCTGTCAACACAGAGCCTGACTTGGGGCTTGAACCCACAGACCACGTGATCATGACCTGAACCAAAGTCAGATGCTTAACTGACTGAGCCACCCAGGCATCCCTAAAATATCTCTTTGTCCAAACATTGATAATGTTAATTTTGTTTACTTGAATAAGATAGCTTTCAGGAGCTACTATTTTTCCTGAGTAGTTAATAAGAATCTGTAGGGATATACTTTGAGTTTAGATTAATATACTGTGTTACATTTACTTCCACTCATTACTTTTAGCCTTCACTGATTATTCTTGCCTGAAGCAATTATTACCATGGAGATTGACAGTTAGTAGTTTTCCAATTCCTTCATTTCTTCTACACTGATCTTTTTTCTTGTTTTAAATGTAAATTTTTGTTACTTAACATAAAGTATAATATTTGGTTCAGGAGTAGAATTCAGTGATTCATTACTTACATACAAAACCCAGTGCTCATCACAAGTGCCTTCCTTAGTATCCATCACCCATCTGGCCCAATTCCCACCCACCTACCTCTGTCGACCCATAGTTTTTTCTCTAATTGGCATTTTTCTATAAGGAAATGCTTTCCCTTATGTCTCATTTGTTTATTCATTTCTTTTTACCAGTATAAATTTATGAATATTCACTTTATTGTATAGGTTATAATTTGTTACTGTCTTTATTTGTTGCACAAACTGCCCTAAATTTGGCCGTTGGAATTCCCTTCAAGTTGGCCTCTGTGTCCTTTTGAAATATTCCCATTAAGTTTTGAGCACTTTTTTATTTTCTGGCAGTCTCATGTTGTACTTTTTCTGCCCCAAAAGCGATCCTTGGTTCCATTTGGTGGAGAATGGTATTTATAAGCCAAAATCTGAGTGTTAGTTGTACTCATTCTTACTGGGGTTTCATTACTTTTCGAGGACCTCTCAGCAGATAGAATCAAGGAATACATGAAAGAATTAGGGAAAATATACCCCTATTTATTTTTATTTCTATCCATCTATCTACCTGCATATCTACCATCTTTTTAAACTTTGAGTTCATAGAGCTACCTTCATTCTAATCTAATACCAAATTATTTCTTCATTAACCACTTATATATTTATAACTGCCTTCTCTGATAGTGAGAAACAGGGCTTCCTCAGTGGCAATATATTTACTTATTTCTTTCAATCTTAAAACACACAATAAGCAGTTCCGCATTGCTTGCTAATTCTTACTATCAAGTAAACCTACTAACTAGATCCCAATATTTGTTTATAGCTATTTCTTTTTCTTAGATTCATTCTGTATTGAAGTGCAGTCAGAATACTTTGTCCAAGAGTTCCTTTAGTTAGTTTTTCCCCCCTCTTCATGGATTTTGCTACTAATTTGAAATGCAGCTAGGTTTATTTGTTTTTTAGTATATTCCATTTTGGATCTTTTTTTCCCCTTCTTGAATTCTGTTACCTATCTTTCTCTCTCTCTCTCTTTTTTTTTTTTATTGCACAACACCCACTGTGGTTCTAAAGTTAAAACCATATAAAATAATATATTCATTTTTATTCATACCCTTCATCCTGTCTACCTTGTTTCCATATCCCTATACTTTACACCCTTTTTCAGTCCTCCTGATAAGTGATCAGCTTGTTAGTTTCTGGTGTATCATTCCTGTATTTTTGTCAACAAATAAGCATAAATATGTTTTTTCTTTATTTTTCATTTTTATGTATAAAAGATATCAAACTCTCTGTGTGCTTTTACACTTCTGAAGACTCATTTTGAGTGTGAGATTTATTTTTGTTTTCTATACATTCTTATGGAAAGTAATTTCTGTATGGAATTTTGTGTTTTTTCCCCTCCCCCCACCCATTGGTCTCTTGGACTTCTGGTCCATAATCAGGAGTTTTAACAGCTTCATTTCCCCATCTCCATTGTAATAGAACACCTTTCACAAATCTAATTGTAGAGCAACATGTAGGTTGACTCAATTCCTGGTGTAATGAGATAATCTTTGTAGATCCTCTTTCTACTGCATTTAATTTTTGTTTTATTTATGATCCAGAGAGATGTTTATATTGGCTTATATTTCAACTATACCTTATGTTTTTTGCCTTTCATATAGTAACTGTCATTGCTGAGTACTTAGAATAGAAATGGATGTAATATAAATATAAATTTACAGGACCATTTTGACAAGAAACATAGCCACTATTTATTATGTTCTTCTGTAATTTAGGACATACAGGTTATTTCATTATGATTAACAAAATTATAATTAACATTCTTGTACGTATATTTTATATGAATCTCTCATTTTTTCTTTAGGATATATTTGTGTAAATGAAGTTTCTGGGTAAATGGGTAACTGGATTTTCAAGGCCTTTGAAAGATATTGCCCATTTACTCTCCAGAATTATTTTACCAATTTATATGCAAACCTACTATGAAAAACAGTACCAAACATTTTCTAACACTACTTTTAGTTATTTTTTTGGAAATTGGTAAGTAAAGAGTATAATTTTCATAATTAATTAAAATTTCTAGGCATGCTTTAATTTTGTGTCTCTTTTGGCCTTATACTCTTCTCTCAGCAGAATTATTCACAGCTTTTATCAGAAAGTTCTGTAGCCAGTTGCTTAGTGCCTGTCTTCTCAATTTGGCAATCTGAAGCTTAAGGCAGTGGCTTTGTTTATTGGTCATTGATTTCCTTATACTTGGCACAGAGTAGGTCATCAATATAAAGTATTTGAATTGACAAATTTACAAATTTACATGAAAAAATCATTGGACTTTGTGTCTTAGATTAGTTCTCATTTGTTAACATTTTTCTCTCTGTTTTGTCATCTCCTGGTTCTCCCTTTTTTATTTATCTTAGACATTGGTAAAGTAAGATTTGAATTTCTATAGTAAGGCTAACTTAGTTTTCTATGTGTTCCATCTTTGTTATTATTGATGATGATAATGCTTTTTCTTTTACTTTCTTGTCTTCTTTTAGATTAGGTGAATATTTACTACAATTCCATTTTTATCATTTCTATTGGCTTTATATTTTAGTGGTTTTCCTAAGTATTACAATATATATCCTTAATTTATGACAAATGACTATGAATTAAGATTTTGCCACTTCACATATAATGTAAGAATGTTACAACTCTTTATTCCCTAGTGTAGATCTGAGGACATATTTTGTATCATCTTTCTTCAGCAAAAAGAGCTTCTTTTAGTATTTCTTGTAGTTATGTCTTGTTGGTAATGAGTTAACTCAGAGTTTCTTATGAGAAAATGTTTTTATTATTCAATTTTTTAAAGAATATTTTTGCTGGATATAGAATTGCAGAATATAAGGGTTTTTCCCTTCTTTCGGTTCTTTAAAGATATCTTTCTATTGTATTTGAAATTACTTTGTTCCTGCTGAGAAGTCATCAATTATTGTTACTATTGTTCCCCAGTATGTAAAGTGTCTCTTTTACTGACTGTTTTTAATTTTTTTATTGTTATTTCGTTTCTCCATCTCCATTGTTGTTCATTTTTTGTTTCCACTAATTTGACTGTGATGTACTTGAGTATAGCTTTCATTGTGTTTTTGTTCTGTATGGGGTTTGTTGAGATTCTTGGTTCTCTGAGTTTATATTTTTTATCATATCTGAAAAAAGTATAACTACTATTTATTTAAATATTTTTCTACCCAATCTTTCCTTATTCTTTTTCTGGAAACTAAATTGCACATATATTAGCCCATGACATATTTTCCTGCAGATCTTCTCTCTATTGATCATTTTTATTGCCCCATCTTCAAATTCACTGGTAATTTCTTCTGTAGTATCCAATCTCCTGTGAAGTCCAGTCAGTAATATTTTTTATATTATATATTGAATTTTTAAGGTCTTGAATTTGGTTCTTTTTTATTCTGTCTCTTTATTAATATTCTTCCATCTGTTTACTCATTATGTTCTACTTTTCTTTTAAATTCTTAAATATATTTAATAGTGACTTTTAAAATATTCACTGATTAATTCTAGTGTTTTGGACATATCTAGATCATCTTATGTTGATTTGGCTGTTCCCCATTGGTTATAAGTCACATTTTTCTGCTTCTTTGCATGACTAGTACATTTTGATTACATACTAAACACTATGGGTTCTTTATTTTGAGAGTTTGGATTTTGTTGTCCTCCTTTAAACAGCACTGAGTTTTGTTCTGGCAGGTAGTTAGTTTACTGACAGATGCGCATAATCCTTTCAAGACTTATTTTAAAGCTTTGTAATACCAGTTCTAGAGTAGCCATTATTCTAGGTATAAGGTAGTGTTATTCACAAGACATGGTTTTCTAGGTCCTCAGTTTGAATTCCTGGGAGAGAGCATTGTTTCTCCCCTTTAGCTACTCATATGACATATCTCTCAGTACTGTGCAGCTTCTGTAATCTTTACTCAGCTTATGGTTTCCCAGTAACTAATGCCATTACAGAATATTTATGTCTGCATAGAAAACATTTTACTAAGCCAAAGACTTAAGAGAAACCCTATGCAGGTTTCTGGAATAACTTCTCTTCTGAGATATCTCCTTTCTGATACTGTACTCTATAAATTTCTCCTCCTTCAGCAGCTCTGAATTCTGACTTCAACCTCTTCAGTTCAGAGAGGCCTCTGTTTTTATTTGGCCTCTTCTATTTTCTCAGGTCAGAAAGAACCTCCAGGGGGGCGCCTGGGTGGCGCAGTCGGTTAAGCGTCCGACTTCAGCCAGGTCACGATCTCGCGGTCCGTGAGCTCGAGCCCCGCGTCAGGCTCTGGGCTGATGGCTCAGAGCCTGGAGCCTGTTTCCGATTCTGTGTCTCCCTCTCTCTCTGCCCCTCCCCCGTTCATGCTCTGTCTCTCTCTGTCCCAAAAATAAATAAACGTTGAAAAAAAAAAACCTCCAGGAAGAAAGCCAAAGAAATTGTGTGGCTCACCTCACAATGTTTCTGTTTTCTCAGGGAGTCACAGCCCTCCATTGCCTATTGTCCAAAATCTGAAGTGTTGTTTCATATATTTTGTCAGCTTTATAGTTATTTATGGAAGTTGGTCTTATCAAGTACCAGGTACTCTGTATGGTTGGAAGCAGATGTCTTTGTCATTGTAAATTCTTAAAATGTCTGGCTTACTACTATGCAGGTATGCAAAAAATAAGAAATCTTTCTATGAACCAATATAGAATCATGTACATTTTATGAACCAATATAATCATTACTTTTAAAATGAAAAAGCAAAGTGCTAAAGAATATATATAATATGCAACCTTTTGTGTAAGAAAGAAAGAGAAATAAAAACATATACATGTATTTTCTCATTTGTGAAAGAGTCACAGTGGGAAGGATAAGCCACTCATTAATGACATTGGTTATTTACAGAAGATGATTACATTGGAGTAAAATGAGCAGGAGCAGAGTGATGTTTCTGTGAATATACATTTTGTATAGTTTGGATTTTAGAACTGCATTGTTTCATATTCAAAACATAAATAATTAAAGCCAATGAAAAGAGTACAAAATGTAACACAAACAAACAAATGAACCTATTACAAATGAATGATGTAACCACTTTGAAGGAGAGAGAGAAAAGAACTAATTTTACTTGGAAAAACAGTATTTTACTATATTCACTAATGTTATTGGTAAAAAGATGCACTATTAATCAGATTTGTTTTTTACAGGTCTAAGAGTTAATGATTTCAAAGCTGCTTTATGAGTTTTCAAAGATTGAATAAATAGATAAATATATTATGGATAATTCAAAGAAAAAAGTTTGAAGAGTTTCTTTCTCTCTGTATTTCTCTCTCTCACACACAAACACCATATGTATAATTTCTTGTCTCTCTCTGCTGAGAGGGACTAGAAGCAATAATATTCAGAAAGAATGAGTGTAGCTAGGCTTCTCAGTACAATTCTCCATCTTCTCCATCAAATGGAACTGAATCCCCTTGGAGGAATGGCTGACTCCAAGCCTGGGGCAAAGATAAAAAGTACAGATGAGCCTGGGATCTCTTGCTTTGCCAGAAAGTAAGAAAGTGCTAAAAATCTAATGGGGATATTTCAAAAGGACACAGTGGCTAGCTTGAAGAAAATCCTGAGGGCCAAATTTGGGACAATTTGAACAACAAAATAAATATAGTAACAGATGATAAAACATGCATTACAATAAAAATCCATGAGTTTATACTGGTAAAATATGTGAATAAATGAATAAACAAATAAAGGAAACAGGATAAGAGCAAGTTCTGTCTATAGGAGAATGCCAACTAACAAGTATAGAAGGAATTATGGAATTAGAAAACCACCACTAGCAACCTCCATAGTAATAATTGTTTCAAACAATGATTGATGAATGATAAAACTAGTGAGTGGAAATGGGTGAAGCACAGGATATTTATCTTAGTTCAAAGTATGTGCTATAAGATTTTTATTGCTTACTCATGAAAAATAGTAACTTTACAGTGTAGAAACCTGGCAGAACCACCTTAGCCAAGTGATCAGAGATAGCAGTACTAATCTGCAAGACAAACTGACAGCATGTGCCTCCTGATAATGGCGTACTGAGAGGCACACATAATCACTTTAGCGGTGGTTTTGTGAAATATGTATAACATGAATTTAATCATAAAGAAATAAATATTAGCCAAACCCAAATTAAGAACACTTGAAAAAATGTCTGTCTAGTACTCTAAAATATCTAGGTCTTAAAAGACAAAGGAAGACTGAATTGTTCCAGATTAAGGAAATTAAAAATACATAAAAAATAATGTAATAAATGATTCTGGATTGGATCCTGAACTAAAAACTAAGGACATTAGCAAGATAATTGGTAAAATTTGGTTAAAGTCTATATATTAGATAATAATATTGTATCAATGTTATTTTCTTGATTTTTGTATTTTTACTGTAGCTATTATAATGTTAACATTTTGGAAATATGTGTGTGGGGAACATGGTATTCTTTTTCCTATTTCTGCAACATTTTATAAGACTGAAATTATTTTATTTTATTTATTTATTTATTTTTTCTTCAACGTTTATTTATTTTTGGGACAGAGAGAGACAGAGCATGAACGGGGGAGGGGCAGAGAGAGAGGGAGACACAGAATCGGAAACAGGCTCCAGGCTCCGAGCCATCAGCCCAGAGCCTGACGCGGGGCTCGAACTCACGGACCGCGAGATCGTGACCTGGCTGAAGTCGGACGCTTAACCGACTGCACCACCCAGGCGCCCCAAGACTGAAATTATTTTAAAATGCACTTTACAATTAAGAGAAAATGTAAAGCAAAGACTAAATGAGGCCAATATGTTTGTGTAATCTTTACTTTTGAAATATTTCTCCTTTTTTTGACTCTTTTACTTTTTCCTTACCATCTCTTTCCTCAACCCTTCTTTTATTTGCTATTTCTCATGAGATTATCTAAATTCTTTGGCTTTATGTCTGAAACTCTCTAAACTGGCTTTTGCTTACCTTTTCTACTTTATGTTTCACAAGTTCTTGCCTCATGGTTTAGCAACATTAGATTACTGTTGTTCTCCAGCTTCTTCATTCTGACTTTTTGTCTTACGGCTTTGCTCATGTCTCAATTTATTTTTCCATGGCATTCTCTGCATATTTCTAATACTTCTAACTTGAATTCAAATGACCAGTTTATGTAATTGTCTCACCTACTTTACTTTAAGTTCCTTAAAAGTCTGGCATTGTAAGCATTATTTATGTTTATTGAACTGAACCTCTTTTGAATTTCCAGAGCACTTTTGTCTACTTCTTTTTTGACATTCAAAGTCTTCTACCTGATTTTACAGTCGCTTTTGTATATATCTTATTTCATTGTTTACTATATATATATACGTATATATATATGCATATATATATATATATATATATATACACATTTTGGTTTATGGACCACATCTTATTTGTGCTTTCCTTGTAACATCTGGTTCAATACTTTGTATGTAATTAAATGTAATGAATGTTTGTTGAATCAATAAATAGGCTGAGGAGTGCCTTGGTAGCTCAGTCAGTTGAGCTTCCAGCTCTTAGTTTTGGCTGGTGTTATGATCCCAGTGTTGTGGGGTCGAGCCTTATGTTGGGCTCCACACTGAGCATGGAGGCTACTTAAGATTCTCCCTCCCATCCCCCTTCCTTCCCTCTGTCTCTCTCTCTCTCTTCCTCTTCCTTTGCCCCTCTCTCCTGCCTGTGTACACTCTTTCTCTAAAATAATTAATTAATTAATTAAAAAAATAGGCTGTGAACCTTGAAAATTGGTATTCTTTTCTTTTAAGCCTAGTTTCTTCTTCCTGTCTAGCTTTTCAAGGAACCCTGAGGCCTTTATCTTTAGGGCTATAATAATGATGTTTACTATTCTCTCAGCAAAAAGAAAAAGAATAATTTAAATTCATTAGTTATTTGTAATGTTGAACTATTCTATAAAGCAGCAGTGTGTTGTTTCCTATGAAAGAGTATTCAAACTCACACTTCTGTATTTACAATGTTTCTTATAAGTGAAGAGGATATAACAAAATGAAGTACAACTAGGTGCTCTGTAAATATAAAGGCCAGAAAATATTAATAGGATTGGACTACTCAGAGCACACTGGGGTATGCCTCAAGCTGATCTGTACAGTTGTTATTCCTAGAGGAAGGGGAAGTACTTCCTAGTGGCTCAACATCATAGAGATTATTTAACTTACTTTCTGGACACTTCAAGAACTTTTGGTTCTTGAAAGGGCACAGATTTTGTGCATGCCACTCATCAGTACCAACATACATTTAAAAAAAAAAGGTTAGAGAAGAATGGTATGAATTAATAAAGAAGCAAACAAATCTACAAAACAGTTAATTCAGGTGAGTATATTTACTTTACAGAGTTCCAGAGTTTATAAAAATTCACTATAGGATTCTTTTACATAGAAAACATTTGTGATGTATATAACAGCTGTATCTGTTTAAAGTAAAGTTGGAAATATTTATTGGGACATATTGTGTAATGCAGAGTACATCTGTGTAAATAATATAATACATATCTATGCACATTTATTTTGTTCAGACACATGAAGGATACAGAAATAGTAATGCATTCATTGCCTTTAAGGAGCTTAAAATCTGCATGAATGGATAAGAAAAGCATAAGTAATGTTACGTTTATTTTTCCTTTTGTTGATATTATGAGTTGTTCTTGAAAGAAGCAAGGTGAATTAATCATTACTAGAGATGCACAGGAGAAGTATATATCCTGAGGGGATCATGGAATGAGGGTGCCTGGCTCACTGAAGAAGAGCAGATGATCAGCACAGGCTTTGTAGTGGAGGGAGGCATATGAGTAGTCCTTTAAAAATTAAGTAGGGGCATTACCAGAACTGGGGTGCTCAGGAGTAGACATGGATTCTAAAGAGAAAATGATTCCATTTAAATTGAACAGAATTGAGGGGCAGTGTGATTTTGAGAGAAACACATGCAAACAATTGAAAATGCAGGACTGGAAATTAGAAAGAAAGGTCCTCTAGAATTTGAGAGTCTAAATTTGAGAGTCATCTGGGAGTGAGTCTGGACAGAAGAGGTAGAGAAAAGGAATTCTGGAGTAACAGCTGAGCCCAGGAGGTAAAAAGAGGAAAAGGAAATAAAATGGAAGAGGAAATCAGCAAGATGGGGTGTCAGCTAGGAGAGAGTTGGGTTTCTGAATATAGAGACAAGAATTACAGAAGTATGAAATTCCAGTGAGTGAAAGACATAGAGAACTGTAGGAAGTCGGGGAAAGTAGAAAACAGTGAGGACTAGGAGGTACTCAGTGAGTTTTAACTGTGTAGTATTCATAGCATAAGAAAGGACAGAATTCAGAAATGAAAGCAGAAATCACAAGCTGACTGCCTTTATGCAGGCTACAGCCTAAGTTTATATTTTGTTTGCCCATTCTTTGTTAGCTCACATGGTATTTAAAAATACATAATTTTGTCAATGTTTAAAAAATCAAGGTATTCTCCTAAGAAGGTCAGACTTCCAAGTTCTCTTGAAAAATTCTAAACATCTGGCCACAGTGGGTCTGGTTTTTCTCATTTCAGGGAAAATGCATGGAAATAACCAGAGACTGCACCCATTAGATAGGGAATGAACTGTCCATTTTCCCAAGGGCCATCCATCTCTTCCTCCATATTTCTTGTACCTGGCTCACTTTACTTATTTTGAGTACTTGAAATCATTTGACATTTTTACATCTAGATAAGTGATTTTCAAACTAGGATGTGTCACACTCACACCAGAAATATAGATTGCAGGATCCTATCCCTACTGTTTCTGATTTGGCAGGTCGGGGGTGAGGCCCAATAGTTTGTCTAAGAAGTCTCCAGATGATGCTGATGCTATTAGTATAGGGACCACAATTTAAAAGATTCAAGGATAAGTGAGTGGTAAGGAAGTAGTTCAAGAGTTTAGTGTAGTGGTAAGGTGAATAGATGCTACATTCAGAGGGAACTAGGTTCTGGTTTTTCACCCAGGAAATAAGGGTGATAGTTCCTACCTCAAAGGTTTACTTTTAAGTCTGTATGAGATAATGCATATAAAATATGTATCAGCATCATCAAAGCAGGACCTAGCTTATTGTAACTCTTCATGAAATTATTCTATTGCATGTTAAATTTATTAAGTCTTTCAAGAATATTGATTCTGGGGAGAGGTCAGAGATAGACTGGTAGTTTTGGAGCAAAGATGATCAAGGATCTTTATTTTTTTTAAAAATGAAGGAAATATAAAAGTATGGAAAAAAATACTATTTCTATGAGAGCTACATTGATGGGAAGTCACCAGTTGTTGGAGTAATGGTGGGGATATGAAAGCATAGAAAGCCAGCCAAGATACTGAAATTCAGGAAGCATACATGGGACACCAACTGGTATGAGGTAGGAAAGTTGTAGATTCATAGCATCCAACCCAGCTGTGGGATGGTTGATAAGGAGGAAGGAGACTGCAGTGGATTACATAATCTCCATATTTTAGATGACACCTAGCTAGTAAGTGGAAGTAAAGGGATTATAACTCATTTATTCCATACTCTAAAATCCATGCTTTTTTCTTTTAACATAATGCCTGTCAAAGCCCACACTATTTACTATTAGACTGAACACTTGCTTGTTTATATAACTTCTTGTCTTTAGAATTATTTCAGTGTCATATCCTTCAGGAAGCCTCCTTTGATTCCTTAGTCTGATGCAGATGATCCTCTCATATTTTATATCTATTATTATGATTAACACATTGTATTGTAAATTACATATTTATATATCTATCTGTCCCATTAGATAGATGGGAGGATGGAGAGATAGATGGAGGATAGACAGTATATCTCATTGTTTTTGATATTCTGGGAATTAATAAATAAATTAATAAATAATAATAAGTAAATATTGAATTTCCAGGGTATAAATACATTTTTAGGGAGTAATAAATATTAATAACAATATTAATGTATTTTGTTTAATAGATGAAAAATAAAGGATTAAATTAGATGACTATCTCCTACATGGAGGAAAAAACAAACAGGGAACAAGGGCTCTTATCTGGCTAAGATGAATGACAAGCTCAGCTACTTGAGGGTATTCTGGTAGCCTTTGCTACCAGAACTTTATCAAAAACATAAAGTCCCTTACTGTGTGTTCAGCTGAAGTAGTGGATGTGCTGCCATGTTTTGTCTGATGATGGATCCAGGCAGCAAAGCTACCATGCAGGCTCAATCAGCAGCTTGATTCCAGTTGATTTCATCAGGGCTTACTGTGGGCATCTGCAATTGGCAGTCCTGATTTGTATAGTTCATGACCCCAGGGAGGAGTGTGTTTAATTTGTCAGTCTATAGTGTTCTAACAGGGCAGATAAACCATTTAGGCCATTGACAATACTCCAAGAGTCAGTGAAAATATAATAGGGTTGATCAGGAAGCACATTGGCTAGAGCTTCAGGAATGACCTTGAGTTCTGCCACCTTAGTGGAAGAACTCCTTCCATTCTCAGTTCTGCATAGCTAGAACTAAGAACAAAAAGTATCAGCATCCCACTGGACACTGCTGGCTTCAGTTTAGTGAAACCATTAGTGAAACAGGCCCAGGCATTTAGTGAAACTTTAATGAATGGAGGACCCCATTGAGCCAGTAGCTTTGTCTCAGGGGATTTTAATTGGAAGTTGCTTCTCTTTACCAGAGGTTCTAATCAATCTCTTTCACTCACAAAGACTTGTAGCTCAGAGGAGTCAGTAATGTTGTGGGGCTGTACAGACAGAGAGACTACCATAGCTTGCTGAGAGCTTCCAACATAGCCAGTTGGTTTGGACTTCACTTTAAGGATGCTGATTTGTGCCCTAGCTGATAATATAGACCAACTAAAATGTCCAAGTAAGACCATACCGTCTCCCATATTCTGAGTCTAATAAGGTGCTGGGCTTTCTTTTTCCATGGTTGAGGCTAAAAAGGAGTATCTCCTTGACTGCTGAAAGTAATTTGCTTAGATAGGCCCTCAGTTTTGTCAGAGTTTATTATCTACTCCTGCTAGCTGAGGCTTGTGACTTGCCAAATAGGACATCATAAATCGTAATGGCAAATGGAAGAGGAATTTAGGTATAGTAAATATATCATGAGGCTTGCCATATGAATAAAAATTGGTCTTGGACCTTGAGTACCAGTGGGATAGGAAAAAGATGTTGGAAAGGGAACATACCAAGTGCCATCAGTCAATGCAAAGGATTTAGTTATAGTTAAATGTTTGGAATAGTTGAGACAGTAGGAGCAACAGCAGAATCAATAATCCACTGTGAGCCTCCAGATCGTGTTAGCATTTTTTACTGGCCATGCTTGGCTGTTGTTCAAGATATTGCATCTTGGGTTATTATCCCTGCTGTTGTTAAGTCCTTAAGGTGATGATTTCCTTTCTTCCCGTAAGATTCTCCACTTTTTCTGCTGGACTACCAAGAGAAAATAGAGAAAAGAATTGGAGAGAGGTTTATGTTCTATTAGTATTTCTGTACATATAGCTTTTCCTGATCAGGAGAACCCTTTCTGGAATTTCTGAGAATTTACAAAGAAGCGTTAAGACCAATTATACATTCAGCAGTGGAAACGATGCAAATAGTACATTGAGTTGGCCCAAAGGACCCTTTACACAAGGTCATTTGGCTTTCTTTCTCCTTGGTAAACCCTGCCCAAACATAATCACCTGAATCCTGGTGCCCCTTCTTCTGCCAATTCACAGAACCTAGCAGATTGTGGTTTGGGTGACTGTACACAGAAGATCTATAAGAATTTGAGTGCTTGCCCTCCCAGAAGTTCTCTAGCATATTTGGATGGGTGTGTGTCACCTTCATTTCCTCTTAGGAACAGGGAAACTTTAACTCCATTATTAATAATCTTTTTCCTTAAAGAATTTAAGGTCAGTGTAAAAGGGAAAGGAGGGGCCATGAATCATGGTGAGTGAGAGCAGTTCTACAGCAGTAAGAAAGCACATTTACTTGTGATTTTCAGGGGTGTGTAGGTGGTTTGCAGCCCAGTGAAATGAACTGATAATGTTTTTGGTCTAACTGATAGCAGCAGCAAAGCCATCAGTATGGGCAATCTAAAGACTGGCATATTAAATGTATGCTTCCACAGGGGCACAAACTGCACATATCTGCATCACTTATGCAGATGTCCACAGTAAGAACCTGATAAGACCAATAGGAATCAAGCTGCTGACTGAGCTTGCATTGACACAATTGCTGTCTGCATCCATCATCATACTGAACATGGCAGCACATCCGCCATTCCAGACTGAGCACAAAGTAAATGACTCTATATCTGATGTAGAAGCTACCTGGGTATCCTCAGGTAGTTGAGCTTGAGATTCTTCTTAGCCAGATTGGAGCCCTGTTCCCTGTTTGTTCCTTCAGTTAAGCATTCATTAATTTATCTAATTTAATCTTTTAATTTTTTATTCATTAAACAAATATTTATTGAACTCTGGGAATTAATAAATAATAACATATAATGCCTGTTCTCCAAGGAACTCTAATCAGACAGACAGATATATAAACATGTGATTTATAATGCAATAAGTTAATCACAATGATAGATGTAAACTATGGGAATAGAGAAGAGGAGCATCTACAATAGACTAGGATCAGAGAAATCTTGGTTTCCACTCATAATAGTTGCATACTTCTCTCCTTTTATAATCAGGAGAGGTACACTACTCTATAACTATTGTCTGAATGCAGGTGGGAACTCTGCTCATCCCATGGATCTTGGGAGTTGTGGGTAATTGGCAGATGGGTGAGGAGGTCCCACCACTCAGGGTATAGTCAGCAGGGCACCATTTGGGAACTGTCTTTGAGTTTATTTCCCAGTACTCAGCCTGGAACCACTTTGTAAATTCTTCCTCATTAATAGGCATTAAAGTGGAGGATCATTATTATGCAGTTCAACATAAATTTCATCACTATGTTGGCTGCCAATCCCAAAGACATCCCAGAAATCCCTTTTATCAGTCTGCAAATCCCTGATCCTTTCTCTTCCAGAAAACCATGTCTGTCAGCATTATGTCCTTGTCATCACAATTGTCAAGAACCGTGAAGGGGCTAAGATTTATCCTATTTGAAATCTAAGAACAATGACAAAGTTTCATGAATGCCAGAATGTCAGAAGACTCCTAGGACAGAAACAAAGGACTTTATTATGTACCACTATAGTAGTAACCAGACAGCAGTTTCTCAAGCCCCAGTACCTACAGGGCAATGCAAGGATGGCCAAGTGATATATTCCCATGCAGTGGGGAATTAGGAAATATATAGTGTAGGTAACGGAAATATATATATATATATATTAGTTTATTTATATATATATTTATATATATATGTATATATTAGTTTATTTATTTATTTTGAGAGAGAGAGAATCCTAAGCAGGCTCCACGTTGCCAGCACAGAGCTGGATGCAGGGCTTGAACTCACGAACCTTGAGATCATGACCTGAGCTGAAGTTGGAAGCTTAACCAACTAAGCTACCCAAGCACCCAGGGAATGGAAATCTTTTTTCAGTGGTCAATAAGCAAACTTACCTTTGCTCTGAAAGTAAACATATTTATCATCCAAAGTTGTAGTTATACAAAGATCTTTGAAAGGATAGTCCAGAATGAAAGTAGTCAGTGCCTCTGCTTGTTCTGAGGTCTTCAACTAGTACCACAGAGTAGACATTCTTGCAACGATGGGAACTTATATAAGATGAAATTAACCCTTCTCTCTTCATCTTCCTATTAACCATGTTCAGCTTTTACCAGATCATCAATTTACACTTGAATGATACAAGTTCAACACTCCCTGTTGAAAAGCTTTGAAATTTATAAAAACTTGCCTTTGAATAACTGTCCCATTTTATTTTTTCTCTTTGGGAGCAATATAAAAATAGGTTAGATAGTATTCTAAACTAATGGGTTAGATTTATTCTAAAACTGACATAAGTAATACTGAATAATACTTATACAGGTTGTAGGTATTTTAATGTGCATGTTAAAAGTCTGAAAAACATGTAGTTCACATTGCAGAGAACAAATAAGACATAGTGATTTTTTTAACTTTTTTTTTTTAGCTTACAGATTTCAGTGAACCAAAGGAAAATCCTTCATGTACTGAACAAAATAAAGACAACCAGTGTTTTGAAAATGAAGCTGACAAAAAGACAAGAGTAAGTGTTAGAGTGTTTTCTTTGTTTCTTTGTTTAATGGGCAAGATACGTCTTGTTCTCTGTGAAGTATAACCTAATTTCTGCTTTTGGCCTGCTCAGAATATTGGGTTCACCTGCTACCGGGTTGACATTGGACTATGCATCATTTTGAGCAGTTGTGTGCTTTCATTTTGAGAATTTTGTTTGTGTTTGTTTTAGTGTAAATTCTAAACTAGTAATCACACAACCATTTTGTAATCTACTCCATTTCTCCTCTCTCCTGTCTGGTTCAGGAGAAAAACCCTCACATGACTCTTTGACAGTGGCTTTTAGGTTTCATTGGGTTTTTTTGTTTTGTTTTGTTTTTGTTTTGTTTGGTTTTTTAATAGCTTCCCTGAAGCAATCTGAACTCTACTTCAATCATACTTTTTTTGTGATTGTCACCTTGTGTAGTTATTCAAGACAGGGAATCAAAATCAATCATCTATAAGGTAATGCTAAACAGGTCATAGTGCTTTATTTGATGAAATCAAGAACCTGAATTCAAAGTATGTGTATTTCCAAGTAAAAATATTTTATTAATCAGCAGCCTCAGATTTAATTTATTTCTGATCAATTGCCACAAGTTGATCCTTATTTATTGTAGCCTAGTGAAATACGCCAATGTTGTATTCTCCATTTCATTGATAAAAACATCAAATTTAATTATGAAAATGAGAAAATAAATCATGATTATTTTTATGAACATGCATTAAGTATTTAAACCTCACATAAAATTCTTTTGGGAGATTATTTTATAAATATTTGCTTTATTGATGCTTCTTGAAATATGTCTTTAATGATGTTCCTTTTTGTCTTTTTGGTGAATCTTCTATTAGCAAGCACAGGCAATCTTCATTATGGCTCTATAGGCCTCAAATTTCTTTCAAATATGGGACAATATGTCTACTGAATGGTAAATATCAGTAAAGGATCGTTTTTCTGTTGATGACCATTTATAACATGGGCTGTCTTCTGTTAATTGCCAATTAGTTGAGCCTCTTAATTTTGACTTGATTTTGAGATTTTGGCAAAGTTCTGAGTCAGATCCAGTTATGAATTTTCATCATTATGATGTGGGGTTAGGAGTGAATGGTAGAGAAAGGATTCTTGAGACATTTTATGGTGTAACTTAGTAAGTTTATTTAAGTAGCATGGAGACAGGGCCTGTGGGTAGAAAGAGCTGCACTTTTGCTATATGAAGCTGATGGTTATATGCTTAGTGTTCAAGGGGGAGGAGACATGCAGAGACTATTAGATTGTAAACATCTTCAAATTTCTGCTTATAAAACTATTTTCTCCAGATTTCTCTGGTGCTTGTAATTCAGACCAATATTAGCTATTGGTGAGATGTACAGGCAATTATGAGACCCTTTAAAAAAGTAGCAGCTAGCACCTATTTGATCCTTAAAAAAGCTTTGCAGACTATAGGTCAGCCTTCTGGACTAAAGGTGCACATTCTTCTGCTTCTATCCCTCATCAGTTAACTGTGAGGAATTTAGTTAAAATAAGAAAGGTTGTATGGTAATTGTCCTTCCCTTTATAGGGAAACTATGGAATTTAGAGCCAAATTTAACTAGTGAGCAGTTTATGGAATCCTTCTATGAAAGACCATTGTGTGCTCTCCTGAAAAATGTTTTTTCCATGTTTAACATGGAATGTGTTATTTAAACTATTTGAAACTGTTATAATATGCTAAATGTATTTCCAGGAAAGGAAGTCATCTAATTTGGCAGTGGCAGCATTTTTCTCCAAAAGGAGAGAGGGAAGGTGAATGTCCATTCTAGACTCATGAATACTTAGAAAACAAATTTTTAGACTTCCTGGCTGTTCAAGAGGATATTTGTATTTTTGCTTACTGAAAATGAAGTCATCAGGACTTAGTAGGATACAAATGTGCCAACTTGTCAAGCAGCTAAATGAAATAAGTGCTGGCAAATATACTAGAAAAAGTTTTGTGTTTTTATCATGGGAAAATATATTGCTAGCCTACACTATTTAATCTCTAAAAGCTTTAGTGTTTTCATCTTACAGAGTAGTTATGAGATTTTAATGAGACCTAAATATGAAAATGGTTAGTAGTGCCTGGAAAATAGTAGATTTTTATTCTATGAAATAAATTGCAAGTCTCACATTTAATTTATTAAGATGGTAGACTCTATTACAAATAGTTCTCAGGGTTTCCTTGGGTTCATATCTATATTACATCACTATGTCTATAACAGTTTTTTTGCCTGGAAACCATTTGGCCAAGAAGAGCTCCTGCCTTGATAATTTCTAGTTGTTGATGTTCAAAATAAGTTCTGATTGAATTAAAATACGCATCAGTGAGAATTTCTTAATTATCTTAAAAGTTGATTATATCACAAACAAAAGAATAGTCATTATTATTGTATGAATGTAATATGTTGTACATAGTGTACAACGATATGCTTACTATTGTACACAGACAATTCTTCAAAGGCTGTTGACAGTAAACCACAACTTGGAAATCACAACTGTTTTTATCTATTAACTATTACACTGGACTTTGGTGTCTTCATCTTCATAATTAGGATGTTAGATCAGATTATTCCTAAGGATTCTTCCAGATCTAAAGTCAAATCATTCTGTGACAGTCAAGAGACAATAAATTATGTTGTATAAATAGAGTCCACTAATAATACAATTAAAGTATGTTAGCCAGCAATAGCCAATGAACCCCGTGCAAATTTACACTTATGTAATAGATATGTATCTAGAACAATAAACAGGAACATCTTCATTAGGCCACATTAGTTTGAGAAACTTTCAACAATCCAGCTTATAGGCCAGTGATTCTTGAAGTGAATCCCCAGCCCCCGCAACCACCAGCATTTTTATCCTCTAAAGACTTGTTAGAAAAGTTAGTTCTTGGGCTCTATTTCAGATCAAGTAAATCAGATCAAGTAAACCAGAAATGCTGGGAGTGGGACCCAGACCCAGTGTTTTAATGAGCCCTTCAGCTGAGTCTTAGGTTTGCTACAATTTGAGAACCACTGCCATGAGTGGTAAACCTCTGGACTTTCCTCTGATCAGTCACTAGCCATCTTCCTGTCACATACTTTAAACTAGACAATTTAGGGAAGACCCTGAAAGTAATTCAAGTATTTATAAGGCAACTAAGATAAAATAAATTGCACCATGCATACTGTTTATGTTTCTTGTTTGCATTTCTCATTATTGGTGATCTTCTAAAAAAACTCTGCATGCTGATTTTCTAACATCATTCAGGAACATGTTAATGTCTGTATTCCTCTCTACTCTTAGTTGGCAAATTTTGGCCATAGCTTAATTCCAGGCTTCTGGAAGCTATTTTGCCCAGTGGGAGATATCTTCCCTAAAAGTATTGATCCATAAAAATCAGAATCAGAAATAGCTTTCAGTTGCATTCTCTCTCTGTGCCATGGAAGGAAACTTTCCCTGCTTTTGTTATACATTTAGCCGAATTTCCATATATTTGAGCATGCTTTTGCCATCACTGAGGCTTAGACAACTGATTTCTCTTCTTTCCAAAGTGGTTTTATCAATTGCAGACTTTACCTCTGTTTTAAGGGCTTATATGAATCATGGTGTTGCCACTTGTCATAGGATGTGGAGAACTCTGAAGTTACAAAGGGCAATACAATTTGAAAAATTTGTTATAGGTATGTTTATAAGAACTGATGAAATTTTGTGAAATCTGTGATAAAATTAAAATTAGGAAATGAAAACAAAGATATCATTGGGAATTCTAGACCTTTACTGATGAAGAAATATTTTAAATTTGATGTGGTTCATTCATTTTATTATTTCCACTGAACAATCTTAAATAAGTGGAAGTGTCTTTTAGGGCTATGCTCTGTGTTTAAATAAATCTAATAAACAAAGGGTAATATTTGGAGATTTGGTCTCCAGAATCCTAGTGAGAAACAATGAGGACTTTTAATCAGATCACAGGATGATGAGGGAATTTTGACAGGACATGGTGACTAAGTAGATTTGAGAGATGGGTGGTATGAGAATGAAAATGGGAACATTTAGGTTGATTCACAGATAAACAGAGTGAATTCAATAATGTTGTCTTCAATTTGAGATAATAGTGGAACAGCTAAGAAGAAATATTCTAAGAGGATTTGGACACATTGGTTGAGAAACAAGTGCGATGTCAAAAGTAGGACAGTGTGGGGTGCCTGTGTGGCTCAGTTGGTTAAGTGTCTGACTTTTGGTTTTGGCTGGTGTCAGGATCTCACAGTTCATGTGTTCGAGTCCCATGTCAGGCACTGCACTGACAGTGCGGAGCCTGCTTGGAATTTTCTGTCTCCCTCTCTCTGCCCCTCCCCCACTCACTCTCTATCTCTCTCTGTCTCAAAATAAATAAACATTAAAAAAAAGTAGGACAGTGTGATAGAGTGTAAAGAGTATAGAGTGAAAAGTCAGATACCACAGTTTATATTTTGGCTCTACCACTAATTAGTCATGCAACCTTGAGTAGATTAAATAGCCTCTATTTTTATTGTAAAATGTAGGTAGTGCCTATCTTATAGGACTACAGTAAGAATCAAATGAAGTAAACAGGACTGACAGCTAAATGCTTTGGTTACTGCTTATGTTTGGAGACATGATTGCAGAACCAAACGTCTCAAAAATATTTTAAGTTTTAGATAATATTTTTGTTGTTTGATATTTAAACCTAATTTCTTACAGATTTTTTTAAACAAATGATTATTTTTGAGAGAGAGAGGGAGACAGCATGAGCAGGGGAAGAGCAGAAAGAGAGGGAGACAGAGGATCTGAAGCAGGCTCTACACTGTCAGTGCAGAACCCCATGCAGGGCTTGAACCTACATACTGTGAGATCATGACCTGAACCCAATTTGGATGCTTCACTGACTGAACCACCCAGGTACCCCTAAATCTAATTTCTGAAGCAGAAAACAGATTCTAGCCAATCTTTTGAATTAGAACTGTTTGGTAAAGGTATTCAGTGGGTACTATGCAAATACCATAATGGATAGGGCATAAAATTACGTCTTTTTAACAAGAACAAAGAAGTACCAGTTGGAGAAAAACTTGACTATAGGGAACATATCAGACTGGAAAGGAAACGTGGTGTAAGAGTAGGTCATAATTGGAAAACAGAGAACTTGGGTCGTTGTCTTTGTACTCTGATTATTTGGGCATTCTTGGGCAAATCACTTGGCCAGTCTATACCTCAGTTTCCTAATCTAAAGTAATTAGATAATTTATATTTTAAATAAAATTTTTAACAAATTTTAAACAAACTTATAACACTTTGATAGAATGGGAAAATTATTTCTTTTAGAGAATCCCAACATGGACTTTAATTTTTTTTTTCAGATTAAAATGTTATCTGTTAATGTACTCTGTTAAACACTTGCACATTCTGATTAAGAATAATTTTGCAGCTGAGCTCTATTTCACTGTTTACTGTCCTTGCCAATATTTATAAGGAAACTTCTTTTCTTTAATGCTGCTCAGCCATGGCAAAGAAAGCTTTTATGTTTGTTTGTTTTAATGAGAGCCGACTGGGGATTTCCATGCTTTTATATGTGTACCTTAGATGCTCTCCATGGTCCTTATTTTAAAATAGTTCTGAGTTAATCTTCCTGGAGACCTAAATTCAAAAAAAACCCACAGAATCATCCATTCCCCCACTCCCACCGCATACCAACATCAAGCTCTGCACAGCAAGTCCCACCTACCTGCTGGTTGCCCCTCAGTCTGAAAAAACAAACACAGAATCAAAGGATTAAAAGTAATTTTATTAGTAATTTGGAGCAATGACTCTCCTCAGTCTTAAATAACCTCTACTGCTGCCCTGCTAAGGGAGAATCTATCATCTGGAAAGCCTCTAGTTATAGGATATTTACCACTTCCCAAGGTATTTATTCGATCTGGGCAAGTTTAAACATTATGCCGTTATTTTTTAAAAATTAAACTCAGGATATTCAAATTATTGTAGCACTGAGTATATTTTCTCTTTTCTAATGTCAGTGAAAGTAAAGTGGTAAACTTCTAAGTATCTGGAATTAATAAGGAATAATTTTTTCTTTTTAATGAGATACTATAGTTAACTGACTAATTTGCTTTACTAATGTAAAATGTAGAATGTAATTACTCCTCATTGTCTGGTTGATGAAGATATTGTGCTTTATCTTTGAGAACCTTGTAGTGCCTCAGGGTCAGTGTTCTATTAAAGATTGAATCGCTGGACTTCTATACTAGTGTTTCAGGAGATCAGGTTATTGTGTTACTAACTCTGACATTTTCATAAAGTGATTTTAACTAGTCAATCCAATTATCAGTATACTGATTTACTAGCTGCCTCTAAAGCAACACAAATAACTACAGAAATGATAGTTTGGCCATTTGATGTTTCTTTGTTTAGGAACTTAGTTTTTTTTTTTTTTTTTTTTTACATATGTTTGAAAACAGCAAAGTATATTCTTTGATAGATTAGGGAATATTCAGATATCCTGCCCTTAGAACCAAACATTTGAAGTTTATGGTATTTGCCAGCTGGATAGATGAGTTAATAATTTCTAAAGTACAGCAGATCAGCATTCTCACAACAATGGAATGGAACTTGGAGTTAGATGATCAAGCTTCATGTCCTCCTTCATCTTCTCAGTCAGTGGAGTGCCCTCCATGCACTGGTTTACCAACTGAGTAACTATATAAATTTGAGCAAGTTAATTTTTCTGAGCCTCAGTTTCATCACCTGTAAAATTATACTTAATTCACTGGTTGTAAATACTTAATGAGAATATGTATATGAATGTGTCTAATCACAGCCTGCTAAATAAAAAGTTAATGCTGAATCTGAAAATTATTCTTTACTTTATGTATTTGTAAATACTATGGTTAGTGTAAATCACATTTTTAGAAACTAAGCAATATTAAAAGATCTTCCCTGTGATACATCATATTCATTCATTCATTCATTCATTCATTCATTCAAGGAAGTCGCCAGCATCTGTTACGCAGCTAGGCACTGTTCTAAACACTGGTGATATAGCCACGGACAAAACAGGTAAACTTCTTGCTCCCAGAAATAAATTTCAAATAGAGGATATGGCAAGATATGAATAAATAAGATAATTTCAGATTGTGATAGTTGCTATGAAGGAAATAAATAGGATTATGTGATAGAGAATGATGGGAGGGAATGTAATTTAATTAAGGAGGTCAGTTGGGGAAGATTTATAAAGTGCTAACATCTGAGCAGAGATCTGAATGATGAGGAGACAGATGTGTAAAGACCCAGGGGAAGAGCGTTTTAGGCAGAGGGAACAACAAATTCAAGGCCTTGAGGAAGAATGAGAATGAGGAAGAATGAGGTCAGTGTGATGGGATGTAAAAAGGGGTAGTGTGGGAAGGGCAGTTAGCGATACTACAGAGATTATTTATGTCAACTTGAAAACAAAATTGTATTTCAGATCATATAATTTTCTAGATGTGTGGCCTGTGCACAACTACTTGGATTTCTGGACTCCATTTAACTCATAGCATTGTACAGTAATAGGAAAAATTAAGCCTTATAAGGAATGTACTTGATGTTCAGCAAAATTTATATAAACTTTTAGGGGAACAGTATTTATTGAATGTTTTCATCATTTTTAGTTTACCACTTGTAATTGTCTAAATTTCAAAGGTTGTTTCAATTTGATGATAATAACAAGGGGAGTGGTTACATGGTTATCAATTATGTTTCAATTCACTTACATAAGCAAAATTGACACGCAAACTATTGTGGGAAAGTAGGTGAACGATGAGCATTTCTGTGGCAAGTTTTGATTCACTCAAGATTGTTATTTAATTTTAAAATTTTAAAATTTTAAAATATTTAAATTTTATGTTTTTCTACATACTTAACATACACAGAATACATAGACTCCTGCCTTTCATAAATCATTTTAGGGATCCGGTACTATCCATGATATTTTTTTCATCATGGAAACACTCTAGAAAAGTCAGTCCTTTTCTAGTTGATCCTAATTTCCTATTTGCCTCTGGAGAGTTTGGAAATGAGGGCAGGCATTTTGCCATGATCTGCCCGCAGTCTATTTATTTTACTAAGCTAACAAGCTATGCAGATGTCATTTGTGAGCCTGCTGTCCTGGGTATATGGGGAACAGACAGACGGGATGGAAGTCCATGTGGGTGGATTTCTTCAGTTATTTCCCTTGGAGCTGATATTTCTAATGTGGAGGCAATTCCTTCTGGGTTGCTCCCAAGGCCCTTATAAACTATAAAGACCATGGTGTAGGAGCCCAGAGATGTGCCTGTCTTTTTGCGGGGGAGGAACTGCAAGTTGTTTGTAATTAGTTGTACAGAGTCCAACTTCTTCTCCTGGAGAAGGCCTTTCAAATCTGTGTCTCACTCTCAGGTTGGACCCAGGGAAACAGAAACGGACTCAGGAATGAGGTAGGATGGAATGGAAAGCACATTGTACTTTGGATTGGAATAACCTATGTCCTGTATCACATAGGGCAAATTACATAATCTCAGGGAGATTCAGTTTCTTCATCTATAAATCAGGGGTTATATTTCCTTTTTGAAGGGTCTAGTGACCATCAGAGATAATATGTATAAAGTACCTGCCACAGTACTTCTGATAATAGCCACTTGATAAATATAAATGTTTATATTTGTAAATATATTCTCATATACACATCAATATATTTCTTTCTTAAATATATAAATATATGTTACATATATTTGTTCTTAAATATGTATGTAAATGTATACATATATATGAACAATAGTATATGTGCATATGATACTCAAGTGGACAAAGGATGCATATCATAGGTTTTAAAGCAATCTCTTGTCAAGAAAAAAATGGCATAACTGAATCTGTGATCATTCTTTCATTCCTGAAATATTTATTTTGTACCTCTTAAGTGCAAGTACCATGCTAGATGGCAGAGATATGCATTATATTTGTCTGCAAGGGGCTTAGATTCAAGGAAAATAAAACCACTAGGGTTTTACTTTCATACTGTTGGAAACAAACAAAATAAAGTAATGCCTATAAATGGTTAAGGTACAGGCTTAGTGCAAGTAATTTATAAAAGTAATTTTCTGGTATCAAATTTCCAATGGTAGATTTTACTAAGAATCACTATGTTCCTGGATTGGTATCATTAACCTTAAGGAATATCAAGTAAAGCAATTTTCAGGCTGTGGCTTTATATCTTGCCAAACACTTTATGTGAAATCACAGACCCAGTTGAGTTGTATGTCTGTAAAAAAGTGCTTCAAGCTGATGCCTTGTTAATTTTAAAAACAAAAAGAATGTTTCCCTTGAGGCAAAGGAGTGGATTACCTTCTATCATCTTTAAATCTGAGGAAAATCAATGGAGAGCCAGGTATACACAAAGTAGAAAGCTGCATCCACTTCAAAATGTTAGCTATTTTCTTTGATCTAAACATACAAACATTATCCAATTAATCACATGTGGTAAACAAGACCTAATGACTATACAGCATGTATATTCCATGTGTATATTCCATGTATATAACACATTTGTACTCAATATTATATGAATGATGCTTTTTCCGCGCCCCCTACCCCCCCCCCCCCCCCCGCCTGACAGAGATTGCATGTTATTTGTAAAATACCTGCTCTAAAGTGCTTTTATTTAATGGAAACCCATTGGATGTGTTCATATAAGCTGACTGCATAAAGATAAAAGATATTATTGATTCACTTCTTTTTCAAATATAAAGTGTGCATAACATTTTTGTTCCTCACAACTTCTAGCTAACCTCGTGGGTCCTTCTCAACTCAGTTCAAGGTTCCTCTCTGGAAAGCTTTCCCTGGTTACTCCATTCTGGGTTAAATGCATCTGTGTTGTGATTCTCAAACACCCTCAGTGCATGCTGTATTGTCCTAGTTGATACATTTGTAGGCAGGGATTCAGCCAGCTTTTGCTCATCCTTGTGTCCCCACGTAAGTACATTGTCAAGTACATTTGTGGAATGAATGAGATTCTGGAGTAGACAAAGGGAATATAGAGTCAAAACTTCCATTAAGGAGCTCATGGTCTAGTAGGTGATATAAACATTAATCCAAAAATGATATAGTGAGCCCTTAACAAATGTGTTGGATGCATGACTTAGTACGTGTATATGGTAAGCCTGAAGTTATGCTAGATGAGTTGCCTTTATCCTGAAGGTCTTTATAGTTTGCAAAGTTCTTTGACCTGTGATTAGCCAGGTGGGATAAGTCAATCTCCCTTTGCCAGTTTGTCCATATTTTAGCTATCTCTACTCTAGGAAAATGGATACAGTTCCAGAATTACCTTTCTTCCAAGGATACTTTGTAAAATATCTATCTTACTCTGCTACACAATTTACTTCCTCTGTGTTCCCAATTCCTGACTGTCTTTGTTCTGACCATGACTAACAAAGCTTTGGATTTGCAATAAGTTACTAGGTATCTGTCCAGGGAAGTCATTTAAATTTTCAAGGTGGTAAGAATGCCACCAGTGCTTTGTCAACTTCAAAGTGCTGTAGGAACATAAAGCCTAATGAGTTTGAAGATGAATATGACAATCAGTATCAATTGCATATTAGATGCCTTGTTTGTGTTATAGAAACACTGATACCTAGGAATGCTCAAACGCATGATGTTATACATACTAGGAGACAAGTTTAGGAAGTAATGAATTAAATTATTATGATGGTGTAATAAATAAGAAAAAAGGGTAAACAGACAAAGTGATGCTTTTTGAACCTTTTGAACCATATGACAGTCACCTAATTGAATGGACCAGGACCTGGGTTTTACTTGCGTTATTTAACTTGAAAATTATCTGAAGATTATTATACCAGTAGGATAACAGTTTTTTTTATCTATAAACAATTTTTTGAACCACTTTTTTTTCTTTTCTCCCCTGAACACAGATCTGAATTTCTATGAACTTTTTTAATTTTTTTTTAAATCCTTAGAAAAGTGCTGTCATTTTGGTAGAACAATAGCATGTCAGTTTCTGAGATACTCATCTATTTAGCAATCAAGAGGATATCAAGGTTAGAAACTGAATAATTCATGAAAGATGGAAGAGTTTTACATGTTCATCTTTTTCTCAAATTGTTCATTGTAGAAAATATACTTTCTATAAAAAATGAGAGGGGGGTATGTGGTAGGTGGGGAATGGTTCTGCTGATATCTTAAAGAAGTAAGCACAGTGTGCATAGGTTCTTAGATATGTCTTCGTGTTGCTCTCAATGATCCAGGTGAGTTTGTGTTTTCTTCTAGTGAAAAGGAGGCATTGATTTTCCATTTTTATTGGTCAGGTAGTGCTTTCCATTCTGTCATTCACGTTCTCTCTTCCTAATTTCCCCACCCCTTCTCTCTGCACCCCCGTTTCTTTCTGTTGCAGTCTGTCTTTGCCTGTGTGTCTAAGAGAATGAAGGAAGAGTCTATTATTATCCAGAGTGATGTTGTCCAGTACCTCAAAGGCAGTTTATGTGGCCGGTTCACTGGAAAATAGGGAGGGATTTGAGGGTAGGGGAAGGTTAATCATTTGGCTGTTAAAATGCTGCAGAAGGGAACACAAAGCTCTGCCCACGTAATAAGCGCCTGTAGGCAGCCAGTGAGGAGGGAAAAGTTTGGGAAAGAACTCATTTTTTTGTCTCTCAGAATGCAGAACTTTTGTAAACATGTTGGAACCTCCTTTCACCCCAATTTTGTAATACACTTATTTCTTTAAATATTTAAGTTGCTTGTGTATTCACGTACATCACTGACCACATAAATAGGTCCAGAAATAAAAGAAGAAATTTGGTGTTTTCTAAGTTACACCACCAAGTCCGCAGTTTTTAATGTTCCTGGCCCACTTTCCCTTTCCCAGCTGTTAGTCATTTGTAAGAAGCTGCCCTTGTAAATTGCAAGTGAGTTGGGATGTGATGTATTCAGCACTGCATGCACCGTAGCTTTTCAGTCATATCTTTCGAGTCATTTAGACTCCCGGGAATCATGTTCATAATAAATAGCTTTTTATTATCCAAAGCCGCTGTTCTGGCAGCCAAACGACAGCCCTTTGATAGATGGGCCGGGTAGTTTTTGTGTTGTGCTTACTCAGAGTTGTTAGTAGGAAAGACGAAGGCAGCAAAGGGGGGACCTTGGCAAAGCAGCTCTTATGGGTATACTGAAGCAGCAGATCAGAATTGAGAAACAAGAACGAGAGCTGAAATGTGATTCTCTGGTGCTTGGTGTTACACTCCTCTCCAGGATAGAACTGTGCGGGGCACTCACAGGAGCCTTGTTCTGATCACCGAATCCACTAAAGGACCATGCAGCCGCGGAGCCCAGCAAGCCACCGGGAAGTTTTGCCGGAGCTGATTTCTAGGGGATTTTCCGGTGCCTAGGAGAATCCTGCTGGCTTTGAGCTGTATGGAGGAGGGCTCCAGTTTCCCATGAGGGCCCCCTTGGAAAAGCCGTCTGTGCAGAATCCAGGCTCTGCTTCTCTCTGTGTGCCATTTATCAAAAGGCTTTTCTCACCTTTGCTGATTTGCTGGTGTGATTTCCATGTACTGAGTCCTGTGTAGGGATCCAGGATGGATTGCCTGTGCATTGTCACCACAAAGGTAGGATAGGAAACAGGGCTGTTGTTGTGTGCAGCATTTTTCTATTATTATTCTGGTCCTGTAATTAATCAGCTCTGGTAGGTGCTGGCAGTTCATGAGATAAAATGATTAGTATAATGTACTTTGCTGGGCATTTTGTTCCCCCATGAGGGTCTGAGGGACTTATCCTTATTTGATTTCAACTTCTTATAGTGATATTGTGTGTTTGTGCAAATGAAAGAATTTGCCTGTGTTTTTATGGAAGGATTTGCTTTTGCCTCTATTTATAGCTCAATATTAAAATATCTACAGTAGTAGTGTAGCTTACACATCATTTTAACATATCAGGGTAGTCTTTCTGAGTGTGATAATTAGCTTTTCATTTAAAAACCATGTCTTCTATGCTTGAAGAAGCCAATCAGCTTTACTGTGGCTTGACATATTGTTTCTGATTGGAGAATTCTGATATTCTGCATTTTAGTGATTTTTTTAAAGGAAAAAAAATCTTTAGGCCCTGGTTTAAAACAAACAAACAAACAAACAAACAAACAAACACAATTTTTAATGTCAAACTGATACTCTCTATTTTGATTAGAAGCAAATGAAATATTTGCGTTATCAGAAATAGAAATAAAAGTGGGAATGGAATAAAATCAATAGGCATTCCTATTATGGGTTTATAGAAAAGAGCTAAAAATTTCAAATGCATTTTATTTTATTCTGTCATCAGTTCCAAATAAGGTATTTAGATTTCATAAACACTGGTTATTTGAATAGAAATTAATATTATTTTTAAAACTTTTTTTTTTTTTTTTTTTAATTTTTTTTTTTTTTTTTCAACGTTTATTTATTTTTTTTGGGACAGAGAGAGACAGAGCATGAACGGGGGAGGGGCAGAGAGAGAGGGAGACACAGAATCGGAAACAGGCTCCAGGCTCCGAGCCATCAGCCCAGAGCCTGACGCGGGGCTCGAACTCCCGGACCGCGAGATCGTGACCTGGCTGAAGTCGGACGCTTAACCGACTGCGCCACCCAGGCGCCCCGAAATTAATATTATTTTTAGAAAACAACTAATTAAAACACACTTTTTCATTAGCTTTCTTTTCATTTTGCATATAAGCATACTATAAGTTAGTTTGAGCTATGTCTTTTAGTAACTGACACTGATTAGACACCCATTAAACATGACAAAGTAAATAGCTTAGTGCCTAAGACTCATTAAGTGTAGACTTCCCGCTGTGATCTCCTTTTACCAGTTAAGAAAAGATTATTTAATTTTGAAGCCACGAGCCAAGTTCTTCTTAGTATGACCTTAAATATTATACTTTTCTTGATTATATTTCAGAAAATCTTAATGGATATCTTCCTTTAGTGCCTAGTATCCCATGGCAGGTTCATTGATGTTAATAGATATGAAGTCTAAAAACTTCTGGTTGGATTAGTTGACCAGGCCTGAAAGTTACCTTAATACCTTCTTTTACTTTTAGAAGTTACCAAGCATCTCATTCAGTTTTTCCAGTTAAGTCAGTAAAAATAAGCTAAGATATATTTTTAATGTATATTTATTTATTTTCAGAGAGAGGGAGAGCACAAGAGCACATGGAGCAGGGGAGAGGCGGAGAGAGAAGGGAAGAGAATCCCTAACAGACTCTACCCTGTCAGCTCAGAGCCCAACATGGGGCTCGAACCCACCAAGTGTGAGATCATGACCTGAGCCAAAATCAAGAGTCAGACACTTAACTGACTGAGACACCCAGATGCCCCTAAACTAAGATAATTTTTTTTAAAAAGCTAGGTGGGAAATTTTATTTCTATATATAACCTAGGAAAGGAAATAGTCTTTTGAACATTTTTCACATTTACTGAGGTGTTACACTCAGTGTTACTTTTCTTGAGTAAATACAATCAGTTCTGACTTATATGTGTTTCTTAATTATTGCCAAATCATAATTGCAGGTAACTGTGAAACATAATTAGTAGTTTAAAAATAAGTTATAAAAAGTTATTAATTACAACCCCAAACTGTAATCTGTTGCATTGAACAATTTATATCAACATTGAAATCTAAGTTTCCTCAATTTGGAAAACATAATCTAGTGAAAAAAACTTGTCATATGCTTTATATTCTCTTAACAAAATATTAATGACCACAGGTAAAAATGAAAAAAAATATTCTTCTTCTTTTTCAAATGCTATATCAGACATAAATGTCATATTCCAATATTTTGATTTATCATACAAATTACACAATTCAACAGGACAAATACCCATGTAAGAATTTATGAATTTTCTGAATTATATTCATGAATGTTTCTAGGGTGGCATATATATCATCTTTATACGACAATCATACTTACAACAAAGTTATATTATGATGATGGTAAATAGTTCATGAATGATTTAAAAGCTCACATGAGTGAGGAGACTTCCTGGCTGGCTTCAGATCCCATATCCTGTCTACCTCACCCACACCACTGGTGCTCTTCTTTTTCCAAGTGGCTGTGCACTTGGGTTGTCCTTGCTCCCTCTTTCCTGGGACTCTGATAGGAAACCTGCCAAGAACTTGGAAATTTTAATTCTATCTTAGTTCAACTCCCATCTCTTTCTTCTCCAGCAATGAGTCTACCTTCTAACTGCTCTGGCCAAGATGCTTTCTTCAAGTCTTGCTTTACAGCAGCTGTGTGTGAGACTGGAAATCCTTGAAGTCCTTCCCCCCCCCCCAAGATTTTATTTAAATTTCATTTATTTAACATATTGTGTACTATTGGCTTCAGGAGTAGGATTTAGTGATTCATCACTTAGGTATAACACCCAGTACTCATCCTTAACTCAACAAGTGCTCTCCTTAATGCCCATCACCCATTTAGCCCATGACCTCCCAGCAAACATCAATTTATTCTTTGTATTTAAGAGTCTCTAATGCTTTGCCTCTGTCTCTGTTTTTATCTTATTTTACTTGTCCTTCCCTTTCCCTGTGTTCATCTGTTTTGTTTCTTAAATTCCACATATAAGTGGAATCATATGGGATTTATCTTTCTCTAATTTATTTCACTTAGCATAATACACTCTAGTTCTATCCACATTGTTCATTCTTTTTGATGGATGAGTAATATTCTATCATATATATATATATATATATATATATATATATATATATATATCTGTCAGTGGACATTCGGGTTCTTTCTATAACTTGACTATTGTTGATAGTGCTACTGTCAATATTGGGGTGCATATGCCTCTTCGAATCTGTATTTTTGTATCCTTTGGATAAGTATCTAGTAGTGAAATTGCTGAGTCATAGGGGAGTTCTATTTTTAGTTTTTTGAGGTACCTCCACTCTGTTTTCCAGTGGCTGCACCAGTTTGCATTGCCACCATTAGTGCATGAGGGATCCCCTTTCTCCACATCTTCTCCAATATCTACTGTTGCCTTAATTGTTAATTTCAGCCATTCTGAAAGGTGTGAGATGGTATCTCATTATGGTTTTGATTTGTATTTCCCTGATGTTGACTGATATTGAGCATTTTTTCATGTGTCTTTATGCCATTTGTATGTCTTCTTTGTTGAAATATCTGTTCGTGGCTTCTGCCCATTTCTTCACTGGATTATTTATTTTTTGGGTGTTGCATTTGACAAGTTTATAGATTTTGGATACTAGCCATTTTTCCAATACATCATGTGCAAGTATCTTCTCTCATTCTGTAGGTTGGCTCTTAGTTTTGTTGATTGTTTCCTTTGCTGTGCAGGAGCTTTATATCTTGATGAGGTCCTAATAGTTCATTTTTGCCTTTGTTTCCTTGCTTCCAGAGACATGTCTAGTAAGAAGTTGCTCCAGCTGAGGTAAAACAGGTTGCTTCTTGTATTCTCCTCTAGGATTTTGATGGTTTCCTGTATCTCATTTAGGTATTTCATTTATTTTGAATTTACTTTTGTGTATGGTATATGAAAGTGATCCAGTTCCATTCTTCTTCATGTTGCTGTCTAGTTTTCCCAATGCTATTTGTTGCAGAGACTTTTTTTCCATTGGATATTCTCTTCTGCTTTGTCGAAAATGAGTTGACCATACATTTGTGGGTACATTTCTGGGTTCTGGGTTCTGTTCCAGTGATCCATGTGTCTGTTTTTGTGCCAGTATCATACTGTCTTGATGATTACAGCATTGTAATACAGCTTGAAGTCCGGAGTTGTGATGCCTCCCACATTGCTTTTCTTTTTCAACATTACTTTGGCTATTTGAGGTCTTTTTTGGTTCCATAAAAATTTTAGAATTATTTATTCTAGCTCTGTGAAAAATGCTGGTATTATTTTGATGGGGATTGCGCTGAATATGTTGATTGCTTTGGGTAGTATAGACATTTTAACAATATTTGTTCTTCCAATGAGACCAGAATTCCTAACTATCTGGATCTGTCCTGGGGTCCATTTCATCTGTGGTGCATCTCAATATCATCCTTGTCAAAGTTTTCACTGGGAAACACAAATATTTCTCCTGGTTCTCTTCATTACTTCCTGTATTGGTGAGAAAGACACTTACTGCCCCCTTGGATCATCCTGTGACCTTTGTGCCTGCTTTATTCCCCCACTTCCTTCTATTACACACATTGTAGAAATAAATTCCTCTTCATGTCTCTGCTCCACATTCCTAAGAATGGATGTTATAAGATTAATGAGAGGAGAGATTATGACAAATCAAGACAAAGCACTGCATAATGGCAATATAAAAGGATCTATTAGACATACCAGAGAAGTGGTTTTATTTTTAGCTTTTCTGCATAGAAAAAAGAAATGATTGTGGCACATTTAATAATAATATAACCCCCTTGATAAAATAATCCTACCCTAGATCTCACCCATAATACTCAGGTTGCTTATGGTCTTAATTGCTTTAGTCTGGTTAGACTGGTTTGCCCTCAGATTTGGGGTAAGATCTTTTAGGCCAGAGAATAATCAGAGCAACCAAAAACAGAATTTCTGCCACATGGATCCCAAGGTCCTTTCAGATGTTCAGAAAACTCACTTTCAAAGAAGATTGAGTCATCTCTTTTATTTGACTGTTTCTGTCCAGTTTCAGTTTCAACTCTTTTGTCACAGATGCCACTACTGAGACAGAGAAGTAACGTGACTTAGTGTGAAGGGCAGAACTCTAGAGCAAGACTTGGATTTAAATTGTAGTTCTGACAATTACTAGCTTAGGACTTACTTGGGTAAGTTGTTTAACCTGATCTCCCTAGGCCTGGATTTATTCATCTTTGAATAGGGTGTATTATCTATGTGTGAGTGATATTGTGGTAAGTATAGAAAGTACCAGCACAACTCCTGGCACATGGAAAGAATTCAATATAGGACAATTTATTGAGCAGCTCAAAATTTATATCTTTAATCTATCCTTCTGTTTGGGTGTGGTCACTGAGGAAATGAGGTCATCTCAATAATACTAATTAAACACAACTTACTAGTTAATATAACACGTTTTATAGAGTGGACATTTCTTAAATATATTTTTGAATAATTGTAAGATAATATTCCTCCAAATTTTGATAAGTAAAATACACGGAAAATAATGTTAGACTATGTTAAGGTGGAGAAATGCTGTTAGGTGATTGGCCAATAGGACAACAGTTCTAGATAGGAAGCAGAATATTCTGGGTCAAATTTAATAAAATGCAAGCAGTAAGTAGAAGTTTTCTTTTGTTGTGTAGGGATTTGTAAGTACATATGTAATAGTATATTGGCTGTACAAGAACAGAAGAAAGGTGGAACTATGTAAAATAAAAATAAATCTTCACTTTGTGACTTTGTGTACCAAGAGGCATCTGGGCTTCAGTGTCCTTGCCTGTAAAATGAGTGTATTTTATTGCATCTTTGTGGTTCTTTCTTTTCCATCTCTAACCAATAGTATTCTAAAGTATATAATCTCTGCAAATAAAATTATTTATGTATACAAAATGTCTTAAAAAGTAGTAGTGGGTGAAACCTATATTGATAGCATTTCAGATGTCCTTTAGCCAGACTTACAGATATTAAAGAAAAGTTTTAAAAGATCTACAAAGACAACTATAATATGCTAGGTTGCTGCTGTAATTTGTAATGAAGACATGATGGTACCATTAATTTTTAATGTGTTTAACAGTATCAACAGGTTACTGTGCATAATAAAATTTAAATAGTAGAATGAAAAGTGGACCAGGCAGTTTAAAGTATGTTTTATTGATGTTTTTAATATATATCTCTTCTGTAAATAAGATATCACTCTTTTACTCCATAATCCCACTATCTTTTACACTGAAGTTGCTCAGAATTTCTAAAAGGAAACAGAAGTTGTTGCTGAGCATTTAAAATATTTTTTAATCAAGGCTAGTATCATATTATTTATTATGACTTGAATAGAAAAAAATTGCACACTATATTGTTAGAAATGAAATTATCATAGAAATATTTACAACTATAGTTTGGGGGGGATACAATAATTTTTATTTTCCACCAGATCTTTATGTAGAGAAAATGAAACAAATCACCAAGGCAACAAATAATTTGCCTGAGAGACCCTGTCTTCATAGACAAAACTGTATCTTCATGCAGGTGTGTAGTTCCATCTGCTCTCATGGTAGAAGCAGCACACCCATACATTCACTTTATTTGTCTAACGAGTATTTATTTATTGAATGCCTAATATGTACCTGACATATTGGAAGGCATAGGCATACGATGCACAATCTGTTGCCATGGAACTTGTAGGCTAATGGCGAAAACAGCTAATTATAGAAATAACAGTAATGTGTGATAAAGGGGTGAATATAGAATGATATGGAAAGGAGCACAGGGAATTCTATAGAACCTGGTGGGCTTAAATGCGTGGTAGGCAAAAGCTTAGTTTCAGGGAAGGGTTTTCTGGGGAAGTGACAATTAAGCTGATATGTACCATGAGGGCACAATGGGGGTGGGAAAGTGTTTTAAGCAAAGTCCTAGATGTGACAGATGATAGATGATAGGTAGATAGATAGATAGATAGATAGATAGACATAGATAAACAGATAATGAAGAGAAGGGAAGAAAGAGAAGAAAGGGAAGACAGAGAAAAGAGATAATGGTGCATTCAAGAAAAGGAAAGGCAATGTAGTTGGAACATAAGGAGTTCAAAGTGAGTGGCAAGGTACAAAGGGTGCAGAGATAAATAGGGACCCAGTTATGAGTATCAAGAAGTTGAGATGTTGTCTTAAAGGAAATAGGATTTTCCCTTTATCATTAACAATGATCCCAAACCCCAATTTTCTCTGACTTCCCACTCAGTTTGTTTCCCTGACTTGAGCTTTCTCATTCTATTTTCTGCCATATTCCTCTTTGCCCATCCTTCTGCCTATTCATAAAAATAGTGGTTTCACCTTTCACTAGCTGGATGACCTTCCCAGAACTGTATTTTTTCTTTTCCATAAGTTGGTACCTGTCGCACAGTCTTGTTTTTAGGATTTAATTAGGTGATAAATATAAAATGCTTAACATACTACCCTGTAGGGGTAGATGTACTGTTTTCTGTTGTTTTTTTTTTTAACTGGAGTCTACAGTCTCCGTATCTTCCTATAGTTCCTTGGTGCTCTTCTCATATTTATCCTGCCAGTAACACTGGTTTTGATACCTGTCATCCCAACCAAGTGTCTGCATGGTGGCAGGACCACTGTACAGAGACTAGAGAGCCACAGAAGCAGGAGACATAATGGACCAGAGAAATCTACTTGGTGGCAGAGAGAGGCAGAAAAACAGCTTAAAGTAGGGAAAATTAAATAAATGTGGCCTTTTTTGTGTAGAAAAGTAGGAAAAATAGGCAATGTGAAGGGATTCCATAACTCTATTAATAACCTGGGATTAACCATTTTAATAACATAAAACATTTTGGCATATTAATTCCACTAATATAATAACCTAATTTTCCTTTATTAAGTATTTCATACAGCAGCCAGAATTATCAATCTAATACCTAAGTTCAATGATGTAACTCTGAAGTGGAAGCCCTGCTATAGCACCCTATTGAACTCAAGTTGAGTAGTTGTCCAAATTCTTACTTTAGTACACAATTCTCTTTTGATCTAGCTCCTGAATTCCTTTCCTGTCTTATTTTCCATCACTCTGCCTTGTGTTTTATATTCCAAGAATCTTAAAAATTCATGAACCAGACCATTCTTATGTCTATGCTACATTTTATGGCCTTCTTTAAACTAATTGGCATACTGGCCTTGGTGGCTCCCCTCTATTCTTTGAAGGTATCAATCATGTTCTTGCTTTGGAGACTACCATTTACTACTCCTCTCTCTAGATGGTTCTGTCCACCTATCTAAATCCTACCTGTATTCCAGGTCTGACTGTACATGCCACTCACTTTCCTAAAATCCCCAGTTAGATTATATACTCCTGGTGTTATCTTATATTATCCTATATTTCCGCCTGTCATGGTTCATAATTATGCACTGATTTATATGATTGTTTTCTCAGTGTCTCTCTCTTGACTAGACAGAGCTCCACAAGGAAAGAGACTACGTCTATTTTTCTCATTTTTGTATACATAATGTCTGGGACATTTCCTAGCACATTGAAGGAACTTGATGAATTTAATTAACTCATTCACTTTTCAGATCAACCCCATGAAGTAAAATCCTCCATATCTTAAAGATGAGGCATACTTACACAGCTGAGCAGCTTCATAGTGGGGATTCAAGTCCGGGTATTTTTTGACTTTAATATCTATACTTCTATCCACTATCATTACCCCCTTGTTGAATCATTTCAAGGTTATTACTTAGTCAAAACATACTCTTGATACTATATTTTGGATTTTGTTCATTTTCTACCTAAAACACCTAATTAAATAAAAATAATGCACTCACTTAATGGTTAGTTTAAAATTACTCAGAATTAGATATAGATTTGCTGTGTTTTGGACACATATCCATAGCCTGTGAAAGTACACTTGTAGAATGAGAAAAAAAAACTTTATGAATCATGCCATCCATTTATTAATATGTCTGTAGTAAATGATCTTTTCTGCCAAACTTAATTACCAAGGTATTATTCACAACATTAGTCCTTTTTTTTTTTTTTAACACTTTGAGGAAAAGCCACATGTGCTGTGAAGAGCTAGGAGTCTGAGAGGATTGTCCTTGCAAGACCTTTAGGTAAAGTCTTTAGACAAATGTGGGTTTGCAAAGCAAACAAGTACAAATCAAATTTTGAAAATCAAATAATATTTAAACACATTCATTGTGCTCAAAGCTGAAATAAATCACATAACTCTCTTTATAAATTAGAAAATAATATATCATAGGGCGACTGCATGGCTCAGCTGGTTAAGCATATGACTTGATTTCAGCTCAGGTTATGATCTTATAGTCCTTGAGATCATGCCCCGTGTTGGGCTCTGTACTGACTGACAGTGCAGAGCCTGCTTGGGATTCTCTCTCTCCCATCCATCTACCCCTCCCCTAGTCTGTCTCTCTTTCAAAATAAATAAATAAACATTAAAAAAAATTGAATAAAAAAAAGAATACATCACTTCTCTTTATTATGTACCCATTATTTCATCCGCATATTTGTAGATAAGATTTTTCTTTTTTTTTAATGTTTATTTATTTTTGAGAGAGTGAGAGAGAAGGGGAGAGACTGAGAGAGAGGGAGAGAGAGACAATCCCAAGCAGGCTCAATGCCATCAGCATGGAGCCCGATGTGATGAGAGGCTTGATTTCATGGTTGGTTTGTGAAATCATGACCCCAGCTGAAATCAAGTCAGATGCTTAATCAACTAAGCCAACTAGGCACCCCTGTAGATAAGATTTTCTTAAAGGGAATTACCCATGATTATAATTGCTTGAGAAACCCATCTCACTGCCTATGTATGTTTCACCAAGGGCAATATGGAAGTGTGCATTGAATCAAGGTTCAGAAAGTAAAGTTATAGACTTGGGTTTGCATTTATTATATTAGTAATCTTAGTAATTTTAGTCAATTCTGTTTACTTTTCCTGAGGCTTTTTTCTCAAGTTGGAAATGGTGATAATGATACTGGTTTATCAATATTTCTTTCACAGGATTATTGTGCAGATTCAAATGAGTTAATTTATTTGAAAAATATAAAATACTATATACATGGAAAGAGTGGCTATAATTATTGAGAGGAGGAAATCCTGAGTAAGCTGGGATCTTTTATTACCCATAGCATTACTGTAGGGTGGAGAAAATGAGAGTTGTATTCATATATGTATTAGAACTAATTTTATGCTAATTACAGTGACCCAGGCAAATTGGCCAGACATGTCTAAGGTCTCTCAGAGAACTAAGTATTGGGCAGTTCGACAGCAGTTGGCATCCACTGCTGAATCACTCAGAGGGACAGCATAGCATAGTGAAAGCACAGCCTTTGGAATCAGACAGATTCTTGCTCTATCAGTCAGTCATTCTGTTGTCAGGACTAAATTACTTAATTTACCTAAATCTCAGTTTCTGTATTTATAAAATGAAGTGATAATAAGCACTTCATAGGGTTGTTGTGAGGATTAAATGCAATATTCATTGCCTCCACAAATATTTACTGAGTGCATACTGTGTGTCAGGTAGTATTGTAAGCAGTAGAGATATAATAGTGAATAAATTTAACAAATGTCCCTGCCCTCAAAGAACTTACATTATAGACCTAGGAGATTGGCCATTAATAGGCACACAAATAATAAACATAATTATAGATAGTGATAAATGCTATAATTAAAAAAGCAGAGAAACGGAATATAGAAAATTGGATGAGTGTAAAAAGGGACAAGAACTACTCTAGATAGGGGTGGACAGGCATGTCCTCTCTGAAAAAATTTCTGGGAATTTGAAAGGACTAGCTTTGTGAGGATCCTGGGACAAAAGCATTCTAGGGAACAACTAGTACAAATATACACATAAGGCTTGGTATAGCGACTGTACATAACATGTAGTCGCTAAATAGCTATAGATGTTTTTATTCCTTCTCATCATCCTCTTCCTTTTCCTCCTTTTTGAGGAATTTGATATTTAAGGATAAAGTTAATAGTAAGATTAGTAATTCAATTACCCAGTTATTATTCCAGTGGTAAATTTCTATCATGCAGTCATGGTGATGGAATTTCTTCTGACTTTAGTGAATATTTCCCAGGTTTATAGGCATTTATTTGTGAGAGAAAGAGACCAAATGTTTTAACCTTTTCTTCCAGCGTGCATTCAAAATTAGTACCACATTTAAAATCCTTTGAAAATAGCCCTCTCTCCAAATTCCTCTATTCTAAACACCTACCCACACATGCCCATTTCTTGGTTTATAAGTGTATAATTCAGTTCTTGAACTAACTTTTCAGGGGATAGCAGGTTTTGTGAAAAATTGGTTTGACAGCAAATGAAAAAAATTCTTTGGAATTTAGAATTGTATTTATGTATTAAGTTAACTTAAGTCAGAAGTTCCAGGAAAAGTTCCATTCTCTGGAGCCGTCTGAACATAAATCACTCTCCTACTCTGTTCTCTGCTCAATGGATAGTATGCCACTGTCTCAATTGTTATCAACAGTGGGATTTGATCTTGACTCTTATTTTTCCCTAAATCCCAATGTGTCCTAATTCCTATTCATTCTCCTTGCCTTGCCCATCCTCCTACCCTTTATACATTTCCACATTGCCGAGACCTTCGTTAGTCCTCGTATGTTTATACATGTGTATGTATATGTTGTGTATATAACTTGTATTTATGTTTCAATTTTTGTTAAAACCCTTTAGGGGTTTCCTGTTCACTACTGTTCCATTATTAAACATGTGACCTGTTGATCAGGGACAATGTCATCCCTTCAGAGCTTGTTAGATATACAGAATTTCAAGCCCCATGTGAGAACTACTGAGTCAGAACCTTCATTTTAGCAAGATCTCTAGCTGATTTTGCACACTAAAGTTTGATGAACACTGACCTGCAGGATAAGTTTGCATAGCCTCTGTGTTATATACATGGCCTCGTGTTTGGGCCCTTGCCTAACTTTCATATCTCAGATTCCATCATCCTTCATGCCTTAATTTGAACTACAGTCACTTACATTTGTTTCCCCAAATAATCTGAGTTCCTTTCTCCCATTTTTACCTGATTTCTTTATGCCTAGAATGCCTCTCAACTTTCTACCCTTACCTAATAAGCTTCTATTTGACCTCTAAGACTCATTTAAATGCAGATTCCTACATAAGCACTACGTAAGTAACTGCCTTACCAGACTTAGCCTGTGACTCTCCATGTATCTGTGTACTAGCCATTATGATGCTGATAGGTATACCATTAAGTGTTGACTTATTCTTTCATCTAACAGACATTTGATAGATATTGCATTGTTGAATATGTGTTTAAGAATGAAAGGATGAAATGCTTCCTTCCTGCAACTTATACACACACACTTATGCACCTATATGTGTGTGTGTGTATATATATGTGTATATATATATGTATATGTATATATATATATACACATATATATATACACACACATATATATATGCATATATATACACACACACACACACACATATGTATGTGCACACATGCACAGGTATATGTAATGTGTACTTTGATGGATAGACTATTCAGTTGACAGGCAATTGGTGAACTTAATCTGTGAATGGTTGCTGGCCTGAAATGACACTTTAATTTTTTTTTAACCTTTATTTATTTTTGAGACAGAGAGAGAGCATGAACGGGGGAGGGTCAGAGAGAGAGGGAGACACAGAATCAGAAACAGGCTCCAGGCTCTGAGCCATCAGCACAGAGCCCGACGTGGGGCTTGAACCCACGAACCGCGAGATCATGACCTGAGCCGAAGTCGGACGCTTAACCGACTGAGCCACCCAGGGGCCCCTGAAATGACACTTTAAATATCATTTTAATGTAAGAGAAAAGGACTAAAGGAGATAAAAGTCCTCACACACACGGAGAAAAATGGCAACTGGATCATATCTATGATAAACCAGCTATAAAGATCATCATGTAAACTTCTAAAATTCAAGCATAAAAATACTTATAAGTCAATGGCACTTTTTATTAAATAAGAGCTAAAGCAGTCAGATCAGGTTTTCAGATTGGTAAAATAATGCCAACTCATGTCCATTAATTTCACAGAGATTTTATATAATATGATACTTAATCTTGTTTTGGAGAAAATTAGTTGACTTTACAACATGTATATAATATATTTAACATACATATATTATAAAGGTATAGAATTTTTTTATACAGTATATTTTTTACTATAAAAACATTAATAGAAAGCTATACAATAGAAAATTTTAAAAATGACTTCAGTGTCCTAAATTATTAGGTCATGAATGAATTGAAGAATTAAAGAATTGAAAGATTTTAAAATTTTTTTTCCCCAAAGCAGGATGAATTATGTTGCAATCAGCTTTCAAGATACAAACTTGTCTAGGAAAGGAATGTGAATTCATAGCAATTCTATTTGCTTTTGGTTTTGTTTTTTTTTACATTGCTTTACATTTTGAGAACAAAGTATATCAGTACCATTGACTGGTGTTACCCCAAATAACCTCCACAAGGAAAAAAATAACTGTACTAATGATTATTACATGGAATTTGTCCAACTAACCACAGATAACACGGCATTATGGAAAAGGGGTCCCAAATAGATGTTATGGTATTCTGTAGTTGAGATCTGAGTTAAAAATTTTAAGCCCTTCAAATATTTCCTTAAAATTATTCTGAGACCCTTAGACAGAATGCCTCAAAATAATCAAGTGTATCACTTTTAAAAGTAACATTATAGTCAGTAATATTCTCCCTGAAGACCACTTACTCACATTTCCAAAAAAAAAAAAAAAGAAAAAAAAAAAAAGAAAAAGGGATATCCGAAAGTCAAATTTTAAGGTATGAATCATACCATTTATTATCTCCACCAGTAGGAATTTTGGTTGCTGCATAAAACATAGTTCAAAAAATGTTAATTTAAAAAAAAAGTACTCCTCCTGTATTTTATGTTTTTACAAAGAGGTATATAATTTATCATGTTGTATTTATGATATCACACAATAACATAAATTATTTATTTTCAAATACAGTCCTAATTAGAAAAGGTGAAAAGGGGTTCTAAGTATCTTGCTGAAAATCATTTGCTAACAACACCATAAATAAAACCATGTATTTTTAGCAAAACTAATCCTTCTTCCCAGTCTTTGTTACGAATCTCCTATGATTTCAAACTACAGTTCTTTCTTGCTAGTCCTTTAAAATAAAACTGTCCTGAAGTAATACACATGTAATTTAGTCAGCAATCTGAAGTTCTATTTAAATCGAAGGCAGGTCTAATTGCTAGTTCTTCCTGGCTGACTGCTTGATGTTGGCTATGGCACCTGATCTACAAAAGCCTGCACTTTCTTGATTAACATTTGTCCAAAAACATATATTCATAGGTGTCAGGAAGACAAGGCACATACAAAAATAATATCAACTGATCCTCTTTCCTTTGTATTAAGTTTTGCCAGAATTTTAATTATCTGAGAAACATCTCTATAAGAGAGCACTGTGTTCCTTTAAACTGATGACATTCCATGTGTATTTTTCAGAAAACACTGTCCAATGTATATGCATTTTTTGAAACTCAAGAAGATTATAAGAACAAATTGATATGAATTGCATATTTAATAGGTTGTAATTATGTCTTATCAAAAGCTCAACTTTTTTAATCCTTTATTCTTTGGAAATATGGTAATTGTCCCCTTTCCCATGTAGTTAATTATAAATTTCAGGAAGAATTAAGTAGGCTAAAACCCTTTACTTTTTTTTTCTTTGTCTCTATGGTAGCAGTGAGAATAGAAATGAATTGCTTTGATCTTGTTTCTGAATGGCATTTCTTTCCTCAAAGTATGGACCTTATTTTGTGGAAATTTTAGATATATTTTATTAAGTGTTAATTCAAGGGAGGCATTTTTTACAGATGAACCTAAAAATGTGTCAGAAAGAAAAATGCAGTTTATTTTAGAAATCACAAGCTTTGTTTCCATAGAGTTTGTAGTTTAAAATAGATAAGATCTGTCAATGAAAGATATTCTTTGACTATAGTAGTGCATAACATCCAAAGTTTGTTTCTTGCAAGGAGGAAGATATGATTGTAGTCCTTTCTTCTTGTCTTCTTGTGTCAATAGGATGTAGAGACAACGTGTAAATATTAATGATATTCAAAGTATTTTGCAAGACTATGGTTTTAATCTTATATTTAGAGGCTTAAATTATTCTATCATATCTAACTCTGCACAGCAATAATTCAACTTCCAAAGACTTCTAGAGCTTCAGGGAATATTGGGACATGCTTCCACAAAGTGCTAAAATACGATAATACACTTTTTAGAATTGTTTCTTGAACAATGATTTCAAGTATGTGATCCCAGACTGCAGAGTCAATTTCTGACTCCCAAATTTAGTCATTTAAAATTACACTATTTCAGATATTCAACTTAGATTTAAAATTTACATTTAAAATTCCTGATGTTTGCTAAGTACTTGCTTATATTTTTTCTCATTTAATTTTCATAATGATTGTGTGAGGTAAATATTATTATTTTATACTCAGAGGTGAGAAAATAGACTTAGAGGAGCTAATTAATCCCTGATTGGTAAGATAAATATATATGTGTGTGTATATATATATATATATGTAAAGTTTAGTTATTTTGAGAGAGAGAGAGAGAGTGAGTGGAAGCATGAGTGGGGGAAGGGCAGAGAGAGAGCCAGAAAGAATCCCCAGCAGGCTTCAGGCTTACTGAAGAGCCCAACAACGGGGCTTGAACTCAAGAACCATGAGATCATGACCTGAGCTGAAATCAAGAGTTGGACATTTAACTGACAGAGCCACCCAGATGCCCCAATAAGATAAATATTAATATTTACACAATATAAATATATTTATCTTAAAACTGTTAGAATATGTACTAGAACCCTGGCCTAAATCTTATATAATCCTTATAATAATCCTTTAAACTGGGGATTTTTCTCTCCAATTTACAGATGAGGAAACCAAAACTCACAGAGACTAAGAAACAGATCTAAAGTTTCAGATCCAGAAAGTGAAAACTGGCATTCTAACCCAGGTCAAGAGGATTCTTAACATCCTAACAGTATTAAATACCTTTCTCTATAGCCTTTGACGGTTAATGTGATAACAGAATGGACTAACAACACATGTCAAATGCCTGGCATCTAATAAGTGCTCAATAAATATTATTTTATTATACATCTAGAAAATACCTTCTGAATCTAAGTCCTTGGGCCCTAGATTGATACCATGCAATGTCAAGTTACAAAAGTCAGCATGTATAATAAATCTTTAAATGTCACCAGCCTGAGAATTCAGAGCCTATCTCACTCGTCAGAGTTGATTTATCCAGGTAGCCAGCTGGCTAAAATATTATTTTAGCATAGAGGGTTTAATCCTTTTAGCCACAGATTGCACCTTTGTTAACCTGGGCAAATGCCTGACTGGAGTCACAAGGGATTTTGGAAAGCGTGAACGTGACTCAGCACTGCTATCACACACTGAAAAACCATTATGCTCAGCATCCTATAAAGAATGGGTCAGCAGCATTTTCATTTACAGAAGAGGCAAATGCATGACTCCTCAGCATGGCTTCAGTCTTAGTAAGGATTTCGTCGGAAACAAATTAGGCCACCTTATTTTAAATATCTTTGAAACCTGAGAAAATAAAAGAAAGCAAGTAGAAAGACAAGCCCAGAAAGGGATGAAGTCATTGTAATGAAGAATTATCAGGAATTATGTACAAAATGGAACAAAAAGGTTAACAGTAAACTTGAATATGCTTTGTATCTATAAGTGATACATTGAACAAACAGGGTTCATGGGATGTAATGATAGAAGCCACGTAATGGCTCCCAGTTTTTTGCCTAATATTTCTTAGTGTCAGTAATCTCTACCCTGTTGTCTAGATGAAAACTTGGGTAGTCCCATGACTTTTTATGAATTTCCAGTTATTTGCAAGGAACTAAAAGTCATGCAATCACTTAAAATAACAAATACAGTTTCAATTTAGTAATTTAAATTGTCCAGGTCCAAACATTAATTGTAACTGTGAACACTTTTCCAGATGAAAGTTTTCTCTTCCCTACTATATAGTATAATATAGTGAGAGATATATATATCCTTTCAGATAAGAAAGGATCCTGTAGCCTTTTCTTTTCTTCTTCTCCATTTGCTAGTTGGTAATTCATCCTTCCAGGTTTGGAACATGAGAGAGAAGTAAAAATAAGAAAGCAGAAAGTTCTTATTGGACTGAGATTATTATACGTTTTGCTCTCTGAAACTGACATGTAGTAATAAAGATAATAATAACAAATACAAAGAAAATAGCTGACATTTTCATAGTGCTGATTACGTATAGAAATAGTTCTAAGTTCTTGTATTAATTCCTTTAATCTTCATAACTGAAGCAAAGGGAGGCTAAGCAATTTGCCCAGTGTCACCTTGCCAGGAAAATGTTGTTCTGGGATTTTAACCCAGGCAGTCTAGCTCTAGATCCTATCTTTCATGAGCACTGTTGTGGGTCGTGGGGATTTTTCCCTTCTGGGTCTCTTTGACTAAATCTTCTGCAATGTGAATGATGTATTTCTTTAGCCTCAGGTTTTTCAGCAGTGCACCCACACAAAGGGTTGTCTTGGCAGGCATCATAATGGCTCCAGGATGGCTTTTTTTTTTTTTTTTTTGCCTTGACAAACTCTGGAAGTGCAGGCTGGCCCAAATGAAGCCACTTCTCCTGAGGCGATAACCAATTTGCCATGTTCTCTTGCTCATTAAATTTTTCAGATGGGAGTCATATCCAAGTATAACCTCCCAAATTCCAGGAGGTTGTATCAACTCTAGGTATAGGCCCACTGAAGCCTCATTTACTAATTTAAGTGAAAATGAGATCCCCTACCCCAGCCCTCCTGCAAATAAATCCCTTTAGAAACCTCTGAACACATAACCCTTCCATAACCTCATCATAGATAAGGGTTCAGAGACTTGAAAGTAGTTCTTGGCAATTTCCTTTGAAACTAAAGCACCTCCTTTGGAATCTCAGTTTTATCATATCTTGATGTCTTAGACAAGACTACCAATATAACATTGTGTATCTATACTGTACTTTTCTGCCTAGGAAAATTTGATTTTCTCCTTTTCTTTAACAACTTACTCTAAAATTGCACATCTTTATGGGAAATAAGGAAAAGAATTGGATAAAAACATTTATTTGCTCAAGTAAATTATTTATACATATATGTATATATATATATACACATTATATGTCTATGTATATACATTATATATATAAATCGAATCATACACACACACACACACACACACACACACACACACACACACTATTTGGAGGCATCCTGGGAGTTTTGTGGAGTGTTTTTTCAACTCTTTCAAAATTCCCTTAACTCTTGGTGTACTGGAGCATATATTGAATTACAAGTCAGAAAATGTCTTTTCTATCAATTTTGTAAATAATTTGTTTATAATAATTAATACTTTAAATAGAATTACTCATCACATTTATAAAGTACCTTACAGTTCATTTGCACAAAAATTATTATATGTCATTATAGTTCTGCCATGCAAAAAGCCACTTAGTTTTGCCCTTTGGGCATCATGTTTCCATGTCTGTTTCCTTTTCCATCAAGCACCTGAGAGTTTTACAAAAGATGAGAGACACCTCAAGTACTTTTCCAAATACTCTACTTGGGAAATCCTCCTGTGTTTTATATAGGATCAGGACTGGATCCATCTAGGTCTGTCCACTCCTTCATGGAACTTATTTGTCCCACACCCTGTTGTCCATGCACTCACTGTTAACTAGAGATAAATGAGGGGAAAGGCAGAAGTCAGCTGTCTGTGTAGCATAGAATAGTTCTTTCTCTTCAATCCTATGTTTCTGAGGCCAAGAGTTAAGGGGCTTCCTGACCAAGTCCTAGAATACCTTGATTCAACACTATCAGATGATACGCGGTGCACTTTATCTCAAAGGCCATCTACTCATTCTTTCCCCCTCCTAAAAGGTTTATTTGAAAACTGAAGTATCTCTTCTATAAAGGTCTTCCTTATTTACCCAGTCAGAGTTCAGTACTCTTCCCTTTATCCTGAATTTCTCTGCAGTTTTTCATAACCCTTTCTCATCCATTATTCCTGCCCCCCAAATCGGTGAGATTGATCTTTTTGATTGGCCCATGTCATGTTTTAGTTGTGTCATATAAATATTTCTTCATAATTGCATGCTTATGAGGTCATTTTTTTTCCTTAGACTCAGAACATTTTTTAGACAGAGACTGAGTCTTGGTATATCCTTACTCCTAATACAGTAGCTGACACATAATAATTTCTCATTGAATATTGAGCAACTAAATGAAGGAATGAATGATCCTAATATTTAATCTTGTTTTCTTTTTAAAACATGTTTATATTTAATTTTTTAATTTTTATTTTTTAGAGAGAGAGAGAACATGAGTGAGAGAGAGGGGCATAAAGAGAGAGAGAGAGAGAGAGAGAGAGAGAGAGAGAAAGAAAGAGAGAATGAACGCATCTCAAGCAGGCTGCACTACCCTTAGCAAAGAGCCCAACTTGAGGTTTGATTCCAGGATCCTGGGATCATGACCTGAGCCAAAATCAAGAGTCAGATGCTCAACTGACAGAGCCATCCAGGCACCCGAACCCTGTTTTACATGTAACATGCTGTATTATATCTCCTAAAAGGTTGGGATCTCTTTGGAGAAAGAATATTTAAATTTTGAAATTTCTAAATTTTATGTCTCTCTATATAGCTAGCATGGTGTCTTCCATGCAATAGATATTTGGTAAATGAATGGTTGGATAAATTAATGAATGAATATTGTACAGTAACTTATGAGACACTTCTCAATCCAGAAAAAAAGCCCTATGATTGCAAGAATCATTTCACTGTGACTATAACAATAAAACCTTTCAGCTTGTTCTCTGCTTTCAGAAGAACATGCTGTTTTGAATGAAGCATTTAGGTCAAATTTTTATTTGGATGAATCAGTTCTTGCCCTGCCACACACAAACTTGTTCGGAGGATTAAATGACTAAAATATCTATATAGGTACTTTGTATACGCCAAAGCACTCTAACAGACATATGCAAGCCCCTGATATTCAGAAAAATCCTCACTCTTTCAGAGGATGGGATGCATTGGGTAGAAAATCTTTAGAGTTTTCTTTGTCAAGTGTATATCACTATTCAAATTCTCTGTAGTTATATATTTATATAATCAATCTGAGCAGTAATTGTCCAGTGTACTTGGCTCATTTGTTCCGGATATTCCAGATTGAAATATGTCAAGATATCATAGTCTGGAAAAGACAACCAAGGAAGATGAGAGCCTTGAAAACATCAACCTGTCTAAACAGCACAGTGTTTTTAAAAGACCAAAACCCACTGCTAGTTTTGTCTCTTTAGAGAACATGTTTTCCAGGGTTAGCATTGCAGATCCTAGAATCCTGATCAAATCATATATCAGTGATCTGTGGGTAGGTATGAATATCCAGGGTAGATGGATGGAAGAGCAGGAGAAATGAAAGCTCTGTCTTTAAGATAATTTGTCACCAACTTTCTTCTTAAAATCTTGCTTGGAAAGCTGGGCTGGCCCCTTGGGGAATTCTAACATTCCCTCTGGATTTTTGCCTTCTTAAGAATTAACTAAAAGGTTGGGGCACCCTGGTGGCTCAGTCCATTGGATGTCCGACTTTGGCTTAGGTCATGATCTCACAGTTTGTGAGTTTGAGCCCTGCCTCTGGCTCTGAGCCTGGAGCCTGCTTTGGATTCTGTGTCTCCCTCTCTTTCTGCCCCTCTCTGGCTTGCACTCTCTTTCTCTCAAAAATACATAAACATTAAAAAAAAAGAATTAACTTAAAGGTAGGTTTGAGGGTGTCCCTTCCCTTAGTATTTGTTGTTTCTAGATGACCTGTAAGGGGTGGGGATCTGTCAAGTAGGTGGTACCCCCAAGCTCTTCTGACCACTGTGCCCACATTAAATGTTAGCAACAATATTGAAGAAGGAGAATACAAACTTGTAAGGAAAAAAAAAATTCAACCCTTTACTTCAACTACTGTGGAAGTTCCGTTGACCCTTGTTAGGTCTTGTCTTCTTTAAAAGTTGATGGAAGGACTAGAGTGTATTATGCTAAGTGAAATTAGTCAGAGAAAGATAAATATCATATGACTTCACTCATATGAGAACTTTAAGAAACAGAAAAGATGAACACAAGGGAAGGAAGCATAAGTAATATAAAAACAGGGAGGGGGGACAAAACATAGGAGACTCTTAAAATATGGAGAACAAGCAGAGGGTTACTGGAGTGGTTATGGGAGGGGGGATGGGCTAAATGGGTAAGGGGCATTAAGGAATCTACTCCTGAAATCATTGTTGCATTATATGCTATCTAATTTAGATGTAAGTTAAAAAAAAAGTAGATGGAAGGAAGGTTTAGGAAAAACCTAAGGTTAGGCCTTTCAATAAACAAACTTGAGTTGAAAGCTCTTGTGAGGCCATCTCTACTGACTGTTCTCAACCTTTGTTATATCTCAAACTCACAGAAGAATAATTATATCTTATGGTAAACGGTAGATCAGAACGATAGGGGTTTTCAACTGGAGGGTGCACCCCTTTGGAATAGGGAACATATTAAAATCTTGGAAAGAATGTGAAGTTTGGAAAAGATCCATGGGTAAATGACACTTCTCTCCACACTGAATTTGATCTAATGAAATCTTCTTATTTTATACATAAGAAAAGTGAGATTTAAAGTTTTAAAGTAACTTTCCCCAGGTTTCACAGATGGATTAATGGGAACCCTATTGAAATCCAAGATTCTGACATATTCTGATTTAATTTTTTTCTGGTCACACACTATGCATAATAATTTATGTCCGTGTGGCCTCTGTCTTCAGTAGGCCTTTTCATGTGTCTGCCCTGTATAATTATACTGTTAATCTGCTCCATTAAAGTACTAATGGTGGGGAGCCTTGGTGGCTCAGTTGGTTAAATGTCCAACTTCAGCTTAGGTCATGATCTCAAGGTTCATGAGTTTGAACCCCACATCGGGCTCTGTGCTGACAGCTCAGAGCCTGGAGCCTGCTTCAGATTCTGTGTCTTCCTCTCTCTCTGCCCCTTGCCCATTCATGCTCTGTCTCTGTCTCTCTCTTTCTCAAAAATAAATAAACATTAAAAAAATTAAAAAAAAAAACAAACCACTGATGGGAAGGCCTTAGGATCCAAAGCGCATGTAGTAATGGAGTCAGAGAGACACAGATTTCCATCTTTATGCTGTGCATCCATAAAAGCTCAAACCCTCTTTATTTATGCCCACATCACACTTTATGTGTGGTGGATAGAAATTGAAAAATACAAGAGACATCTTCTCATAGAGGGTGGATACATGTGCACAAGAGTCAGTCAGATTCTTGATGTAATCTGAGCTATGCTGCTTTCTGCTAGGGTAGCTTTTAGGCAAGTTGCTTACTGTCTCTGAGCCTCAGTTTACTCCCCTGTAGAATGGGAATACTAACACTTCTATCCATATTTGTTGTGATGACTAGTGATAATACAATGGGTCTAGAACAATCTTTAGCATATTTACTAGCTCAATAAATCAGAGCTATATTTTTTTATGATTATTGCTAGCATTATTATTAGTATGTTTATATTATAATGGAGTGTAGAATAAAGTAAATAAAAGGTAAGGGATGTTTTATTTGAATCACCCCCTTCCCTTTTTTAACACTTATGAGTTCTCATTATTATAGGGATGAAGCAGTATTGTTACTTAAAGGGAAGAGCTTCATTCTTTCTACAAAGCCAATTAGAAATGAATTTATAGGAGTTACAACAAAAGAATAGGTCAGCTAGAGATAAATTTCTTATGTAAAAAGAAATGCCTGGCAAATGCCTTACAATGTCAAATCTCTGTGTTCCTTGTTTCATTTCTTTGCATCTCATTCTCTGATGTGACAAGAAAGACCTCTAAGATCTGTTCTATATAGCTCTACATCCTGGGGTTCTATGAAATGCCCCAGGGAGAATCAACACCACTAGCTCACAGTCTGGAAGGGAAGACAAGTAAATGAGTCTATCTGTACCTTAGTGGATGTGATCTTGAATGGGTACAGCAAGTATCATTGTTGTCTGAGAGCCTAGAAGACAGGAGACAAGTTTTACTTCTGAGTTCTCACATGGTTCCCACTGGGGCCTGTAAGGCCAGCTGCTGAAGAAGCCTGGTGCCAAAAACCCAGTCCATAGAGTAATATGAACAACAGCAAAAGATAATTTCTTATGCCTTGATAAGAGGAGAAATTACATACCTAGTTTTCTGCAGCACTGCACCAAAAAATCATCCTCAAAAGCTTCTCCTATACTTGTAAATAAGGTAATAAACACCGTGATGATAAACATGTCAGCTTGTATATATTTCTGCACATAATATATAAAACATAACATCAATTTTACTTATTTCCAGCAAAACCAAGGCAAATGCCCAGCCCAGAACTGTTCAGTGGAAGCCCCTGCTTGGATGCCTGTCCACCACTGTACTGTAAGTTTGATTATTTCAAAATTGGCTAAAGAACTATTTTTATATTTTGGAACAACTTTAGTGGAATGGGCTAGAATCCTTTCTGAAATTCTAGAAAGGAGAATGTACTTTCAGAAATCTCTGTATTATAATAAATACCTGTGATTAGGGATTTATGCATTTTTTGGAGTCAGGATAATTTGCAACAGATTTATTTAAATGGGTTATTGATGATTTAGATTTGGATAGTCATTAAAATGAATATATTTGCACATGTGTTTTTTTTTCAGTAGCTGCATATTCAGCAATACTTGATTTTAGATGCTTTAGAGAAGGATGCTTTCTCTTCTGTCATTGTTGTGTCGACTGTTTAATAGTGATGAGTACACAGATTTCCAATTTTCAAGTCTTTCTGGTATAATAATAGTCTCTGCATTTGTGTGAAATCTTCCATCAGAGAATTTTCAAGTGCCTTAGAAACAAACAGGTACTATGTCATTATCCCTGTGTTACCCATGGGAGATTTAAACGCAAAGGGAGTAAGAATAGTGCGTCAATTCTAAAGCTGTGAATAGTCCCAGACACCCTAACTCTCCTTTCATGAACTCATTCTACTACACTGTGATACAAAGTAAGTGAAGAAAGTGGCTGATCTAGATGATACTCTCCAAATGTGCATTGCCTGATAGATACGATAGTAGTTCCTTTGGGAAATGTGTGTGCTGTAACTGACAGTTTGCCTATCATAAAATAATTGGTGTGTGAGGGGGACAAGGAGTTTGAAAATTATTTTTTTGGTCATCCCCCTCATTGGACCTACCTTGCAAGCAATGTAATGTGATATGTGGAACTTCTTAAATGTCCTCATCTATTGTTGAGGTACCAGCTCCTGAAAGGTGCAGCCGGCTATCATAGCATGACTTATGCCTGCCTTCTAAGGCAGTAGGCCTGCAGGAGCCTACTTTTCATTCAGATTTGTAAGAGCATGAAGACTCTTTCCTTGTTTTTGTTTATTTGTGGAAGGAGGAGAAAGTGGGATCACTTTTAATGAAGGAGAGATGATGATGCAAAATTTTGGAGGCATTCCTGCAGTGCGGAGGCAGCCCAGACTTGCTGGAGACTTGGAGAATAAAAATGTCACACTTTTGTGAGCAGATGGTCAGAGGGGAGTGTGTGCTTAGGGACTCTGCTGATGCCAGGAAAAGGATGAGTTTTAATAATTCTCTTTCTTTAGGTGTCACTCCTTTTATTGTATCCCTGATGATATTGTCTCATGATTACTGGTTTATATGTCTATTGCACCAAAGAGACTGTGTGCTACTCAGGGTCCTAGTATACCTACACCTAGGTAAATCCCTGGTATATGGAAAGTGCTCTTTAATAACAGGTTCAAGGCAGGACTATTCAATCTGTTGACTTCCTCTTTAGTAAATGTTATTAAATTATCTACAACTTTTACATTTGTTGGTGAAGAAGGATAATTATAGTATTTTACCTTCTTAGGTGCATGGTTTCCATTTCTTACCTTCAAGGGTCATTTTACAGTTTTCCTTCACAGAGTACCATTCAGTATGTATTTTGAAGAATTTTGTTTCAAACTAGACAAAATTTAGTAGTTTGATTCAGCTGTGTCAGGGACTATGTCAGTTTCTGGAGGTACAAAGATAAATAAGAGACTATGCCCATTTTATCAAAGATAATTCATATGTAACACCAATAAGAAAGCTGATCCTCTACTTCAGCTGATAATTTCAGCACCAAATAAAATAAATTTGACATTTCACTTATTTGTGCAGTCTTATTGCAAGTAAGTCCATTATTAGAATTCTGTCTTTTGGATTATTAAAAATAATCTATCTTTCACTATTATCTTGGAGTTGGACCCTGTAGGATCTTGGAATGCCAGATGAGGTCTTTCTGTTATAGGACATTTGTGACTAAATAGATGACTCCATTTAAGACCCTTCCTGAAGATCACAAGTCAGAAATGCCAAATAGTCTGATTCTCAATTCTTTGGGGAGAACATCAGAAAGAAGTTTTTCCTTGATTCTGCTATGGAATTAAGAGCTGCTGGTTTCATAGATTTCCTTTGCTGTTTATTTAAAACTAATTACATCTCCCAGTGGGGCAGATTCTAGAGGAGTGATGACCCATAACGATTCTGTTTGCTCTGTGAGTAACCCCAGTTCACAAAGGTGGGCTTTTAGTGGTCATGTTTGGGCTATGTGAGTCTGTTCCTGGCCATGCCTGACTGATGTAGGGGTAAATATCACATCTCAGCTGGGCCAGTGGGAGTCTCTCTCCTGGGAATTTGGAATTTGTACTAGAGAGAGATACTAAATTGGTAGTCAGCAGTATTGAATCATATGAATGACAATAGTTTGAAAAATAATCTGTGAACCTCCGTAGCTAAGATCCGTATAGCTGCTCTATATCTGTCCTTCTGGGGTCAAATCTCTCTTTGATTTTGTGAAAAGGTCCCAATCAATAAGTTACATTTCCCCCTAAATTACTCCAGATTTTGTTTTGTCATATTTTGTTTATTTTGGGACTTTAAAGTTTTTTTTTTTTTTACTTGTTCGCAACCAAAGAGGGGGAAAAAACACCTTGACAAATACCCCTATCGGCAACACTTATGAGGCTCCCACTAGAGTTAATATAGTGAGTGGTAGTCTCACACAGAAAGGAGCACTCAGAACACTGAGACTTTGATAATTTCCAATAGTCTATTTAGCAAAAGAAACAGTCTATTTATATTTGTTACAAATATCTGATTATTTACTACACTTGGCTACATGAAAAATCAACAAAGGATAATTTGCTAATGACTTAATCCACATATAGAATGAGAAATCTGAACAGTTAACTATATAGCTAGCATAAGCATATTTATATAACAAAAGCCTTCATATATATAAAATTGTTCTGGTATTAATTTCCATTTTCTCCTCTCTCAGGAAATAGAGAAATCTTAGCCTCATGTATTTAAGAGAATGTTTTGTCTGCCTCAAATCCTTCATTGACTGAAACAGGTTATAAATAAATTAACACATACATTCATAATAAATAGATAGTCTGTTATCTTCGTGCATTTTTTAGCTTCAGTTGATTGTTTCTTACATTTTTCTCCCCAGTGCTCTATTCTTGTTCCTTGGTGTTTTGCTCTGTAATGATTGTATCCTTATAATTGAGCTTTATTACTTTTTTCAAAAACGTCTTGGTCTCTGTGTGTGCATTTGCCCCAGGTTCATATTAAGTGCAAAGCTTTTATCATTGGTTTTCCTAAGAATGCTTCTCTCTGCAAATTGCTCTGCAAATGCCTGTCACCAGCTCCATATTGCCTTGAAAATGGCCTCTATTACTATTTGCTCAGGCTCTTCCTAGATGCTCTCTTTTTTGGCACTCCACACCTCTGTAACAATGGAACCAAGAGGTATTTTAAAGACTTTTCCTTTTAGCCAAGACTACACTTGTACAAATTAGGGTTCAAGATGAATAGAAATTTCACCCTCAGTAATTATACAGAAACATGGACATATTTATATTTTTTGAATAACAATGAAATATCTTCCCTAGCAAGAAGTATGACATTTATTTTTTATTTGTCTCTCCTGTATGGATACATTAAGCGCTTAAAATGATATCTTTCTTCACCTCTACACTTTACATTTAGTTGGGTTGTATGGGCATGTGAATATGAACACAGTGGTTACCTGATCCCTACCACTTACAAGCAAATGAGAAGAGACCCACAGACTCTGGGACTCTGGTGAAAACAGGCACATCTCTGAATCTGGAGTGAACTAGGCTAAGAATTAGTTTCTGGCACTTGGAAACAAAGAACCTTAGACTTGACCAGCTGCAGAAGGCTTGAGTGGCAGCTGCGTTTCAGGGCATATGTCCCTGGACTATTCAGTATGGCTATGGTGTATGTATGCATGGATTTGATCACTTTCAGGAATGTCCCAGACACAATCCTTAGTTACTGGGTATTACTTAGAAATGACTGTAGGGGTGCCTGGGTGACTCAGTCGGTTAAGCGTCCACCTCTTGATTTCAGATCAGGTCACTATCGCGCGTTGTGAGATTGAGCCTCGTGTTGGGCTGTGTGCTGACAGCATGGAGCCTGCTTGGGGTTCTCTCTCTCTACCCCTCCCCCACTCATGCATACACACTCTCTCTTTCTCTGTCTCTCTCAAAAATAAATAAATAAAAACTTTAAAAAAATGGCTGTAATGTGTAATGTTATTATTTAGAGTATGACATATATATATGCATGATTTGTCCAGAAAAATCACTTTCTCTGCATGTTTGTTGTTGTTGGTTGTTGGAAATCAAAAAATAATGCAATGAGAGGAGTTTCTAAAAGTTAAAAATAAAGCTCCTGCTATTATAGAGATTATCATGGATATTGTTATACATATATATTTATATATATGTATATATATAGTTACACAGTTATATAATATTCACCACCCATAAATAGATATGTGAGGTATTTTCAAAAACCATGTAAACATTTGCAAATTAGAACACTGCATTCTGACAACATCAGTTTTCATGTATTTAAGAATCATTTACTAAGTACATTTTAGAAGTTGTAACTGACCCTTGGATTCTTCAAGATAGAGCAGCAAACAATACATGTAAATAATCATTATGCTGAGTAATACATGCTATAAAATGCTCTATACAAAAAGATATGAATGTTGAGAATGGAGATTTGTGTCAAGATGGGTTTTGGAAGACAGAAGATGGAATATTTGGTAACAGTTAAATATGCAAACTTTAAAACTGAGTAAGATTTGCGTTAAAATACAAACTCTGCCACTTAGTAGCCATGTGACATTGGACATTTTACTTAAATTCTCTTGAGTTTATGCATGCAACAGGATATTTTGAGATTTATATGTGATAATGCACAGCAAGTGTTAACATAGCACCTGGCACATAGTAATTGCTTGATAAGTGGTAAGAAAAAAAGAAAGAGGGGCGCCTGGGTGGCGCAGTCGGTTAAGCGTCCGACTTCAGCCAGGTCACGATCTCGCGGTCCGTGAGTTCGAGCCCCGCGTCGGGCTCTGGGCTGATGGCTCAGAGCCCGGAGCCTGTTTCCGATTCTGTGTCTCCCTCTCTCTCTGCCCCTCCCCCGTTCATGCTCTGTCTCTCTCTGTCCCAAAAATAAATAAACGTTGAAAAAAAAAAAATTAAAAAAAAAAAAAAAGAAAGAAAAGAATAGGTCATCCCAGAAGGAAGTGAATGGGGCAGGATGAATTGGTGAGAAACATAAAAAAAGACAGTAAGACATTATTAATTTAGGGCTATTTATTTAGATATATTTAGGAGGGTTTTTTCTTTAGAAAACGATTTAGTCTGGGACAGAGAAAGATTCCAGGAGGAGTTAATATACAACTTTTTAAGACTCTGAAAGCAAAAATTCTGAAGCTCTTGAAAAAAAAATCATTTTGCTCTCTGACAGGCAGCAGTTGATGATGTAAGAGTATCATATTAACAAGAGATGTTTATATTCTGAGTAACAAAGGCCATTTTCAAGGAGTAGTGTTGGATACTCCTTTTTTTTTTTTTTTTCAACGTTTATTTATTTTTGGGACAGAGAGAGACAGAGCATGAACGGGGGAGGGGCAGAGAGAGAGGGAGACACAGAATCAGAAACAGGCTCCAGGCTCCGAGCCATCAGCCCAGAGCCTGACGCGGGGCTCGAACCCACGGACCGCGAGATCGTGACCTGGCTGAAGTCGGACGCTTAACCGACTGCGCCACCCAGGCGCCCCACTCCTTTTAATTTAAATCATTTTAACATTTCCCTACCATATCTCTGTAGATTATGAAAGTAATTTTTCTCTTTTATGGGAAATCAATAAAAACAGACGTTCTCCCAAAGAAACCAGGGGAGATGTTCTTTTAAAGTGTTAATTGTTTCAGCATGTTCTCCCAGACCGCCTCACATTACCCACAGTCAGGATCATTCAGTCTAATTGAAGCCAGTTAATACAACGTGCATAAGCAATTTTATAGTAATCTAAAGGTTTTTCCTCCTCTTTTTGTAGCTCCTTCTTCGCTTTTATTTTTTTCTCCACAGTTCATTGTGTGACCTCATTTTGTATACAGCCCACATAAATACCCAGACCATGGCACTTAGAAACATCCAATCCAGTCATAAAATAAATAATGTTGTGTCTGCTCTCTGGGTGTTTCCAGAATTCCTATGAACACAGCACCCGCTGGGCTAACTCAGCTGCTGGGAAATCACACCCAGGATGGTTTTGATGAGTATTGTCTTTCCAAAGACTGGATACAATTTTTACTTTTTAGAGCAAGGTTTTCATACCATCAGCAGTCCCCTTATAGAACAAAAAGTCAGGGCATTATCATATGATCACAGTTTTAGGAAAATTATGGAAAATTGCAGAGTATAGGACCTTAAGTTGATCTGCACCAGGATTAAAGTGCATCTGGGCATCTGGGTGGTAGTCATGAGGTTAGAAAAGAATCCAAAGGGGAAATTATCTTAGAAAAATCACAATGCACTTCAAGAAATGGGAACTCTGCAGAATGTCTCTGATTCCAATTTTGCTGTAGTGAAGTGCTTTAAATCAAAGAAAGTATGAGGAAGATTAGATTGACACAATAGATACATCCCTTTTTTCGTTCTCTTCTGGCCCTTATAGTACTTTGGATGTATCCTTGTTTCCTCTCTAGGTTTGAAAGAGTGTACTAGGAACTGCGATACTTACATCAGATAAATTTCTTACAGCAATTCTGAAACATGCCCAGAAAGGAAGACCACAGTATTTATGGAGGGGGCGGGTGGATATGGGTTCATGGGAGAGATGAAAGGGTATTCCTGGTGAACACACAACAAAAACAAAAAACAAACAACAAACAACAACAACAACAAACAAAAAACAAAAAACAAACAACAACAACAAAAACACTATACAGACTATAGAACAGAAGACATGTAAGCGTGTACCCTGCATGCCCTGGGCAAAGAGATGAAGATTGCAAATCCTGATCTGGAAGAATGGTAAGTAACCATCCAGGAGCAAAAGGCAGGCCCATAGTAAAAATGAAGTCAGCAAATTTTATGTGTAGTGTCCCCAGCTTCTTCTCTTTGTATCTTTTAATACTTCCAGAGGATTCACTGGAATCCCACTTGACTGATTTTGTGCCTCAGCATTCACCTACCTCTTCCTACCTTATCTTTTTTGTGATGTTATTATAAATGGTATTGTTTTCTTTTTTTAAAAAATGTTTATTTTTGAGAGAGAGAGTAAATGGTATTGTTTTCTTAATTTCCTTTTGGGGTGGGTTATTGCTAGTGTATGGAAATACAAGCAGTTTTTGTTTATTAGTACTATATCCTGAAACATTGCTGAATCTATTAGTTCTAATCGCTTTTTAGTGAATTACTTAGGATTTTCTATACACAAGATCATGCCATCTGCAAAAGGAGATAGTTTTACTTCTTCCTTTCCAATTTGGATGCCATTCATTTAATTTTCTTGCCCAACTGCCTTGGCTAGAATATTCACCACACTATTTGATAGAATTGGCAAAAACAGACATTCTTGTCTTGTTTTTTATTTTGGGGGAAAGTATTCTTATTTCATCATTAAATATGTTAGCTGTGTGTGTTTTTTTTTTAATAGATGTCTTTTATCAAGTTGAAGAAGGTCCCTTCTCTTTCTAGTTAGCTGAGCATTTTTGCCATGAAAAGGGGATTTTTGTATGTTTTGATATTTGTTTTTAACACTTAAAGTTCTAATCTGTTGAAAGAATGCCTTGCCCTTCTATTGAGAACATTAAGCAGAATTTTTCTAGGATCATGAAAGCATAATCTATGAATTCATAATCCAGACCTGACTTTGCCAGAGGATAGCTCTTTTGTTTGACAGATGAGAACACTGAAGCTTGGAGAAGTGAAATACCTTTTTTTTGCATCTCACAGCCATCACATAGGGGAGCCACATGAGTCTTTTGGGTACCCAGTCTTTTCCTATTTCTGATAAAACTCACTATCCCTCCTGAGCAAACTGATGCTTTTGAGTTTGTTGTGGAAAATAATGAATTTAGAAGAGTCTGGTATTTTATTAGCTGTGCCTTTGTGTCATAGAAAGTGCCATGAGGATTCTATGGATTGCAATGCTGGGAAAATTGCATTATTGGACAACCCATCCTGGCAGCCATAGTAGCATGTTTGAAGGTCTCCCTTCACAATACTGTCAGGATTTCTAATCTTATTTATTTGGAAAATTCCATATGGATAACCACTATGTAAACGGAGTTATAAATACATTTAGAAATTTGGTTATGTCCTTCTGTTCAGAGCTAAAGAAATTTTAATAATGTTAAGGGGATTTTGGGGCTTTATTTTCCTTCTTCTTGGATTCTTCATTTGATGTAGGAATTGAATATGAAATGATCTCTCAGAGATCTTCCATGGTAGAGCTATAAGCTACAACATTATTTTTCAGAGGTTTGTGGTGAGATGCTAATATAGAATAGGGTGATTCAATAACATAAATTATTGAGAATACAAAATGCTGTAATGTGATGGATCTGTGGATTTTCCAATTCAAGGGCTTTGTCTCTGTGGCCAGAAAACCCCATGAAGAATTGAGTATTCTTTCTGATGTCAACTTAAATGAGCTTAAATTTACTGAAATTTTTACTTATTTAGTATCCAGAAAACTCAATTATGTAGTATAAACTGAGAATCATCTACAAGTAAACAAAAATGTGTTGAAGTGTACTAAATCAATATTTTAATGTTCACAACCCATTTACAGACTACTACCTATTCTATGACCTCACTGTGTAGCCTTTTTAAGGTTTCTCAGGGACATGTATTTGAACATGAGAGACCAATAATACCTCTTTCTGAGTCTATTGACATACATTTCTAATAACTATGGTTACTTATTACCTAACCCATTAGGTAAGATCCAGATAATTAGAGCAGGTATATGGAAATTCAGGAGAGGGCATTACTAAAGCCTGGTATTTTAGCAGCCAGGAGAAGTGGCAGCTAACAGTAAGAAAAGAAATCTTAAAAGCAAGCACAAGCCCTTAAACTCAATGAGATAACTCAGTAGTGGGTAGTAGTGGGGCATTGGTATATTACAATATAATATTTTAACTGATGTTTATAAATGTTGACCATGAGTCAACACAAAAAAACCCCTATAACTATGTCCAAATGTTTTTTGGAGAATAATTACCTTTATGACGTGTAACTGTGACTACTAAAAAAAAACCTGCCAATTAAAAAAAATGTTCAAAATACAAAAGAACATATGCTACTTCAGGGATAAATTTTAATTCTCTGGTAGATTCATGTTTGTAAACATCTCTTTCTTTGATAGTTTTGATAGATGAGTGGATAGCTGACGTTTCAGCTTGTACAAACTCTCAGGGTGGTACATTCCTCTCTTTTCCAACTTAGGTAACTAAGGTATTGGCTTGAGTTTGTGGTAGAGACAAAGGTGGTATTGAGGACAGAGACTTGCAGCAAAACAGGGAGCCCTGGTGTTACGTGAAAGGAGATTTGTGTTGGGTGTTGTACTGTCACTGATGTGACAGTACAATGTGCGAGGCATTGGCAAGTATTGGCATTACATGGGCTTTTCTGTGTAGGTTAACGTTCCTCCTACTGAACTTTTCATTTCATCAGCTGATGAATGTTTCGTAGCTAGTAGGGTCATGGGTTTTGAAATCAAACAGAACTTGTTGAGATCTTCTTTCTCTCATAACCATATGAACTTGAGTAATCATTTCAACATCTCTTTCTCTCAGTTTTCTCATTTGTGAAGTAAAAATAATAAATACCTACCTTCGTGAGATTATTTTAAGAATTAAAGACAATATATGCAATATGCTTAAATCAGTGTGTGGCACATAGTAGGTACTCAATACATGTTAACTTTATTATTATGACATTATTATTATCAGCACTGGAAAACTCTGAACATGGTTGCAGTTTAAGATTTATATTTGCCTCACAAAGGCACTTCTAAAATGAACTCTGACAGGGTGGCCTATCTTTAACTTACCTCAGATATTGAATGATATAATTGAAAGATATGTAGTTTGAATGTTCAAATGAGTTAATTTTTTAAAGATAAAGTTTTGACTTTTTTATGACAGTGATTTCTATGACAATTTCTATACCTTTGAAAGTCATTTCTGAACTCAAAGCCATTGCTATACTTGTTTTGGCTAAATGAATTTCTGAAAAGTATTATGGGACAGTGGGTTCCAGCATCGAGTGGTGAAAGAGCCTCTGGGAACACACACGATTGCTTTGGCTATGATGTGCTAAGTCCAGTGCAATTATAATGGACTCTCTCTTATTTTTTATAGAAACAAAGTAGATGCATGTCCTACAAACTCTCCTGGGTATTTCCCTCTAGCTATCATATTATTCTCTTTTATTTATATAGATCACTATAGAATAAATGCAGACATCATGAAATGCTCTTGATTTGGGTGTTGGTGGCTGTTCATAAACCAGCTACAAATATAAGTCATGAATGACAGCTCTTCCTGGTGAATAATCCCACCTTGAAAGCCTCATACTATGCATGTCTTCTTAAAGAATTTTTCCTATGACAATATTCAGGGTATGGTTATTTCACACAACTTGAGCCTTTAAACAAAGGCCATACAACATATGAACAGAAGTGTACTTTAAGTAGTAATGATTATAATCCTTTTGAAAATGCTTATTCTTTGTGATTTTGGGGTACATAACAAAAAATTCATTGTATTTATAATAAACATAGAAATCCAAGGAAATAACAACAAAGAAATGTTATTAAATGCCTGAAGTATATAAAAAAAAAAAGAAATGGAGGTGTTTTTATCAAAGACTTGTACCTGCTTACTATTCTGACTTTCAGTGCTGCTCTTCTGATTGTGCTCATCCCCTGTTCAGGCTTGCCTTATTTAGATTTAGCCTTAGGTAGTCCAAAGAAGGGAAGCTATTCCACAAGGCCATGTCTGTGGTAACAACCAGCTTCCTATGACCAGTAGAGAGCAGGTGTCAATGAGAAACCTCTTGAAGCAGCCTCCAGCTATCCCAGATCTCTCTGGAATTGTACAAAATGTTTGGACAAACTTTGGCCCAGAGAAAAATTTTAACAGTACTTGACACAGAAATGGAACATTAATTGCTGCAGCTCCTCAAGGAGGTCCTGTTGGCAGCAGGTAGCTAGTCTCATGACTGCCTCATAAAAACAATCCCTTCTAGTCTGGATTGATGGATTAGCTTCAGCAACAAAAGGTACAACAAATGCATTTAATCAAAACCCCAACCTGAGCATGATTGGAGTGGGTGGAGATGGAGCAGGTTTTATAACAACCACTCTTCCATTATAGCAATGATGAAAAATGTATACAAACATTAGAATATTTTATTTACTGACCCATTTATTTTCAACCAACTCAGAACAAACACCTCATTAAAGAAATCAATGCCATTCAAGTCCAGATTGGCTAAATCTTCCAACCTACTGAAAAAAATGCTAATTGATCTTGATGGCTATTTTAAATTACATTTTGGTGAAGTAAAATTTTGTACAATTTAATATCCACAACTTAATTAAACACATCCTATAAATAGCCTGTCTCTGAAGATGCTAATACTCTGTTGAAAGAATCAGTTTGTTTCTGCAATGGATTTGGTCATACACCATTGTTCTTTAGGTTGTGTCAGCATTTTCATTAAAAAGTTGTACTCTATTTATAACTTGGAAGCAAAAATGCATTCTGAGCTAAAATTGAATGTCCAAAGTCTTTGTCCAAAAGTACTTTTCTAAAATGTACACAGAATGGAAGTTTTATGATTCTCTGAAAGCTTGTGGTCTATAAGAAGACCTAAAAGACACCAACAAAAGAATTTCATTTATTTCAGTCCCTTGTGCTTCAGGACAGCCCACAGGATCTGGAAAGAAAACTGGGCTGTGGAAGGGGATACAATCTTCTCTGACACAGTGCTGGAGAATCAGAGTACTTAGGTGTTATTCTTGGTTGCACTACTTGAAATACACTGGAAAGAGCATGGGGTTTGGAGTTAGTTGGAACTGGGTTTACTTAATTTGGGAAATTTCTTCACCTCTTTGAGCCATGTATATTGATCAAACGAGATGATATACATAAAACTGCAGGACAGTGTTCATTTCCTTCTCTTGTGATTTATGGTGTTGCTTGAAGCTACTGACTTGCTTTTCCTCCATTGTTTATTGCACTTTTTTCTGAGAATTGATTTTATGAGTAGCTTTCCTTAAATTTGTGTTTTTCAAACATAATACTAAGTCAAATTAATGGCAAAACTAATTACAAGACCACCCCTAAAGAGGACAAAATACTATACAGAGTGTAAGGACCTCTTGTGCAATAGTAGAGTATGTAGAAAATCACTCCTTTTCTCTTCATCAACCCCTAGTCTGGGGATTTTCTTTGCTTTCTGTACCCTTATACTATACAGACAAAGTAAGCCCAAACTGTCCACCAAGTGAACATGAGAGAGCCCTTGGCAGCAGAAATGTGTCCTTCTGTAGATGAAGGGAAATGCTCTCTTTACAACTTTCTGTTTAAAGAAAAAAATAATAGAAACAAGGGAAAATTTAAATTTCCTGTTGCCCATTGCTAGTTTATTATCTCAACTTATACTATTTAAACAAGACTGAGACTTCTGTAGCACATTACTATTATTCTTTCCGCTCATCCAAATCCATTTATTTATTTGTCTTTCCTCCCTTTCTCCTTCATTAATTCCATAAATCTTTACAGGGTGTTTGTTATGTCCCAGGCACTATACTAGATCCTATAAATTCATAGTATGGTAAAACATACATAGTCCATGCCCTCAAGGAGGAAGTGGCAGTAAAGAATCACACAGGTGAATATAAGGTTGCAATATTGATGAGTTCTGTAAAGGAGATATATATGGTGTTTTGGGATTGCATTTGTGGAGACATTGATATAGGAGGGGGAAGGTCAGACAAGGGAATAGTAAGGGAATACTAATTAAGCTTAAATTTGAAAAGTATAATCAACTTGGGGGAGAAGGAAGAAGAGATTTATTCAGGCAGAGGGAACTGCATATACAAATATCTTATCTCAGCAGCGGAAGTTCCTTTTATGAGGAGCTATACAACCAATATGGCTGCAATTCAGAGAATACATTAGCTTGGTGGGAGAAGGGTTTACGAGGGGGATGCAAGTTGATGATATTTAGGATTTCACTGAAGTGTTTTAAGTATATTGGAGAGAGAGGAGAAGATCTGGTAGCATGATCATATTTGAATTTTGAAATCTTTACTCTGGTGCTCTGTGGAGAACAGGTAGGAAAATGGAAAAATGGTTGTGGTTAAAAACCAAACCAAACCAAACAAAAAACTAGTTATGAAGCTTTTGTAGAAGTCTAGGCAAAGATAAAGGTAGCATAAATTAGGGTGATGGTATAAAGGAAGAAACATGAACAAGTATGAGATATTTAGGGGTAAGGATGCCAGGACATAGAGATGAATAGTGTATGGGAGTGGTTAAGAGGAAGGGAAATGTTAGAGATGACTCATACTCTGAATGAAATAGTGAGTAAAAGTATCATTTACTGAATTTTGGTGCTCTGGAAAAACTTCATTTTAGGTGTGATAATGGGAGGATCATCAAATCCATCCTGGACAGGTTTAGATTGAAGAATCTTTATGACATAAATGAAGATGTTTGGTTGGCCTGTGAACATAGGCAAGAAGTTAGTACCTGATAAGAGATGGAAGGTCAAGGAAGGTGTTTTTGCTTTCCTGTGCAAAAAAATAATAATATTTAAATGCTGATGTATCTGAAAAACCAACTGAGTTAGGGACTAAGCAATGTTCACCAGATTATTCAATAAGGAGGTAATTGATAGAGTAGTTTCAATAAAGTGGTAGAGGTTGAAGAGGGATTGAAGAAATAAGATGTTTACAATATATGTTGTAGATGAATAAGATCTTATGCTTCATTGAAAAATGCTGACAGGAGTTGTTGTTAGAGTAAGAGAGAAGTATTTACTAAGTATGTAAGCGAGAAGGCCTAATCAATATGTTTCATGGAAGAAGGAAATGGGTGAGGCACAGAGACCATGTACCATGGTTGGTCTCTAATCTATAAATACAGACGTGTAAGTATCAGTACATTCATGCATGTTTAGGTGGGAAATTGAGAGAAGTCCACTCTGATGGCTTCTGTTTACTCTGACATAGGAAGTGAGGGAGGCCACCCACTGAGAGTGCAAGGAGAGATGGAGAGAGGGTGCATCAGATGCTGGAATCACCATTATGGAGAATGGGAGGATGGGGTGAACAGAGAAAAGAAGTGAGACTGCTAGGATTCCTTCAGAGTACATGTGAAAGTTCAGTCCTTTAGGGAAAATGCTTTCTAATCTAACCCACTCCCTAGTGTGGTCTCTTTGGTTTGAATGGTCTCAGCTTTTGTATAGAGGCAGCTTCTATCACATCATACCAGCTAGCTTGTCTCACATTGGCATGATTCTCTGCCTCTTCTACAGATATGTCTAATCTCTGCAACATAAGAGGGTGACTCAAGGACAGGAAACATGACTCCACAATATCTGATATAACACAGTGCTTGTACTGCGGGTTATTAAGAGCTTATGAAACCTGAAGGGGTTTTTAAACATGTGTCAAATATGGGACATTCTATACTGGGAACTCTGGACAAAAGAGATGACTCTTTGTTTAATATATGCCTTTATGAAATAAAACATAGGGATGACTATTTCCACCTTTTTCAATTAAAGGGTAACTTCTATTATTTATTTATTTTTAATGTTTATTTTGAGAGAGAGAAAGCATGAGTGGGGGAGGGGCAGTGAAAGAGGGAGAGAGAGAATCCCATACATAATTCATCTCTATGTCCTGGCATCCTTACCCCTAAATATCTCATTGTGGTTAAATATCTCTAACCCCAATAGTTTTTTTCATTTCAGGAGACTTTGAGGGCGTCCAGCTTAAATATCTTTGCAATCACTGTTTCATGTGAACTGAACATTCTTCTCCACACACTGAAGAACGGACTCTTTTTTGTCTTTTCATTTGAACTTAAATATTACCTTTTCAGAGGTGTTTTCCCTGGCCACAGGTTCCTCCTGGGGAATTTTTGCCCCTCTCTGTCTGCTTCTAATTGCTTATCTTTTTCCTTAATAAACCCTCATCACAATTTGTAATTGCGTATTATTTGCTTTCTTGTTTATTATGTCATAGATTGTAAGCTCTATAATGGCCAGGAATTTGTCTATTCTTTTTGCTGTAGTGTACTCAGAATCTAGCACAATGTCTGTGATGTAGAGTTAATTAAATATTTATTCAGAAAATGAATGTATGGATGCATTAAGGAATGATTGAAAATGAATGAATGAATGAATGAATGGATGAAGTAACAGGAATGAAACAGCTTGACCTTACAGGGTTATTGAGGGGATAATACATGGAAATGGACACAAAGATGTTTGAAAAGCAGAAGTCTCGTACACTTATTGAGCATTTATGTTAAACTTACTGTATCAAATTATTTGATTGCTTCATATTTTAATTTGCTTTTGTGCTGTAAGTAAAAATTTAGAGCATTTTGCAATTTAGATTTTCTTACCACTCTTGCCAAGCAGCAGCCCATTGATATGCCATAGTTAATTAATTGAAGCAGATTTTTTAATGAAAGAAGAGTCAAGTCTCATAACCTTTGGGTGGTTTGTGTATTGATGTGTGTGTGCACACAGTAATGCATACTAGTGAGATGTATAGAACTTATAGAGAAATGTGATGTGCCTTTTCTTTCTGTTCATGGATTGCTGCTTTAATTTAATTGCATTGGTTACTTTTAGACAGTCTGATTTTGAGAACTACTAGATCTTCATGCTGAGTATTTGGTAGCATTGTTGGTAGCATTATTGTTTCCTCTGACTTCTCTCTCTTCATCTGGTTGTTCATTTTGGGGGGGATCTGGTTTCTTTTACTTTCTTTTTTTTAAGTTTATTTATTTATTCTGAGAGAGACAGAGAGAGAGAGAGGGAGAGAGAGGCAAAGAGAGAGGCAGAGAGAGAATCCCAAGTAGGCTCCATGCTGTCATTCGGGAACCTGACACGGAGCTTGATCCCATGAATGGTGAAATCATGACCTGAGCCAGAATGAAGCACTGGATGCTTAACTGACTGAGTCACCTAGGCACCTGTAGTTTTCTTTTACTTTCCAATTTCATTTCACAGACCACTCATGTAGTGCCCATATAAAATAACTAAGGGCAGTTCAATTTTCTCACTCTTCTATAACTATTATTTGTCTTCCTGCATTTTGAAATCTTGAGAATAGCTTACTGAACAGCACAATTTTTTTTTTGTTAAATGAAAATTATCTCTTTATTTATTTATTTTTTTAATATATGAAATTTATTGTCAAATTGGTTTCCATACAACACCCAGTGCTCATCCCAAAAGGTGCCCTCCTCAATACCCATCACCCACCCTCCCTTCCCTCCCACCCCCCATCAACCCTCAGTTTGTTCTCAGTTTTTTTTTTTTTTTTTGGCAACATATTTTTATTTTTATTTTTTTTTTATTTTTTTATTTTTTATTTTTTTTATTTTTTTTTTATATATGAAATTTATTGACAAATTGGTTTCCGTACAACACCCAGTGCTCATCCCAAAAGGTGCCCTCCTCAATACCCATCACCCACCCGCCCCTCCCTCCCACCCCTCATCAACCCTCAGTTTGTTCTCAGTTTTTAACAGTCTCTTATGTTTTGGCTCTCTCCCACTCTAACCTCTTTTTTTTTTTCCTTCCCTTCCCCCATGGGTTTCTGTTAAGTTTCTTAGGATCCACATAAGAGTGAAACCATGTGGTATCTGTCTTATGCAGGGTGTCAGAAGTAGGGAGGGGGAAACCTAACAAAATTAGGTAAGTAACTTCATTATACTAAAAATAGGCTCAAATTTATTATGATTGATGAATTCCAGACTCCTGGTACTACTGATTTATACTGTAGCCTAAATTAGACCTCATCTGTGGAAAAGAAATGTTAGAATTATGGAAATCCAGACAGTAAGATACAATAGGGCTATGAGTGATTAAAAAATATATAGCTGATTAAGGATATATCTCCTATACCTGTAAGGTCAATTGCATGAGATTAAAAAAATTTTTTTTAATGTTAATTCATTTTTTGAGAGACAAAGAGAGACAGAGCATGAGTGGGGAGGGGCAGAAAGAGAGGGAGGGGCAGAGAAAGAGGGAGACACAGAATCTGAAGCAGGCTTTAGACTCTGAGCTATCAGCACAGAGCCCAATGCAGAGCTTGAACCCATGAACAGCGAGATCATGCCTGAGCCAAAGTCATGATCAGCCAAACCAACTGAGCCACCCATGCACACCTATTGCATGAGATTTTTTTATTGACAAAGGCGTTATGAACTACAAAACAATCATTATTTGTTTTAATTATAGCATTTCTTTCTGTAACCCAATGACACACAGAATTCACAATAATGCCACTAAGACTATTCACTTATCCAACAGACATATATTAATTACCTGTTATATAGAAAGCACTTTTCTAGGAAGATAGTGTAGTGAAGTATTTAAAAACACTGACTTTGGAGTCACAGTTCAAATGCCTCTTACTTGTGACCTTGGGTAGCAAGTGTCCTAATGTTTATGCAATTTTATTTGCTCGCCTATGTGATAAGTTTTATGAAAAAGTTAAGATGGAAAAAAACATTTCTTCATATTGATGTAATTAAATTATGTAAAACTCTTAAAATAGATCCTGGCACAGAATAAGTACCTGATAAATAATCACCTTTTTTAGTCTAATTCCTTTTCTTATTCTTATTTTTAGAATAGATATGATTAAAAAAGGTTACATTTCATAATAGGGTCATAATTATAAAATTTAAGTTACATAATCTTAGATATAAATGAAAAGATGTATTGAGAAGATGCATAAGACACAGTACTTGATAGTGATCATCCCATCCCACTGATTTCACTTAATATTTTGCAAGGTGGCTTTACTATTGGCTCTTATATCAAACCCAAACCAGCCATTCTATAAATCACATCTATGTTATGTTGTCTACACAAACACAGTTTATTTCCAGTCCGTGAAGGACTGCATAGCATGGCCTGGTCGTTGAACTACATATTGTCTACGTAGTCAGAGCAAAGGTTGCAAGTTATAAAATTGCCAAGAAAGGACAGGTAGGAGCCAGATTATGGACAGCTTTGTATCATTTAGATATGTTTACTATAAATGACACAAATTAAGTGGAAAATGCATCAAGTGAAATTTGGCCACTTGTGCAATGCTATTGACTGGGCAGTCTTGGAATCACTGTCCAGCTTTAAGCTCTATGCCTAAAGTTGGGTGATCTTTGCATCATGGCACTTACAGAATAAATGCAGAGAATTTTGCCATGTCCTCCATCCAAATTTATCCTTTTGCATAAATGTTTGAAAAACACTGTGGTCCTAGGCTACTAAAATTGAACATGTATTTCTGCCTAGAGATATAACATGTAATGTTTTAGAGTACTGTGATAGCATAGTTTTTTTGTTTTTCTCAGAGTAGGGGCAGGGAGGGTGTAGTTCACTCTGTTAACAAATGATAACTTGGCAAGTACATAAGATACTCCCGTGGATGTCCACTGTGTTACAAATAAAATTATGATCTAATTGGGAGGCAAAACACAAACATACAAAAAGTAAAGGATTATTATAAGCAAGGAATATTAAGTTACAAAGGAAAAACACTGACAGTTGTTTCTGCAGATATTCAGAGGAAAGAACAGTTTCTAGCAGCATCAAATGCCCTTGAGATGGTATCTAGGAGTTTCTATATTCCTAAGACTAATTTTAGAAGCCTATAACTAAAAAGACTTGCATGGGATGATGGAATGCTTTCTTGAGTTAGGATGACATTATGGATTGATGGCAGTCCAAATAAGGTGCAAAACAGCATCAAAGTAAGGCTGCAAATGCCATCATATATTTCTCAGTAAGACAGTGGACAATGTTGTCATCTTCTTTTCTTCCTACCTTGGTCACTTAAAAATTATTTATGAGCATAATTGTGAAAAAATAACCAACACGATCAAGAGTCAAAAGTTCCTTGGGAGGCAGATATAAAAGTGAGTAGTAGTAGCCTTCAAACTCCAGACCAAACTAGCAGTTCACATAGAATAGTTATTTAAGCAACTCTAAAGATATTTGAATAGCTCTGAGGGTCTACTTTGGGCATTCAAAATCATATCATTTTCATCAGCTCATGTTCTTTCTCATCAATATATCCTTTTCTCAGTTCAATTCAAGATATTATTGCGTCTAATACCTATGTGGTAAGCACTGTTCACTCACTAGAGGCACCATGGTGAACTAGTTCTACCTTCAAGGAGTTCACATTTTTCCCATTGAGCTGGAATGGTAGATTGTGTCCCATCATAACCCACCATATACTCACTCACCAGTAAAGTGCCCTTGCGATAGGTGATAACTTCCTCATCTGTCAAAACCATCATGCTGATTGGTATCACTTTATGTTTATACTGTGTGTATCAAGGGAGCTCTGTGGACCACCCATAATCCAAGTAAATATTCTTAGGTCATTCACTCTCAACTTTGAGATGACTATTCCAGACCTTCATGTTCTTTAAAACTCCACACTCACTCTCATCTAAAATTCTTGCTTTCTATTTCACTGAGAAAGTAGGAACAACCAGAAAAGAACATTTACAAACTCCTGCCTCCACAGTCTCTGACTTGCCTGCATCTGTACCCACATATTTTGACTTCCCTTCTAGTACCCTAGTTGAGGCAACTTTTTACTCCTTTTGTGCTAGACTTCATATCCTCTTTCCGACATAAGGACATTTCTCTGGAAATTCTCTTTTCCTTCTCTCTTTCCTTCCTTCCTTCCTTCCTCCTTTACCCCCTCTTGTGCATCATCAATTTTCTCCCTCATATGGATGTCCTTTAAATACTTGTTATAAATATTTTATTAAAAAATCCCTTTATTCTGCATACTTTTCCAGTTGCTGCCCCATTTCTCTGCTTCTTTATATAGCAAAATCCATAAGAAATATCTATGCTCCAATTCTATATCATTAGTTCCTATTTTCCATTCATTTTGAACCTATTTTAATTCAGGATTTTGTTTCTAATTCATTGCCAAATCACTCTTAACAAGGTCACCAATGACTTACATGGTGACATATCTAATGGATGAATTCTCAATTCTCAGCTTAACCTTCTCCTGTTAAATACTGTCTTCTCTTTGAAAACTTTCTTCATTTGGTTTTGAAGCATTTCTTTCCCTTCCCTCGTTCTGCTCTTACCAAAGTGGCTACTGTGGCTCTGTCTCTTCAGTGGTTCTACTTCATCCCATACCTCTATATTTTAGAATACCCCAAGGCTCAGTGTTAAGACCTCTTATTTTCTTTATATATGATCACTCCATAGATGGTTTTCCCCAGTCTCTTGGCTTTATATTCAACCTATATAAACTGATGAGGCCCAAATTTATGTTTCCAATTCAGACTGCTTGCTTGATTACTAGATACACATATTCAATAGCCTACTGGACATCTTCACTTGCCTGTCTAGTAGGTATTTTAAACATGTCCAAAACTAAACTCTTGTGTTTTCTACCAAACCTATTTCTCTCACAGTCTTCCAGTCTTAGTAAATGGCAACTTGGTCTTTCTAATTGCCTAGACCAAAAATATTGAAGTTACTCTTGACTTCTCTCTTTCTTTTATTTTGTCAGTAAATCCTGGTGGCTTTACCTTAGAAGTCTATCCAGAATTTGAGCATTTCTTACCACTTCCAATGCTTTCACATTGGTCCCAGCCATCATATTATGTATTACTATAATAGCCTTTTAACTTGTCTCCCTGCTTTGCTCTTGTCCCCAACAACCTATTCTCCTGTAAAAAGGCAAGTCAGATTATGTCATTCCTCTGTAAATCCTCTCCTGGATTCTGATCTCACTGAAAGCAAAAGCTAAAGTATTTATGGTTGTTTATACAGTTCAGTATATATCCCTTCTACATCCCCTACTACTTTTCCTCTTCCTTTACTCCACTCCAACTACACAGTCCTCCTTGAACATTCCTCACATGCTCCCACCTTGAAGCCTTTACATTGCTTTTTTCCTCTGCCTGGAATGTTGTTCTTCCAAATATCCACATGGCTCTTTACCGGGCTGCCTTCTGATCAAAGTACACCTTACTAGTCAGGCCTTCCTTGGTGACCCTATCATGGCATTCCTCCACACGCACAAACACACATCCTCCCAACAGTTCTTGGCTTGCTTTATTTTTCTCCATAGCACTTATCACTAACATTAACTTCTGTATTTTAACTATTCCTCACAGTAGAGTACACTATCTGAGGGCTGGAATTTGATTCATCATTTTGCACAGTTTTAAACCTGGGCAGAGAACAGTGCCTGCCTCATACTAGGTGTTCAACAGGTGTTTGTCGAATCGGTGACTATACAAAATGAATACCTGCATCATAGTTGTAAAAAAGGGATAAAACAATACCCTTCATATTATCCCACTGAAAAAAACCTGTAGGACTGTAATGTGTTGGCTTTTATTGCTTCTTAAATTCTGTATGATTGAAAAAATATATTAAATAATTCTTATAGACAGTCCAACCCGGCTTTGTACAAATCAGAGATGGTGTGTCTCAGTCATACAAAATGGAGAATATCCCTCTAAATAGAAATGGAAAATGCAAGCCAAGAACTGGTCTACATATATAAGGCAGGAAAAAAAAACTGTTGGATTTTTTTCATTTTTTTAACATATTCCCCACACAAAGATAAAAATAGTGTCAGCTTTGAACTTGAAGGATGACATTATATGTGCAGTAGCACATTTTTCATTTTTATGTATCTTTTTACAATTAGGATGTTAAATGTATTTTTAACCTATAGATTTGCATTAATATTGAGTGAGGTTTTAACTTTCCATTCAGTGGCATTTAAATTTTGTACTTTTAACTATGCATCTGATTTCCTTTAAGTTCCAAATGAGAAGCTAGAGGGGAAAAAAAAACCAAAAAAATTTAGAACATCGGCAGTTTGAAATTTTATTGCCAAGTGCCTCCAGTAGTAAAGGCTTTTTAAGCAATATTTTGGTCCACATTTGTTGCTAGCACTCCATTAATTCCTACTGAAAGAAATCATGTCCCAGATGAAATATTACTCTCCTATGAGATGTCTTCCTTGTCACTCTTTTCCCAAGATAAGTCCAGGTCTTTTTATCAAATCCTAACCCTAAACTACAGCACTGTTTTATACTATCATTAGGATAAACATTTTATTGATTATATTTTTGTAAAGGCAAAGTTTCTTATAAGTTCATTTACCCATGCAGTCAACAAATTTTGAGTGGCTAAATCTGTTCCAAACATTGTCCTAGGGCTGTGGGTGCAAAGATGTATGAGGCATGGTTTTGATATATTTCTCTCTTCATTAAACTGTGAGTTTACTCACTGAGGATCGTATCTTTCTATGCCTAGTGATTGGTACAACATTAATAAATATATAAAAAATGAATGGATGAGTCTCTTTGTTAGAGAAGGGAGGACAGGGTCATCTCTGTGTCTATACTGCTTAATGCAATGCCTGGTACATAATTAAAGCCCATCAGATGTTATATAGACAACAAATAATGAGCATTCAAAGGGTCATCCTCCATCCTGGTGTCTGGGACAGGGCAACATTAGAGTAAGTGCCTGAGTACAGTATTGATGAACCTCCTTGGCTCAAATGAGACCTTTAATTAGAGCTTCTCTGAAGACCCTTTTCTGGACATGAATATGTCTGGCAACTACCAGAGGAATATTCTAGGTTGGTTAGTTGAGTGTGCTAGGATATGATTGTAGCCAAGAGACTGCTGAGCCTCACTGAGGAAGGACTGCATTTGGGAGCTGATGCTTTAAGGAAGTTTTCTGGCAGACCTTGAATACATGTCTATGACACATGAAATTACTCTTGAAATTGGGGATAGGTTTGGTGTGTGGCTTGTCAAAACATTTCAGGGATGTCACCTTCAGGTGGGTAAAGAAAGTTTGGAAAGTTAATTGGCTGTTTCTTGACTGAAGTCTGAAAATTGAACTCATCAGGAAGTGCTTCTCAGCACATATTTTCAGATATCAGTAATTCTTAATTAAAACTGTTTTGATCTCTTATGGTACATTTAATCAACAGTTTCTTGACTAGACAGCTCAGAAAAACCCATGTTTTCTCTGACCAGAGTTAGGGAAAATACTGTGATTCCTTTGTATGTTGAATGGAACCCCTAAATCTTTGCAAGACTGCTGAACTCTTTGAGATCCAGGATATACTGTATTTCTCTCTGTATCTCAAGCTATAACATATTTTCTGACACATGGAAAATAGTCATTCCTACTCTGATGATATATTGACCAACAGGCCAAATATATAAATAAATTAATTTATTTACATGAAGACTTGCACTCACCATAGGAAAGGTACGGTAAATAAAATTACTAAGTACAATGGTAAGGGTTGTTGCTGTTCCTGTATCCCCTTGATATAATTTTAATTTCACAACTAACACATGGATACATCTTCTTTATAATACTAGTGAATGACACTTGACTAGGACACCTAGTTAGTTTCATTCCCAGAGATTATCACTATTATCAGTTTGGCTTCCAGACCTTGGCATTTGCACATTAGTATATCTATAATTATCAGAAAACATATAGTACAGTTGTGTGTATGTTCGACTTGTTTATTTTATTTTTTTTTTCAACGTTTATTTATTTTTGGGACAGAGAGAGACAGAGCATGAACGGGGGAGGGGCAGAGAGAGAGGGAGACACAGAATCGGAAACAGGCTCCAGGCTCCGAGCCATCAGCCCAGAGCCTGACGCGGGGCTCGAACTCACGCACCGCGAGATCGTGACCTGGCTGAAGTCGGACGCCTAACCGACTGCGCCACCCAGGCGCCCCTCGACTTGTTTAAATAATGGCATATTCTATTTTTTTGATATTTGATTTTGTCATTAAATAATAGGTTTTAAGATCTTCTCATGTGGGCATAGTTGGGTTTGCTACCTTATTTCTGACTACCTATGTGTTATTCCAAGTAACACATCATACCACATTTTACTTGTCTCCTAGTGAAAGATTCAGATTGCTTTTAAGTTTTCAAAGATTTAAGTAAGGAATGATGCAGTGATCATTTTAGACACACATCCTTATGTATGTGGATTAGTCTTTTTATACCTAGTCTTTTATACCTGTTATTCCCTTTATAGTTCTAATTTAAGAAACATTGGAAAGGAGGGCATGGAAACCTTAATTAGGTTGAATTAGGCTTAATCTAATATCAATTAGATCATCCTTTCAGAAAGCATTTATCAGTCAATTTCAAACTGAGCACATACTATGTATCAAGCATATATTGAGTCTGGGGATATAGTAAGGAACAATCATGGTTTCTCTGTTTACAAAAATTACAGTTACAGGAAAACATCTGCCAGTGGCTCATCCCCTGATATTCCCAATAGTATTTCTCATAGTAGCATTACTAACTTTTATAAACCTATTGATTTTTTTTTACTTTTCTCTAAGAGAAGATTCAATGCCCAATATCCTTTTCCCATTAACAAAATGCCCTTCTTTTGTGGCCCAAGGTTGTTCAGATATATGTACGTAGAGATGAATCCTCTGTTAGAAGTTATGTTACCAGCTATTGTGAATCTACAAAGTAAAAAGAAGGGTAGTTAATTATCTCATGATTCTACCCTATGTCCTTAAGGGAACAATTTCTTCCCTGCTAATCATGCATGAACTAGGTCATTACCTCCTGGTTGTAGGTACCTACTGGTACACTGGCAGAGTTTTTGAAATGGGGGCTGCATAAGGCTTAGTAGTGAAAGCATGCTTGAGAATTCTGAGAAAGGGCTCGACCATAACAGGACTCAAAAATCTTCCTAAAATTTCAGAAGGAATATTCTGTGCCAGAAAGACTTAATCTAACATTTAGTCCCACTAATGCTTATTGAGTGCCATCTTGTGTATCAGAATAAGACAAGAAGGTACAACTCAAACCGGAATTATGAGTGGTGTTAATGAGAGGCAGAAAGCAAACAGATCCAAATGGATATGAAGACAAGACCAAAATATCCACTATCACTATTTCTTACCAGGAGCTCTGATAAGAGCTTTATATGCACTTATTTCTATAACCCTTTTGGTAACCTTGTAAGGTGGCTATTGATATTTCAATTTTCAATTGAGAAAAATGACCTTGAGAAAGGTTAAGAACCTGTTAAAGGATATATAGCTACTAAATGGCTAAGATGGGCTTTTAACACTGGTTTGTCTGGTTCCATTGCCTGGTTTCTTCCTCTGCGCCATTGCCAGAGAAACTGAAAATCCAGTATTGGTGCCTCTACCAGAAAGAACACTGGGGGCTCCTTCAAGTGACCTGGCAGAGGATTTCTTATTTTCGTAGCAGTGGGTCTAAGTTTCTGACCCCACAAAGAATGTGAAAAAAGGGATTTAGGGGTCTGTCTGTAGTCTTCATGAATATATCATTTTTTAATCTATCCTCTGTTAATATTGCAAAAGAAAAAAATTGCTTTTTGTATTTGGAAACAAATATATTTACTTGATATGTCTATGATAAAATGTGTTCTTTTGGCTACCTTCACTCCTCACGCATCAGTCAGAAGAATACAAGTGTTAGTATCTAATATATATTTTTGTTGCCATTCCAAAAAAAAAAATCTCTAATTCTTGACACTAATCTGAAATGAATGTTCTCATTTTGCAGGCACTAGGTTGTTGATTGTCTTGTGCCCTGATGGGACATGAGACCTTTGTGACCCATCATCCAGATTATCTGTAGATGCTGTCAAATGATGAAATGTCATATATATGAATGACCGATCAATTTCTTAAATTTGTGGATAGTACTTACTGGTATGTTGTTAAAGAAAACCACTGGCAGCATTCAGACCTTGATTTTTACAACAGCGTATTTGTTAAAAGCATGGGCTTTGGAATCACACAGATTTAGGGTTCTATTCTATTCTTCCATGCGCTCTATGTCTCAGCACAAATTATATAACCTCTCCAAGTCTTAATTTCCTCATTGCAAAATGTGGAAACAGCCTATTTCATAGACTGTTGTGAGGATTAAATGAGGCAATGCATTTAGAGCCCTGGGCAAGAAGAGTATGCTAAATGCACATTAACCATTATTATCATTACTTAATAAATAAACTAAAGGGTATTGTTTCTCAAAATACAGTTGCTAGAATACCAGCATGAAGATCATCTAGAATATTCTTTTAAAATATTAGGCTCCTAGATGCCTGTCAGATCTCTTGATTCAGAATTTCTTTGGGGAAGATGGTGAGCATAGAATTTGCACAATAGCACTCATTCATGGAGCTCACACACACGTGGTTTGAGAACCACAGCCACAGAAAGAGTGGGGAGGTGGTGATGCTTTATGCTCTGGTTTGGCCACATTTATGAGTGACTGTCATATGCCAGGACCTGCCTTAGACACAAGGGAAGTGAATAAGATGGTCCATTTTCTTTTAAAAATTTTTTTTAACATTTATTTATTTTTGAGACAGAGAGAGAGAGAGAGAGAGAGAGAGAGAGAGAGAGAGAGAGAGAGAGAGAATGAACAGGGGAGGGTCAGAGAAAGAGGGAGACGCAGGATCTGAAACTGGCTCCAGGCTCTGAGCTGTCAGCACAGAGCCGACGCGGGGCTCGAACCCACGGACCGCGAGATCATGACCTGAGCCGAAGTCAGACGCTTAACCGACTGAGCCACCCAGGCGCCCCAAGATGGTCCATTTTCAAAATCAGAATGCATAAGAATAGTAGCTCTTGTTTCCATAACAGGTGCAATTGTCACTTTGAGAACAATGAACTGAAGAGAGAATGCAGGTAATTCATGCTTTATTGGAACTTTTATTGGAAATACACAAATACTCATATATCCCTCTTCAAGTAATATATAGATACTAAGGTTAAATGTCTTCCCGTTCCTCTTTTTGTTCTGGCATGGACTGACCTGTGTGCAGAGGTAGTTTTCATCTGCTTGGTGGATTGCATAAAAATAGGGTAGGATGATTTTTGCTTCTTTTTAGAAAGGGATTTTTAGAGAAATATTTTCCATTTCTGTATGAAGGAGAGTAATGTAAGGATAGTTAACGCAACTCTTTGCTTCAAGGCTTAGTCCAGTCTATTCCAATCATAGGAATCTCCAGAATTTAAATTGCTTTTGAAATTGGACTTTAAGGCATGTTTCTTCCCAGAGTGCATGATTTTTTCAAGTTTACAAAGATCAGTTTTTGTTTGACTTTTTTTTCCTTTAGTGTAGAGATAGTAAAAAAAAATTAATTGACATATAATGCAGTTTCATAATTTATAACAATCATTTGACATGTCCATGGATGTTATCAATGAGGCATTTGTTCATTTTCAGAGAAGCAAGATTCAGATTCCATAGGAACAAGATGCATCTAGTTCCTTATTTTTAAGTTTTTATTTAAATTCCAGTTAGTTAGGGGCACCTGGGTGGCTCAGGGAGTTAAGTGTCTGACTTCAGCTCAGGTCATGGTCTCACGGTTTGTGAGTTGAAGCCCTGCTGTCAGCGCAGAGCCTGCTTGGGATCCTCTGTCCCCCTCTCTTTCTGCCCCCCCCCACTGTCTGTCTGTCTGTCTCTCTCAAAATAAATAAACATTAAGAATTAAAAAAAAATCCAGTTAATGTACAGTGTAATATTAGTTTCAGATGTACAATATAGTGATTCAACAACTCCATACAACAGACAATGCTTATCACAAGTGCACTCCTTAATCTGCATCACCTGTTTAACCCATTCTCCTTCCCACCTTCCCTCTGGTAAACATCAGTTTTTTTCTCTATCATTAAGAGTCTGTTTCTTGGTTTGCCTCTCTCTCTCTCTCTCTCTCTCCCCCTCTCTCAGTTTTTTCCCTTTGCTCATTTGTTTTGTTTCTTAAACTCTGCATATGAGTGAAATCATATGGTATTTATCCTTCTCTGACTAACTTATTTCACTTAGCATTACACTCTCTATGTATGTATGTATATATACATACACTCTCTAGTATGTATATATACTACCTCTTCTTTATCCATTCATCAGTTGATGGACACTTGGGCTGTTCCATAATTTTGCTATTGTAGATAATGCTATTATAAACATTGGAATGCATGTATCCCTTTGAATTAGCATTTTTGTATTTGGGGAAATATCCAGTAATGCAATTTTTGTATTGTAGGATAGTTCTGTTTTTAACTTTTTGAGGAAACACCATACTATTTCCCAGATTGCCTGCACCAGTTTGCATTCCTACCATTAATGCATGAGGGTTCCCCTTTCTCCACATCCTTGCCAACACTTGTTGGCTCTTGTGTTGTTGATTTTCACATTCTGAGAGGTGTGAGGTGATATTTCATTGTAGTTTTGATTTGCATTTCCCTCATGATCAGTGATATTGAGCATCTTTTCATAATTCTTTTAGCCGTTTGTATGTCTTCTTTAGAAAAACGTCTATTCATGTCTTCTGACCATTTTTTAATAGGATGATTTGTTTTGGGGATGTTGAGTATTAGAAGTTCTTTATATGTTTTGGATACTAACCCTTAATGGATATGTCATTTGCAGATATCTTCTTCCATTCTGTAGATTGCCTTTTAGTTTTATTGATTGTTTCCTTCACTGTGCAGGAGCTTTTTAGTTTTCATTTTTTTTTTTAATTTTTTAAATGTTTTTTTTAAATTTATTTTTGAGACAGAGAGAGACAGAACATGAGCAGAGGAGGGGCGGCAAGAGAGAGGGAGACACAGAATCGGAAGCAGGCTCCAGGCTCTGAGCTGTCAGCACAGAGCCTGATGCGGGGCTCAAACTCACAGACTGTGAGATCATGACCTGAGCTGAAGTAGGACACTTAACTGACTGAGCCACCCAGGCACCCCAGAAGCTTTTTATTTTGATGAAGTCCCATAATTTAATTTTGCTTTTGTTTCTCTTGACTCAGGAGATGTATCTAGAGAAAAGTTGTGATGGCCAGTGACAAAGAGGTTACTGCCTATATTCTCTTCTAGGATTTTTATGGCTTCCCATTTAACAATTTTGTCTTTCATCCATTTTGAATTTATTTTTGTGTATGGTGTAAGAACGTGGCCCAGTTTTGTGCTCCTGGGTGGCTCAGTCAGTTAAGCGTCTGACTTGATTTCAGCTCATGTCACGCTTTCACAGTTCATGAGATCAAGCGCTGTGTTGAGCTCCATGCTGACAGCACAGAACCTGCTTGGGAATCTCTCTCTCCTTCTCTCTCTGCCCCTTCCTTGTTCTCTCTCTCTCTCTCTCTCTCAAAATAAATATGAAAATTAAAAAAAAAAGTGGTTCAGTTTATTTTTTTTTTCTTGTTGCTTTTCAGTTTTCCGAGATCACGTGTTGAAAAGACTATCTTTTTCCATTGGATATTCTTTCCTAATGTTTTGTCGAAGATTAACTGACCATATAATTATAGGTCTGTTTCTAGATTTTCTGTTCTGTTATTGATCTATGTGTCTATTTTGGGCCACTACCATATTGTTTTGATCACTACAGCTTTATAATATAACTTGAAGTCTGGAAATGTGATGCCTCCAGCTTTGCTTTGCTTTTGCAAGATTGCTTTGGCTATTTGGGGTCTTTTGTAGTTCCACACAAATTGTAGGATTGCTTGTTCTAGCTCTGTGAAAAATGCTTGTGGCATTTTGTTAGGGATTGCATTAAATGTGTGGATTGCTTTGAGTAGTATAGACATTTTAATAATATTTGTTCTTTCAATCTATGAGAATGGAATATTTTTCCACTTCTTTGTATCATCTTCAATTTCTTTCATCAGTATTTTATAGTTTTCAGAGTACTTCTTTGGTTAGGTTTGTTCCTAGGTATAATGTTGTTTTTGGTGCACTTGTAAATGGGATTGATTCCTTAGTTCCTTAGCAGCAATTCTGCTGCTTCATTGTTGTTGTATAGAAATGCAACAGATTTTTTACGTTGATTTTGTATCCTGAAGATTCATTTACTGAATTCGTTTATCAGTTTTAGCAGTTTTTTCATGGAGTCTTTTGGGTTTTCTATATAGAGTATCATGTCATCTGAAAATAGTGAAAGTTTTACTTCTTCCTTGCAGATTTAGATACTTTATTTTTTTGTTGTTGTTGTCTGATTGTTGCAGCTAGGACTCCTACTACTATGTTAAAAAACAGTAGTGAGATAGGTCATCCCTGTCTTGCTCCTGACTGTAAAGGAAAAACTCTCAATTTTTTTCCCAGCTGAGGATGATAATAGCTATGGATTTTTCATATATGGCCATTACAATGTTGAGGTATGTTCCCCCTAAAGCTACTTTGTGGGGGTTTTTATCATGATTGGCTGTTATAATTTGTCAATTGGTTTTTCTGAAAATGTATCTAATTCTCATGGTGCCTGTCATCTTGTCACTTTCAAATAATAGTTAACATTCATTTACCATGTTACTATCTATAAATTGATTTTCTACACACTACATTTGGTCATCATAATAGTTATTTTAACTGATGCATAGTCAAGTTTGATTTACCTTTGGGACATTTTGCCTGCCTGTCTTGGAGTCAATCTGTGAAACCAGGGTAATTCCTGGTTGCCTGTTGTTCTAATAGGCAGTTCTTCTATTATATACCCACCGTGGGTTGCCATGGACTGACCATTAGAGTTTGGTTTCTAAGTCTGGAAACCTGGTACTGGAAGGATAAAGATTAAGAATAGAGCAGATTCCTGATCTCAATAGCTAAGTCACGAATATGCTAGTGTTCTAAGACCTTGATATAGTTTAAATCATTTATCTTTAAAATAACTCTATTCATTATTATGGCCATTTAACAATGAATAAACAGAGTCAGAGAGTTCAGGCAATTTTCGTAAGATCACACAGAAAAAAAAACAGTACTGCTAGAATTTGATCTCTGTTAGACTGGCTCCAGATTTGCATTCTAAACTGTTGTTTGTAGTCCTCTCCAGCTTGGTTTTGAATAGGAAGACAATGTCACAGGAGCCTCAATTCCAACATGAAAGTAAAAAATGGTAACACTATTAGAAATTTCACAAAGCAAAAGCTATAAGTACCGTGAGAATATAGAAAAGAGAAAATAGCTTGGGCAAGACCAATCATAGTAGGCTTTGTGGAAGAAGTGGGAGAGGATTTGTCCGCTGGAGGGTGAATAATGAGTGATTATATATAGCACAGTAGAATGTAGTGAAGGAGCACAGTCTTTGTAGTAAAACAGACCTGGGTTCAATTTTTAGTCCCTACACATAGCTACACATAGCTATGGAATGTTCAGCAAATTGCCTCTATTTTCTGATCTACAAAATATTAATAATAATACTTATTCCACAGGTTTTATTTTTATATGGAAAGATAGGTGGGATGCTGGAGAATAATAGGCACAAAAATTGGGAAAGTGGAATGCTTATGGAATGATTTGAGAGAAATCTAATCATGTATCTAGTGGAAGAGAGAGGATCTGTTTGGGAGTAATGACAAGTTTAAGAATGTGGTTTGGGGTTGGGAGGGAGGGGAGGGTGGGTGATGGGTATTGAGGAGGGCGCCTTTTGGGATGAGCACTGGGTGTTGTATGGAAACCAATTTGACAATAAATTTCATATATAAAAAAAAAGTTTATTTATTTTCTTAATAGAAGTAACAGGGGAGGAGCAGAGAGAGAGGGAGAGAGAGCATACCAAGCAGGCTCCTTGCTGTCAGCACAGAGCCTGATGCAGGGCTCAATCTCACAAACCATGAGATCAAAACCTGAGCTATTGTGTTTTGTAGAAAAAGATTTCCTTGGGGCGCCTGGGTGGCTTGGTCCGTTAAGCGTCTGACTTCGGCTCAGGTCATGATCTCACGGTCTGTGAGTTCAAGCCCCGCGTCGGGTTCTGTGCTGACAGCTCAGAGCCTGGAGCCTGTTTCAGATTCTGTGTCTCCCTCTCTCTCTGCCCCTCCCCTGTTCATGCTCTGTCTCCCTCTGTCTCAAAAATAAATAAACGTTTAAAAAAAAAAAAGAAAAAGATTTCCTATACTGATAATCATATAAGTCATTAAAAATTCTTTTAGTTGCAAAGTCTCTACCATTTTTTCTTGTGATTGCCTCATTATGTATGGAATCCATATTCAATTTTTAGAAGTTACACAAAGTAATGTCAGCTTCATTTAAAAGATTTACTGCTCCATCACTTGATTGTGGGAAAATAGAAAAAAGGTGCATATTTTGTAATGATACTAAGAACCATGAGCAGTAGACTGGAAGAAATTTTGGGATTAATTATTGTCATAAGCCAGGTTCCCCAGAAAACACTCTAAAAATTTCTGAGATTTATATGTAAAAGATTATTAGGGAATATTCTAGGAACTGCTTCTGGGAGGGATGAGAGACCCAAAATTAGTCAAAGGGAGTTGAACCAAGTTCCAGTTATAACAGAGGCCTCAGATGATCCTTTTGGAAGCCCTGGAATTGGAATGGTCTCTCTGAGTTTTTCTCATTTGAAGAAGGTTTGCTGGATCTTTGTACCACCACATTAATGAGTCACTGGATGCAAGTTGCCCAAGGAAGGGGAAATCATTTTGGTCAAGGAAGCTTCCTGGAGAGGGACACAGCTGTGAACCTTATCAGCTAACACTCTTATCAACTGGGGGAATTTGGGAATGATCCCAAATTGAGGACAGCACACATCAGTGCTTACCAAAAATTCTTAATTTAAGATTTTGTTTAGTTATCATTATTAAATTTTTTTTTAATGTTTGTGTATTTTTTGAGAGACAGAGCATGAGCGGGGAAGGGGACAGAGACAGATTCTGAAGCAGGCTCCAGGCTCTGAACTGTCAGCCCAGAGCCTGACACAGGGCTCGAACTCAGGAACTGTGAGATCATGCCCTGAGCTGAAGTCAAATGCTTAACTGACTGAGCCACCCAGGCACCCCGAGTTATCAGTATTTTAGTATCTTAGTACTACATTTAGAATTTTCAATTCTTTAAAGACTAGATGCCTTGACTAAAATACCTACTGAATTAATTTAATTAAGCTAAATATAAGTGCATTTCATGATTTGTTACTCTAATTCCATCCCTGCTCCCACCCCTACTGGCAGAGTCATTTAAAAAATCTTTTTAAACTGTTGTATACTGTTGTAAGTCTATTATTAGTGCTTATTTTTCTGTTATAATGATTATGCAGTTCATGAGCCACAACTTAGTTATGATGACAATACCAAGTCTTTCAAACTTTTGGTTTCACATGTTTCAAAGGCAGATCTATATATGATGCCCTTTTTAATTTACCAGATCTGTGTCTTCAATTAATTTAGTGATGTATAACTTTTAAAGCATTCATTTCTACTACCTTTTCAGACCTCTGTGAGGTAATGGTTAAGATCATGGATTTGCATATAAAACAAATATGATTTAAAAGTCTTTGTGGGGCACCTGGGTGGCTCAGTAGCTTAAGCATCCGACTCTTGATTTGGCTCAGATCATGATCCCATGGTTCATGGGTTCAAGACCGGATGGGCTCTGTGCCTACAGCATGGAAACTGCTTGGGATTCTTTCTCTCCCTCTTTCTTCCTCTCTCCCACTCATGCGCGTGCACACACACACACACACACACACACTCTCTCTCTCTCTCTCTGTCTCTCAAAATAAATAAACATTAAAAATGTATTTAAAAGTCTTTCTTTGTCTCTAACTGTATGATCTTGGGTAAGAATTTATCTTCTCTGAGCCTGTTTTCAATTGGTCTGTAATATTACTTATCTCACAGGGATAAAATAGTTAACACAGTGTTTAGGACATTATAGGCTTTCAATAAAAAGTACCTATTGTTGTTATCTTTTCAACAATCTGTGTAGTGGGAATCCCTAGCCCTTTAAGCAAATGCATGCTTAAAGGTAGGAAATACTATTTAAATGCAAAATACTTTTATGTAGAGTTTTATAGCTGGAATGCAGTAATCAAACACTAGTTAAACCTAAGTTGTCACCTACATTTTTTAATTGTTGCCCTGATAAAGATTTTCATCCATCAATAATGAACCTTACCTTCCTCCATGGCATAAAAGAGCCTCATCCTATTTTCTGGATTGCAAAGAACATTGTAACTACATAGTCTGAATTCTGTTTAATTTCAGATAACCAAACTGAAAAAGGTACAATTTCAGGTTTTATCAGTGCAATAATGGGAAAGTCCTTCCTACTTACTGTATCATAACCTCCAAAGTGACCCCTCTTTTTGCAAGTTATGTTCATCTTCAATAATCTGGTTAGGCTAACCTCAAATCCTGCAGCTGAGTCATCCAAGTATTGGATGTGCTGAAATGGGCTGGGGGAAATTTCCGGAGTCATGTGATATGTTAGGAGCAAAGTGCCTCCAGTATTAGAGCACTTGCCTAAGAAAGAGCTTATAAAATGGAATGAATTGAAATGTCACCCAGAGAGCAAAACTGTTGGAAAAGTTAATAGGGCCAAGGCGTAGTTATAGGCTTTAGACTTTATAACATTTTTATCCAATAAAACAGAAATGAGAAAAATATATAGAAATGTGAGATAACTTAGTGTTAGAATTTGTAGCTCACCATTGTTTAGGATTTCACCAAGAGAATTCATTTTAATGAGGTTGATATTATATATGTTCAGAAAGGCTAAAAAGTAGAGTATTTATATCTCAATCATCAGTTTTTCCTTTGGGAAGAAATACTAAATTTCCTCAGCTTTTACTGCTTTACACTTTTGAGGCTTCACTGACAATGCACCCTTCAGATAATATGACAGTTGCCTTCTGAGAGATGTGCCCTTCAGAAGCAGGGCATTGATTTCTGGGGTCAAAAAGCAAGTTGCTAATTTTGTTTTTATAGCTAATCTGGACCAAGTAATGTATGAGAAAAAAAACAGCTAAAGAATTCAAATCATGTGTATTTAGTCTTGAAAATATTTGTAGATAAAGCATGCCATTACAGAAAGAGAGGAGTCACAATGACCCAGACTGAAATTTCAGTTAAAAAAAACACACAGGCGGTAGAAGCAAAGTGGAAAAGTGATACTACCATCAAACTAAAAAACTGCTCTATAGAAATGGAAACCATCAACAGAGTGCAAAAGCAACTTAGAGAATAGGAGAAAATATTTGCATAATATCTGAAAAAGGGTTAATATCTAAAATATATAACAATACAATTAAATAGAAACAAAATAAAACAAACAAACAAACAAAAACCTGATTAAAAATGACTAAAGGACTTAGGTAGACTTTTCTTCAAAGAAAACATATAGATTGCCAAGTACATGAAAAGATGCTCAATATCACTACCATCAGGGAAATGCAAGTCAAAACTGTAATGAGATATTGCCTTACATCTGTTAGTGGATATTATGAAAAACAAAAGAAAAAAAAACAGCAAATAGTAAGTGTTGATGAAGATGTGGAAAATAGGAGCTATTGGGCGCTGTTGATAGGAATGTAAAATGGTGCAGCCACTATGCAAAACACTATGGAAGTTTTTCAAAAAAATTAAAAATAGAACAACCATGTGATGCAGCAATCCCACTTCTGGGTACTTACCCAAAAGAATTTAAACCAGGATTTTGAGGAACTACCTGCACCCCATGTTCACTGCAGCATTATTCACAATAATCAAGCAGTGGGAATAGCCTAAATGTCCATATACAGATGAACAGATAAAGATCGAATTATGGAAAGAGTCCAAATGTCCATTGATTGATGAATGGATAAAGAAGATGTGGTATATACATAAACTGGAATATTACTCAGCCATCAGAAAGAATGAAATCTTGCCATTTGCAATGACATGGATTGAAGTAGAGTATATTTTGCTAAGTGAAATAAGTCGATAAGAGAAAGACAAATATATGATTTCACTCATATGTGGAATTTAAGAAATAAAACAGATGAACACGGGAAAAAAGAGAGAGAGAGACAAAACATAAAACAGACTCTAAACTTACAGAGAACAAATTGATGGTTACTAGAAGGGAGGTGGGTGGGGAGATGGGTTAAATGAGTGATGGGTATTGAGGAGGGCACTTGTTCTGTTGAGTACTGGGTATGATATATAAGTGATGAATCACTAAATTCTACTCCTGATACCAATATTACACTAAGTGGAATTTAAATTAAAACATGAAAGAAACAAAAAAGATTATATGGTATATTAAAACAATGGGATATTATTCGACCATTAAGAAGAAAAAAAAATTTTCATATGCTACAACATGGATGAAACTTGAAGACATTCTGCTAAGTAAAATAGGTGAGTCACAGAAGGACAAATACCACTTACATGAGATGTTTAAAATTATCAAACTCAGGGGCGCCTGGGTGGCGCAGTCGGTTAAACGTCCGACTTCAGCCAGGTCACGATCTCGCGGTCCGTGAGTTCGAGCCCCGCGTCAGGCTCTGGGCTGATGGCTCAGAGCCTGGAGCCTGTTTCCGATTCTGTGTCTCCCTCTCTCTCTGCCCCTCCCCCATTCATGCTCTGTCTCTCTCTGTCCCAAAAATAAATAAACGTTGAAAAAAAAATTTTTTAAATTATCAAACTCATTAAGGCAAAAAAGTAGAATGGTGGTTGCCAGGGGCTACCGGGAAGGGGGAAATGGGGATTTGCTCTTCAATGAGTATAGTTTCAGTCATGTAAGATAAAAAAGTTCTAGAGATCTTTTGTATAACATTTTGTTTATGGTTAACAATACTGTACATACACATAAAATTTTTTAAGAGTGTAGATCCCATGTCATGTATTTTTACTACAATTCTTTAAAAAAATCCTGTTGGTCTATTTATTTACTTATCCATCCAATCATATATTTTCAAACTGAAGTAAAAATCTAAATACAGAAAAGCACACTAAGGCATAGTTTGATGAATTTTTACAAAGTGAACACAGTCACTCAGATCTAGATATCTAGATCTAGATAGATCAGCAAAACAGAGGCCTTCGTTGTGCTATCAGTCACTAACCGCCACACTGTAAAAGTAACACTCCTCTTGACATCTGTTTCCTTGGATTAATTTTGCCTGTCTGAAATTTACATAAATGGGACCCTATAGTATTTTTTTGCCTTGTTTCTTTCACTCAACACTGTTTGTGAGATTCATCCTGTTTTATGCCGAAGTAATTTGTCCTTTCTCACTACTGTATAATAATCCATTGCACAAATACACCACACAATTTTTCATTCTCCTGTTGATGGCTGTTGGTTGGCTCTCCAGTTTTAGGCTATTACAACTAAGTCGGCTAGGAACATTTCAGTAAATTTTGGTGTGCGTTTGGTCATACCACTAGAAGTGAAATTGCTAGATTTTAAAAGATGCATATGTTTAACTTAGCAGAAAATTTGTAAGAGCTTCCCAAAGTGGTTATTCACATTTATCCTCCCAAAGGTGATGCATGTTAGTGCCAGTTGCTGTACATTTTTTCAGAGCTTCTCTGGTGGGTGTGTAGTGATATTGTGGTTTTAGTTTTGCTTTTTTCTTATGACTAATGAGCTTGAATTTTTTTCATATGCTTATTGATTTGAGTTTTCTTTTTTATTGATTTGATAGATTCATATGTATTTTCAATACATATTTTGCACATGTTATTGCAAATATATTCTCCTTTTTTTTGCATGTATTTTCTATTTTTTAATTGTAGCTTTTGAAGAAAAGTTCCTTCTTTTAGTCCAACTTACCAATTTTTTTTTTTTTGGTATAAAACCGTGAAGTCTTTTTTGTATCTTGTTTAGGAAATTATGCCTACCCATGTTGTTAAAATATTTTTGTATGTTCTCTTCTAGAAATTTCCACATTTAGATCTACACTGGACTTGGAATTGGTTTGTGAATAGTGTCAGGTGGAGGGTCACAATTCAATTTTGTCCATACTATGGATATACAATTGACTGTGTATTGATAATACCACATTTTCCCTTGCTGAATTACAGGGGGCCTTTGAGGTATATTAGGTAACCATTTTTAAGTGGGCCTATTTCTAGACTGTGTTCTATTTTCTTGGTCAATTTGTCTATCCTTATGCAATTAGAGCATTCTCTTAGAATACTACGTATAATAAGTTTTAATATCTGGTATTATAAGATTTATTTTTATACACAATTTCCTGAGCAATTCTTGGCTATGTACATACTCACATGCATTTTAGAATTAATTTGTCAATTTAAGTGGTACACTTAAAGAAAGACAATTGGTTTTTGTATATTAACGTTGGGCATAGAGAACTTGCTAAATTTCCTTGTATTTGTAATATTTTATCTATAGATATTTTTAGATTTACTATGTACATAATCCAATTACCTGAGAAAAGTGATGGCTTTATTTCTTCTTTTTCATTTTCTTAATTTTTATATCTTTTCTTATTGTACTGGCTAAAACCTCCAGTACAATACTTAATGGAAGTGATGATAGCTGACATTCTAATCTTAAGGGAGACTATTTTAATATTTCCCACTACCATAATGCTTTTATAATGTTTTCAGACTAATGTTATTCACTTGTATTCCTGACTGGCTATGATTTTTAAAAATATGAATGAGTACTGAGTTTTATAAAATGCATTTTCCACATCCACTGAGATGATCAAATGAATTTTTTTTCTTTTTTCTGTTAATGTAGTAAATTACATTGGTTGATTTTTGAAAGTTAAAAACAACTTTCATTTCTTAAATAAACCCAACTTGCTCATGAAATGCTATTCTTTTCAAGTGTAACTGGGTTTTGTTTTTTATGCTTTTTTTCCTCCCATGCTAATGAGAAAGATTGGCCTATAATTTTTCTCTTTTGTAATTTTTTTTACCTTTTGGTATCAATGTTATATTGGCTTCAAAATATGTTGGGAAATGTCTTACCATTTTCTGTTCTCTGAAAGTTTGTTTTAAATTGACATTTATTCTTACTTAAATATCTGGAAGAATATACCTCTGAAAGTCTTTTGGGCTTGAGATTGCTTTTAAAATAAAAATCCAATTACATTTTTAGAGATTGGAAAACACATTTTCTATTTACTCTTATGTTAGTTTTGGTAAGATTTTTTCACTCTAGTATTTCTCCATTTCCACTAAATTTTTAACTTTCATTGGCATTATTTTGTTTATAATGCCTTCTGTAAAATCTGAGGAAGTGTTCCACTTTTTACTTCAGATATTAATAATTTGTCTCGTTTATTTTCTCAATCAGTCATAGTAGATGGTTATAAATTTAAAATAGTTTCTTAAAACCAATTTTAGATTTTCTGGATTTTTCCCAATTCTGCATTTACATTTCATTAGTTCCTTTTTTTTTAATCTATATTATCTCCTTCCTTTAATTTTATTTGGGTTTTATTTCCTATGCTTTTCCAGCTTCCTGAAAAGGAAAATTTGATTTTCAGAACTCTGTTTTAAAAATGTATTTAGGGGCGCCTGGGTGGCGCAGTCGGTTAAGCATCCGACTTCAGCCAGGTCACGGTCTCGCGGTCCGTGAGTTCGAGCCCCGCGTCAGGCTCTGGGCTGATGGCTCAGAGCCTGGAGCCTGTTTCCGATTCTGTATCTCCCTCTCTCTCTGCCCCTCCCCCGTTCATGCTCTGTCTCTCTCTGTCCCAAAAATAAATAAACGTTGAAAAAAAAATGTATTTAAATCTATAAATTTTCTTCTAAAAACTATTTAGAATAACAATTATTGTTTTATATAACCAGTATTTATTTAGTTAGTATTCATTAACTTTCTCTTTGTTTTTTGTTCTTTTCTGCATTCCTATTCTTCTTTCTATAATTATTTCTCTTCTACCTAAAGAGCTCTCTTTATTATTTCTTGTAATATAGATCTGCTGATGATAGTTTCTCTTGGTTTTTGTTCACTGAAAATATCTTTGTCTAAATTTTTGAATCAAATTTTCACTAAATATAAAGTTAAACTATGTCAATTAATACTTTAAAGACGTCTTTGGCTTAAATCATTTTTGTTGAGAAATGAGCTGTGAGTCTTATTGTTGTTCATTTATAATTAATGTCTGCTTTTAAGATTTTCTCTTTGTCACTGCTTATCAGCAGTTTGATTATCATATGCTATGTTGTGGTTTCTTTGTACTTACTCTATTTGTGATTGGTAGAACTTTTTGAATCTGTGACTTTCTGTCTTTCGTCAGCTTTCAAAATATATTGACTGCTATATATCAGATAATGTTGCTGTCACGTTCTCTGCACCAAACCTGGGAGTCCATAGGCACATACTTTGTTTTTTTTCATTTTTTTTTACTATGATCCATATGTGTTTTATAACATTTTAAAATAATTTTTTAATCTCTTTTTTCTCTCAGTGCTTCAGTTTAGATTTATTTATTAGCTTTTCTTCCAGTGCGCTAACCATCTCTTCCACTGAGTCATATTCATTTTTAAACCCACCTATTGAATTGTTCATTTCACTTACCAAGTTTTTTTTTTAGTTCATTAATTTCCATTGACTATTTTTCATAGATTTAGGTCTCTGGAGAATTTCTATATCTTTTCACGTTTTATTTTATTTTATTTTATTTTTTAAATATGAAATTTATTGCCATATTGGTTTCCATACAACACCCAGTGCTTATCCCAACAGGTGCCCTCTTCAATACCCATCACCCACCCACCCCTCCCTCCCAGCCCCCATCAACCCTCACTTTGTTCTCAGTTTTTAAGAGTCCCTTATGGTTTAAAATTAACATTTAAAACAAACTTTCTATTGAAGTACAAAATAGATACAGAAAAGTACTCATTTTAGAGGTTCCATTCATTTTCTTATGAGGGTGGTTTATTTACAGTTTGCCCCTATCCCTATCCCTAATTTTAACCCCAACCCTAACCTTCACCTTGAGATGTTTATGAGGGAATTTCCTTATTGGTGAGCCTGAACCCCAGTTTTTATCTCTCTAGCATTGTGTGATTATTAAATTTCTATTCAGGTTCTCAGGGGCTTCTCTCCTCTCAGGTTCCTAGTCTCTGTCCCTGCTCTGCTGATGAATTGGATATTGCTTGAGAGAAAAAATAGCACATAGCATAGGTCTTACTTCCTTGTCCTTTACTTCATTGCAGGATCCTGAATCCTCAAGTCCAAGCTTTCCTTTCAATTCTGAACTCCAATTTTTGTTTTTAAGTCCTTTGAGACTGCCAACAGCTTTACTCAGCATCTGTTTTCTCCTCAGCTTTCTGTTTGAGCTCCTCAGTCTCTTGCTCTCTACCGGGTACAAATAGGAAAATGCTTTCAGGAGAAAAGAAGTGTTGAGCCCACCTCAATGAGTTTTCTTCTCAGGGATCTTGGCCTCTTAAGTCCTGGCTGTCTTGGTGGCTCTTTGATGACTTCAAACATTTCTTTGATAATCCAGCCTTTTAGGTTTTTCTCGGCAGGAGGTTTGGAATGTTATAAACTAGTCTATCATAGTCAAAGTGGAAGTTCTATCTCACTCTGTCTCTCTCTCCTTAATTTTAAAACTCTGTATTTAAAAAGAAAATTTAGGGGCTCCTGGCTGCTTCAGTCAGTAGAGCATGTGATTCTTGATCTTGAGTTCTATCCCCACATTGGGGTAGAGACTACTAAAAAAATTAAAAAGATAAAAAGGAATAAAGAATTTATAATGTGGAAAAATTTTCTTCTAGGTATGATTAAGTCTGTTGGAAGGTCTGTATTTGATAAAAGAATCATAAACGTGTGATTTGTCCAAAGATATTCATTTATCTAATTAATGACAGAAATAGTGTTAGAACCCAGTGCATTGTTCTTTGTTTTCCAAATAACTCTGCTGCCAAATTTAACATGTTTGCTTTAAATATAGTTAAGATCTTCAAATATTTGGAATCATTAGAGAGATAAATGAATTGTTCCTTTCATTAGCTAATTGATCCATATTTTTGTACTTTTCTCTTAATTTTATTCTCTGAATGTTATTTATTTTTTTCTCCTTCCCACTTTTCCCTTTACCTGCATCTGTCAAGTCTTAAAATATTGTGAGGGTAAAGTTTATACTATTTGCCAACCTATATCTTTACCTCACTGGATTGTCCACCCTGTGAGGCAGAGAAAGTATAATTATGTTTATTTGACTAACGAGCCAAATTAGTCTGAGAGAGATGACACAATTTTCCCAAGTTATCAGAGCCTGTAATAAAATCTAGACCTCTTGCTTGAGTGTTTTTCCCCCACTATTAAAGCAGATGGCAACTCATTAAGCCTTGTGGAAATCATGGAATGGCAGGGCTGGAAGATGTCTAAGTGATAATGTAGCCCCATTCTGTCAGTTTACAAAGAGAAAACTGAGGCCATAGAGGTGAAGTAGCTTTCTCAAAGTCACATTGCTAGGAGGTCACTATATTGGTGCTAGAATTCAAGCCCCAGATTTATTCCTTTACTTTTGATGGGAAGAAAACCAAACTGGACAGAGAGGACAATGTGGAAAAAAATTTAAATAGCACAATGGAGTGGAATCAATAGGGCAGAATAGCATGTAGTTTAGAGTCATAAATAAATAGATTCAAGAAGCGCTTTTCTTAACTACAAGGCAGTAACTCTGAGGACCAAAGATAACTAAATATAGCACCATACAGTGAAGGAAGGCTATTCGATTTCCATTTACCTGTCTCCAGCAACTAACACAAGTACATTTCTGAGGACCCTTCCAATATTGTGACTATTAAATCTCTCAGACTGATAATTTAATAGGAAAGCTTATGAATTGCTCTATTCTCTTTAATTTTTTTAATGTTTATTTATTTTTGAGAAAGAGAGAGCATGAGCAGGGGAGGGGCAGAGAGAAAGAGACACAGACTCTGAAGCAGGGTCCAGGCTCTGGGTTGTCAGCACAGAGCGCGACGCGGGGCTCGAATCCATGGACCGTGAGATCATGACCTAAGCCGAAGTCAGACATCCAACCAACTGAGCCACCCAGGCGCCCCGCTCTCTTCTTTTTAAAATTGCTCATGGCAATTTGAAGTTCCAAAGATATGCTGCTCAAACAAGTAATTTAAATACAAACAAATAAATATTTGTTACCCTGGTTTTTATATCAGCCATCATTCTACCAAATCATTTTAACAACCATTATGTAATTGTAAGGAAATCAAAACATTAACCAGTACATCTTATAAATTCATAACTGAATTTCCTTTTTACTTACTTGGTCAAAAAGACCAAATATAGTTCACATTTTAAAAAGTATATAAGAAGTGTGACTCTTTATGTAAGCCTATATTCCTTTTTAAAATTGTTTGTCAATTAGTATTTAAGTTCTTTGTGAATTTAAGTTTCAAACAAAGGGATAACTTTCATTCCAAAGAGAACCATTTTGGGAATTAGTAAGAATTTTTTATATTAAAGAATGTAATTTTTATATTCAGAAATAGACTATGAACTCCCAAGGACAGTGTTTGTTCATTTTTCTATTCATTCATATGTTCATCTGATTTTTGTCACTTAGGAACCTTCATTATACCTACTTGGCCTTTATAATGACATTTTAAACATTAGGGAACATTCTCTTTGCTTTTCTTACGTATTGATTTCCAGTCCTAGAGCAAATACTTTCAATCTTTACTTGATCCAAGAGAGCAATTTTCTAGCCATTCCTTCTAAAATTTCTCCTGCTGAGAAGTGTCTCTTTCTAGCTGTTAGAGCATTAATTATTTATAATTTTAAATACACTGCTTATTAACCATTTTGATCGATATGACAGCACAAAAGCTATTGAGTTCTAAACCACACTCAAAAAGCACGAGTTATGAGAAGGTTTGAAGGAGTACTAATACTTACCAAGTATTAGGTGGCAACTATATCCTTGGTGCTTTCACATAATATAGAATATATTCCCTACTCTTGCCATACAGTCTCAGGAAAGTAGGATTAGCTCTATTTGAAAAATTAGGAAACTGAGATTTAGAGTAAGTGGCCATTCAATTTATGCAATAAAATTTTGGTATTAGAATTTGAAAGTTGGTCTACTTTCTCAGCCATACCTGTCTACAACTCCAAAATTATTGAGTCATCTTACACACCTCCTTCTAACAGTTATCACATTCATAATTGTTCAATGTCTGTATTCCTTGCTGGAATAAGAGCAGAGTACTGTGTCTATTTTGTCAATTATTGCATTCCTAGTCCTTAGCACAATGCTTGGCACAAAGTTCAACCTGCGTACAGTTTGTAGGATGAGTGAATTTGCATTTTTAAATGACTACACTTAATTTTATGGAGAAATTTATATCATATGTATATTTACAAATTTGGCTAATTTGGTAAGTTTCCTTGGGAATGCCAGTGATCTACTTTCTTGCAGAGTTAGAAATAGATATTTGTGCTTTTACTGCAAATATATATTTCTTCCAGTAGAATTAAGTCAATATGCTGGTAATAATGTGGTAGTTATCTATTACTGTGTCCTAATATCCAGTTAAAGTTCTGAGGTATAATTGACAGACCAGGAACAGCCTTCTTCATTTACCTGCAAAATGTGGAAATAATATGAACTTAATGCATTTGCCTTGTTTAAGAAGCATGACAGTGCTTCAGACTTGATGACTTTGAAATCTCCTGTTGTTCTTCATGGTGCACTGGTGCTTGGCTGTCTCACTTAATCATTGTGGCATTAATGATGCCACTAGTGGCTTGAGGCCATAACTAGGTACTTGGGCTCAGCTATACAGTAAAAGGGAAACCTGTTAAGATTCCAACAATGCTAATGCCAAGCAAAAAAAGGCTGAATGTCCAGTAAACCAAAGCTTATTGGGATAAATAGAAAAAGCATGAATATGTTTTAGACTTTTAGACATGATTGAATGCAGATGGAAATTGAGTGATGATCAGGTTTGACATAAAAATATTGTTAGGTATATAATGAATCACATTTCGTGGAAGTCGATGGTTTGTTAAACATCTTTATTTCATTCTTAAAGGTTTCTCTGAGAGCAGCGTTCACAAACATGTTTGAATGAATGTTTGAAACCTTTGGTGACAGGACTGGAAATAGAAGGCTTTGGAAATCCCTTCTTGCTGCTTTTCCTATCTCTGCATTTTTTGGTAGTGAGACTTGGAGCTGGGCTAACATTCTCTTGTGAGGTACATTTGACTCTGGAAAGTATGGGGGTATAGATAAGGCCTAAAGAAAGGAAAGGTAAAGACTTGTTCTTCAGGCCTACTGCTGTTTTCTGCTTTAGGAAAAGAGGAGTTTTGATATTTTCTTTTGTGTGGTCCAGCCCAGGTGACTAGAGTAAGAGGGCAGATAGACATTTAGGATAGACTTCTATTGAGGTTTTTAAATGTGCATTTTAATTCTGTCTTAGTTCTCAGTAAAGACCTCATGAACCCTTTACCCTCAGTCCAGAAGATGTATCTGTGCATTGTGGTGTGTATGTGTGTGTGTGTGGGGGGTGCACAGAAGGTCATTTCTCTCTTTCTGGAAAGGATGGAGTTGCTGAAAAATCCTATCTGTCAAGCCTTAAGCAGTGTGGAAACTGATACTTGGAAAGACTGCACGTCTAGCCAAGGTGAGGGGGAACTACTAACAATTCCTGCTGGGCAGAGGTTCCCACCCTAGCTGTCCAGGTGGATTATTTATCAGAAAGATGATGAGAAATCTGATAATCTATTGTATATTAGTTAATGACTTTGCCTTGTTATAATCTTTTGTTTAAATATAATCCTTTTATATAACCAGCTTTTTATTCTAACTCTATTTCCCCAACCTTTTTTCCCCCATAAGTTCTTGTTTACAAACTGTAAGTCTCTTCATATACTGTAAAGCCTTTATAGAAACTGTTTAAACTCTGGGTACTTGGTAAGTGCTTAAACTACTGATGGTGACAGTTCTTATTTAAGAACGCTAGCTTAATTTTCTGCTTATTTTGTCCAACATTCTATGCCATGAGAAAGCACTGGTAGTACTTTTGCTATGAATCATGTATCACAACTAAGTATTTGGGACAATTTTGACAATTAGCACATGTTCACTGAGAACCTGGTAGCATATAGTGAGTATAGACCAGAGATGCTGTGCTAAACATTCTATAATGTGCAGCCCTCCCCTGCAACAAGGAACTGAAATGTCAGTTGTGCTCAGGTTGAGAAATTTTGATCTAATAGTCCAGCAAATACTTGTGGCCAGTTTTTCCATATTGTAGACATGGTGATAGGTGCTAGAGGTAGTGCAATCAACACAGCAAATGTATCTCTACCATTACAGAAATACATTCTATTTAGGAAAACGTGTTAAACAAATAATACTGCTGAAATATACTAGTTCCTCTTATTAAGGAGGGTTAATACCTGGGTTCTGGAACATGACATAATCGATACCAGGAGGCTGGCAATAATTTAAGTCACCATGGGACTGACTGCTGCAAATCCCAAATGCCTAAATCTATTAGCTTTCTACAGGTACTCAGTTCTCAACAACTAGTATTGCAGAGGATTGAAAGGAGGTGAACTACATGATCTCTTTTTTAGAAGTGTCACAATATATTCATAGGTACAGATCAATGTACACAAAATACTTAAAGAACAAAGCGATTATACATATGTATTTCAATGTAGTACAGGGTCATTGAATTTTAACTCTAATCATTGTACCTTAACTTCTTTTTTTCTTAATTTTTTAAAACATTTATTTATTTTTGAGAGACAGAGAGAAATAGAGCATGAGTGGGGGAGGACAGAGAGAGAAGGAGACACAGAATTGGAAGCAGGCTTCAAGCTCTGAGCTGTCAGCACACAACCCGATGTAGGGCTCAAACTCATGAATCGCGAGATGATGACCTGAGCCCAAGTCAGACGCATAACCAAGTGAGCCACCCAGGCACCCTTTTAGCTTAACTTCTTTATTTAGTGCTACTGGTTTAGAGGATGATCTTTAGGAATTATAAAAGTAACAACAAAGAGAATGACAAAACACTATTAATTTCTCAATTTCTCCTTGGATTGTTGTCTATGTTTATGCATTTTTCACATAATTCTCATTTTAATATGTAAGCAATTTTTTTATCCTTATTTTCTCCCGTATAAGTCTGGTTTCTATTTTGTGGACTAATCATACATATCGCTCTTAATGGATCCATAAAAGTCCCATTGTATAGATGAACCCTAATTTATATAAAACTTTTTCCCTATTGATAAATATTTATAACCTCTTTATTTTTAGAGATGAGAAAACTGAAGCGTATGATGTTGAATGGCTTAACTAAATAACTACAGGGTAACAGATATTGTCCGGTGGTTTGAAACATTGATATATAATTAATATAGAAAAATCTAAAGGTTATTTCTCACATTTCTGTAGAGTCCTCAGAGCAGAAAAGACAATGTGTAATTGCAGATTCCCAAACCTCATATTAGATATACCAGTAGAGTCCATGATAATAAATGATCTTTTTTTCCCCATCCCTCCTTTAATTTGGTGGAATTTCCTGGGTATTTCTTGTGTTGCATATGGAACATACCCATTTTTTTGGGATTTAGCCTTGTAGTTTGGCATATTGAAAGAAAGACTAATATTGCAAGGGATGATTAAAAGGAGAAAGACTGCTAGTTTTCTCATTAACATTCATTAATCTTAGAATCTAGTCAGTTTTAGTCTGACAGTTTGGCAATAGGTTCTTTTGTATTGCAAAAGCAAAAAATAATTTTGTCACATATTGAAGGTCAAAAAAAGGTATTGCTTTATGAAAAGTGAGAAAACACTATCAAAGCTGAGAAAACTATCATCAGTCTCTAGTAAAATAAATTAGTAGACTATTAGCAAAGCAACTTTTGCACATTTCGCCTACTATGAATTAAAGCTAGAAGACAGATCTCTAAGGCAACAAGGGTAGAATGCTCATGGAGATAATAGGCAAATATCTCACTTAGTGGAAACTACATTTTCACCTACTAATAATCAGAATGTCTTTCAATTAGAGAAGAAATGTCTGTTTGACACTTACTGGTGATTTTTTGCAAGACTATACTTAGGATATGTACTTAAGACATGAAAGCATTGCCATGAGGTGTTCTTATTTTTTCATTTAGTTTTCTTAGCCTAATATTAAAGGGGAGAGGGTTTTGTCTCTTTTAAAATAATTTCTGTACAGAGTTTTATACTTCCATTTACAAACCATTTCCACAGAGACTTATCTCATTTAGTTCTTTGAGAAAGCTGAAGCATGAGTGACCTTGTTCCCATTTTGCAGATGAGAAAATAGATCCTCAAGGAGATTATTCAATATATTCCATTCTAGATCACATAGCTAAGAAGTAGCCCATGTATTCATCGGACTAAATCTTCTCACTCTGAAAGCTATGGGGTCAGACTTACAATCAGAATTACAGAATTACAGAGTTGAGAATTACAATAAGCTATCAGGTCAGAATTTGACCTGGAAAGGTCAAATTGATCATCCTTTAGTAAAATGACTCTTTCCGTACACTTTTGGATTTGAGTTTTTAAAGGAGTTTTAAAATAAAAATATCTTGCTTTATTTGTTAGCATTTTACTATAGTTGGATTTCAGTTTACCATGAGAAGTATTATGGGGGTGATATGTCTATTGTAATGATGAAAAGCTCAGTGGTCTCAGTGAGGAAATTAAAAACACCCACTAAGATCTTGGGACAAGTACTTGGCAAGCAGAGTGTTAGTGTCACTGTTTCTTTTTTTAAAACAATTATTTCTCTGATTGTATAAATACAGAGATTTCAGATTAGGGAGGAAACTGTATAAAATAAATAAGAAGAAAATAAAAATCACCCATAATTCTGTCCCTGAGAAATAACCATTCCTATATTTTAGTGTCTTGTTTTCTACTGTGTTCTGTGGAAAAATGTCCAAAGAGGTCCTGAAATTGGAAAATTTAAACAAACAAAAAGAACACATTTTTCTACTAGAGAGCATCTCAAAGCATTTAATATGCAAAGATGCTGTGTGAGTCTCCAAGAGAAGGAAATACTGTGCAGGTTTTTGGATACTGCATATATAAGATGGAGTAGAAGAGTTAAGAATTTAAAGATTTTTGAGACATTTGGGGAGTTTCTTCTATGAGTTAAGAAGCACTGTGACAGTTTTCTTTAAATTGGGCCTAGTTTAAGCCTCACTCTGTGAAATAATGTCCCCATTTCTAGATGATGAAACTGACTCTTGCAGTCAAAATGCCCTTCTTGATAGATTACATTAGGGATCCACTTCCAATCAATAGAGCAAAAAGGTAAAAATATAAAATTCAATAATCAGGATATGGCATATTTTCATAATAAAATTTTTCCCTCACATGTCAAAGAACTCTAATCATTTGCCTCATCTGAAAGACTTCTAGCCTATGCTTATGTTGCCACCTCTATGCTCAGATTTATCTAATTGTGCTTCTTGTATCAGAATATAACATCACATTGCTGAGATTTGGTAAGCAAGAAGTGCTGTCAGCAGCCAATATACTGCTAAGGGAGCTCTACTCAAAGCCTCTTCGAGGTGGTAGATGTACAAGTCTCAGACAGAAGGTAATTTCTTTTTTAACATAGAAGGAATTAGGTTGCATTTTGCTAAATTCTCTTTGAGATCCTCTGAGAAAAGGGGCGGGTGGTTATTAGAGCTAAACAGATGTAGGAAGTGGGGAAGCTATGCGAGGTAAGTTCTGGGGTGGAAGTCTGACTCTTTTAGCAGGCCTGAGCCTCAGGCTTAGACCAAGTTTTCACTGCCATCATTTTATTCGTTTGGGGACATATTTTCCAGTGACATATTGGATCCTTTCTCTGCCAACTAGTGATAATGATATTTAAAATCCTGTAGAGAATAGCAGACATCTCTAGAGAAGCAGTCCTTTTCTTCCAAAATGTCTTGCCTTCTGGAATTGTTAAAAAGAGTCATCATATTTCTTCTTCCATTTTGAAAAATTGGGACTATCCATAGAGCTAACCTCATTTGAACTTTGAAAGTAGACATATTGGGGCGCCTGGGTGGCTCAGTCGGTTAAGCGTCTGACTTCGGCTCAGGTCATGATCTCGCGGTCCGTGAGTTTGAGCCCTGCGTGGGGCTCTGTGCTGACAGCTCAGAGCCTGGAGCCTGTTTCAGATTCTGTGTCTCCCTCTCTCTCTGACCCTCCCCTGTTCATGCTCTGTCTCTCCCTGTCTCAAAAATAAATAAACGTTAAAAAACAAAATTAAAAAAAAAAGAAAGTAGACATATGGTTTTGTACTTTTATCGTGTGTTTAAAACTTTTTTTTAAAATATGTTGTTTACTTTTCAAATTCAGGTGAATTACTGTTAAGCAGGTGTGGTAATAAAAGACTAAGCTGATATGTATTGCAGACATAATTTTGTTTTGTTTGTTTTTGGTGTTTTGTTGCTCTAGCCTTTCTACAATCCCTCATTTGAAAAAAAAAGATATTATAACATGATAATAAAAATTTAGGAAAGCGGAAGAAGAGGATCACTTATAGTTTCACTACTATAACAGTAAAGCTATTTTCACTTTTGCAGATTTCCATCTGTTGGTCTCTGAGGGGAGCCAATAAATGGCACTCTTCTTTTCTGCCTGGGCTTTGAATAATTTGAGAAGTAAAACAAAAGAGTGGCAGATGGAGCCAAAATATTACCTCTATTACTGATAAAGCTCAGGTTGGAATATGGAGCTTTTTATGAGAACCAAATGGTCTGCTAACTAATCCTTGGAATTAGCCAGACTCCTTCCCCTCGCTACCCCCTCCCAGTTGCACCAGAAATGAACCATGCCTAACCTCAGTAGTGACAAAGATTATACTCTTGGGGAAGAGGTGCCTTCTGTGGCCCATTTCCTCCCCAAAGGAAGAAGGGTACAGATGGGCCCCACATGCCCAGTTTATATTTTACCAAAACTGATAGGTCAGCCATCCTTCTTCCCCATTCAGGATAGAGTGAATTAATAGGCAGAGAAAGGCCAGAGTTTTATCAATTAGGATCTTACCACAAGAGCAATAATCTTGCATGGGGAAGAAGTTATGTTCCATTTGGTTAAATTTTGTAAAAATATAATTAAATGGTTATAAATATCTTCATGAAAATAGTAGTCTTTTTTAGATTTCATTTTTAGGAGATATTCTGAGAAATGGGACTCCTGGAAATGAGTCTTTTTTTGTTCCTTGGAAAATATTAAGAAATTACTCCTCTGATGAGTTATATATACACTTTACCTTGTCAAATTCCTGGTTCATAGAGAAGAGATAGAGTAGTGTGTTTAGGTTAGAAGCCAGCGAACTGGACTTCTCTGATGGTGCCATAAAGATTGTGATTGTATTCAGTGTAACCCCTCATCAATAATTAGTTAATGAGTGTTTTCTTCTAATACTCTGGGGTTATAGAAAAAGGTTAAGATAAGAATTCTGACCCCAAGGAGCTTTCAGTTTAATCAGAGGAATAAATATCATGCCTAGGAAACTATAGAACCAATTATAATTGTGAAATTGTGCCAAGTATATCAGATAGTCTCAAGACAGTTAATATTTATAAGTAAAACCCACTCACAAAAGTGTACATTATAAGGATAACTTGAATCCTCTTAATTTTTGGGAAGGGCAAATCATCTATCCTGTAGGCAGTTATAGTAGGAGGAGACGTAAAAGTTAGTAGGCAATTATGATTCAGTATGATGAAGAATAAGCACAGGGGGTGTAGTAGCACAACATGAGAGACATCTAACACATTCTTGTGGTGTGAGGGACAGCTTTGCACTGGGTATTATATCCAACAAAAACTGGAGATACAAATAAGAGCTTCTAGTTAAACAAGAGGGCTGAAGCAGAGTAACAGCATGTGCATTGAAGTCCAGAGTAGATAGAACAAGCAACATTTAGAAAATTGCATAGTTTAGTATAGTCCCTAGTACAATGCCTGGAATATGCTCAGTGTTCATTAAAAATATTCTGAATATATAACTTCCTCACTGAACTTTGATTTTGATTTTAAAACATTAGTCACCAATGAGTATGTGTTAACTGGTAGAAGGAAGGGTAAACAATATTGGAGATAGTGTTTGAAAAAATTGAATACTCATTTTCATTCTGTAGTGAACCAATACTTTAAATGAATTTTCCACTAAAAATTGAGCTTTTATATTTATAAAATGCTTATTTATTTATTTATTGAGAGAGAGAGAGAGAGAGAGAGAGAGAGAGAGTAGGGAAGGGTCAGAGAGAAAGGGAGAGAGAAGAATCCCAAGCAGGCTTCATGCTGTCAGCGTAGAGTCTAATATGGGGCTTGATCCCACAAACTGAGTTTATGACCTGAGCCAAAGTGAGATTGTGACTGGAGACAAAATCAAGAGTTGGACACTTAACCCACTGAGCCACCCAGGTGCCCCCTAAAAATAGAGCTTTTAAAATCAGATTTGAAAAATTATTTTAAAGTATTTTATTAAAAACTACTCAATCCTTTGTGACATTTCTAATGTTTGTTTTTGTCATTGGCAGGGAATTGTAAAAAAAAAAGCCTAACATTTTTTGCTGTGCTAAAGGTATATAAACTGGAATTAAAGGACCATACATCTAAACAACATTTCACATGTCTACATACAGTTCATTTTACTTTTAAAGTAATTTATTGTGGATCTTCTTTTGTTATATATTTATGATGATGTTGTCTTCTTTGTGAATTTGATTTAATACATTGAATGGGTTAAACTGTGACAATAATCACAATAATTATTTGGTCAAGTTTTCCCATCTAACTCTCTTGTGAGTGATGTTAAAGACCAAAATATAGAGATAGAAATAATGATAGCGATACAGAGAGAGTGAGAGTGAGAAAGAGAAAGATATTTATAACAGTATATGTATAATGCTTTACAATGGTTAATAACTCTAATGTTCAATAAGAAGGGAATGATTAAATAAATTAGAGAAATCTATTAGGAATAAAGTCATAGTTTTGAAAAGACTGATAAAATAGAAAAAGACTTATGATGTGATGTCAGGTTTTAAAAACCGAATATGAAAATATGCGTTTATGGGGTACCTGGGTGGTTCAGTTGGTTAAGCATCCATCTTCATTTTTTTTCGACATTTATTTATTTATTTATTTATTATTTTTTTAATACGAAATCTATTGTCAAATTGGTTTCCATACAACACCCAGTGCTCATCCCAACAGGTGCCCTCCTCAATGCCCATCACCCACTTTCCCCTCCCTCCCACCCCCCATCAACCTTCAGTTTATTCTCAGCTTTTAAGAGTCTCTTATGGTTAAGAATACAACTTCAGCTCATGTCATGATCTCATGGTTCATGTTTTCAGGCCCTGTGTCTGGCTCTGTGCTGACAGCTTGGAGCCTGGAACCTGCTTTGGATTCTATGTCTCCCTCTCTCTCTCTGCCCCTCCCCCACTCGTGCTCTGTCTCTGTCTCCAAATAAATAAACATTAAAAAATTAAAAAATATGTGTTTTATATGGTTTCAGTTATTTTACAGAAAGTTCTATGTATAGAAAACATAAAAGAAATATACTAAACATCAAAAATGTATAAAAATATGATTTTGCAGTGGAGATATGGTTATTTTCCTTCTTTTCTGCTTTCTAAAATGTCTTCCATAAATACCTTATTTGAAGCATGTGCATTTTTTTTAGTTTTTATTTAAATTCCAGTTAGTTAACATTGTGTAATATTAGTTTCAGGTGTACAATATAGTGATTCAACGCTTCCATACATTACCTGGTGTTCATCACAAGTGCCGTCCTTAATCCCCATCACATATTTCACCCATCCCCTTACCCACCTTCCTTCTGTTCTCTATAGTTAAGAGTCTATTTCTTAGTTTGCCTCTCTCTGTCTCTTTTATTTCCCTTTGCTCATTTGTTTTGTTTCTTAAATTCCACATATGAATGAAGTCATATGGCATTTTTCTGAGTTACTTATTTCATGTAGCATTATGCTCTCTAGCTCCATCCACATTATTGCAAATGGCAAGATTTCATTCTTTCTTATGGCTGAGAAATAGTCCATTAAATATATATATATATATATATATATATATATATATATATATGTATATGTATATACACACCACCTCTTTATTCATTCATCAGTCAATGAACACTTTGGCGGCTGTTTCCATAATTTTGTTATTGTTAGATAATGTTGCTGTAAACATCAGGATGCATGTATACCTTTGAGTTAGCACTTTTGTATTATTTGGGTAAATACCTAGTAGTGTAATTTCTGGATTGTAGGGTAGCTCTATTTTTAACTTTTTGAGGAACCTCCATACTGTTTTTCAGGGTGGCTGTACCAGTTTGCATTCCCACCAACAGTGCAAGAGGGTTCCTTCTCTACTCCTTGCCAACACCTGTTGTTTCTTGTGTTGTTGATTTTTGCCATTCTGACAGGAGTGAGATGATATCTTATTGTAGTTTTGATTTGTGTTTCCCTGATGAGTAATGTTGAGTGTCTTTTCATGTGTGTGTCCCTATGTGTCTGTCTTCTTTGGGAAAATGTCTATTCATGTCTTCTGTCCATTTTTAATTGAATTATTCATTTTTGGGGTGTTGGATTTTGGAAGCATTTACATGTTTTTACTTTTTATTTTATTTATTTATTAAAAGTTTTTTTGTAATGTTTATTTATTTTTGAGAGAGAGAGAGAGAGAGAGCAAGCAGGAGAGGGCCAGAGAGCGAGGGAGACACAGAATCCAAAGCAGGCTCCAGGCTCTCAGCTGTCCGCACAGAGCCCAATCCAGGACTCAAACCCACAAACCGTGAGATCATGACCTGAGCCGAAGTTGACTCCTTACCTGACTGATAAGAAGTTGGATCCTTACCTGGATCTACCCTTCCTGGGTGCCCCTGAAGCGTGTAAATTTTTAATCAACTTTGAATCTATCTTTAAACTACTTAGCAATCTAATTGGGATGATAAATATTTGCATACAGAAAGATATTTAAATATATAGTATATGACAGATTTCTTGTAATAATATGATCAATTCATTGACTTTACTACCTACCTTAATAAAAAAAAAGCCATAAAATACCTGTAATTTACAAGTACCCCATGTGTGTCAAGCATTTTTTTTTCCTAGAGATTCAGATGCCTTATTGAATCCTTTGTCAGTTCTTCTTGTATTATACTAGGGTATTAGTCAGAGAGGGAAGTCCTGCTCTTCCACTTATAACCTACATAACCTTATGCAGTTCACTTAACCCATTTAAAGCTTTAGTTTCCACTAGAACAGAAAATTGGGTTGTTATGAGGATTAATTCAGATAACCTATTTAAATAATTTAACATAATGCCTAGCACAACGTAAATTCCAAGTAAATATTAACAACTTTTAAAACAACAGTTTGAAGTTCCCAGAACTTGCTCATAGTTTCTCTTTTCAACGTATTTCTTCCTTGGGAAATTTCATTTATTTTCATGGGCAACAATTTTTTTTTATGTTTATCTATGTTCTGAGAGAGAGAGAGAGAGAGATGGAGTGTGAGTTGGGGGAGGGTCAGAGAGAGAGGGAGACACAGATTCTAAGTTGGGCTTCAGGCTCTCAGCTGTCAGCACAGAGCCTGATGTGGGCTTGAACTCACAAACAGTGAGATCAGACCTGAGCCGAAGCTTGACGTTCAACTGACTGAGCCACCCAGGTACCGTCCAACAATTCGTAAACATATGTATCTAGTGGAGATCTTTATCTCTTTTGAGCTTCAAACCCATATATCCAGTGGCCTATTTGCCATTACCCCATGATTGGCTCAAACCTAATGGGTCCCTAACTGAATTCTTAGTCTGACTCTCCCTCCTTACTTTTGCCCATGACACCTGCTCTTTCTTCAGTCCTCCTAGTGTTAGTAACTGGTAGCTTCATTTACCTATGTCAGAAACTGAGGCCTTCTTTTCTTTTCCCTATCCCTAACTTGCTACACTCAGTTTATCACTAAATGTTGTTGATTCTACAACCAAATGTCCAACTGAATATCTATTCATTTCACCCTCCAGCTTAATTGCCATAACCCTTCTGCAAATCAGCATCATCTTTCACTGAGACCACTTATCTTTAAATCTGACTCTTCATTTCCTGTATTATTCCTCTTGAATACATTTTCTCTGTGGCAGCTCAGAGTGATTTTTTAAAATGCAAAGCTGATCATGTCAGTCTCCTGCTTGAAACTCTCCACTGCCTTGTTTAATCCTCACAACAACTCCATGAGGTTGACATGACTTTTTTGTATTTTTTGGTGAGTAAAATAAAGCTGAGAGTCAGAGTGCCATGTCCACTGGATTGCATTAGTGACAGTTAGTCAGATAGGCTGATGGGACAGAAACTTGGAAATATAAAATCCAGCAATGAAGAAGCATTTATTTTCATAATGCATATCTTCTCCTTACAATGAAATCTAATCAGTTGTCACATCTTGAAGAGTTTGGATCTTTTTACAAGTTTTAATACCTCTCCTACTACACCGTTGTTACACCAAGAAAGTCTTTTAAACCCCCAAAGTTCTACATAAAGACACAGTTAATTTTAGCAAGATAATATTAAGTAATTAAGAAACACTAGGTAAACACAAAATAAAATTAGGGATATAGAATTGCGTGGATGAAAAGACCACCCCTAGCCCTGAAATGTAGGCTATGAAATAGAGAGAAAGCACAATAAATAAGAACCCATACCTGGTCTCTATTACTGCTGGAAAGTTGTAGTCAAGTTTTAAATTTTCTCTCCCTCTCTCTCAGTTCCCTTATCTGCAAAATAGGGATAATAGTGGTATCTACCTAATTGTACTAACTAGGTTTCATGCACTGTACTTAGGACTTTTATAATCCTCTTAGCAAGTTTGTATGCTGAGAGGAAAGATACAATGGAGATTGAAAAAATAAGGATTAAATGAGTCAAAATATGTAAAGTACTTAGAGTAGTTCTGACACTAGTACTTCTATGTTTTCTGAGACACAGCCTGTATATTCTCTTCTTAACAGCTATCAGTCACAAGATTCATAGTGTCCATACCACAGTAAGTTTATAAAAGTTCACGAGGCAGAGCAACAGCTTTGAGATGTGTTGAATAAGCTTTATAGCTAGAAGTATCTGCCAGTTGCTACTCATGTTAGGAGGTTTTCCTCCAGAGAAAGCATCACTCTCTGGACACCCTCTAAAATGCTCTTTTGACAAAATTGTTGTATTGCAAAATTATCATCATGTCATGAATAGATATCCTGGTTTGAACCATACAGTCAGATGTGACTTTTATTTCAGTCTTGCAGTGAGCATAACATCATATTACATGGTGCAATGGGCAATGAAATAGGTATTTGTGTTATGTTTGTGTTGTGTACATTTGTTTGTGTTGGTTCACTGTTTTTTGAATTGAGTATGTTACAAGAAGTGGTTAAAAAGTATATTAACATTGACCTTTTTAGGAGAATTTAATCATTCTTTTCATCCTTGATAGATTTCAAAGGGAAAATTCTACCCAGTTTTTGAGAATTAATCTATTATAGGTTTAGAATTTACGAATTTTTTTTTCAAGTAAAATGACCCAGGAACTGCAATGGATTTCAGAACTACAAGAACACACAATTATAGAGCACATTTTGGATTTGAGGTATATAGCAAAATTCTGCCATGAAATTCTGATTCAGCTGCTTTTCCCCTTTCCCATCCCTTTCCTCAGGTGTTCTTGCCATCTTCCAAAAGAGGGAATTCATTCAAAAAAAAGATGAATTTTTCTTGTTCTTTGAACTGCTCAAGGTGAATTAGTTGTCTGCAAGAATTCACTCATTCAGCATTTACTCACTGCCTACCAGGTTCCAGGCAGTATGCTAGATGCTGAAGAAACAAAGTTACATACCCTTCAAGGAGATTATAGTATGTTGATAAGTTCAGATGATTAGGAAACCCACATATTTGTATTTTTTCCCATTTTTACCACTCTTTGATGTAACATCTCTTTCTTATGCTAATTTATACATCATCATCATAATGGTTGACATTAATTTAATCTTACAGTGCTACAGACCTCATGCTTAGAGCTTTGTTATATATTTTACTTCATTTAATCTTCCTAAAAACCTCCAAGAGATAGATGCTATTAATATCCCTCTTATATAGATAAGAAACCAAGGCTTAGAAATGGTAAGTGAGCTACATTTATACCATTAAGGAATGGTAGAAAAGGAATTAAAGCCCAAGATCTTGTTCATAATAACAATGCTATATTGCTTCATATTTGGATGTAACTAGTAAAGAACTATTTTTGTCATTTGGCTGGTGCTGATCAATTACCTAAACTGTATATAAGACACTATAGATTAATTGTGAGTAATGGCAAACTTTGGAAGAATCATGGCATTTGAGTGTTTAAAAAGGTTTTTTTTTTTTTTTAATGTTTATTTACTTATGAGAGAAAGAGCGCAAGTAGGGAGGGGCAGAAAGAGAGACACACACATAGAATCTGAAGCAGGCTCCAGGCTCCAAGCTGTCAGCACAGAGCCTGACACAGAGCTCAAACCCATGAACTGTGAGATCATGACCTGAGCCAAAGTCAGATGTTTAACCAACTGAGCTCCCCAGGCACCCCTGGGCAGAACTTGTTTAAGGATAAAAATGGGTCTTTGGCTGTGGTTTTGAATGTCCCTAAAGGTTGTGGAGGAGTACCAATCATTGTAGGAAAAGCCCTGTGCCAAGACCCTGTTGCTCTGAATACTAAAACATGACAGATGCGTTAACCAAAAATTCCAACAATTTGGGACAAAAAATATCAGACTACTATTAGAATGTGAAATGATTATTTCAAAATCACTTTACGAGTGATGTTAAGAGTGGTAAATAAGACCAAAGTATATATATCTAAGCTTATTTTTTTTTACAGTAATATTATCAAAGTAAAAAGTACTGATTGTCAAGTTCCATACAATCCCCAGATGTGCCAGGATGTGTTGGGCAAAGCAAATGCTGTTTTTAAAAATTGTATCAAGCTCTGTTGTTTTAACCGAAAGGAAACACTAGACCCTGCATTGGTTTCTAACCATCTGGCAGGTGTCTAATTTAATTGGACATTGTCCGAGTAGGATCCACAACTTTTGTTCAACCTGAAATTTATAGACCAACAGCATCTACTTTGTAGAAACTCAACATAGTTCTCTTGTTGCTTTCTTTACATTTTTACCTCATTGACACATTCTTTTTGAGATATTAGGGAACTGTTTTAAATTAATTAAAGCAATACTTAAAAGTGACAGTGTCCCCAAGCAATATCTGTATCTATCTATATCTACATTTGTATCTATATCTATACCTATCTATATCTATATCATCTATATCTATATCTATCTACATCATCTATATATATATAGAGAGAGAAGGGTTGGGGGGAGAGGGATGCAGTAATTATAGATAATGCATAATTTAGAAACATGATGTGGAAAAAGACACAAGTGGATATAAATCTTCATTCTTTTTTCTATAAATATATCAGAGTCTCAGTTGCCCTACCTCTAAACTGAACCTAGCAATACTATGCTCACAAGGTTGTCATGAGGCTTACATGAAATTATCTGAGTGAATATGTGCACACAATCCAGAAATAGTCAGCAACTACTATTTATACTAATTATAATATCTTTCTTTGAAAATGTTTTTCTTCTATGACAAAAATTGGGATTAAGTGATTTTATATAAATTACATCAAGGATCTTCACAAAGACAAGGTCCAGTATTCCTGCAGCTCTCTAAATGGTCAGTAGATATCACTTTTCCTTTTTATGTGTATCTTTACTCTTCTTTAAGATGTGGCTGATGGCTAGCCTGGATTCCCAGGCTGTTCCAAGTGTGAACTGAATTGGGTCTGGAATACTTACATCTCATGAGCATTCCTGTTCTTGAATTTGCCTCTGTCATTAATATGAAAACTCTCTATATAAAATATTTACCTGCTTTGGCATGATCTTTCACAAGCAAGTAAGAGAACCGAGCTTCCTCTTTGGAGGGGTTTGTATCAGAGCCGTGAGGTTTTGTTTCATGTATGTTTGCTATCTGAGAACCTGGTTTGACTCATTAACCAGATTATATCCAATATGCCATATACCCAGAGAATGACCCATATTATTGTTTGACATTTTCAAATCTATTATGTATTTAGAAAGAAATGTACAATCTATATTAATGAACAAGGTTAACATGTCTTGACTTATTTTAGAAACTCCTCTCCCTCACCCCTAAATTTAGGTTAATTTTAAGATTCTCACATATTTTAAACTGGGTTAAAGTTATTTTTCCAAACTGCTTTTGTCAGGAATGAATGAACTTCTTTAAATAAGTGCCCAAAATAAGGCATTTTAATTTTAACAGTTAAAGATGGCTTTAAATTTTAAGATACCACCTCAGTTAGTTTTTCCTGCATGTGCTGTTCAAATAGTACTTGTATAATAAGACCTCGTGCTAATAGTTTCATGTTGTCATCATACTTTCCTGAGGTCACGTCCATACAGATGAATCTTTTTCTGAAGCAGTGGGAAAGCACCTGACAAGGTTCACCCCATTAAATTTAAGTCAGCCATCAGACCCTTGTTTAATACCTACAGCCCCTGAGTTAAGCATTTTAATCCCCAATTTACAGAGGAGGAAATTGACTCTCAGAAAGGTTAAAACTTTTATTGGTGGTCAGGTACATGATGGAGCTGGTACTCAAATCCAGGTCTGCCTAACTACAAACTCTGTTCATTTTTCACCACACCAGGATTCTGGAGACCTGGTGGAATTTAATGGCTTATCCAGTGAATGCAGCAGGGCAGCAAAGGTCAGGAGTTGGTAGCATGCTAAAACCATCATGTGAATTGGCTGATAGTAAAACCAATCTTTTCTCCTAGCTCTAAAGGGCTACTAACATCGTCCAGAGTTGTTGGCAGTCATGCACTCCTCTGCTTTAAGCCTTCCATTTAGTAAGAAATTGAGTGTTTACCACATGCCATGTGTTAGTTGAGTCCCGGGGGATACTTCTGTGAACAAACAGAAAAGAGCCTTTGTGGAGTTTGTATTATTGTCATCCTTCTCTCCTATCCTGTCACATGTCACTATCTTGTAGCTGATCAACACTTCCTCCTCTCCAGAAAATGAAATAGTTTGGTACATCCTTCTGTTAGATTGCTGAGCCTGGTTGTAGGCAATCAGAACAGAAAATGAGGCCAACGTGGAACTTCTGTTTTATATAAGCCATGTAGAGAACAAGGAATGCTATTTCAACAAATTCTTTGTTTGAGAAGAAAGATATTATGCTGTATACAGAGTAGGCACAACATACTCTCTGAATAAATGAATGAATGAATGAATAATAAATGCATGAGAATATTTATAGAACTAGTTTTATGTAATGAAAACTGTACAACTATACTTTGTTTCTGAAGTTGCTACTGGTTATTATAAGCATTTGTTTTTCTTCATTTATGCTGTGTGGTAGAACTTTATAGAAATATAGTATTTCTACATGTGGCCTGTCACTTGATGAAAAATATAATATTTATAATTATCAATAGCTTATATTTGATTGCTTACTATGCTCGACGACTGTGTTAGGTACTTCTCACGTTATTTCACTTACTTAATACATTCAACCAGAAGGTATTTATTGAGATGATGTGCTAAGCATAATCTTACTCTAGGGCTATGGCAATGAACAGATAGATGAAGTTCCTAGTGCTTACCTTCTGGTTGCCAGTAGTGAGGAGACAGAAAACAAATAAGTAAATATGTATAATGTGAATGTTACAGAGAAAAATAAAGCCAGAAAGAGGCTAGGAAGCACAGGTGTAATTTTAAGTGGGACAATAAAGAAAAACTTCATTTAGAAGGTAACATTTGACTAAAGACCTGAAAGAAAAGAGAGAGTCACTTGCGGATATCAAGGAAAAGAAACTTCCAGGCAAATGGACAGACAGCACTTTGAGGTAAGTGCCATTCTTCTCTTTCATTTTATGGGTAAAAAAGCTGAATCTAGGTAATTTTCTTCAGGTCATACAACTAGAAAAGGGCAGAAAGGTGCTTTGAGATAGTAACCTGACACATATTTGGAAGCCAGATATGTATGGAAGGGAGGAAGGGCTTAGCACAATTCAAGATACACCTATTGCTTGTTAGCTTAACCAAAGCCATTGAGCTGACAGTAGCCTCATCGAACCCAACCAAAAAATTTTTATGATGATGACCACTTTGAGGTTTGCAGGTCCTGACTGACTTTCTAAGGACAATCTATGCAAACTGCTAAAGAGCATGTTTGCGTAGGGTGGTTGGTTAGTGACATTTGTGAAGTAATAATACTCTTTCAAAGGGTTAGCAGTAAGCTTCCCTTCTCCACCTTCTACATGCTATCCCATATTTGTAAGGGTTTAACATATTTCTAAGAGTCTAAACAGAAATAACATCAATCAGGCTAGCCAAGTATTCTAAACAGGTCAGGTCAAACAATTGTTGGGTTGCCTGACATTGGCTGAAGCATCAGACAAAGCCAAAGGGCCAGGATTACAGGAAGAAACAGAGATACCACTATTGTAAAGCAGCCTTTGTGTTTTGTGGGGACGAAAAGGAAACTATCATATCAAAAGAGAGCCTTCTGTTATTGTTTATCTAGTGGCAAGAGCACTGAGGTTGAGATTTTGGCTTGGGGCCCAGAATTTTACCTTAACTCAAGTACAGATGTTCCAATATATGTAGAGTTCCAATGATAATAAGAAATAAACTTATGGATAGCAGAGGAAAATGAATGGTTAATCAGAGACGGGAAGTCCTTTCCAAAGATACTGCAAGGGATATTTCTGCTTTAGCTTGGAAGTAGGAGTATATTGATGGACATAAAAATCACCATAAGACAGCTCTGCAAAGAGGAACCAGAGGGTGCAGATCATGAGGAAGCTCAGAAAAAATTATACTGTATTGCTGTCAGCTGTGTTAATCTTTCCCCAGACACCATTCCTCTCCATGCTCAAGCACAGACTTAGGTTTTCACGAAAAACTCCTCTCAGTTCTTATGCTGGAGAATGAATTCCTTAGGAATTCTGTCAGGCCTTGACTTCTTTTTGTTTTCAAAATACCTGTTTCTGCCTAGACTTCCTTATTAAAAATGCCCCTGATATTTCATCTTGGTATATCTTTCTCATCTACCACATTTTTATTTGGTAATGAGGCTCCAGACTGTTTACCTCAGTATAAGGACCTGAAAACTCTAGAGTATTTGCTTCTGATAATCATCTTCAGCTCTATACCTAAAACTAAGGACATCAGATACTCTCAGGACATCATTATCTGGATCCCATAACTTTCTCCTGTGCGTGGAGATGGAAAACTCCCAAATCCTTCACATAAAGTAGACTAAAACTGGTGAAAACTAAAATCTCTGATGGAATGGGAATTAGAATTTCATGCCCCTGTAAAATATATCTGATTTTTTTGAGGAAAAAAACCTTACTGCTATCTAATGAAGAAAAAAAAAGATTCTTATATTTCAGTGAAATAATACATCATTTAAGCATCAGATACTCACTAAAGGTTGCTTTAAACTTACATTCTTGTTTTCCATATATTCCTCTCTCAAGCAAAATATTTCAAATGGTTTTCCTCTCTTTATTTCTCTGATATACCATTGCGAACAGAGACTCCCAATGCTTTGTTTTAATCATGGGAAATCTTTTGGAAATTAAATCTCAGGTTTTACAAAGTTATTTACTATTCTTTACCCTTCCAAGATGCTTGTATGAATCTTTTTCTAGGATCCACCATTTGAAATGCGGTAAGGACCACATACTTCCCTTATTTCCTGGGTCAATGTCTCTGACTATGAATGATTTTCAAAGGATATTCTCTATAGTTTCAGCACAGTCTTCAAATGAAATCTTTTAATGAGAAACTTGCCTCCCTCATTTGAAAAGATTAAAATTTAAAGGAGCTGTATTTCTTTACAATAATAAAGTAGCTAACCTCAACTGTTTGTAAATTTTATAATTTTATTCACAGCATAGTCACTGTTTATCTGTTGGGGAATTTGTACACTGAAATGCACATAAATAGTATTTAATTCTTTTTGTTGTTTTTGCATTTGCAAGATTGGGTATGATTTGCTTTCCATTTGGCATGCAATCTGTAGAATTTAGAAAGCTTTCTTTTCTCAATTATTGGCATATTTGGTAGGGCATGAGATGCCAGATGCTCTTAAGGCATTAGAAATAGCCTTGTGAGGAGTTTGAACCTGAGGAGGCTGTTGAGGCATCTCTGCCACCCATCATTTTCTGAATTCAAGTCATTTCTGGATACAATTTATTAGTAGAGGCTGCCTCCTTCTGACTGTTTTCACTTGGTAAGTTGCACATTGTGTGGTCTCCATCCAGTTTTTCTTTTCATCTTTCTTTTCTCTAAATTCAGTTTTTAAATACATTCACATAGGTGGTTAAAACTAGAAATGGTGAAGTAAGATTTATTTTCATCACTTAAGTGGATAACTAATAATAGTAACTCCGATGAAATGAGTATAATAATTTCATGCCTCTTTAAAATATGTTTAAACTCTTGGGGGCACCTGGGTGGCTCAGTCATTTAAACATCTGACTCTTGGTTTTCGGCTCAGGTTATGATCTCACAGTTCATGGGTTCAAGCCCCATATACATCATACTCTGCACTGATAGTGCAGAGCCTGCTTGGGATTCTTTCTTTCTTTCTTTCTTTCTTTCCTTCTTTCTTTCTTTCTTTCTTTCTTTCTTTCTTTCTTTCTTTCTTTCTTTCTTTTTCTTTCTCTCCCTCTCTCTCTCTCTCTCCCCTCCCCTGTGTTCTCTCTCGCTCTCTCTCTCTCCCTTTCTCTCAAAAATAAATATGCTTAAAAATATGTTTACACTTTTGAATAGACATTCTTTATAAAATGGAAAAAATAGAAAAATCCTAATACTCTAGTGAAATAAAACATAACCTGAGCATTAAATTGTCATTGAGTATTGCTTTAATAATACATTCTTATTTGCCACGTATTCAAATTCTTTCAAGCAAGATATTTGAAATGATATTCCTGTTTTCAGAAGTTATAACTTGCAAAAAGATGAAACATTGGCTTTGTAAAAATTATTTATAATTCTTCTCTCTTTATAGTTAAGGGAAAATACTCAGCAAATGCATAAAACATGGCAGACAAAAACAAGTAAAATGTTTGGGTACAAATGACTGATGAGCTGAAAATTTTCAAAGAAATTGTCTGGAATATTCTTTTGTGCCGTCGCCTGGATTATTACTGTTGGGACAAAAATGAATAAATATTGGTAAAGAAGTTAGGCTTTATTTCAACATTGGTGAACTTTGAAGGCATTTCTTAAAACTATAGCAATTTTTGAAATCATATCTTAATTTCAGAAGTATATGTAGCTACAGGATTTGCTTCAAGTATTTCTCAGGCATTAAAATATAGAGACTCCAATTCTAAATTATTTTAGCAAAATGAGAGTTTGGTGGGAATGGGCTGAAAGAATAATAATAATCAGTAATGGAATGGTGTGGTTATTATTTTTTTGTGACTATAGGTTAATACTTGAATGAGATGTATGGCAAAATTCCTAGACTACTATGGAGGATGGAAGGAATCTTGAGAATAAGAAACAAAAGCAAGGAAGCAGAATATAGAAAAAAAATAAAAATAGTATATGTAATATGAGAAAAATAAAACTGTCATATGTTATAAAAATTAATATGAGTAGGTTGAGTACCCTCCGCAAAGACAGGCTAAAAAATAAAATGCACTGATGTACTGTTGTTCATAAATAAATGTATCTAAATCAAAGTGATAAATTATCCCCTCCACAACAAAAGTGCGGGCAAATACCATATCAGGCAAAAGCAAGCTACATGAAAGCAGAGGAAGCAATATTAGTATCTGATCAATTAGATTTCAAGGCCAAAAGAAAAAGCAAAATAAGCAAAACTAAATAATGAAAAGGCCAACAAAGAAATAGAGAGGCTTAGGCATTTGGTAACAACACTCTTTTAAATAGCCACTGTATATAAAAAGGAAACATCTGCAATGCTAGATTGCCCAGAAATCAATAAGAAGTAGGGTGCTTCATATAGAAACTTAAGGGTACAGCTAAAACTGCATTCAGAGGAGAGTATAGACGAAAATGCTTTTTAAAATTATTTCCAATGTTTATTTATTTTTGACAGGAGACAGAGTGAGAGAGCACAAGCTGGGGAGGGACAGAGAGCAAGACAGAGAATTCAAAGCAGGATCTGTGCTGGCAGATCTCACCAACCACGAGATCATGACCTGAGCCAAAGTCAGATGCTTAACTGACTGAGCCACCTAGGTGGTCCTAGACAAAAATGCTTTTATTGTTAAAAAATAAAAATGGAAAATAAAATGAAGTCAAACTGAAGGAATTACAAAGGAAAATGACAATAACATGAATCAAAAGAAAATATGAGGAAAATTAGTAAATATCAATGCAAGGTAAAATTAAGAAAAAATGGAAAAAGTAAAAAAAAATATAACACATCATAAAATATAAATAATAAAACTGGTAAGTTTCTTGGAAAAATATGTAAAATATAAAACTGCTAGCAAATCTTACAGGATAATAATAATAATGTATACTATTAAGGACAAGAAAAGTGAAATAACTACACATTGAATATATTAAAAGAGCAAAAAAAAAAGACCCATTTGTGATTTTTAAAAAATCTGATGTACTATAGGATTAAATGAAACATTTGGACTCGATAAAGACTATCTAAACACAATAACTAACAATAGAATCGACAGTAAAACTTTTAGAGCATTAACAGTAAAATCTGAAAGAAATAAGTTGACCACTACCCTTACTATTATTAATCAGCAGTACTTTGATGATTCTAACAAATGGAGTAAGACATAATAATGGCATAAGCAGTATAACTTTTTAATAAGATAGGAAATTTAGCAGTATTCATTATAGAATACTAGAAATACAAAGAAAAGCAAAGTAATTCACTGAGACTAGTGAGATGGCTGGATGAGTCAATAAAAATCAGTAGAAATGTAAAATCAAACAAATAAGCAAAAAGAAAAAATCCAGCGTGCTCCATTATTGACATAGTAAACCTATGAAAAAATTTAAAAAAAAACAAATAAGCAAACAAAAAACTCTTCAACCTCCTTGAACCACTAACTGCATCTTTAAAAAGAATCCAATGAGAAGATGAAAATACATCAACAGCACAGTGCCTCACACATTGGTGAAGCCCAATAAATGTTGGTAACTTAAATTTCATTTCTGATATTTTCTAATGCTTAGTCTGCTGAATCTCCTATTTAGACAATTCTATTTTGTTTTGGAATATGTCTAACAATTTAATAGACTACTGTCATCTTACCATTTAGACCAAAAAAGAAAAAAATGTATTGGAGGTTTGAGTACTCCTGTCTGTGTTTCTACCTCCCATTGCCAGACATGAAATGTGAACACATTGTAGGACCTGCATTTTTTTGCCTGAGATATTGAACAGGTACTGATTCATACATTTTTGAATCATCTGTCTCTTTGACAGACATTACAAGAGTTCTGGCTTTAGCCATGGCACTTCACAGAGAGTGTTTCCTCAATGTAAAGTTATCTCAAAATTGTCTTGCACTTCATAAAAAATTAGTGGTAACTTGGTGAATTCCAGTTATCCCAAGCTTCTTTTCCTAGTAAATGTTTATTTCTCCAACAAATTGAAAGTTATTAAAACTAGTTGCTTTGTACCTTCATATGCTGTGCCGCCAACTCTCTGAGAATTTAAAAACCTTTTAGCAAATACTAATGTATTTGCCGCCCCTATTAGGCTGGAAGAGTAAACATTAATACCTTCATGTTACATTGTAGTCTACGGCGTCTAGATGAAGAATAAAGAAAAATAAATATATGACAACTCAATACTTGGACATTACTAGTGTTAATCTATTAATTAAATTCTTTTTGATATATGTGTATATCATTTGTGTAATCAAATTCTATACAGTTTTGTATCCTAGCTCTTTACTAAATATACTTTTAGCCAAAAAAATAATAATAACATAAGATCACACTGGATATGCTATTCTATAACTTTTGTTCATATATTTTTTAATAGCATGGACTTCTAAGTAAATAGTTCTATTGGTTTCTTTTAGCGGCAGCTACATATTATTTTATAATATGGACAAACTAAAGTTTGTTCAACCATTTCTCTACTAGTGAAATTATTTATAATTATAAATTATTATTTATAATGCTATGCTCTTTGAAATATTGTATTGAACATTTTTAGAATTAAAGCTCTGTGCTCATAGACAAATATTTCAGAAAGCAGATTCCTAAGAGCAAAATTGCAAGGTTGGAGTGTGTTTATTTTAAATATTAAAAGATGCTATCAGATTGTCCTTCGGGAAGATTTTAACAATACATATTCCCACCAAAACTCCATGAAATTTTCATTTCTGTACATTTCTCAGAGTGCTAGATATTATTGTTTTTAAGATTTTTGTTAAGTATGGGAAATAGTATCATAGTATTTTGATGTGTTCATAATCTTTGTCTCTTTTTCTAAGTTGTCCTTTTTTTTAAACTTTTTTTTTTCAGCATTTATTCATTTTTTTGAGAGACAGAGCATGAGTGAGGGAGGGGCAGAAAGAGAGGGAGACACAGAATCCAAAGCAGGCTCTAGGCGCTGAGCTGTCAGCACAGAGCCTAACATGGGTCTCAAATTCACAGACCTTGAGATCATGACCTGACCTGAAGTTCAATGCTTAACCAAGTGAGCCACCCAGGTGCCCCTCAACTGTCCTTTTGTATTTTGTCTTTTTCGTAGTAATTTTCACGACTCTCCCTATTTGAGACCCTTTTGTCTACTATAAGTTTGATAAATATTTTATTCCAGTTTATTATTTATAGTTTGATTTACTTTTACTGCCTTTTATTTTTAATTAAAAAAGATTAAATTGTATGTAGTCAACTTTATAAACTCTATATTTATTTTAGCTTCTGGTTGCTAAATTATGTTTAAGAAGGTATTCTTTGCCACCAAGGTTATCAAAATATGTTCAGGTATTTATCCCTGAATAAATAATTATTAATTATATTGTCTTATTGTTTGCATTTAGAACACTAAGACATCTAAAATTTGTTTTTGTGTAAAGTGGGAATCTAATTGTATCTAACACCAATTAGATAGCCATTTATCTTTAAAACATTTACTGATTAATCCATCATTTTCCCTTTATTTATTTTTTTTTTAATTTTTTTTTTTTCAACGTTTATTTATTTTTGGGACAGACAGAGACAGAGCATGAACGGGGGAGGGGCAGAGAGAGGGAGACACAGAATCGGAAACAGGCTCCAGGCTCTGAGCCGTCAGCACAGAGCCCAACGCGGGGCTCGAACTCACCGACCGCGAGATCGTGACCTGGCTGAAGTCGGACGCTTAACCGACTGCGCCACCCAGGCGCCCCAATCATTTTCCCTTTAAAGTGGAATGTTAGATTTATCATATATTGAGTTCTGATGTATTTTTCGAACTATTTCTAAACTTTGTTCCATAGGTGTGCTCATTTCATACTAGTTTAATTAAGATGACTTTTGAGTGAGATTTAATATCTGAATGGGCAAAGCCTTCTTCTTTGTCTACTTTTACAGAATTCCTCTGCAATTACAATAGAGTTATTCTTCTAATGAATTTTAAATTAATTTTGTCCAACATTTTTGTGATTCCAATTAGAATTGCATTAACTTTTATTATTAATAAAAATGTTAAAATTATTAATGTGAAATTGGGGATGATGGACATTTTAATTATATTAATTGTTATTATATAAGAACATATCTTTATGTATTTTGTGTCCTTCAATGAAGTTTTATGGTTTTCTTCATTCAGAGGAACTAAATTTCTTCAATTGCTATTATTTTGTATCAAAGTGGTTTGGCCTCAGTTATAAGCATTAGCGTCTATTAATAGATGAAGCTACCCTAGGCTTTTATGATCTCACATTTCATGGAGGAATGCTAAACTCCAACAACACTTCTCTCTGTTAAGAGTTCTGTTCAGAGCCTGAGGCCAGATATCAACAGTGTTGTGCATTCAAAATTGAAACAAGAATAGGAAAAATTTTATTCTTCTCCATGTTAAATGAATTTGCCAGTGTTCCCTGTACACTCAAAGGTACAAAAAATATAGCACTATCATGGTATGGTGGGTATGTGTATATGTGTGTTTGCTATACATAGTAGAAAATCTGTCTACAATTACAGAATGCATTTAATTTTAAAATGCTTCTCAATGGTCATTCATTCTGTACTACATATGGACTTAATCTGTCTTGAACAGAATAACTTTGAATGCTGCATGCACATGAGTGCTGTGGTAATCTTCAAAATAATAAATTAATGGAATTGAAAGAGCATTCTTTTTTTTTCAATCAGTAGGATATTTTACTAATTTTTTTTATTTTTCTAGTTTCTGGCATAAAATATGTTTTGACGGAATGGTCTTACCCCATGGAAAGAATAATTGCAAATCCCTCTGAAGACATTTTGGGAGTCTGAATTTATGAAAATGTGTTAGGGAAGTCTAAAACTAAACTTAGAATGAAATGTTTGCAGGAAAGACAGGGTCCCAAGAAGAGTTCAGTTCATGGAACTGAAGCCAATGTATGGAGAGTTATAACAGTGGGAATGGAGACAAAAGAGCACTTCTAAAACTCTAGGATGGTTTTCATTCTACTACAAATGGCACTATCCTTTCCACATGTTTAAAGGCAGATGGTAGCTGTGTAGACAAAATGCAATGAAGAGTCAAGGCAATTATTCATTTCCTTTGGGCTTCAGGAATGTGCTGTGGAGGGAAAAAGTTGCTTGGGGGCTTGCATTATGCAAATTCCTTGTCTGTGTTGATTGAATTCTGAGAAAAAAAATTGCATAGTTTTCTACTTGGCCTGTGTTTTAATTGTTACTCCAGCACTAATCAGATAGAAAAACAGTTTCAATGCCATTTACCTTAAGGTTGTTTTGCAAGGGCTATAATGTTTAAAATATTTTAAATATATAAAATTGTTTCAGATATGTTTCCCATGCTGTATTAGCTCCTGTTTCTTTGGTTGCTTGGCCTAGATTCTAATGCTGGGGAAGAGCTTCTTTTCTGTAATTCTATATCTCATTTTATAAATGGCTTAACTTTTGTCTACTTTTTAGTAACTTTCTCATAAATTATCATATTTAATTTTCCCATCAACCCAGTGAAATTAATGGGACCAGTTTAATTACTGACAGCTTTCAGATGAAGAAGCTGAGACATGGCAAGATTTAGAATCCAGTACATTTTTTTTATAATTTCAAGAGCTGATAATTCCTCAGATGTCTCAATTTAACAGGAGCAATGTAGTGTAGCCAAAGGTATGAGTTTCAGAGTCACACATGTTTATTAATTGTTCCTTCAACAGTTTACCAACCTAAACTCTAAAAACTTCAATTCTATGTTTGTTAAATGAGCATGAAAAATTCTTAGCATGAAAGAAGTTAGTGAGGATGCAAGTAGTATAAATAAAGCACCTAGAAACCTATCTCAATGCTCAATAAATTACTAGCATATATGTTTTCACTCTTATGTGGATCCTGAGAAACTTAACAGAAACCCATGGGGGAGGGGAAGAAAAAAAAAAGAGGTTAGAGTGGAAGAGAGCCAAAGCATAAGAGACTCTTAAAAGCTGAGAACAAACTGAGGGTTGATGGGGGGTGGGAGGGAGGGGAGGGTGGGTGATGCGTATTGAGGAGGGCACCTTTTGGGATGAGCACTGGATGTTGTATGGAAACCAGTATGACAATAAACTTCACATATTGAAAACAAATAATAAAAAAATAAAAAATAAAAGAATCCCGCAAATATTATATATTACATTCTCATATTTATGATATTCTCAGGGGTCAAGAAAAATAATTTTGCTTCCTTTAATACAATAATTTTTATAATATTTTCAAAATTTTTTCTTCTAATTTTGAAAAGGTTAGAACTTGTTTAGTTTTATTCCTCTGTATTATTAATTCCTGGTTTTAAAGCACCATGGTCATGGGGCACCTGGGTGGCGCAGTCGGTTAAGCGTCGGACTTCAGCCAGGTCACGATCTCGCGGTCTGTGAGTTCGAGCCCCGCGTCGGGCTCTGGGCTGATGGCTCGGAGCCTGGAGCCTGTTTCCGATTCTGTGTCTCCCTCTCTCTCTGCCCCTCCCCTGTTCATGCTCTGTCTCTCTCTGTCCCAAAAATAAATAAACATTGAAAAAAAATTTTAAAGCACCATGGTCAGAGAATTGTGTCCTCATGAGTTTTGCATTTTAAACTCTACTGATTTTTTGGTGGCGTAATAAGTGATAACATTTTGTATAGTTCCATGAATAAGTCGAAAGATAGCATATTTTCTGTGGAATAAATTTTTTATTGGCCTAATTAATAAATTCTTAACATCATAAGTGTACTTGCTTGGATCATCAGAGCATGAATATGCATATTAATAAATCCCTTATTATAATTTTGTGGGATGAAGTTGTATAAAGCAGAGGTATAAGGAAGGGGTAACTCTGGTATAGATCTGAAAGCGTTTTCCCCTATTAAATTTGTGACTGCTAAGCTGTTTACTTAGAGACACAGATTCCACATATACAGATTCAGACGAGAAGTTGAAGTACATTTTTCTACCAATTTTTTATCTGATTTTGTTCTGTTTTAAAAACTAAAACATGTGCCCAGTAGAAACAATTAGTATATCCTCAGCATAATAGAATTAAAGAGGGTATTTTCCCCCTAGCTAGATGCAAATTATTGATTGGTATTACCAGTGCTTTGTCTATCTTGTTTGCTTTCATGGTCATTTTAGTTGATAATTTCTATGTATATATCCTGTGCTGCCATCATTATGAGAAGTGAAAATTTTCATTAATCATCTGGATCTCCCACCATAGTTACCTTTCTATCCTAAAAGAAAGCAGATCATGTTCCTTCAATATTACTGTACTTCCTTTCATTAGTGTGATAGCTTTCAACTTCAGGAATATGGAAATTACATATTAAATAAGTAAGCATGTGTTACTGGTTTGGAGATTTAATTTCTATGCACATATCCTGTGCCAACCATCGTTATGAGAAGTAAAAATTTTGATTAATCATCTAGATCTTTTGAAGGGTATCTCACACCTCTTCCAAATACATTTATGTCATTAATACATGGAATATCAATTTTATAAGAGAAATAAAGTCTCTTTGTTCTTTATATAGTTAGTATTTCTCATTTCAAAAGATAACTGAAAGAAAAGAAAATGAAAAAGAAAAACGTTATACACCAAAATGTCCTGGACTCCCTTTGGTCAGTTTCTCACTAGTGAATGGATGGTGATATTCTAGAAGAGAGAGAAGAAAGGGCAATGGGGTGGACATATTCTGCAAAGGCAAGTGTTTGCCTCCTATATGGTGAGGATGAATATTGTATATTGACAGCTTATTAGACTAGGTATTCTTCTCTCTTTTACCACAGATGCTTGATTATTATTAATTTTTTCCAGTTAACTTATTTTCTCTCTAATTGGGGTGATACTGTTATTTCCTCATCTGAGAGGCAACAAAACTTAACAGTATAGAGCAATTCTGATGGCTAACAGAGGGGTGAAAACTCTAGAGATGATCCTGTTATGCATTCTTTGCTAAGAACATTATATTACATAATTTTAAGGGGAGAGTGCCTAAAAATGGGTCAATTAGTTAAAGATCACAATTTTTTCTTTAAACCTCAAAGATAGGAGGCTCTCATTAATTTTATGAGAGTAATTTCAAAAAGGTAGTAGGAATAAAAGTCAGATTACAGGGAAAAAGGAAGGAATAAAAAGCACAATAAAGAGAGAAGGTGCGATATACTTCCTGAATGAGTTCTATGAGGTGGGGAAGAGAGAAATTGGTCTGTAACTATGGAGCCAAAAATCCCCTCCAAGCAAACATTTTTAGACTAGAAAAGAGATAACCATATTTTTAGGCTTAAAAAAAAGAACTTGGCAAAGTTAAGATGTTGGCAGTATAGTTCATAAGGTAGCAATTTTTTGTTGTTGGCATAATGCTGGATAATAAATATTTTAGGTTTTCCATGGCATATGGTCTCTGATGACACTACTCAATTCTACTATTGTAGCATAAATGCCACTATAGACAATATGTAAGCACATAAGCATAGCTATTTTCTATAAAATTTTATTCACACAAACAGGCAGCAAGCCATAGTTTGTCAACTTCTGATATAGATGACGGAGAAGAACTGAAGAGAATAGGGGAGAGAATGGGGTGAGGATGGCTGTGGCATTAGCTTTCCAGGACTGGGTATTATAATGGAAAGTAGGAATAATGGTCTCCAGTTTTCTCATGGAGAGAGGGCTACCTAGTCTGTCAAAATGAAGAATTACATAAGATTAAGGAAGGAAGAAAGATGATAATGATTTAGACAAACTTTTTTGAGGGAAAGAAGAGAGGAAACTGATAAAGGACAGTATCCCACTGAGTGTGGAAACTATGACTAGGTAGAAGCTACTATTAGCATGAATATGAATATATGATTTCCTTTCCCACAGAACTTCCAGTGCCTTGGTGGAAATACCTGCTGTCATATTGATCTCAGGGTTTGGGTTTTGATGAGTGGGTACACCTGAAGGATTGGACTAAAGGAATCAAAGTTATTGCCCAGACAGTATTTGAAATGAACAGCCCTTAGGTTCAAGCTGGATAAAGAAAAAGAAGATCAAAAGAAGCCTATAAACTGAGAGCAAACAAAGAAATTAAGGTGCTGCATATTTATCTCTGTGGGATTGAAGAACAGGAGTTGAAAAAGGATTTAACAACTAGTAAGACATTGAGGTCAAAAATACAGTAACACAGTAAATGTTCAACACACATTTTTTGATAGATTATTGTCCTCAGTAAAGTTTACTATGTGAGACTACAATGAAATTCATGTGAAAGGAAAAATCATACCCAAATTATATTCCTAACTACTAGAATTTTTATTATTAAGAATAGAAATGAGGGAACCTGGGTGGTTCAACTGGTTAAACATTGGACTCTTGATATCAGCTTAGGTCTTCATCAAGGGTTGTGTATTCAAGCTCTTCACTGGGGCTGTGCATGAGCCTACTTAAAAAAAGAAGAAGAAAAACAATGAAAACAGGAGTTAGTTTTTTTTAAAGATCAACAAAATTCATAGACTTTTAGCCAAACTCATCAAAAAAAGGAGGGGGGAGTAGGAAAGACTCAAATACATAAAATCAGAAATGAAGGAGGAAAAATAACCAACACTACAGAAATATAAAGGAGTAAAGAGAACATTATGAAAAATTATATGTCAACAAATATGGACAACCTAGAACAAATGGAAAAATTCCTAGAAACTTACAACCTTTCAAAACTGAATCAGGAAAAAATATGCAATTTGAACAGACCAGGTACTAGCAAGGAACTTGAATCAGTAATCAAAACATTCCCAATAAAACAAAAGTCCAGGACCAGACAGATTCACAGGTGAATTCTATGAAACTTTTAATTATTTAATATCTAGTTTTTTCAGAACTATTCCCAAAATATAAGAGAAAGGAAAGCTTCCAAATTCATTCTACAAGGCCAAAGTTATCCTGATACCAAAACCAGATAAAAATGAAACAAATAAAGAAAGCTACAGGCCAATCTTTGTGATGAATATAGATGCAAAAATCCTCAACAAAATATTAGCAAATTGAATCCAACAATGCATTAAAAAATTATTCCCCAAGTGAGTTTTTTATTCCAGGGATGCAAATTGGTTCAATATTCACAAATCAATCAACATGATATATATTTTTTAATTTTTTTTAACATTTATTTCTTTTTTGAGAGACAGAGAGAGACAGAGCACAAGCAGGGGAGGTGCAGAGAGAGAGGGAGACACAGAATCAGAAGCAGGCTCCAGGCTCTGAGCTGTCAGCACAGAGCTCGATGTGGGGCTCGAACTCACAAGCCATGAGATCATGACCTCAGCTGAAGTCAGATACATTTTTTCTAGATATGTCTCCTCAGGCAAAAGAAGCAAAAGCAAAATTAAACTATTGGGACTACACTGAAATAAAAAGCTTTTACATGGTGAGAGAAAAAAATCAACAAAATAAAAAGGCAACCTACTGAATGGGAGAAGATACTTGAAAATGATATATCTGATAAGGGGTTAATATACAAAATACATAAAGAACTTACACAACTCAACACAGACACACAAAATCCAATTAAAAATGGGCAGAGGACCTGAAATGCAAATAATTAAAACCAAAATGAGATAGCACTTTATAATGGCTGAAAAACAAAACAAAACAAACAAAAAAAATAAAAACAAAAACAAAAAAAACCCCACCACACAAGAAATAAGAAGTGTTGGTGAGGATGTGGAGAAAAAGGAATTCTTATGCACTTTTGATGAGAAAGCAAACTAGGGTAGCCACTGTAGAAAACAGTATGGAGTTTCCCCCAAAACTAAAGAATAGAATTGCCATTTGATCCAGCAATTCCACTACTGGGTATTTACCCCAAAAATATGAAAACACTAATTTGAAAAGATGTATTTACCCCTATGTTTAATGCAGCATTATTTATAATAGCCAAAATATGGAAGAAATCCAAGTGTCTATCCATAGATGAATGGATAAAGAAGATGTGTGTGTGTGTGTGTGTGTGTGTGTGTGTGTGCATGCGTGTGAGTGTGTAAGACAGTGGGCTATTACTCAGGGATAAAAAAGAATGAAATCTTGCCGTTTGCAACAACATAGGTGGACCTAGGAGGTATAATGGTAAGTTGAATAAGCAAGCCAGAGAGAGACAAATATCATATGATTTCACTCAAATGTGTAATTTAAGAAACAAAAGAAATTAACAAATGAAACAAAAAAGGTAAACAAAAAAACAGACTCTTGGGATACCTGGATGGTTCAGTTGGTTGAGCATCTGAGTCTTAATTTTGGCTCAGGTCATGATCCCATTATTGTATCAAGCCCTGCTCAGCGTGGAGCCTGCTTATGATCCTCTCCCTTCTCCCTCTGCCCCTCTCTCCTGCTTGCAAGCTCTCTCTCTAAAAAAAAAAAAAACAAAACAAAAACAAAACAAAAACCAAAACAAAACAGAGAACACACCAAAAAAGCAAAAACAAACAAAAACAAACAAACAAACAAACAAAACAGACTCTTAAATACAGAGAACAAACTAGGTTGTCACAGGGTAGGTTGGTGGGGGGATGGGTGAAAAAGATTAAGAGGATTAAGAGTACACCGCCTTGATGAGAATTGAGAAATGTTTAAAATTGTTGAATTATTATATTGCACACCTGAAACTAATACAACATGGTATATTAATTATCCTTGAATTAGGAAAAATAAAATAAAAATAAATTTCTCTGTAGAAGTCATACATATTTTCATAAATATATTCTTGAGTACTTTATGTTTTGATACTATTGTAATGATATTACTTTAAATTTTATTTCTTGTAGGAAGACAGTTTTGTTGATTTTTGTGTCCAGAAACTATGCTAAATTCTTGTCATTAAAAAAAAAAAGTTAGGTTTTTTCAGACTTGTATATAATTTTGTTTTGCAAATAATGACAGTTCTATTTCCTCCTTTCCAATTCCTTTCCAATTAACCTTGTATATATTTTTCTTAACATACTGAAACTGATTAAAACCTCAAATGCAATGTGAATCACAGTTCTAACAGTGGGAAATTTTGTATTGTTCCCATCTCAAAGGGAATGGTTTTACCATTAATTGTGATAAGTACCAATATATTTTATAGATAGCATCTAACTCAGGAGTTGGCAAACTATGATCCATGGGCCTAACCTGACCTGACATTGTTTTTGTAAATAAAGTTTTATTGGAACACAGAATGCTCATTAATGTAAATATTGTCCATAGCTGCTTTTGCACTCCAACAACAAAGTTGAGTAGTGTAACAGAGATCACATGGCTTGCAAAACTGAAAATGTTTATTATCTGGCTCTTTAACAAGAAAAAGTTTGTGAAACTCTACTTTGCCAGATTAATATTTGTCTTCTATTCTTTTTTTGCTCAACAACTTTTTACTATTGGATACTATTAAATGCTTTTCCTGCATTGAGATAATATAATGTGGACTAAATTAGTTGTCTTTCTCATGTTAAACTAAACATATTCTTGGAATAAATTCTCCTCTGTTAAAATGTAAAAAAAAAAAAAAAAAAAGAATAGAAATTAGACAATGTAATTATTATATGACATTGCCCTGAGTTAATTTTAGTTAGAACAACACGGGGGTCTGACAATGACTACATGACTTATAGTTCATTTTTAAAAATGTTTTTTTACTTTTCAATTTACTTTATCTGTAATAAAACCAGTTTTTTAAAAAGTTCAGTTTATTTCATTGAGGTATTATATGTTTCAGTGCTGCTCTCAATTTATAATTCTAGTTTATTTCATAGAATCAATAAAAAACAACATTGATATTCCCTTAGTATTATTTTTATGAGGTAAGTTACCATTAAACGTTAAAAAGAGTATTGAGTTTAAGATTATTCAGAGACAGGGCACCTCAGTGGCTCAGTCGGTTGAGCATCCGACTTCGGCTCAGGTCATGATCTCACAGTTTGTGAGTTTGAGCCCTGCATGGGACTCCATGCTGACAGCTCAGGGCCTGGAGCCTGCTTCAGGTTCTGTGTCTCCACTCTCTCTTTGCCCCTCCCCTACTCATGCTCTGTCTCTCTTTCTCTCAAAAAAAATAAATAAACATTAAAAAAATTAAAAGATTATTAAGAAACAAATTCATGTTACAAAATTCCATATAACATTTGATCATAATTGGGGAAAAAATACTTGAATAGAAGAAAAATAGCTATAGTTATTTAGTACGGCTATTTAATAGTTTCCAAGTGCCAGACTCTGCGTTGTGAGCTTTATACACTTATCTGGGAAAGTTTATTAAAGCTGGAAATCTAAATTTTGCCAAAATCCATATATTGTGTCTTTTTTTTTTTTTATTCTTAAGAGACAGAGCACAAGTGGGGGAAGGGCAGAGAGAGAAGGAGACACAGAATCCAAAGCAGGCCCCAGAGTTCGAGCGGTCTGCAAAGTCTGATGTGGGGCTCGAACCCATGAACATGAGATCATCAATCCTCACCTGAGTTGAAATTGGATGTTTAACTGACTCAGCCACCCAGGCGCCCCAAATATTGTGTTCTTTTCATCCTTTCCAAGAATGGTATCTCACCAATCTGTGAATTTAAAGCACCATCTTATATATGTCTTCAGGTGAAGTAATTAATGCTCTAATTTATGAAAGGTTGGTAATTTATTTAAGATAATAAAAAAAAACACAGTTTGCTTTAGCAGGGAGAGGCATTTTGTTTGCTCATTTGTTCCTTTTAGATAGCAGTTTTTTCTCTCATTGAAAGAAACATGTTTTCATTAGGTAGTCTAGTGTATATTGGACAGCAACATACTCTGTGTTAAGTTATATGAGTATAAATAGAACAATGTTTTCAAAAGAATCAATCTATCAACTTATAAAATACTAAATGAATGTGTCTACAGTAAACAATTAAGGCTTTTCAAAGACAAAATGGATCATGTCACAAAGGGGAGATGCTTTCAATATGCCACTTTAAAGAGCAATGTCAAGGAAATATGATTTGGGCATTTACTATTTTTGTAAATTTGATAAATATTCACTTCAATGGTTTTTAGTCTTATCAGTGGTTCCTTTAAGCATTACTAGTATCCTTTGACTAATGTTATTTTGACTACAGCCTAAATATGATCAATTTTCCAAGAGGGAAGTTTTCTGAAAACAAAAGTTTTACCTGCTTTTAATGAGAAAGAGAGAAGGTGGATAGGTGTGTGGGTGTGGAAGCAGGAGATTTCCTTTAGAACTTAAAGAGTGAAGCTTATCTGGTGAAAAATGCAGAAGAAGGAGTGAAGTACAAGACTGAGGATCATTTGTCAGTGGTGGGGATCCTACTGAGGTTGGAGGTCATAAATCTGGGGTAATGACCAATTGTTGAAGTCATTTGATTTTTTCCAGCAGCGTAGAGCACTCTTGACACAGAGAAAGAGAGTGCTAATCACAGAACCAGTACAGGTTTTGGGTTTACCAAGAGACGTATATGTTGCTGACAGATATTAGAGGTCAGGGTGGGGCTTTGAGTATGAAACCTTTTACTTACCCAACCTAAGCTGTAGAACCAAAGAAAGCAAGAAGTAAATAAATACTGTGCTACTAATGTCTGTGTAGAAGTCTCTCCCCTACCCATGGGCAGAGCTAGAAATTTGGAGGAAAATTTTTCTGTTAGTTTATCTTGTCCTTCATATTTTACTTACATATCTGGTCATCTTTGATTCTTTTTTCTTTTTTCTTTCTTTCCCCCTCAACTTTACTCCCATATAACTGATATGTAACATTGTGTATGTTTATAGTATAACATGTTCATTTCATACATATACCTTATAAAATTATTACCAGTGTAACATTGGTTAATTACCTCATATTATTGCCATTTCATTTTTGGGCTGAGAATGTTTAAGGTTTACTCTCAGCAACTTGCAAGTATATACTACAGCATTGTTAACTATAGTCACTATGCTGTACATCAGATCTTCATTTATTTATCAGATCTTCTTATTTATTTATTTAGGTCTACTTAAAACATATTAATCTTAATTTTTAAATTTATTTTTATTTTAGAGAGAGGGCACGTGTGTGCACACGAGCCAGGGAGGTGCAGGAGGAGAGAAAGAGAATCTTCAGCAGGCTTCATGCTCAGCATAGAACCTGATGCAGGGATCAATCCCATGACCCTGAGATCATGACCTGAGCTGCAATCAAGAGTCGCTTGCTAAACCGATTGAGCCACGCAGGCACCCCTAACTTATTATTATTATTTTTTAAATTTACATCCAAGTTAGTTAGCATATAGTGCAACAATGATTTCAGGAGTAGATTCCTTAATGTCTCTTACCCATTTAGCCCATCCCCCTTCCCACAACCCCTCCAGTAACCCTCTGTTTGTTCTGCATATTTAAGAGTTTCTTATGTTTTGTCCCCCTCCCGGCTTTTATATTATTTTTGCTTCCCTTCCCTTGTGTTCATCTGTTCTGTATCTTAAAGTCCTCATATCAGAGAAGTCATACGATATTTGCCTTTCTCTGACTAATTTCACTTAGCATAATACCGTCTAGTTCTATCCACGTAGTTGCAAACAGCAAGATTTCATTCTTTTTGATTGCCAAGTAATACTCCATTGTGTGTGTGTGTGTGTGTGTGTGTGTGTGTGTGTGTGTGTGTGTACCACATCTTCTTTATCCATTCATCCATTGATGGACATTTGGGCTCTTTCTATACTTTGGCTATTGTTGATAATGCTGCTATAAACGGGTGCATGTGCCCGTTTAAAACAGCATATCTGTATCCCTTGGATAAATGCCTAGTAGTGCAATTGCTGGGTCTAGGGTAGTTCTATTTTTAATTTTTTGAGGAACCTCCATACTGTTTTCCAGAGTGGCTGCACCAGCTTGCATTCCCACCAACAATGCAAAAGAGATCCTCTTTCTCCACATCCTCACCAACATCTATTGTTCCCTGAATTGTTAAGGTTAGCCATTCTGACAGGTGTAAGGTGGTATCTCATTGTGGTTTTGATTTGTATTTACCTGATGATGAATGATATTGAACATCTTTTCATGTGTCTGTTTGCCATGTGGATGTCTTCTTTGGAAAAGTGTCTGTTCATGTCTTCTGCCCATCTCTTCACTGGATTATTTGATTTTTGGGTGTTGAAGTTTGTAAGTTCTTTATAGATTTTGGTACTGACCCTTTATCTGATATGTCATTTGCAAATATCTTCTCTCATTCTGTCAGTTTTCTTTTAGTTTTTTTGATCATTTCCTTTGCTCTGCGGAAGTTTTTTTTTTTTATCTCAATGAAGTCTCAATAGTTCATTTTTGCCTTTACTTCCCTTGCTTCCAAAGGCATGACAAGTAAGATGTTGCTGTGGCTTAGGTCAAAGAGGTTGCTGCCTGTTTTTTTCTCTAGGATTTTGATGGTTTCCTGTATCACATTTAGGTCTTTCATCCATTTTGAATTTATTTTTGTGGATGGTGTAAGAAAGTGGTCCAGTTTTATTCTTCTTCATGTTGCTGTCCAGTTCTCCCAGTGCCATTTGCTAAAGAGACTGTATTTTTTCCATTGGATACTCTTTCCTGCTTTGTCAAAGATTAGTTGGCCATATATTTGTGGGTCCATTTCTGGATTCTCTATTCTATTCCATTGATCTATGCTTGTTCTCTCCTTTCAACTCATTCTTGAGAGAATGCTAAATAGCATGCTGGGGAAATCAAATATTTGTATCAATGTAGTGAGATTATGTTTTTATTCCAGTTATATCTCTGTGTAGAGCCAATGACATGGATATCTTGTTGAGATATCATTCAACTCTATGTATTGATGATTTTATGAAATAGCTCTTTATGGAGAAAAAATAGAACACTAAATGGAGAATCACAATCTTGACATTTACTAGCTCTGTATCATTTAGCAAAGCATTGAATGTTTCCAAGACTCTATTTTTTCATTGCAGAATTTGATAGGTGTAGTGGTGCTCAACTTGGGTCCTTAAAGCCCTATGTGGTTTGTTTGAAATGTGTATATATGGGATGGAGGGTTGTTTTGTTATGACTGGAGACATTCGTGGTAAATAGTAGATAAAACCCAGGGGAAGATAAATATCTTTTAAATGTGTGGGATTAACTCACACAGTGAAACATTTTCTTGACTAAAATGCCAGTAGTGTCTATGTTGAGAATCAGTGGAACCTTTTTCTAATTATAAAATTGAATTTTCTAATTCTAAAACTTCTTTGTGAGGCAAATTGGTTGAGAAAATGTGTCTTAGTTTCAATACATGATTAAAAGGTGAATAGATTATTTTTTTGCCTTGGGAAAAATTAGCATCTTTGTTTTGTTTTTTCAATGTGACTGTAAACTATCTTGTAAAAGTTTAGATTTTAAGGAAGCCCATAAGTGAATTACCTTGCAAAATAGATCTCTGAGTCAAGTTCTAGGATGAATTTTGGAACAATCCACTTGAGTCAGTGTTGGATCTTCTGAGAGCACAATGTATTTATAACAGAAATTACTCTCCCTTTAGACAGTGCAGGTGAGAGAGAAAGAGAGAGAGAGAGAGAGAGAGAGAGAGAGATAATGATAGAAGAAAAGGTTTAAAAGGTACAATGTGGAGCCGCCGTACCAGCCCATTAGGATGTTTTACAGAAAGGACAATCCAAGGACATGTATATCTCCTAATGATATATAAATCCTGTTGGGACTTGTGCTTAATGGAATTGAGTTTGAACTCTGAGAATATTTTTCAGGAGACTAAGCAAGCTGTGCTATTTATGGTCATTAGGTGGTAAGGATGCTGACACATCCTTTTATTACGAGAACTTAAATATATCATGAGGGTGTCTTTATCCTATTGGGTGCACATTGCAAAGAGTGTTTTTGCCATGTTCGTAAAAAAGAAACACATTATTTTCTTATATTAAGCAAAGACATATACTAATCTTATTAATTACCTGATAAGATTATTAATTATCATAATTTCTATTATAAGATTAATATTTCTATTATAATATAGAAAGTGGAGTTGAAATATTTACTTTACTGACAATCACATTTCTAAGCTCTCAGATATATTTCTAATTGCATCAGTCTTTGTTTTATGTTTTAGCCCTTTTGCCTCAAAGGTTAAATATTTTTGACTTTGGGTACTCTAGCTTGTATTTCTTATGGCTTACATTGCTGAGAACAACGCTAGGTTGGGTATGGGTCTTGTAAGCAATAGGTTCTGACATGTCAGTTTCTCTCCTAAGTTGTGTGAACTCTGCTGCACTTAGGAAGCTTAGTAATGATAGCCACCATATATTGAGTTCTGACAGTTTAAAAATGTGTTTTACTTTTGGGGCACCTGGATGGCCCAGTAGGTCAAGCATCTGACTTAAGTCATGATGCCACTGTTGAGTTCTAGCTTGGCAGAGGGTTCGTGAGTTTGGGCTCAGCACTGGCAATGGGGAGCCTGCTTGGGATTCTCTCTCTCTCTCTCTCTCTCTCTCCCCCCTTCCCTCTCCCCTGTATATGCATGCACACACTCTTTCTCTGTCTCTCAAAATAAATAAATAAATACTTTCAAAAATGTGTTTTACTTTTAAAATGAGTTTGCCAGGATTTGTGTTATTTGAATTGATGTTCACCCAATAAATACTAGTAATAGACACTAAAATATTTTTAAAGGGAATTAATAGCTCTGTGTTCTTAAGAGCAGAAGAAAGGTTTTCTACATTAAATTTGTTTGAGTGATGTCTTCTGATGTTTAAAATCCAAATCTTGGGGCCTCTGGGTGGCTCAGTCATTTAAGCATACGACTTCAGCTCAGGTCATGATCTCACTGATTGTGAGTTCGAGCCTAATGTCAGGCTCTGTGCTGACAGCTCAGAGCCTGGAGCCTGCTTCAGATTCTTTGTCTCCCTTTCTCTCTGCCCCTATCCTGCTCCCGCTCTGTCTCTTCTCTCAAAAATAAATAAATGTTAAAAAAATTAAAAAACAAATAAAATAAAATCTGAATCTTCCCAGTTTATGTAGCTTCTCACTTTTCCTCTTATTTGTCTGAATCCTGTACCTAGTGGTCTATAATATATGAAGATGTACTACCAGAAAATTATTCTAGTACTATTGCTGAAAAAAGAAATTATTTATGGTTTGAGGGTGCTGGGTGGCTCAGTTGGCTAAACGCCTGACTTCAGCTCAGGTCATGATCTCATGGTTCATGAGTTCAAGCCCCACACCGGGCACTGTGCTGACAGCTCAGAGCCTGGAGCCTGGTTTGGATTCTGTGTGTCCATCTCTTTCTCTGCCCCTGGCCTGCTTGCGTGCACTCTCTCTCTCTCTCTCTCTCTCAAAAATAAATAAACATTTAAAAAAGTAAAAAATATATTTATGGTTTGTTTTTGTATAAAGGTCCTAGAGACCTTTTCAGGTCTTTTCATCAGAAGTAACTTACTTTAGCATTCCAAATCAATAAATAACTAATGAAATTTATTTTATGTCTTGTTGCTCTTGATTTGATTTTTCACTGGAGGTTATTGTGCTGTTGTTGTTTTTTATTGTTTTTTGTTTGTTTTTGGTATCATTGCATTCTGTTTTCATTTGAACATTTCTTTGATACAGAATAGAGGTTTTTCTCCTTCAAGATACTTATAATAGATCTGTAGAAACTAAGAGATTTTATATGAGCATTATAAGACAAAGGTTGGTTTCATGCACTCCTTCCTTTCCAGGTCCTGCAAAGCCTTGATAATCTTGTTCATCCCTGTCGCTTTCACTTCATCTTCTGCCACTATTCTCTTAGACTCCTACATTTCAGTTCCAAAGGCCTATTTCCTGCCTCTGGTCTTTTGTATCTGACATATTTTCTTCCTGGAATGCTCCGCATATAGACTTTCATAGATTTTCTTCTATCTTTCTTCTTCTTTCTTATTTTTAAAATTCCAGCTTCCATGGAGAAGTTTTGCCTAACCACTGAAATGGAAATTAACTGTCCCATCAATCACTCTCTATAATGCCATTCTCTTTTATTTCATTATAGCATTAATCAGTATTAGAAATGTTCTTGTTTACTTATCTGTTGTTATTTGTCAGTCTCCATTCCACCCAGAATATAAATTCAGCAAGAATAAAATTGTTCACCACAGAATTCATAACACACAGAAAATGGCTGACATAGTAAATTTCAAAGAATATCTAGTCATTGAGTGAATTATTTAGGTTATATTGTAGCGAAAACTAACAGTGTCTATTTCGTTTCTTTCATTTGAAATGAATGGCTATAACTCTTAGAAGGAACTCTAGAGGACATCTTACTCAGACTTTGATTTTAAGCATGTAGAAACCGAGGTTCAGAGGTAAAGTTACTAGGTTTCACAAAGCTAGACATTGAGAGTCAAGGATGGATTCAGAGGTCCACAAACACTATCTGTAGCTCCAAAATCTAAAACCTCTTAAAAACCAAAAGTTTTGTGTAACTTTGGTGTCAAAACTTATTTGGTTGCAAAACCCAACATAAACTAATACAAGGCTATTTATAACTTTTTTAAAAAATGTATTCTACTTAATATGACTATTCATATATTTCATTTCAGAAATACTGATTCTGCCCCAGATCCTGCTGGAGGCTAATATATAACACCTGGTATATACACCTTGTAACATTTCTAAAATTCAAATATTTCCTTTTTTTTAAGTAATCTCTATGACCAGCCTAGGGCTTAAACTCTACCAACTGAGTTGCATGCTCTACCAACTGAGCCAGCCATTCTAGGTACCTCTAGAATTCAAACATTTCTAGATTCCCAGACACAGCAGACCCTAGGGATTTCAGATAAGGTAGGGTGGTCATAATTCAATCATATGCTCTTTTTCATTGAGAAATCAGGAGACTAAGATCAGTTTAGCCACACAAGAGAGTAAATAATTCATTTGGTCTGCAGGTAAGAACTCTGGAAGATTGAGTTATGTAAAACTACAATTAGAAAGCCACAGAGCAGCAGACATCTTAATTATAGCCTAGAAAACTGTCTATCAAATCATAAACAGAAAATGAAATTAAAGATAACATAGTTCATTCTCTTTTCTGGACATTAAATAGGCCATCCTGGTAATCCTCATAACAACTGCCTAAAGTTTATACCAATATTATCTTCATATTTGGATAAGGCTCTTTAAGAAATTACATAGGTTGTCCAAGGGCAGATATAAATAGCATATTAAGAATTTGGACTTGGGGATGTCTGGCTCAAAAATGCTGTAGTTGCATCATGACTTTAATATGTGAAATTTTCCTAAGAATTCAAGTCATATGATTCCTTGAAATTATTTATGTATGAAAAATCCTCTTTTAATTGTTGAAGATCAATCAGGTTAAGATCTCAAAAGATAGGAAGGGATTTAAAATCCCATAGAGGTGGATCCCTTTTTTTTTTTGGAATGCTGGAGTTTCAAGATTATTTGCAGAGCTTCCACACTTGGCATGTAATAGCAAATTAAGAATATTTATACATTCCAAATATACTAATTATCCATCTATTCTATAAGATCAGAGGCTGCCAACAGCAAAAATCAATTGTTGAACAAAAGAAGACAGCACTGTTTCTCAAACTGGAGTAATATACCCTTCACAAAGGAAAAATAATTCTAGAACTCCCAAATTTGAACTAAATTTTTTTATTACTTAAATATGCATAAGATTAAACTGTTTAAGTTCTATATTCTAATAGCTCCTATACAACTATTAAACCAAAACATATTTACAACTTAAGTATAGTGAAAACTACAAGCAAATGCAATCCAAATGAAAGTCATTAATTTAGTGTGACAAATGCTGTTTATTGAAATTAAATCATCATCTTGCAATATCCATATGGTAGTAACTGCTTCTGCGTGGTTCTTTTAAATTAGACATGGCATATTATTGTGTGCTCAATTTTTCTGGAACTTTTCTGTATTGTTTGTTTCTTGTTCAAACAACTGTGAAATGTTAGTCCACATACTGGTCCTTGAGGTCATTTGGCCTGTGTTTGGCTTGAGTGCATCATTACAAAGTAAGTCTTCCCCTGTTCTTTTCTTATTATATCTGGTCAGTTAAAGGGGAACAGTTTGCATCTGTGTGGTTGTAAACACAAACAGCAATTTAGTCTTTAAAATCTTAATGCCACACTGAGTTAAAAGGTGTCTATCCAAGTGAACTAGAATATATTTCTATCAGTACTTTTAGATTATAATTAAAAGTCAGTTATCATGGGGAAATTGTGGACCTTCACAAACTCCAAGAGTCTAAGGATCCTAATTTGAGAAACACTGCATAGCCTATTATTTATTGGTTTCTATTTAAAGCATGAATTATTATTTCCAATTTATCTTTCATCTATCATCAAATCTTTATTATTTCTTCTGAGTAGGATATTGTCACCATCTTTGCAATACCTTTCTTCTACACAATCCAAATTTCTTCCCCAAAGATTAGCAAAATTTCTTTAGATTATGTGAACAAACTAGAGCATAATTTCCATGATTTATGTATTAGAAGTAGAAAATTATAGCATCTCAAAGAAGACTGCAGGTATTTGCAGGTTGGAGGGGGGAGAAAAAGTACTGTTGCCTGGACTACCCTTAGAACTTCTGAGTTAATTGGTGTCAGGTCAGAGAAAGACTATCAGTGTTTTTAAAAAGCTCTCCAGATAATTTTAACAATTCAACCAGGATTGAAAATTACTGATGGTAGAAAGATTTCTAAGCTTTCTGGGCTTAGTGAAAAAATTTAGCCCTTGTAGTATTACCATGAAGATCAAATGAGCAAAGGAACAAACATATTTTGAAAAAAAATAAAAGCACTCTGAAAATGGGAGTTATTGGTAGGATTATTATGAATATATACTCTTTACCTGATGTATAGTGCTGACTTATTTAAATTTCCAATAGTACATCCCTCCAAGCACATAGGAAAGTGAATGGACAGAACCCACTGGATAATGGTAAGTGAAAGCACAGCCTGTGATAGAAATAGGGAACATAATACTGAGTTCTCAGGAATAAGGTCTCAAGAGGTAGATCCGAGATTTATTTAAATGATAGATGTTTTACAAAAAGCCTGCCAATGTGCGTAGATTCAGGAGTCCCCTTAGGAATAGCATGCAGATCTGCCATGCTTCCCAAGACATCTTGTTATCTGTAGATGTGTGAAAGGTTTATTGCTCTGTTACTTAAGTGCTTAGGCAAATACTCATTTTTCAGCTCCAGGAATGGTTTCCTTTTTATAGACATGGGAATATCCAGTCATATGAATTCTGGAGTGCTAAATTGAAACTATATTCCTGCCATAGCCAATTTTTTGGTAAGAACCTTTCATAATCTGAAGACTCCAACTCTTCCACTCACCAATCACTCAGGCTGTTTTGAGACTTTTAATAATTAAAACAAACAAAGAAAAAACCAAAACCAAAACCAAACCCAGAGTGAACTTATTAAGGGAAATATTTTGTTGTAATTTCCATATTTTTGTTAAAAATCTGGTAGGAATAGTAATCTGTTGCTCATTCTTTGGATATCCATTCTCTATTAGAAAATCCAACTTTTGTGCCAAGAGATGTTTATTCTCTCATTTTATAAAGTATATTTAAAGTCTATATAAGACCAGATGTATGTCTTTTTAAACATGTTGTAAGCCAGATTCAGAAAATATAATAAGTAGCAAATTT